>NC_088206.1:41545969-42823469 GCF_037126465.1 Ornithodoros turicata | reverse complement strand
TCGCAGAAGTCGTCGTCGAGTCTTCCTTCTTTTTCCCAGGCTATGGAGAAAAGGGAAAAGGGCAGAGGCAGGGGTACAAAACCCAAAGATCAGCAAAAGGTACCTGCACCTAGAGTACAGCCCCCTTAACCACAATACAAACATGAGAAGACAGTCAATGTCCGCACACATCCGAGGTACTGTTCAGTGTTATGCGCTTCTATTTCTTTTGCCCGTCCTTTTCCCTGCTATGGACCAGGTTATCTGGCAGTGGAATTGTCGAGGATTCTATTCCAATTTAGAAGATATTAAGGACATTCTAGACAAGAATAACACTATTTGTGCATGCCTACAAGAAACCTATCTGAGTGCACAAAACATGAATCCCCTCAGGCACTATAACATGTTTAGGAAAGACCGCATGAACAACGCACGAACAGCTGGCGGTGTGGCTGTGATCGTACCACGGTCACTTCCGGCTAAAGAAATATCTGTTGCAAGTGAGCTAGAAGCTGTTGCAGTCCAAATCTGTCTAAACAAACTTGTAACTGTCTGTTCTGTGTACCTCCCTCCTTCAGAAAGAATAGTACAAGCGGACATTGAGAAAGTATTAGAGCAACTCCCACCTCCTTTCATTGTCTTGGGAGACTTTAATGCACACAACTATCTTTGGGGGAGCGCTAAAGTCGATAGTCGGGGAAAATGTTAGAGAGGATCTTACTTGCTCGACCCATATGTCTTCTTAACACAGGTTCACCAACATACCTCCATACAGCCACACAATCTTGCTCCGCCATTGACTTGTCCTTTTGCAGCCCATCGCTGTTCCCAGACATTGCGTGGGCAGCGATGACAAATCCGATGGGCAGTGATCACTTCCCAGTGAAGTTGACGTATGTTTCAAGTACAAGCACAATAACAACACGTCAGCCTCGCTGGAAGCTCCGAGAAGCCAACTGGAGTTTATTCAAAGAACAATCAGAGTTCACTCCAGTATCTTTTAATGGAATGTCGATCGACGACACCAATAATTTTATTACCAATGTTATGTTGGAAGCTGCTGTTCAGAGTATCCCGCAGACCTCCTCCCGTCTACCAAGGCATCCAAAGCCGTGGTGGACAAAGGACTGTGAGGACACACGGAAGCAACAAAATCGCGCTTGGGGTGTCTTTCGTAGGTATCCCACAGCACAGAACCTCTTAACTTTCAAAAAGGCACGTGCTAAGGCAAGGTGGACACGGCGCCAGGCCAAACGGTCCTCCTGGCGCAATTTTGTCTCGTTTTAACGCACAAGACCCCATCAAAGATAGTGTGGGACAGAATCAGAAAGATCAAAGGAGAGTACAGAAGTTTTTCTGTCCCTCTGCTTGAGGTAAATGGAATTCCATGCCAGAGCCTAAATGAACAAGCTGATGTATTGGGTCAGCACTTTCACAATATATCAAATTCCTCCCATTACACAGACAAATTCTTAAGTGTCAAGCGACGTGAAGAACAGCGAACTGTCACAACAACGGGAGATGAGAACTGTGCATATAACCAACCTTTCACTGCCCGTGAGCTCCTGCAGGCACTATCATCATGTTAGTGCTCCGGGCCCAGATCGAATCACCTACTCCATGCTTGTCCATTTATCAGAAAAATCCAAAGAAGGTTTGCTCAAGTTTTTCAATGACGTCTGGGGTAGTGGGCAAATGCCGTCAGCATGGAAGGTCGCTACAGTAATTCCTCTCCTGAAACCAGGAAAGGACCCATCAAACCCTACAAGCTATAGGCCCATTGCTCTCACTAGTTGTATTGGAAAAACTTTTGAGAGAATGGTCAATAACAGGCTGGTGTATTACCTCGAAGTGAATAACTGCCTAGACAATAATCAATGCGGTTTTCGAGCTGCGCGTTCTACTACAGACCATCTTGTCCGCTTGGAAACCGCAATCAGAGAGGCATTTGTCAGGCGGAGTCACTGTGTCTCGGTATTTTTTGATCTAGAAAAAGCGTATGATACTGCATGGCGGTATGGTATCATACGAGATTTGCATTCCTTAGGCATAAGAGGCCGACTTTTACGTTGTGTCGTCAATTTTCTTCACGGGAGAACCTTCAGGGTACAGTTGGGTTCTACCCTGTCAAGGCCATTTGTTCAGGAGAACGGAGTACCTCAGGGTTCAGTTCTGAGTGTGACTCTTTTTATTGTGAAAATGAATTCAATAGCTACCGCAATTCCTCCTTCTGTGTCTTACTCGCTGTACGTCGACGATGTGCAAATCTCCTACTCCTCGACAAATTTGAATACATGTGAGAGGCAGCTCCAGCTAACGATAAACAGACTTGTCGGATGGGCTGACCAAAATGGATTTAAATTCTCCCCAGAAAAGACTGTGTGTGTCCTATTTTCCAGGAAAAGAGGACTACTTCCAAGCCCAACACTGTCCATAAATGGTCGGGACCTTGCAGTCCAGGACGAACACAAATTCCTGGGAATGGTCTTTGACAAAAAACTCACTTTCTTGCCACACATCAAAGAACTGAAGACAAAATGTATGAAATCGTTGGCTTTGATGAAAGTTATATCACACAAGACCTGGGGAGCAGACAGAGATATGCTGCACAAAATATACATCTCAGTAATTAGGTCCAAGATGGACTACGGTTCTGTAGTATATGGTTCCGCTCGACCGTCTGTCCTTAAATTAATTGACCCTATACATCATCAAGGGCTACGGTTAGCTCTTGGAGCTTTCCGAACCTCACCAGTGGAGAGTTTGTGTACGTAGAGTGCAACGAATGGTCTTTGGAGAGACGTCGTTGCTACCTCAGTATTCTCTACGCCCTTAAAATTAAAAGCTATCATCAACACCCTGCATTGTCTTGTGTCCAGGGCACACAGTTTTGTCGACTTTTCATAAGTAGATCATCAGTTGTACGTCCGTTCAGCATGAGGGTATCACACTATCAAGAACTCTATGATTTCTCTTGTCGGGATTCCTGGATCTTAGAATCCGGACTGGAAGTTCCCCCGTGGCAGCCAAAACCTGGCTACAATTATTCCCTAACAAAGTATGACAAGAAGGCTACTTTGCCCCTGGTTTTTCAACAGGAGTTTGAGGAATTGAAACACTCCTTTGGGGATCACGTGGAAATATACACAGATGGATCACGAACCTCTAGCAGCGTTTCGTGTGCCATGGTCTCTGCAGCAGTGACAAGGTCGCATCGCCTAAATCCAGTCGCATCTATTTTTACGGCCGAAGTGTACGCAATTATCTTAGCCCTCAATTTTATCTTGCAAACTAGCATTAGATCTGCTGTAATCTACACAGATTCTCTGAGCTGTCTACACGCCCTGCACAGTCTGCAGAGAACCAAGAATCTGTTGGTTAAGAGAGCGCTTTCCTTGGTAAGTAGAGTCATAAATAGAGGTTACAGACTAACGTTTTGCTGGGTGCCCAGCCATATGGGTATCCCAGGAAACGAGCAGGCAGATCGAGCTGCTTCAGCAGCCCTTACCTTAGACATCAGTCCATTTGACATGCCCTTTCACGACTTCAGACGGGTGCTAAAATGCGCCATTAACGCAAAATGGCAAGAATTCTGGGATTCACAAACACAGAACAAACTTCACCTGATAAAGCCACACATCAGTCATCACACGCACACATTGGAACACCGCATCTGTGATGTCCTGTGGCACAGGCTCAGAATTGGACACACTTACCTATCACACGGCTTTCTACTTCGTGGGGAGGAGCCGCCACAGTGCACTCTCTGTGACGAGCCCATTTCTATTGTACATATTTTGATATCGTGTCCAAAACACGAACCTCATCGAAATCGTCACTTTACTGAGTGTGCAAGTACTTTTTACCTCTTCACCCAACTCTTCTGCTGGGTGATGAGCCTTTTGTTCCTTTCGAGAACATTTTGAGTTTCTTTAGAGATATAGGAATGCTTAGGAACTTGTAACTTTTAGCTAAATTTTTTATATCCACTTCTATGTCTAGATTTGCTTCTCTCTTAATTCCATCATTTTTACTTTTACTTCTAAGTTGAGTCATTTACAACCATAGTTTTTGGCGCTCTATGGTCTCAGTCGCTTTTGCGTCAAAAACCTCCAATTATCATCATCATCATCGTCTCTTTAATCGCACTTCTGCTCGCGCACTAAGTCCCTGATGTCCCTTTCATGTTCCAAATTATATACCAGCCTTGCTTGGGCCACAATATCCTAACGGTTCAGGCTGTATTTGCAATTCGCACACGTGCGGTTTTAATTTGACGTGGACGTTTGTTTGTTTCTTAAAATTGGTGACTCCGGAGCCCGCCGAAAGCCTCTTTTGCCGGCGTGCCCCGGGGTGCGCCAAAATCACAGCATAAAGATGAAAACATTAAAACCGACATTAACGTTAACAGTTTTGCTTTTGATTGTTTTTTAGTTTTATGGACATAGCTGACACTCGAGAGTTTGTGTATTTCCTATAGTCGATGAACAACATGTTAAATAAATTATATTTAAGAATATATAAATATATATATATATATAGATAGATAGATAGATAGATAGATAGATAGATAGATAGATAGACAGACAGATAGACAGACAGATAGATAGATAGATAGATAGATAGGGGAGAAAAGACACCAGAGACTGAAGTAGGGAGTAGGGGAAAGTTATTTATTAAGCTGGCATCTAACTAAGGGTCTGGGGAAGTCTACGTTTTGGCGGAAGCTCCGCCTTCTTCGGGACTGAGACGAAAATCTATTTACAAGGTCTTTTAAAAGGTTACAAAAGTGTCGTCACAGCTGGTACAATTCCACTGCGAGGCAGTCATCAGTGAGTCATGTTCTGGAAGATTCCGGAAGGTTCCTGGGTCATCGGCCGGGGAGATTACGTGTCAGAGCCTTGGAGTTCCAGAAATGTCTGGGGTCGCGATCATTGAAAACCTGTTGTCCGGGGTGTTCTTAGCGTCATTGTGTCCAGCTGTGAAGAAAAGAAGAAAAGAGGCAGCGGGCACTCCGAGGACACACAGAAAAAGTTATCCGGATATGCTTCTTACAGTTGATAGCACTCCTTTTTCCTCATTTATTAGAGATTGGAATTTGTAGATCAAGTACGATTCGCGTTGCTCTCTGCAGCGATCGGATGTGAAATTTGACTCTAAAATAAAAAGTGCGACGTTATTAATGGAACGACCGGGTCGACTAAAATGGCGGGAAACCGGGAGGCTACCTTTTTTCGAAACATCTGATCGGTGGTTATTGAATCGAATCCTAAATGAATTTTTACTTTGACCTACATATTGCGCGGAGCATGTTGTACATTGAATGATATAAGTAATGTTACTGGGGTTACAGTCAAAGTCGCCATTGATTTTAAGGGAGAAGTCGGAGTTTGAACTCTTAACCGCTGCCGTGCTTTGCATTGATTTGCATATTTGGCATCTTTTACCATTGCATGGATGGCATCCCGCCGTAGGTGTTAATGGTTTGGGAACTTTGGAGTTGACTAGTCTATCTTGAAGGTTGCGGGCACGTCTGTAGGTAACTCGTGGCTCCTCGGCAAATATTTGTCGTGTCCGTTCAGATTGCAGAAGGATGCTATGGTGACGGTGGAGGATACTGTTAATATTACCCGCGCCTGCACCAAAGGTAAGAACAAGGTTTACGCGATCGCCCTTGGGTTCGTCGTTGCGTTTACCGAATAAGTTCCTCCGGTCTGTTTGTCGTGCTTTGGACAGGGCGTCTTTTACAAGACTAGGTGGAAAATTACGATTAACGAAGGTCTGCTCTAATTCCGCGAGGTTTTTGTGTAGAACATCGTCGTCCGAGCAGATCCTCCTGTATCGGAGTGCCTGGCTATAAGGAATGGCGAGTTTAGTATGGCGCCGGTGGCAACTGTTAAAGGAAAGGTACTGCTGAGCATCAGTTGGCTTTCGGTACAGATCAGTGGAAAACCCCTTCTCGGTTAAGGTTACTTTTACATCTAGGAAATTAACAGTCGTTGCCGAGAAGGAGTGGGTGAACTTGATGGCGGGGTGTCAAACAGGACTACCTTAACGAGGGCCTCCGACAACTGGGCTGTAACACGTTCTATGAGCCGCTTGACAGTGATCCAACAAATAAGATAGCGGCCGAAATCACCAAAACCCTAAAATCCCTAAAAGCGCGTGAAATAATCGACTCCTGCCTATATGAATTTCTAGCCCCCCAAAACCCTAAACCAGGCAGGTTCTACATGTTACCGAAAATCCATAAACCAGGAAACCCAGGGCGACCTATAGTTTCCTCAATCGTCACCGCCACGGAGAAAATGTCTAGCTTCGTTGACCACCTCCTTAAAGATATATCTCCCCGATTACCCTCACATATTAAGGACACCAACCATTTCCTCGAAATACTTAGCAAATGTGAACCATCCAATGCAAGCTTGCTTGTAACGCTAGACGTTACCTCCCTTTACACTAGTATCCCACATGAGGATGGCGTGCTAGCAGCGGAGGCGGCGTATCTGAAGTACTCCGATCGCGCGGTTGACCCATCGGTATTACCAACTCTACTCAACTTGATCCTCAAAAATAATAACTTCGAATTTGACGGCCGCCATTATCTACAAATAAATGGCACAGCTATGGGAACTAAGATGGCACCAACGTACGCAAATATTTTCATGGGTGCACTAGAGGAAAAATTTCTAGCCGTGCGCGACAAAAAACCTAGTCTATACAAACGCTTCCTGGACGACATATTCATGGTTTGGCCACACTCCGAAGAAGATCTCACAGGATTCATTCACCCCGCCATCAAGTTCACCCACTCTTTCTCGGCAACGACTGTAAATTTCCTAGATGTAAAAGTAACCTTAACCGAGAAGGGTTTTTCCACTGATCTGTACCGAAAGCCAACTGATGCTCAGCAGTACCTTTCCTTTAACAGTTACCACCCGCGCCATACTAAACTCGCCATTCCTTATAGCCAGTCACTCCGATACAAGGATGATCTGCTCGGACGACGATGTTCCAAACAAAAACCTCGCGGAATTAGAGCAGACTTTCGTTAATCGTAATTTTCCACCTAGTCTTGTAAAAGACGCCCTGTCCAAAGCACGACAAACAGACCGGAGGAACTTATTCGGTAAACGCAACGACGAACCCAAGGGCGACCGCGTAAGCCTTGTTCTTACCTTTGGTGCAGGCGCGGGTAATATTAACAGTATCCTCCACCGCCACCATAGCATCCTTCTGCAATCTGAACGGACACGACAAATATTTGCCGAGGAGCCACGAGTTACCTACAGACGTGTCCGCAACCTTCAAGATAGACTAGTCAACTCCAAAGTTCCCAAACCATTAACACCTACGGCGGGATACCATCCATGCAATGGTAAAAGATGCCAAATATGCAAATCAATGCAAAGCACGGCAGCGGTGAAGGGTTCAAACTCCGACTTCTCCCTTAAAATCAATGGCGACTTTGACTGTAACTCCAGTGACATTATTTATATCATTCAATGTACAACATGCTCCGCGCAATATGTAGGTCAAAGTAAAAATTCATTTAGGATTCGATTCAATAACCACCGATCAGATGTTTCGAAAAAAGGTAGCCTCCCGGTTTCCCACCATTTTAGTCGACCCGGTCATTCCATTAAGAACGTCGCACTTTTTATTTTAGAGTCAAATTTCTCATCCGATCGCTGCAGAGAGCAACGGGAATCGTACTTGATCTACAAATTCCAATCTCTAATAAATGAGGAAAAAGGAGTGCTATCAACTGTAAGAAGCATATCCGGATAACTTTTTTCTGTGTGTCCTCGGAGTGCCCGCTGCCTCTTTTCTTCACAGCTGGACACAATGACGCTAAGAACACCCCGGACAACAGGTTTTCAACGAGCGCGACCCCAGACATTTCTGGAACTCCAAGGCTCTGACACGTAATCTCCCCGGCCGATGACCCAGGAACCTTCCGGAATCTTCCAGAACATGACTCACTGACGACTGCCGCGCAGTGGAATTGTACCAGCTGTGACGACACTTTTGTAACCTTTTGAAAGACCTTGTAAATAGATTTTCGTCTCAGTCCCGAAGAAGGCGGAGCTTCCGCCGAAACGTAGACTTCCCCAGACCCTTAGTTTAGATGCCAGCTTAATAAATAACTTTCCCCTACTCCCTACTTCAGTCTCTGGTGTCTTTTCTCCCCTATCTATCTATATATATTTTGTGACGAAGGAACGGAGCGATCAGTGAATCGGGGAACGAACATATGTTTATTGCGCGAGCTGCACCTCCTCTTTTATACGTCACACTCCCCCCCCCCTCCAAGAGAAAAGCGAGTAGGGGAATGGTAGAGGCGTAGTTTACTAACGTGGACGATGTCGGTTAGCCGCCCAAGAGGTAAGATGGAGCGGTCGATTTCATAATTAACAGGTGAAATCTTGCGAAGTATGGTGTAGGGTCCTTCCATGGCAGGAGCGAGCTTCCCACGGTTGGGGTGCCACGGGATCTCATAGAGTACGGCGTCTCTCGGGGAGAAATCAGCAGGAAGAAATTTTCGGTCGTAGATTACTTTGTTTTTCTGATGGTAGGCAAGAGAATTGCGCACCGCTTGCCTACGGGCTTCGGCGAGGGACGGGATGTTGTCAGAGATGTGAAGATCGTACGAAGGGACGCCGTGCATTAAATATGACGGAGAAAAACGGGTGACTTCGTGCGGGGTGCGGTTGTATTCGGCGACTACTTGCATAAGGAGCTGGTGCCAAGGGATCCGGGGTTGTTCCTGAATTTTGCACTTGAGTCGGTTGACGATAGTTTGATTCGTGCGCTCATTGAGGCCATTGCACTGGGGGTGACCGGTCGATGGACGTTCCGATTTTTCAGGAACCGCTTGAAGGTGTTTGCGAGAAACCCGGGGCCTCGGTCGGAGAGAAATCGGCGAGGGGTGGCGGTCGCAAAAACTTCTCGAAGACAAGAGATGTACGCGTCGGCCGTCTCATGCTTCTGCGCAAATGCCCAGGCGTATCGTGTGGCATGGTCAACGACCAAGTGAATAAATCGTTTGGTAGAACCGTATCCAGCGAATCCCCCGATGGTATCCATTGCAATGAGGTCGAAGGGTTCCTCAACTGGTGGCAGAGCTTCCAAGAGTCCAAATTTCTTCAGTTTCGACTTTTTGCATCGCTGACAGATATCACAATGACGAATGAAGTTGGAAACATCGTTGGTGATGTCAGGCCAGTAGTACTGGGGATATATAAAACCGAGAGTTTTTCGCACGCCAATATGCCCAAAGTCGTGGTGAGCTTTCTGGAGAAGTGCCTCGCGAAGCGAAGGTGCGACGTAGATCTTGCGTAGGCCGCGTTTTCGTACTATGGGGACACCGTTTTGCAAGGTATACGCACCGTCAGGTAGGTCACAGGAGGCGTTTTGGAGCTCCAGAGTGGAGAGTAGGCTGATCACTGGTGATCGGGATAAGGCGTCTGCCTCGACGTTGGCCGAACCCGGCTGATGTTTGAAGGTGACGTCGTACATGGACAGCTTAAGAGACCATCGAAAAAGACGCCCTGTAGGACGCTTGATCGTCTTCAACCACTGGAGCGCCGCGTGGTCTGTGAGCACTGTGAAGTGGCTGCCGTGCAAGTAGCAGTGCCACTTGTCAACAGCGTCAACGATGGCTAAGCATTCTAGTTCAGTAGCAGTGTAATTCGTTTCGTGTTTCAAGAGTTTGCGAGAATGGTAGGCTATCGGATGGTCATTTCCGTCATCGCCTACTTGCTTCAGTACCGCACCAACGCCGGTGAGAGAGGCATCACAGAAAAGGGTACAAGGTTTGGATGGGTCGAATATGCGAAGCATCGGGGCTTTCGTGAGCCGGGCCTTCAGAGCTGCAAATGCGGCATGGCATTCAGGTGACCAGTGCCACTGGGTGTCCTTCTTGAGGAGTTGCGTGGGGAAGACATGTGTCGCTGAAATGATCGATGTACTGTTTGTAGACATTGACAGTACCCAGAAAACGTTGCAAATCCTTGACGCACTGTGGAGTTGGGAATTTGCGTACGGCATCGAGGTTGGATTTTTTAGGTGATAGTGTGCCATTGCAAATTGTGTGGCCGAGGTAATCGATGCGAGTGCGCGCAAACTGGCACTTCTTAAGTTTCAATTTGACGTTTTCAGCTTGCAGTGCTGCTAACAGACTGTCAAGGCTCGTGAGGTGTTCTTCAAACGCAGGCGCGTGGACGACTATGTCGTCAAAATAGTTGACAACGTTGCGAAGGTGGTGTTTGGCAATGATGTTCCTGATGGCTCGCTGGAAGGTTGCCGGAGCATTCTTCAGACCGAATGGCATGACAAGCCATTCATAGTGACCCGTGGGTGTGACAAACGCGGTCTTATGAATGTCATCTGGTCGCATAGGAACATGCCAATATCCGGAGGTAATGTCCAATGCGCTGTAGTAGCGTAAGGGCCCAAGAGAGTCAAGCACATCGTCAATACGGGGTATGGGCTGGTAGTCAGGCACTGTTACGGCGTTGAGTTTCCTGTATCAATACACTTTCGAGTACGGCCTTCACCTTTCTTTTCCGCCAGTATGACGGGAGCTGCATACGGAGACAAGGATGGTCGTATGAAGCCTTGGTTAAGGAGTGACTCCACCTGTGTGTCGATCTGCGCTCTGTCTGTCTGCGAGGTTCGGTACGGTGATCTGTGAATCGGGATTTCGCTCGTGAGCGTGATAGAGTGCTGCTCAGTGCCGATGGACCCAATGTCAGTTTGAGACTTGGAGAAGATAGAATCGTATTTCCGAAGAAGCGCATCAAGTAGATGTTGTTGCGCTATCGGCAAGGAGTCGTCTTTGATGCAACTATCACTGGAGCGTGGTGTATCTTGAGGGGGTGACTCGTGCTTGAGCGTTCGGGTTGAAAGGTCAAGGGAAAGGTTGAAGTCTGAAGCGTAGTCGAGGCCAAGAAGGAATTCCGCCGTCATACCACGGAGGACATGGACTTCGACTTCCCGTGCGGTATCGCCAATTTGTAAATGAATGCGGACGCGACCCAAGGTTTGTGTGGGAGATGTCCCTTACAAAAAATATTGTCTTTTTTCTATAAAAAGTCTGTAGAGCTTCAGTAACCCACCCATTAGAAAGTCTTGCGACTTTCTTCCTGCTTTTTGTCACCCGCATCACCTTTCTGTAGGCAATTGGAACACATTTTTTATAGAAAAGATACAGATTTTAGATGCAGAAAGTAGACTCATTTTTTACTGTCAGGGGCACGAAGGTACGCGGAAAATTTATAGATATTCTACAGCCTTTCTTTCGCTTACATCACTTTTCTGTAGGCAATTGGAACACTTTTTTTTTGTAGAAAAGATGCAGATTTTAGAGGCAGAATGTAGGCAGAAAGTAGACTCATTTCCTACTGTCAGGGTATGAAGGTACACGGAAAATTTATAAATAATATACAGCCTTTCTTTAGCTCACACCACCTTTCTGTATGGAACACTTTTTTTTTTTTGTAAAAAGGACACATATTTTAGAGGGAGAAATTAGGCTGAAAGTATACTCATTTCCTGCTGTCCGGAGTACGAAAGTACGCAGAAAAGCTATAGATATTCTATAGTCACCTTTTTGTAGGCAATTGGAACACTTTTTTGTAGAAAGGATAGATATTTTAGAAGCAGAAATTGGGCTGAAAGTATACTTTGTTTCTACTGCCAGGTGTACCAGGGCTCAGGAAAGCTATAGCTATTGTACAGCTTTTCTTTCACCCATATCACCATATCACCCATTTCCATCACCCATTTCACCCATTTCACCATATCACGTTCATTCTCAGCATTATGGCTGTATAATAGAAAAATTACCTGAATGAAGGACATCAGCAAACAAAGAAATAATCACTGGTACTGTTTCTTTATTCCATTTTCAGTGGGTGTGCGAAAGACATGACGGTGGTGAGGTGCGGGTAATTGGCGTTGGAAATTCGTGGGCTTCATTCATGGTGTGGTGAGGTGATCCCTGCTGCTTTCCTGTTGATTTTGTGCAGCATGGAGCTGAGACTCCTTTTGATTGGTGCATCAGAACACTTATAAGTCGCGCAGGTTCGTTCTGTAAAATATTATACACTGAATAAATAGGCATAGTAATGCAGCTCAGGAAGTACAAAAACTAGATCATGCGGTGCCTGATGGCATTACAAGTCTTCCTTTTTGCTACATTTCCATACTATAGAATTAAACTAGAAGGCACATAGCAATATTTGATGTACTACATAATCACATCCCAAGTGTAGTGAAGACTGGTGAGGCCTTGTTGCATTTTTTGGGGCCACAGATATTCAAGAATCATCCAATATCGAAATATGCGCCGCACATCTCTACAATACAACAACGCATCAACAGTACAGAGATATAGAACTATGTACAGTCAACCCTCGATTTATGAACACATGATGTTTCCAAGGAAATCATGTATAAATAGGAAAATTTCATAAACTGAGGGATAAATACACGGAGAAGATATGTTGACGCGAGGTGCTGTTCATAATCCGCGAGAATTGATAAGTCGTGTGTTCATAAATCGAAGGTTGACTGTACGTAGCTTGGAATATGTAGCACGGCATAGCGCCGTACGTTAATAACAAAATAGATACGTACAGAGCACAGCTTTCACACGACTGGTGTCCAGGGCAGCCCTTGTGGCATGCCCCTTGTGACCATTAGGGGGCTTCCCAAACAGGGATTTGTTCTCCAGCTCTTCTTCTGTGAAGAGAACCCTCATCAAGGAGCGGGCGAACTTGGAAGGGGAACCTTTATGTGTTTCCTTAAGCCTGGTGAGTGTGGTTTTTGACACCATGATCCCGTTTCCCAAGTCTACATTCTGAAAGGCAGATAATGCAATATAGGGAGAATGTTAGGAAAGGAACTGACAACACATCAGATGAATTGTAATGTTCACTGTTAATTACAGAGGTGAAACAATACAACCAGGAAGGGTAGTATATTCATGCCCTCTCTGCTTACCTTATTGAGTTCACACGTGGTGACCTCTCTCGAGCTTCGCAGGTCCTTTATGATGTGCTTCAGTGTTTTCACAGTCTGTTGCAACTCTGAAAATTAAATGCTTAAAATGAAACACACATAGCACCACATCTAACTGAGCAGAGGAAGCCACTAACAGACTGGAAAGCCGTGAGCACAATGTGCTTGGGACTGTGACAATAAATTAATTGCATTTCACACATGCCTATTAAAACCCAAATCCAGCCTGCTTTCTCATAGTATATGGCGTCTGTACAACATACGAATGTCCAAACAAATGGTTATTGATAGTAACTTAACTTGACCTATTGATAGTAACTTGACTGAGGTCAAAGGTGTCGACAAGTCAAGCGCGTCAACAACTGAAAAGGTCGTATTTTACACAACCACGAGCAAAAAGAATCACCTAGTATTTGTTGCAGTTCATCATTCTTGTGTTTTAGTTGTTCAATTTTTCTCTCCAGCCTTTTCACCTGCTCAAGGTGATCACAACATACTTCATGCTGTAAGAACACAAAGACTGCATTCAGATGATGCACAAGATATACAATACTACATGCAATAGTAATATTCAGACAAAGCAAGGAGTGATGTATAATATTAGTTAGAAATAATGGCAAGATCTCTATCAATACTTAAGGTTCACCTGTGACGCTGTTGCTGTTGCCCGGTCTGCGAGTCTATTCCTCCGGCGTTCCAACTTTGCCGGTTCACCTGTAAAATATCGTAAGCTAAACTGTTACTGCCACTAGCGATGCATCTACATACAACATTCAACGGGAGAATGATAGTCATTAACTGAATTATGTATGTCACTGATTAATGTGCGTACAAAACGCGGCTAACAGTTTTTCACCAGCATACGCGTCTACTGGAATTAGGACACGTGTATGGCATGTTGTATAGTAGGGGAGACGCAAGGTTTAATTAGAAAATAAGGGGGAAAATAAGTATAGAAAAGTGGCACAACTTGTAATTTGGACCTTAAGTTTGACACCCGTATACTCTTGGGGATTTCCGAACCCGCCTGTAGGTCCCCAGCCAATGGTGTGGGCCCTGATAGCAGCAGCTGTGATAGTGCTGTCAGGACAGGGAACCAAGAGGGACATGTATCCATATAAAGTTCCTACATAAAACGGATGCAGGTATTTTCTGCCTACGCTTCATGCGCCTCTCGCCACAGCCCCCAATGCACAGTCATTTCGGACGAGCTCAAAAAAGAAAGCTGCCCTGTCAATGCGTTTTATCTATGTGATAGGGCCGCCTGTCCTGCTGCTGATTGCGTGCGTTGCGTTCGAAATCAAATCATGAAGACCGAAACTCGAACTAAAAGCAATGCAAGGCTGGGTTCACACAGACGATTTTCTCGTCCGTGTTTTCATTGCAGAGAAAACACACACAATGTCTAAGGTGCTGCATAACGGGTGCAATACATTTCAGTGGGATCTTCTTTTAACGGGCGAGGGGATCGCCTGTGTGAACCCGGTCTAAGCGTTACCGTCACACTGAAAAGAAAGAAAAAAAAAGTACACGTCGGACTTCACACGCCGGTTGACACTGTACGCGTAATTACATGTTTCCAGGCAGCGATAATTCGATCCTGGGATAGCACGAACTACGGAAGAGTGGTGACCACGTAGGCTGTTACGCTACGGAGAGGCGTTATTGGCCAGTTGTTTCATAATTGAATCTACTAAACATATTATGATAATGACTTTCTTCGAAAACTGTCTAGTTTCTGCTGCACGTGTTTTGATTTGCGTCGCTTCTTGTTTCGGTATTTGAATGTATAAGAGCCTCTCCCCTCTTTCCTCAGCCTAAAAAACAGTGAGCCCTTTGCATGCAGAAAATACGGTAAGCTGAGAATTATGTAGCACCTAACATGTTCGAATGCACAGGTACAGTGCGGAACTATGGAGAAAGTGTCGCCAAGTTGGGCTTGCAGTGGGCCTTCTACTAAATAAATATCAAACTGAAAACTATTATGAACGATATGCTTGCCTGCAGATACTATATACGCATCCGCCGGTGGTTCCCCAGTTTTCCACTGGATTTGAAAGGTGCGTCCAACAAGCGTCTCTACTATGGACGGGTCGTTCAAAATCTCTGTCGCTGTTGCTACATCCGTCATTTGACGCGTGAGGTAGACGTCCCAGGCCTCCATTGTTGTCCACTTCACTAGTATATGGGTCATGTCCGCGCTTAGAATAGTATGAACACAGATAGTTGCCGACGGTACGGGAAACTCCTCCGAACAGCTTGAAGCGCAAGGGAAATTGAACTGAATTATCTTGGCTTGTCTTTAGAAAAGTCTGTGTTATCGCATTTTGTGATTTCATGGGGCCGGCCTCCTTTCCAACTGCGTGAGTCAGGTGGCTGGTGCTGATTGCGCGCTCCGCGTGTAAGTTATTGTACCAGGAAGATAAGAAAGCAGCTTGAACTGAGAGCGGCGCGATGCATGTAAGCGCACTGGGGTGAAAGAAAAGTTCAAAAAGATAAAAAGAAACATGAAATGCACAGATATTCACTATGGCCTAGCCGCATCAGGCAGGCAGCGCGAAAGAATAGTGTCTGTTAGTGGGCGCTGCGTCTTGAGCTTGGTAGCTTTCAGGGCGTGCTCCCCGCTCTTTTTACATCAAAGTCAGTTCACAGTGCACAGCAGGTATATGTACCTGGGTTACTGAAGCGTTAGTTTCACAGCGTAATTTTGATGGTCAGTCGGCAGCTATCGAACTTTTGCTGTCAAGTATGAAGGGAAGGTATCGACAGTGGATGTTCGATGAGGGTGTTCGGAAACCACGCTCGACAAGGTTCAGGCATGAGAAGAATGCGGAGCTGCTCTCACGTTCCACACAATGTGACCATCCAAATGAAAGCGGTGGCGAGGGACCGAGCGGTACGCCGAGGGAGGATAGTAGCGAAATCAAGCGATGAGGGTTCTGCTCCGTCACCACGCGGAAGTCCGGACACAAACAGGGTGAGCATTTAGTACTGTGTAAGTGTGTATCGCAAGTACAAGTGACGGATGTGGTGCGTTTGTAAACAGCTAGTATTTCGACAGCGTGTGTCAGAGGTACTCTTGTATTGCTACGTTACCCTTCCGTTCACTAAGCTGTATCTGCCATTTAGTAGCCTACGGGAATATCATTGTGCTTGGATAACTGCATAATATACGCGCCCCAGACTCATGGATTAAACTTTATCTGTATCACCCTGCATATTCTTTAGTCTGCCGATTGGTATGGTGCTCCCAGACAAGCAGCGGGCCCTGCTGGACAGCATGATCCAACTGAAAGCTCCTCCTCTGACATCAGTGACGATGAATGCTCTCCTACGATGCAAGATGCCACAAAAACAGAATTGGTATGTACAATGTCAGTCACTAAATGCATTGTTTGTCTGTGGTTCTTGCGCATATTTTAGCGGGTGCCTCATTTGGAGAAACATCGTTTTGAGACAGACATATCAAACCTAATAAAATATTAAGTTTTTCCACAGTTGAGGACATGAATAGCATTGTTTTATAATCTGGTCAGGAAAATGCGTTGCTGTAAAAATGTTGACAGTAATTTATTTTCAATATTCACAGATGGAGCCATTGTACCCTGGGTCAAAGGTCACAAAGGGAGAAAGCTTGCTACTCATATTAGGATACAGCCTTCGCCACAGTTGTACAAAGGAGGCAACAGAAAGCCTTCTTCCTCTCCTGGAAGCGCACTTACCTGAAGAGGCTGCACTGCCAACTTCTAAGTACCTCTTCTTCAAGCAGTTTTTGTCTAGTCATCAATCCATGGTGTACCATTTTTACTGCCCGAAGTGCCAACAGTACCTTGGTACCAGAGATGACCAATGCTTCCACTGCGACACATGCTGTGTAGGCTTTGAAACGGGCAAACTGTTAGATGATTTCAGCTACTTTCTTTCCTTCGATATAAGTGAGCAAGTGAAGGAGAAGCTTTCGATGTCCGAGCTTGACTTCAAACAGCTGTCACGGTCACTGTCTTTCGATGTAGGCTCAATCACAACAAGTAAGGGCTACTATGATCTACCGACTTCTGAAAATGACTTGTCACTTACTTGGAATACAGACGGCGTACCCCTATACCAGTCCTCAGCCTACAGCATATGGCCGTTGCTACTCCAAATCAACGAGCTACCTCTAACGGTTCGTGCGAGACATATGATTTTGGGAGGGCTATGGTTTGGAGATAAGAAACCAGTCATGAATACCTTCTTGAAGCCCTTGTGAATCAAATGAACACGTTATCAAGCACGGGTTTTGAATGGACAGATCGTCTAGAAACTGCCAAACAGTGCGCCATATTTCCAGGGCCATGTAGAGTAGACACAGTAGCCAGAGCCATGGTTATGAATATGAACCAGTTTAATGGTTCGCTGGCTGTGGCTGGTGAGTCCACGAGGGCGAGGTCGTGCCAAAAGGAAATGGTCATGCACGCGTGTATCCTGCTTTGTCACCGAAACCTGCAGCAAGAACACACGAATCATTTTTAGAATGTGCGTCTGAGACCGAAGAATCTCAGGACCCTAGAATGGGGGTAAAAGACCGTAGCATTCTTTTTCTCCTTGCCTTCTTTTCATTTCCAGCTTGCTTCGTTGTCGACATACATGCATGCTGTGTGTGCTGGTTTTGTAAGGGACACGTCATGCATGTGGTTTGACACCAAAGCAGCCTTTCCATACAGCATTGGTCAAAGATAAACGAAAATTGACAAGGCGTCTTCGAGATTTACATCCAAATATGGGAAATTTCAAGGCTGCCCCGATCCATGACATTGCGCAAATACTGGAAAGCATCCGATGGCGAATTGGCTGTTGTTTTACTCTCCGTCGTTTTGCATGGAATATTACCATCATCTATTACAAGAACTGGATACGTTCGTGAGTCTAATGCATTTTTTTCTGTTAGACACTGTTGCAACAGACAAAACTCAGGGAAGCACGTAAAAAAATGTGCTCGTTTTTACAAGAATATGAGCAGCTGTATGGAAAAGAGCACATGACATTCAACGCGCACCTATTGTCACATGTTCCCGATTCTGTACAGATCTGGGGACCCCTATGGAATTACTCGGCGTACGCTTTCGAGAACATGAATGGGCAACTCGTACGCCTTGTCAATGGAACACTCCACGCCCCATTGGCAGATAATTGAGAAATTTTCTTTCTTGACATCTCTTCCCACGCTTTGGGATAAGTGCGCATATGCTCAGGAGTCATTTCACACACCAGATCAGGAGTCCAACCAAAATTAATGCGCTACTTTCTTAAAGGTTACCATCTAAGGAAACACTCATTCAGCACGAGTGGTTGTCATTTTCTATGGTAGAGGTAAGAGGGATGATGAGGGCACGTGCTACACGAAAAGTTCGTATTAATCAGTTCACGTACTGTGTGCGATCACTTGACAAGTCACGACGATTCAATGGGTATATATTTATACATGGCACTTTCGGCATAATAAATAAGATACTTGCCGTGTGTTCTCTCAAACATAGTCAATGCCACTGCACTAAGAACCTTGTTTTTTTGGATTACTAAGCTAGACGTAGTACGTTCATTCTTGATTGCAGTTAGGGCATAGTCATATACGAGGTTGTGGAATGTGACGACACACTACATATAGAAAGTGACGTTGTGGAAAAGTGTTTGGTGTTACAACTCTCAGAGAAAACCTTGTTGTGTCGTGCCAAACACGCATGTGTCTTGGAGCCACGTAAAGTTAAATGACATGACATGATGATGTGATGACGTTCATTAAATATAAATGCCCCTGTGTGATCTTTGTTTATATGATGAGGTGGGTACTGTTTGACCAAGGACATCGTGTTCTCATGTGCTTATCTATCCAAGCAAGAATTCTTGTGGATTTCAGAGCCTATGCACCTGTTTAGTACTGTTGCCATTTTTGTTTTTTGTTTCTTGAATATTCGTTTATTCGTTTTTGTTCATGTTATACTATTCGTACACGGAATAGGTCCGAGAAGAAGTCGCCTTTACTCTGTGCTTTTTCTTATTGTATGCGGCACTGTTATATGGCTAGTAATTATACCTATTTTAACTTGGCTCAACAATGTAAAATGTGTATGAATTCAGTGTGACTGATGTGTATGCTGATTGATGTGAGAGTTGTATATATGCGAAAAATAAAGAACTACACGGTACTCCGGTAGATATGTTATCATTCTTCGTTGTCATTTAAACACTGCTTTGTGCACCAATAAGTATACAAACCTTTGCACAAGAAGGCATCTGCTAAGCATCAATGTTATGTCCGTATTATTTTTTCGACAACATCAGTGTTATAATGAAAGGTGATGAGGTTGGCCCTTGGTTGGTGATCTTTGATAATACCAGCATAGTGGAGTATAATAACGCTTAGTATAATAACTTAGAGTATAGACAACAGCAACCGTGGTGAATGGGAAATGCGCGGGTCGTAAGGTTTTAAAGAAGCCGTCATTTGTCAGATAACTGGTAACATGATTTGGATTAACTAAGCTACGAACATGTGCTCCAATCTTCTGCACCTATATTGACATTACTAAAGCACACAGAACAATTAATATGCTTGTTGTTACCCGAAACTGAAACAGAGTCGTTGGACCTCAACAGGGACGGTAAAACTTGCTTTGTAACTGATTAAATTATTTTGATCTTGCTTTATTTTATGCACAAAGTTTCTTTACTCTTTCATGCGTTAATAGTCATTCGCATAAGTAGTTATAGGTTAAGTAATGATAACCAAAATAAATAGCAGTCACAAAGAAATAAATGCTGTATTCTTTAATCTCCCCCGAATAATTTCGGCGCACGTTAATGCGGTCCTATTTCTTCAGTAGGTCTGTTGTAGGTTTTCGTTCGAACCGTGTGCGCAGTGTACCTTTATAAAACCGCTATCGGCATGTTCCACTCGCTTTTCTCTAAGGGATTACACTATTTTTTAGCATACAAGGACGCCCCGATAATGGGGAATTTTTGTTTCTCACATTCTTATGACGTGATTGTGGGGCTGATGGGCGCGAAATTCGAAAATTTTACAAACAAAATTGTCTCGTCAATTATTCGAGTGGGATTACATCTTTTTTTTTAATTGTGCCATTCGTATGCGAGGGAAACGCGTTAGTGAAAGTGTCACAAATATACATTGTGCGCTTTTTGTGAAAAAAAACAACAACAAAAAAACACGAAAACCTCCCATGGATTTCCGAAGAAGTGATTCCCACTTAAAAATGGCCGCAGGAGGCCATTCGCACAATTATACCAACACACCCAGAGCATAAGTTACCTGTGGGAATTTCTGTGTGCTTAGTACGAAGCAAGTAGTAAAGAGATAGTAGCAGAGTAAGCAAGTGTAGCAGTACAAGTAGCAGTGCTTTAGTAAGTGAGCACCAGTGGCACACTCAAAGTGTACAGACATTATGCAGAATTGCGTGCATTCTGCACGAGCCGTACAAATTCTACCGGTGGTTGAGGACACAGAACGCGCATAAAACGTATAGAATTTCTTTGTACTATGTGCGCAGAAATTCTACACGTTTTCTGCACAAGGAGTAAATGGTGGTACACTCAAAATGTGCAGACATTCTGTATGCTAAGTCGTCACAAGTTCTACAGGGGATGAAGACACATAACGCACGCAAAATGTCTGTAGAATTTTTGTGTACCTGGTACACAGAAAAGAGCGAAGCAGCTGCACACTCAAATATGCAAACATTCTGTATACTGAGTCGTCATAAATTCCTACAGCGGTTGAAGACGCACAACGCACACAAATGTCTGCAGAATTTCTGTCTACCTAGTACACAGAAAGGAGCAAACCAGCAGCACACTCAAAATTTACAGACATTATGCATACCGAGTCGTCACAAATTCTACAAGGGTTGAAGGCACATAACGCACACAGAATGTCTGTACAATTTATGTGTACCTAGTACACAGAAAGGAGCAAACCGGTAGCACACTGGAAGTGTATAGGCATTCTGCATACCAGGTCGTCACAAAGTCTATAGGAATTAAAGACACAGAACGCATACAAAATGTCTATTCATTCCTTGTGTACATGTACACAGAAAGGAGAAGCCCACAGAAAGGTGACAGGGTATACAGAAAGCACGCAGAAGGTCTGTAGAAAGGTGAAAACTATTTTTGTAAGGGGTAACCTGTTGAACTGCGATGCTGGAATTCCTGAGGAGTTGAAGTTTGAGTCTCTTGTAAATGTGTTCACTGATGCAAGAATTGTGGATCCCGTATCCAGAAATGCAGTAACAGGATCCATTAATGAATGCGTTGAAATGAATTACTGAAACCTTGGATCGCTGTCCCCCGTTTCCCTGGTCAGGGCCGAGGGCAGAGACCGACGGTCGGTTAGGGCAGGGCGTTGTGCCAGTCAAACTGCTGGGGGAGCCCAATGGACGCGCAGTGCCTGCATTCGGTCTTAGGAATGTTGGATGCCATTTGCACGATGTCAGCCGCTGGGACATACTTTCGGGGTTGCGATTGGCTGTAAGTGCTTCGCGACTTCTGACGATTTTAAAGCAATATCGATTTTCTGGGCGGCTCGAAACCAATCCGTGGAAGATTTAATGTCCAATCCTGCGAAGGCAAGCTCATAGTCTGGTAGAAGACCGTCTGTCAGACCAGAAACTACGTGAGCGGCCGTGAGTCCTTCGGAGTCGCCTTCGAGCGCCTTGGGAGCGCCGAGCCTTCGCTTTTCTTCATAATATGACTCGATCGACTGGTCCCTGCGCTGTCGATAATGAATAAACGCGCGGAAAGGGTCGGCAGCCGATGTTGCGAAGCGGAGACCCATGCGGGATTTGATGTCCTCCCACGTCTCGTTGGTGTCAAAAATTTCGTTTAGATACCACAGGAAAGCTTCGCCTTCGACATATTCGCTGAAATTCTGTACGTTTTCGTTGTCGGTCCAGTTGCAGGAATCAGCCTTCGACTCGAAAAGACGGAGCCATTTCTGGATGGGTACACTGCCGGCCTCCCCATCATATTTGGGAATCACAAGTGGTTGGTGTTTCGGTGGCATGCTGCAGGTGGCTTGGCTTCAGGTTTTATCCTGTCGACTCATGTGACGAAGGAACGGAGCGATCAGTGAATCGGGGAACGAACATATGTTTATTGCGCGAGCTGCACCTCCTCTTTTATACGTCACATATATATATATTCTTAAACATAATTTATTTAACATGTTGTTCACCGACTACAGGAAATACACAAACTCTCGCGTGTCAGCTATGTCCATAAACTAAAAAACAATCAAAAGCAAAACTGTTAACGTTAATGTCGGTTTTAATGTTTTAATCTTTATGCTGTGATTTTGGCGCACCCCGGGGCACGCCGGCCAAAGAGGGCTTTCAGCGGGCTCCGGAGTCACCAATTAAGAAAAAAAAAACGTCCACGTCAAATTAAAACTGCACGTGTGCGAATTGCAAATACAGCCGTGAACCGTTAGGATATTGTGGCCCAAGCAAGGCTGGTATATAATTTGGAACATGAAAGGGACATCAGGGATTTAGTGCGCGAGCAGAAGTGCGATTAAAGAGACGACAGATGATGGTGATAGAGATCACTACACTCCCGAGAAGCCCACACCTTTGCTGTCTGAAACAGCACAGTGCACGGTAATCACATGGGACACGGATGCTCCTTCCGGAGTACCACGATGAATATAATCCGCTGTGCTTCGTTCTACATGTCCTCGCAAATTTTTCTGCACTCATGGAAGATTCCGGAGACGTTTCTTCAGTCTACTTTTTGTCGCAGAAAATATTTCGCCAAACCCACGTTCTGTTACCTACGGTGCACAATCCTGCGTTATCACGGACAGGTTATGACTACATCATTCATATCAATTACCCTCCTGCCGTGCTTCCATCAACGTCAACAGTGGTGCCACCATCGGGACTTACAAAAGCCAGCAGTCTTGCCTTTGGCGTCAGTGGACACGGATGCTCCTTCTGGAGTACAACGATGAATAATCCGCTGTGCTTCGTTGTACAGGTTAGTAACACCTATAGTAGTGTCAAGAGCAATGATCTTTTCCTATTGGAGCTTCCGTGTCCCACTTTGCGAGGCGTTTTTGTATGCTGTTCCTGTCTTTGATCCAAGCAATGTATGACACGGCCTCTTTGCTTATTTTGAGTGGCGATATCGAAGAGAATCCTGGTCCTAATGATATTCAAAAAATTCTGGATGCGTTAAAACCGTCTAGAGAAAGGGCACAAGTCATTAATAATACAAATTAAGGAGCAGCAAAAGGCTACTGAGATCTAGCTGACCTCGTTAGCTGCTAGAGTGTCGGAGCTCGATGCTGCTGTTGTCAGTATAGTACCCAGAGTGTGCAATCAGAAACACAAGCCCTCACGCGTAACGTTGACCTAATTGACACCAACCTGGAAGACCTAGAAAACCGTCAGAGACGTAATAATTTAGTCTTCATTGGTCTTTCCGACTCTGCGTCTGAAACTTGGTGTGAGTCAGAGGCTAAAATTAGGAATTTCTGTCACGAGCGTCTAGGCGTAACTATGTCCGAAAGTGACATTGAAAGAGCTCACAGAGTCGGGCAGTTCAATGAACAAAGAACAGGCCGATTAATGCTCGTTTTCTGTCATTCAAGCTTAAGGGTGTTGTTTTATCTAATTCTAGTAAACTGCGGGGAACTAATATTTACATTAATCAGGATTTCTTCGCTGGTGTCCGGAAAGCCCGCGGTGAGCTTGTCAGGTTTGCTAACCAACAAAATGATGGGTACCGGCTACGGTTTGATAAGCTTATCATAGGTGATAAGCAGTACACGTTTCATCCTCAAACAAACAGTGTCAAAGAAATGTCACCAAGACCACGTGCTGCAAAAAACGATGCCGCTCTCTGCTTTATGTTTCAATGCGAGAAGTGTCTTAACTAAAAAAAAAAACAGATATTGAAGCAATGCTTATTCAACGAGATGCAGACATTGTGGCGATCACGGGAACCTGGTTCTGTGATGATATTGGCTCCGATGAGATATTTCCTGATGAATATGTAGTTGTTAGGACAAATACAGTATCTGGGTGCGGGGGTGTTGCGTTGTCGTTAAAGAAAAACTTGGACTTTTCTGTCCTTCCTCATTCCAATTTGGAAATTGTTTAGTGTAAACTAAATACACTAGTTGGAAAAGTGATTGTTGGAATTGTTTACAGGCCCCCAAATGCAGATGTATCCGTGCTGGAATCGTTAGATAACTATATGAGTACTATTTTCAAGGACAACCACAAAATCATTGTATGCGGTGACTTTAACCTAGCTGGTGCCGACTGGAATTCTCTTACTAAAGGCACTTGTAAGGATAAACGTAGTGCGTTGATTGGCTTGGCTTACAAATTCAATTTACAACAAGTAGTGTCTCATCCAACTAGAGTTACATCAATGACATCTTCCATTCTTGACCTGGTTTTTGTCAATCGACTGTTGACTGATTTTTTGTTGTGATATTGTGGACGGCATTTCTGACCACAAAACTGTCTTGTTTAATTGCTGTCTGTCATCATCCAGAAAAGATTCAAACATATTTTTGTGATTTCGAAAGAGCCGATGACACTGCGATCATTGATCACCTCGCCTTAGAATTTGATAGGTTTTCCGCAATGGTACCCGAGGTTGACAGCGGTGGGGTTTGGTCGATGTTCATTGACATTGTAATCTCCTGTTTAAGATCCCATGTTCCTCTGCGGAAGAAACGAGCAGGAAGAAGAAGGCCATGGATTACGCGTGAAGTTATCGACATTAAGCGCCGCATTAATTGGTTAACTAAAAGGCGTCGCTCTGATACCGAAGGTGTACGACAACTGAGAAGAAAGCTTCGTGACACTATACGTAATAATAAACACACATTCTATAGTAACACCCTGCGTGACTTCATGGTTAGTTCTCCACAACAGTTCTGGCGGCATATTAATCCTAATAGGCGAGGTACTGATTTAATGCCCTCGAGTGCGAGTCACACTGCAGATCCGTTTAACGATCATTTCGTCTCAGTTTACTCTGTTGTACTACTAGTATCCAAAGTGATTCCCCCAATCCCCGATGTGGTATTCAGCTCTCCTGGCATTTTATCTCTTTTACTCAGCCTAAACGTAAAAAAAAAAAAAAAGAGTGGAGGACCTGATGGGATTCCAAACGGTTTCTTGAGGCGCTACGCAGGGTGGACTTCACTTTACTTACAGTTGATACATCAGAAAGCATATGAATCAGGGCGGATTCCTCGTGCTTGGAAAATTGCGAAAGTTATTCCAATTCCGAAAAAATCCCAGGCGTCATCCGTCAAGGATTATCGACCTATTTCATTGCTATCAAGTTGTTCTAAGATTTTCGAGCACATAGTTTACTGTCACCTATCTAGTTTCTTTGAAGAACATTCTGTGATAAGTGGGCTCCAGTATGGCTTTCGAAAGCGTTCCTCTACCACATACCAACTTATTGAGTTTGTACATGATCTTGCGATATCCATTAATGCTGGCAAAGAGGTGGACGTAATTTTTATTGATATTGAAAAAGCTTTTGACAGGGTGTCTCACTCAAAGCTACTCTTAAAACTCCGTTCCATTTTTAATAATGACAAACTTATATCCTGTCTCGAATCCTACCTTACTGAAAGGCAACAGTTTGTGCACCTTGATGGTATAAACTCACGTGATTCGAATGTAAGCTCTGGAGTTCCACAAGGATCAGTCCTTGGCCCTTTGTTCTTCCTACTTTCTATAAATGATATGCCAAATGCAGTTATCTCTAGTATCAAATTGTTTGCAGATTTATTACTACAGCTAAATAGGGAGAGTAAGGGTTGTGTTTACGTAACAAGAACAATTGCTTAAGTCGCTGTATCTTGAAATATAACTCAATTGGGGGTAGCCCCGCCCGTCCACATAAAACAGATGCCGAGGTTTGTGGTGAATGAGCCCGTTCACCTCGCGGTGAGCTGGCCTACACCTGGTGTGGGGAGCATAGTGGGAAACATCGAGACACAGGCACAACAGAGGGTTTCAAACGTGATTTTACTCCCTTGGAGGTATTGGCTGCCAGGGATGTCGTCGGAACTGCCCGGGATGATGGAGAACCCTTCTACGACGGGACGGTGAGGCGGCAGCTGGGATAGAGTGGGAAGTGCAGTGTAGGTTGTAGTCCACCAAGGGCCGGTGTCTGCCAGGCCTGCGGTTCGAGCCAGAAGTTTCGGTCCAGTTCTTTTTCAGCGAAGCCAGTCTGCACCCTCTCTCGAGCTGCACCTGCAAGGAACTGCCTCCGCCGCTTCTCTTCGTCCTTCTTCAGCGCTCCTATGCACCAGCGCCACCACAAGGTTGTTGATCTGAAATCCTTATAAATAAATCGTGCTGCTTTACGTTGCACACTTTCCAGTTTCTTCTTATGAATGGCAATATGTGGGTCCCAAACTGTGCAGGCATACTGAACCAACGGGAGAACTAAGTATTTATACGCCGTTAGTCTAACCTGCGGTGTGCTTATCCATAACTTACGTCTGAGCTGGAACAGCCTTCGCAACGCTCTCTGGGCAACAAAGTCAACATGAGTACTCCATGAAAGATTCGACTGGAAATAGACCCCAAGATATTTAAAGGAACTGACCTGTTTTAACAAGACATCATCGACATAGTAGTCACAGGATAGCCGGCGTTGTTTTCTTGTCACACACATATATACTGTTTTGTTAACATTTATAGTTAATTGAGCAAGTTTGCACCATCTTGCTACACAGTCTAAAGCTCCGGACAATGCAATCTGATCATCAGGGCAAGTAATTTTTCTATAGAGGACAGTGTCATCTGCATAGAGACGCAAATTCACTCCATAACTACTAACGTCGGGAATATCACTGATGTACAAGTTAAACAAAAGCGGACCGAGCACAGATCCTTGCGGCACCCCGGAAGTTACATCCAGTAGATCTGAATTTGACGTTCCTACTTGTACAAACTGCTTCCGGTAGGCAAGATAAGACTCGACCCAGGTTAAAAGAGTTCCGTTTTTCAATATGCTTTTTAATTTGGTCAGTAATTTGAAATGAGGAATCGAATCGAAGGCGCGTTTGAAATCGATGAATATGACGTCAACCCCCTCTCCGTTATCTACAGTTTCAGCCAAGTCGTGATGAAATGCTGTTAATTGTGTAACTGTCGAAAAACCTTCTCTAAAGCCATGTTGCATGAAGCCTAGTATGCCATGTTTCTCTAAGTATGACATAATAGTCCGTATTCACCAACTTACTTAAACTACTGGTTTAGTGACGTCGGGTTTAAATCAATCACGTGAGACTTTCGTTCGCCAATCCTGGATCACCACCCCATGCTCTACCACCTGCTGCTGTGAAGCCTATGGCGGCGCACATAGCGAGCTTCCTGCACAGCGCATGCGTATTTCACCAAAGTCTGCCAGAAGCGATGGTAGCCGGTAGGCCTAATCCCCGGTTCACGAGGAATTTTTCATCAAATCTTGGGTAAGTTTCGATTAATATAGTTACTAGAAGCGCCCAGGAGACAGATTTGATCACAATGGGACGAATATTTGCCTCAAATGTTCCATTTCGATCATCCACCCAAGCTACTTAAACTGGTGGTTTAAGCCCCATGCATTTGAATGGGACGTGTTTTAAACTAGGGGAGGGGCTAGTTTAACATCGGTCTAAGTATACGTTGCAACTACTGTGGACGTGTGTGTTGAAAAAACCATCGTAGATTGGTTGCGGTAGGTGATGTTGCACTAATTCGAAGTTAACTGGTAAAAATTAAGCAGAATCGTTTTAAATGCGCGGTTAGTAAACAAAAACGGCGTAACGCTTGACCGGGGGTACTAAATGCGACTGTTGTTTTTAGAAGGCGCTATTGCGAACTTTTGCATGACAAACGTAAAAAGCACCGTCAAAGTGTGGTCAAAGAGAGTGACATCGACATGTGCCACTGGACAAAATCCATATACCAATCCAAGGGACCGAGAGAGCGTGCGGATGGCCGAACGTCAATGTGCATCTTCAAAAACAAAGCATAAGTAGTGCTGGCGCTTATTATGAGCGTCATCTCCTGTGATACACACTGTAAGCACCCCTGTCATTGTACAGTAAGAGCAATAACGTGCTAGATGTTCGTTGCGAGCCCCGATGGAGAAATTGGGGGCGTTATCCACTGGCATGCTTATCAACCATCCCAGCATCTATCATTTCTTCGCAGCGTGTCTAATCTCCAGAGACATCTAACAGTGCAATAGGACTGATCATAAAGTGCATTAGCGTCTTGCGGCTGTTGTGTGGGTACTATCAAGGCATGGAGATATTGCATGTTGTTGCACTACACTGAACACGAAATCTGAGCAGATTTTACGTTCCCCGATTATGAAAATACCGGAGCAAAAGCTAAGGAGGTCCCCATTTCCCCTGGATTCAGATGCAAGCATAGATGAAACTGAAATGTGTGTTTTACTTATTTCAGCATGCCACAGCAGAACAGACCAATAAAAATATGTTATTCAGGTATCGTGTTGCCACTGCTACATTAGAAAACATTCAAAGGGACAGCTGCTTACTTCTATATTGATTTATCATTTGGTAACAGTAGATGTGCTTTTGTAGGGCTGCTTCTGCAAAAGACACTACACAGCAATGTGCTAAAGGAGGCTGCAAACCTTTTGGAAGCATCATTACTATTGCAGGTACATAACTATGACCAATAACTGACAGCTTTTCTGCATTGTATAAGCACATATATTCTGGAGATCCTCTCTTGAAAATTTCTGCTACGGACTCATTCATCACAACAACTTTGTATTCGTGAGCTTTTTGTTTATATTCAGACAACAAAGGCTATTACGTAGTTCCACAAGGATGACTTTTTTCATAGAAGCGTGCACTCTGGATACCCTGCTCAATTAGTTGTCAAGGTCACATGAGAACGTAAGTGAGCAATGGTGCACAAGGAAAAAAAAATCCTTGCTACATTCCACATGCTGACTCCACCAATATATCTGAGGTGTCATACTGCAGTATGTTTGAATTGCACAGGAATAAAGGGCAGTGTGTACAGAAACTTTGAAGCTCTCTTGCTCCCATTGAACTGCACTTAAAGTTGAAAATTAGATCAACTGCAATTACTGCATATAGCACCTTCCAGATGAATATAACAAAACATAGGCTACAGACTCATCAATAGATAGTATTGACAATTACAATAGGAGTCAGCTGGTTCATGCAACATCAAAATGGAAATGTCGTTCCCCCATACTGCAGCATGAGTGCATGGATAAATTGTACATGGCCACATGACAGTCGTCAATTACTTAAAAGAAAGTTAGCTTGCGTTGACATGGGTACAGATTTGTCCAGCCACTGCAGCCGTTTATATCCACACTGAGCACACGAGCACATGGAAGGACATGCATCCATGTTAACAGTAGCTATCGTTCTTTTAAGTTACTGACAGCTGCCGTATGGCCGCATAGTTTATTTCTGTGCTCATGTGTTCAGTGTGGACATAGACGACAGTAGTAAAGCAGGGTAAACAAGCACCCATGTTACACTAGCTCTCCTCCTTTTACGTTGTTGATAGCTGTCATATGGCCACAGAGTTTATCCATGTGGTCATCTGTTCAGTGTGAGTACAGCGCTAAACAAAAAATGGTGTCCCTTTTGTGTCTCCTGAAGCTCAAGGCTTTTCTTTCAAGCAAAAATGTACGCATGCTGTTCTGCATCATTTTGTGAGCAGGACTGTTAAAAATTACTCGACGCACTGCAGCTTTACACTGGTGTGATCTGTGCACTCTTTTTGTGTAGCTTCATATCCTGTACAGGTAAATCTTAAACGTGAACATGTTTGACACAGGTGTGCCTGGTTGGGTAGAAACTGAACAGGATCAACGTGGCTCCAACCAAAGTTAGCCCTGTTAGTTCGTCACGCCTGAAGAAGGAGCCGGTTCGGCTCCGAAACGTCAGGACCCCTCTTTCGAGCGATCTTTGGTTGGAGCCACGTTGATCCTGTTGAGGTAAATCTTAAGAATCGAAAAACACATCCCTATGGAATCATGCTACATGATTTATCATATACGCCTGCATCCACATTGCAATCATGCTTCTATTCATCGCAAATGCCACAATACCTCTAATTGTAATAGGAAAATTTATTGACGGTAACAACATACAACACACCCGAAACACTACCCTCTAATTTGGCTGTGTTGTGCATGTCTTCAACGTGTTCTGAATAGCTGAGTTACAAAATAGTGAACCAAATCCTGCTAATATGCCCATATGTGTAGTACATCATTTTACCTTCAATTATGTTACAACTTGTTCTCCTTGCACCAGCTCAGGTGCATGCTAAGTGTCCATGGTTTTTGCTGTATGACATGTCCTGTACATTGGTACTCTCATTTCACACCAGCTCTCGTCTTCCTTGACTCGCACTCCACCCATAAATGTACAGCAGTGAGTGGAGAATAAACAGAATATGGGCATACTACGGTCACAAAGTTCTGGTGTAACTAAGAATGTGTTATCCGCATCATGACAAATGATTCTAACATCTATGGATCTGTCATTCGAAACAGTGCCTGAATGCTGTTGCAATACAAGATACCACGTACATACATTTACTGTTGGAAAGCCTTCACATCATCACCAGGAGAATATGTGGCGTCTCGTGCACACTGCTTTCACTGCATGACTGGCACCAAATGCCTGTGACGTATGATTGTATATGTGTCAAACCTGATTATTTATTTTGTTTCAGGTAAGCCGTTCTTCAATGCCATATGTGAAGAAAATAATTGCTATACAAATTTATTGCTATTCAAATATGTGACTGGCATTAGCTTAGGCACACCATGCCATGCGCCACAAAAAACATGTCTGTGTAAGAGCTAGCTTCACCATATGTTGAGAAATCTTGTGGTTGTGTGTGTGGAATTTTTCATTTCTTTTTAATTTGACACTACTACTGTTTCTTTTTAGGACCCCCCCCTTCCCCCACATTTTCTATGGCACTCTTAGGGGTGCTAAAGTTCAGTAAAGTGGACCGAAGTAGTTACATGCTCTTCTTGGGGGTGTGCCAACGTAATGCATATGGCCAGAATCTGTGAAACTGTTGCTTTGGGTGCTGGTATCTTGCAAACCATCTCCCATATGACATGTATTAATTATTAGAAGTTGCCTGAAGGCTCTGCATGTCCACCACTCATTACTGAAGTTAGGTGGTTTGTCATGCCGAGGCATCTACATTATTTTACCACAAATTCAGCATTGTGTCCCATAAATTTGCTCCCAGGCTTTGTCCTTGATGATACAGTACACCATGCTCACTACATTAAACTGTTCAGTTGCATAGATTTGTGCTGACACAACTGGATCAATATGTCGGCTTCTGCAAAGTGACAACTACCAACGTGGCTAAAAAAATAACTGAAATTGCAGAAGAAAGATATACAATCATGTAAATTTTAATAAAAGTAATACAGCACATTGTAGCTAAGATGCACATGATTTCAAGTTGCATCCTTTTCTTTGTATAAGCTTATTTGCATTGCGTCCAATTTTCCACTGCAGACTTCCCCTTACGGTATGATACAGATCAATATAGAAAGCGAGCAGACAATAATCAGTGCTGCTGTTTGCTGTAGCACTGCGATTTTATGCTAGAATGAGCATCTCTAGGTGTGCCTTGCTGTAGTATTCCACTCTGTTGTTTCTCAAGAAATAGCACAATCTCTCAGTACAAAGGTGCGCAGTCAAACTGCATAACCACACACTGCAGAAATGCAGCCTGTGCAATAATTTTTCATAGCTTTATCATCTGTGTAAACGAAAATTAGTCGAAGAAGGCCACAAGTACGGATGATACAAACATGTAAGCCTCAAACGCCCAGTTGCTGAGTTGCTTGAATCATCGTCTGTATTTCAGGATGTCTGCAATCCAGTAAAGCATGGAAAACTGGGAACAGTCTGAGAACTATTGCATGACTGGAAAACTAGAAAAAATGTCAAGAAAGCGGTGAAGAGCTGCTGAAGTAAAAATTCCCTCAATAAGTTTACACAATTGTACAATGGCGATTATCTTTCTCATGGCATTACACAGGCCTCTTATGTCATTTCACAGTCAAAGTTGAGTGATCTGTGTAAGAGTGAAGTGATAACTGTAACTGCATCGCTATGCAAATTCTTTTGTAAATTAAAAAAAAGCCTGAATAAGGAGTGATTTCAAAGATCGTAGTGAATGATGCAGTCGTCGTCCTTCTGTCCACGTCTCTGAATGAATTTGTACCAACTACCCCGCCTTCATACGCTTGTTTAGTGCATGATGTGCTGTTGGCAGACGTATTATAGCATGGCATGAGCTGTGGGGAGTTTTTAGGCATTGGCGGTGGTGATGGTTTGGCATGTAATGGTGCGATGATAATGCCAGTATGGAGCCGAGAGAGAAGTTTGTAAAGAATGAGCATGGAAAAATAGATAAGTCCCCAACCAGGTGTGTAAAAGTGTTTCCTGAATAATATATGGCTTTGAACAAATAAGCTCAACACAATTATTGAACAAAATGGCAGCACAGGCTTGTCTGTGGCTGATGTTGCAGCTGCTGTTGTGTGTGTTTTCTTTGGTGCTTTCCTGTTTGCTCCATCCTTGAAACACCACTATTGAAACCGGTATAAGATATCCTTCTTTACGAGGTATTTGGTTCATTTTAACATCTGTATTTTGTGTAGGTTGTCTTATTAAACTACAAATTCTGAATGGCTCGGATGCAGTGTAATGGCATTAAAGTGTGGCCGTTTATTTTTGCAATTATTACGTCTGTGATGTCAAGTGCATCATAGCAGATGACAAGTAAGGACAAATATATACATTAGGTATGTTCCCATTGTGTGAAATTTCATCAGAGCAAGAGACAGTCGCAACGTAATGATGTATCTTTGTTGACTGAACAGAACAATCAATTTAGTGCTTAATGATTTGTACAATAATCTTACATGCTGAAATGCAGAAATAAAGGAGATCAGAGGTAAGCACAGCACCGCACTAACAGGGGGTCACGACACTGGCAACTTCCACGCTCACACGCAGGGACGCCCTGGGTAACTGACGAAAACAGCGCTAAACAAACAAAGAAACACACACACACACATGACGAGGACGTAAACAAGGCAGCACCATGAGCACGTTTTCCGTAGGAGTCACACTCCAAAAGAAACACAGCCAGCAAAGAAATGGTCTAACGCGTTGCAGATTTGTGACACGTTGAAAGTACCACGTCGAGTTATGCGTATGGGAGTCAGGATAAGGTCACCAGTGCATCAGTGTTCTTTCTGTTTACATAGCCTACAGTGACCAAGCACTTGTACACACGTTGCGAACATGATATCAGGCTCGAAAGCGTATAAAAGACTCTCCTGGAATGCCCCATCAATCGAGAGGCTATCTTGATCGTTGCAGTTCACCACACAGGCCGCACAACAGACGATAAAAAAGCGATGGTCGATGCGGATGACTTTATTATACGCATCCACAATCGACGACCGAACACCGACAAAAGCACAACGATCACCTGCGCGAGGATACCTACTGCTGCCTTTCAAATAACATGGCAAACGCTCTCTTTTTAGCGACCATATCAAAACCTTGTCATTCACAAATACAGAGGTAGGCATAACGGATAATCGACGATTACCGACACCCCGATCCGCAACCACCTGCAGCAGCGCCAGCGCCGCCTGAACTTTTCTTCCGTTAACATCATAATCAAAAAACAAACGGGAGCCTTCCTCTTCACAATCCTGTCGTCTGCTACGTTCTCCCTCCCCTCAACCATCTCGTGCCAATGTCAATAGTGCGCATGCGTTGTGGTCACCCTTTGGTCAACCGCTCTTCATAGCCGGATAGATCACGTGATCGATTTAAACCCGACGTCACTAAACCAATGGTTCAAGTCGGCTGGTGAATACGGACTAATATGTTTGTAGAGCACGTGCTCCATTAATTTACAAGAATTGCATGTCAGTGATATTGGTCGATAATTAGAAGGAAGTAACGGGTCACCCGACTTAAATATCGGTATAACCTTGCTTAGTTTCCAGTCATCTGGAATTTGGAAAAAATTAACTGCAAATATCTAGCGCTCCACAGGGCGTATCTGAACAGAAACTCATTAGGAATATTGTCAGGACCGCTACACTTTTTAGTATCTACACTTAGGAGAAGATTAAGAACGCCATCAACAGTAAACTCTGGATTTGAGATGGGGGCAGCTGACGATTCGCAACAAATTCTTAAATAATGATCCTCTTTAGTGAAGACACTCTGAAAATATTCATTGAGCAAATACGCTATCCTCTGTGGGTCTTCAATCACCTCCTCATTACGGCGAAGTCTGATGTCATCTTTGCGTTTTGTTACAATTGTCGCCAAAATTTGGATAAAGTCATTTTTCATAAAGTTATTAAGCGTAGTGGTGAAGAAAATTCGCTTAGCATTTTTTAGCTCAATTTTCAGTTGATCCTTAAGGCAGATCATTCTTGATGTTAGTGCCACCGAATTCACGTCCTGCCTAAGTCTCTTTCGAGTTCGGGCTATTCTACGTTTTAAATGGATGATTTTCCGGTTAATCCAGGGGCTGTGCTTTGCAGTCTTCTTGCAGCACTTCGGTATGATTTGGAGGCATTGAACACAACGCGCTTAAACTCGCGCCATATTTCATCGACCGTAATATCACTTAACGTGCACTGTCTCTGAAATAATTCAAAATTGTCCTCAAGGTAAATGAGTATTTCGTTGTCTGGCGCTTGACTGAATCTGAATACAGTGATTGTTTTGTTCTCTGTTGATTCTGCACAGGTATTTACACTTGTATGAACCACCACCATCTGATGGTCCGATATACCATTTTCTACTGTACAGTGAGATTCCACTAGAACGTTGGACACAAACACAAGATCAAGAATGGAGTGTTGGCAGTCTGTAACCCTTGTCGGTTTGTCAACAAGTTGTGTCAGGCCATGTAATACACTAATATCCAATAATCGCTGAGAACTTTTACGATCTGAAGAACCAATAGAAAATTGCGACCAGTCTATTCCAGGCAAATTAAAATCTCCGGTTATTAAAACATTCCGAAACGACCTTAGGTTAACAGCTAGATAGTCATTAACACGATCCATGTAAGAGACATGTGAGCCTGGTGGCCGATATATGTTAATCACAACCAGTGACATAGAGCCGTACTTTAAGCGACAGCAAACGGATTCAACATCGTCAATACAATCAATTTCCGTACAGAAAATGTCACGTTTAACAATAAGAGCAACTCCCCCGCCTCTATTATCCCGGTCTTTTCGAAACATCCTATAACCGGGTGGTAATATCTCAGCGTTATCAACATCTGGTCTTAGCCAGGTTTCAGTGATCGCTACAACATCTGGTTGATACTGTAACAGTATAAACTCTAATTTATCTATCTTATTAACTATACTACGGGCATTAAGAGACAGAAGAAGAAAGTCACGATCCAAGTTGCAAGGTCATCGTGATGTTGCGCGATTTTGTTTAGAGTTTGATCGCAATGTTCTGCGGTTATCAGTACTGATCGAATGAGATGAGCCGCCCATTGCACGATCAGGAATTGCGCCACCAGTGTGTGAAGTTACACAAACTCTGGATTCAGATTCTTCATCCCACTTGAAAACATCGTTGTTGATGTACAACTTATCATATACTAGTCGGACTCTATCACCTTTCGCGCGGCTGTCCACTGCACTGACCCACAGTTTTTTACGTGTCTGTCGGACAGCAACCGAAAAGTCCTCCGTAACATAAAGGTTGGTTCCTTTTAGTTTATTGGCGTGCCTCAGAATTTCTTTCTTCTCGTTAAACTCATACAGACGTAACACAATAGGCCGTTTGTAATCGGGTTTCCTGGCGCCAATTCTGTGTGCTCTTTCAATTGTTTTAACTTTGATATCCATTACTTTGAAGACCTGATCTTCTAATACTTCTAGCACATTCTCCACTGCACCATCCGCGGGCTCAGGTAAACCTCTAATAATCAGGTTATTCCGTCTCGATCGGTTTTCCAGATCGTCTAATTTCTTGGTCATGACTGATACTTTGGACTTCAATTCAGCAAGCTCCTTATCGTGAGATGTAGTCATTGCTTGTATCTTATCGACAGTAACCATCTGCGATTCTATGCTAGCTAACCGCTGTTCGATATCTCGTTGGTTTTGTTTAATAGCTTCGAGATCCTCATTGTGCTTTATCTGGCCCTGTGGTATCTCGGCAAACATTTCCTCAACAGACGGCCCAGGATTACTTTCAACGTCCCCAGCTAAGAGTAGTAAGACCCTGAGCGAATGCATGCAGTCACAACACACTTGCATCGTGTAGCGGGGGTGCGGCAGAATAATCAAGCAATAGTACCAGCTTTGAACAGTAGAATGGTCATTTCTTACCTGTAAACAGGCGTAGATCAAGGGGTTTGACATGTTACTGTTACGGCCGCACCCGCCACTAAGAAAGATGTCCACGGCACATCGTTTTATAACTTCAGGGCAATGAAGCGACGGCTGGTGGTGAAGATCATGCGGTGCCGTTCCGACAGAAGCGCCGAGCGATGCATCTTGAAGAACTGGTCCAAACGACTTGAAGTACACATTTTCAGGCCGCGTGCAGTTAGCTGTGACACGTGGAGCTGGTGATAGCGAACGAGCGATCACAGGCTGAACGAACGTGGATGCAACACCGAAGATCTGTAAACAGGCGTAGATCAAGGGGTTAGACATGTTACTGTTACGGCCGCACCCGCCACTAAGAAAGATGTCCACGGCACATCGTTTTATAACTTCAGGGCAATGAAGCGACGGCTGGTGGTGAAGATCATGCGGTGCCGTTCCGACAGAAGCGCCGAGCGATGCATCTTGAAGAACTGGTCCAAACGACTTGAAGTACACATTTTCAGGCCGCGTGCAGTTAGCTGTGACACGTGGAGCTGGTGATAGCGAACGAGCGATCACAGGCTGAACGAACGTGGATGCAACACCGAAGATCTGTAAACAGGCGTAGATCAAGGGGTTTGACATGTTACTGTTACGGCCGCACCCGCCACTAAGAAAGATGTCCACGGCACATCGTTTTATAACTTCAGGGCAATGAAGCGACGGCTGGTGGTGAAGATCATGCGGTGCCGTTCCGACAGAAGCGCCGAGCGATGCATCTTGAAGAACTGGTCCAAACGACTTGAAGTACACATTTTCAGGCCGCGTGCAGTTAGCTGTGACACGTGGAGCTGGTGATAGCGAACGAGCGATCACAGGCTGAACGAACGTGGATGCAACACCGAAGATCTGTAAACAGGCGTAGATCAAGGGGTTAGACATGTTACTGTTACGGCCGCACCCGCCACTAAGAAAGATGTCCACGGCACATCGTTTTATAACTTCAGGGCAATGAAGCGACGGCTGGTGGTGAAGATCATGCGGTGCCGTTCCGACAGAAGCGCCGAGCGATGCATCTTGAAGAACTGGTCCAAACGACTTGAAGTACACATTTTCAGGCCGCGTGCAGTTAGCTGTGACACGTGGAGCTGGTGATAGCGAACGAGCGATCACAGGCTGAACGAACGTGGATGCAACACCGAAGATCTGTAAACAGGCGTAGATCAAGGGGTTAGACATGTTACTGTTACGGCCGCACCCGCCACTAAGAAAGATGTCCACGGCACATCGTTTTATAACTTCAGGACAATGAAGCGACGGCTGGTGGTGAAGATCATGCGGTGCCGTTCCGACAGAAGCGCCGAGCGATGCATCTTGAAGAACTGGTCCAAACGACTTGAAGTACACATTTTCAGGCCGCGTGCAGTTAGCTGTGACACGTGGAGCTGGTGATAGCGAACGAGCGATCACAGGCTGAACGAACGTGGATGCAACACCGAAGATCTGTAAACAGGCGTAGATCAAGGGGTTAGACATGTTACTGTTACGGCCGCACCCGCCACTAAGAAAGATGTCCACGGCACATCGTTTTATAACTTCAGGACAATGAAGCGACGGCTGGTGGTGAAGATCATGCGGTGCCGTTCCGACAGAAGCGCCGAGCGATGCATCTTGAAGAACTGGTCCAAACGACTTGAAGTACACATTTTCAGGCCGCGTGCAGTTAGCTGTGACACGTGGAGCTGGTGATAGCGAACGAGCGATCACAGGCTGAACGAACGTGGATGCAACACCGAAGATCTGTAAACAGGCGTAGATCAAGGGGTTAGACATGTTACTGTTACGGCCGCACCCGCCACTAAGAAAGATGTCCACGGCACATCGTTTTATAACTTCAGGACAATGAAGCGACGGCTGGTGGTGAAGATCATGCGGTGCCGTTCCGACAGAAGCGCCGAGCGATGCATCTTGAAGAACTGGTCCAAACGACTTGAAGTACACATTTTCAGGCCGCGTGCAGTTAGCTGTGACACGTGGAGCTGGTGATAGCGAACGAGCGATCACAGGCTGAACGAACGTGGATGCAACACCGAAGATCTGTAAACAGGCGTAGATCAAGGGGTTAGACATGTTACTGTTACGGCCGCACCCGCCACTAAGAAAGATGTCCACGGCACATCGTTTTATAACTTCAGGACAATGAAGCGACGGCTGGTGGTGAAGATCATGCGGTGCCGTTCCGACAGAAGCGCCGAGCGATGCATCTTGAAGAACTGGTCCAAACGACTTGAAGTACACATTTTCAGGCCGCGTGCAGTTAGCTGTGACACGTGGAGCTGGTGATAGCGAACGAGCGATCACAGGCTGAACGAACGTGGATGCAACACCGAAGATCTGTAAACAGGCGTAGATCAAGGGGTTAGACATGTTACTGTTACGGCCGCACCCGCCACTAAGAAAGATGTCCACGGCACATCGTTTTATAACTTCAGGACAATGAAGCGACGGCTGGTGGTGAAGATCATGCGGTGCCGTTCCGACAGAAGCGCCGAGCGATGCATCTTGAAGAACTGGTCCAAACGACTTGAAGTACACATTTTCAGGCCGCGTGCAGTTAGCTGTGACACGTGGAGCTGGTGATAGCGAACGAGCGATCACAGGCTGAACGAACGTGGATGCAACACCGAAGATCTGTAAACAGGCGTAGATCAAGGGGTTAGACATGTTACTGTTACGGCCGCACCCGCCACTAAGAAAGATGTCCACGGCACATCGTTTTATAACTTCAGGACAATGAAGCGACGGCTGGTGGTGAAGATCATGCGGTGCCGTTCCGACAGAAGCGCCGAGCGATGCATCTTGAAGAACTGGTCCAAACGACTTGAAGTACACATTTTCAGGCCGCGTGCAGTTAGCTGTGACACGTGGAGCTGGTGATAGCGAACGAGCGATCACAGGCTGAACGAACGTGGATGCAACACCGAAGATCTGTAAACAGGCGTAGATCAAGGGGTTAGACATGTTACTGTTACGGCCGCACCCGCCACTAAGAAAGATGTCCACGGCACATCGTTTTATAACTTCAGGACAATGAAGCGACGGCTGGTGGTGAAGATCATGCGGTGCTGTTCCGACAGAAGCGCCGAGCGATGCATCTTGAAGAACTGGTCCAAACGACTTGAAGTACACATTTTCAGGCCGCGTGCAGTTAGCTGTGACACGTGGAGCTGGTGATAGCGAACGAGCGATCACAGGCTGAACGAACGTGGATGCAACACCGAAGATCTGTAAACAGGCGTAGATCAAGGGGTTAGACATGTTACTGTTACGGCCGCACCCGCCACTAAGAAAGATGTCCACGGCACATCGTTTTATAACTTCAGGACAATGAAGCGACGGCTGGTGGTGAAGATCATGCGGTGCTGTTCCGACAGAAGCACCGAGCGATGCATCTTGAAGAACTGGTCCAAACGACTTGAAGTACACATTTTCAGGCCGCGTGCAGTTAGCTGTGACACGTGGAGCTGGTGATAGCGAACGAGCGATCACAGGCTGAACGAACGTGGATGCAACACCGAAGATCTGTAAACAGGCGTAGATCAAGGGGTTAGACATGTTACTGTTACGGCCGCACCCGCCACTAAGAAAGATGTCCACGGCACATCGTTTTATAACTTCAGGACAATGAAGCGACGGCTGGTGGTGAAGATCATGCGGTGCCGTTCCGACAGAAGCGCCGAGCGATGCATCTTGAAGAACTGGTCCAAACGACTTGAAGTACACATTTTCAGGCCGCGTGCAGTTAGCTGTGCACGTGGAGCTGGTGATAGCGAACGAGCGATCACAGGCTGAACGAACGTGGATGCAACACCGAAGATCTGTAAACAGGCGTAGATCAAGGGGTTAGACATGTTACTGTTACGGCCGCACCCGCCACTAAGAAAGATGTCCACGGCACATCGTTTTATAACTTCAGGACAATGAAGCGACGGCTGGTGGTGAAGATCATGCGGTGCCGTTCCGACAGAAGCGCCGAGCGATGCATCTTGAAGAACTGGTCCAAACGACTTGAAGTACACATTTTCAGGCCGCGTGCAGTTAGCTGTGACACGTGGAGCTGGTGATAGCGAACGAGCGATCACAGGCTGAACGAACGTGGATGCAACACCGAAGATCTGTAAACAGGCGTAGATCAAGGGGTTAGACATGTTACTGTTACGGCCGCACCCGCCACTAAGAAAGATGCCCACGGCACATCGTTTTATAACTTCAGGACAATGAAGCGACGGCTGGTGGTGAAGATCATGCGGTGCCGTTCCGACAGAAGCGCCGAGCGATGCATCTTGAAGAACTGGTCCAAACGACTTGAAGTACACATTTTCAGGCCGCGTGCAGTTAGCTGTGACACGTGGAGCTGGTGATAGCAAACGAGCGATCACAGGCTGAACGAACGTGGATGCAGCACCGAAGATCTGTAAACAGGCGTAGATCAAGGGGTTAGACATGTTACTGTTACGGCCGCACCCGCCACTAAGAAAGATGTCCACGGCACATCGTTTTATAACTTCAGGACAATGAAGCGACGGCTGGTGGTGAAGATCATGCGGTGCCGTTCCGACAGAAGCGCCGAGCGATGCATCTTGAAGAACTGGTCCAAACGACTTGAAGTACACATTTTCAGGCCGCGTGCAGTTAGCTGTGACACGTGGAGCTGGTGATAGCGAACGAGCGATCACAGGCTGAACGAACGTGGATGCAACACCGAAGATCTGTAAACAGGCGTAGATCAAGGGGTTAGACATGTTACTGTTACGGCCGCACCCGCCACTAAGAAAGATGCCCACGGCACATCGTTTTATAACTTCAGGACAATGAAGCGACGGCTGGTGGTGAAGATCATGCGGTGCCGTTCCGACAGAAGCGCCGAGCGATGCATCTTGAAGAACTGGTCCAAACGACTTGAAGTACACATTTTCAGGCCGCGTGCAGTTAGCTGTGACACGTGGAGCTGGTGATAGCAAACGAGCGATCACAGGCTGAACGAACGTGGATGCAACACCGAAGATCTGTAAACAGGCGTAGATCAAGGGGTTAGACATGTTACTGTTACGGCCGCACCCGCCACTAAGAAAGATGTCCACGGCACATCGTTTTATAACTTCAGGACAATGAAGCGACGGCTGGTGGTGAAGATCATGCGGTGCCGTTCCGACAGAAGCGCCGAGCGATGCATCTTGAAGAACTGGTCCAAACGACTTGAAGTACACATTTTCAGGCCGCGTGCAGTTAGCTGTGACACGTGGAGCTGGTGATAGCGAACGAGCGATCACAGGCTGAACGAACGTGGATGCAACACCGAAGATCTGTAAACAGGCGTAGATCAAGGGGTTAGATATGTTACTGTTACGGCCGCACCCGCCAGATGACTGCGTGTTGTACAGGGAAGTACACTGTTAGAAAATTTTATACCTTTTAGGGTATGACGAACTAGCACTGGGAACGGGACAGAGAGGGTCATGCAAGATCAACACCAACACGCCCGGTTTTCACCTTGATGCCTTTTAGGGTATAAACGTCTTGTCCCAGGGCGCATACCTTTTCCGGTATAAACATTATACCCCCTTCGAGGCATAGTAACTTTATACCTCCCTGAAGGTATATGATTTGCACCTCAAGGTATAAACATATATCCCAAGAAGGTGTATTTTTAAACCCGAGGTGTAATTTTCAAAAACAGGAATATTCGGTTTATTTCAGTGCTATATCAGAGTGGCGCTTTCCTAATACAGTTCGTAACAAAATCAGAATTAAAAAATATTGAGCGAGATGTCCGACGCCACTCGCTCAAACGTCGCCCACCTACGCATTGCTGATGAAGGCCCAATAAGGCCGAAACAGCTGTCCAATGCTGGTGTGGCGACGTCTGGGACTTTTAAGCATATGTTCAACGTGCAGCCAAAGAGCGTATGCTATTTTTCTTCATTTAATACTTTACTGGCTTCGCACTGGGCTTTCAGAGGTGAGTCACTCACCCTGACGGGAGGACATTACGTTCCACGTGACCTTCCGACGCCACTCGCTCAAACGTCGCCCACCTACGCATTGCTGATGAAGGCCCAATAAGGCCGAAACAGCTGTCCAATGCTGGTGTGGCGACGTTTGGGACTTATAAGCATATGTTCAACGTGCAGCCAAAGCGCGTATGCTATTTTTCTTAATTTAATAATTTACTGGCTTCGCACTGGGCTTTCAGAGGTGAGTCACTCACCCTGACGGGAGGACATTACGTTCCACATGACCTTCCGACGCCACTCGCTCAAACGTCGCCCACCTACGCATTGCTGATGAAGGCCCAATAAGGCCGAAACAGCTGTCCAATGCTGGTGTGGCGACGTTTGGGACTTATAAGCATATGTTCAACGTGCAGCCAAAGAGCGTATGCTATTTTTCTTCATTTAATACTTTACTGGCTTCGCACTGGGCTTTCAGAGGTGAGTCACTCACCCTGACGGGAGGACATTACGTTCCACGTGACCTTCCGACGCCACGCGCTCAAACGTCGCCCACCTACGCATTGCTGATGAAGGCCCAATAAGGCCGAAACAGCTGTCCAGTGCTGGTGTGGCGACGTTTGGGACTTATAAGCATATGTTCAACGTGCGGCCAAAGACCGTATGCTATTTTTCTTCATTTGATACTTTACTGGCTTCGCACTGGGCTTTCAGAGGTGAATCACTCACCCTGACGGGAGGACATTACGTTCCACGTGACCTTCCGACGCCACTCGCTCAAACGTCGCCCACCTACGCATTGCTGATGAAGGCCCAATAAGGCCGAAACAGCTGTCCAATGCTGGTGTGGCGACGTTTGGGACTTATAAGCATATGTTCAACGTGCAGCCAAAGAGCGTATGCTAGTTTTCTTCATTTAATACTTTACTGGCTTCGCACTGGGCTTTCAGAGGTGAGTCACTCACCCTGACGGGAGGACATTACGTTCCACGTGACCTTCCGACGCCAGTCGCTCAAACGTCGCCCACCTACGCATTGCTGATGAAGGCCCAATAAGGCCGAAACAGCTGTCCAATGCTGGTGTGGCGACGTTGGGACTTATAAGCATATGATCAACGTGCAGCCAAAGAGCGTATGCTATTTTTCTTCATTTAATACTTTACTGGCTTCGCACTGGGCTTTCAGAGGTGAGTCACTCACCCTGACGGGAGGACATTACGTTCCACGTGACCTTCCGACGCCACTCGCTCAAACGTCGCCCACCTACGCATTGCTGATGAAGGCCCAATAAGGCCGAAACAGCTGTCCAATGCTGGTGTGGCGACGTTTGGGACTTATAAGCATATGTTCAACGTGCAGCCAAAGCGCGTATGCTATTTTTCTTAATTTAATAATTTACTGGCTTCGCACTGGGCTTTCAGAGGTGAGTCACTCACCCTGACGGGAGGACATTACGTTCCACGTGACCTTCCGACGCCACTCGCTCAAACGTCGCCCACCTACACATTGCTGATGAAGGCCCAATAAGGCCGAAACAGCTGTCCAATGCTGGTGTGGCGACGTTTGGGACTTATAAGCATATGTTCAACGTGCAGCCAAAGAGCGTATGCTATTTTTCTTCATTTAATACTTTACTGGCTTCGCACTGGGCTTTCAGAGGTGAGTCACTCACCCTGACGGGAGGACATTACGTTCCACGTGACCTTCCGACGCCACGCGCTCAAACGTCGCCCACCTACGCATTGCTGATGAAGGCCCAATAAGGCCGAAACAGCTGTCCAATGCTGGTGTGGCGACGTTTGGGACTTTTAAGCATATGTTCAACGTGCAGCCAAAGAGCGTATGCTATTTTTCTTCATTTAATACTTTACTGGCTTCGCACTGGGCTTTCAGAGGTGAGTCACTCACCCTGACGGGAGGACATTACGTTCCACGTGACCTTCCGACGCCACTCGCTCAAACGTCGCCCACCTACGCATTGCTGATGAAGGCCCAATAAGGCCGAAACAGCTGTCCAATGCTGGTGTGGCGACGTTTGGGACTTATAAGCATATGTTCAACGTGCAGCCAAAGCGCGTATGCTATTTTTCTTAATTTAATAATTTACTGGCTTCGCACTGGGCTTTCAGAGGTGAGTCACTCACCCTGACGGGAGGACATTACGTTCCACGTGACCTTCCGACGCCACTCGCTCAAACGTCGCCCACCTACGCATTGCTGATGAAGGCCCAATAAGGCCGAAACAGCTGTCCAATGCTGGTGTGGCGACGTTTGGGACTTATAAGCATATGTTCAACGTGCAGCCAAAGAGCGTATGCTATTTTTCTTCATTTAATACTTTACTGGCTTCGCACTGGGCTTTCAGAGGTGAGTCACTCACCCTGACGGGAGGACATTACGTTCCACGTGACCTTCCGACGCCACGCGCTCAAACGTCGCCCACCTACGCATTGCTGATGAAGGCCCAATAAGGCCGAAACAGCTGTCCAATGCTGGTGTGGTGACGTTTGGGACTTATAAGCATATGTTCAACGTGCAGCCAAAGAGCGTATGCTATTTTTCTTCATTTAATACTTTACTGGCTTCGCACTGGGCTTTCAGAGGTGAGTCACTCACCCTGACGGGAGGACATTACGTTCCACGTGACCTTCCGACGCCACGCGCTCAAACGTCGCCCACCTACGCATTGCTGATGAAGGCCCAATAAGGCCGAAACAGCTGTCCAATGCTGGTGTGGCGACGTTTGGGACTTATAAGCATATGTTCAACGTGCGGCCAAAGACCGTATGCTATTTTTCTTCATTTAATACTTTACTGGCTTCGCACTGGGCTTTCAGAGGTGAGTCACTCACCCTGACGGGAGGACATTACGTTCCACGTGACCTTCCGACGCCACTCGCTCAAACGTCGCCCACCTACGCATTGCTGATGAAGGCCCAATAAGGCCGAAACAGCTGTCCAATGCTGGTGTGGCGACGTTTGGGACTTATAAGCATATGTTCAACGTGCAGCCAAAGAGCGTATGCTATTTTTCTTCATTTAATACTTTACTGGCTTCGCACTGGGCTTTCAGAGGTGAGTCACTCACCCTGACGGGAGGACATTACGTTCCACGTGACCTTCCGACGCCACGCGCTCAAACGTCGCCCACCTACGCATTGCTGATGAAGGCCCAATAAGGCCGAAACAGCTGTCCAATGCTGGTGTGGCGACGTTTGGGACTTATAAGCATATGTTCAACGTGCGGCCAAAGACCGTATGCTATTTTTCTTCATTTAATACTTTACTGGCTTCGCACTGGGCTTTCAGAGGTGAGTCACTCACCCTGACGGGAGGACATTACGTTCCACGTGACCTTCCGACGCCACTCGCTCAAACGTCGCCCACCTACGCATTGCTGATGAAGGCCCAATAAGGCCGAAACAGCTGTCCAATGCTGGTGTGGCGACGTTTGGGACTTATAAGCATATGTTCAACGTGCAGCCAAAGAGCGTATGCTATTTTTCTTCATTTAATACTTTACTGGCTTCGCACTGGGCTTTCAGAGGTGAGTCACTCACCCTGACGGGAGGACATTACGTTCCACGTGACCTTCCGACGCCACGCGCTCAAACGTCGCCCACCTACGCATTGCTGATGAAGGCCCAATAAGGCCGAAACAGCTGTCCAATGCTGGTGTGGCGACGTTTGGGACTTATAAGCATATGTTCAACGTGCGGCCAAAGACCGTATGCTATTTTTCTTCATTTAATACTTTACTGGCTTCGCACTGGGCTTTCAGAGGTGAGTCACTCACCCTGACGGGAGGACATTACGTTCCACGTGACCTTCCGACGCCACTCGCTCAAACGTCGCCCACCTACGCATTGCTGATGAAGGCCCAATAAGGCCGAAACAGCTGTCCAATGCTGGTGTGGCGACGTTTGGGACTTATAAGCATATGTTCAACGTGCAGCCAAAGAGCGTATGCTATTTTTCTTCATTTAATACTTTACTGGCTTCGCACTGGGCTTTCAGAGGTGAGTCATTCACCCTGACGGGAGGACATTACGTTCCACGTGACCTTCCGACGCCACGCGCTCAAACGTCGCCCACCTACGCATTGCTGATGAAGGCCCAATAAGGCCGAAACAGCTGTCCAATGCTGGTGTGGCGACGTTTGGGACTTATAAGCATATGTTCAACGTGCGGCCAAAGACCGTATGCTATTTTTCTTCATTTAATACTTTACTGGCTTCGCACTGGGCTTTCAGAGGTGAGTCACTCACCCTGACGGGAGGACATTACGTTCCACGTGACCTTCCGACGCCACTCGCTCAAACGTCGCCCACCTACGCATTGCTGATGAAGGCCCAATAAGGCCGAAACAGCTGTCCAATGCTGGTGTGGCGACGTTTGGGACTTATAAGCATATGTTCAACGTGCAGCCAAAGAGCGTATGCTAGTTTTCTTCATTTAATACTTTACTGGCTTCGCACTGGGCTTTCAGAGGTGAGTCACTCACCATGACGGGAGGACATTACGTTCCACGTGACCTTCCGACGCCACTCGCTCAAACGTCGCCCACCTACGCATTGCTGATGAAGGCCCAATAAGGCCGAAACAGCTGTCCAATGCTGGTGTGGCGACGTTTGGGACTTATAAGCATATGATCAACGTGCAGCCAAAGAGCGTATGCTATTTTTCTTCATTTAATACTTTACTGGCTTCGCACTGGGCTTTCAGAGGTGAGTCACTCACCCTGACGGGAGGACATTACGTTCCACGTGACCTTCCGACGCCACTCGCTCAAACGTCGCCCACCTACGCATTGCTGATGAAGGCCCAATAAGGCCGAAACAGCTGTCCAATGCTGGTGTGGCGACGTTTGGGACTTATAAGCATATGTTCAACGTGCAGCCAAAGCGCGTATGCTATTTTTCTTAATTTAATAATTTACTGGCTTCGCACTGGGCTTTCAGAGGTGAGTCACTCACCCTGACGGGAGGACATTACGTTCCACGTGACCTTCCGACGCCACTCGCTCAAACGTCGCCCACCTACGCATTGCTGAAGAAGGCCCAATAAGGCCGAAACAGCTGTCCAATGCTGGTGTGGCGACGTTTGGGACTTATAAGCATATGTTCAACGTGCAGCCAAAGAGCGTATGCTATTTTTCTTCATTTAATACTTTACTGGCTTCGCACTGGGCTTTCAGAGGTGAGTCACTCACCCTGACGGGAGGACATTACGTTCCACGTGACCTTCCGACGCCACTCGCTCAAACGTCGCCCACCTACGCATTGCTGATGAAGGCCCAATAAGGCCGAAACAGCTGTCCAATGCTGGTGTGGCGACGTTTGGGACTTATAAGCATATGTTCAACGTGCAGCCAAAGCGCGTATGCTATTTTTCTTAATTTAATAATTTACTGGCTTCCCACTGGGCTTTCAGAGGTGAGTCACTCACCCTGACGGGAGGACATTACGTTCCACGTGACCTTCCGACGCCACTCGCTCAAACGTCGCCCACCTACGCATTGCTGATGAAGGCCCAATAAGGCCGAAACAGCTGTCCAATGCTGGTGTGGCGACGTTTGGGACTTATAAGCATATGTTCAACGTGCAGCCAAAGAGCGTATGCTATTTTTCTTCATTTAATACTTTACTGGCTTCGCACTGGGCTTTCAGAGGTGAGTCACTCACCCTGACGGGAGGACATTACGTTCCACGTGACCTTCCGACGCCACGCGCTCAAACGTCGCCCACCTACGCATTGCTGATGAAGGCCCAATAAGGCCGAAACAGCTGTCCAATGCTGGTGTGGCGACGTTTGGGACTTATAAGCATATGTTCAACGTGCGGCCAAAGACCGTATGCTATTTTTCTTCATTTAATACTTTACTGGCTTCGCACTGGGCTTTCAGAGGTGAGTCACTCACCCTGACGGGAGGACATTACGTTCCACGTGACCTTCCGACGCCACTCGCTCAAACGTCGCCCACCTACGCATTGCTGATGAAGGCCCAATAAGGCCGAAACAGCTGTCCAATGCTGGTGTGGCGACGTTTGGGACTTATAAGCATATGTTCAACGTGCAGCCAAAGAGCGTATGCTATTTTTCTTCATTTAATACTTTACTGGCTTCGCACTGGGCTTTCAGAGGTGAGTCACTCACCCTGACGGGAGGACATTACGTTCCACGTGACCTTCCGACGCCACGCGCTCAAACGTCGCCCACCTACGCATTGCTGATGAAGGCCCAATAAGGCCGAAACAGCTGTCCAATGCTGGTGTGGCGACGTTTGGGACTTATAAGCATATGTTCAACGTGCGGCCAAAGACCGTATGCTATTTTTCTTCATTTAATACTTTACTGGCTTCGCACTGGGCTTTCAGAGGTGAGTCACTCACCCTGACGGGAGGACATTACGTTCCACGTGACCTTCCGACGCCACTCGCTCAAACGTCGCCCACCTACGCATTGCTGATGAAGGCCCAATAAGGCCGAAACAGCTGTCCAATGCTGGTGTGGCGACGTTTGGGACTGATAAGCATATGTTCAACGTGCAGCCAAAGCGCGTATGCTATTTTTCTTAATTTAATAATTTACTGGCTTCGCACTGGGCTTTCAGAGGTGAGTCACTCACCCTGACGGGAGGACATTACGTTCCACGTGACCTTCCGACGCCACTCGCTCAAACGTCGCCCACCTACGCATTGCTGATGAAGGCCCAATAAAGCCGAAACAGCTGTCCAATGCTGGTGTGGCGACGTTTGGGACTTATAAGCATATGTTCAACGTGCAGCCAAAGAGCGTATGCTATTTTTCTTCATTTAATACTTTACTGGCTTCGCACTGGGCTTTCAGAGGTGAGTCACTCACCCTGACGGGAGGACATTACGTTCCACGTGACCTTCCGACGCCACGCGCTCAAACGTCGCCCACCTACGCATTGCTGATGAAGGCCCAATAAGGCCGAAACAGCTGTCCAATGCTGGTGTGGCGACGTTTGGGACTTATAAGCATATGTTCAACGTGCGGCCAAAGACCGTATGCTATTTTTCTTCATTTAATACTTTACTGGCTTCGCACTGGGCTTTCAGAGGTGAGTCACTCACCCTGACGGGAGGACATTACGTTCCACGTGACCTTCCGACGCCACTCGCTCAAACGTCGCCCACCTACGCATTGCTGATGAAGGCCCAATAAGGCCGAAACAGCTGTCCAATGCTGGTGTGGCGACGTTTGGGACTTATAAGCATATGTTCAACGTGCAGCCAAAGAGCGTATGCTATTTTTCTTCATTTAATACTTTACTGGCTTCGCACTGGGCTTTCAGAGGTGAGTCACTCACCCTGACGGGAGGACATTACGTTCCACGTGACCTTCCGACGCCACGCGCTCAAACGTCGCCCACCTACGCATTGCTGATGAAGGCCCAATAAGGCCGAAACAGCTGTCCAATGCTGGTGTGGCGACGTTTGGGACTTTTAAGCATATGTTCAACGTGCAGCCAAAGAGCGTATGCTATTTTTCTTCATTTAATACTTTACTGGCTTCGCACTGGGCTTTCAGAGGTGAGTCACTCACCCTGACGGGAGGACATTACGTTCCACGTGACCTTCCGACGCCACTCGCTCAAACGTCGCCCACCTACGCATTGCTGATGAAGGCCCAATAAGGCCGAAACAGCTGTCCAATGCTGGTGTGGCGACGTTTGGGACTTATAAGCATATGTTCAACGTGCAGCCAAAGCGCGTATGCTATTTTTCTTAATTTAATAATTTACTGGCTTCGCACTGGGCTTTCAGAGGTGAGTCACTCACCCTGACGGGAGGACATTACGTTCCACGTGACCTTCCGACGCCACTCGCTCAAACGTCGCCCACCTACGCATTGCTGATGAAGGCCCAATAAGGCCGAAACAGCTGTCCAATGCTGGTGTGGCGACGTTTGGGACTTATAAGCATATGTTCAACGTGCAGCCAAAGAGCGTATGCTATTTTTCTTCATTTAATACTTTACTGGCTTCGCACTGGGCTTTCAGAGGTGAGTCACTCACCCTGACGGGAGGACGTTACGTTCCACGTGACCTTCCGACGCCACGCGCTCAAACGTCGCCCACCTACGCATTGCTGATGAAGGCCCAATAAGGCCGAAACAGCTGTCCAATGCTGGTGTGGCGACGTTTGGGACTTATAAGCATATGTTCAACGTGCAGCCAAAGAGCGTATGCTATTTTTCTTCATTTAATACTTTACTGGCTTCGCACTGGGCTTTCAGAGGTGAGTCACTCACCCTGACGGGAGGACATTACGTTCCACGTGACCTTCCGACGCCACGCGCTCAAACGTCGCCCACCTACGCATTGCTGATGAAGGCCCAATAAGGCCGAAACAGCTGTCCAATGCTGGTGTGGCGACGTTTGGGACTTATAAGCATATGTTCAACGTGCGGCCAAAGACCGTATGCTATTTTTCTTCATTTAATACTTTACTGGCTTCGCACTGGGCTTTCAGAGGTGAGTCACTCACCCTGACGGGAGGACATTACGTTCCACGTGACCTTCCGACGCCACTCGCTCAAACGTCGCCCACCTACGCATTGCTGATGAAGGCCCAATAAGGCCGAAACAGCTGTCCAATGCTGGTGTGGCGACGTTTGGGACTTATAAGCATATGTTCAACGTGCAGCCAAAGAGCGTATGCTATTTTTCTTCATTTAATACTTTACTGGCTTCGCACTGGGCTTTCAGAGGTGAGTCACTCACCCTGACGGGAGGACATTACGTTCCACGTGACCTTCCGACGCCACGCGCTCAAACGTCGCCCACCTACGCATTGCTGATGAAGGCCCAATAAGGCCGAAACAGCTGTCCAATGCTGGTGTGGCGACGTTTGGGACTTATAAGCATATGTTCAACGTGCGGCCAAAGACCGTATGCTATTTTTCTTCATTTAATACTTTACTGGCTTCGCACTGGGCTTTCAGAGGTGAGTCACTCACCCTGACGGGAGGACATTACGTTCCACGTGACCTTCCGACGCCACTCGCTCAAACGTCGCCCACCTACGCATTGCTGATGAAGGCCCAATAAGGCCGAAACAGCTGTCCAATGCTGGTGTGGCGACGTTTGGGACTTATAAGCATATGTTCAACGTGCAGCCAAAGAGCGTATGCTATTTTTCTTCATTTAATACTTTACTGGCTTCGCACTGGGCTTTCAGAGGTGAGTCACTCACCCTGACGGGAGGACATTACGTTCCACGTGACCTTCCGACGCCACGCGCTCAAACGTCGCCCACCTACGCATTGCTGATGAAGGCCCAATAAGGCCGAAACAGCTGTCCAATGCTGGTGTGGCGACGTTTGGGACTTATAAGCATATGTTCAACGTGCGGCCAAAGACCGTATGCTATTTTTCTTCATTTAATACTTTACTGGCTTCGCACTGGGCTTTCAGAGGTGAGTCACTCACCCTGACGGGAGGACATTACGTTCCACGTGACCTTCCGACGCCACTCGCTCAAACGTCGCCCACCTACGCATTGCTGATGAAGGCCCAATAAGGCCGAAACAGCTGTCCAATGCTGGTGTGGCGACGTTTGGGACTTATAAGCATATGTTCAACGTGCAGCCAAAGAGCGTATGCTATTTTTCTTCATTTAATACTTTACTGGCTTCGCACTGGGCTTTCAGAGGTGAGTCATTCACCCTGACGGGAGGACATTACGTTCCACGTGACCTTCCGACGCCACGCGCTCAAACGTCGCCCACCTACGCATTGCTGATGAAGGCCCAATAAGGCCGAAACAGCTGTCCAATGCTGGTGTGGCGACGTTTGGGACTTATAAGCATATGTTCAACGTGCGGCCAAAGACCGTATGCTATTTTTCTTCATTTAATACTTTACTGGCTTCGCACTGGGCTTTCAGAGGTGAGTCACTCACCCTGACGGGAGGACATTACGTTCCACGTGACCTTCCGACGCCACTCGCTCAAACGTCGCCCACCTACGCATTGCTGATGAAGGCCCAATAAGGCCGAAACAGCTGTCCAATGCTGGTGTGGCGACGTTTGGGACTTATAAGCATATGTTCAACGTGCAGCCAAAGAGCGTATGCTAGTTTTCTTCATTTAATACTTTACTGGCTTCGCACTGGGCTTTCAGAGGTGAGTCACTCACCATGACGGGAGGACATTACGTTCCACGTGACCTTCCGACGCCACTCGCTCAAACGTCGCCCACCTACGCATTGCTGATGAAGGCCCAATAAGGCCGAAACAGCTGTCCAATGCTGGTGTGGCGACGTTTGGGACTTATAAGCATATGATCAACGTGCAGCCAAAGAGCGTATGCTATTTTTCTTCATTTAATACTTTACTGGCTTCGCACTGGGCTTTCAGAGGTGAGTCACTCACCCTGACGGGAGGACATTACGTTCCACGTGACCTTCCGACGCCACTCGCTCAAACGTCGCCCACCTACGCATTGCTGATGAAGGCCCAATAAGGCCGAAACAGCTGTCCAATGCTGGTGTGGCGACGTTTGGGACTTATAAGCATATGTTCAACGTGCAGCCAAAGCGCGTATGCTATTTTTCTTAATTTAATAATTTACTGGCTTCGCACTGGGCTTTCAGAGGTGAGTCACTCACCCTGACGGGAGGACATTACGTTCCACGTGACCTTCCGACGCCACTCGCTCAAACGTCGCCCACCTACGCATTGCTGATGAAGGCCCAATAAGGCCGAAACAGCTGTCCAATGCTGGTGTGGCGACGTTTGGGACTTATAAGCATATGTTCAACGTGCAGCCAAAGAGCGTATGCTATTTTTCTTCATTTAATACTTTACTGGCTTCGCACTGGGCTTTCAGAGGTGAGTCACTCACCCTGACGGGAGGACATTACGTTCCACGTGACCTTCCGACGCCACTCGCTCAAACGTCGCCCACCTACGCATTGCTGATGAAGGCCCAATAAGGCCGAAACAGCTGTCCAATGCTGGTGTGGCGACGTTTGGGACTTATAAGCATATGTTCAACGTGCAGCCAAAGCGCGTATGCTATTTTTCTTAATTTAATAATTTACTGGCTTCCCACTGGGCTTTCAGAGGTGAGTCACTCACCCTGACGGGAGGACATTACGTTCCACGTGACCTTCCGACGCCACTCGCTCAAACGTCGCCCACCTACGCATTGCTGATGAAGGCCCAATAAGGCCGAAACAGCTGTCCAATGCTGGTGTGGCGACGTTTGGGACTTATAAGCATATGTTCAACGTGCAGCCAAAGAGCGTATGCTATTTTTCTTCATTTAATACTTTACTGGCTTCGCACTGGGCTTTCAGAGGTGAGTCACTCACCCTGACGGGAGGACATTACGTTCCACGTGACCTTCCGACGCCACGCGCTCAAACGTCGCCCACCTACGCATTGCTGATGAAGGCCCAATAAGGCCGAAACAGCTGTCCAATGCTGGTGTGGCGACGTTTGGGACTTATAAGCATATGTTCAACGTGCGGCCAAAGACCGTATGCTATTTTTCTTCATTTAATACTTTACTGGCTTCGCACTGGGCTTTCAGAGGTGAGTCACTCACCCTGACGGGAGGACATTACGTTCCACGTGACCTTCCGACGCCACTCGCTCAAACGTCGCCCACCTACGCATTGCTGATGAAGGCCCAATAAGGCCGAAACAGCTGTCCAATGCTGGTGTGGCGACGTTTGGGACTTATAAGCATATGTTCAACGTGCAGCCAAAGAGCGTATGCTATTTTTCTTCATTTAATACTTTACTGGCTTCGCACTGGGCTTTCAGAGGTGAGTCACTCACCCTGACGGGAGGACATTACGTTCCACGTGACCTTCCGACGCCACGCGCTCAAACGTCGCCCACCTACGCATTGCTGATGAAGGCCCAATAAGGCCGAAACAGCTGTCCAATGCTGGTGTGGCGACGTTTGGGACTTATAAGCATATGTTCAACGTGCGGCCAAAGACCGTATGCTATTTTTCTTCATTTAATACTTTACTGGCTTCGCACTGGGCTTTCAGAGGTGAGTCACTCACCCTGACGGGAGGACATTACGTTCCACGTGACCTTCCGACGCCACTCGCTCAAACGTCGCCCACCTACGCATTGCTGATGAAGGCCCAATAAGGCCGAAACAGCTGTCCAATGCTGGTGTGGCGACGTTTGGGACTGATAAGCATATGTTCAACGTGCAGCCAAAGCGCGTATGCTATTTTTCTTAATTTAATAATTTACTGGCTTCGCACTGGGCTTTCAGAGGTGAGTCACTCACCCTGACGGGAGGACATTACGTTCCACATGACCTTCCGACGCCACTCGCTCAAACGTCGCCCACCTACGCATTGCTGATGAAGGCCCAATAAAGCCGAAACAGCTGTCCAATGCTGGTGTGGCGACGTTTGGGACTTATAAGCATATGTTCAACGTGCAGCCAAAGAGCGTATGCTATTTTTCTTCATTTAATACTTTACTGGCTTCGCACTGGGCTTTCAGAGGTGAGTCACTCACCCTGACGGGAGGACATTACGTTCCACGTGACCTTCCGACGCCACGCGCTCAAACGTCGCCCACCTACGCATTGCTGATGAAGGCCCAATAAGGCCGAAACAGCTGTCCAATGCTGGTGTGGCGACGTTTGGGACTTATAAGCATATGTTCAACGTGCGGCCAAAGACCGTATGCTATTTTTCTTCATTTAATACTTTACTGGCTTCGCACTGGGCTTTCAGAGGTGAGTCACTCACCCTGACGGGAGGACATTACGTTCCACGTGACCTTCCGACGCCACTCGCTCAAACGTCGCCCACCTACGCATTGCTGATGAAGGCCCAATAAGGCCGAAACAGCTGTCCAATGCTGGTGTGGCGACGTTTGGGACTTATAAGCATATGTTCAACGTGCAGCCAAAGAGCGTATGCTATTTTTCTTCATTTAATACTTTACTGGCTTCGCACTGGGCTTTCAGAGGTGAGTCACTCACCCTGACGGGAGGACATTACGTTCCACGTGACCTTCCGACGCCACTCGCTCAAACGTCGCCCACCTACGCATTGCTGATGAAGGCCCAATAAGGCCGAAACAGCTGTCCAATGCTGGTGTGGCGACGTTTGGGACTTATAAGCATATGTTCAACGTGCAGCCAAAGAGCGTATGCTATTTTTCTTCATTTAATACTTTACTGGCTTCGCACTGGGCTTTCAGGGGTGAGTCACTCACCCTGACGGGAGGACATTACGTTCCACGTGACCTTCCGACGCCACTCGCTCAAACGTCGCCCACCTACGCATTGCTGATGAAGGCCCAATAAGGCCGAAACAGCTGTCCAATGCTGGTGTGGCGACGTTTGGGACTTATAAGCATATGTTCAACGTGCAGCCAAAGCGCGTATGCTATTTTTCTTAATTTAATAATTTACTGGCTTCGCACTGGGCTTTCAGAGGTGAGTCACTCACCCTGACGGGAGGACATTACGTTCCACGTGACCTTCCGACGCCACTCGCTCAAACGTCGCCCACCTACGCATTGCTGATGAAGGCCCAATAAGGCCGAAACAGCTGTCCAATGCTGGTGTGGCGACGTTTGGGACTTATAAGCATATGTTCAACGTGCAGCCAACGAGCGTATGCTATTTTTCTTCATTTAATACTTTACTGGCTTCGCACTGGGCTTTCAGAGGTGAGTCACTCACCCTGACGGGAGGACATTACGTTCCACGTGACCTTCCGACGCCACGCGCTCAAACGTCGCCCACCTACGCATTGCTGATGAAGGCCCAATAAGGGCGAAACAGCTGTCCAATGCTGGTGTGGCGACGTTTGGGACTTATAAGCATATGTTCAACGTGCGGCCAAAGACCGTATGCTATTTTTCTTCATTTAATACTTTACTGGCTTCGCACTGGGCTTTCAGAGGTGAGTCACTCACCCTGACAGGTGGACATTACGTTCCACGTGACCTTCCGACGCCACTCGCTCAAACGTCGCCCACCTACGCATTGCTGATGAAGGCCCAATAAGGCCGAAACAGCTGTCCAATGCTGGTGTGGCGACGTTTGGGACTTATAAGTATATATATATATATATATATGAATGTATAACTGAGTACAGATGGACGCGAAAACAAATAGACTACAAGTAATGAAGAGACTTGGGAGGCCGTATAAGGGTTAAAAACACTTGCTACTTTTATTACAACTTATTAATTACAACTTCATTTTATTACAGCTGCACGAAGGAACGGATAACGGACGGACTGACTAACCGCCGGTGAGTCCACTTCAGTTTACCCCCAGCTCGCATCCGCTTCCAGCACTCCCGAATTTTTTAAACTTAGAAAATTGGCAGACAAGCTTACGAGATTCGAATCGCACCTCGACATGCTAGAAACTTACAATGAGAACAAGTCATTCCCCAAAGGTCTACAAATTAAGGTCAGGCCCACATTCCAACTGCACGCAGAAGAGCACGTACTTTGGGACAAGGTCCTTGAACAGGCCAGTCTGAACCTTACCGAAATTCTACTATCCCATTGTCGCAGTACAGTAAATGATGTAAGTGAGGAGCTCGCAGTAGCTACCAGTACATCACAAATTTCGGATCATCACCGAAAGGAGTTGGACCATTTCATTCAAAAGAAAAAGAATCACTTAACCGTAAGGAAACAGAAGAAGTTAGCCCGCGATGATATACCCCTGCCGAATGACACCGCAGTGACTGCGCCTCCCACTGCAAATCCCGTAGATACGGCACCCGACCCCCAACCGACACCCATTGTTCCCGCTGCAAGTCACGTAAAAAATAATGTCGTGAATTTATCATCCGCAACCCTCACTGGCCACGAACTCTCGCTTCTTAATCGGGGACTGTCCTTCTGTCCAAACAGTGATCTGTACAACGAATATCAGCTTCATTTGGATTTAGATAACTTCGCAAGACAGTTGCGTCTGAAAGAATATTTTCATGACAAAGCCAGCTCATCGCGAAACCAATTCGGAGCCCCGTCAAATTTCACTCCTGATTCGAACTGAGAAAAAGCTTTAGATATGTACATCAAAGCTGTTCAAAGGGATATCCTGCGAGCCTATCAAAATTCTGACCGCGGTGCAGTGAAACCTAACCTTACTAAAGCGGAGCATGACAGTATCTCAGCCTTAAAACAGCGCAGTGATATAGTAATCAAAAGAGCAGACAAAGGTGGTGCCCTAGTAATCATGGACAAGGAAACCTATATCGCAGAAGGAATGCGGCAGCTCGGTTGCCAAACATTCTACAGGCCCCTAGAAAATGATCCCACCAATGACATCAGCACCAAGATCACAAAAACCTTAAAGAGATTAAAGGTCAGTAAGAAAAGCGACGATAATCTATTCGAGTACCTCCTGCCACACGACCCCAAACCAGGCCGATTTTACATGCTCCCTAAAATTCATAAGCCAGGAAATCCCGGTCGCCCCATAGTGTCTTCGAATGGCACATCAACCGAAAAAATCTCCACGTTCGTTGACCGCCTCCTCAAAGACATCCCCCCAAAATTCCCGTCATACATAAAGGATACGAACCATTTCCTGCAAATAATTTCGGATATCGAAGTCCCGACCGGTTCCCTGCTTGTAACACTCGATGTTACCTCATTGTACACCAATATTCCTCACGATGACGGCATCCATGCCACTGTCGTAGCATATGAAAAATTTTCCGAAAAACCGTACGACTCTGCTGTCGTAGAAACACAAATTTCTCTAATACTCACATGTAATAATTTTGAATTTGACAACAGGCATTACATTCAAATTAACGGCACAGCCATGGGCACGAAAATGGCCCCAAATTACGCAAATATCTTTATGGGTGATCTAGAAGGACGGTTCCTTGGCACCTGTCAACTTAAACCCCTAATTTTTAAGCGTTTTTTTTGACGACATATTCATGCTGTGGCCACATTCTGAAGACTCGCTTCTGTCTTTCATTGAAAACTTCGGTAACGTGCACCCCACAATACAATTCACTCACGCTTATTCTAGAGAGAGCATAGATTTTCTAGATGTCCATATAGGCATATTCAATGGCACCCTCGTAACAAATCTGTACCGAAAACCGACTGACTCCCAACAGTACCTATCATTTCACAGCTGCCATCCCCGACATACAAAATTGGCCATCCCGTACAGTCAGGCCCTCCGCTACCGGCGCTTTGTTCCCAAGAGGACGAGCTGGACGCAAACCTTAACGATCTTCAAAACACGCTGGTCAGCCGAAACTTCCCCCAGGATCTCGTGAAGGACGCGATATGTAGAGCCCGCCGTACTAATCGCAGTGAACTTCTAAAAAACTCAACACGCCCCGAACGCCCCAAGCGGGTTAATCTTACAGTCACCTTCAATGGCGCGATCCCTAACCTTAAAAACATACTGAAACGTCATCACCCAATTTTAACACAGTCGGAGCGCCTTGGAGAAATATTCCCAGAACCGCCTCGCATAGCATATCGTCATGCAAGGAATCTTCAAGACCACTTAGTCAACGCAAAAGTCAATAAGCCACCTCCTACAACCGAAGGCTGCCACCCATGCAACGGACGAAGATGCCAAATTTGTATTGTAATGCAGACTGCAGACAGGGTACAAAGCACAAACAGCAACTTCCAAGTAAAAATCAAAACTACTTCTGACTGCAACTCATCCAGCGTAGTATATCTATTGGAATGCAACGCATGCAAAGCACAATATATCGGCCAAACTACAACATCATTCCGAATTCGTTTTAATAATCACAGGTCCGATATTACAAAGAAACCAAATCTCCCTGTGTTGCGTCATTTCAATCAAACCGGCCACTCATTCAAGGACATCCACGTGTACATCTTACAATCTGGTTTCCCCTCAGACCGTAGCAGGCAACAGCGTGAATCATTCCTAATCCACAAATTCCAGTCCACGATAAACGAAGACCCTGGCGTATTGTCTACAGTTCGCAGCCTTAGCTCCTAGACCAAGTCCCCCGACCCTCTTTCGTTCTTTCTGCCGTCTCTCTGTTATCATTTCAGGTTTATCAGACGACCAAGGAGAACTCTCCTGGAAGACAGCCAACGCTCCTGCAAGTGCTCAATGGACCATTAGCAACAATGCTCCTGCAACATCACCAACTCCGCTCCACGTGCACTGTTCCCCTCTCATTTTCCCCCTTTCCCTTGTATATAAGCCCTTGTCACCTATTTCCAAGTTTAGTTCTGTTGAAGGCAGCGCTGACTGCCGAAACGTCGACCCCTAACTGTAAATCTATTCCTAGCGCCCCCTTAATTATTAATGTAATAAAAGTAGCAAGTGTTTTTAACCCTTATACGGCCTCCCAAGTCTCTTCATTACTTGTAGTCTATATATATATATATATATATATATATATATATATATATTAGAAGCTTAGGAGGGCGGTTCACCACGAGAATGAAACAAGCAGGAAAAATCAGAAGACGACAATGAGCTTACAGGAAAACACAAAGGGGAGTTTATTAACACATATAGGGATAGGGGCGACGTTTCGGCAGTCAGCGCTGCCTTCGACGGGACTGGGGTTTGGTGACAAGAACAAGCTTTATATATGGGAGAGGGTTATGTACAAGGGAAAGAGAGCAGCGCATGCGCTTGTGTCATGACTAACACAGGTTGGTGACTAAGCGAAAAGGGAAAGGCCGGGTCTGTGCAGCAGGACCTTGAGGAAATACCAGTGAGCCTGAAAAAGAGACAAAAGAGCGTATGCATTGTGCTGGATTAGGAATGCAGGTTGCGAATAGTAGAAAGGATTCCTGGATCTTCGTTTATCTGACACTGGAATTTATGAATGAGATAAGATTCGCGCTGTTCCCTGAGCCGTTGGGAAGGAAAGCCTGACCGCAGGATGAAAATAGATTTATTGGTGATTGAGTGTCCTGGTTTACTGAAATGGCGCGACACTGGCAGATTAGGTTTCTTCGCGACGTCAGATTTGTGGTTATTAAATCGCGTTCTAAATGACGTAGCTGTCTGTCCGATATATTGGGCGTTGCATTCATTGCATTGAAGAAGATAGACAACATTGGAAGAATTACATTTAAAGTCTCCATTAATGTTGACCCGATAATTAGAATTGGTACTTTCTGCAGAGTTAGCGGCTTGCATTGATTTACAAATTTGGCATCTACTTGCATTACAAGGGTGGCAGCCAATGTTATTTTCTGGAAGTTTGTTAATTTTGGCATTTACTAGTCTGTCTTGGATGTTCCGCGCCCGGCGATAACTTACGCGCGGTGGCTGTGAGAATATTTCCTTCATCCGATCAGATTGTGAAAGAATTGTGTAGTGGCGGTTGAGTATCCGGCTAATGTTAGGAACGCTGCCATTGAATGTGGCAGTGAGATTTACTGCAGAGTTTCCATTGGTTCGAGGAGATCTTTGGAGCAATTGTTGGCGATCTGTGGATCTTACCCTGGCTATAGCGTCTTTCACAAGTTTGTCCGGGTATTCACGATCAATGAAGGTTTGTTCTAGTCGTTGGAGATGGTTGTCTAGTTGGACATCGTTAGTGCATATTCTGCGGTAGCGCAATGCCTGACTATAAGGTATGGCTAACTTAGTATGTCTTGGATGGCAACTGCGGAATGATAAGTACTGCTGAGCATCTGTAGGCTTCCGGTATAAGTTGGTTGAGATACTGCCGTTTTGTAACTTGACTTCCACATCCAAGAAGGTAACAGTGGAGGCGGAGTCATCGCGCCCATGCCTGTATCTGAACCGCTGGTGCCCGCATGGTTTAAGGGTGTTGAGACGATCTTCATAAATCTTAGCGTCCCGGAAGACGTTCAGGGAGCTGTGATTCTGCCGTACCTAACCGAGAAAATGCGTGCCGTTGCGACACGGTGTGGAGAGGGAAAAATCCTCGCGTTTAGTGAGCTGACGTGAGCGTTTAAAGCTGACGGCAAACGAGTACAAGCGATTATTCTACGCAGCTCGTAAAGCTGATGGGGAATCGCGGAACCAGTTCGCCTTTAACTTGCAAACTCTGTTCGAGCACTACTTAGAAAGTCGGGAGATCAAAATTCTAGAGGACCTTAAACAGCTTGTAGTGTCGGACCGCCTCAAGCAGGGTCTACCTGATGATATAAGATCGTATGCCATTTTGAATGAGACAGCAGAGTGGCTGAAACCGCAGCAGGTAGCTCAATTGGCGTCCAATTACGAGGACAGCAACGCAGGTCGGGTAAAACGACAAATGAAGGGAGCTAGCGCAGAAGTTGGGGAGGTGAAGACGCCAAAACAGGAGGCAATCCGTGTTGCGGAAACTAAGGGTGCAGAATCTAAGGTTTCGGGGCCTAGACGTAGAGGAAAATGTCACGTGTGCCACAAATATAGACACTACAAATACGATTGCCCGGAATCGCCAACCAAGCGCGCAGTGCCTAAACGCGATGAAACAGAGCAGGAAAGTAAGCTCGTTGCGAGAGTCACTTTACTAGCGAGTAAGGACGTTGGTGATGCCGCGGGAAATGCAGGGTTCAAAGTTCCAACAGACAGTGAGATGCTTGAACATAGTGTTCAATCGTGTGAGAAGACGCTAAGAACCCGGCATGACACAGCTAGCGGAACTGACATCACGGTTGTCAGGAGAAGCTGCATTCCGCCCGACTGTGAAAAAGAAAGCTATAGTGACATGAAGTTAAAGAGCGCGTTCGGGGATATTGAGCCTGCAAAGCTTACGTACGTGACGTTGGGTTTGGTCACTACAAGGCAGAGTCCGAGGTAACTCCTTACAAGTAACTCGTTAAGTTCCTTTTTTTGGTAATTTGTAACTTAACTCGGTACTTTTGCGCCGTGGTAACTTTCAGAGGAACTCGTTCCTTTTTCAGGTAACTTTGCCAAACTAACTTAAGTTAAGTTCCAAGTTACTTTTAATTCGCTTTTCACTCACGTCCACATATTTTCTTGCTTTCTCTCCGGTTCCTTCATGGCATTTTTTGCCATAAAACGACATTGTGGAATATCATAAATGATATTCAATTAACGACAGTATTTTATTCAGGAAGTAAGAACCGCTGCCACTGAAATGAAGGTGAACCATTGTGCGTCCGCAGGGAGTAAGATGCAAAGCGTTCAAATAGACGTCTACCAGAGAAACGTCATCATGACGTTGGTAGACAGACTGAAACGAAACAAATCGGAAGGAGAGGGCTGGGTTCCACGAATGGGCACTTGTTCGCTGCCTCTTATTGGAAGAATAGTAGGACCGAAGGTCGCGTCCCTTTCAGGGATCATCGTAACCCCCCCTCAAGACCGTGGCTTAAGGGCGCGACCTTGTTCACCTCTAGCTTCGAGCTTAGTTCAACTCTACCAGATTTGTGGCGCTGTCGAACACTATGACGTCATTTGTTTACAAACAGGGATATGTCTATTGTTGGACATAGACGAAAACGATCTAGGCGTGTTGCAATCCTCCGCAGGCAACTCAAGGTCTACCTCAACTGCTAACGCGCGCTGCACCTGTGTAATGATATTTTGTGTCTGAAGTAACTTGGAAGTAACTCAGTAACTGCGAGTTACATTTCAGGCTGAACAACTTCTTTATTAACTTAGTTACATTTTGCGCACTGTAACTTAACTCGTAACGAGCAGATGCTGCTGTTATGCGCTGTCGTGGATCGCATGGCAGACGGAGTAGACTTACTGTTGAATCCCGTTGACCACGAAAGCTTGGTTCGGGCGCAGGAGGAGCTCGAGGCTCACGCGAATGACGTGTTAGAAGCGGAAGCTCACGAAAAGAGGACAACAGAAATGATAACAGATCGGACAGAAAAACTAGTGTTCGAGCCCGATGAAACTGCTGGGAACGCGGAGGAAAGTTTGGTTGTACGCGCCGTGGAAGTAGAATCTGGGAGTAGCGGGACGTTCGACACTTGTGAACAATATCCTTCCGGGTGGAGCAAAAGGAACACGCTACGCTAGCTGACACGTGGAAGCAGGCAAGAGAAGGAACGCATGGCGTGATTATAGATGGCGATTTGCTTTATCATACCGACCTAGTTGCCAGAAGAAAATGCCGCCAACTTGTACTGCCGATATTGCGACGAGCTGAGGTTCTAAAGCTCGCTCATGACTCTCCGTGGGGCGGGCACTTTTCCCAAAGGAAAACAAAACAACGCGTGCAGAGTGCCTTTTATTGGCCTACAGTTGCGAGTGACATAAAGGCGCACTGTCAGTCATGTCACAGTTGCCAGATTTTTTCAAGACCGCGGGCGAGCGATCAGGTACCGATCACTCCGTTAACGCACCCGGAGAAACCGTTTCAGACGGTGTTCCTAGATTGCATTGGACCGTTAGAACCGTCTTCATCCCGTGGTTACCCATACACGCTGTGCGTCGTACACTCTTAATTTTTTTACACCCTTTTGGGTGTAATAAGGGTGTAATCCCAAAGTGCGATAACTCACTCCCTTTAGGGTGTAATATCACACCCTTTTCCACCGGCTACAACCTCAAAAAAGGGTGTAATTTGCTACTTCAAAAACACCCTTTAGGGTGTAATCCAAAAGTGCTATAACTCACTCCCTTTAGGGTGTAATTTAACACCCATGGTAATATTACACCCTTCAAAAAGGTGTTGTTTATCTGTCAAGTAATACATGTGCTACTTGAGAGATAGATGCTATAGTTCTCACAAATGCCAGCTGTCAGAAACTGTGAATCTATGCACATGTACGCAGTCCAATAAATGAGGAGTTGAGTTACTCATACATAATTCAGGGGAGTGCCTCTCTGCTAATTACTGTGGACACAAGAAATTTCCACGAGCACCAAATGCACCGCCACTGCAGCATTTGGGAAATGCACCTGAAAAGAAAAGTCCAGACGTAGGTTAAGTATACAGGTTCTTTATTTCATAGTGCTTGAGGTCAAATTGCTACCGCAGTTACAATCCTTTGTACTGCTAATGAGGGCAAACCAGACAAACACCACATATCAATACTAGAACCGTTATTACCACCGAAGCTATATATGGCATGAATCTCTTGCTTGCCAGAATACAAAGCACCTGCTTTGTGCATTGCATAACAAAGCTCGGTCTCCCTTAGTTCTGGGGTCTTAAAAGAAACATTCAACAAGAATGATGTAAAGTCCTGCTGGGCAACACTGCTTTAAAACTCCTGATGCCAGTATATCAAAGTGTGCCAAAGCTTAATGTGCCTTCACGGAGCAGCGAAAGAGCGAGCAAGGAGCAGCGGCTTTTTCGCTTCACAGGTTTCTTGAATGCTCTGAAAAAAAGTCATATTGAGCTGGACATGTACTGCTGGCGACATACTGTCTGTCATTTGGGTTTCATGGTTTCGCTGCTTTCTGCGGCATGCTGCAGGTAGTGAGTAATAAACAGGCACAGCAGATTTTTCCCGACCTGCCTGCTGCTTACTACTTGCAACGACTCTTCACAGAGGCTGCAAAATGCTGTGAAAGCCAGAAACCCAAACTTCAGACAAGTATGTCTCAAATAGGTACAATGTACATTCTAAACCCATTGACGGATAGGTGCAGCCTGATCAACTGGCATATTTCTAAAAAAAAGTGCACCAGATGACTTCAAGAGGAAGCCTGCGAAAGCTGTAGGTGTCCTGTACCCCCTGAAACAACTGGTACGACATCGCTGCTGACGCCAGGAGCCACAGTGTACCGGACGTAATGAAGGAATACTTGTACCAATTAATACGCGGGACACATTATGCCTCTCGAGTTCTCTAACAGAAAATTATCTCCAGGCTTCGCAAAAAGAAAAAAAAAAGAAAAATGAAGAAGAAGAAAATGGGGGAAAAAATGCACCAAGAACATTGAACTTGAAACACCAAATTTTTTTGGCGTGCACATACCTCTAAATTTCATCCAGTACATCATTGTTGGCCGAATGGAAAGCATACACGGTTCACTAATCCCAGCACACACATATGGAGCACACGTTGCATGGACACAACCCCTCCGATGCACCAGGCTGGCACTGCAAAGCTCAACCAAGATCATCCTTAGTGACGAACACGACAGTTCCTCAAACGAAATGGCCGACGAATAATTGTCCGAGCATGTGGCACCAGACCACTCTTCGATGTGAGAAGCAGTTGCAGTTTTGCAGGCATATGCGTGACCGTTGAGACAGGACACTACCTGTAAAGAAACCGAAGTGAACATCACGCTGGTATTGTTCAAACGTTAATGCTAGAATATTACAGCTTGTTGTAACTCAAGTCCTTGCAGTCGATACAGTCCCACGTTCACCTATAACGAAAGAATACAATTAGCCTCGCTTGTAATATAAATCGTCGCTTCACCGATGTAGCCGATCCACTCCTGCCGCCATTTGCAATGTGTCCATCGTCTGCAACAGGACGATTATTAAACACAAGCAAAACGCAGGCGTCGTACGTTGCATCACAGCCAGGTTGACCACGGTGTAAGAAGAGAGAGGTGTCCGAACGGCCGATACTCGGAAGGAGCAGCCGATGTCGAAGATGTGTTCGTTGTTCGGGGAGGCGCCGCGAGGGGCAGGACCCGTCTTGTGGGCCTTCTTTTCCTCCTACGTCTATGGTGATGGCTGCGTCCGCAACTGCAGGTGGAACTTTTGACGCCAAAAAATGGTCGGAAAGTGCTTTGCCCCTGGTTGCCGAACCGGTTACAAGTCCTGAAGGGACAAAGTATCGTTGTTTTCTGTCCCAACAGACCCTGATCGGTTGAATGCGTGGCGACGGGCAATACCGCGGAAAGATCGTGTGTTGGGCGCCAGGAGCGTTACATTGTCAAAACTTGGACAGCCGTTCACGACGGAGTTTGTTCACGGAGTGTTTGTGAGAACAACTTTCTGTTGCCTCCACTTATGCGCAGTGAACATTGTGGTTAATGTTACTTCTAGTCAACACGTTTTTGCGAGAGCAACTTCACTTTATTTTTTGCAGTGAGTATGTTACTTAATTTTATTGCCATTCAACGTGCTTTCTGAGAGCAAGTTTGTGTTACCTTTATGTACGTGCACTGAGTGTCTTACATAATTTTACCTGTTGTCAGCGTGCGTTTAGCACACCAGCTCTGCGTTTCCTCTGTCCGGAAGTAGTGAACACTGCTTAGTTTTACTCCCCTGCAAAAGCGCTTATCACAGCAACATTGTATTTGCCATGTCCATGTGCAATAAATATCTCCATTGCTTTCCCAAAACGACGTATGCGACGAATACGTATTTATTTACTCGGGAGGCGTCGATGATGGCGCCGACATTCGAGCACATAGTTCTCCGCAGCAACAACTCACACATCTCTCAAAACTGTCGAGGAAAAGAAAGCGACAAGCGGAGAGGAATTCGATCGTTGTGCTATACTCAAACTACGAAGGGTGACCGTGCAGGTATGTCCTTTGACGTGCAAGGTGTTTCGTATGAGTTGCTTCTGACAGGGAACGATAACCATTACAGATCGATGAAAACTCGTGCGTAGGTCAGGCGGAAAAGGCCGTCAAATCAGACAGGAATTCCGTTGTTGCCCATGTCCATGTGCAATAAACATATATTGGATTTCTGAGAATGGCTTAGATTGTGCATGTTCCTTTCCACGGGAGGCAGTCTGAGGCAGTCACCATTCTCCTGAAGCAATGACGCCGTCGAGGTTCGGGTGCATAGCCCCTTGTAGAAACGATTCATACGCCGTAGAACTGCAGTTCTATTCGTAATCCGTCCTCCATAAGTGCATTACGAAAAGTTGACATGAGTTTGCCAACAACCTGTGCGCTGAATCAGTATCTTCTCCGCGATCGGCAGCATGAGAATCGCACGCATCCGGCCCTCAACCGCGCAGCGCCTCTGGCGTCATTGTGGCGAACAACGAATACAATTTCGACCGCCGGAGGAGCTCCGTCCAGACACCTCTCTCTTCTTACACCGTGGTTGACTTACCTTAAACAAACATTAAACTTGTAATTGAAAAGCAAGGTTGTCGTCCTTTCAAAGGCGAGGTTGCAGCGCACACAACAGGCACGAACGCAGCGACGAATGCACTGCGGTAGAATACGCGGTGCAACGTCACTCCTCACGGGCGGGGCGCGGAACAACGTAGTGCGCTCCAGCGAAGGCACACATAGCCGGCACATGGATTATTCGACAAGTACACGAGTATACGGCTCAGGAGGCACACATACTATTCAGCGGGGCGCACATATCTGGCGATAGGGATCATTGAGCTTGCTATTTGATAGCTGTTACGGCTGCTTCCAGACGGTTACGGCTGTGTGCCGGCTGTACTTTCTGAGGGAACTTTTTTAACTGGCGCATGTTCGTCACAGGATTTAGAGTGTAGACTCAAAATTTCTACTGAGGTGCCCTATTGTATGCATCTGTAGGTAACATGAAGCATATCATTGTGCTTTCAAAAGAAATACAGTTCATGTAAAAGCTCTATGCCCGCTACACCCATTTTACGCCTCTTTTACACCCGAGCTCAGTGGACGTTGTAAATAAGGTGTTACGTTATTATTACACCCATTTAACACCCCTCATCCCAGGATGTTTCTTCGAGCTGGTGTAATATGGGAGTAAAAATTAGTTTACACCCCAGTTACACCCGGATTACACCCTAAAGGGTGTTTTAAATTTAAGAGTGTAGACTTGTGTACGAGGCGGCCAGAAGTAGTTACGTTGCGACCCCTCACGGCAAAAGAGACGGGGTTGAGATTGGGGGTTGATCTACCCGATAGAAAGCAGTTTTGCACACCCGATCGTATGTGTGGCTAAGAAGGACGGGTCGCTCCGTATGCGTACCGACTATCGAAACTTGAACGCAGTGTCGGAGACGAACAACTTCCCGATGCGCAACATGTCCGAATTGTTGTAGAGTGTAGCCAACGCAAACTATATTTCGGTGCTCGACATGACGCGTGGGTACTGGCAAATAACGGTTGATGCTGAGTCCCAAAAGTACACCGCGTTCCAAACGCCGTATGGGCTATATGCGTGGCATGTCATGCCATACGGGCTAAAAAACACTGCGGCTACCTTTCAGAGAGTGATGAATAAAGTGCTACGCGAGCACAGGGAATACGCGTGTGCCTACATAGATGATGTAGCCGTGTTCTCCAACAGCTGGGAGGAACATTTAGAACATTAGCGCAAAGTACTTCAGGCAATTGCAAAGGTTGGCCTAACTGTCAAGGCGAATAAATGTAAGTTTGCACAGGGCAGCATCAAATATTTGGGCCACGTAGTGGGATAAGGATGCCATTCGGCTGACCCTGAGAGAATTGAAGCGGTAAAGTGTCTCAAACCTTCAACGACTAAAAGGGACCTGAGGAGCATGTTGGGGCTCTTCAATTATTACAGAGAATATGTTCCGAACGATTCACAGATAGTGCTACCGTTGACCGAGCTCACGGGTAAAAGGGTACCGAACGCGATACCATGGAGCGAGGCAGCCCAGACCGCGTTTGAAACACTTAAGTCGGCGATGGCGGCAATTCCTAAATTGCATGCGCCTGACCCAATGAGAGATTTCACGCTAACAACAGACGCGTCGGAAAAGGCGATGGGAGCCTGCCTATCACAGTGTTTTGAGGGCGACGGTATCCCAATAGCATTTTTCAGCAAAAAGCTGGCACCTTCACAAACAAAATGGTCTGCAATAGAGCGGGAGGCCTTTGCTATCGTGTGGGCACTTGTACGCGTGGATACTTGGGTATATGGAACAAAAATCGATGTGGTGACGGACCACAATCCCTTGGTGTATCTCGCGCGATCAGCTAGAGGCAGTGCCAGACTGACACGTTGGTCACTCGCGCTGCAAAATTACAACATCAAAATAAGCCACATTAAGGGTGCGCTGAATCATTGCGCAGACGCGCTATCCCGCCTGGATCAGTAAGGTGTGTGTAATTATTAGCTATTGCGACGCTACGGAGTTCTTAAGTTATTATTATTTGGTTAATTTCATGGTTTATATATGGCAGTGTTTTGTTCAAAGACATGGTGAAGCCTGGAATGTACCGTTCAGGGTGCCCACTCTAGGTTTTCTGTGTGTGTGTGTGTGTGTGTGTGGGTGGGTCGGCACTAACTTTTTTTTTATTGTTGACGTTCCACGACAGACTTCTGTGCGTAGAACATTCTTGGTGGGGAGGTGCGAAGTTACTGCCTTCATCAAACTTTGCTTGTAGTGGAATTTTACCGAGCCTCGAAGTGACCACTTTAAGTAGCGACTCAAGGCTACTCCAGCCGTGGAGCTGCGGGGAAGAAAGGACTCCGTAATATGCACGGAAGGTCAACCTGACTCGTCACAATGAATGAAGGTCGCGGAACGTGAAACCTACCTTGTCGCTGACCTCGGTCTGAGATGTAGCGGAAAGTGAATGTGATTCTTACTATCACTCAGGATTTAGCAGTCGGGTGGGACACTGGTCTCCCCGTGTAAATAAACTTGTATATAGTGTACTCCTAGTCTACGTTTACTTTATACACGGCCGTCAAGGCACCGACGAACACCGACCCCTTCCCCTGTCCAATTCCATGATCGACTACGGGAAAATCTTACTGAGGTTAATATATCCGACGGCTGCGAAGTTGATTACAAGTAAAATAATAAGACGTGGACGACAGAAAAAAATAATTTATTTAATGTGTAATTTAACACATATATTATAATATGCTATGAAACGTTTAAAAGAACTGTCGACGTTTCGACAGTACCACTGTCTTCGTCAGGACGAAAGAGTTACAAGGGTTGCACATTGCTTAAATAGTCCACAGACCGACCGTTGCGGCATCGCTCATGATCTCAGTTGTCTCGCGACGTAAACCTCAATTATGAACATTGCTTAAATAGGTTCGGTAAGTGACGTCACAATCGGTGCAAGTACGCCACGTGGCAGTTGTCTGTGAGTCACATTCTGGAACATTCCGCAAGGTCAAGTCCGGGTGGTGATGTCATTCTTCTTGGGGAGCCAGCTCAGGTTGAGCTGTACTGAGGCCGTAGCTGAAATGAAAAAAAGAGGAAAAAAAAAAGAAAGTATATCCAATTTAGGCGACCAGATTCCTTACTGTTGAAAGTACACCGGGATCTTCGTTAATGATTGATTAGAATTTGTAAATGAGGTAAGACTCGCGTTGTTCCCTACCTCTATCGGAGCTATAGTTTGACGGAAGAATAAAAAGGGCGACTTCATTTATTGAATGACCAGGCTGTTTGAAATGACGAGAAACAGGAAGATTTGACTTTTAATTAACGTCCGACCGGTAGTTGTTGAATCTGATCCGAAAAGAAGTTTTGGTTTGACCTACGTATTGTGTTTGACCCGCGTTGCACTGAATGGCATAAATCACGTTGGATGAATTACAGTCAAAGTCACCGTGAATTTTGACGAAGAAACTAGAACTTGTACTCTTAAGCACGTGGGCAAGTTGCATTAGCGTATTTGCATTTGCATATTATATATATATATATATAGCTGAAATGAAAATTGAAACACAGACTACGAAGGTACGGGAAGTAAGAAAAAAGGGATAATTTATTTACATTTAAGATACTTGGAATGCTAAAAGGGTTGTCTACGTTAAGGCGGAAGCTCCGCCTTCGTCAGGACAAAAATATGTCAGTGATACACAGAGCTTATAAAGGCTCGCATAGTGACGTCATCGGGAAAGGAAAAACCCCGCCACCTGGCGGTTGTCAATGGTCCACGTTCGAGAAAGTTGACTTGTCAGGTTTAAGCGTGATGTCATCGTCCTTGGGGGAGTGGCTTTGTCCAGGTTGCGCCACCCATCCGGCTGAAAAGGAATTGGAAAAAAGTGCCTTATCTACGAGGTTAGACTTCTTATTGTTGATAGCATGCCGGGGTCTTCGTTAATGGTCGATTGGAATTTGTAGATTAGGTAGGATTCGCGTTGCTCTCGGGAGCGGTCATTGTCGAAGTTTGACTGAAGAATAAAGATTGATACATCGTTAATAGAATGACCTGGCTGCTTGAAATGGCGGGATTTTTCATTTGACTGGCTTTGCACTGGGCTCTCAGAGGTGCCTTAGGACACCCTGACGGGAGGCATCACGTGCCACGTGACCTTCTGACGCCATCCGCTCAAAAGTTGCCTGACTGCGTACTGCTGATGAGGCCCAAGACGGCCGAAACAACTGTCCGGTACTGGCATGGCGACGTTTGACTTACAAACATATGCTATGCGTGCAGCCAAAGAGCTCCTGCTAATTTTTTCCCCTTATACACTTGACTGGCTTTGCACTGGGCTTTCAGAGCTGCCTTAGGACACCCTGATGGGAGGCATCACGTGCCACGTGACCTTCTGACGCCATCCGCTCAAACGTTGCCTGCCTGCGTACTGCTGATGAGGCCCAAGAAGGCCGAAACAGCTGTGCGGTACTGGCATGGCGACGTTTGACTTACAAACATATGCTATACGTGCAGCCAAAGAGCTCCTGCTAATTTGTTCCCCTTATACACTTGACTGGCTTTGCACTGGGCTTTCAGAGGTGCCTTAGGACACCCTGACGGGAGGCATCACGTGCCACGTGACCTTCTGACGCCATCCGCTCAAACGTTGCCTGCCTGCGTACTGCTGATGAGGCCCAAGAAGGCCGAAACAGCTGTGCGGTACTGGCATGGCGACGTTTGACTTACAAACATATGCTATACGTGCAGCCAAAGAGCTCCTGCTAATTTGTTCCCCTTATACACTTGACTGGCTTTGCACTGGGCTTTCAGAGGTGCCTTAGGACACCCTGACGGGAGGCATCACGTGCCACGTGACCTTCTGACGCCATCCGCTCAAACGTTGCCTGCCTGCGTACTGCTGATGAGGCCCAAGAAGGCCGAAACAGCTGTGCGGTACTGGCATGGCGACGTTTGACTTACAAACATATGCTATACGTGCAGCCAAAGAGCTCCTGCTAATTTGTTCCCCTTATACACTTGACTGGCTTTGCACTGGGCTTTCAGAGGTGCCTTAGGACACCCTGATGGGAGGCATCACGTGCCACGTGACCTTCTGACGCCATCCGCTCAAACGTTGCCTGCCTGCGTACTGCTGATGAGGCCCAAGAAGGCCGAAACAGCTGTGCGGTACTGGCATGGCGACGTTTGACTTACAAACATATGCTATACGTGCAGCCAAAGAGCTCCTGCTAATTTGTTCCCCTTATACACTTGACTGGCTTTGCACTGGGCTTTCAGAGGTGCCTTAGGACACCCTGACGGGAGGCATCACGTGCCACGTGACCTTCTGACGCCATCCGCTCAAACGTTGCCTGCCTGCGTACTGCTGATGAGGCCCAAGAAGGCCGAAACAGCTGTCCGGTACTTGCATGGAGATGTTTGACTTACAAACATGTATATATATATATATATAGAGAGAGAGAGAAGTTGCAGAAAAAGACGCGGAAACAGATTTTACGGACGTTACAATCAGCAGTTTATTATTAGGGTTCCGCGTTTTCGGTTTTTATTTTTTGGAGAAATCGGCGTATGGTTTTCGATGTTTATTGATTTTCACGAAATCGGTGTTTTTCGATGTTTTTCCTAGCGTGTACATGGTTTACCCGGCAGTTATCAGCGAAAAGAAATCACAATGTAATTTCCGCACGACGCTAATTCAACATGGCATTGTTCGCTGCGGTAGTGTTACAGCTAACGAAAAAGTAAACGGACATTTTTCACAACCATCGTATTTCTCGTTGGTTTCCCGTTCTGCATCAACATCTTGGAGGGCATATGCAGCAATTTATCACTGTAACGTCCTGGAATGTCCCTCTGTAGTCGGTGTTTCTCAATTAAAACCCAATGAGGAAAAATTTAGCCGGCGTATGTTTTTCGGTGTTTCTCGAATAAAACCGAAAACGCGGAACTATATTTATTATGTAGGGAGACGTTAAGAAGTAAAATGAGCAAGGGGTCGACGTTTCGACAGTGGCACTGTCTTCGTCAGGACAAAAGATGCGCAGGTGGTTACACATTGTTTGAATAGGTTTGGTACGTGACGTCATAATCGGTACGCCACAGGCCGTTGTCAGTGAGTCAGATTCAGGAATATTCCAGAAGGTCAGGTCCAGGTGGTGATGTCATTCCCCTTTGGTTACTGTTCGCTTTGGTGGAAATTCCTGGGCAGGGTGAGTGCTGCTTGGGATTTTGCTAAAAAGAAAAAAAGGAAAGAAACGAAAAGGAAGAAAGAGTGTAGCTCATCTAGGCGGTCATATTTCTTACCGTTGAAAGTGCTCCAAGATCTTCGTTAATGGTTGATTGGAATTTGTAAATGAGATAAGATTCGTGTTGTTCCCTGCACCGATCTGAGCTAAAATTTGACCGGAGAATGAAATTTTTTTTCTTTGATTGCGTGTTAGCGCCGCGAATCAACTGTGGCTATGAACGGCGTACAGACGTGGACAGATAGAGAGAGGACAGCAGGAAGGAGTGGGAGACGGGGGGAAGAGAATGAAAAGTGACACATTATTTAGTGAATGACCTGGTTGTTTGAAATGGCGAGAGATCGGAGGATTTGGCTTTTTTGTAACGTTAGACCGGTGGTTGTCGAACCGGATCCGAAATGATGTTTTGGCCTGACCTACGTATTGTGCGTGGCACATGTCGCAGTGAATGACTTAAATTACGTTAGATCAATTATAGTCAAAGTCACCATTAATTTTGACGGAAAAAATAGAATTAGTGATTTTAAGTACTTGGGTGCTTTGCATTAATTTGCATATTTGACACCTGCGACCATCGCACGGGTGGCAGCCGTTTCCTGGATGCGCTGGTTGGCTAACCTTAGAGCTAACTAGATTATCGTGCAGGTTGCGCGCTCGCCTGTAAGTTACCCGCGGTGGCTGAGGGAAAATTTGTCCCATGCGCTCCGATTGGAGAAGGATGCTATGGTGACGGTTTAGCATACTGTTAACACTTGGAATATTGCTGCTAAATGTTAAGATACCCGCTCCCTTGTCATAGTGTTTAGGATGATCGCTTTCCACGCCGAGACTGGGAGGTGACGCGGGATCGAATCCTGTCACCGGCTGTGCTGTCTGAGGGTTTCCCTGGGTTTTCCGAAGACTTTCCAGACGAATGTCGGCACAGCTCCCCCTGAAGTCGCCCAAGGACGCATACTAACCCCTCCTATCCCCCACTCCTTCCTGCTGTCCTCTTTCCATCTGTCCACGTCTGTACGCCGCTCATAGCCACAGTTGCTTCGCGGCGCTAACATGGAATTAAAAAAAAAATAGAATGTTAAGATGAGGTTTACGGAACCATTATCTAACATGCGTTTGTGGTTGTGGAACAGGGCTTTGCGATCTGCTTTGCGGGCCTTGTTTAGTGCGTCGTCAACTAAGTTAGGTCGATATTGACGACTGATGAATGTATTCCTAAGTTCAGCTAGATTTCTGTCCAGGTTGTCGTCACTGGAACAGATGCGCCCCTATCGAAGTGCTTGGCTGTAAGGGATGGCTAGTTTAGTATGACGGGGGTGACAACTGTTAAATGCTAGATACTGTTGAGAGTCCGTAGGTTTACGGAACAGGTTTGTGGACAAGACCACGTTGGTTAACTGTATTTGGACATCTAGGAAGTTTACAGTTGAAGTGGAATAAGAATGGGTGAACTTGATGGCCGGATGTGCTTGGTTAAGGTCGCTGATAAATTTGATTAGGTCATCTTCTGAGTGTGGCCACACCATGAAGGTGTCGTCGAGGAACCGCTTGTAAAGCGTTGGCTTCTTTACACGCTTGGACAGAAATTCCTCCTCTAGAGCTCCCATAAAAATATTTGCATCGTTAGGTGCCATTTTTGTGCCCATAGCCGTGCCATGAACTTTCAAGTAGTGCTTACCGTCGAAAACGAAGTTGTTATATTTCAGAGTAAGGTTGAGGAATGTGCATGGGACACACGGCTCGTAGGAGGTATCAGAATATTTTGAAAACACCCTTTCCCTTTCAGCTGCAGCAATGCCATCTTCGTGGGGTATGTTAGTATACAGAGAGGAAACGTCTAGCGTGACTAGCAAACTGGGAGAAGGAGGCGGACATTCACTTAAAACTTGAAGAAAGTGATTGGTATCCTTAATGTAGGATGGTAGTTTAGGAGGTATATCTTTAAGAAGGTGGTCTACAAAGCTTGAAATGTTCTCGGTAGCTGTACCGTTGCATGAAACTATTGGACGCCCTGGATTCCCAGGTTTATGGATTTTAGGGAGCATATAAAACCTGCCCGCTGTGGGGCCTTTGGGGAGTAGATAGTCGTACAAGGTGGGATCTATCTTTTTACTTGCTTTCAGGTCTTTTAGGCTGCGGATATCAGCCGTAATTTCCTCTGTGGGGTCAGCCTCGAGGAGTTTGTAGAATGGTGTGCAAGAAATTGCCGGATGCCTTCGTTAATGTAATTTTCGTTGTCCATTACTACGATTGCACCACCTTTACCAGCTCTTTTAATGACTATGTCACTGCGGTCCCGAAGGTCAGAGAGGCCGCCCTGCTCAGCCGGCGGTAGATTTGGCTTTGATTTGCTGTTGTATGATTTATTGTAAGCGTTAATGATATCGTTTTGAACTGCACGGATGTACATGTCCAGAGCCTTTTCACGGTTAGCCTCTGGCGTAAAGTTGGATAGCGGTTTGAATGGGTTGGAATCTGACTTAGGTTTGTCATGAAAGTATTCCTTCAGACGTAGACGGCGGGCGAAATTATCTAAGTCCAGATGAAGTTGGTATTCCTCTAGCTTGTTACTAGGGCAGAATGAGAGGCCATGGCTGAGTAGTGAGATTTCCGAACCGGTAAGTTCGTGGGACGATAAATTAACGACGTTATAGGACTTTTGAGGTAGCATCTGCGCAGATGAGGCTGCTGGAGTGGGATCTGTTTTTCTGGCTAGCACTTGGTGATTTTGCGATGGCGTATTAGTTTTACGTGTATTATTTATGTGATCACAGTCCTGAGCTGACACACTGGGTTCAAGCGTAGCTGGCGTATTAAAGGGGCACTAAACAGCTCCACGAATATTCTACAATTATTATGCTCTATGAAAGAACGTAGCTCACGATATCCAATTATGAAATTCGTTTACTTCTGGCGAGCGTCCTTACCACGAAACAATGCCATTCAAAGAGCATAATCCGCGTGAGTCTCTCCTTCCTACTCCGAGAGCACCTACGTCACACGTCTCGCACGTGTAGCAAAGCTGCAGTCCAGTCACTGGAGATGGTGGAGATTTCGGACTCCTAGCCAATGACGAGCTTCGTTGACACAAGCAGCGGCGTGCGGGAAGATCCGGTTGTGGGAACATCGCTGTGACCTCGGGGAGCAATACAGCGCTGAAAACATAGCGCGGACATGAAATGGAATATTGTGGGCTTTTGGTACCTTTTGTTCTGGCTACCTTGGGATTGACAAATGTAAATATGTTTAGAATTGACCTCACTTCACTATATTACAACAAAATCAATGTATATGCGTCGCGTATTTTGGACGGTTGATGGTGCGCGACGTCAAAGTGACGTGCGGCTATTGTGGACAGGACATCGCAGGGCAGGGAGCGCAAAAGAGTGCAGTGAATATTCGATTGGTATGGAGCCATTATTTACTTTTTTGCGACAAAAAATTTTGCTAAACATCACTGTAGGAAACGAATCACACTGCATTAGAAAAAAGTGCGCCTTGCATACCTGTTTATTGCCCCTTTAACGTTATCCCTGACTAACTTCCTCCGCTTAGCATTGCGAATTGCCTCTTCCCTTTCTTTTGCGTATTGTGCTAATTCTAACTGGTGGTTGTTTGCTAAGACAGATTTACAATCGATACTTTTCGCCCGCTGGGATGATTGGTCTATGGCGTCCTCACAGTGGGATATAAGTATGTCGACTAACGCGGCAGAAGCATTGTTGAGGATCCCATTCCACTTATCCTGATGTGCAGATTTTAGGGGAAACGTGGGTTTAAGGTTAATGGCGAGGCCCTTGGGAATTTTGTCCTGACCTTTGTAGAGTTGTGAAGTGGTGCGATGGGAAATTATAGCGTGCTGATTTACCGGCTAGCTTACGAAGTTTAAAGACAGCTCGCGTACTTGAGGGAGGTTCATTTTTAGAAGGAGAAGAAGTACGCTCACACAAAACAGTGCAACTGCATCCATATTGTGTGTTTACTAGAAATCATTCTCTGACATTCATGACAAGGTAATTCCAACATTAGAGGACATTAAGATTGGCCCATTTGTACATAGCCAGAAGCATGGTAATGTCCGTTGGAAACAGATCACCGGCGCATTTCTGCAATGAGAACATATCACCGTGTTCGTACAACACTATTGAGAATAATAGGGAGCAGAAGCGAAGTGACACACACAGGAAACTTACCTGCGACTTTGCATAGAACCCAACCAGGTCAACGCCTTCAGTATCCTGCGTGGTTCAGTGGCGATAGAAGGAGGAATAATTAGAAATTACCGTCAGCAACTTCGTATCATAACCATGAAAACTGTCACACGTGTCACATTCACATATGCTTAGTGATAAAAAAAGCGAATGCAAATTTCACATTAACATCGTCACACGACGATACACTGCTTGAAGATCTGGTTCATGCCAGTAGGATCACTTCTGCACTCGTGCATCAAAAGCGGCAGCGAGGTAAACGCTTTCTTGCCTCATTTTGTAGGTTGCCTCACTGCTCTTTTCAATTGAGACGTCAGCTGTGCAGACGCCGCTACACTTCACCGTAACGCGCGAGCACGTTGCCTGCGCAGCGCAACGTTGACCGCTGTGTTTGAAATTAGGTCGCAGCGCGGGTGCATCAGAGCTAGCAGAGCCGGTGGTCAGTTTGAATGCGAAGCTGAGACTGATTGCGCGCGCGATAACGGTGGAACCGAGCACGCAGACCCGGTATGTTGCAACCTAGTGAGGGACTTATATCTTGGACGCAGTTCTAACCCCAGAGGCTAATGCTCCGCGGCGCTGCCGGCTGCGTAGACCATGCGCTTGCGCGTTACCGTTAAGTCTGACGGCCCCTGCACGTACTGGAGCGCTCGTCTTTAAAATATGGCAGGTTCTTGCGCGCGAAATATCAGCTTCTAGCGCCCGCATTACGTGTTTGTGCAGAAGCGCACCCGGGAGAGGAATACGCGAAAATTCGTTTCAGTGTCCCGAGTTGATGCCTGATTCAGGTTTATTGGTACCGGGCCCAACATATCTCGACAGAGCCAAGCATGTGCTTCGCCGTGTACGTTTTTAATGCTGCATGCGGCGGCAACATCAATGCCGGCCAAAAACAGAGAAACGGAAACCAAAAATGTTGTAAACCACGATACTTGTCTGCTGTGTGACACAGCCCCAAGTAATTTGTAGATTGACTAAATGCCTAAAAAGTATTCCCCTTAGAGTAAATGATTGTATGGAAAAATCGTGTATCGAAAAATCAAACACCCTGTATGCCAACATTAAAGTTATAATGAAAAGATGTTCCCCGAAGCACGACACAAACATTAAATTATATCACAAGGATTTCCGCTTTGTACTTTCCATTTTGGTAACATCATATCAAGCTACACCTTTCAGGTATCCATAAAATTTCAGTAACGTTCTTCGTCTATTGCACAATTACGCAAGTATTGATCGTACTTTGATGCCATAGAGGAAGGAAACACAGGAGCGGCCCTTGTAACTTGTTGCCATTGGGACGGGCGCGCCAGCCTTCGCATTGCATTCTGAGATGCTCCTGTTTACCATGTGACCGCTCACGTGACCCTAAGAGCATGCGCAGGTCAGCTCCCAAAGCAGACGACGGGAGTCATGATTGTTTTGCAGTTCAGATATCTGCATTGTGATGAACGCCGCGCGTCCAGTTTTATTTGTGTGTGTTCGGAGGTTTGCTCTTGGTTTACCCTTCTACCCTTTACAACCCTTCTTTGTTACCGGAAGTCGTTGTACTAGTGGTGGATCCCGAGTCATTTTTACACGTCGGAGCGAATCGTAAGCCGTTTAGTTGATCTATTTCAATGAGACGGACTTTTCATATTTGGTGGCGGATTTGATAAATCTGAATATCAACACGGATCTTATTTGCCATCGAAAATATCAATCCAAATACAAAATTATTTGATTCGCCGACATAAATTTAAATACAGCGCGATTTTGATTGGATTTATGACTGTGTGGCCACCCCAGGGCCCAGCGTTCTTCGAAACCAATACTTACAGGTTACAGGTAGGACGTTTTTTTAATCTTTAGATAATTTTTAATTTTATAAGGAACCTACGAGAGTTACCTAGATTCATTTTCCACAGGTGGGTTATGCGGCCTGGCCGACATCCTGTGGGAAATTTCGATTCCCACTAGCTAACTAACTAAAAACTATAACTGGAGGTTAGTAACTATTCTGGAGGACTAATTACCTGAAATTGATAAATTAAGTTTCTAATTAGAGTTGGCGGGGAAATACGAAACACCAGAATTGGAGGCAATCATTAGTTGAATGCACAGCCTTTTTCAACATCCTGAATCAAGCACGTACCTTTAGATAACTTTGGCATGCAAATTTAGCCTAGGAGAGGGCAAAATTTTCACAGTGTAGCCATCTTTCCTCGTCGCGGGGGAGCCGAGATTGGGGGCGATCTTGAAAGAAGATAGTGAGACTCGTCAGCGAGTCATCACCGTATGGGTCTTCTTAACGCGTTCTCGGTTACTGAAGCCCCTAAACAGTTTTTCGAGGTTCTAGTGGCGTGTGTTTGTCGCATTTTCTCGAACAAACCCGAAAGCACGGAATCCTAACTATAATGAAAGAATGGCTAGTATGCAAGCGAGCTGGTGAAAAATCTAGGGCGACGTCGAATGACAACGACTTCGTCTGTGTGTGTCCGTTTTTCGTCGTCTCCCTAGTCTCGGGGAGTTTCCATCATGTATCCTGAATATAAGTAAGCTCCTAGAGATGTGCACCGATGCCACTCATTGGTGATGCCCCCGAAGCGCGACACTGGGCCAGTCATTGCTCATTCAGTACACAGAATGAGGTCGCGTTGGCTTAGTTTGAACCTGTATAGCAACGCTGGAACGGTGGTTTCCACGGCGCGGTTTCGGCGGTGGTTGTGGAGTCTTTTCTTGTAACAGCGAATTAAATGAAAAAGATGGCAATTTTAAATAAACACGATAGGAGGTATTTACAGTGAAGATGACTGCATGGCGTGATGGTGTCTGCACGAAATCATTGCATTTCTCGTGAATAAGCGCCGATAACCGTGTGGAAGTTGTCCACTAATAAGAAAGCATGATAACGCTTACAAAAATATTACAGATTACTGAAATCCGGTTATTCCTAAGTTCGTATTAAGTTCGTATTTTGTTTCCGAGCCCACACTTAGAAGGTCGTCCTGCCCACGATCTTCCCGCCGCTCAAGAGGAAGCACGGAAAATCTGAAGCACCCGGGCACTTGCAACACCACCTAGATACAGAAAGCCTGCTTACTCGTCGACGTGATGTAGCAACTAAGAGTCAGCCAATTAGGTCGTGTTCTCAACGGCTGTTCAGCGGTCTTAACCATGAACGAGGCGCCGTCGGCTTCATGGGCAGCAACTGTCGTCTGCAAGTAACCGCCCCTTTGCTAAATGGGAAAACAAAATAAAGAGCGACATAGTCCCATATTTTTCTCAAGACTGATTAAAGCGTGTTGCACTTTCCGCCTACAGGTTCAAATTTGCATTAGCTGCAATCATTTGCGAATTTCGCAGAACGGCGAATCGCAGTAGCAGACGAATTCTGACTTTACATGTCGACGTAGCGAAGGAGGGAGAGGAGGCAATAAGCAGGTCTTCTGCGTTGGCACTTGTCGTCTGCTACCATGTACCCAAGTCCCAAATGAAACTGGAGCGCGAAAAGCGGCTCTTAGTGTCACACTCCCGGTTGCGCGAGTGGCGTGGAGTCTGAAACACTGGTGCCCCGGGGCGCCTATGTACCACACCCAGTGATGTCTTTCGAAGTTTCCAACGCTTCAGCCATTTTTGCGGAATGACAGACGCCGTTGACAGAATGGCATAAATGCAGGCTAGCTGGTGGATAAATTCAGGCAAGCTGGTGGATAGCTTGCTGGTTTTGAGCCTTCGTGTTTGTGTTTGTTTACGTGTCTTGCCCATCGCTCAGGCTTGCCTATCATGGACAGACGCCGTGTTTCGTAGCCTTATATGGAACATTTGTCTTTTCTGCTCTGATGACGTCGTTGTGTTCTCGGAAAACGTTTCCTAATATTTAATGCGAGTGAAGGCTGTTTGTTGGCTCCAATTTTGTATCTGGATCACAAAAAATTCCGCTTCGCCTGTCGTGAAATTATGCTCAAGAGCACATCCTAACATCGTGTTGAACACATGGAATATTACCTGATCCCGACAGGAAGAAAGCAGTCACACATTTCCCAACACCAGACAGTTATGAAACTGTGCAGTTATATCCGTTCGCGTTCACACTTCGGGAGACTGATTTGCGACTTGACCGAGATTACTGCTTCCTTTACCGCGCTACTTTCCAAACCGGACTGCACCAACGCTTCCAATGCATTTATTAGACGCTTAATACTACATCATGTCCCCTGCGCTCTGTATTAGTTACTTTTGACCCTTCCTTCACGACCGACCCGAGTCACCCGACATAGGGGCAGTTCTACAGGTTTTCCTGCTCACTCAGTTTAATCCCCAAGCGCTACCCAATTTAATCCAGTGGTCAAGCAAATTAATGCAAACACCAACCAATTCCATCCAAACGATGCCGAATATAATCCAAGCAACACGTGTAAATGCATTAGGTATGTATTCCGTCATGGAAATTGTCATGACTGAGACTTTCATGATTACGCCAATATATCATGAGTTTATGACTACTAATCAAACAACCCCTGGCTTTCGCAGTGTCATGCGGTGTTTTATGACTGCTGTGTTTTTGACGGTGTTTTTTGCCAATATGACATTTCATGACTATCATCTTGATATGGGTCATGAATCATGAATCGATTTTATGAAACTACCGCTGCTTCAAACGGTGTCATACACTTTTTCGTGACTACCAACGGCTGCTAAACATTCTATGACTATTTTCATGATATGTCGCATCAATCAATTTTTATGGGACTCCCTCAGCAAACAGTGTCATATAGTGTTTTGTGGCTGCCGATGGTCATTAATGCATTCGATGACTATTTTCGTGATATTGGCGAAGACTCGACTTTATGGGATTACCGCTGCTTCAATCAGTGTCATATAGTGTTTTATGACTACAGACGGTCATTATGAGATTGCATGATATTTCCACAGCATTTTCTACCATGACCCGACTTGATGCAACTCAGCTGCTTCAGATCACGTCCTACCATGTTTTATGATCGTCGTCAGTGAGAAAACAGTGCATGGCACTCGGCGAAGCAGCGGTAGCTGCATAAAGTCGAGTCATGACCCGTATCATGAAAATAGTCACAGAATGTCATAATGGTCATCAATAGTCATAGAACACTGTATGACAGTGTTTGAAGTAGTAGTAGTCCCATAAAATCGATTCGTGACACATATCATGAAAATAGTCATGGAATGTCATAATGACCGTCGGTAGTCACAAAACACTGTATGACACTGTTTGAAGCAGCGGTAGTCCCATGAAATCGATTCACGGCACATATGAAAATAGTCGTGGAATGTCATAATGACCTTTGGTGGTCACAAAACTCTGTATGACACTGTTTGAAGCAGCGATAGTCCCATAAAATCGGTTCTTGACACATATCATGAAAAGAGTCACGGGATGTCATAATGACTGTCGATAGTCACAAAACACTGTATGACACTAAAGCAGAGGTAGTCTCATAAAATCGATTCATGGCACATATCATGGAAACTATCATGGAATGTCACTGACCGTCGGTAGTCATAAAACACTGCGTGACAGTGTTTGAAAATGCGGTAGTCCCATTCATGGCACATAAAAATAGTCATGAAATGTCATAATGACAAACAATAGTCACAAATTCTCGCATGGGACTGTCTGAAGCAGCTGTAGTCGCGCAAGCCGTGTTATGACCTGTATGTCCAAAATAGTCATGAAATATTATAATGACAAGCAGTAGTCATGAATCATCGCAAGACACTGTTTGAACCAGCTGTAATCGCGCAAGTTGAGTTAAAGCTGGTTTAGAGTCCGACGTAGTCTTCGCCCATCGCTGCGCGCGTTCCGCGCCGACAGCCAGCGTTCGCTACGCCACGCTTCCCCATCCTACCGAGATCGTAGTCTGACGAGATTCGGCGCCGCGCAACGAAAACACCACCGGAGATTTTCACATTTTGTAGTGGGAAAGCAGTCATATCTGCTGGAATCCGACTAAAGGCAATCCGTGTTTTCATCGTTTGCACTGCTATGTTTGTACTACTGTAATACGGTTACCCCCAAACATGGACACTGAATTGAAGAAGAAAGGCGCACGTCTTTCCAGCTTTTCTCCTTCTTTAGCTTGTCTCTACAGTCCATCCATCATTTAGAAGAGAAGGAGTTTAGATGAAGATCAACGACGCCATCTTGAAGGAAGCGGTACAGAACGGCCGCTGACCGTCGCCGGGTGACTGAGCACAGAGGCAGGTTGCAAAGCATCACAGCTATGACCGCAAGTTCCGGACATCCTGTGATGTCATCATGACATGTCTGGGTAGGTTAGGACAGCTCTGGACATGCGAGGATAAAAACACTCGTAATACAGAGGCTGGGAAAGCAAGAGTACGCTAACCATCAATAGCAATCAACAAAAAGAATTAGTTACACAACAAATCATCCCACCACAACGGGAGCGCAGAACGATGCGACTGCTCCATCAGACAGCCATGCAGAGAACTGACTCGTAATGTTTTTTTCTCCTGTATAAAGTCCCGCAGCTGCACCCCGTAGCGGTTACTTTCTCAACTAATCTCACGAGAAAATTATTAAGAATCCCGCCTGCGCTGCTCTCATTATCAAGTCAGAAGAAGATAGAAAATGGCGGAGATGCCCGGACAACAGCAACCAGCACCCGACGTGCACGGGCATGAAAATCGCAAACGAAGCGGGGACAAAGTTGGCGAAAGAATTAGTTACACAACAAATCAACCCACCACAACAGGAGCGCAGACCGATGCGACTGCTCCATACGACAGCCAGGCAGAAACTGAGCGAGCGCAGGGACTGCGGAGCAACTGAGCGCACGTCTGCTCTCCGTGACAGCCAGCGAGTAACTGACTGGGGCGCCGTGCCACGGCAGCCACGCATGCGCGCGCGCTTTTAGCGCCCTCTGCGGCGACCACCTGCGAGAGGCTAAGAGAGAAGAGCATTCCTGCGCCCTCTTCTTGCGGTGCTCATTGGTCGTGACGTCATCTTATTGTCCCAAGGCTACACCGTTTTTTTTTCACACGGTCGACACAACAAAAAGGTCAATCTGTAATGAAGCCATGGCATGACGTCATCATGCACCTGCGTGGCTGAAGGACGCATACGCTCTAGACAGAGGACCAATTATTTATTGAATCACTATCCCAGGATTATTTCCTTTATTTTTCTATAACGATTGCATAGGAAACTATTGCAGAAAAGCACCATGCATGAAAACTGATCGTAGGAATTCCAAAGTCTTACTAAATGAGATGTGCAAAAGAACAAAATATCCTAACACGTAACTCCATCAATGGCTAATAAGAGGACTAGGCACTCAACAAATCAACACAGAGTATGGGTATCAAGGAGCGCAGAACGATGCATCTACTCCATCCGACAGCCAGGCACTGAACTGAATAGTAATGCTTTTTCTCCTCTATAAAGTCATGCATCTGTCCCTCTTGCGGTTGATTACTGAAAGAATTTAATCGCAAAATTATTAAGAATTGTTCTAGCACTATTCCCATGTCAGGACACGTCAGGACAAATCGCACGACTGCTGAGCAACAGAGGAAAACAAACACAGACACTCGAACAGAGTGAAAAGACACTCACCATCATCGGACACGTACACTACATTCCCTCATTGTAAATCCGCTCGTCACAAAATCCACCTGCATCGCCAAACACCATTCACCAGTGACGAACCACACATCCGCACCCCATCAGAGGCAGACAGAACCCCACCAAAGCTATGCTCGTCCACTGACGGACAACACAATTGCTAGGAGCAGAATTAACGTGTCCACACCCACCATTGTACAAGAGAGAAGTGAATCCTTGCGCCCCCAGCAGGCCGTTCTCATTGGTCGTGACGTCATTCTATTGTCTCAGGGCTACACTGTTTTTTTTCCGCTAATGCTCCTCTGGACAATGTTCATCTGAAACAATAGTGTCGTGGTATGACGTCATCATGCAGCTGCGCGGCTCAAGGACGCGTACACTCTAGACAGGGGACCTGTTATTTATTGAATCACTATCCCAAGATTATTTCCTTTATTCTACTATAATGATTGCATAGGGAACTATTGCAGAAAAACACCATACATGAGAGGCGATTGTAGGAATTAGGCATTTCATTCCTAAAGTCTTACTGTACAGGAAAAACAAAATAAAGGTTCAGCAAGACATGTCCATCCCATCGGAGAGCCAGGGAGATAACTGAATAATGACGCTTTGTTCCTCGACTGGATAAAGCCATGCACCTGTCCCTCTTGCGGTTACTCTCTGAACTAAATGAATCGCAAAATTATTAAGAATAGCTCTACGCCCATTCAAGGCAGCACTATCGACATCGTCAAAAATGTTTCTTTTCAAAAAGAAAAAAACTACATGAAGAAGGAAAGCATGTCAGAACAGGTCAGGGCATGTCAGTGCATGTTTGTCAGACAACAAGGGGGAAAAAGTGAAAAGAAACACTTGAACAAAGCAGCAAACCAACATCAAACTATTGCAAAGCACACGCACTCCTCTTATTCAAAAACAGTGCTCATCATAAATCCGTCCAGGACAATACACCCCATTTTTCTATTGCTCCACTTTTTTCCAGTAATGGACAATGCATCGCCACAGACTGTGTGACGTCATCACATCCTGCCTGAAGAAGACAGCGGCAAAGACTCCTATTATTTATTGAATCGCAAGAGTATTTCCTTTGTCCGACTCCTAATGACGTTCACTTTTACAATAAAATTCAACAAAGAAAGCACTGTGCATATTAGTGATTTTTACCCCAAAGGCTCATCAAGGTCACTAGAATCACAACACCAGTAAACTACGACAGCTCTTTTAAAATAATAAGTGAGACCACTCAACATCATCACCAGGCTTATGTAATACATGACCCTTTCTATACTCGTATACTCATTGTCTGAGGCTACACCTACGAGCAAAAAGGCGCGAAAGCCGGGGGGCAAAGTTCTATTCGCGCTCGACGAAGGACTAGACAGAACGCCCTTACGGGAACATGATTACATTCCTATACTATATTAATGATTATTGCATTGCAGTTTAGAAAGACTATCACAAAAAGTCCGTACTACGCTCAACTATAATTTAGGAGCCTATTAAAATGCTACTTTCTACAGAAACTATAATTGCCCTGTTACTTGGATCGCTATTAATCAAGCGCTCCAATTTTTTCTCTCTTCCCACTTCAGCCTTGTCATGCAGTGAGGCAGACTCACATCCAAAATAATTAATTTACACTGAAGGCGCCGTGCTTCAGGAATTCCTATCCTGCGCTCAGATGCAAGCATTTCTGCACGGATACCTATAACAGGTTACTTCTTCAACATACCGAGCTCCTAACAACTGCAACAACACGCACTTGCGCTTGACTTTAAAAACTGAAGCATATGCTAATAAACTAAGTAAAAGACACTCATGTCTGGTATCAGATAATGCTACATGCACAGCCGCATTGTCCCTTCGTAAAGAAAGCACAGGACAAGGGCACACAAATTCCTTTAAGCGAGAAGGGAAAACGGAGCACTCAGGAATAATAGCAGAGTCACCGGACATCGCTACGCGGCTAACACAAGATAACAACAACAAGATAATAGCGGCGGGTAAAATTGCAACACTGCTAAACAAGCCCCAGCAGGTCATGATGATGTCGCAAACCAGGAAAAAAAGCACGCGCGCACACACAGCAGCTCACGAATGCACAAGGAGAGGTGCTTTATTGGAATTTCTCCTCCACGCTCACATACCAGCATTTCTGCACAAATACTTATAACTGCATACAGCTTACTCCATCAATATATCGAGCAAAGTGAATACTGCCACTCAACAACATATAACAAAAAACAAACAAATTCCATTCTCATTAACTCTCCTCTGCCGAGCGGCTTTCTCCTGCTCTACCTGGATGCTAACTTTTTCCCCTCACCTACATTCTGAGTAAAAGCAGTGACAGAAGAAAAGAACCGCGAAAAATTACACGCATCTGCGTCACAGGACAGGGATACACAAATTTCCTTAAGTGAGAAGAGAAAAGGCTTAAGTACCGCTGAGGAATAATCGGAGAATCACCGCTTATCGCTATACGCGGATAGCACAACATGACAGCAGCAGGATATTAGCGAAGGGTAAAAATTGCAGCAAGAAAGACACTACTGAACAAGTATAGACATGCGACAACGAATGCGAAAACACTGATGATCGGTGAAAAGGGTTAAGCCTGCGGCGGATTATTATAGAGCATACCCATGTTCATTTTTCTATTTCGCGTAAACTAAACGTGGTCAGCTTGGAAAACGACGTACAAATTTTCTTAGGGAGCAGAGAAATATAGGAATTTCTGCTCCGTGCTCTGATACCAGCATTTCTGCTCAAAAACCTGCAAGATTAAGCACTGCTTACTTCGTTAACATGTCGAACACCCAACAAAATCAAACAAACAAACAAACAACCTCGCTTCCACTGATAGAACACTCTTCAGCTTTTACCAGGAGGCTTTCTTCTGCGTAAAAGTAGAGAAAATAAAAGAGAGCAGCGAAAAATTACACGCACTTTTGTTCGCATAACGATAAGAGTCAAAAAAATAAAAAATAAAAATAACAAGGCACACGCTAATAAACTGTGACAAAGACACCCATTTCTGCTATCAGATAATTATTGCATAATGCTAAATACCCAATTGCATTGTCCCTGCGTGAAGAAAGCACAGAAAAAGGACACTCAATTTATCTTAAGCGAGCAGGAAAAGTCAATTCTACTCTGACAGCTGAATACCATAAAGTCTGAATTTTTGCAAAGAAAAACAAAGCTTGAACAGCGCTACGAACGTGACAGATACACACTAAGAAACAAACAACAGCAGGACCGGCGTCGGGCACTCATAAAATACCTTGTCCAAAACAAAGACTTCACCAGGTTCGCGAGGCAATTCCATTAAATATGCTCGTCCTATCCTACTGATAGCAATGCAAACGCGACTACCCTTATTTTTTCAAACCACTATTTCACGCAATAGTACATAAATGTATCATTCGTGTCACACGAAAAGGCAAACACTTACTAGTCAAGTGGGGTCCCTGGCGCAGAAAAACGCGCGTGCGCGCGCGCGCACGCACACACTCACATTTTCACACTCACAAACACAAAGCCTATTTTCACAACCACATAAATCCATATTATTCCTCAGGTCAATAATTATCCTACCATCGTCAAAAGACGGCACAGACATGTATGCGTACGCAAAACAATAGGTCCTCGTTCCGGATGTAATAGCATATCGCCACTCTGCCGGCGCGAACCAAAAAAAAAGAAAAGAAAAGAATGCACGTTCGCTATACATCCACGAAGAAAACGGTGCCGTGCTTCTACGCAGCGATCATTATACAAGAGTGAATTCACTTCGTTTTCTTTTATTTCCTTGCACCCATATATTTTGCAAGAATATTTAGAGCAGAACGGGTAAATGGGAACATCATTCGCTACACTCTGTAGCTCTTATCATTTTTAAACCAAACCACTTAACATGTGTTCATAGGTCTTCACTAAATTGGTGAGCCGATAATGACTCAAAATAAAATAATCGTTCCAACATCGCTGGCTGCCAGCTTGCGTACCCAACAGAGCAGTGCGCTCCCATCAACACGCCTTGGGCTGACCTTACACACCCGAAGCCTTCTCTGAATACATTTTGCTGTCGCCGGAATAAAATACTTATCGCGAGGGTACTACAATGTCAGCTCTGTTGCTCTTTAAGTGATAAAACAGTACGCCCGAACCGCGCCACTCCCGAGCCGCGCGCGGGCCCGTTCTCGTGGTTTGGACTCGCGACGCCCCGCGATTCCCCGTGCGAGCGCAACGCGGGCCCGTTCTCGCGGTTTCGACGCGCGACGCGCGCGATCCGTTACCCCGAGTGAGCGCACTGTTTTATCACTTAAACAGCAACAGAGCTGACATTGTAGTACCCTCGCGATAAATATTTTACTCCGGCGACAGCAGAATGTATTCAGAGAAGACTTCGGGTGTGTAAGGTCAGCCCAAGGCGTGTTGATGGGAGCGCATTGCTGTGTTGGGTAAGCAAGCTTGCAGCCAACGATGCTAGAATGATTATTTGATTTGATTTGATTTTGAGTCATTATCGGCTCACCTATTTAATGAAGACCTATGAACACATGTTAAGTGGTTTGGTTTAAAAATGATAAGAGCTACAGAGTGTAGCGAATGATGTTCCCATTTACCCGTTCTGCTCTAAATATTCTTGCAAAATATATGGGTGCAAGGAAATAAAAGGAAAACGAAGTGAATTCACTCCTGTATAATGATCGCTGCGTAGAAGCACGGCACCGTTTTCTTCGTGGATGTATAGCGAACGTGCATTCCTTTCTTTTTTTTTGGTTCGCGCCGGCAGAGTGGCGATATCCTATTACATCCGGAACGAGGACCTATTTTTTTGCGTACGCATACATGTCTGTGCCGTCTTTTGACGATGGTAGGATAATTATTGACCTGAGAAATAATATGGATTTATGTGGTTGTGAAAATAGGCTTTGTGTTTGTGAGTGTGAAAATGTGAGTGTGTGTGTGTGTGTGTGTCTGTGTGTGCACGCGCGCTTTTCTGAACCAGGGACCCCACTTGAGAAGTAAGTGTTTGCCTTTTGCTGTGACACGAGTGATACATTTATGTACTATTGCGTGAAATAGTGGTTTAAAAAATAAGGGTATTAGTCGCGTTTGCATTGCTATCTGTAATATAGGACGAGCGTTTTTAATGGAATTGCCTCGCGAACCTGGTGAAGTCTTTGTTTTGGGCAGGGTATTTTATGAGTGCACGACGCCGGTCCTGTGGTTGTTTGTTTGTTAGTATGTATCAGTCACGTTCGTAGCCCTGTTCAAGCTTTGTTTTCTTTGCAAAAATTCAGACTTTATGGTATTAAGCTGTCCGAGTAGAAGTGACTTTCCCTGCTCGTTTAAGATAAATGGTGTGTCTTTTTTCTGTGCTTTCTTCAGGCAGGGACAATGCAAATGAGTATTTAGCATTATGCAATAATTATCTGATAGCAGAAATGGGTGTCTTTGTCACAGTTTATTAGCGTGTGCCTCGTTATTTTTTTTTTGTCTCTTATCGTTATGCGAACAAAAGTGCGTGTAATTTTTCGCTGCTCTCTTTTATTTTCTCTACTTTTACGCAGAAGACAGCCTCCTGGTAAAAGCTGAAGAGTGTTCTATCAGTGGAAGCGAGGTTGTTTGTTTGTTTGGTTGATTTTGTTGGGTGTTCGACATGTTGACGAAGTAAGCAGTGCTTAATCTTGCAGGTTTTTGAGCAGAAATGCTGGTATCTGAGCACGGAGTAGAAATTCCTATATTTCTCTGCTCCCTAAGAAAATTTGTACGTTGTTTTCCAAGCTGACCACGTTTAGTTTACGCGAAATAGAAAAATGACCTTGTGTATGCTCTATGATGATCCGCCGCAGGCTTATCCCTTTTCACCGATCATCAGTGTTTTCGCATTCGATGTCGCATGTCTATACTTGTTCAGTAGTGTCTTTCTTGCTGCAATTTTTACCCTTCGCTAATATCCTGTTGCTGTCATGTTGTGCTATCCGCGTATAGCGATAAGCGGTGATTCTCCGATTATTCCTCAGCGGCGCGACTTAAGCCTTTTCTCTTCTCACTTAAGGAAATTTGTGTATCCCTGTCCTGTGACACAGATGCGTGTAATTTTTCGCGGTTCTTTTCTTCTGTCACTGCTTTTACTCAGAATGTTGGTGAGGGGAAAAAGTTAGCATCCAGGTAGAGCAGGAGAAAGCCGCTCGGCAGAGGAGAGTTAATGAGAATGGAATTTGTTTGTTTTTTGTTATATGTTGTTGAGTGGCAGTATTCACTTTACTCGATATGTTGATGGACTAAGCTGTATGCAGTTATAAGCATTTGTGCAGAAATGCTGGTATGTGAGCGTGGAGGAGAAATTCCAATAAAGCACCTCTCTTTGTGCATTCCTGAGCTGCTGTGTGTGCGCGCGTGCTTTTTTTCCTGGTTTGCGACATCATCATGACATGCTGAGGCTTGTGTAGTAGTGTTGCAATTTTACCCGCCGCTATTTTCTTGTTGTTGTCATCTTGTGTTAGCCGCGTAGAGAAGTCCGGTGACTCTGCTATTATTCCTAAGCGCTTCGTTTTCCCATTTCGCTTAAAGGAATTTGTGTGCCCTTGTCCTGTGCTTTCTTTACGAAGGGACAATGCGGCTGTGCATGTAGCATTATCTGATACCAGACATGATTGTCTTTTTCTTAGTTTATTAGCATATGCTTCAGTTTTTAAAGTCAAGCGCAAGTGCGTGCAATTTTTGCTGCTCTTTCCTCAAATCACTGCTTTTGTGCAGAAGAAAGTCGCATGGTAAAGCTGAGAAGAGGGTTTCTCTGCTTGTTTGTTAGTTGTTGTTAGGAGCTCGGTATGTTGAAGAAGTAAGCTGTTATAGGTATCCGTGCAGAAATGCTTGCATCTGAGCGCAGGATAGGAATTCCTGAAGCACGGCACCTTCAGTGTAAATTAATTATTTTGGATGTGAGTCTGCCTCACTGCATGACAAGGCTGAAGTGGGAAGAGAGAAAAAATTGGAGCGCTTGATTAATAGCGATCCAAGTAACAGGGCAATTATAGTTTCTGTAGAAAGTAGCATTTTAATAGGCTCCTAAATTATAGTTGAGCGTAGTACGGACTTTTTGTGATAGTCTTTCTAAACTGCAATGCAATAATCATTAATATAGTATAGGAATGTAATCATGTTCCCGTAAGGGCGTTCTGTCTAGTCCTCCGTCGAGCGCGAATAGAACTTTGCCCCCCGGCTTTCGCCCCTTTTTGCTCGTAGGTGTAGCCTCAGACAATGAGTATACGAGTATAGAAAGGGTCATGTATTACATAAGCCTGGTGACGATGTTGAGTGGTCTCACTTATTATTTTAAAAGAGCTGTCGTAGTTTACTGGTGTTGTGATTCTAGTGACCATGAGGAGCCTTTGGGGTGAAAATTGCTAATATGCACGGTGCTTCCTTTGTTGAATTTTATTGTAAAAGTGAACGTCATTAAGAGTCGGACAAAGGAAATACTCTTGCGATTCAATAAATAATAGGAGTCTTTGCCGCTGTGTTCTTCAGGCATGATGTGATGACGTCACGTAGTCTGTAGCAATGCATTGACCGTTACTGGAAAAAGTGTGGCAATAGAAAAATGGTGTGTATTGTCCTGGACGGATTTATGATGAGCACTGTTTTTGAATAAGAGGAGTGCGTGTGCTTAGCAATAGTTTGATGTTGGTTTTCTGCTTTGTTCAAGTGTTTCTTTTCACTTTTTTCCCTCTTGTTGTCTGACAAACATGCGCTGACATGCCCTGACCTGTTCTGACATGCTTTCCTTCTTCATGTAGTTTTTTCTTTTTGAAAAGAAACATTTTTGACGATGTCGATAGTGCTGCCTTGAATGGGAGTAGAGTTATTCTTAATAATTTTGCGATTCATTTAGTTCAGAGAGTAACCGCAAGGGGGACAGGTGCATGGCTTGATCCAGTCGAGGAACAAAGCGTCATTATTCAGTTATCTCCCTGGCTCTCCGATGGGATGGACATGTCTTGCTGAACCTTTATTTTGTTTTTCCTGTACAGTAAGACTTTAGGAATGAAATGCTTAATTCCTACAATCGCCTCTCATGTATGATGTTTTTCTGCAATAGTTCCCTATGCAATCATTATAGTAGAATAAAGGAAATAATCTTGAGATAGTGATTCAATAAATAACAGGTCCCCTGTCTAGAGTGTACGCGTCCTTGAGCCACGCAGCTGCATGATGACGTCATACCACGACACTATTGCTTCAGATGAACATTGTCCAGAGGAGCATTAGTGGAAAAAACAGTGTAGCCCTGAGACAATAGAATGACGTCACGACCAATGAGAACGGCCTGCTGGGGGCGCATGGATTCACTTCTCTTTTGGACACTGGCGGGTGTGGACAGGTTAATTCTGCTCCTAGCAATTGTGTTGTCCGTCAGTGGAAGAGCGTAGCTTAGGTGGGGTTCTGTCTGCCTCTGATGGTGCGGACTGGTGAATGGTGTTTGGCGATGCAGGTGGATTTTGTGACGAGCGGATTTACAATGAGGGAATGTAGTGTACGTGTGAGATGATGGTGAGTGTCTTTTCACTCTGTTCGAGTGTCTGTGTTTGTTTTCTTCTGTTGCCCAGCAGTCGTGCGATTTGTCCTGACGTGTCCTGACATGCCCCGACATGCATGCTTTCCTTTGTTGACGCTTTGTACTTTTTTCTTTTTTGACAAGGAACATTCTTGTCTTGACGATGTCGATAGTACTGCCCTGCAGGCAAGCTGGTGGACAAACTGCATGGTAAACAAGCCTGAGCAATGGGCAAATATTGAAGAAACGAACACATTGCATCCTGTCATGTTGTTTTCAGAGTACGTCCATTGATCAGGCTTGTTTACCACAAAGCATGACCTACACGATTTGCAGAACAGTCTTCGTAAACTTTACTTTTTCGCGAGTTTCAAAAATTGGCGCAGTACAGAAGCAATTTCCTAAGTTCATCAAACATCACATTGCTCTGCCCTGAGAGCATAAACAAACAAATCAGAACAGAGCAACATAGCAAAGCAAAATGATTGGACTGGCACCGCATGCAACATTTTCATATGGGCATCATTGCAAGACATTATGTAGAACACCAAATTACAGCAGACTCATTAATTCAAATCCCAGGTAATCACATATTTGTGTTCAAATTGTCAGAAATTACTCTAAATATATGCTGCAGCTCACCCTTTATATCCTTTCCTCTATACAAGTGTGATTATGAGTAGAGACACAGAAAGAAGGCATAAGTTATTAACTGCAGAGATATTCAAAAGAAGCATGTCAATGGTTACTTGCTTAACACGTCGGCCCTCAAAACTAAATGCCTGATGTCAGCTAATGCCCAAGCAGTAAGAGTGCCTTCTTTAGCAGACAGACATCTGAAGGTGAGCACTATGTTCAAAGGAGGGTGTCTCAAGAGGTGGCGTCGGCAACGTGCGGAAGCCATCCTCTGCGAGTAGGAGTGTTTCACAAGGGAATGAAAAGTGTTAATTAGGCAAAACTCCCATTCAGTTAAGAAGCTCTTCAATACACTGAAAAATCTGGGCTAAACATGGAGTTGACGCGAAACTTGTTTGAATTATGCAAAAGTATGAATTATCGGAGCTCGAATTAATGAGAGAGTAGTTACATTAAAATGTAGCAGGTACCAGACAAGCTGTTGTCGGTTGTTTGAGGTCTATCTTATTAAGTGCCCTGAACTTGGACTGTGCTTGTTTGGCATTAGCATCAGACATTGGAAAACGAATTTGGAATTTACTCTTGAGCATGAGACAGTCAATGTTCTGAGGCTGGAACACATTTGGATGTGGATTCGAGTCCTACAGCTGGCTAACCTTTTCAGTGACTTCTTTTCTTTCATCCTATTTACTCTTGCTTGAGCAGCGATGGCCCGCTTCAAGACATGTCCTCAAGCTCACTAACACAACTGTTACCTGATACCCATAATAGTGTACATGTTCCTCACATTGCCCTTGGTGGTTTGTTTGTTTGCTTTCTTTTTGTTTGTCTTTCTTTTTCTTTTCTTTCCTGGGAATAGCAAGCCGCCGTAGTGCAGGCTAACCTTTCCCTCCTATTTTTTTATATAATAAACATATCCCCCACCCCCTTGGTGACCTTATACGACTAACCAATCAGTCTGTGTTGTTGAGGCTGTTTGTTCTTCGAGTTTGCCCTTACAATCTGAACGTTATAGCAGTGAGTGGGACCTAAAATTCATCAACACCATGCTCTTAGGCTCAGAAAAATCAACACTGTTCAAAAAATATCATCGTTTTAAAACTGTCTGGCAGCCTATAGGAAAAAACAAAGAGTTGTAACCCTAGTGATGCGGTGCTACCATAATTGATATGTTGGGTTGCGCACAGCAAACTGAAATATTAAAAGGCCATTATTAGCGGCAAAACATGGGGAAGACAGTTGTAATGTTTTTGTACAACACGGAATTACAGACTTCACTGATGCCGTCCAAGTGCAACGACATGCATGAAGGTCATGCAAGTAATTCATCCTGCAACATTGGGGGGGGGGGGGTTGTGGAAACGACACTGCTGTGCGACATTGTAGTATTACTCGAGTGACATGAATAAATTATCCCTTTTACTTGATAGCCTGGCAGTGCATGTGACTGTTTTACAGAGCTGCAGTGCCTTTGCATTTGCGAGCAACATGTTGCACTTAAAGCTTAATTCATGTGGGTACATACATACGGCATGTGATGGTGTGGGTATGATCAAGACTGGGTCATGTGGGTGTAAGCACTCGCACTATATTATTTTTTAGTTAACCCACTCCTTTGCCTTGATCAGTAAACATGTGAACCTAGAGACCTTACCATCTCGGTTTCATAAGTTAGCAAGTTTCTATGTTTGCTAGAGACCCCCATGTAGAGACCATTGTATGACAGCTTTCCTAAATAATAAAAACAAGAGCAACACGTCATGTGTTAGTTGACAAAACAGAGAGCTCCTAGTAAGACCCAACGAGGGGTGGCCCCAGCGAAACATGAAAAGCAAGTTGTAGGCATCACATGACCATGTAAAATACACCTTGTCACTATTCCTAACCAAATTAACTCCGACATGTTCTTCTGGAGCTACAAGTCTAGTTATGATTGGTCAATCAAATTGGGGTCAATGGTTGTCTCCAATAAACAATTCCGTGATGCATCTGGTATGTGCATGTGAGTAGTAGGAGGGGGTGCCGAGAGAACGGGGATTACTCAGAGACATGGACCCCTGACACCTAGGCCGACTTTTTTTCGCGTTTTTTTTAACGCGGCCGGCGCCTGGGCGGAGGGTTGTCCGTGCACTTCACGGTGGGCGGCGCGTGGCCGGAAGGCTGCGTGCGCACCCTCGCACATTTTTCAGCCTGGGCCGACTTCACTCTCAATTTTCCCCCCCGCTACAACAGGTGTGCAGTATGCGGTTTACATGCAAGCATAGACATGCAAAGGATAGCCATACTCAAAAGTACAAGTGAAAATATATTTATTAAAGCCAATGCTGTCACGTCAATCTGTGAATGGGGAAAACCTAGGCACAAAACCTGAAGCAGAAGAAACACAATGCAAGACACGTAATAAAGGATATACTTATTACAGGTATGATGCAATAGCATTGAAGAGGTATCACACATCAAACACAATATTTTTCATTAATGGTAATCATCATGCACACAAGTTTTCAATTAATCAGAATTAAGATGGAGTAGCACATTATCAAGGAAGATATTCTTAATCAATATGATTACAATCAAAATTACCAGTTTTATTATAAAAAGTCTAACATTATTATATGTGAGCACTATAGTGGAGTTTTAATTACAAAGTTCTGATAGGTGTACGTTACTTCAAGCACAATAGCTAGGTTGAATATTCCAAAATGGCACAATTAATGAGATTCTTATGAAATGATCGGTGGTCGGCACGTTGGCAGAGGGCCTTCGTTTTTCGGGCCGTCGCGCATTTTTCACCCTGGGCCGACTTCTTTGGCGATTTTGTCGCCTGGGCCGACTTCGTTCGCATTTTTTTCAGGTGGCGCGTGGGCTCTTTACATGCAAGTAGCGACATGCAAACCGGCAACCACACCAAGCGATGGTGCCCACACACCTGGGTCGACTTCATTCGCGATTTTTCAACATAGGCCGACTTCATTCATAATTTTACCCTCTACAACAGCCGTGTGGTAGGCGGTTTACACGCAATAAGGGACATGCACACTGACAACACCAGGGCCGGCTTCATTCACATTTTTCACCCTGGGCCGACTTGATACGTATTTTTCCCGCTACAATAGCTGCACGGTGGGCGATTTACACGCAAGTAGGGACATGCGCACTGACAAGACATGGGCCGACTTTATTCACATTTTTCATCCTGGGCCGACTTGATACGTATTTTTCCCGCTACGACAGCTGCATGGTGGGCGGTTTACATGCAAGTATAGACATGCACACAGCCAACACACCCAAGTGATGCTACCATCCCACCTGGGCCAGGTTCACAGGCATTTTTCCTTACAACAGCCGCGCGGTGGGTGGTTCACATGCAAGTATAGATATGCAAAGGATAGCCATACACAAAAGTACAAGATGAAGTATATTTATTAAAACCAATAATTGCAGGAATTATGCTATGACTCACTGTGAAGGAGAAAAACTAAAAAAAACATGAAACAGAAGAAATACAATACACATAATAAAGAATATGGGAAGCTAAGTTGAATATTTCAACACGACACAATTAATCAGTTTCTTATGACATGAGCAGCACACATGCAAAGAAATAACAAGAAACATGATCAACAGCTAGCACAAAACCTAGCTAGAGAACCAAACCCATACATCATCCAACACGTAAACAAGAGATACATACAGGAAGATAATTGAAAAACAATCTATCAAAACGAGAGACATTACAAATTTAATACTGTGACCAGCACAGAGTTAACGGTGAAGAACAGAGAAACACTCTCAACGGCGCATCATGCAAGACGTAAACAAAAGATACATGCAGCAAAATAATTGAAAAACAATCTATCAGAACAAGAAACTTACTGTGTTTCTCTGTTCTTCAGCGTTAACGCTGTGCTGGTCACAGTATTAAATCTGTAATGTTTCTCGAAGCCATGCGTCATCGAACACGTAAACAAGAGGTACATACAGGAAAATAATTGAAAAACAATCTATCAAAACGAGAAACATTACGAACTTAATACTGTGACTAACACAGAGCTAACGCTGAATAGCAGAAAAACACTCGAAACGGCGCACCTGCCAACATGTAAACAACGGACACATGCAGGAAAATAATAGCGAAACAAACTAGAGAAACAAGAAACATTACAAATTTTATACTGTGACTGGCACAGACTTAACGCTGAATAACAGAGAAACACTCTAAACGGCGCATCATCTAACACGTAAACAATAGATACATGCAAGGAAATAATGAGAAACACGATCAACAGCTAATAGAGAGCCAAACCAATGCACCATCCAACACGTAAACAAGGGATACACACAGGAAAATAATTGAAAAACAATCTATCAAAACGAGAAACATTACAACTTTAATACTGTGAGTAGCATGGACTTAACGCTGAATAGCAGAGAAGCACTCTAAACGGCGCATCTGCCAACATGTAAACAACACACACATGCAGGAAAATAATAGCGAAACCAACAAACTATCAAAACAAGAAACATTACAAATTTAATAACTTGAAATGGAAATAATCTATCTTTTGAGTAATTAATCTTAAAATCATCCTTGCGACCTAATCTAGTCGAACAATATACAATTTTCATCCTTCTCAGACACTATAAACATTACCTTGATGGAGGTATCCAACACACAGTACAGCCAAGCCAGCTATCCTTGCTACTTGAGCCTGATGGAGGTCACTCTCTCTCCCTCTATACAACCCAAAGCAAAGAAACCGTACGTCCTTTGTCAATCTATGGGGTGGGGAACTCTCTCTCTCTCTCTCTTGCACATTGTTTCCTCCAAAGGGAGATATTCTTAGGACTGATCAAGTTTGCACAGAGGCGAAATTTTTTATTGATCAACTATCGCAAATAGACGCTAGCATTATTGAATTCTCAAGAACACAATGAGAATTCTATCAAAACAAACAGTAGCAAGCAAAATCTAGGAACAGACATTAATATCACTGCAAATTGGTTTTAGACAAACATTATCTAAGCAAGCGAGAAATATTATGCTACCATCGGCGGAAGCAATACTCAATCAAATCGAGAAACATTGCGAATTTAATGTATTTCAGATTATTGTTAATCAATCAAGAAATGAACAGATGCAAATAATAAATCATGCATACATAATTCCCAACTCACAAAATATCAATCGAGTGGACATCTGAAGCAAAGAGAGAAAGTCAAGTTTATTCAATGATAGAAACAATACTCATTCAAAAAACGAGAATCAAATTTAATTACATCACTTTTATGATAACTTTGCAACAATAATTTCTACACGCGGATGCCACAAACAAACAACACATCTGAAATGCAAATTAATGTCAAAGTTTTCTAGAGAGGAAATCAACACACACAACTCAAAAATACCTACCCAACAAGTACAATATTTTTATTAATATCAGTCGAGTGGTCATCTGAAACAAAGTCAAAGCAATAATTAATTCAGGCAAATATTTTCTAAACAAGCAGCGCGAATACACAAAAGAAACTTGTCTTTTTCATTCAGGTCCCACTAGTGGATTCGAAAAGAGAGGGAAGCTGCTAACCATACAGTTCCCATACATTTTCGTCAAGATTCCGCCCTCAGGGAGTAGGGGAATTCTCCCGCGGTCTTGGCACGCGTCGTTGTCGCACGTAACGTGCCCACGCGCCACCTGAAAAAAAAATGCGAACGAAGTCGGCCCAGGCGGAAAAATCGCCAAAGAAGTCGGCCTAGGGTGAAAAATGCACAACGATAAGGGCACGCTCACTCCTTTGGCCCGCTGCTAAGCAACCGGACAGGTCCTCACCTGCGCGCCACTCACCGCGCGCCAGAAAAAATACGCGAGACAAGTCGGCCCAGGTTGAAAAATGCGCGATGGTAAACGAAGGCCCTCCGCCAACGTGCCGACCACCGATCACTTCATAAGAATCTGATTAATTGTGCCATATTGGAATATTCAACTTAGCTATTGTGCTTGAAGTAATGTACATCTATCAGAACTTTGTAATTAAAACTCCATTACGGTGCTCACGTATAATAATGTTAGACTTTTTATAATAAAACTGGTAATTTTGATTGTAATTGTATTGATTAAGAATATCTTCTTTGATTGAATGTGTTACTCCATTTTAATTCTGATTAATTGAAAACTTGTGTGCATGATGATTACCATTAATAAAAAATATTGTGTTTGATGTGTGATACCTCTTCAATGCTATTGCATCATGCCTGTAATAAGTATATTCTTTATTACGTGTATTGTATTGTGTTTCTTCTGCTTCAGGTTTTGCGGCTGGATTTTCCCCATTCACAGATTGACATGACAGCATTGGCTTTAATAAATATATTTTCACTTGTACTTTTGTGTATGGCTATCCTTTGCATGTCTATGATTGCATGTAAACCGCATACTGCACACCTGTTTTAGGGGGGAAAAATTTGAGAGTGAAGTCGGCCCAGGCTGAAAAATGTGCGAGGGTAAGCGCACACGCAGCCCTCCGGCCACGCGCCGCACTCCGTTAAGTGCACGAACAACCTTCCGCCCACGCGCCGGCCGCGGGAAACAATAGCGAAAAACAGTCGGCCCAGGTGTCAGGGTCCATGTCTCTGAGTAATCCCCGTTCTCTCGGCACCCCCTCCTACTACTCATGAGGTATTGCATAAACACAGACAGGTGACAGGTGAAACTCATGATTTTTTGTCCTGTGGTATAGCCACTTTTGTCTGTTTGACCATTATCATCACAGTCATGAGTAGAGATCAGAGTGACCATGAGACACAGAGACCATCACAACCATGAAATACACAGTGAAAAATAAAATCAGACACTATAATTAGCACCACAAATGGCGATTTCAATATTCCTCATGGAACGTGCAATGTGGGCATTTGCTATGTCACAAAGTTATCAAAGTAATGTCCTACTGAGCTGCTTAGTAATGAACTCATTCAAAACAAGTAACGTAACTAAAACTTGTGTTCACGTCGTGCAGTTCAAAATAAGAAAACGAACATTTCAGGAATAAATGTGTGACCAAATTGGTCAGTTCTGGTTGGGTGTTATCAAGTGAGACACAAGCAGCTATACCTTAAATGTTCCCACTCGTCAAAGCATCCCTTCTCTCTCCAGGAAACAATGTGAATGCCATTCCTCATCAGCAGACGACTAATGCAGCGATACCGACTTCATTATGTTTTTTTGCTTTGACTGGTAGCTTTTGTAGAAGTATGCCTTTCGTTCGTTTTAGTTTGTGCCTGTTGCTATTTTGGTGCACTTGCTATCTTTAGGTACGCCTGTGTATATTATGCATAATGCTTTCTCACGTTCATGCCACGATTACTTGTCAGCAGTCAGAAACCTTGAATAACAACCAAAATATAGCTATATAAAAACCTGCGTACATTTATCCACAACATTTAGTGATGAAATGCAAGTGTACTTGAGTTTTTGCCAACATGAAACCACAAAAGCAAGCAGTATCAACACTGAAGTCATAAGAGCTTATAAACATTGGTCAGAAGGATATATGAAGTGCACTGAAATACAATAAATAGAGTAACTGCATAAATACAGTTTGATTACGTGTTATACCCGATTCCACCCCAGAGTCTGAAGAATTCGGGTTAAACCAAGTATCGCCCAGAATTTCAATCACGTTTCAATCATGAACTAAACTGGATGCACATTATTTGGATTTGATACTGAAGAACACTACACGCAACTTTCACTGTGAGAAAAAAAAACACAAAAGGAACCCTTGCTACAGGTCAGAAGGATCATAGGTATGTACCCACACACACACAGACACCGTCTCTGTGCATGCACCAGGCACAGACTTCGGTACTTCGCCTTTGCTTTTGCAGATTCACTTCTACGCTTTAAACTTCTTTACACGCCGCAAGGACCTATCTTCAGTTTCTTTCCCACTTTTATCTTCGAACATTTTGAACTTTATCGCGGTGTATTAATGCAAACGGTCACCGAAGTAGTAGCACAACATCGCTCACTCATCGCTCATCTGAAAACATCGACTCTCTGCGGACTCACGCTTTCAAACACAAGGTGCATAAATGTTCGAGGAACTCGCACGTTACTTAACTTGTAATCTGAGGGCACGTCAACCAGCCAGCCAAATCTATCTGTTTCTTTTCACTCATCCCATCCGTCCCACTGTAACTACTCTAAGCGGTCTCAACACCACAAAACGTAATACCGCCTACAGCCGCCATCATGTCAGCAGCATCCAGAGCCAACGCGACGCATCGGGTTTTCAGGGTTTTCTGCCGCCGCTGCCGCTTTTCTGTATCGGTCAGAGTTTCGAAATACGCAGCCCGGCTAACGTTACACTAAAATGCAGCTAATAGCCGGATAATTGTAGCATAGATTTAGACCTTTTTTAGACCAAACGTCTAAAACGGGACAGTACTTATCTATCCACCGAGCCGTCATACAGACATGTATTAGCCATGCTGTCTAAAATTATACATAATTTATACCTAAATTTTGGCACTAGTGGCCCTGTATTGGTTCCTCACATGCACATGCAGGTATGTGTGGTTCATGCACAATATGTCTATACAAAGGCATCATGGATGTTAGTACAAGATTTATTTCTATTAACATATTGGGTAAACATTGACTTCCAAACATGTGGACAAGTTACCGGACATCGTGAGCGCTTCCCATCTTGGCACAGTGATATACCAACAAATCTCGATATTCTTCCAAAGTACATAGTAATATACATGCACACATCGCAGTACTTGTATCACTGGTAGCTGCAAGCAATGCCTCTGTCTATGGGTCCATGCTCGCATCTTGATTGCTCCAAAGGCAACCAGTACCTTACACACGTGTGGGGTGGTAGACGGCTGTGGTTAGCAGGAAGGAATGTTTCCGAGGTACACTGAAAGTGGAAAAGACAATGTGTGATATCACTATAAATGCCTGTATGTGTATGTATGTGAAAATGTTGGATGCAGATTGTTTACTGCAGAACTAAAATTTATGCATATTTTTAATGCAGGCACAATGCAAGTGTCAAGTATTTCCCTATCCTTACATGTCGAACCACATTTTGCTTTTGCAGAACCCACTTGATTCCGGACGGACAATTCGAAGGCGAAGACTAGATTACTCCCGTTACTGCGTCGATCCCGTCGTATGAATGTGTGTATGAGTGAGCAAAAATGTAAGAGTGAAAGGAGGATGAGTGAGAGAGAGTGTCTGGTTTGTCCCTTCAGATGACGCAGCCTGGAAGTCGCTGAGAAGGCGTGTTAGCTTAGCTCAATTGGTAGAGCCCTGGACCGGCAATCCAGAAGATGTGGGTTCGAGTCCTACAGCTCGCTAACCTTTTTAGTGACTTTCATCTCCCATCGTTAATTTCTTAGGCAAATTGAGGCTTTGTATGTATTTGTCCCTTCTATGTTGTTCCAGCATCAGAACATCAGTTCTTTCATTCTGACAGCCTGCACTTACGTGGCATCAATGACATAAATCCGATGCAGTTCAGACACATCAATTGTAACTGAAGCTCTTTGGCAACAAAGTATTTACAAGAGGCTCACACGAGCATCAGATTAGCGAGCACATAGAAATTCAGCGATATTGAACAACAGCACAGTCAGATTTGAAAAGGTAACGGTTTTCGTTTACCTGAAATGGGGATCGTAGCTGCAGCTAAGCTGAGTGTCAACAAATGGCTCACAGGCCTAGCGTTGTAATCGTGACCTCCATTCCATAACTCTGCAAGCACTTTTAAAAATAATAAAAACGTGAAACCAAGAGGTATCCGAGCTAACAACGTATCCAAACGATTGAATCTTAACACACAGATAGATCAGCCCCACATCTCCATATTGTTCATCACAACCACACTGAACAGACAGCATTGAACGTAACCAAACGATTGAATCTTATTAACACACATTTAGGTCAGTCCCACATCTCCATTATGTTCGTAACCCATACGCAACATCATGCTGCAGAGAAAGAAAACGGTATTCAGCTGCTATGCTCCACAGCTCTACCGCATGCGATTGTGAACGCACGCAGGCACAAATCTAAAAGCGAAGAACAAGAAAGAAAGCAAACTCACCTCTGAAACCTGAAGTCCACAGAACAAAGGGATGTTGCTTCCTCGCTACAGCAGCGCTCGTTGTTACGCTTAACGCCATCGTTCATTGCAGTGGACAGGATGCCGAAACTGCCTCGTTGACCCAAAGATTGCAACAAAAATACGCGCGACGCTGGGCAATACAAAAACTTCCTAAACTTCGAAACACTTCTGTAGCGAGCGTGAGCTCCAGCAACCCACCGAACGCGGGTGAACAAGTTTGAACGCACTGTCCGTTGCGCGGTTGGTTGCGATACGCCGCTGGCAGCGCCCTCTGCCGACACCGTTTTCAAACTGGCGCGCAAAGGGCAGCTCTCACCAATTCCCGATAGAGCCTATAGTATAGGTAAATTCACACAACACTGGGTACACGACCATTGAGAATGCAGCGATTGCTCCCTCAATCCTCCAATCAGAAATCTTCCCGTCCGGCTCGCAGCCCTCTCAGCCGACGTTCCGTTTGGCTGACCTTTCCTTCGTTTTTTCCCCTTTTCGTCTAATAAATATATCCCCGTTTTCACCCCTTTCTGGCTGTTACTGACTTCTGCTTTGCATACTGGCCTGTACCGGCTACCGCTGACCTCTAAGTCTACTAGCTTTCATGCACGCCATTATGTTATTCCGTGTTCCCAAACAGCAGTGAGAAGTGTCATAATGAACAGAAATTTATTTGAGTCATTAAACTGACACAATCGGCAGGTTAACGCATTTACATGCACTGAGCTTACTGAGTCCATTGCGTAGCCCTTCGTAGCCCACTGGAACAAAGTTCAAACTTGCAAAACACGCATATCGGATAAAATGGTTAAAAAGCAAGCGAGCTGGTGGCTAAGATCCATGACGAAAACCCGAGACTGGGAAAAATTTTGAGACTTTGTGTTGTGTCGTCTGTTTTTCGTCTTTTCCCAGTCTCGGGTTTTCGTCACGCATATCGGCACAGTTTATTCCAGCAACGAGCAACTGTCACATACTTGCGCACAATCTCTTGATCATCATGTCCTTGCCTGCTGCACGTCAAACATAAAATGCTGCTGCTTCATGAATCCTATTTTCTTATCACCGCTATGCAAATCTGACGGCGAACAAACATGTTCATCGTGGCAGAATTCACGACAACACTTCAGTTTGAAATCCGATTGGCTGTTCGTAGACCGATGCGTGAGTCGAGAACCGGGACAACACGATCCAAGACAACATAATACACAGATACGGCAAACGCCGAACGCACTCGCCTCCCAACGAAAGACACCGCCAGCCCGGCGTCCACTGCTCAAATTCCAAATGAAACCGCCGAGGGAGTACGCAGCACGCAGACGAGGAAGCGCGAAGTGCCGTTTTCAAATTCCGGCAACCAATCCGGACACGCTTGTGCCGTCCGACCAATAGAGAGGCACGGATTGCTCCGTGCGCTGTAACACGCACATTGATACATATAGTAGAGGTGTGCGCCGTGGGCATTTTTTTCGGCGAGGCGTAGAGCGCGTTGAAGGCCCGGCGGCGGCGGCGTCAGCGGCTCACGCCGATGGTGTCATATCCGCGTGCGCCCCGTGGGCTGTCAATATGTTCTATTCTCCAAAGGGGACGCACGAACACCTCTGAGCGGGGGTATTTTCTCCATCATAGACACCGCGACGGCGGCAGTATTTACTGTACCTTGCACCAAACAAGTGCGTCAACACTGGATAGTATTATGAAAGAAAACCGAACGCACAAAGAAACATTAGGACAAATAAAGTACTTCAAGAAGGTCGTCGCCCAAGAACTTCGACTGGGCGCGTTAAGTGCGCGTTAAGCGCTGGAGAAAACAACATAGCTAGATAATCAGAACGACGAGCCATCCCTTTAATGGCAACTACACGTAACAGTTATAGCGAGTGCTGAACGTTCACAGGACGGCGACGCGTGAAAGCTCTGTCCACTGATCCAGTGGCTCTTTTTGGGAAACCATATAAATATGCGAACGTTATGACATAAGGCGCACCCACCACGTCATTGGACAGTATTTTTGCAGAGGCTGTAGTTATCATGAATAAATACTCTAAAATCATTTAATTTCGCAGCCCTAAATTTTCGCGAATCGAGTAGGGATATATTCGCAACAACTAAATTTCGCGCGCTCCTCAAGTTCCCCGAATTTTCTCGATTCGCAAAATTCGCGAAAATTAAGGTCTCGCGAAATTAAAGGGTTTTACAGTATAAACCGTGGGTTGAGTCTGCCATGCTTCGCGCGCATTATAAGCCCCGCAATTCCGCGATTGAAAACACCCTCACTGACTGGGTGCTTTTCGCCGGCACACACAAAATGCACTATTTGCTACGCACTTTTAGAGCGCAGAAAGAGCGACGGGCAATTCAGGTGAGAGGACCAAGTGCTTTGGAGCGATCGAGCTGATTGGTGTAGGCGCTAATCTGTTGGCCAGATAGATCGCTTTCCAACGCAGATAAGGCGAAGCTCGCGTCATTTCTGCGCTCGGAAATTGCGTACTTGTTTCGGCTCATTTGCGTAGCGACATTCGGCATCGGATATTTCAACACACGTGCGCGTTTAAGAATTTCTTAAACATGGAATGGCTTTCAACGATTTTCAAACGGCTTTCAAACAACCTGCAAGAATTGAATGACAAGCTTTCCTGGAGTTGTGCCTCCAGGGTCAACTATGAAATGAAACTCTAAAGCATAAACAGCATATCAGGAGATAAAATTGTTACATACGGCGCGGCGGCGCACACCTCTACTGCCGAGTGCTTCTTCTCAGTTATGTTTTCATCTCATTGCAGCACTCTTGCGCAGTCATGTTTTCTTTTGCCTGCTTGTAACTTTATTCAGACTAGGTTGTTCATGGGGTCAGTGCAAATAACAATTGAACTTAATCACGTTGAGCCTCACGGTTGCAAGACACACGTGTGAAGAAAGACGACTTGCAACCGCGATACGAGATATGTTGGCACGGCTCAGTTTTCTTCCGTCATCTTGATTCCCATCGATGATCATTAAAGATCCAGCAGTCAACCCTCACGGACATCTCTCTCTTTTTGATACATTTGGTGCCGGAACCCGGGATCTCCGGCAGACTACTGGTCAAGAAATACTGGCGAGACCTACAGGGACGAACTGCCTTCCCGTAACGTATCGATGGACGAATCAGAGCGCTTGAAGAAGAAATGCGCAACCAGTCGCGCTACAGTGACCGGTACCAGCTCGGAGCTGACGTCGCTTCTCGCACAGACGCCGTTACCAGCTGGACAGTTGAAAGAGAAGCTTTCATTCTTGGAGCGGAAGGCTGCGGCACTGGCACAACTCGACTAGCAAATTCAGAACATCATGGATAGGGATCTTTTGGAGGCCGAGTGTGCGGCGTGCGACCGTTATCTTGAATCGATAACTACGACCACCGTCCGGGTTCGCGACGTCTTAACGCCGCCATCAGCCATAGGCTCGTCATTGGCCGCGAGTGGAGACGCTCACCCGAGCCCGTCACGGAATGCCGCACCCATCACGGCCTCAAGGGACACTGTTGCCTTACCTAAACTTAAGCTTGACATCTTTGATGGGGAGCTTTCTAGCTGGCAAGGTTTCTGGGGCCAGTTCCGAGCCAGTATCCATGACAGCTCTAGACTCTCCAACGTTAGCAAAATGAAGTATCTGGTCTCACTTTTCTCCGGACCAGCTGCAAGAGCCATTGGAGGTTTGGCTATCATGCATCAAAATTATATGACGGCTGTCGATATTTGAAGACCAGATTCGGACTAAACGACTTCCTGATAAATGCGCACCTCGACTCCTTGTTCGACCTCAAGCCTGTCAGGACCACCGATGACATTGAGGCCTTGCGCGAATTGCTCGAGGCTGTCACTGTTCGCATACGCAACTTGCAAAGCTTGGACGTACCCATGGACCAGTACGCGATCGCCATCCACAGGTCCATCATACGCAAGTTTCCTCAGGAGCTTGAATTAGAACATTATAGGCAAAAAGGACCCTTACAAAAATACGAATATGCTTTCAATTGACTGGCTAAATGCCTCAGTCAACAGGACGCAGTACGATGTCAATTGACCACCCATCGCAAGGTGACTGACTTGTTTTTGGTTGATATTTGGCCAGTGTCTTTTGATTGGCTGTCAATTGACTTTTCTAAATTGCATTTTATGATGCTTGGCAGTGTCTTTTGGTTGGCTGCCAATTGACTTTTCTAAATTGCCTTTTATGATGCTTGGCCAATGCTTTTTGATTGACTGTCAAGTGGTTTCCTAAATTGCCTTTTATGATGCTTTGGCAATGCTTTTTGATTAAACGTCAATTGCTACTGCTTAATTCACTCATATTTCCTCGTGAGTACCTTTGAAAGTGGTACCCAAAATTGGTGAAAACTTGTGTGGTGCTTGGGCACTACGTACCCGCGAACAGTGAATGAGCTACACAGCAACCAAAACACAATAATGCATATTCAATGTATTTTATTGATATACGACAGGAAATTATCTGCATGCCATGTCAGTGGCACGCGAAATTAAGAAACAAGAAATAACAGGACAGATGAAATTCAACTATATTTCTTGATGAGCATTTTGCTCAAGCTGTTCTTGAAAGTGTGTGGGGGAACACTGAATTTTGCACAAGTGTACCCTGAAGGAAAGAAGAAAGTCACAGCTGACACAGTCTGCTACTTCTGTGAAAAATAAACTGAATACAGCGAACTCCCTTTTACTCAAAATCGGATAAGTTTTAATTTATGCTTCACTCAACACGCCATGATGCACCTGGTACGTTTACCCTGTTATAAAGTGCATTCCATAAATGAAATTACTGCTTAGCTCAAACAAACACTGCTGGATACTGGGTGTTTGAGTTATTGATAGCTTACTGTACTGTGAGAGGGCAGTAGTGAGGAGCGTGCTCCTATTATGCACGCACTTTACACACATTTTAGTATAATTTAGGGAACTTTACACATGGTTGAGACAGTCTGCCACTTCTGTAAAAGATAGATTGAATACAATGAGAAGGAAGAAGTGAAGAAACGTGCTGCTACTGTACATACACCCTACACACAGATTTTAGCATATTTTATAAAACTTTACACATGGCGCAAAACTTTCACAATAACTCGATGTACATATACATTAAAAAGTGTAACAAAACGCTACTCTACACATGCCAGGCAGTGCCCTCACGTGTGTCTGCGTTTTTTAAGGAATTGGGAAGCATGGAAATGGTACAATTATGTTATTACGCTAAGTTGACTACCAAGCATAAAGTGGCCACCGTTCATCCTTGGGTGGCTGGTGTGATGGCATCAGCCCAGCAACAACGTCAAGGAAACACCTCTTACTTTTATGCTCTTCACTCTTCCACTGAGCATACTGCTCCATGAAGAACCCTTTTCCAATATAAAAATGAACTCCGTCATCTCAACTGTATGAGCAGGTCAGCATAAAAACACCTACTCTACCTACCTCTACCTATCTAACACCTACCTCTCTACCTACACCTACACTCATAACATAGCATAAGTGCAGGTGGGCTGGTGGCGAGCCTGAGACTTCAGTAAAAGCAGAAAAGAAGACATGCAAACTGCTCCAGCTGATGACCAGAGAACATTTCTGTGTGCACCACCAGAGACATGCAAATCACAACATGGGAAGATGAAGAAGAAATGAGGGCACCAAGTATTCTTTTGTACAGCTCAGGGAGGAGTAAAACACGAAAAAGGGCGTGGTATACCAATCACAGCATTCACCCGCACAGGGTCCAATCCCTCCTTTTGTGGTTTGTCTTTGTGGGCATTCGCCTTGTGTCCATTCAAATATTTTCCTCTCAGCTCCTCTTCTGTAAATACAGCCCTTAGGAGGTCTCTTGCATAGCGTCGCGAGTTCTGTGGTGGTTCTGTGGTGAGTAAGGCGAGCGAGGATGCTTGTTTCGACAAGGGTTCCACCCCCTATGTCCACCTGCAATGCACATAAGCATAGAAGCTAACTATTTTAATTCTAACCATGACCTGTATCTTTGTGCAATAGCTAATCCATGACAAAACGTGTAACGTTGTGGCAATAGTTAATGGTGGACAACAGTGAGGCTGAGGCAGCACGGTGCAAGGTTAAGCTTCTGTATGCGAAGACAACGAGCCAGCTTAACCCACATATGCATTGTGTATGATACAAGCATGTATAACGTGAATGCAACACACATTACTTTGTCTGGCTGCGATGATGCAGAAGGACCCTGAGACTTTTTTTTTTCAGTTGGTGCGCCATACGTGTGGCATCTGCAACAGCAGAGTTAACAGGAAAGAAACGTCCATATCAACTGAGATCGAAACATGATCATTATCAGGTTATTGTTTGAAACTGCTTTTCTCTCTCTCTCTCTCTCCCATTACCTACCCACCCACTTCTGCTTCGGAAAGATACTGCGGGATGGCCGTTTTTCCTGTGGCATTTCTAAGCGACATCTAGTGTACACTGTATTCCGAGTTGCCGAGTAAAGTCCAGCGTTTTTGCTGGGATGAGCTCGCATGAACGCAGACCGCGAGTAGCATGCTTCCGCTATAGTGGCTATATATATTCTAGCCGCTATACTTCCGTAGACGCACGAGTGATTTTCATGACACTGCTGCCATTCTGGTTCGTTTTATGAACGGCACTGCAGGCCCGAATGGGTTTACAGACGCACTGGGTATCATTTCGATGAAGTTACAAGTTTGGACCCAGTAGCGACGAGAAAATATGAAACAAGGGAAAGGGTGCAGGCTAGCTGGTATAGATCCATGGTAAGACCGAGAGACACGGACAGAGACCGACCGAAATATGTGTCCGGCTCAGGGCAAAACTACGTAAAAATATGCATTGTCTCCAATTACGCAGAAGAAGACCGCAGAAGAAGACCGAGAGACACGGACACAGACCGACCGAAAATATGTGTCCGGCTCAGGGCAAAACTACGTAAAAATATGCATTGTCTCCAATTACGCACTAACCCAAAATTATATATTTTCATGTGCAATAAAACTTAATATTGCGTTTCCACGATTCCCAAAACATACAAATATCGTTGACTGGGAGTCCTGCATATCCAGGAAGAATATGCAAAGCATGCAAATCCGCGATCCGAAGCGACGCCACGTGGTCGGTCTGTGGATTAGTTTCGCCCACCTGAGAGAACTGTTTCTCTCTTTTTTTTTTTTTTTTGTAACCTGCGCTGCAACCTCGAAACACCGAACATTATCCTTCGCGGAAGACGGCATGTTTTGAGGATAGGCCGTATCATGGCGCGTCCTCGGCCGGGATTGAACCCGCGTGTAAATTTTTAATGGACACACCACAAACACGGAGTTAATCACATTTAATATTTCCTAGTTGAAAAACTTTGTTTCACGATATTTTCATTTATGTTTTTAATGTGATGTAGAGTTAGGTCAATTGACGTGGAATAGGCAAATGTCAGTTGAAGGCTGTCAACGTATCATCACTGACAGGTCAATTGCCATGGAACTAACAGATGTCAATTGAAACCAGTCAACGTATTACCATTGACAGGTCAGTTGACGTGGAAATGGCAAATGCCAATTGACGTCTGTCAACGTATCACCGCTAACATGTCAATGGCGTCGAACTGTCAAATGTCAATTGAAACCAGTCAACGTGTTGCCACTGAGAGGTCAATCGACGTGGAATTGGCAAATGTCAATTGACGGCTGTCAACGTAGTGACACTGACAGATCAATTGACGTGGAATCGGCAAATGTCAATTGAAAGCTGTCAACCTATTGCCACTCATATGCCAATTGATTCTTATTGACAACTGCCAATACGAAGTCATGGGATATATAAAGTCAGTACAGTCAAAACGAAGTAAACAAATTGTCAACAAAAAGTGAACATTCGTTTTCGTAAGGGGAACAAGTTCAACTGCTGCTGGAACCGCTGCTGGAAGACACGCTCGCTTGACCGCTCTTTCGAAATTTCTTGAGCCCGAAGTGGAATGCCGTGAGCAGCTTCGACCGGACGTGGACCAGACCATACAGGAATTGGATCAGAGCTTAATAAGTTATCAACGGGGTTATCCCAGACGCAGGCCAGCGATGCAAGCTTCTGCGGCTTCCTTGACAGTGGCCATAGTTGAACCTTGTGGTCTCTGTAAATCCAAGAGCCATCCACTAGAAGGTTGTAACGCCGCCCTCACTCCTGAAGAAATAAGGCGTGTATTGCGACAAGAAGGGCTTTGACTTCTCTGCGGCAAGAGATATCACCTGGCAAGAGAGTGCCGTGCCTGTTGGAAGTTGCGCTGTCAGCGCTGCAACAGACGTCACTTGACTCAACTCTGCCCAGGTCCACTTACTGCGCTTCAGCGCATGCTCCACTCACGGCTATTGCTGCAGTTGCCGAGGACGTCGTTACTTCCCTGTCTTCGTCGGCTGCAAGGATTCAGCCCTCCGCAGAGGTCCTTCTTCAGACCGCTAAAGTATGTCTCGAAGGACCTAACGGCCGGAAGCAGCTCGTACGGATAATGCTAGACGGAGGCAGTCAACGGAGCTTCATCCGCGAAGATGTCTCCACGAGCTTGGAATGCACCCCTCTCCGCACCGAAGAACTGTGCGTCCACACACTGGGCAACATTACCTACACACGAAGCAGTTACCGTTCCGTCAGAGTTGTACTACGCAGCCAGTTCACCTCCTGTCGTGTCAGCATAGACGCAGTTGAATTTGGTCCGATCTGCGCGGATACTTTGCCAGCCCTTTCCCCTGATATGACTCAGCACTTGAATGACATGGGTCTCCAGTTCGCTCATGAACCGTCGTCCAGCCCCGTAGAGATATCTCTGCTCATTGGGTCGGATTATTACTGGCAGATCGTCATGGGGAACACTGTTCCAGTTTCTGAACGTCTGGTGGCCGCTGAGACAATCTTTGGTTGGACGATTCAGGGTGACAGTTATGCTCATCATTTAGATCCACGAAACATCGCAGCCATGCACATCGGTGTCCAAGCAGAGGAGAGGCGCGATAACATCGATTCTCAGCTGCAAGCATTTTGGGAGCTGGAGCATATCGGCATCACGAACCACAATGAGAAATGCTGCAGTGACGACCATCCTGTCCTACAAGGATTCAGATCAACTACTAAGTTGGTTGACGGCCAGTATGTCGTCCGCCTTCCCTGGGACACTCAGAAGCGTGACGCATTACCCGACAACAAAGCCTTGGCATCTCAGCGATTGAAGTCTACGACGCAGAAATTGCTTCCAGATCCTGCACTGATGCAGGAGTATGACGACACGATACGGCAATACCTCATACATGTCCCTGACTCTGAAGCCGCTGTGCCTGGACCGCTCTATTACATGCCTCACCATGCGATAATTCGGAGAGACCGCGAGGCTACGAAAGTCCGTATTGTTTTCGACGCTTCATCGAAAGCGGCTGGCTGCTTGTCTCTCAACGAAACACTTCATGCCGGACCGAACCTAAATCCAGACGTCTTAGCATTGCTACTTCAGTTGCGGGCTCCTCGGATCGCGCTCACTGCAGACGTGGAGAATGCGTTCCTGCAGATTCTACTGGATCCATGCGATAGAGATTCTTTGCGTTTTCTATGGTATGAGACTACTCCCAAAGCGAATGAGCCGTTGCCACCGGTAGACACTTGGAGAATGACGCGAGTTCGCTTGGGAGCAAAGTGTAGCCAGTTCTAGGAGCAAGTCTAGAAGTTAGTTTCCGCTACGCTTCCTTCCTCAGGCTTAGAAGCCTTCCTGTGGACTGACTCTCTGATCACATTGCACTGGGTACAGGGATCTCCGACCGATTGGAAACCTTTCCTGCAAAATCGAGTGTCGGAGATCCAGTCAACTACGCACTCACCAGTGCAGATATTGTCCAGGTATTGACAATCCTGCAGATCTCCTTACCAGAGGGATATCCAGTCATCGCCTCCTCGAAAGCGCTTGTTGGTGGCACGGCCCATCATGGCTGTGCGACCGAGAAAATTGGCCACCAGCTTCACAGGAATTTGAAGACTTACCTCACGACGTGCACGTAGAGGCTAAGCCTCGCAGTGTCGGCTGCGTGCCTGCAGTCGCTGGAGCCCCCATTATTGCACCAGAACGCTTCAGCTCGTTCGTGACTCTCCTGCGAGTTACGGCGTGGATACGGAGGTTCCTGTTCAACTGTAGGCATTCTAATCAGAAACGGGGTCAGCTGACGTCGGGCGAAGTCATATCGGCTGAAAATACTGGATCGAAACTGCTCAACTAGAGTCTTTCGGGCGTCGACCAACAGAACAAATCGCTTCAGAACGTCACAACATTCCGGGACGAAGACTGTATCCTTCGGCTGAAGACCCGTCTTCAATGCAGCGAATTCTCCCAGTCTGTTCGGGACACCAACATCATTCCTGCGGATCACGCATTTACTTCTTTATTCGTTCGCGGAACGCATCTGCGACTGTTGCACGCTGGGGTGCAAGAAACTCTAGCCGAGCTACGTGAACGCTACTGGGTAACACAACGTTGCATCTGTGCTCTGCGAAAAATTATCATAGTAGTTTGTTTTTGCTACTGTAATGACAGAGCGACTACAAACCGTGTTGTATCAAAAAGAGAGAGACGTCCGTGAGGGTTGACTGCTGGATCTTTAATGATCATCGATGGGAATCAAGATGGCGGAAGAAAACTGAGCCGTGCCAACATATCTCGCATCGCGGTTGCAAGTCGTCTTTCTTCACACTCCCCCGCGCGAATAGAGCTGGAAGACGGACGCATGGTGGCGGCATAGTCAAGCTTGGTTCGCCTCCAATCTGTATAGGAGCTGAATAGGTCTGTTGACGGTTCGACCGGCAGCTTTATCTGGCATGACCATACACGGCCATCGGCACCCAGTGCGATGCTCTCGACGCGTCCTAACGGCCAGGATACACGTGGCTTCTTCTCGTGGGCGAGGACGACGACGTCTCCAGTCTTCACGTCCGATGATGGGAGACATCTCAAAACATTTGCGGATCTCAATTGTACGATGTATTCCTTGGACCACTTAGTCCAAAACTGATCCAACAGCGTTCCCCGATAGGCCCAACGACGCCTTTGCTCCTCCGACGTTGATCTGATTTCGCCGGGTGACTCACGTACGGGGAGGGTGGTAATTCTTTTCCGAACAAGAAAATGGGCAGGCATAAGAGCAGCGTAGTCGTCGGAATCTTCGGGGATATATGTCAAGGGCCGCGAGTTCAAGATTGATTCGACTTCCACGAGCTCTGAGATCCTCGAAGGTCAGGGTGCTCTTCCCAAGGATCTTCCGTAAACACTCCTTGACGCTGCGAATCAGTCGCTCCCAGAACCCCCCCCCCCCACACACACCCACACCACCACCACCACCACCACCAAGGAGCACGTTGCCCGATGTATTTCCAGGTGATTCGGCGTAGGGTGACGAACTCTGAAACCTCTGCATCCCGGGACAGGTGTGCTAAGGTCAGATCTCGGCGCGCACGCTTGAAAGTGCGAAAATTGTCAGAGTAAATGCTAGCCGGCACTCCTCGCCTAGACAAAAACCGCTTAAAGGCGTTGAAGAAGTCTTGAACAGACATGGAAAGGGTGAGCTCCAAGTGAACTGCCCTAGTGACGGCGCAGGTGAAAATCAGTAGGTAGCATTTACATGAGGTGTCACGGGACTGCTGTAATAGAGTGGTCCAGCGTAGTCGGTGCCAGTCACTACGCTGGACCACTCTAGTGAAAATAGCTGCATAAATCTGTGATGCAAGTGCAAATGTGGCTAACATGTGACATGCTTTTAGACGGCTAACGGTAGACGACTACTGCGAAATATCTCGGCCATGTCTCCTAGACTACCACTTCTTAGACGTCTAAATAATGTATAGCGTTATGGACAGCTTGTAGACGTCTAAATTTATCGGTATCCCTAAAGTCTCAAGTTAGCCCATTTTTAGACGTACACTAACGCACCATGTGTTACCTGGGATGTGTGCCTCATGAGCCGTGTACTCGTGTGCTTGTTGAATGATGCGTGTGCCGGCTGAATATGTGTGCCTTCGCTAGAATAGAATAGAATAGAATATAGAATAGAATAGAATATTTATTCTGCATTTACATCTACATTTCAAGGAAAGCGAGGGAGGGGACCTATGCCAGTTGGCATGTGGGCTACCCTTACAGTGGCAGACAGTGTCTTAACTGTCGCTATGTATACCCTTTAATTCACATTCAAAGAAAGAAAGAAGGAAAGTAAGAAAAGAAAAAAGGAAAGAAGAGGAATATCAGCGACATTTAGTAACCGTACGTTTAACATATATAAATCATCAGCATCATTTCATCAGCGAATCCCCATCAATCTGCACCAGCAACGTTTTAGGATCTATATATTTAACATATGTAAATGAACAATAGCTTCAAAGGTGCGGAATACGATTTCTCTACAAAAACTTCTAATACACACTAAGTACACATACATATGTATTGACACTACATCAAGATAAGGCAATATGGTACTAGGAATATACAAGGTGAGATGGCCTGTTTCTTCATGTAATATTTAAATCAGAGTTGTTTGCCAACTAACCAATTATTAATAACCTTTTTGGCCTTTCTTTTTGATTTTTCATTTTGTAGGGACCTCGGCATCTCATTGAACGTTGTCGGCACATAGTATGATCTGATGTATTTACCATACATTGTTCTTATCCTGGGTACTTGGTAAAGAGGCAGGTGGGGACGTGCCGACCTTAGCCTATCTTGGGCGGTTTTAAACCGTTGGGAATAATAATAATAATAATAATAATAATAATAATAATAATAATAATATTTTTTATTAGTGCCCAAGAACGGCCGCTAAGGCCTTGGTGTTGGCGCACACAATACACATAACTCACAGTAGATACAATACAGACATATATATAATACATGTACAGTGGGATACAAACAGAGGTACATTACAAACATAACAGGCATACGTACTTACGTATTTACAGACAAGTATACCAGGCAGTACATGTAATGAAATATCAGCAACAAAACTACAATACATAGATTACGCGCAGCACATAAGTTATAAGATGGAATGAGACGATATACTGTACAAAACAAAGGAAATAATATCACGATTGAAAATTCACTGATGAAGGAAAGAAATAACGTCGCGTTTAAGGGATGCGCTGGAGGCGTGGAAAATATCACATGTGGGGGGAAGCGAGTTCAGAAGAATTTGGCATCGGGTAATTGGATCGCTGGGATTGGAGCGTTTAACGTAGAATACTGGGGGATTACGAAAAGCCGCGCGAGGAATACAAAAGTTTAGGAGGCTCAGCAGGAGTGGCGAATCAACACGGGCATGAACACATTTGTACAGAAATAGGGCGTCGGCGATAGAGCGACGTGTGGCCAGTGGGTGAAGGTGAAAATATTGCAATAGTGTGTCATAGTCATACAATAACTTTTTTCGTAAAAAGCCATTGTGTATGATATGGAGCGCTCGTTTTTGTAGAGCCTCAAGACGCTTTGTATCAGTACCTGAAAGTGCGTTCCAAGCAACAGAGGCATATTCAAGCCTGGGAAGAACATAGGACTTGTAAAGTTTAACGAAGACAGCAGGAGTCTGAAACTCCTTGCATGTGTATGACAGGAGGCCCAGCGTGCGAAGAGCGGAAGAACGAACCGCTGCGACATGTTCATAGAATAGCAGCTTGGCATCAAAAATAACTCCTAAATCTCGGATACTGTCAACACGACATATTTCAATGTCGGAGACGTATCGAAACACAGAGATATTTGTCTTGCGTGTGAACGAGACAACCTTCGTCTTTGCGCTGTTAATTTTGAGACCGTTGGCACTGCACCATGACAGTATACTGGATATATCTGCCTGTAGCTGTAAGCAGTCGGAAACCGAAGAGATCGCTTTCATTCATTTGAAATCATCCGCATACTGAAGTAGAGTAGAATGGTTGAGGCAGGATGACATGTCATTCACAAAGATATTAAAAAGCAGGGGACCTAGGTTGGATCCCTGAGGGACCCCAGATGTGGGAACATCTGCATCTGAGTACGTGCCCGAAACAAAAACAGAACAGGAACGCTGACTTAGGTATGACTCGAAGAATGCAACAAGCGGGTCAGTGTTTCATTAACACAGTACGCTTGTACAGATTTCTAAAAGAGAGTATCTTGTACCTGCCTCTCTCAGCAATCTGCTTCTGTATGGCCTTAATTACATTTTCTATTCTTCTACATTGGTAATCTGAGCAGTTGCCAAACAGAGCAATTCCATACCTTAGGACGCTTTCTCCAAGTGTCTCATATACAACATGCCTTATGTTATCATTGGCATAAAATTTCAAGTTGTGAACATACGCGCTTATCGTACGTAACTTCTTTACAAGGTAATTAATGTGCGTGGTCCATCCCAAGTTGCTATCAAAGTTAATTCCCAAGTATTTGACCGTGTGGGCGTACCCGAGTGGCTCGCAGTTACAGTTAACACATTGATGTAGGTGTAGATAGATATTGGGAAACAGATTTTGCTTATGAGGACTACTAAAACATACTAACTTGGTTTCCTTGGTATTCACAAATATTCTGTTGTCTGTAAACCACTTCATTAGTTGACATATGTCATGCTGCATTTTATCAGATCCTTCAATCTCATTTTTACAGAAAAACCACCAACGCCGTGTCGTCAGCGTACTGATATACACATCCTTTTAATCCCAAATGGGAGATTCACTCGTATACACATTGAAAAGTAGAGGACCTAGAAGAGATCCTTGCGGTACTCCACAGACAATGGGAATTATCCTACTTTTTTGGTTACAAGCGAGTACAAGTCTTTTGTTGGGGGCGTAGTTGGGGCGTACTACGTTGCTCTGCGCTCCGCCGGTGAGGAGTGACATGGCACCGCGTACTCTTCCGCAGTGCACTCCTCCCTACTTTCTCGCCCCTTGTCTGCGCTTCAACCTCGCCTTTGAGAAGGATGGTAACCGTGCTTTTGAGTACAGGTTTAATGTTTACTACAGTCCGGACCTCCGGAGGGTATTCGGATTGCGACTCCATGCGATTGTGCTGCACACGTATATCATCCACGTAAAATAGAAAGGGTGAAAGCTTTCCCATTTTAGAGAAAATTAATTAAATCTTACGGTTAACCCATATTCGGTTTCGGTTTCTCCGTGACGTCACTGTTGTTCCCGACGTCACAATTGTGCAAGACGACACAACCACACTCAGCGCTTGTTTGAGGTGCAAAGTGAGATTTCAGGTGAGACGTGACCCAGTTGGGATTGGCGATTTGTTTAATAACTTACTAGCTAACTAACTATGTAGCTTGTAACATTTTCTATGCAGGTGTAGGTGCTGTAACTCAGAGAGACGCGCCTGACAAATGTTTATGCTGTGTATAGGCCAAATCTGTGACGAGAACGAGGTTGAAACTTAACAACACTTACTTGTCTTTTCAACCCAGGCGAAAATTTGAGCTGGGAAGCCAACTGGTACCAGCTCGTTCCCAGTTCGCACCAACTGGTGGTCAACTGGAACCAACTGGTACCAAACTGGTGACAACTGGGAAGTAAACTGGTACCAGTTCAAGCTGGGCTGGTGGCAACTGGGCTCTTTGTGGTACCAGTTCAAGCTGGACTGGTTGCAACTGGGAAGTGAACAGGTTGTAGAGGAGGTGGTCTTCCTCTACATGAGTCCTGACCGGCGATGATGGAATGTCCCAGCGGGCAGATGTGCGTGGCCTCACGCTAGGACGGTGCCGGTAGAACTGCTGTGCCAGCGCCGTAGCGCGTGGCAGCAGAGGCGCGTCGTCGTCGTCTTCCACGGGCCGCCACATCACTCCCCCCCTCAGACGCGGAGAGGTGCATGCGGTTGAGGTCCGCGTCGATACCATGGTGAGGAGAATGAGGACGACTCGTGGATGGTGGACGATTGGAGATACGGCTTGCGATTCTGGCTGTTGATGCAGCAGCGGGATGGCGGGAACAAGGGCGCTGCGGTCCGGGCGGGTTCCAGAGATGAGTTGTGAGTGCTGAGTGGTTGGGTGCTTGAGTGCGTTGTGTGGCGTTGAGTAGCTGCGTTGCTTGTTGCTAAGGGAGTGCGTTGAGCCCTTGTTGACTGCGCTGAGTGCTTGCTGAGAGATTGCCGGGGAGGACCATCGTGAAGCAGGTGGAGGCCAGAAACTCAGCTTACTGTGGTCTCCCTGCGGGTCCCCGGTGGAACAGTGGGTCCCGGTGCGCCTTGCCTGCTAGAGGATGGTTCGCTGCTGGTTTGCCGAAGAAAAATTTAGGATGTTGAGTGGCCGAATTACGCCGAACATGGTGTTCGTTGTTCGGGTCACCAAATGTAGAGGAGGTGGTCTTCCTCTACATGAGTCCTGACCGGCGATGATGGAATGTCCCAGCGGGCAGATGTGCGTGGCCTCACGCTAGGACGGTGCCGGTAGAACTGCTGTGCCAGCGCCGTAGCGCGTGGCAGCAGAGGCGCGTCGTCGTCGTCTTCCACGGGCCGCCACAAGGTACCAGTTCAAGCTGCGCTGGCGGTAACTGGAAAGTGAACTGGTACCAGTTCAAGCTAAGCTGGTGGCAAGTGGGCAATGTGTGCAACCAGTTCAAGCTGGGATCGTGGCAACTGGAAAGTGGACTGGTACCAGTTCAAGCTGGGCTGGCAGCATCTGGAAGTGAGGTGGTGCCAGTTCGAACTGGACCGGTTTACATATTTGGGAGGAAGTTTCGGTTTCAGTGCCAGGACAGGTTAATATGAAAATTGCAAGACGAAGTTATAAAAACGATCAGAAAGTAACTTTATTAGTATAAATAATCATATTTCAATCTTTGGTAAAGTTCGTTAGTGTTAACGAAAGTTATTTTGGAACTCTTATATTTGTATTTTGTGCGTTCCTGCTCCCGCGTTGAATGATGCGTTTACTGTGCAACGGTCGCTTGCTTAGCAGCGTGCTTGTACAGCCAATTTTGCGCGTTATGTTCTTAGCGTGATGTGTGACATAGGCGTTGGTTTTGTAATCTAAAGGATTTGTCTGCAAGTTACGACAGTGCGACAGTACAATGAGCGTCAGTGGCCGTGCGGGTGGGTGTTATAGGATTACAGCTCGACTACAACTGTGGAGACCGCTTTATATCGTGAGCACTATATGCTTAAGTGCTTCTCCCTTGTGCACCATTTAGAAATATTACTTCCACTAAAACCTCTTCTCTTTGTTCCGCGTCACATTCGTGGCACCTGCAAGTGCATGCCGTTTTACGAGTAACATCCGGTTTATGTTAACGTTACCAGCAACTTTTTTCATTCATGTTTTTTTTCGTTCATTCTCGTGTTTTAGATCCTTCACACCACGGATGTTGTCGAACTAGCGTAGTGCGCCGGAGTAGTTATCATTGCCCCCGAAAGCCGGCGAATCTCTTAGTTGAAAGGTCCCAACTACTGCACAACGGAAATGTTGAGAGATTCGCGTACTTTCTAGGGCCACGACTGCTCAAATTGAGTGACTGTCCCAGGCACACACTACAATTACATATGGCAATTGAATGCATATTCACTTGTGCCTTTTCAACTTTCCAGAAACCTTAAGCTGCTGGGGCTCAAAGGAAAATATCGATTCCATCGTGTGCTATTAAGAACATCTCAAATACTTTGTTAAATGATTCAAGATGTCCACAGCAGTCAAGCAAGGGACCAATCAACCATGAAGTATTATCTATTCCATGTAACGCTGTACTTCATCTACTGCTATAATTTAATTACGTTATAGTTACGCTACATGTACATTAGAATATGTGTAATGTTTGACTACAAATAAAATACAATTTTGCATTGCAGTTCTTTGGATCTGCCGTTGCTGGGAACAGCAATCCTGCAAAGGGACACCGGTTACATACAAGCTAACCCTTGTCCGAACAGGCCGCTCTAAGTGAAGTCATTTCAACCGGTCCCAACTCAACAATGAGGTTTGCAACCAGTTCCAGTCGAGACTGCGACCGGTTAGAAACCAGTTGGGCCAACTGGTACCAGTTGAGACTGGGGCCGGCCAGAAACCAGTTGGGCCAACTGGTAGCAGTTGATCGAGCTGGTCCCTGTTCGATAACACAGTTCGCCCTCCCAGTTGCAACTGGACCAGTTCAACTGGGACTGGGTGAGCTGTGTTATCGAACAGGGACCAGTTCGATCAACTGGTACCAGTTGGCCCAACTGGTTTCTAACCAGTCCCAGTCTCATCTGGGACCGGTTGCAACTGGGACTGGGTGAACTGTGTTATCGAACAGGGACCAGTTGTTGATCTGGGACCGGTTGAACTGGTCCCTGTTCGATAACACAGTTCAACTTGTACCAGTTCAAAAAATTTTTGCCTGGGAAAAGGCATTGGTACTGCACCGAGCTTTTATCCAGGACGGTGAATACTCGCTACCACCAACTGTTTTAGAGGTTCGGTCTGCGCAAACCCGAAAAATGACACGCACGTTGTGTTTTCATTCTTGTTATCATGATGCACTAAGGAACACCTATGCTTCATCGCTCAACAACACCGTCACATATGCAGTAACCAGCCACTGTTAATAAAAAACAGGGATGTCATGCGTATTGAAAGTACGGAAACAAAGAACGGCGAGGCACAAAGAATACACAGCCCGCCGAGAGGAGCCGAGCGGACGCCGCAAAGGCCGGAAGAGAACGCTTCTGGCGTCACGGCTGTCCAAGTGCGGCTTTCAGTCGGGGGCAAAAGATGCAAGTTGAAAATTACATCACAAATTCTCGGAGCCGAATATAAACAAAATATTTTGCATGGTGGCTCGGAAAGATATAAGGAATCATCTGATGAAGCCTATTTATTTTACATCTGGGGTCCAGACTGTCCTTTTAAGGTAAGTCAACCTAGCTGTGATGCATCGTACGACGCCTGCGTTTACTTGTGTTTAACCATCGAAGTACATTCTGTTGCAGACGGTGGACGCATTGCAATGGCGGAAGGAGAGGATCGGCTGCATCGGTGAAGCGACGATGTACATTTACAAGTGAGGCTAATTGTATTATTTCGTTTACAGGTGACCGTGGACTCTATCGGTTGCAAGGACGTGAATGGTGTACACAATGGTTACAAAATGGTGTACTGTTCCAGCATTCATGTTGGAACAATACCAGCGCGATATTGACTTCGCTTTCTTTACAGGTTGTTTCCTGTCTCAACGGTCACAACATACGTGTGCAAAATTGCAACCGCTTCTCACATCAAAGCGTGTCTGGTTGCCATTTGCTTGGACAATTGTTCGTCGGCCATTTCGTTTGAGGGAACTGTCGTGTCCGTCACTATGGTTGATATTGTTTGAGCTTTGCAGTGCAGCCTGTTCGGAGTTTCGAGGATTGTTTATTCGATGTTTGGAGGACTGGTTGGTGCATTCGGATGGGTTGTGTATATTAGGGAACCGTGTATGCTTTCCATTCGGCAAACGCTGATGTACTGCATACAATTCAAAGGTATGTGCACGCCAATAAAATTTAGTGTTTCAAGTGCGATGTCCTTGGTGCATTTTCTTCCTTTCTTTTCTTTTTTTTCCTTTTTTGTGAAGCCTGAGGTAATTTTTCTGTTAGAAACTCGAGGGGCGCACAATGTGTCCTCGCGTATAGTGGGGTTCGAGTAACCCTGCAATACGTCCGGTACACTACGGCTCCTGGCGTCAGCAGGGATGTCGTACCAGTTGTTTCAGGGGGCACACAGCACCTGCAGCTTTCGCAGGCACCGCGGGCTTCTCGAAGTCATCTGGCACATTTTTAAAGAAATGTGCCAGTTGATCAGACGGCACCTATCCGTCACTGGGTTTAGAGTTTAACGCTTCGAAGAATTGACAGCACTCCTGCACGAGGTGGAGGCCACCGTGAACTCCAGACCTCTCACTTATCTACATTCATCCACTGAAGAACCAGCTGCTCCGACACAAGTGCACTATGCTAGTGGGCATAACTTTAACGACGTTACCGGAACAACCAGCAGCGGAAACAAATACTTCAACAGCGACGGCACAGTTAAAAGGTGGAGACATCGACAGAGAATGGTGGATATCTTCCTGGAAAAGGTGGAGAAGATAATATTTACTTCAGTTTTGAGGTCGGCTCACGAGTGCCGGACCCCAAACAAATCAACGGCCCTTCGAGAAGGCGACCTGGTCCTTCTCCACGAAGAAAAGCTCTCCAGACAAATGTGGAGACTCGTAAGAATCGTTGAGCTGTACACGGGGCGTGACGGCAACGTGCGGTTCGTGCCAAGTGAAGCTTCCCAGTTGTGGGCGGGCACTCGTCGGCCAGTACAGCTATTGTACCCTCTCGAAGTGATTGAACAATGAGTGGACTTGTTTTCATATTTTGGGCGGGGGAGGATGTTCTGGTTTAGTGCAAGGAAGAGGAAGACGGCAGTTGCCATACACGAGGGTTTTGGGTTCTGTTTCCTTTTTTAGGAACGTTCTGGTTGGTCTTCGTTTGTCCTCGGAATAAAGAGGTTCGATTATAAAGAGCGGAGTAGTCGCGGTCCCCCCCCCCCCCCCCCATTACAGTCAGAGTGGAAGTTCCACAACAACTCCTTTTGAACGCTTTTTTAGTAGAGTATTCGAACACAAACGGCGCATTGCCGGGCAGCAGATTTCCCGGAGCTAGTACCGGAGGAAACGCGAGCGCTGCGCCACGGCCAAGAATGATTCGAGGAATAGATCATTTGCAAAAGTTTCCAGGAGCAGCGCGCCGCCTTGGCATGGCGGCTGGGAAATGTGGTGCAAAACGACAGCGACAGTGCGTACACCAGTACGACGACGACGACGATCGGAGATGATAGGAAAAGCAAATCGATGTCGTTTTTGCATCGCATCTCCCGGCAAGCCCTGTCAGGGCGCGCGCTGCTCCCTGGAGCTTTTTCTAAATGGCCTATTTGGACGTCTTTCTTCAGCCGAGGTTCGGTCTCCTTACTGCTCCTTCGTGGTCGAGAGCCAACGAGCGAAGAGCTCTCTCCTCCAGTTTTCTCCTTCTCCGTGCACTTTACAGTACGCACCAGTCGACACCAATGATGTGTTCAACGCCCACCGGGGGGATCTATATATTTTCATAGGAAATGTCAGCCAGAAAGTATGACACGGGACGGATTTGTCACGAAGACCAAGCTGTTTTCTTCTATGTGCACAATCTTGTTCAACAAAATCGTATTCATATTTGTCGTATGACGAATCAGAGGGGTGAAATGAGAATGAACAAGAGGGGGATATAAAACGCCCTAGTTGGTTCCCAAGGACGATCTCTGAAGCTACACGCCAGAGTACGTTGCATTTCTCATCTTCGGTTCCCCGAGATGACAGTGAGGTTTGTAGCGCCCCAACGTCCATAATGCTGCTTTTGTTTTCGTAGTGCCATAGTGTTGGAGGGACAGTTCATACATATGCTGGTCGTGGACAATATCCGATAGGCTGACGCAGAGTAGGGCGATGAAAAGACTTAAGCTGTCACCTTCCTTAGAAGTTACACGAATTGAATTTTTGTACGGATTGACATTCCTGTAGGATGGTAGTGTCGGAGCATTCTACGCTCACGAACCACTATCTAAGCCAAAAACATGAGACTAAGTGAAGTCAACCAGTAACATACCGCTCCGATTCCTACCAGCATACGGGTGACTTTTACGATGCAGTCCTTCACGTGGTCTCTGTACGCATCAGAACCCTTAAGACAAGAAAGAAGAAACACATTATCGGGTTGCATAAACTACGTTGATTACTACTACTTCTGATTACAGAGAGGTTAACAAAAACTAGTTTATTTAGTGGAGAATTTAACATGAAAACTACAACATGGTATTTTAACAAAATGGTCGACGTTGCGACAGTGGCACTGTCTTCATCAGGACCTATATATATATACACACCTATATACATATATATGTGCTGAAAGAAAGGGGTTCGGCGACCGCGACGTGCCACCTTAATTAATGATTTACCATCCTGTGTACGTAACTCAAGGGTGCTCCTCTACGCTGATGATATCAAGTTGTACAGATGCATTGAAAGCTATCATGATTGTGATCTGTTGCAAGATGATATTTCTCGTATTCATATGTGGTGTTCTAAAAATTTGTTAAACCTTAATATTCGGAAGACTCTTGCTATCTCCTTGACTAGAAAAACTAATTCCATTGTTCATCATTACACACTTGACTCCCATTATATAAGAATAAATTTCGTTGTTCGTGATCTTGGTATACTCATTGAGAGCTCTCTAACATTTCAGCCACACGTGTCGAGTATAACCAGTTCAGCGGTGCGCAAACTTGGTATCATTGCACGCATCACTAAGTCATTTGCTCAACCAAATGTGTTTGTTTAGGTTATTATTTGCTGTTGTGCTGCCCATCCTGGATTTGTCACTGTTGCCTGGAACTGTACAAGCAAAGCGCTTTCTGACGACATTGAACATGTCGTACGCCGCTTCATTTCTATTCTTTATTACCGACATATTGATGTCAGAGTATACACAATTACGAGCATATCCTGGAGAAGCTTGGCTTGCAAACCTAAAACTTTTAACGATTGTGTCTTCTTGTACAAACTGGTTCACTCCGTCTTCAAGTCCCCCGATTGACTACGCTTAAAGCTCAGCTACGCCGATTTTCGAGTGTTACAGAAATGGAATGGTACTCACACGATGTGTTCATAAGGGAACACTGAATATGTATGCAAAATAGATTATCCCAAACTCCTCGCGGTTTTTCCGAAAAGTGAATTTTAGTTTCACTGACATCCCGTCTTGTGGCCCGCAAACCCTGTGTCGATGACACATTCGTGGTCTGCCCGTGCTCCGGCTTGGTATGACTTTTGGCTTGGTTTCTTCCGCCAAGCCGGCCAGTTTTTCCTGCCGAGCCGTCTGCTGCGCAGATTCACATTGGGGAAGTGATAAACAGTTCGTTATTAGAGAGCCAGTATATTTCTGGACTTTACGACTCTGGACACTGAACCCACGAGGAACGTGAGTTTTGCTTCCTTCGGCTGCAAAGCATTTGCTAGGCCAGTACAGTCTTCCTGGTGTGATTCGTGTTCTGTGCGTGCCGAGAATGCGTGAGCGTTTTGCTCCCGTCTGCAAGAACACTTCAGCATGCAGTTCCAATGTTTCAAACCACACTTTTCCGAAAGGCGAAAGAGAAATCTATTGACTGCAACAATCGGTTACAACTCCGATTGGGTGCCACCTTCGAAAGCAGCGATTTGATCTGTTCATCTGGCTCATACGAATGTTACGGAAGCAATGCGCAACTTGTTTCGCAAGAAGCCGAAGATGTCTCGTCCGGGATGCTGTGCCAACCTTATCTGCAGCAGGAGATTGCAGGGGCAGGACTAGGCAGCAGATAAAGGTAAGACGCGTAATGTTAGACAAGTCAGTCATGCGGTGCAAATTGCATCACGTAGAAGAGAAAAATACGCTATCTGTCAGTTACTGCTTCATCCTTTAGAGATTACGCCCGCAGGTGTATTCTCAGTACAGATTTGGAATTGCCTTATTTGTTAAATGATTTCGCAGGCATTCTGGCACCACCGAAAAGCTTGCACTCCACGTCTCAACTATCACCGTCTGGGTTTCAAGCTGAAGGCTGTCACGAGTGCCAACCAGACGCCCCTTTAAAGTTCATCTGTTTTTGTTGACGGAACCGTGACACCTGGCACTGAGACATTTCATTTTCTGATTAATCAAGGGCATTCCATCACTTGTGCTCGACTTCTTGTGTTCGTATACCCTTGCTGTTGCTCGCTAGCTTAGAGCAACCATGCCTGAGGTGCCAGCGCTTTCAGAGTACATTTAAGCAGTACATTTACATTTTACATTTTAAGTAAGTACATACATACCTTTTGTATACCTTTTGTCACTGACTAATTTGGTGGCAAAGTTATGAGTGGCAGTTGTGCAATTTTAAGCACATGTTTAAAAAGATAGGATATGGGAAGTGCTGACTGGTTGAACATGTGGAGTACCCAATATAATAATTGGGGGTTTACATCGCGAGACAACTGAGTGTGGAATACACAGCACAGTGTAATGTCCCTTATTCTGGCAATGTTAGCATGGTTCAAGAAGTGGGAAATGTTGCACTACCCTTAATAACATCTGTTGGGCCCAGCAAACAGGATACACATACCCTGATCTGAAGACACTATGTCTAACTCAAAAGCAATATGAGATCGACCCGTACGTGTTTATTTGCGAAACTGTTATGAATTAAATATGGCCTGTGTGGTATAGAACAATGCGCACACTCAAGTAAACATGCAAAAAATACGTATAAGGTCTCTCGACCTACATGCCGCGATGCGCTCTACGAGATAAACAACACACTACAAAACTACATCCAACACTTTTTGTGCGGGGCAACTCTAATGAGCACTTTCATATAACCGACGAATGGTTCAACGAATGCAGTTCGAGTGGTCACGATACATTTCTACGTCGTTCATTGCAGTCGCGCTATGATGCTGCACAATAAATGTATCTCGTGTAACAAGCCTGGCAATCGCACGATGTGCATGGGCAGAAATACGGCCTTTTTCTTTGAACACCAGTCCTCTGCAGGTATATGCTCAAACAATCACCAAGTCTCACGTTGTTGCTCAATCGCTCCCATTCCTGCACTTGTAGTAAAATCAGCAAACGGGTTGACGTGAATGGCAGCTGAACGGTTGAACTGCGAAGTTCTCGAGCACATAATCACAATTTCACGCTGAAAATGATGTTGAGGTGAGTTCGCGGTTGTTGTTTCCATCGTTCAATAGTTCTCGGGATTACCTCGGACGAAACGCTCATCGTAGCCGGCGGCCATAACTGGATTTCCTCGCAAACGGGAGAAGACGACAGGGAAGTCAGAGAAAGCCTCAGCTTTCATCAAATCAGACGCACGATTCTCTATCTAAGTAGTTGGAGCAGGTTTATCCCATCTACGTCACAAAAATGGCTGTGCCCATGGCTTGTTTTGGTTTCTTTGATGAATTAATTTTCGTAATAGGAAGACAAAATTGAGAAACGAAGGTGCGTTTCGGGGGCAGTTGGATGTGCTCGTTCTGAATATCACAACCGTTTCAACACATCGGGAAATCGGCGTAGCTGACCTTTAAAGGTCAGATATGCCGATATTGAAATGCCGCAGAACTGAGCGATACTCGCGCTGTGTGTTCATTACCGAACACTGAATATGTGTGCGAAATATCTTGCTCCAACTGTTCGTAGTTTTTTAGAAAACAGTTTTTTTAGTTCCCACGCCCGGCCGTCAGACCGTCGGCAAACCCTGCGCACGGGCGCACCGACGTCACTGCTCTCGGTTTATCTGTCTTTGGCTTGGCATGGACTCTTGGCTTGGCCGCTTGGCTTCTTTCGTTTCGTCCTCTGTGCATCGTACATAAGCGAACAGCTGTTATGTTGTTGCTAAGCCGGAAACAAAGCATGTGAATATTTTTTTTTTTGGCACGGCGTCGTTTGGAAAGTGCACTTCCTTGTTCTGACCTTGCCTTTTATGGGCTGGAGCGATATGATACGTGTATGCCACGGCGAAGTTGTCGAAGATGCGACGGTGCTACGCTGTTAGAACAATTCATCGGAGCATTCAAGTGTTACCTTTATAAGCTGCCAAAAGACCAAGCAGTGCGAAGCTCTTGGCTGACAGTGGTGCCTGCTAATTTCCACTGCAAGGATTTCGTCACGAATGTTATCATAGGTTACGCGCGACTCCAGAGGCAATTTGGAATCTCGGCACGAAATCGTCTGATGAAAATCTGAGGTGCCCGACGCACAACATTTTGAACGTGCCACGGAGGATCAAGGCAAAAAACGAGAGCAAAAAAGGTAAGTCGAGGTTCAGATAAAAAAATAGCAAGCTTAATGAATCGATTGTGCAGCTGTCCTACTGCGCTTACTCTGATATAACCACGATTAACAACACAATAGTATTGATAATCTAACTTCTGAATTATCACAGGTGCACGCTGAAGGCGGAAATGAAGCATGATCTGGCTTGCATCTGGTGCATGAAGAAATTGCTGACACGTTAGTTGCAGTCTACCTCCACCAACAGGTATGACAATGTGATGTTATAATTTGAGTATTCACCTATGTTCAACTTTTCATGTGCACTCGCATGCAGACATCTTGACACCACTTTTAAATCTGCCCTCAAAGTTACAACCTGTGCTTTCAGGGTGGAAAACAAAGGTCGCCATTCCGATTAGCTGCTATCTCCCAGTTCAAGCACTTTTGCTGTCTGGACACTGGTTCCTGTGGATGGGTGTTACAAGCTTCACTGTCTGATATAGAAGGTACGTTACATTAGTTCAGTTAATTTGTCTTTTGCACATTTTTGTTACTGTTAGCTGGATTACTGTTGGACATACAATCCTTTGACACCGAAGCTGATGTCGCCTCTGATAACGTTTTAGAATTTTCAGTGTCATCAACGTCCATTGAGGAAGGTGCCTTTACTATCTGTGAATCTTTAATTGAAGAATAGCCCAGAATTCATGTTAACATTGTCTACTCTTATTAATTCACTGTCTGTGTTCTGAGAGCTAAGAAAAATGGAAACTATTTATTTGTCACAACTTCACACTGGATGTGGTACTGGCTTGACATGTAAGCTAAAATACCTGGATTCTACAATAATTGTGTTCAACTTGGTGCATTACCGTGGGCAATGCCACATTCACTACATTTTTAGTGGGTCGGTGCACAAATACTGTGTGCATACTGCATACATACATACTGTTCGATAGGCAAAAATACCTGAGCAGTGCTGTGTAGTCTTTTTACCCAAAGTCCATACTCTTACTGCAAAGTCACAGTACGTAGAACAGCAATGTGCAGGTATGCTGCGATAGAGATTCACAACAGAAAGAAGACTGTTGAGAGCATCTAAATTTTAATGAGACGAGACTTTCGTGCACAAGGCTGCTCTTGTTAATGTCTAACATGAAGTTACAAAATCCCAGAATATATAAACATGTTGTAATGTAGAGAGCGAGGGTTGGTACAGACATAAAAATAATTATACAATCATATATAATAAAATAAAAAGGGGGTACAACTCCCCCCTCAACTCAACTCGACAACTCAATAACTCTACTTATTCTCTACCTTACAACATGTCATATATTCTGGAATTTTGTAACTTGATGTTAGACCTCAAGAAGTACAGCCTTCTGTGCGAAAGTCTTCTTTCTGTTGTGCACAATCATTATACAGTAAATACGATATCCATTTCTTGTCATTAATTCTTTTTTTTTTCTGCAGTGATGAGCATCCATAAGGACACATGGCCAGAAAGGGAGTCTCTTTGAGATGACAAACCCTCATCACCTCATGAGGATACAATGGTTGACGAATGGTTCTCAAGCACATCGAAACTTCAACAAATAATTCATGAAAAGCAAGCCAGTCAGTGCTAGCACCAGGAATTGAACGTGGACCGTCCTGCTACCAGTCAGAGATGTTACATTTCAGGCGCTCATTGACTTTTGGTGAATTACTTGTTGACTTTGTCCCAAGGTGGAGCTCGCCACAGCTCATTTGCTATCTGTTAATGTTGTGGCGTGTGTTGCGTTTTTCTCTTTGTGTGTTCCAGACTCAGAACGGTTAATTTGGATCAGGTCAGGTACGTTTCATTTAGACATGGCAAACATAAAGTGGTGTTTCTCAACACAACTTAGCAGTGGCCTTCATGCATTACTGCTACGGCCATTAAGCGTGAATGGAAAGCTGCACATTATGCATGATGTAAAACCCCAAGACTAGGGAACACGAAGGGACAGAACACAAACACGTCCCTTTGTGTTCCCTAGTCTCGGGGTTTTACATATGCATCATCTTCACCAGCTCGCTTGCTTCCTAGCCATTTTTTCTGCACATTATGTTCACTCTACTTTATCGTGTGCTATGTATAATCTTGTTCAAGTTCTGTCAAACGACGTGTAATGCTATAAAAAAATTCAGTACACTGTTTATGTGGGTTGAATGGTAGCGCATGAATGCAGGAAGGAAACTGTCATGTTATGGCAAGTGTTTACGTATTGTACATTTAACTACTAATTTTATTGGTTAGCTTTCGCCGGCGTGTCATGTCAAGCCATGTTATATTAATTTGGAACATGTTCTTCTTAGTAGCCAGAGCAGCTGATACACAGTGAGAACATAGCCCGTGTGTGTTTGTCTTTTCCACCGCAGCCCTTGGGTTTCCTCCCTGATGGCTACACATGTCAGGGATAGGTTTCAGAACCGGTAGTTCCCGCCAAGTGTGAATTGCTTTTCAGGGGATCATCACGCTGGCAGATGAAACATATGGTTTAAATTATTTGCAGGACAGGAATTGCGTAGCTTCACACAAATACTACTACTACGACGTAAGAGTGGTTTCAAATCTAGCTTTTTTGTGTTCCTGACATTATCGCACAAGATGTAGTATCCACTATGATCCTTTATAGGGGGTATGTACAGTGCAATCAACAGATGCTATTTACAAATCTGTGTTTTCTACTGTGTTGAAATGGGGTAGTTTGTATCTGAGAGCCATAGTGAAACACAGGCAGCCAAGGACAGACTTTTGATGCCCTCGAAAACATGGCAACACATTGCAGGGACTCTGGATGCTGCCTAAATTTCCAGAACACACAGCTCAAGGCAGCGGTTAAATAACAAGTGGTTAGAGAAATCCAAGACAGTTGCATGTGTAAGCAGTCCGCTGTTGGATTTGCTTCTGTCGAGATACGTTATCTCAAAGGGAACGCACGGCACACTCAGAATGATACTAGGGCTGCCTGTGAAATAGAATGAGGAGAGGGGAAGATATATAACCCTTTTTTCTTGTCTGTTATTCTATTGGTTAAATTGTCATTTGCTTAGCAGCATATATGTGTATATTCCAGAGTCTGCTAATAAATATATCAGTTTAGAGCTAGCAGTCGCATTGTAGATGTCTCATCCTGTCCTTGGCTGCTTGTGTTTCACTATGGCCATGCTTGCTATTGCAAAAACAGAAAACAAAAAAAGACAATAGAAAAACACGAAAAGAGCGACCTAAAAAGCTGCCTGTTCTAGTGCTCACATGGAGGCAATGCAATGAGGTACATGTTCCATTCATGAACTGTGCATAGTAGTACATATCACAACGGCAACCGATTATTCAGATTTTTCTTGAAGTACTTTGTTTTTTAGCTTTGTTTGCACAGTCTATTATTGGAGCTTTATGTGATTCCCCTCTTGAGATACTTTAAGATTGCTGATGCTGTGCAGTTTGTTAATTTTGAAACTGTACTGTGCTGAGGTACAAAAACAGAATTGTCATATCTGCATTTGAGCACATAGGAATAATTTGTAAGTACTTTCCTTGTTGACATTAATATTTGCACCAGGTCACAACATTGTTGATTGATGGAAAATGTAAATAAATATATATTTATTTGCTTGCCAAACAATGCACAAATGTCTTCTTTTCTAGTGAGATATTCCCTGTTACCAGACATAAATGTGGAAAAGTTAAAGGGGCACAATGATGGTAGAGTCTAGCATTGCTTTTTGCCACTTCACATATATTCACTGTTTCGTGTGCACATGTAGGAATAGGAAGGTAGAGCATGCGCATAAAAAATTTCGTATGCAGCCACACATATGGTTCAGAAGATTAATTAGATGATGTCCAAGCATATATAATTGTGCTTCATGTGCAATGGGTATGCTAACGGATTGCTTCCATGAAGCCTTTTCATTTATTTTTATAAATTCTTTTTATAAATGTTATTTTTATTTTATATAAATTTCATATTACATATTGTATACTTATATTTTTATAAATTTTATAAATTAAAAACTCAATTACACGGCCCCTGTAGAGTGCCCTTTGCAAATGGTTTGGTAACGTGTCTCTAACTGTAAAGGTAAGAGGCATCGAGAATGCTGCAGACAAGGTTGCAACTTACATATTGCTTATCATGTCCTACATACAAAGTGATTTGTACAATAATTCCTGAGCACGGAATTAATTCCGAGGCTGGCCAGTGATGTCACCCAGGACGACAAGTCACATAATTGCCTCTAACACTTTTACACCCCATGGGCTGAGTTGTGAATTGAAAGAGCACTCTACAGAAGGATAAGGTGCACCTGATTTCTAGGATATGCTATGCCCTAACTCTTCAGACACCACATTTCTAAAAACACCATTTCTAAGTGGCAATATGTGCTCTGGTACTTCTTTTGCGTCTGCATAGTGTGCAACCACATGGCTACTGGAGCTTTCGTGTGCATGTTTTTGTGCGACGGTGCTCATTACAAACAATATCCAGATGTTAGACATAAAATGCAGTAGTTTGTAGCGTGCCACACAACGCAGCGTGTGGGTGTGTGATTCAAAGAAAGCTTCTGGAAAATGCACAGAATCCCACAAAAAGTTTAAAATGTGATTTGTATTTCGTTTTACGTCTCTCGTCGTTACATACCATCGTCGACGCTGTTGCACATTGATAAATCGTACGTAAAACTTGTCCCATAGCAGTATGCGGTTTCTCAAATACATAGCACAATTTTTTCCTGCAGGAATAAAACGCTGTCGGCATTTTCTTGCTAACACGGCTGTCGAAACGTCAGTCTCTACAATGGGCAAGTGCTGTAAAGGGGCTAACGCAGACGCGACTTGATACAAATTGTACGTGCTCACAAAACACAAACGACGAATTCCAGTCACAACATCGCACAGAGGTTGGTTCGCGAATGAGTTCGCAGCTGCTGCACTGTTTACTTATCGCGGAACGGTGGAACCCGGCTGTCCGCCATCTTCAAGCACAGATACGTGAAGCCGCGAGAAGCCGTAGCTGAAATCCACTGACAAGTACGAAGGCGCGTACACGTCACAATGCCCGTTCGGGTGCATCTACGTCATAAAAATGGCTGCGCCCATGTGTGTTTCGGAATGAATTATCTATTTTTTTGACATGGTACTGTACCGAACTGAGAGAATGAAGGTGCATTTTGGGGAGAGCGGATGTGGGCTTTCAGAATATCACAACCGTTTCGACTATTTGGAATATCGGCATAGCTGACCTTTAAGGCGGTCCCCTCCGCTCCTTGTTTGCGCGCTACCATCGAGGGATGGTCGCACCGCCGCGAAATAGTTTTCTTCATATTTTTTTTCCCCTCGACGCTGGGGGCGGAGCATCCCGCTTGCGCATGTGTCGCAGATCGCAGTGGCTTTGGAGGAAATTGTCTTCTGTCTCTCGCGCGGCGGTCTTTCCGACACCTTCGCTCGGAGGGAACGTGGCAACGAGGCCGGTTTCACGCAAGTTTTCATGGGCCGAGCACGGGCATTATTTAGGTATATGGGGCTGTTCACACAACTGCTGCTCTCAATTCCATATGTTTCAGTGGGATCCGTGTTGCGTCTCTGAAACGCACAGACGAGAAACTCTCCTGACGCCGCTATTGCACCGAAACTTTTCTCGATTCACTGGCGCCTTTTCGTTTTTTGCAATATGCAATCCAAGTTTGCGGACTTTGTTTTCGTCGGCCATCACGTCGTGCATGCGTCCAGCGTGTTACATCAATCCTGGGCCCGTAACTAATGTTTGTGCACTGCGCATCACATTCTCATCATGATCATCATTACAGATCTCATAACCACCCCTGTGAGCCATGGGGTAGTGGTCCAATATTGTAGTGGGGAATTTCCTCAGTCATCATCATCATGTATGTGTTGTTGTGGCTGTTTGCAGACTTGAAACGCTGAGTTTGAATGATTCGGGAAACGTTCTGATTTTTAGAGAGTGGAATGAAATGGTGACAGTATCAAGAGAGGGGGAATATACCCATAACCGCTGCTTCAACAAAATGCAATAGCCTTGGTGGCCCTTTGAGAATCCGTTCTTTCGAACACACGACCAGTAAGGTGAACAATATTAGGGATCCCCTAGGCTTGAGTGTAAGGCTGTAGATAAAAAAAATCAATCGGTGTATAAAAAGCAGTGATGGCCAGTAGTTAACTACATGTAGTTAAACTACTAGTTAAACTACCAGACTGTAGTTAAAAAGTAGTTATCCACTACTTGCAGAAATGTAGTGGCAACTACTAGTTAAACTAATGTTTTAAGTAGTTAACTACAGTAGTTAGGTTACTGAAGGCGCGAACTACTTCCGATTTGGCCGCAAGCTTTACGGCACGATTGTGCTTCCGACTTTTACCTTGAGCTACTTGTTTGATGAGAACGGTGTCGTGCATGTGTACTAAATCTTCACTTTTAATGCGTGTCCAGCAGTGTGTGCGGATTTAACGAGTCATAATCGGATTTAAATCAAATCCATGTTTTTCGTAACACCGCAAATCAATCCAAATCAAGTCTGGATTTAACACTTGAGGCGACATTATATCATTTTAAATTCGGATTTGTTTTTGGTGTGCTAAATCAAATCCGGTTTTTAAATCAGGATTCATCAAATCCGTCAACGAATCCGGGGCTAAGTTCCCGAAATAACTGTAGCATGCAGTCTGACCATGTCTACATGGTACAGTTACTGAATGCATTCGCTGGATAATACCCGTGACATGGTATAAAACACTATAAATCTCACCTGCAGCGAAGAGTATGAACAAGCCCAGCATAGCAGATGCGAAGGTTGACACTGACATTTTATTTATTTTCACGTGGATATCGGAGTAACATATTTGTCAAATACGCTTACTCGGCACATAAGATAAAGCCAACAGCCGGGAATTATGTTGTGTTAAATGTCACGGCTGCGTGCTGCACACCGCAGTTGTGTTTATAACAAACTCAGTAGTGCATCCGCCAACACGCGTAAGCAGTCTTATTCTCTCAAGTTCTAGTTTAGAAAGACCAGCTGCTCCAATGTAGCTTGGTGCAGCCCTGTTTCTTTTCGCGGTCTTGATCAGGCTGGCTGCTGAGAGCACTCGTACGACCTTGCTCCAGAACTTGCATGTACTGCAAATACATGTTTCGCTACTTCCGAAAGCAGCGGGTAGCGGGCCACTGCGGACATCAATAGCAGAGAGGGGAAACAACATCATCCTTTACTGTACACTCGCTTAAATAGAGGATTTCGTCGTTCGTTTTTGCGGTAAGAGTTCTGCGGTGGTACTGAGTTGACCATAAGCAAGCCTCTATGAAAAAGGGCAACCAACATTCACATTCCTGTTCCTGGACACAATGACCTCATACGACTGGTTCTCATGTGGACATTTCGGGACTTATTTTAGCAATCCTTTGGGACACCAGAACGCGACATCAGTCGCAGTTCAGAGCCAATAAAACAGGCAAAAATACGTGTATGGTAGTCCTTTCTCGAACGTACATTGTTTGAGCTCAGTGGACCAGTGGTGCGCTTTCTCCAATGCGTTCATTTCTGAGAAATTATAGAAAGCTGTGATACCGTTGTGAATTAGACATCGAACTGCATACGTGATTATATGTGAGAGTATTGCATGACGTACCTTTAGTGCTCGGAAGGGAAGATGGCTATATGCCTTAGAGGTGGTCTGTCTGACAGACAAACCACCTCTTAAACTTGAAGCAGTCTACAAACAGTATCCGTAGACTGCTTCACGCAATCAAAAATCGTGGCATTTCTTTTTAAACGAAACACAACTTTTAGCGGGACATTGGGAACCGAGATGGCGGGATGTAAGGCAAGCCATCTCAAATCCAAACACTTTTTAGACCTTCTCCTCATTAAGAGTTGCATTGCATCATGTGTAAACATATGTGAAATGCAATTCAGTCAAATCTCTTGTAAAAACGTAATTACACAGACGGCCTCAGATACGACTGACAAGAATCTGCCCGCCCGTCAACGTCAAATTTCGTAGCAGTCAAAATCCAACCAGTTCCCTTCAGAAGCTTGACCAAATACACATCCAATTCCGTCGGGAAAAAAAACGTGATTCAATCCAAATCCAAATCATCTGTCAAAAATATGATTCAATCCAAATCCAAATCGTCGTCATATTTTCCCCGTAAACCAAATCCCAAATCAAATCCACGAGCCCTTTGATGGATTTAAATCAAATCCCCGGATTTAAATCCGCAACACCGTTGTCCAGTGAAGCCTCATTTGGTGTGAAATAATTATGCAACTCAGTTCATCGCGGAAGCACAGAAAGAATCCCGCCGCAAGCTTTGTATTTCACGGTCGTAGCAGTGGCTTGAGCCCAAAGTTTATCATTGCTTATGATTTATATTTAGGAGTCCAAGAACACTACAAGGATTGGTGTTGATGGACAACGTTAAGTAGTTATAGGTGTAGTTAAACTACATTGAAGTAGTTAAAGAAGTAGTTTTAACTACTCCCCTGAAAAGTAGTTGAACTACTAGTTACTCTACTCCATCACGAAGTAGTTAGTAGTTATAGTTAAACTACTGTAGAAGTAGTTAGCGGCCATCACTGATAAAAAGCTATTTTTTTTTTATTATTCGCTTTTTCTTTCACTCTCTTTGCTCTCCTTTATGGAAGTGACGGTTTCCTCCTCGTAAGCGCGGAGCCGTCGAGAGCAAGCGGGTTGCGGCCTGACCTTGAGCTATGATTCACGTATCGTTTGCTCCTACATTTGTCGATGCTTTTATTGTTTTTAGTGGCGGCGCGTGTTCGAGATGTGGCGTGTATGGCTCAACTGCTCCGATCGTCTCGGCTGGTTTGTCATCGCTTCGCAGCTTTGCTGACCGTTTCGCGAAGGGCTTGAAGTGATAATCCATTTGGACTTGCTTACAGAATGAGGGACGCTAATTGGGGAGACGGAACTGAGCAAAACCGAGCGACCAACTTGTGTCTGATTTTTCGTTCTTCGCAATTTGCGTGATAACATGTGCACATTTACAGCATGCGGATTAGGTGATACAAATCTATCAAGTAGCTATGCGTGGCGTATTACAGAGAAAGCACAGTATTCTGTACCTGTCTGCTGCAGTCTCAGTTGGAATCACATCTATATGGCTTTATGAACAACGATAAAGGTAGGAAGGGACATAGTCGCTGGTTATGTCTGCTTTCTCTTCTACTGCCCACGCGTTGGGGATAGCGAATTTGGGGAACCAAACAACCAATACATTCTGACTATGGCTGGAGACACGGTACATGCTGCACAGCGGCGCACTATCGCTATGATTTCACGTGCCATGCGCCCTCACCTCATTTTGAGTGTGCGTGTCTGTTTAAGAATAGTGGAACACAAAACAAAAAAATAAATAATAAATGATGAAACGAAGCGGTCTTCTTGCTTGACACATACACTCACGCACACACGTAATAATGGAATGACGATGGAATGGGAAGTTCACGGAATGTGTGAACGTTTTTTCAAGTGCACTGGAAAATGAGTGAACACGAACTAATCTTGTTCTTCCGTACTGTTTTTGCACTAATGAAAGGCATCAATGATGGATATGAGGAGGTTGAAGAGGTGGAAAAAAAATAAGCCCCACTTCGCATATGTAACCATAAAGGTCAGAATGGAAGAACAACAGGCGCCTGCGACAGATTTGTATCTGTTCCCGCGGACAGCTTCTGCTTTCAACAATGCATTTTGGAACAATGTACAGGGTGACCTCTTCTATTCCATACATATTTTTATATTATTAGCTAATACTAATTGTTTGTTTTTCTTTCTTTCTTTTTTTTGCCTCGAACCAGCAGCAAAACTGTCTATATTGTGGTGAGATACAATTGTACAAAGAAGTTAGGGTTGGACTTATCGCCACTCTGGAGTATCGTTGTTCCAAGTCACCTCTGTGCAGTTTCACTCACTTCGTGTGGATGGAAAAAGTGACCGCCACAAACGACAGCATATATCTTGATTTTGTTAGAGGATGCCTTTCCATCGGGATCGGGTACACGCAGGCTCAAGAACTAACAGCATCGGTCGGCCTCCCATTCCTGTCGCGTAAGCTCTACCAGAAATGTGACAACAAAGTTAGGGAACACCTTCAATCAGTGGACATTAGGATCCATGAAGAGAGCCGCGGCCGGAGAGGTTCAGCTTGCCAAACAACGGAAGGAGTGTCGCGATCCCGACGGTGTTGGGAACATCCCAGTCATTGTAGGGATGGATGGAGCACGCGATCTTTCGGCCATGGGTACAATGCGAATAGCGGGGTGGAAGTCATTGTCGGTCGTTACACGCCCGAGATTCTCTTCATCGGAGTACGCAACGAGTTCTGCACAACTTGTCGACGCGCTGAGTCGGAGCATAAGGAGCCTCTACCCCACGCGTGTTCTTGCAACTGGAAATCGTCTTCAACGTCCATGGAGCGAGACATTATTGTACAGGGGTTCAAAGAAAGTGAAGAAATGTACGGCCTTAGGTACACTACATTGATTGGAGACGGAGATAGCAGTGTTTTCGTTGCAGTCCAGGAACAGGTTCCTTACGGCCGTTCTGTGAGAAAGGTAGAATGCGTCAATCACATGGTAAAAAACTATACCAAACGGCTGTATAACCCAGAGTTCGAGGTGACTCTTTACAAGTAACTCCTTACTGTAACTAAGTTCCATTTTTTGGTAACTTGTAACTTAACTCGGTACTTTTGCGCCGTGGTAACTTTCAGAAGAACTCGTTCCTTTTTCAGGTAACTTTGCCAAAGTAACTTAAGTTAAGTTCCAAGTTACTTTTAACTCGCGTTTCACTCACGTCCACATATTTTCTTGCTTTCTCTCCGGTTCCTTCATACGTGATATTCGTGATATATAAAACGTGATATTCAATCAATGACAGTATTTTATTCAGGAAGTAAGAACCGCTGCCATTGAAATGAAGCTGAACCATTGTGTGCCCACAGGGAGTAAGATGCAAAGCGTTCGAAGAGACCTCTACCGGAGAAACATCATCATGACATTGGTAGACAGACTGAAACCGAAACAAATCTGAAGGAGAGGGCTGGGTTCCACGAACGGGCACTTGTTCGCTGCCTCCCATTGAAAGAAAAGCAGGACCGAGGGTCGCGTCCCTTTAAAGGACCATATCGTAATCCCGTCAAGACCGTGGCTTTCGGACGCGACCTTGTTCACCTCTAGCTCCAAGCGTAGTTCAACTCTACCAAATTTGTGGCGCTGTCGAACACTATGACGTCATTTGTTTACAAACAGGGAGAGGACTATTGTTGGACATAAACGAACACGATCTAAGCATGTTGCACTCCTCCGCAGGTAACTCAATGTCTAACTCAACTGCACACGCGCGCTGCACCTCCGTAATGCTATTTTGTGTCCGAAGTAACCTGGAAGTAACTCGTTCTTTTTTAAAGTAACTCAGTAACTGCGAGTTACATTTCAGGCTGAAGAACTTCGTTATTACTTAGTTCTATTTTGCACACGGTAACTTAAATTGTAACGAGTTCTTTTTGACGGGTAACTCATTCGCCACAGCTGAAGGCAAAGACGCCAGAAAGCTATTGTCTACCGCTAACATCAAAGTCCTAAAAGGTCTTGCCAGATCCGCAATAAGACGGCGCATACCACGCATTTGGTATCCACAGCAGCTGTCCAAGCGAGCACTCCTCCGTCAAGAGAGGCGATTCGTGAAACTTGAAAACAGAACGGAAAAGGGCAATCTTCTTCTGAGATCCAACATGATGACGTACTCGCAGACAGATCCGATATGCTGCTTCTCGATGCAACAAGTAATGCCGCTGAGACCTACATGAGCATGGTGGCGCGTACAGTCGGTGAAAAACGCGTTGACTAGGCAAAGGGTAAAAGTTACGGGAAAAGTTACGGAAACAGATGGGCGATTCCACGCCAAATGATCCAGCGGACCTGCTCGGCCCTCATAAAACTATCGAAGTTTTACGAAATTTTTTTTAGCAGTCCCTAATAGTGCAAAACGACACACCACGAAACATTTCTTCCTAAATCTCAATGTGGCGGGTGCTAGACACGAGCAAAGTTCGCAGTGCTGTGGAAAACCGTGCATGGCGTGAACGGCAGGTGCGGCTCATAGGAAGCACCTAGAACTGTGCGGTTTTCTATTGCGTATAGAGGATACCATGCTTTACAGAGCGTTCAAATCCCGGTTGTCGTGCTGTAATCGCCGCTGGTTTACAAAGGCCGGAAGTTTCGCAATTTTCCTCCTACTTCGCGATTTTTTTGTGTAAAATCAAACCATTAAATTTTACTGAATATTTTTCCTTGGCAAGGCCTCGTGGAATACTTCAACAGGAAAAATCGCAAGACACGTAACTCTTGTAGTCATTGCAGGAAAAAAAAAAGAAGTATGGGATTTTTCCAAAATTCGCTACAATCGAGCGTAAAACACGCAATGAAGAGGTCGGAAGAGACGCCTGAAACCAACGCAGTTTTATAGAACGAGCCTTCTTCTACAACATATTAAAAAATCTCGAGGGTGTTTTTTCGTATACGGGAGAAAATATTTTTTTTGGAGTAGAGGGTATTACGGCCACACTGACCCACGTTGCATGTATCCGGTGGGGTGCAATACAGGGTGTTCAAAATTAACCTTTCACGAGCGCTACGCAAACACAGCGATGAGAGGAAACCGGATGATAACTTTACGCTACTTCTGTAAGAAACAGGTGCTGCTAATTATGTAGCACCTGTTTCTTACTCAAGGAACAGAAAAAGTAGCACCAGTTTTCTTTTGTTCGCCTATTTATAAAGTGCTAGTGAATGCTTAATTTTGAACACCCTGTATTTGTTTCTTGGGCTCCCGTTTTAATTCATCGTATTTCCAATTTTTTTTTTTCTGGTTGGTTTTCAATATGACAACCACCCGGACCAAAGGAACATGGCTCCAGTAGAGCGCTGTGGAGTTGCAGTTCACCAGTATGAATGTTATAGGCACGTAGATGCATGTTCAGTTGATGAAAGTTTCCTTTAACTCTCACATTTAAATGCTGAACAATTCAGCAAAAATATTAACCACGAAAAGTCTAACAAATTATAACGCTAGAGCAAAAGACGAACGTGCAAAAAAGTCATTGACATGGCAGTACTGGAAACGACGGAATCTCGTGGTGGTGGCTCATCGTCCATGCTGTCCTAGGTTCCAGTGAGGCTCACTGCTATATAAAGCCTTGCACCATTCACATATGGAAGCGTATACCTGCGGATATCCGCAAGAAACTTCTGGGTTCGGATGAAATATGGACGCTTGCTGTGATCTGCGGATCGGACGCGGATGGCGCCGGATCCGGAGCGGGTGAGACTCGGATAAACCGCGAGATTGCGCCATCAGTTTGCTTCACACTAGGTACAGAACATAGAGTACAAGGTGTAGAAAAGCCGCTCGCGCATCTGAGAGAGATCTCTGGCGTCTCGAGTCGAGGTGCGCGGTCGGCGCCGATCTTGCTTTTCACTTGCAAAAAACTCTAGTTATCCCGTTTGGTGCAAAATGTGTTGCTGTGCTTGGTGCTGTATAATCTTTCGTGGAAGCTAAATCTGTACTTGCTGTCGTGTATCCTTTGGTGGCATCATTGACACTCGGGACCTGAACTCGCTCCAAAAGCTATGCCGCTCCGGGGTTTTCACTGTCAGAAAGAAAGAGGAGGAAGTCGCCCGTGTGGATGAAGTTTGGTGACAGCTTTTTTCTTCTTTCTTTCTTTTTTTTGCTGTTTTGCGCTAACGGGAAATAACGTTTATTTCCTGGAAAATTGACCTGATATGTGGAGCATAGAAACTGAACTATTGCTGCGTGCCGTGGGAGACGCGGATTTTTCAGATAGAATGCGGATGTCAAAAAGCTCATCCGCGCAGAGCTTTAGCTCACACGACAGAAAGTATTACTTAGACCTGCCCATCACCGCTAACCTCCCAATCTCCGTTGCCGGCACCGTGCACACCGGAAACAATGCCATAAACTTAACCACCCAGGATTGCAATACGTGTGTTATGCTACAGCAGCAAAGATTATGGTAACCTTGCAGAAGTCTGTGCCACAGCACATTGCTTGGTCATTGAAGCCCAACCAGACCAGAGAAAAATCGAAAATAAAAAGAATTAAAAACAGGAGCCCAAGAAACAAATATAGCACCCCACTGGATACATGCAACGTGGGTCAGTGTGGCCGTAATACCCTCTACTACAAAAAAAAATATTTTCTCCTGTATACAAAAGAACACCCTCGAGATTTCGAGATTTTTTAATATGTTGTAGAGGAAGGCTCGTTCTATAAGACTGCGTTGGTTTCAGGCGTCTCTTCCGACCTGTTCATTGCGTGTTTTACGCTCGATTGTAGCGAATTTTGGAAAAATCGCATACTTCCTCTTTTTTTCCTGCAATGACTATGAAGGTTACGTGTCTGGCGATTTTTTCTGTTGAAGTATTCCTTGGGTCCTTGGCAGGAAAAAATATTCACAAAAATTTAATGGTTTGATTTTCCACGAAAAAATCGCGAAGTAGGAGGAAAATTGCAAAACTTCTGGCCTTTGTATACCTACACCGATTACAGCACGACAACCGAGATTTGGACGCTGTGTAGAGCATAGTTTCCTCTATACGCATAAGAAAACCGCACAGTTTTAGGTGCTTTCTATGAGCCGCACCTGCCGTTCACGCCAGGCACGGTTTTCGCCAGCGCTGCGAACTTTGCTCGTGTCTAGCACCGGGCACATTGAGATTTGGGAAGAAATGTTTCGTGGTGTGTCGTTTTGCACTATTAGGGACTGCTAAAAAAAATTCGTAAAAATTCGGGAACTTTTTGTGGGGGCCTAGCAGGTCCGCTGGATCATTTCGCGTGGAATCGCCCAGATGTCGCGTCGCAGCACTTGCATACAACATGAGAGGTGCAAGATGGCACGACTTCTATCTGCGCAAGTTCGTCGCGAAAAGTCCATCATCCGCTCTGAAGAAACTAATAACATCAAGACAAAACCGCAACGAACGAAAATGCAAAACAGCGTTGCGGTTCGACAAGGCTCCAATGTCGAGAACACCCAAATTCGCAAGCACCGTTGGAGACAAGGACTATGGAGGACAGTCTCAAAGACCAGATCTGGACAGGACAATTCTTATTGAGAAAGCCAAATACTTTGTGCGTGGCCTACAGTTGACCAGCCAGGAAGCTGACAGTCTGCAGAAGTCTACACTAGAACAGAACAAGTCTGACCTATGGCACTCACAAAGAAATATGAGGATATCATCAACCTGAATACATAGTATATGTCGCCCACATAGAAAAAAAACATTCAAGCACTCTTCTTTAGTGAAGGTCATAATGTATCCCAAGTCGTTCCGCAGCAAAGACTGTCAGTACGGCACCGACCACGAGGAAGACGCAGCATCAGCATTCCAAGCGAGATACCCGAACGTTGCAGTGAAAAAATGTGGCCTTTTCGTCGACCCTGATATACCCTACGTATGCACCACTCCTGACCGCCTTATTGACAACGACGGATACCTCGAAATAAGATACCCTGCAACAGCACAGAATTACATGACCATCGCAGAAACCGCTCGCAACCATTCCATCGGCGTAAAAATATCTAAAGACGGCAGCTTATATCTCACAGAATCACACAAGTACTTCTATCAAATACAAGCTCAGCTAAACATTGCGAAGAGGAGCTACTTCAAACTCGCAGTGTGCTCGCCGACGGACCTGCAAGTTGTAACCATCAAGAGGAACCTTGCATTCTGGCAAAAAATATTGCCTGACATGAGGAACTTTTATGTAGGATATATGATTCCTGAGCTAGTTGATCCACGAGTCACGAGACACATGGAACTACGGGATAAAGCAGTGGACATGAGCGAACTGGACGAACTTTTTTAATTCTGTGGCAACTTCATCATCCTGGAAAGCTGCATAAGAATGCTATTCGCGTGCAGTGAGTGTAGATATCGTGTGTGTATACGTTCAGTCCAGACTTATACGTATTTGGAATACTGTATTTCAAATACTTTGTTTTAAATACAATTAGCGGTATTTTGGCACTCTACTTAATACGTTTGTTTTGTGTATTTGTACGCTATTTAAAATGCATTTTATGGTATTTTCTCCTCAATTCCCTAATTACATATTTTGCATCTCTCTCTGAAACTTTCTGTGTCTCGTCTTTCATTATCTTGCTTGTTCAGTGGAAATTTCCTGAGTCCCTCGGACCTGACCCGGACATTGGCCCATCGGGAAGTCTCCATTTAGAGTTCTTGCCCTGTGTGTACTAATCCTTGGCCAGTGAGGGGAGCGATCGAGGGGCCGTGGTTCAATTGTGTGTGCCCCGCGGTGACGCCGAATTCTGACCTCGCCGAGCAGGGACCTCCTCGAAGTTGGATTTGTTTTGGGTCGCATATACTTAGTGGAGTTATCTGATATATCTTAGTCATCTTTTTGGGACTTGTGTTTAGATGACTTCTATCACACAGCGGCGGCTAGCGTAGTGCGCGGGGTTTAGGTTATTCGTGTCACATAGCGGCGACTTGCCGCATTGACCAGTGGCTTTTTGCGTTCAAGGATAAATAGTATCTTAATTGTATTTCAAATATTTTTGTAGTGTTTTACTCTACCTTAATTACGTCAATTTGCATGTACTTATACTCTATCTTAATTACATTCCAATATTAGTATTTATTATATTTCTTAAATTGATTTTTGTGTATGTTGTACAAGTCTGAGTCAGTCTACATACAATGAAAGCTCCGGCTATGCACAACTTTATATGCTCCTGTTGGTGAGGGCATTGCGGAAGCCATCGGACTGAGCATGGCTGGCGCTTCCCTTTCATTATTTTTGCAATAAATATATCCGCCCCCCATCACCCCGTCGAAGTGTTGTGCTAATCACACCATGGGGATACGATGGCGGCAGGAACATCCCCATGACTTGCCTGCGTTGTTATTTCATTTATCATAACCGCACAATTCAACATAATTTCACGGCCAAAAATATGATGTGCTGCACCATCGGTGCAAGCACGCGAGTAACTTGGGATGAAGCCGTGGGGTTGGTCTCACACAAATACTGTAGCTAGACCCGGAAAAATCCAACGGATATCCATAACGAGCAAGACGCAAGCAAGGTCAACCGTCGTCTCATATGCTTTAATAACAGTAGCTGGATATTTTGTACCTCTTGTACTTATGGTCACCTGCATGCATGTTACTTATGGTCACGTGTGCTGCAACTAAGCAGAACTGAATAACAGTTGTCTATGCAGATGAGCAGTCCAGTTGATTGACTTTTATTTCGTCCTCTTGACAACTCGTACGCACCCCCACACTTAGGGATGACTCAGTGTACATAGAAATGGCACTAAGGAACGAAGAGAAACGCATGCACGATAAGATTCCATAAAAGACGGTCTGATTTGTGACGGACAGAACCTGCTGTTGCATATGAGGACAGCCGCACACGGCGTTCGAAAGGACCTCATGAGTGGAATGGTACACAATAATAATGGTATGCAATTCGCGCGTCTTTCCGACAAACTTATTCAAAATCAAGGCACGTGTTCTCCTTCTCACGTCACATTTCACGGGAGCTCTGCCCGCAGCGGCCACCTAGTAACATCTTCGACACATATTTGGGCTGAAACCTACACTGGGTCGTGAACCAGTGTAATAAAACAAGCGCACCCCCGAAAACATCACGCAACTCACACACAGAAAGCACAAGACGTACCTTCTCTTCAACACCTACGTATTTGTATCGTGCACGGAAAGTGATTACGTCAATTTATGTCCTACTGATCGCAGCCGAGGTCGCAGTAACAGGCCATGCGTGGGGAATATCGATGCACGACGCTGGCACTGGATAGAGCAGGCAAAGTCAACACTTGGATCCTCTTCCGAGCAACAAATTTGGGTGCATACAACACACTTTGTTAGTAGACTGCGGCCTCTTCCGTCCAACAACGTGTAACTGTACCACGAAACGTTGTGAACTTGTCATCCCGCACCCTCACCGACTCAGAATTCTCACTTCTGAATCGGGGTCTGTCATTCTGCGCCAACAAAGCTAAACTAAATGATTATCAACTCCATCTTGACTTGGACAATTTCGCAAGACGTATGCGCCTAAAAGAATATTTTTTCGACAAACCTAACTCCAATCCGAATCCCTTTAAACCAACTTCTGATTTGACACCCGATGCCAACCGCGACAAAGCCCTGGATACGTACATCAAAGCTGTTCAAAGGGATGTACATGACGCATACAACAATTCATCTAACCGCAAAACTAAACAAAATTTAACAGCAGCTGAGCAGCGCAGCCTCTCCGACTTACAGAACTGTGGCGATATCATTATCAAAAGGGCAGACAAGGGAGCTGCAATCGTAGTGATGAACAAAGAGGACTACCTTAACGAGGGCTTCCCACAGCTGAGCTGTAACACTTTCTATGAGCCGCTTGACAGCGATCCAACGAATAAGATAGCTGGCGAAATCACCAAAACCCTAAAATCCCTAAAAGCGCGTGAAATAATCAACTCCTGGCTATATGAATTTCTAGCCCCCCACAACCCTAAACCAGGCAGGTTCTACATGCTACTGAAAATCAATAAACCAGGAAACCCAGGGCGACCTATAGTTTCCTCAATCGGCACCGCCACGGAGAAAATTTCTAGCTGAAAATAGACCACCTCCTTAAAGATATACCTCCCCGATTACCCTCATATATTAAGAACACCAACCATTTCCTCGAAATACTTAGCAAATGTGAACCACACAATGCAAGCTTGCTTGTAACGCTAGACGTGACCTCCCTTTACACTAACATCCCCCATGAGGATGGCGTGCTAGCAGCGGAGGCAGCGTATCTGAAGTACTCCGATCACGGGGTTGACCCATCTGTATTACCAACGCTACTCAACTTGATCCTCAAAAATAATAACTTCGAATTTGACGGCCGCCACTATCTACAAATAAATGGCACAGCTATGGGAACTAAGATGGCACCAACGTAGCAAATATTTTCATGGGTGCAGTAGAGAAAAAATTTCTAGCCGTGCTCTCAAAAAACCTAGTCTATACAAACGCTTTCTGGACGACATATTCATGGTTTGGCCACACTCCGAAGAAGATCTCACAGGATTCATTCGCGATTTTAACCTGGTACACCCCGCCATCAAGTTCGCCCACTCCTTCTCGGCAACGACTGTTAATTTCCTAGATGTAAAAGTAACCTTAACCGAGAAGGGTTTTTCCACTGACCTGTACCGAAGGCAAACTTATGCTCAGAAGCGCCTTTCCTTTTACAGCTGCCACCCGCGCAATACTAAACTCGCCATTCCTTATAGCCAGGCACTCCGATGCAGGAGGATCTGCTCGGACGACGATGTTCTAAACAAAAACCTCGCGGAATTAGAGCAGACCTTCGTTAATCGTAATTTTCCACCCAGTCTAGTAAAAGACGCCCTGTCCAAAGCACGACAAACAGATCGGAGGAACTTATTCGGTAAACGCAACGACGAACCCAAGGGCGACCGCGTAAACCTTGTTCTTACCTTTGGTGCAGGCGCAGGTAATATTAACAGTATCCTCCACCACCACCATAGCATCCTTCTGCAATCTGAACGGACACGACAAATATTTGCCGAGGAGCCACGAATTACCTACAGACGTGCCCGCAGCCTTCAAGATAGACTAGTCAACTCCAAAGTTCCCAAACCATTAACACCCACGGCGGGATGCCATCCATGCAATGGTAAAAGATGCCAAATATGCAAATCTATGCAAAGCACGGTAGCGGTCAAGTGTACAAACTCCGACTTCTCCCTTAAAATCAATGGCGACTTTGACTGTAACTCTAGTAACATTATTTACATCATTCAATGTACAACATGCTCCGCGCAATATGTTGGTAAAAGTAAAAATTAATTTACGATTCGATTCAATAACCACCGATCAGATGTTTCGAAACAAGGTAGTCTCCCGGTTTCCCGCCATTTTAGTCGACCCGGTCATTCCATTAATAACGTCGCACTTTTTATTTTAGAGTCAAATTTCACATCCGATCGCTGCAGAGAGCAACGCGAATCGTACTTGATCTACAAATTCCAATCTCTAATAAATGAGGATAAAGGAGTGCTATCAACTGTAACAAGCATATCCGGATAACGTTTTCTGTGTGTCCTCGGAGTGGCCGCTGCCTCTTTTCTTCTTTTCTTTACAACTGGACACAATGACGCCAAGAACACCTCGGACAACAGGCTTTCAACGAGCGCGACCCCAGACCTTTCTGGAACTCCAAGGCTTTGACACGTAATCTCCCCGGCCGATGACCCAGGAACCTTCCAGAGCATGACTCACGGACGACTGCCTCGCAGTGGAATTGTACCAGCTGTGACGACACTTTTGTAACCTTTTAAAAGATCTTGTACATAGACTTTCGTCTTAGCCCCGACGAAGGCGGAGCCTCCGCCTAAACGTAGACTCTCCAGACTCTTAGTTTAAATGCCAGCTTAATAAATAACTTCCCCCACTCCCTACTTCAGTCTCTGGTGTCTTTCCCCCCTATCTATATACATCATCCTGGTCGTTCGAACCTCCATTTTGTAACGTATATATATACAGGGTGTCCCAGCTAACCGTGAACATATTTTTGCCCTCCCGGTTGAAAAACACTACAGAAAATCTCATAGAAACATAGCATTCTCTCAGAATTTCTTACAGAAGCGACTTCATCTCTCAGAATTTCCTACAGAGGATACAGCTTCGTATACATATTCTCACAGGCACATCAATGAGAAAATATCCTGTGGGGTAATTCAGGGTCTGGCCTTGCGATTTCTATGAGAAAACAATTCAAACATGACTGACTTTCTCACGAACCTCGCTTCAGTCTTATGAGAAACTTAGAAGGATATTTCCCTGTCGAATGAACATAAAGCAAGAAATGACGGGCCACAGAGAGTGATATGTCGTCCGTGTTGGAAAGTAGTTCGTGCGATTTCGTGTGTTTGTGAATAATCCCTGTTAGGTAGAAGTGCCATGGTTGCTCCGTTTTGTCGTTCCTAGTGAAACTATCAATTTTATAACCCATTATGATATTCCATCGTACATTAGTGGAGGCGTTTGTTCCAACCGCCAGCAAGCTAGTTAGTCTGCTTTGAAACGAGGAAGCGCATGGACGTAGCTACGCATCTCATGCAAATACCGCCTGACATTCAGGATTTTCAGGATTTCATGCATTTGAGGTATGTAGCACGTGTGCGTGTCGTATATAATCGTCGGTGCTGTGTATTCCCATTCTTTATGAGTCTTTACCCCTGCTTGCAGGTATTGTGTGGGTCGGAAGGTAGAATGCTGTGAGATCGTTATAGCAACTGTGCTTTGGGCAAACGGTATGTTACATATTTCTATGCCTATCTCTCACGCACACACATGTTGTTGTAACCGTGCTTTTTGAAATGCTGTTTCTTCAAGGTTAAACTCGTAAGAAGCGGCAAGCACGCATCCGATGTGAGATCGTGGTCGTAACTCATTCTCGCAAGAAATCCAACGCGTTCCCAAGGTGCAAAACATGAACTTGGCATAGTCACATGAAGAAATTTTTTTGGTCGTCGCATTAGAGATTTCAAGTATGTGTACAATGCATTGAACGCTTTTACGGCGGTGTGCGTGGATGGCGCGCGGATGCCATTTCAAAAGTACATAAGAACTGAATCAAGTTCCTTGGTTTATTATTTGTGTGATATCTAGCGATGGCTTGATTCATCTGTGTTTCGTACTGAAAGCTTCCCAAGTGATCTCAATAAAGAATGGAAAGCACACGTGATGGATCCTGTGGCTCTTATTCTCCTGGTTTCTCCTGGTAAGAATTAAGTCTAAAGGAAATCCTGTAAGATTTCTGTAAGAAACTGGGGGGGGGGGCAATTCTGAGAGAATGCTTTGTGAGAAACTCTGTAAGAAATTCTGTGAGAATGTCCAATTATCACATATAAAATCTCTTAGAATAACGCAAGAGATATTTTGTGAGATTTTCTGTAGAGTTTTTCAATAGGGCTACTGAGCAAAATGACAACAAGGAACCCATTTCCGCAAAGAAAACGTTAGGTTGCCTTAGGAAATTTCGGAGTTCAATTCAAGAAACTAACTTCCCGTCAATTCAAATGAAATAAAAATGTTACCAATATGTGGCAAAAGTTATTGGCAGAAAAAAATCCCCTGACCACATGCCTTTCTGGGGCCTACGTTTTTTACTATGAATTTCTGTCATGGTGGTTGGACCACCCTGTATATACGCTGAAAGGAATGTGTTCGAGCGACCGCGAAATTAAATAGGTAGTTGAAAAAAAAAATAGAGGCAGACAGCGAAGGTATAGGAAGTAAGAAAAGATGGAGTGAGTCATTTATTTACAGGTGGAAAGTTAAGAGGTAACGTCGACGTTGCGGCGGAAGCTCCGCCTTCGTCAGGACTAAGGGATGATAATCATCGCGATGATTGTCACCCCTTCGTCCTGACGAAGGCGGAGCTTCCGCCGCAACGTCACTGCTTCTCTGCTATCACTGCTTGTGATTCATAGTGAGGTGTCCAAGAACACTACAAGGGATTGGTGTTGACGGACAACGTTAAGTAGTTATAGATGTAGTTAAAATACATTGCAGTAGTTAAAGGTGTAGTTTTAACTACTCCCCTGAAAAGTAGTTGAACTACTAGTTAAACTACTCCATCGCGACGTAGTTAGTAGTTATAGTTAAACTACTGTAGAAGTAGTTAGTGGCCATCACTGCCATTGGAGAAAGACGCGAACGAGACAGAACTGTTACTGCAGCTGATCCTGATCAGCTGATGATATTACACATACATGAGAGTGAGGGAGAAGGGCTGAAGGTCTTATTGGAGTGGGGGGGGGGGGGGGGTATCATGATAGTATCGGGTACAAGGTCATATCAGGTACCCTGCTTTGTCTACGAAGGCCAGTTCAGCGGGAAGGAGAGACAGTGAAGAATGGCTTCATCACTTCTCCATTCCTCTCACCTATGTGTAAGATTAGTTGTTGTAAAAGTGTTTCGTGCTGAAAACTGAGAGGTGGTGAGTTCGAATCCTACTAGCGGCTGCGCTGTCTGCGGTTTTCCCTGGGTTCTCTTCGCAGACTTTCCAGACAAACGTCGACACAGTTCTCTTCGAAGTCGGCCCAGGACGCAGGGCGCGTCCAGGACGCCTTTCAAAGAAAGAGCCATGGACGTCTACCTTGAGAAAACGGCTTACATGTGTTCCCCCAGAAAGAAGCTGGAGGACTTTAAACTGACAGTCTGAGGAAAAGAAATCAGCAAACGTCTAGCCGCAACTTGCTAGGGGTCATACTCCACCGGAATCTGTGCTGGACTCGATAGGTTTGAAGGTTCACGGTATCATTTACTTGAACTTGAGGAGGTGGTGGGGCCAGGAACCCAAAACACAAGTAGACAGGGCTGGAAACTGTGAAACAATACGGTATAAAGAAAAACAGTCAAGAAATGGTACAGACTCTCCCACACCATTTCATGAACCATAGCCGCATTACATGACATATTCAAGGTTCTGTGCCACATCAAGAAATCCCCACCGAAAGAATGGTGTACGTCTCGTCCCTCGTCTATCTTGTGATTGTGCTCAACTAGTGTGCTTTCGAATACATCAAGTAATAAATCGAGGGAGCCGCAACTATCCCGTCGACAAAATCTTGACGTGCTTCAGCGACGCCATACAAGCAAGTCACAATGTGGCTCCCGAATACATTCCCTCACTCTGCGGGATCACAGGCAACGAAGCACAAGACAAGATGGCGAAGGAAGCACCCGGCAAAACGATGCTTAGCGTCATACCCTTCACAAAGGTTATGCTACGTCCCACCTCAAAAACAAACAGCGCAGCGATCCATGTAGTAGTGGAAAAGCAACTTCCGACTCTGTGACTAGCATTGTTTCATCGACCCGGACCTAAAAGGCGCCATCCCAAAAGCTAAGAAAGGCCCCTACGACATGTGATCCACTGAAGGGAGCAGACTCAAGGGAGACTCAAGGGAGCATAATGAAAGCTCGAATCCCGCCCCTTCAGTTCCCTTTTCAAAGGAAAGTAACAAGAAGCGGCATCGCGAGCTGCTTTGAGCCATGGGCCCCGAAAGATGGGACCGCGACTCTGAAGTTACCCGTGACACTCGTGCCAGAGTATAATAGCAACCTCGATGCGCGCCACCACTTTACACAAATGGAGATGCAGGTGCCAACTAAAGGAAACTAATAGCTCCAGGCACCACGCGGTTATGATGATGAAGAAGAAAGAAGACGTGTCTAGCGCTTTAATTAAATATAAAACGACAACGCTTGCTGTGTGACAGTTCAAGATTGCGGCCCTGTATAGAGGATGTCCCAGAAGAAAAACTACTCCACCTAGAATCATGCGGTCAACGGCATTTTTTCTTCCCATGTTTTTACCACCTCATGATGTGAGTGGCATGTAACGCAAGTTTTATTATGTAAATTTTTACGAACTGAACTCGGAAATTTGGCAAGTAAAGGTCACCTCCCACCAATGTGAAGACCGTTGAGGAGCTATCCCATGGGAAAAAAATGGCCGAGCATCATGCTTTACGGAGCACCCAGAGCATATCGCGCGATGAATCAGCGCAATGGTCGTCAGTCCGACAAAAGCAAGCTGGAAACGCAGCCCGCACAGGGATAGTAGAAAGAGATAACACATGTTGATAACACGTATAACACAGATAACATGTGTTGTGTGTCGTCCCTCTGTGTGCCCAGACTCAGTCTTTTACATTATGGAGTTCATCCACCAGCTAGCCTGCATCTACGCCATTTTCTCAGATAACACAGGCATGGCTTATCGCATCCGGCTTCCGCTGGTATCATGCCTCCCCCCTCCCAATTTTAAGGAGTGTCACTTTTCCTACTATCGGACTGTGGGTTGGGTTCGCAACCTCCTTTCGTCGGACTGGCAACGATTCAGGCCCAACCGCATACGACGATTTCTCGACGGGAAACCAAGGTATATATAGACAGGTAGCGAAACTCCCATAGGGCCCTGCGTCTTCAGATGACGACATGATAGAGACTGTCAGCGCCATCCATCCATGGCGCGGACTACTACTTTAATAAATAAATGACGTCAGATATGACGTCACCAGCATGAATAATAAGCAGTGCACAATTAGCCATGGCGCGTTTGCATTCGCGTACTTCGTTTGCGTTGTATTCCCTTCCCCTTTTCCTGATCGAACCATACTATTCCCCCAGGGCAGCAATACCAGACGAGAACAGAAAAAAATAAATCATATCAGGTTTAATTACCCATATCAGTTCGAAATACATAAAGTTATCACAGGTTTTGACGAAGGGTACGTGATAACCACAAATAAACAGGAAGTCCATTCCTCACCTAGACCTAAACGTACACGTAGTGATTAGCCGTTTGTATTTCTTCAATGAGTGGTCATAATGGGTTCCTTGCAAAAACATGGCGTCGTTGGTGCACAGCTGTTTCGCAAACACTCACGCTATCATGGCCGGTCTTGCCATGACGAAACCTTTGTTTCGCGGGGCCAGCTACACGGGAGGCATAGCACTCATCTGTTCACACGTGTTAATCTTGGTCTACAGCTTCTAGATGTGAATGTCGCTTCACGTTTAATCAAAAAAAATGTACGAACTCCGCATTACAATACACGGGCACACGGCACGGATACAAGAATGCACGGAAAAACGAGCCTATACTGCTATACAAGCGCAGTGGAGCAGGATACGGAAACATACTCAGGTGGTAGATGATTTCGTATATATGTACTAGTGGGGCATCAGATAGCTTTTCCCATACTTAAATTATGAATAAACTATTAGTATACACGAGACCCATGCGCGCGTCGTAAATATTTTTTGTTTACGACCGTACCTGTGCTACCAACACCCAGGATCGCTCGAGTCACGGAGATGACAGTGTTGCCGGGTCAGATTTTGTTTTTTGTTTTTCGCTTTCGCTACCTGTCTAAATCTACCTTGGGGAAACCGGCAAACTTTCTCACCGGCACGATAACTCGGCGGAGAAACGGCGGGACAAACCGCGTGCACAGATTTCCACTGCGGCGGACGGTGGCGCACGCGGGCGTTTCGTTAGTCTGTGTTAAACATTGACTTAAAAAAGGTAAATATTTGAAAAGTTGCACTGGTACACAGAAGAAATTATTGCGGTCAAAGCATAATCGCAAAGACGGCGTCCTTGTCTTTCGAAATGCTCCCCGGGTTTGTCATATGGGCATCCGAAATGCGTCCGCACGTGGAGTGGTCGCCTTTTCATTTCCGTTTTGTGGTTCAATTGGCTGCCGTCGAGCGGCCGCTTCCGCTTTTCGACGGATAATTCTATCCACTGCTCTCGTCGGGAAATCGGTGACATTCCCATTGTTCGTGTCGGCTCAGCGGAAAACCGGTGACGGTGGCCGGTGTTCCGTCGGAAAATCGTCGTGTGCGATTGACGCTTTGCGCTCAAAAATCATCGAGCGCTATGCTCTGGGTGCTCTGAAAAGCATGACGTTCTGCTAGTTTTTTGCGATGGGACAGCTCCTTAATATCCCCGTCAAGTATCATGGACTTCAGTAAATTCCACATGCTCTTCACATTGGAGGGGTAAAAAGTGACCAAATGGCGCCGCTGACGGCATGATTCTAGGTAGCGTAGTTTTATAGGGCTCTTTCCGTTTACAAACAAAAGACACCATTGTTGTGTGGGCAACCACACGAACGCGACTCCCAATTGCCATATGTAATTGCAGATTGATTCAGGTGTTGTTGAATGGTAATTTCTGGCAAACTGTGTCACATTATTCTCATTGTGCCGGACTCTCTGTTAATTTGTTTTGCCCCCACCGGTCTTGTGACGTCACCCGCGGAAACTGGCCTATAATAATACAATTACCTGTTTTCTGGGACACAATGTACATCTACAGCGGCGAGTGCATAGTTCCTCTCAACGGTCTCAGGGCATGATAGCTTTGTATTTTTAGTGCCGCACATCTTAGTTTTCCGTTCTTTGTAATTTTCATCCTTCTTATTGGCTGCTTATTCTTGCTGCTATTCCCAGATCTCTGTTCCCTCGTATCAGCAATTGCGCTATATATGCCGAACGCAGTAACGGTCAGTTTTCACCTGAAGAGGTGCGGCTTCATGCGCAAAACTTTGTGATTCACTATTTCTTATAGGCGCTTAGTTCTTCATTCGTATGAGTTCAAAACAGCTAAACTGTTTCATATATATAAGTACACGTACCTCATCAAATGCACCTAATCAAATGCGGAAGTAAATGCTGCTCTTACAACTGACTTGATATCCTCCAATGCGTAGCACAGACGAATAGTGGTGCAGAAATTGTTTCTCTGCTGTAATAGAAAGAATGGCAAAATTGAATGCTTTACAGTGGCAAGTACTGAACCCGGAATGCAGTGAACTGAACCGCAATATTGCAAAACATATAAGCGCAATACTTTCCTTTACAATCAGGCTGATAGGAATCTTGAACTCTCTGAGGATGTAGTTGCATTTCAAAAATGACTTGGAAGCAAGGACAGATGCTTTTCCTTGGATGACGGCAGCTGTGCAAAAATACAAAGGAAACGCGTCAAAAGCAAACTACCACGTAATTGAAATATTGCACATATGGGAGTGAACTGGAAGCGTGCTTATCAGTCGCAACCCTGTGTTTCCTTCTGTGTCAAGTCATTTGCACCTGTGTATAATGTATAGATTTCGGAGCTGCATACGATGTTCAGAACAGGTACATGACTCAGAAAATACTTTAGTTGCCCAAACCGAAATACTATACTCTAGACTATAATAGTTATACTCAGCAAGTGTAAATGAGTTTCTCACGATTTGTATTAGACAGTGTCTTTTTAATGTGCCAAATATATTAGAACGTTTCCCACATACAACATATCTAAAAATAATATTGTTCATATCAGAAGTTCTTAATTCATACAACAAACTAGATAACACAAATGTCAACGAGATACGTGTGTGCAGAAAACAGAACACCTACACAAAAGCAAGAAAGCGCGTTAATAACTACCATCGACGTTATATTTCTCACTCTGTGCCAGTAGACGCGGTACTCATCACTAAGTGGTGCATATACTCCTACGTACCACAATAAAAATAATTAAAAAAGCGAGGTTAAAAATCAACATCTTAGGCTGGGCGGGTGAGTGTCCATAATGAACAGTTGAGCTTTGTTTGAGTATACGTTTTCAATCAATGCTAAAAGCTGTACACTAGCTATAAGAAACCGGAAATCAGACTGTGACAGACGTTTTTTAATTTATTTATTTATTTTCTTGGGGGGGGGGCTGCGACGTATTCCGGCACATGGATTCTTGTTTTCAATAGAAGTGAGGATGGTATCACTCCTGATGATATGGTAGAAGTATTCAAGCGGTGTACGAGGCGACTTAACTTCACTTTTGAGCCACCGGGTGAAGCAGCGTTGCAGTTTCTAGACCTCCGCCTGCGAGAGTCTGACTATCATAGGTGTTCGGGCTTCAGCCTTAGGTAGAAAGGAGGACTGCTGCCATACAGTGCTGCTCACTTGAAGATAGTGAAAGGGCAATTTTCAGCTTAGCCTTCAAGGGACTATGAAATGATTTTTTTTTCTCGTTTTCATCAGAAACAAACCTTTTTCTGAGTCTAGAACCAAAATTCTACCTTCGTCATGCGAAGAGTATTCTCGGGAGCGAATTTAAACGGAGTGACGAAGGGAGTACAGCTGGCGCCGCGCACAGACACAGCGAGCAAATTGACGGGACAACGGCGGACTCCGCGACACGTCATCGTGACGTGTCGTGGTCCCGCCAGGAGCATGCGCCGTAGAATCCTCCGTATGCGTTCATCGGGAGCGAAAAATCTCCATGACGCCAGCTTCCGCGCGATGGTCGCAGTCTATCGCAGTCGCATTCTGTTGCTTTCGCCGATATGCCGAGACGATGTTGGATGGTTGGTTGTCCTAATTCACGTCAATATTCGCCTGGCATCCAATGTCATATGCTTCCCAGTGACGAGGCGAATAGCTTTTGATACCACGAAGCAATCGGACCGCCGGAATGGAAAGACGGTGCGGTGTCATCGACTGTTCGTGTTTGTAGCGAACATTTGCATGATTGCGATTACGAAGGGGACGCTGAATCTCTTCAACGTAGTGGATAACGAGCTCAGTGTCGTTTGAATCAAGGTGTAGCACCATCACAATACCTGTCCACACCGGGGAAAGAACATCCACCTAAACGGCGCAAAAGTATGAGTACTTTTCGTTATTGAGGCTAACAAAGATCTCTCAGTGTCTGTGTGCCAAATGCTATCACAGATTTCAGGATTGCGTAAATTGGTCAATTCTCATCTGCGTGACTTAGAAAGTCGCGGCCGCTTACGGCATACAAGAGTGAGAGAGCGAGAGAGAGTAAAAAAAAAAAAAAAAACGACTATTCACAGCAGACAAATGCTGTGCAACCTCCTTCCAGCAGCATTGTCTTGCCTATCATTCGGGCTCTGTATATTGTTTACATTTTGTTTTTTGTTATTTAATTTCAGTTTGCTTTATCATGTGCACAAACATGATACTGAGGAGGACAATTTTTTGTTTGCACCTGAATAAGCTAGGATGCTTTTAAGAGGTGCAGACTTTTATTCCTTATCTTATAATCATTACTCAGGTGGATTACATCCATTTACATTCACCGGGACTGGAGTTGCATACTGTGTTATTCATTTTCTTCTCTCAAACTAGGGTGACCCATGTATACGGCAGCTGAAGTCTTTTATCAGGGTAACATGACAGAACAACTCCAGCAAGTGCTCTGCAGTTCACCTGTAAAATAAAGAAACTTAAGTATGATGCACTATGTCGTCAGGAGATTTTGTTCCTGCTACAACTCTGCACTTTGTTTTACATTACCAAAAATAACGTTACCAGCCATTACCATATCAGTCGTGTGCTGGCTGTGTTAAACCAGTTGAACTTACTCTGGGCATCCTGTAAAACCTGTGCAGCTACTTCAGCCATTATTTGCTGGTAACATTGGTGCCAATACAGTTGTAAAATGAGCTCTATTACAGTGTAAAATAGAATACATCCTGTGTTTGCATATGCATAAAAATTCTGCATGTGTAGCATATATAATATGTATATGTAGATGTTTCAGTTATTAGGTCGTATGTATTTTAGTTATCGTACTATTTGAGCTGAATGCGACATTTCAGCTGTTTGAGCCTTGTGCCCTCATCCTTGACACATATACAAGTGGGTCCACATCCTCGGTGGAGCATGCACAGCTGAGGACTCTGTGCAGGTGGCAAATTGAACAGTTCTTTTACAAAGAAGGCAGATTTCTGCCAGAAGACCAAAAAGCAGTTTATTTTAAAAAGTACCAATTACTTCTCGTTTGCAAAATATAGGGCATGTTACATGACTACTGGGGCTTTTTGCTTCTTTCCGGGTGCCTCAACTGGTGACTTCAAGCTTATGTAACGCAATAGTATAAGGTGGCAATGAAGCAGGCGAGCTGGTGTCGTTACTTTGTGATACCTCAGTCCCGGGGTTATGGATGTATTAATAGTATTGGAAACCTGGTTAAACAAGAAATGTGTTAAACAACAAACAGGTATCAGAAATAAATACGATGTGCAGAATACTCTTACAGAATACGCTGCAGTTGAGTTTCTGTAGGCATGGTTGTTGTTAATCTTAACTGTTCAGATTTACGACGTGCTCAACATTGAACCTCATAAAACACAAATTCTTGCGTGAAAGATATTCTAAGGCAAACAACAAGTCATTCGACGGAAGGAAATACAGCCAGCCCGTCCCGTCTGTAGACCACGAAATGCAGACTAAATCAGAATCGCTTGAAGGCGCGAAGCTTCTTTGAACAATAATAGTAATGGTAAAGAACACGAGTTGAAACAAAGTAAAGCAAAACATTAGAGTGCCCAATCTTGTACGATAATTCGTGCAAACAAATCGAGCAACAAAGGGGGACAGCTTCCAAATATCACAGTTGCACTTCACAAAACACTTGCTTTGTTGTCAGATTGCCAACACGTAAATACAACTGCAACGCCAGGCATCCACCAGACGCTTTCCAATGGGGACGGCGATACAACCAATACAACGTTGCGGTGAATCGCTAGAGGCCCACGTAACTCGTCAGCAGAAACCTCATAGCGACGGAGATGCTTGGTTCCTTATTGTGAACGGCAGCCGAGCAGAAGACGATTACATTCGATGAAAAATACAGCTCATACTTGTCATACCTACCAGCGCAAGTGCAGCAAACGATTCACACACAAAAAGCTGCTCATTACAGCGTGTTATCCGAACGCCTGCAACCAAGATAAACGTAATGCCTCAGCCCTCAGACGCGACCAGAGACCTTGTGACTTCCTACATGCGACTGGCAGGCGCCAACGCCAACGTGCTCACAGCTGCTTATGGTGAGGCGAGCATTACTTGGCATTGCGCAATACCGGTGACGTAACGGGGGACAGAAAACAGTCCGTACACTTACCCGATCCACAGGAGAATGTTTGCTGGAGAGGATGAATGCGGAAGAGACACTCCAGGCGCGCGCTTCTCACAGAGGGGAGCGATTTCGCCCGGAAAATGTTCTGGCATATTAGTTTCTCGGCGGGAAGAACAGTTTCCAGCAAAAAACAAAAATGTGGTTGTTCTTCCTGTCGAGAAACTAATATGCCAGAAATTTTTCAAGGCGAAATCGCTCCACTCTCTGAGAAGCGCGCCCTCCAAGTTTCTCTTCTGCATTCCTCCTCTCCCACGAGCATTCTCTTGTAGATCGAGCAACTATGCGTGCTGTGCTGCTGGCCCCCATTACGTCACCCGTGTTACGCAATGCCAAGCAATGTCCGCCAGCTGTGAGTGTGGCGCCTGCTTGTAGCACCCAAGAGGCCACAAGATCGCGTTTTTTCCAATGCTGAGGCCCTGAAGGCTGAGGCATTACGTTTCTCTTCGTTGCAGGTGTTCGGATAACACGCAATAATGAACTGCTTTTTGTGTGTGAATCGTTTGCTGCACTGACGCTGGCAGCTATAACATGTGACTTGCGCTTCGTGGCCGAATGTGACCGCAACGCAAGTACCCACCCACATCCGTGGCAATGAGGTTTTTGCTGCCGAGAGACGCGGGCCTCCAGCAATTCACCGCAACGTTATATCGCCGTCAGCAATGGTGTGTGGTAGGTGCCTCGCGTTGCAGTTATATTTACGTGTTTGCAATCGGACAGCAAAGCAAGTGCGTTGTGAAGTGTGGCTGTGATCTTTGGAAGCTGTCCCCTTTGTTGCTCGATTTGTTTGTACGAATTATCAATGTAAAACACTGGGTGGCCTACTGTTTTGTTTTGCCTTGTTTCAAGTTGTGTCCTTCAAAGCAGCTTCGCGATTTCAAGCGATTCTTATTTACTCTGCATTTCGTGGTCTACAGACGCAACGGCTGTATTTCCTTCCGTCGAATGACTTGCTCTTTGCCTTAGAATATGTTTCACGCAAGAATTTGTGTTTTATGAGGTATCCAATGTTGAGCACGTCGTAAATCTGAACAGTTAACATTAACAACAACCATGCCTACAGAAACTCAACTGCAGCGTATTCTATAACAGTATTCTGCACATCGTATTTATTTCTGATAACTGTTTGTTGTTTAACACATTTATTGTTCAACCAAGTTTACAATACAATGTAATACCGTCGACACGCGTTAATATGACACTCGTTCGTATGACATCCTCACTTTGTGACCACTTTTGCACCGTTTGTTCCCAAAGGTGGTCCTGTGTAAAGGCCCCTCGTTATTATGACAACTCGATAATCCGACTATGACCAATGTTCCGGGGGAAGAACTGAGGAGAACACGTGTATTATTCCTCTGTTATTGTGACCATCCTCCACAGACCTAGTCATCCACCTGACCCAAATGTCCAGTGGCCCCCGGAAAACGTACGAATGCCGTGAAACGGTGAATGCCGAAGTCACGATCCCGCTTCTATTGAATCATCCTTCTGCCTACAAGTCCAGTGGTCAGGAATGACGCACGCGCGGTATGTATTCACCAGCTGGCTCACATCTCCATTCTCCTACCATCGTCATCATCATCACCATCGCAATGCAATGAAGTCACCGGAAAAGCTACATATTGAGTTTTTGTAAGCAGACACTTTTAAAGGGTCTCTGACCAGAAGCTGGAGAGACTTTTCCGCAGTGGCTACCGATAGAATACACAAAAGCAACTTCATATACAAAAATGCATGCCTCAACACCTCGTAGTTTTCGTAAACTCGAATTTTGAACATTGCGGTTCACGCCGACGCTGGCACACCTAGCGTCAAACCAAGAAAACGTACGCATATATAGAAAACTCATCAGGTCATCCCACTGGGATGACGTTAGTCGCCCATGCAATCAGCGCGCAGAATGCCGTCACGTGATCGAGCACTACAACAACTTTCAGCAAGAACCAACATTTTTACGCCGATATACTGTTGTCACAATGTCTGAAATAAAAAAGTATGTATATACTTCGAAATCTGCGACCTGTTTTATAACTGCGATAATCCAATTAGCGACTTCCGTGGAAAGAAGAACTAGCTACGAGGCTACGACCTATGACGACTTTCGGGATCCAGCGCGCTGTTTCACAGCGTTGGTGTAGTGTGTGTATTTCCAAGTTTTCTTTATTTATATCTTTTGGAACAACGACCAATTTATCGAGGTACACAGACTTCATTTGACATACCTCGATTGTGTCGTCAAAGCGGGATTTCTCGGCGGGCATTCAGTTCCGTACGATACTGCGCGTTCTACCGCAGCGGCAGGTATGGTCGGCAGCGGATTTTGCCAATCGTATTTGAAGAATGCAGACTATGAGACGGACCCCTCAGTTTGAGTACAAAGAACCTCCGCCTACAGCAGTCTGCAGTGCTTTCCTTGAATCTATCTTCCAAGGCTGTTGCATCTGGACGTGACGAGGTTAGTGTCTTCTGTATAATTTATACAGTGGTTACTCTCCTTGTGAGAATTACGTTGTGGCATGGAGATGTTAAGAAACCATTTACGCAACAAAAAATAAGGATTAAAGAAACTGAAGTTTACGCACTACATCAAAAGATATACTGTACAATTCCGGGTGTTGTTCAGAATGCAGCCATGCCAATGCAGTAAGCAACATCCACAGTACGTAAAATGAAGCCGTGTATTTCGCATCTAGGTGTAACATTTTAATTGTCACAGCAGTGTGCACCAATGTAGTTCATGACTTCCTTGGACAAGATGTGGAACCAAATGTTGGAAATACAAGGCAGGAATCAGGTACAAGTTTTCTTCTATTTGTTTTCCTTATAATATACTACAGCATACTGCACATAGTAAAGAAGGGCTCTGGATTCTAAACCAACGCAGTTGAAATCCTTAGTTTACCCCAAGCTGTACTATTGCTGTCTAATCTGGGGAAACACCACAGAGGGAAACTACAATAAAATTGCAGTGCAGTGCAAAAAAAAAAGAAAAAGAAAGAAAGCCTGGTGTACGACAACCATGTCTACAGGTGCAGTGTGCTGGACCCTCGTTGCAAAGAGGCCCACCAGAGGTGCCACTACAATCCATCCATCCATCTAGCCCCTCAGCTTCGTCAAGACATGCAAAATACAGCAGACCAAGTGTTCACTTGGAAATCAGACATTTACACAAAATTGCCTTTCTTTGCCAGGATCTTTTAGGGCCATCCCAAACGGTATGAAATCCATCACTGTACCACCTTACAAGGTTCCACTGCTACGGACCAACTACGAAAATCAGCAGAAACCGTTCCTTATCCGAACAAATGTTTTAAGCTGATTGGAAATGGCCTTCCTGTGTCCAGTTTCAAAACAGAGTTACACAAACTTGTTGAAGTCTTATTAGAGACGGGCCACTCTGTTATGCATTTTCGTGTGTGTGTGTGAAAATGTGCACAGCTCGGTGCAATTGTGTATTTTATTGATGTGGTTGTGATTTGCTGTATGCTCGTAGTGGTAATACCTCAGGCACTCTAGGCACCTCATCAGGCTGATGCCTTTCGTGCCTGGTAGCCTCATTTAATTTTCTATGAAATGAGATCCTCATAAATTTATATGGCTTTTTTAACAATGTTAGGGTGGTGACTTCATGGAAGTGGAAGGAACAGGAGAGGAAGACATCTGCAATGGTCATGACAGTTGTCCGTCAGGTACGGGACCAATTTCTTTTATAAATGTGGTACATAGCGTGAAGTTATTACTAACAAAAAGTTTTTTGTTCCCTTTAAAGGAATCTACAGGTGGTGAGCACGCGTAAGGACTTCACATGTCTCAATACAACTTAGACCTGCGTGTTGCACATGAGATGTGTGACTCTACTTACACACACAAGCTTCTGCAGGTTCGATGCATGTATATTTTGAAACACGAAAGACAGAGTGCTAAAAATATATCTCATGGTGAAAAATTGAGCAGCTCATTGCAGTAATTCTATCGATTTATTTTCAGCATTTTGGGAAATATATAGTGATGGCAAGATTACCTGTGTTGTACTGCCAGACCATCTGCTATTGGAGGTCCATGTCCTAGTTATTATATATAATAGCTGTTTGAGGCTATTACATATTTATTATGCAAGTTTTGTGCCTGTGAGTTCCTGCAAATGTGCTCTGCGGTGATCATACTGGACAGTGAGCTATGCCTGTATAATAACAGTGACTAATGTTTTCCTGCCCATAACCCTATTCCTAGGGTGCATCCGCACCCTTGGAAGTCACTGGAGAGGCGTGTTAGCTTAGCTCAATTGGTAAGAGCCCTGGATCGGTAATACAGAAGATGTGGGTTCAAGTCCTACTACTGGCTAACCTTTCCAGTGACTGCCTTCTTTCATCACTCATTTCTTAGGCACTTGATGCTTTGTATGTATTTGTCCTTTCTATGTGTTCCAGTCTCAGAACATCAACTGTCATGTTCAAAAGAACTGGATTATGCCTCTGCAATCTGGAACCCATCCCAACATCTCTTAATCTACAAAGCAGAATTTGTACAGAACCTCACGGTTTGTTGTTCGTGATTATCATCCTTTTTCCAGCGTCTCAGCCATTAAAGCCTCAGCCATTAAAGCCCAACTCTTTCTTACTCCTTTGATTACCAGATGAAAGGTATCAGATCTGGCATTCTTTCATAAGTTATATTACGGTCACCCTCCTCCCCACCCCACTTACTGTCAATCACCTCACAAGTTACTTCTAAGACTTGATGACCCGCACAAAGTACTTGCTCCACCTACACAAACAAAAAAATTCCTCTACTCTTCGCACCAGCTGATGGTGTCAAACTGGAATGACCTTCCTGCCCACATAGCATCAGAACAAAATATATCGTCATTTATTTCCAAGTGCTATGATCATTTTCAGATCGAATGAATTTCTTTGTGGTGAGTGAACGAATTTTCTGTCTTTTTGTGTACATCATTTTGGTATTTGTCCTTTTTCGATACAAACCTCCCCCTTTATGTAAATCTCTTCACAAGGGTCTTCAAAGTAAACAAATAAAATGAAGAACTTCGTGATACTTTCATAGTTGGAGAATTTTTAATGCATATTTTAAAACAGTGGCTGCTAAAAATGTGTCAGACACCGTTACAAAGGCTCCCGTCTGTATCAGGTGAATCATGATTTTTCCCAAAAGCCCAATAATGTATGACGCTGCATCACATATGCTATTTTGGAACAATCTCTGCAGACAGATTATGAAGATATTATCTGAGTGCCACAATAAATTGTATGAACCACATTTCATGTTACATCATCTTTGACTACAACATGCCTATTTGAGTATTTGAGCAGCCCAAGATACAAAGCTTGGTTCCTCAAGGTCTACATCCTTCTCGAACTGGGTGCGCACTTTGCACACAAAAGGAAGATTGAGAATGAAAAAATGACTAGGAAGCAAGCGAGCTGGGGTTTTACATCATGCATGGAAGATTAAGGTTTTCGATATTCAACTTGTGTAGTGAGCACTTCTGGAGGACTGAGAGCAGGAACCGGAGGTCACACACAGGGTGACCTGCATAACAGTCTGATTTACTTCCACATAACGATCATTAAAATACTTGAGGTGCTTAAACAAGACTATTTGGGTGCTGTCAGACAGTAAGAGTTCGAACAACACTTACGACATACTGACTGAATGGGTGGACAAAAGGATGCATCAGAACAGGATTGGATTTGTGTCTGTGGTGGAATTGAGAGCCCAATGTAATTCATACAAGGCAGAGCAGGCTGATGAGATGGTGCTTTGTGCCAGGGATCAGCACAGTGGTTTATCCAGAATCCCAAGCACGGAGGGGTGTTGAAAAAAGTTCGGGGGGAGGGGGGTCATTATTATAGTTACATCATTACCGACATGTGTATACAGCTGAAATTGCAAGGGCACCCCCTGTAGGGGGTAGTTCCACCTAGTATTTTGGATATTTAGAGCAGCTCCTTGCACTCCACTCCACTTCTTTCGGCATTATTATGCAAAAATCACTCCGGCCCCTTTACACGGCGCCGTCAAACACGAAATTTACACAAACTGTTCATGTGCTTCATCATGATGGATGCTGAAAGCTCATCTAACAGTCTGTCGTTGGAACTACCTCTTCATGCTAAAATCGATTCGCGGCTCAAAATTTCAAAAGCAAGGCCTCCAAACTCTGCTGCACATAGCAGGTGCCTCTCAGCTGCTGAAAGGTAGCTGAAAAGCTAACTTGTTAACTCCACTGTGCTTCCACGTCCATATTTAAAAAGCACCCAGCAATACGGAAGTTGCGGAAACCACCCGAACTTCCGGTGTGGACTTTCCACAAATAAACGTCGCGGGCGTTTTACGTCATACACATGGGAAAACCACTGCATAATAGCTAGAGTTTTGCGCTGATCGCACGAGTTGAGGGCAGAAATCGAAACCGCTTTTCGGCTCCTTGTTTGGAATAGTTTGCGGCTCCGCAGAGACGAAACGTTTCAGTGTGCAACTTGGAGGCCCCATGTAGGTTCGTTGACAAACAAAGACATTGACCAGGTTCTGGTCAGAGACCCTTTAACAGATGTCTTTAATCGATAAATTGTAAATAAATTATACTGTTGAAAATTGTGTAGGTATAATAAAATGAATTGAAATACTGTACCTGCAATATCTGCGTCTTCAATACATGAGACAGAATCAAACGGACTTCCTTTATGAAGGGCTTACCTGGAGCATGATCTATGTTGCTCGTTAATATGAAAATTCGCTTTATGACCAAAATTTTCGGAAACGACCTTGGTCATACTAAAGGAGCATGGAAATCATTTGGAACATATATTTTTCACCGCTTGATATGAACTTACTACCTTCATAAACTGTCACGCAAAATATTTCCTTTGAAAAGCGCTAATTTCCTGAGAAAATTAGTTTGCAAGAATGCGCTCCGCGGCGATAGTCTCCTCCAAGCCAAGTCTGGCGTGTGGTGACGTTAGGTGGCCGAGCACGTCATTGGGTGCCGGAAGCTTCTGCTCCCCGCCAGAATCGTCTGCTAGCTCCGGAATCGCGGCGACTTACCGACTAAGACGCTGTTGCTATTTATTTGCGTTTGACATTCACTCGCGTTCTTACATGATTTGTCTCGTACGTTTTGCATAAAATAAGACGGCGGACAGTGTAAAAGGTGTGGCTAGGCCTCTGTGTTGTCGAGACGGCCCGGGTTGAGGCGGATCGTATGCGGTTGTGGTTTCTGTTCCGATTGTGCTGCGGTGTCGTTACTTAGTGAACAGTATTGTGCTCGTGTGTGCAGCATATATATGATACGACTAAATACATTCCTGTCAGTTGGAGACTTATTCCACGTGTCACTGTTGTATGCTGCATATTACCATTAAACCATTAGACCATTAAAAACAGAAAACGCTTATTTGGCCATGTGTTTTGGGGTTTCCCACAGATCGCGAGCAGATGAACTTTACTGACTTTACTTTGGTATCCATGTTGTTGTGCTTGTGGAGATGTTGCGCTCCTGGTATCACTAGATATGGTAAGCGCAATGTTACACAGCTATGCATTCATCGGTCCGCTCTTTCGCCTCGGAGATACCAGTGTCCATGCGGTTCAGAGCCCATAGTGTTCACCACAACACGGAGAAGTCATGATGGTCGACGACCTCTCCAAATGAAAACACTGGTCACTGCACCGCGTCTTCATGACTACCCTACTAGAAAAAACTGATATGAGTCCATACCAGAACGTATCACCAGAGGTATCAGCCGATTTGTTTTGAATATCTGTAATACTAGACTCTTACTAGAAAGAAGGATAGCACTGGCTTACATAACAAACAAAGTAACAAAATTTGTCTGGACGTTTCGACGTCTATGCAGACGTCATCATCAGCAAAGAAACAACAGCGCGCGAGTCCTTAGGTCTTATGACAATCTGGCAGTGGCCCCTTGTGGTTGTTACAGGAATTATTCTCATGGTGTATGTGCCATGACTCAAGGAATCTTCTCACTCCCCATCTTTGTTCACGTGCCAGAGTGGTGACATTGTCGAAATTGAATGTGTGCTGGTTTTTTATCGCATGCTCCACGAGTTCTGTGCAGCGATTATCAGCTGGAGGCTTCTTTATCTGAGCTTCGTGTTCTTTCAGTCGTGTGGCCAGCTTTCTTCCTGTTTCACCCACATAACACGTATCGCAACCGTCACTATCTCACCCCAAGGACTCTGTGCCCCATTTGTACCAATCGGGTGTCGTTTACCGAATAGATTGTGACGGTTGCGATACGTGTTATGTGGGTGAAACAGGAAGAAAGCTGGCCACACGACTGAAAGAACACGAAGCTGAGATAAAGAAGCCTCCAGCTGATAATCGCCTCACAGAACTCGTGGAGCATGCGATAAAAAACGAGCACACATTCAATTTCGACAATGTCACCACTCTGGCACGTGAACAAAGATGGGGAGTGAGAAGATTCCTTGAGTCATGGCACATACACCATGAGAATAATTCCTGTAACAACCACAAGGGGCCACAGCCAGATTGTTATAAGACCTAAGGACTCGCGCGCTGTTGTTTCTTTGCTGATGATGACGTCTGCATAGACGTCGAAACGTCCAGACAAATTTTGTTACTTTGTTTGTTATGTAAGCCAGTGCTATCCTTCTTTTTATTAAACATGACTCCTGGCCTCTGGTCTATTTTCAACTCTTACTAGAATATACCAGCTGTACCAGGTGCTGATATAAAGTTTACTGTACATATCAGGTGCTGGTATCACAAAACATACTTGTAATACTGACTGACACCACAAAGTATACCTGTAATATTAGCATATTAGCATACATGGACATATTGGCATGTACACACAGATAAAAAGCCATATTGTGTGCTTCAAAGAGGCATGCCATGTCGGATGTCATATCTGGAAGAGTTGTGCTGGTACGCTGGTACATGGCATAATGGCACTGATGATGGCACTGATGATGGCAGAAGCTGCTTGTTATACCGATGGTGATACGATTAACTGGCACCTGCATTAAAGGTGTTGTGACAGTTGGTTTCCAGCTTTCCCAGATAAATACGAAAAACTATTCTATCATCCGACAGCATCCGATATTCAAGTTTTCAGGTCCATCACGTGAGCAGGTACGGAGAAAAACGGCCCCGAAGAAGTGACATCGGTGACGTCACACAGGAGCAGCAAGGGAAGACGCTCGTCTCTCAAGCCAAATGGGGGAGAAGGGTCCGTGTGGTCACACCGTGGGTCGTCGTTTTGTGGCTGCGCCTATTTTCTGGACCGATTTAGCGAGAGGAAAATTTTTTTTCCACGGTGTTCTCATAATGAGTACACGATGCATATATATTATGCTTCAACACATCAGAGGAAGTGTCGCAACACCTTTAAAGGGGTTGGGACACCTTTATAGACGAGGTTCGTTACATCATGGACACATTGCACTGCACGATGATCCCGTAGGCGCGCGGCGTTTGGTTCTCCTGATATCGACTTAGGGAGCCTGGCGCCAGTGCGCCTGGTAACGCCGTCTGGAAACGCGTCCTGCTGTTTAGTGCCGTAACTCGCTCACCCTACGTCCGATTTACTTGTAATTTTGAGTGCCTATGATCCGTTCCTTGCGCTTCAACTTTCCAATTGGCACTACCCATCTGTTTCCAGGGGTTACGGCGTTATTTTCGAAATTACTGTGGCGGCCCTCTTTCTGTGACCTTTCTCTCTCTTTTTAGGTTCGAACCCACCGGCAGACCTGAACTTTCCTTCAGAACGTCCCTGCACTCGACACGCCGAACTTGTAGAAACTTCCAGCACCTTCCTATCCCTCTCGGTTCTCGAGTTAGGGACCGCATGGCAACAACAGCTGCTGATAAATGGGGCCGTTGGCATTTTTGTTTATATCGGTTGTTTTTTGGCGTAGGAAGGTCACTGACACCTTGTTTTGACGGGCACAACGCCCTCTTTCCGATAGCATTGGTCCCGTCTCCCCGCGAGTTTCCGTTCTCGATATATAGCGCGAGTAGCGCTGTTACAGGTGGCGCTCTCGGTGTATTTCTGGTATTTCTCGCGTCTTGCTCGGGTCAGTCGGCGTCGTTTCCCCGTGTTGGGTAGACGTCTTCTGCGGCGGCTCCGCTCTGGGTTCGTCTTTCTTCGTTGTTTGGTGCCCCGGCATCGTGTGACTGTGTTTTTGTCTCTTCTTGGTGAAACCTGGACCTGTTTCTGTGGGAGTACCTTTGAATATACGTTGGGAAGCCGTTGGATTGGGTGAATTGAAGGTAAGCTTGTGCTCTTCGTGCCATGTTTCGTGGTCCTTTGTTTTGTATCCTTCCTAACATGCGGGTTCCTATCACCTCATTGTCTGTCTGTCTGCTCAGTGTGCTTCTCAGTATATTAGCGCTTCGTGCACAGTGCAGTACGTTCACTTGGAGCTTGTGGAATTCATGTCACACGGCTGATCACTGTAATGGAAGCTTCTGTAGTTCCAGCTCAGATTTTTTCAGACTGGGATCAAAATGTCAGAGTTCTGCTTTATCTATATATCTCACTGAATGCTAAACATATTTACTTTTCCTATTACCGCAGATGCGTTCAGGGATACGTATGGAAGAAAGCGAGTACAAAAGAGGAGGCCACACGGTTGGGAAAGATAAACACCTTCCTAGCCTCCCCTACGACCTGAACAAGGTAAACCGATGCAGGGGCACAAGTAAAGCTTAGTACAAAGATGCGCAAGCCTGCGCTTCTTTAATTCTGCACGGCTGCTGCTCTTCTTCCTTAATGCTTTTTAAACTTAGTTAATATTGTTCATTGTGCATACATTCGTATGAGTGTGGGCGTACCTGCCAACGTATGATGGATCTGCAGTGATATCAGTATGAATGCTCGTATATCTGCAGGTCTGGTATGATATTAGATCCATATCAGCCATGTATCCATACAGTACTAGTATAGCAGGTATCTGTATCAGGCCGACTAACTTGCTGGTACCACTGGTATGCATATCTGACCCAGAATACAGTATGACAGATATGATACATGTCGATTCGATAGTAGAAATTTCCAGTAGGGTATACATTTGTAACCAAGAAGAAGCACTATATTTCAATCCGAATATTTGTCCACACTTAGCAGCATGACTTACTAGTCTTTCAGTAACATAACTTTGGTAGGATTCCGAAGACAAGAGATTTAGTCCATAGTGGCACTTTAGCGAGGGTCCTCAGCAGTGCAGGCTCCTCCGAGGATGTGGGCCCACTTGCATACGACCAAGTTCGAGAGCACAATGCTGAAACAGCTGAAATGTTGGCACTTAGCTGAAATAGTATAATAACTAAACTACAAAACAACTAACAATTGAAACTACTAAGTGTTGCGATTTATAAAACCTGGCATACGACCTGATGCATGTGGAACCAGGATCAAAGGGAACTAAAATTAAAAAAAATGTAGTGGCGATTTAGCGGTAAATCCGAGAATGCGTTAGCATTAAGTGCCTTTTCCGGTCCATACTTGACATCCGGGTGGCCACTTGCGGTCTAAACCCAACTTCCGGTTGTCCACTTCCCGTCTATACTGACTTCGGGTATTCACTTCCGGTCCAACTCGACTTCCGGTTCTCCACTTCCGGCCTAACCTGACTTCCGGTTGTTCACCTCCGGTCTATACTTGACTTCCGGCTCGACACTTCCACGTACTATACGCAAGTTCATTTAATTAACCTTTAATTAGCGTTAATTACTTTCAATTACCCTGTAATTACCCTTTAATTAGCGAAGGTAACCGCAGGTAACCTGAGGTAATCTTGAATTTCATTAAATTCGCTTTAATTACGTTTACGTGCTTTAATCACTCTCAATCCCGCTTTAATTGACGTTAATTACCTTTAATTACATTTAATTACCTCCGGTAACCTGCGGTCACTTTCGGTAATCCTGAATTTCATTTAAACTTTCTGTTACATATATCTCACATTCATTACCTTTAAACTCAGCTTTCTTGCTTTAATTGCCTTTAATTACCTAATTACCTTCAATTACTCTCACCTCACTCACGAACAGAAACAGATACATACATACATACTCGTCCGACGAAGCCCGTCCGACAAGAAGCTTTCATCCATTGATGTGCACACAACATTATGCGCGTGTTAATTGCTTTAAGCATTCCTTTTTTCCGCGTACCACCAATGATTGGAATAAGCTCCCTGACGCTATATTATCTGCTGATAATGTCGAGAAGTTTATCCAAAGGGTTCACGGGCACCTGCCATTATAGCATTATCCATGCTGTCTGTTGTTTGTGTAATGTATCCTTTGTTACAGTGGTGGTTTTTCCGTGTCTGTATAATTGTGCACTCTTACCTGGACCCCATGTGGGATTCGTAGTATATTGAAATAAATAAATAAATACCGCTTCTTCCATTTTGACACTACTAATGCTAACGCATTAATACGTACAACCATCGGTGATCAGCCACACTATGCAAATGCTAATTGTCCAGTGTTTCATGAAAGTAGATGTATTCAGCAATAGCAGACATGTGCAGGATAGGATTTTTTAGCACTACCACGAGCTGTACATTTACATATACACATTATATGCTACATATGCGTAATTTGTATGCATATGCAAACACAGGATGTAATCTTTTACACTGCCACACAGCACATGCAACAACTGTATTGGCACCAATGTTATCAGCAAATAAGGGCTGAAGTCCACCAGATATATGCAATGTGAAGCGCCGCACAGGCTTTACAGGATGCCCAGAGCAAGTTGAACTGGTTGAATGCAGTACATCACTGGTATACTAACTGGCAGTACATCACTGGTATACTAATGACTGGTAGGGTCATTTTTGGTAATGTAAAACAAAGCACAAAGAGTTCCTCACAAGAGTTCCTCAAAATCTCCTGACGAAGTGGCACGTAGGCACGATCACACGTAGGCGTCTTTATTTTAGAGGTGAGCTGCAGACCATTTACTGGAGTTGTTTTGGCATGGCGATTTATTGATTCATTCGTGCCCAAGAACAGCCACAAGGGCCTTGGTGAAAGACTTAGCTGCCATATACTCGTGCCTCCTTGGATTAAGAGAAGAAAAAGGATAACACAGTATGCAACTCCAGTCCTGGTGAACGCAAATGGAATGTAGTGCACCTGAGTAATTATTACAAGATAAGGAACAAATGTCTGCACCTCTTAAAAGCAACCTAGCTTATTCAGGTGCCACAAAGGTAATGTCCTCCTCTATATCATATTTGTGCACGTGATAAAGTAAACTGAAAACAAAATCAAACCAACAAACTTGTGAACAATATACAGAGCCTGAGTGGTAGGCAAGACAATACTGCAAAGAGAAATCAGGAAGGAGGCTGCACAGCATTTATCTGGTCTGAATAGTGGGTTGCAGTGATGATGCTGTTCCAGCCCATGGGTTTCAGGCTCCGTTGAGAAAGTTACCTGTAAACATGAAAGATGAGTGAAGAGAAAGTAATGGATACATATATTCAATATATTACATAAATATTCTGTAAGAGTATGGTTTCTAAGATACTGCTAAGCATAGTCTATTTTTATCAACAGTGCACCACCTGAGTTACTAGGTTCGGTAACTCGTATTTTGTCTTCTATTGTTTTTACTCACTCTCTCTTGTGTGTAGTAGGGTTCCAAGTCGCGTAGATGAGAATTAACCCATTTACAGAATCGTGAAATCTGTGATAGCATTTGGGCCACACGTACAGAGAGATTGGCTTGTTATCCCCAATAACGAAAAGTACTCACACTTCTGCGCCGTTTAGGTGGACATTCTTTCCCCGCTGCGGACAGGTATCGTGGTAGCACTACACCTTGTTTCAAACGACAATGAGCTCGCTATCCAGCACGTTGAAGAGTGTCAGCGTCCCCTTCGTAATCGCAAGCATGTAAATGTTCGCTACAAACACGAGCAGTCGATGGCACCGTGCCGTCTTTCCATTCCGGCGATTCGATTGCTTCGCGCCGTCAAAAGCTGCCCGTCTCGTCACTGGGAAGCATATGACATCGGTTGCCCCGCGAATATTGATGTGAACTAGGGCAACCAACCATACAACATCGTCTCGGCATATCTGCGAACACCAGACGACGCGACCATCGCGCGCAAGCTGGCGCCATGGAGATTTCCGCTCCCGATGAACGCATACGCAGGACCCTACTGCGCACGCTCCGGCAAGACCACGACACGTCACGATGACGTGTCTCATACCCGGCCGTGGTTCCGTTAAGTTGCTCGATGTTTCTCCGCGCGGCAGCTGTACGACGCGGCGCCAGCTGTACCCGCTTCGCGGCTGGGTTTAAAGTCGCTCCCGAGAATACTCCTTGCATGACGAATGTAAAATTTTTCTTCTAGACCCAGAAAAATGTTTTCTTTCTGATGAAAACGAATGAGAAAAAATCGTTTCATAGCCCTTTTAAACAGAGCCCTGGATACACTGTAAAAAAATACGGCCGTTTCCACTGGTGTCTGCCTGTTTATCCTGACGGTATACCACCGTAACTGCAAATACGGCTGAATCAGCGTAAAACAACGAATGATAGGGCGCCACCACGCGGCCATTCCGAAGCGCGGTCCGGCCGAGTTCAAAATACTGCAAATCGCCGTCACCGCCATGTTGGCATTGTGGAGAACCGACACGAGTAAAGTCACAATAATTTGCGGTAAGGCTTCTTGACATCTTTTGTACGCGAAAGAGATCGAGAAACGAAGTAGTGTGGACATGGACGAGGCATGTTTCTAGTTGCAGTACAAAACCAACGAGGGCGACGGGCGTAACAGAAGACGCCGGAGAGGACGTGAATGAGACGCCGCGAACAGGAAGGTAAAAATCATTCTTTCTGACGAGGGGCTTAATGATTATCCCGAAATTAGTGCACTTCAGGCTGTAAATTACGAGCAAGATTCGTTTTATGGGGATATTACTCCTTGTCACAGTGCCTACTGTCGTTTGTAATTAGTTTCTGTTGTGCGTTTGTTGTGGTCCCGTTGCTTGCTTCTCCGTACTCGTGCTTCCATTGTGACTACACGTTTCGTTACTGATCTTGGGATGCAACAGTTATTTTCATCTCGCTTTGGTGGATTGATAACCCCGTGCATTAGCAATGTTTCCGTGTCGGCATTGCTCATGTGTCTCTCGATCTGTTGCCAGTTACGTTCAGCATCATAATGAGGCTCATCAGACGACGAGAATACCATGCTGCCACGGCTCATGCTCGTATGAAACTGTGACGTATCTATCTTTAAGGTGCCACATCTTAAGGTGTCACAGAAGTAGTTCTGGTCGGCAGCCACGACTTGATTTGCAATCGGACACTAGCAACCTCTGTCATGTACCCCCGTGTTCTCGCTCGTTTGAGACAGCTGCACAGATTGTGTCGCACTTGCATATTCATGATGGTGTAGAAATCGAGTGCCCATATCATAACTGTCAAAAGAGGTTTCGTGTTGTCTCCTCGTTTTCTGCCCACATCAGTAGAAGCCATGCCCCTATGCAAGCAACTCATAATCCCACCTCTGAGGATGCAGCTGTCAATGATGCCCCAGGCCCCAGCAACCGAGACGTGATGGAACACATCGAAGAAGGGTTAACGAGTGCAAGTAAGAACATTAACGCAAGTGACGAGAATCCATCAAGAGGAGTTACAAACATCAGAGAGAGTGTGGAGCAGAGCCTCGCTCGATTCTACTTGAGGCTGCAGGCCAAGTTGCTTGTTCCCGCTTCAACAATACAGTGCATTGTAGACGAACTGAAAACTGTCCATCACTTGAACTTGTCCTGCATTTCTGCTCATCTCGAGGAGAACCTACGGAATGATGCGCACGCACTCGAAGGACGTTCTCTCCTGGAAGCAATGCAGGGTGGCGATGTATTCGGTGAATTACATGCGACGAGACTTGCCACTACACACACTCGCACTTTATACTTGAAGGAAAAGTTCTCGCCAGTTGAAGGGATGTCCGTTTTGATTGGCCGTGACAGTAACAACAAGCAATGCTTTGCAGAGTACATCCCCATAAAAGAAACCCTTCTTCATCTGCTTTCTACTCCAGCTGTTCTTGATGCCGTCAGGCAACCAGTTCAGGCAGGTGACGGAGACAAGCTCTTAGATATAACAGATGGATCGTTGCACAAAGAACACCCATTTTTTCACACTGCAAGTGGGTCACGCCAAATTGAGATTATGTTATACCAAGATGCGTTTGAGGTGGTTAATCCTCTCGGACCAGCGAAGAAAAAACACAAGATCGTCGGAGTGTATTTTACCTTGGCTAACTTTCTCAAGCATCTCCGTTCCACACGCGATCACCTGCAACTAACTCTACTCTACAGGGAAAGTCTCATTAAGAACTTTGGCGCAGACAAAGTATTTGCAAAACTAATAGCCGACCTCAAGGACTTAGAACATAATGGCATCACCATTGGGAACGAATGCTTCAAAGGCAGCATCTTCTGTATCATTGGAGATAACCTGGGACAGCACAGCATTGGAGGATTTGTGGAAAGCTTCAGCAGATCATTACATTTTTGTCGTTTCTGTGATATTGAGCATGCTCACTTCGTGGTGCATCCAGAAGAGCTTGGAGTTCTGCGTACTACGGAGAGCTACGAAGCTGCTGTTACCAATGCTGAGAGCAGCAACACAATTGTACAGGGTGTAAAGACAAACAGCTGTTTTAATCAGTTGGAATTCTTCCATGTTTGCCAACCAGGACTTCCCCCTTGCTTAGGACATGACCTGTTTGAAGGCATAGTCGCCTGTGACCTGGCCCTCTACATCAGACATTTTGTGAGGGTCCGCAAGTGGTTTTCTTACCCGAAACTGAACTATGAACTTGCGAATTTCAAGTACATGGCTTCAGATTCAAGCAGTAAACCATACGAAGTAGCCGAACACGCAAAGAAGATTGCAGGAACAGCTGCATCAACCTGGACCCTACTTAGACTGCTGCCTCTTTGTATCGGCCACTATGTGCAGGATTTTGAAGACCCTGTATGGTGTCTATTATTGACCTTGAGGAAGATTGTAGATATTGTCTGCTCACCATGCCTAAACAATAGTACAGTAGCATGCCTCCAGGTTCTAATTGAGGAGTACTTGTGTGACAGGAAAGAACTTTTCAAGTCGTCACCACTGCTGCCAAAGCACCATTACCTACTTCATTACCCTCGCCTCATGATTCAGTTTGGGCCACTCATCAACTTGTGGACGATGCGCTTTGAGAGTAAGCATTCTTATTTCAAGCACTGTGTCCGTAAGTTGAAGAACTTCAAAAGCTTGTGTAAGACACTTGTGCAAAGGCACCAAATGCTCCAAGCGCACCTCCTCTCAGACGGATTCTTTGAGCCCGACATCTCCACTAAAGCCGTGATGCCAATACAGACTTCAGCATACTGTGCCGGTATCCAATCATCCATTAAGTCATGCGGCATCGATGAACAGAACAGTACTGTTACCAGTCAGGTGACTTACAAGGGCACAACGTATACTGAAGGCTTGTTTGTTGCAGTCACCAATGACGACCATTTGGCTTTTGGAAGAAGCATCTTTGTCGTTCTTTGTGGTACTGAAGTCTTCCTTGTTTTGAAGTGCCATGCTGGAAACTTTCAGAGTCATTTGGGCATTCTACACACTTGAGGAATGTTCACAGTACTGCTGTGTGAATGTGAACAATCTCATTGATTTCTATCCGCTGCCTTCATATGTCGTCCGTGGGAAGCGATACATATCGCAGAAACACTTCATTCCTATTTAGTAATTTTGTGGCTAATGAGTAGTTATTCAACGCTTGAAGTGCCTGTTAAAGGGAGTTTGGATGAGGCGCAGGGAATTGGAAGGCTACTTGTGATCAAGCTCTTTGTACTCAGCGTTAATATTTTGTTTTGATTTTGCCCTGGAAGACATCGTGTCAGGAAGGCCCTTATAAGATACCCGGATTTATTTTGATGTGAGAATCCTTCTACGTCTCTTCACGTGCTTGTTTAATGGAAATTGTATTTGTGAACCTAAGCTGCATATGTCGCACGTTCAATATTATTTCTGCCATTGGTAAAATGTGAATCTTGTGTTAAAGTAACCGTGCGGCTTTATTTCGACCTACGATTGCCAATTTGCATTGCTAAGTCCTCTTTTCAAAGATTGAGCTTCAATTTGCTGGAATTGCTAATTTTCATAATTGCACAATTTTGTACCTTATGCAGATGGACATTGTTGAGCTCGAGGTCTCTACTGCCCTGCCAGCACTTTCGGATCAGGAAGTCTCCACAGTTCTTGCAAAATTAAAAGAAATCGGTGTTCAAACAGGGGAAGATTTGAGGTTCTTAGAAGAGCCAGACCTTCGTGGGGTGCTGAAACCAATACAGATTAGGAGATTCCTCTCCACAGTAAAGAGAGGTGAATACTTAGCATTTGCTTTTGTTTCTTATTTTAGGCAGTTTTTGAGGTGACTGCTACAGAACCCAGTCCACAAAATTTGTTGCAATAATACTGCAGCAGTATTGTATGCGCAACAAAATGATGTTGCTGCAATGCAAATGACCGCCAGTGTTATGTTACAGTGGTGCAACACCGCCCACACTGTACAAATTTTATGGTAAAATTATTGCAACTGTCCATCCGCACTGTCGATGTGTTCGCAGTGTTTCCTCAATGTGATGTGTAAAACACTCCTTTGTCAACATTGCTGCGATGCTCTCTCAACGCAGTATATGTAACCCTGTGTCAGCATCCAGACGTGACATGACAACATTTCATTCAGAACTAACCAACCAAAACGATATTCAGAGGCGGAACATGAAACTAACAGATACATTCCTTTTTCGATCACTGCCATTTTTAATTTCATTCAGTTGGCAACATGCTTTCAACACTGCACTGCACAGTATTACCGCAACAGTGTTGCAATATTTTGTGTTGACTAGGGATGCTGTAGCCGTGATAGTTTATTAACCTTTCTGTTTGTATTCCCTTAGTGGGACCAGTGGAATTGGCTGTTTCTCATACATACGTGTTGTAAATATATCTACAGGTGATGGCTCTGTTCCTGAGTCAGGTTCCTCTTTTAGCACGACACCGTCTTGCACATCTCCTTTGCAAGTCCCCTCAGTGCCGGACACCCAACAACATCAGTGTGAAAGCAAAGCTTCGAACGTGGACCCCAACTGGCCAGTAAACTTCCAAGTTTGTTGGGAAAGCATGCCACCACAACTAATATCCGCAGTGAAGCAAAAGGAGCGCCCGTCTAGCAGGCTGCGTCGTGAAATGGTCCGTCTGGTAGTTGACCAAGCCAGAACCATGTGTGAGCGCCCACTCAAGAAACACTACGAAATTATTGCAAGACGAATTGTGGGCCAGTATCCAGCATAATTTCAAGATGCCTTTGAAGGCACGGTTGTTGGGACGGGTCACGATTCGCTTCTTAATCAGCTGGTCTTTAGGACCGAAAACTGTGTACGCTTTAAGAACCGTTGCTCTGGTGAGACGGCGGATCTGACGAAGAGTGGACGAAAGAAGGCCCGCATGTACGGTTGCTTCAAGGATTCTACCACTGAAAACATTGATGAGGAGTGCTTGGAAGAAAAAAAAGAAACGCTAAAACATTGGTATGTGACGAACACTGGTCAAAAAGATGACATCAAAGCGGAGATGAAGGCGACATACTTGCTGCAACGGAAAATGATCGATTCGAAAATCAAGACCCCCGAACTCCTGTCGGAATGGCCGTACCTCTTCACGCCCGACGGCATGTTCATCCACTTTCACGAGCTTGTTGGCATACACGTCGAGGATGTGCTCCCAGTGTCATTCAAGGAAAAGGGACTGAGCATTTTGAAATTTGCACAACAGTGCGAGAAAAGTCATGCTGCCACGCAAATCCTGGCGGAGCTGGAAGATGCGCCAGGCACAGAACTGCAAAACCAGGCAGTCGCAGTGACCCTTCTCCTGTTACACTACTTAGAGGAAAATGAAGGTGCCGTCTTCATTGTTCGTGGCGTAAGTGGTATATATGTCACATGCTAATGACAGATATGACACCTGCTTCCTCGCTGACATACTGTTACCTATTACTACCTTGTTGCCATAAGTGATGAGGACATGTACCATTTCATTCACATTCGTACCACATGCTTGTACCATACGTTGAGAAATCAACGAATATAATATATATTTTCCCAATACATTACAGGATCCTTGTACTGCCCGTGATGTGGAGCAGTCTGACCTTCCAGCAAGCCCAAGAATTATTGTTATTGGTGAGGTTTCAGAGCTTTCTGGTACATGCATGTGAATTGATAGTCCGGTACCATCGGACCTGCTCGTGTCTTTCAATTTTTGCCGTTGGTGATTATTATATAACAGGTGATTCTGCATGGTGCCCGTCCTCATTCATGTTGAGTGTAGACAAGATTGTTGTCACAGACCTCATCGATGACTTTATCACGGCAATCAGCGTCTGGTTTGCTCTCCACTATGTGCTGAATCTTGTATATGCCCAAGAAAGTCAAGCATTGCTGGAGTTCCTGCAGAGGTGCACATTGTCAGCCATGCATGCTGTTTTTGTATAGCTCTTCATGTCCTCGCAGGACATTTCTCGGGATAAACCCTGACCGGGGTTCAAGAGCAGAGAAGAGGCAGCGCACGCCTGTCAATAAAAAGGTGCTGCGACTCGTCGACAAGCTGTCGCACTTTGAGTGGCATGTTTAACACTTGGTAAGATGAGCATCTTATTTGTTTTCCTCCAGTCTCTTTGCAAACAGTACTATTTTTTTTCAGTTTATACAGTTTATACAGTTTTCCAAGCAACTGCATAAGACTGTTGCATTGCTGATTTGACCTAATGTCACAGCCACTCTGCTGCGTTTTTTCACGGTACGTGCCTCTCTTGTCCTGCCCGAGGGATCATGAGGTGTACATGCTGCTTCTCTTCCAGTTTTTTCCACTGTTCCATCAGCGACTGGGCGAACATAGGGCACATGGCCACTCTTATGCTGCGTTTTTTGAAGGTACGTGCCTCTCTTGTCCTGCCCGAGGGATCATGACGCATACATGCTGCTTCTCTTCCAGTTTTTTCCACCTTTTCCATCAGCGACTGGGCGAACATAGGGCACATGGCCACTCTTATGCTGCGTTTTTTGAAGGTACGTGCCCCTCTTGTCCTGCCCGAGGGATCATGACGCATACATGCTGCTTCTCTTCCAGTTTTTTCAACTGTTCCATCAGCGACTGGGCGAACATAGGGCACATGGCCACTCTTATGCTGCGTTTTTTGAAGGTACGTGCCTCTCTTGTCCTGCCCGAGGGATCATGACGCGTACATGCTGCTTCTCTTCCAGTTTTTTCCACTGTTCCATCAGCGACTGGGCGAACATAGGGCACATGGCCACTCTTATGCTGCGTTTTTTGAAGGTACGTGCCTCTCTTGTCCTGCCCGAGGGATCATGACGCATACATGCTGCTTCTCTTCCAGTTTTTTCCACCTTTTCCATCAGCGACTGGGCGAACATAGGGCACATGGCCACTCTTATGCTGCGTTTTTTGAAGGTACGTGCCTCTCTTGTCCTGCCCGAGGGATCATGACGCGTACATGCTGCTTCTCTTCCAGTTTTTTCCACTGTTCCATCAGCGACTGGGCGAACATAGGGCACATGGCCACTCTTATGCTGCGTTTTTTGAAGGTACGTGCCTCTCTTGTCCTGCCCGAGGGATCATGACGCGTACATGCTGCTTCTCTTCCAGTTTTTTCCACTGTTCCATCAGCGACTGGGCGAACATAGGGCACATGGCCACACTTATGCTGCGTTTTTTGAAGGTACGTGCCTCTCTTGTCCTGCCCGAGGGATCATGACGCGTACATGCTGCTTCTCTTCCAGTTTTTTCCACTGTTCCATCAGCGACTGGGCGAACATAGGGCAAATGGCCACTCTTATGCTGCGTTTTTTGAAGGTACGTGCCTCTCTTGTCCTGCCCGAGGGATCATGACGCGTACATGCTGCTTCTCTTCCAGTTTTTTCCACTGTTCCATCAGCGACTGGGCGAACATAGGGCACATGGCCACTCTTATGCTGCGTTTTTTGAAGGTACGTGCCTCTCTTGTCCTGCCCGAGGGATCATGACGCGTACATGCTGCTTCTCTTCCAGTTTTTTCCACTGTTCCATCAGCGACTGGGCGAACGTAGGGCACATGGCCACTCTTATGCTGCGTTTTTTGAAGGTATGTGCCTCTCTTGTCCTGCCCGAGGGATCATGACGCGTACATGCTGCTTCTCTTCCAGTTTTTTCCACTGTTCCATCAGCGACTGGGCGAACATAGGGCACATGGCCACTCTTATGCTGCGTTTTTTGAAGGTACGTGCCTCTCTTGTCCTGCCCGAGGGATCATGACGCGTACATGCTGCTTCTCTTCCAGTTTTTCCCACTGTTCCATCAGCGACTGGGCGAACATAGGGCACATGGCCACTCTTATGCTGCGTTTTTTGAAGGTACGTGCCTCTCTTGTCCTGCCCGAGGGATCATGACGCGTACATGCTGCTTCTCTTCGTTTTTTCCACTGTTCCATCAGCGACTGGGCGAACATAGGGCACATGGCCACTCTTATGCTGCGTTTTTTCAAGGTGCGTGCCTCTCTTGTCCTGCTCGAGGGATCATGACGCATACATGCTGCTTCTCTTCCAGTTTTTTCAACTGTTCCATCAGCGACTGGGCGAACATAGGGCACATGGCCACTCTTATGCTGTGCTAATGGAACGCAAGCGCATCTCACATCCAGACTTTCCAGGGCTTCCAGAAAACATACATAATCATCATTGCACTCAATAAATATTTAATACAGTAGGTCTGTCTGCTTCATTACTTACATTGCACAGAGACATGTCTCCACGTCTCTGGTATTACACTTAGCTAATTCGAGCTCGCTTGCAGCATGCATTAACATGACCACATGCAGACTACGTATGTTCAAGATGACGCTTCGGCACGATTCATAGTACGTGACACAGAGCATGCATTGCACCATATTTACTACAGCTTGCAACCTGCAGTAAAAATTAAATATGAACAGTATTTTGCCGTAAAACATTACGGCAGATGACAGTTTAAAAAAAACTGGCAAATACCGTCACAAAAAACGGGCAAAATTGAATACGGGCCACCGTAAAAAAAAACGGGCAAGAATTGGCAGCATTGCTGCCAGGTATTTGCCCGTTTTTTTACGGTGAAATTTTTAACAGTGAGGTCTTGCGAGCATAGCGTTTGGAACAGTTTTCAGGCGCAAATTAAGAAGTTCCAGTAGGGAGGATATCCGGAAACCCTACTGGCAGCAGTGGCTGAACCCTTGGAAAGAGGCTAAAAGGAACTGAAAAAAGAGAGAATGCCCGTCATTTGAGGGACTGGTGTGCATTCCCTATTTATATAGGGCTTCCCACAATCTGAAAAAAAAAAGTAGCGGGAAGACATGGTGTTCGCGAGGTGATGAAAACCCCAGTCAAATTACAAACACTGTGTGACAAGGTGAATCGCCGGAAAGAAATGTCCAAGTGCAATATTTGCCATAGGAACCCCTTGGTGGACAGCGTTCTGCTTGATTGTGGACTCCGACGGACACTCCGATACATGTCTGAATATACGGTTAATGGAACATTCCGCTCCCATTAAGCAGACTTCTTTGGGACACCTCGCAGTGCATTGTCGCGAATGTTATTGTGTTACTCTGTTTAATTACACTGAATTGTGTCGTAGTCACCAGAACCCAAGGGAAATCTCAGTGGCATTCTTCATTGCTGTTGATAGAACAGAATGCAGAAAGTAATTGTCCTCTCACTACAGATTACAAATAAACTGTAACTAAATTGGAATCACCCATCTGGAAGCATTTAGATACAGTCATTAACAACTCCGAAAGTAATCAGTTACTGCAGCTTAATTACTTAAAATTCGTTTCTTCGCAGCGCGTGTTGATTTCTACTCAGGATAGCTGCAGTGGCGGTCACGGTAGTTAAACGGTAATATACATGGAAAGGTCTATCGTCACAGCGGGGCGTTAATTCCCATGAACACATGAAAAGACCGAATATGCAACGAGACATTGGCACTGTACTCTAAGAAAAAAGAGTGTGAAAAGGTCGTAACTTCTGTAGTTAACACCTAGTTCAACATAGCGTCTGATAAAGGGTGTAAAAGTGTGGTAAAACCAATTATCGCATATCCAAATTGCTACAAAAGGGCGTACGCTCACCGAATTAGAAGCAGTAACCACATCATTCGTAGGCAGCCGGTAGAACTTTGCAGCCTTTTAGGCACAACATATGCGACAACTATTACCTCCTGAAAGGTGTAACTGCTCCACCCTTTTTTCTAAGGGTGTGACTGCGTTAAGGAAATAGGAGATATGGAAAAGGTTAGCCGCTATCTCGCTGGCACGATAGCAGCTGCGTCCGCCATGTTGGTTATGTCAAGAGAAATAGCGTATGCCGTGTCAACAAGCTTTCTGCACGAGCGATCCCGCTACTTCTGATGAAAAATGCTGTCGCATTAATGTGTTCTATTGCGCAAACAGCATAGACAACAAGAGTGGTAGACAGCGATGGGAACGGAGAACGTACCGCAGTGTTTGTGGTTATAAATAAAGTTGGGTGCGGGTGTGGGTATACCCGCGGGTACCCACGCAAGTTTATTCTTCGCGGGTACATATTTCTGTGTCATCGCGGGTTGCGGGTAAGGTGCTGGTAGCCCCGCAATGTCTCCGCGGATTACGCGGGTATACCCGCAATACCCGCAGGCTCAAATCCAGCCCGTCAGGTTTTGGTGCACGACCCGATTCATTGCGAACACTTGGCCCAAAATACTTTGCAATACGTTCCATATCTAGACCTTCCGTGGTGCGTGAGATGATAGAGATGTGTGCGAGTATGCAAATCCGTACCGGCAACAGCACTGCATCAGAGGGACCACGACCTGCATCCGCAGCAATGTCATTGGTGCAACCCGCATCCGCACCCCCACATTCTGACGGGTACCCGCATACCCGCCGGTGCACCTGCAGCCCAATGCGCATGCATGTTTCAGTTATGCCACATGATCGTCACAGCACGAAATGATTTATTGATGCTGGGTACACTGTCCGTTAGCGAGCCACTTGTCCAACAGTCAGACGCTGTGGCGACAGTTGATATGGTTGCCAGCTTACTAACGCGAAGCGAACCAGTCGTCGTGTCGAAAGATAGCCAAAATTAGCCCTATGTGGCAAACATAGCCAAAGAATGACAACAAACGCTTTATTTTGAGATGATGAATGGGGAGTTTAATCCCCAGGGGCGATACCCTACCCCATTTTTTATTGCCCACACTACCAACCTTCCCGATCAGCTGAACTCTCCCCCTCCCCCTCTCTCTCTCAAAGAGTAAGCATAGAACGTGTTGTCAGCTGTGATAATCTCGCACACCACGGAAGGACTGGATATGGAACGTCTTGGAAAATATTTTGGGCACAATGTTCGCGGTAAATCGGGTCGTACACCAAAAGCCGAGAGGCTGGTTTTGTGCCTGCGGGTATTGCGGGTATACCCGCGTAATCCGCGGAAGCAGTGCGGGTCTACCCGCGCCTTACCCGCAACCCGCGAAGACACGTAAATGTGTACCCGCGAAGAACAAACTTGCGCGGATACCCGCGGCTATCCGCGGATGTACCCGCACCGCACTCACCTTTATGAGATGATGACAGCTTTGTCATTTACTGGTACCGCGTTCTATGCATACTCTTCGAGATAGACAGAGGGGGGGGGGGGGGCAAGAATCCAGCTGATTAAGAGACCCGGAAAGTGCGGTTCGGGAAGGTTGGTAGTATCGGTAATGAAGAATGAAGCAGTGTATTGCCCTTGGGGACGAAACTCCCCATTCATCATCTCAAAATAAAGTTGTTGTTGTTGTTGTCACTCTTTGACTATGTTTGCCGCATGGGCTGATTTTGGCTATCTTCCCAGTCAACACGCATTGTTGGTAGAATGCAAAATTAACCTTGAATATTTTGGACAATGTAGAATGCAAAATGTAAATGTTGATTCCGCGTAGACTCTGTGTAGTCATTCAGCGTGCAAATTGTTTTACGTGGATGCATATTTATCGCGGACATATTTACAGCGCAATGGCATACGTAAAAACGACGTTGAATAATATGACGGAAAATCACAGAAGTGCAAACGTAGGACACACAACGTTGTTTTTACGCAAATTTCCCGACGTGTTCCAGGAGAACGCGAGCACTGACATGTCGAACTGCAGCATGCCGCCCACCACTTTATAAAAGTTTTTACTTTTGCTGTTTTTAGTATTGCAAAGGAAAAGCAACAAAAAAAAAACCTGTTTATTTCAAAGTGAATTACAAATTACTCACATACGTATACAGATACACTGGCAGAGTACGTAACATGTTTCACAAAGTAAATTGAAGATAACATGTAAAACTGCAATATATGCATTACACTAGTTTACAGGTCTGTAGGTACAGGTAGTTCAGGTAGGTACAGGTAGTCTGTCACATGAATGAATTCAAAGCTAGCAAACAGTATGTGTTGTTAGGTAGTAAATTTAAAAACCTTACACCGTATTACACCATCGTGTAACGTTTATAGCACTGGCTTGATCTTTTGATCGACGGAGTGGAATTGGCATACATTTATGCACATCTAAACAACACTAAGTAATAACATGCAATAGATTAATGGAGAACCTACCAGCATTGACTCATATGTGGCGAGGACTCTGCACCCATTCACATCACACAGATCAAGATCAATAAGCGATCATCTTAACTCATAACACGTATACAGAGAGCTACAGTGCTCACGCAGTGTGAAGTAGAGGGATGACGAGGAAACCTTTAGCCAGTGGGAAACGAACAGTTTTGCACTTGATGGATTCAAGATCCCAACACAATAGTTTGTCACCCAGTTCGATAGCAATGCGTACACCAAGTAATGAGGAAGACACAGGTGCTACATAAAAGTCACCGAGACTTTTCAAGACGTTACCTAAAATCACATTTCTGCCATTATGTTTCAAAATGTTTGTGACCATAACAATGCTCCCATCAATCAGCTTCACCGTACACTCCGCGTCACATACAGATACAGTACACACAGAAAAAGATGGTAGATCAACCGTTTATACTATTTTGCATCATGGTCGTCTACGCAAGGGTCCCTCGTTGTGTTCCCATTTCAAAGTAATGGGTGAATCGTGGTGCTCAAAACAGAAACTTCTTTCTTCAGTGATTCGGTTAACTACTTGTGATAGTGGCTTGTGTGGAGAGCGAACCACCTGCTTCAGCTCTTTCAAGTAGTTCTCAAAAGGAAAGCATGAAAAGGTGTCAAGGGCACCAAACCTACGGCCATCGTCAACGAAATGGACTAAGCTTTGAAAATTGGGCACATCAATTTCCTTTCCATAGACTGACTGTCCGTTAGCAACAAAAGAACACAACAGTGACTCTGCAATGTCAAGCATTTCACCAGAAGTACAGCGCAGTCGACCCCCGTTTACCGGAGTTCATTTATCCGGATCCCGCGGTATTCGGACAAAAGGCACGGGAACGGATTTTCCTCCATGTATTTTGTTCTGGTTTATCCGGACTTCAGCTTCCGGACTCGGACAAGAATTCCAGGGAACGAAAGTCGAAAATTCTTGTAATCCAGCTTCAGTTATCCGGACTACCGTGAGTAAGACGAGACGCTGACCCCGCTTCGTCACCCTTTTCGCTGTGTTGGGGTTATTCCCGTCACACGTCTGGGACCTACATTCCTCCATAGGGGAGACAACCGTGCACGATGACCCCCTTTTCTATTTGTGTGCGTTGGGTCACATTGACCAGTCGAGTCATTTGGAAATATCTCGAGCAACTGTCCGGTTCTAGAGGGGAACACTCCGACCCGAGGGCCTGCTGCGATCCCTGATGCAGAGGCTCATTGCGACTGCCGTAGATGATGCTGTAGTTTCTCACTACGTTGACGTTGATAAGGATGATGACGCGTGTGCAGCTATGACTGATGACGGTGTGATTGTTGCTATTGCCTGCGACGATGTGCAGCAAGACGGTGCCGATGACGCCAGTGAGAAAAAAGACTCCGACATTGACACTTTGCATCCGCACTGACATTCTTCGAGCAGCGCAACAGCGTGGCTCAACTCTATGCAATTAGCAAAAGTTTGCAGGAATCGAGTGCCTACACCACTATGTAACAGCTGTCATTGACGAGGTTTCTGTGTTTAATTAAACCTTGCTCTGTAGGACGTTTCTATTCGGTCGTTTCATTTATCCGGATGCCCCGGTATTCGGACGATTTCGCCGGGAACGGCACCGTCCGGGTAAACGGGGGTCGACTGTATATAGATTGCAGCACTTAAAGCTAAGAAGTGCTGGTACACTGCTCTGTCGAGAACTTTTTTGAGCACCAGTGATCCTGTGTACAACAAAAACTGGCTCCACTCAGTTGCCTTCCACAATTTGCTATCTGCTAAAGACCGAGGTTTTCTGTTGAACCATCGAGGGACCCATGCTTTTAGATCAAGAAGTCCGTTGGAAATATATTTCCAACGGGCTTCTAGTGAAAACTATAGTAACTGGCTTCTGATTCTCGTCACCAGTTACAAAAACAAAGTTATCACAGCCTGCAAGGCAAGCTAGCTTGCCTAACAGGCTGTGATAACTTTGTTTCTAACATTCCATCGACACATTTCCATCGCACACAATGGAATGAAGTGTCACAGTATAGAGCTTACTGCGGTATGAGAATCGTTCAGCCATAAGCACTTTCATTTCTGAAATGAATGGCGCCAGAAATGTATCCACACAGTTAGGCTTTGATTTTCCACAGTAAATGGCAGCTGCAAATGGTTTAAGGGGGATGCACCCGACAACAGCAATGAGGATGTGTTTTGACTGCGGTACAGTGGTAAGCCATCAACGTTTATCTGCAAATTTCAATTTGCAGAAACAAATGTATCGCAGTTGTCAATCAACCTCCTAATGCCATTCAAAAGTCCAAGGTAGATGAATTCACCACCACAGCAGGAGGTAACTTTTACGCTGCTAGGTGTTGGTAATAGTGTCCGTGCATCAAGAGGCAATTCGTGTGGTGCTGATGAAGAATACTCAGCAGACTGGAAAGGTGTTGAAGGGGAATGTGAGTCTGTATGACCCATGGGAAGCTGTGCAGCCAGGGTTGTGATTTCTGGGCTGCTGGTGCTCTCATTCCCAGGGCTCCTGGCAGTGACACAGACAGAGGAATAAGAATTAGTCTTTGTATCCCTTGTTTACATAGTGTAATACCGCTGTCACACAGACTGGTATAGTGTCACTTTCAACGAGTGACACCTGCACCTAGTGAGGAAGAAAATTAGCCGGAGCTCTTTGGCTGCACATAGGATATGTGTCTGTGTGTGCTAGGACGTCGCCATGCAAGTACTGGGCAGTTGTTTCGGCCTTTTTGGGCCATCGTCAGCAGTACGAAGGCAGGCAACGTTTGGGGTGGCGTCAGAAGGTCACGTAGCGCGTGATTCCTCCCGTCAGGGTGATCGACTCACCACTGAAAGCCCAGTGCAAAGTCAGTGATCTATGTGAGGAAAAAAATTAGCCGCAGCTCCTTGGCTGCACGTAAGCATATGTTTGTAAGTGCTCAAATGTCCCCATGCCACTACTGGCATGGCGACGTTTGAGCACTTACAATCACGTACACTTAGTGTCAGTGATTGTAAGCGTGTGCTGTCACACAGTATCTTTTGGTGACACGCGGCAGAAAGTGTACTAAGGGTTCAGTGAGTTCCCCAAACTCGCTTCAGTTCTCTTCGGCCAACCGAGTGCGTAGCTTCGACGACAGGCTTAGTGTTACGGGTAAAAATAATGAGAAAAAGCGAAGGGCCCCCATACCACAATATTGTTGATAGCGTGTTTATTTGATTTTAGTACAGTGCGACATTGTGGTGAAAAAACATTTCATTACTCTCGTTAACAGCCTGTGAAAACTTTGCGGTCCGGCGATCCAGCGGCGGCAATTTTTGTTGTGACACATTTGTTTCAGGCCAATTTGTTTTACGTTGGAAGAAGATTTGAAGAAAGTGTTTCTAAATCAAAGAAAACCATTCTCAGGAAGGTATTGTGGCACACACCTAAAAATTTTGCATCAGTTTAATCTTACATCGTAATTGCTATTCTCGATAAGTGACACCTACATAAGCCGTGTAGCAAGCACGTAGTGAAAATGACATTCAGTTGGTTGGAGTGCACTTTACGAAAATGACACTAAATTAGCTCGTGTGACAGGGTATAAGAATATCTTGAGCTTGCGGACACGTAAAAGGGCAGCACAACGCAACACGAAGGCTCACAATCACACACTAAGAATGTATTTAAGACACGGAACACAAGGGGTCATTCGATGCCAAACCTCCCAAATTCAGTCGACCATCCCTGATTTCTTTCAAATAAATTGTGGTTGATCGTTCCCATGCAGACAATGCTCTCCCAGCTAAACATTTTCGTGGTGCAGGCATGAATCTGCAACACATTTCTGACATAACACACAAAGCACAGACAAACGAGAACAGAGCCTGATCGGATGCAGACATGTACATCTTTTGTAACATTACACCAAACTCTTCTGACTTTGTATCAAACAGCATGTCACTATGTGCAACTGTAGGGAAGCTGGGAAGCTTTTGGTGTGACATGACCATATTCTGTGGATTTTGCCCGACGATACATGCGTGCAGCAACAGCGCTTCACGAATTGAATGCATAGCAAACTAACTCACATTTCTGAAAGCACACATGGTAGTGTGATGTCGGCATTGTCTTCGCAGTCAGTACTAAGGCACCAATCCCTGAAGAAGATTCCGAAAGCTGTCACTTTCACTTATATGACGTGAAATGGAATTCTTACGAAAAGTATTCGCAATCATACGCCTGGCCACATGGCTTGGTAGTAGTGCTCCAACTGTAACAGAATACAACGTATTAGCTCACTGCTAGGGGATTTTTGGCCGAGATATAAACAAGACTCCTCTAGCTATGAAGGGCCACTAACAAGTTAAATGTTGTACGCAGGTCTTACACGTAACAAAAACATGAGAGTTGTGAAAGAGGATTCATGTGCTCTATGAAACGACATAATCACATTCAATCACATTTGAGCTGGAACTCGTCAATACACGCGGTCAGATGTTATACAGGGTGTCAAAATTAAGCTTTCACTAGCACTTTATAAATAGGCGAACAAAGGAACACTGGTGCTATTTTTTGTTCCTTGAGTAAGAAACAGGTGCTACATAATTAGCAGCACCTGTTTCTTACACAAGTAGCGTAAAGTTATCATCCGGTTTCCTGTCATCGCTGTGTTTGCGTAGCGCTCGTGAGAGCTTAATTTTGAACACCCTGTATAGGAATTCGGTAGCAGTACAGAATGGGAGACACTCACGCATGCTGTCCCGGAGCTGTCTCATGCTTGTCGTGGATTGCGGCGACGTGGACCTCGTCACAGCTAAGTCACCGGAAAAAATAAATGGAACAGGTGATCAGCGAACACCGAAGTGAACAAAACGCGGGCGAAAATCGTTGACTTGAGCCCTCACCATGGGGTGTCCTGCTGTTGGCACATCTGTAAGCGTTTAGCGTCCACATAACTACTGCGAAGTTCAAAATTAGCCGGGGTTATAGACTAGTCACTGTCGCACTCGCGTAGTTGAGTGTTTCGATTTCGAAACGTTCGAGGCCTCGGCGGATGATGACGGACTGTGGAGCGATTCAGAGTCTGTCGTCGCATATATCTCTCGCATACGGTCCTCAATACGTCTTTTGCGGTTCCTCCGCGCCTGCCTTGCAGAGGATCCCCTTCCGTAATAATCTGACATGTCAAATCTACCCAAAGGCAAACGCAGTCCACGCCGTATCGTCGTGCATGCACGACAATACGGCGTGGTTGGCTGATGATAATGATGATGATGATCCTGAAGTCTATCTGATAAGAATGGCAATGACGGTTACAGCGTCAGCGCACGTTTGTAGGGGAGAAAATATTCAAGTGTGAGTTAAAACTACATTTCGCATCGCTGCAGGTGAGTATTTTTAGAGGGAATTGATTCTCACGGGACTTGACATGTAAGAATTTTCTGCGGTTCTGAATCCAATCCAATCCAAGTTCGCTGCTTCAAACCGGGAATCGAAAGACGTTGGAGCGGTTGAGGTACACGCCTGCTCGTCAGTCGGGCTGTTTGATGTAGCTGTCATTCGTATATCTGCTTCAGCCACATCGTTCTGCAGTTCTTCTGCCTCTCAGGTGCATACGCGTGAGTATCAGTAAGTGTCTGTGCAGCTTCTGTTAGCGTTTCAGGAATTTACTCATGGCGCGTCTCCTCATTGCCCGTACGCGCCGTGAAAGCGAAAGATGTATGGTATAAAAAAATTATCAGTAACAGCAGGTGAAAGTTAGCAGCTGCCAGAGTACAGGAGTTTAAGTTATAACAACACTTCAATTGAACCCAGTATTTCATTTTGCAGAAGTGAGACCGGAAAACGCGAACATTGCGTCCTCTTTTATACTTGAGCTTCAACCACTGGCCACATGTTTTCAGTCGTGCGTTTTGCCAAATAGTGTGTAGGAATTGAACTGTTTTCATTTTTATTGTGTCAGAAGCGTGTGCCTGTCCAAACTTCGCTACGGCGCCTCAACGCCTTTAGTTAGCGTCTGCGTTCGTCCGGCGTCTTCGAAAAGCAAGGTGATTCGCATTGAATTATAAATGTGCCTACACTAGTATTGTTTCTGATTATTGTATTGCATTTCGTTTCGAGCCTTTTGCTTTATCATGCCCCTGGCTAGAAAGCGGCAGACGGACATAACTGGGCAGCTGCTATCTGTTTAAATTAGTCACTTCAAAACTCACGCCTTGTGCAAGATCAGTATGACCATCATTTATGTTTTCAGCTACGACAAGACGTATTGCATAGGACATTCATTGCTGGAGACACAAGGTACAACAGTAATAGACCGTTTGATATACTTATAGGTGCATGAATATATTATTGCCTTCTGATATGGTGTTTGACTCGCAAGTGAGGATGGTTTTTCGTTACAATTTCCATTTCGTATTTTTTGTGCAGGCGAAATGAGTGGCCAGTCTGGTGGTGGAAGGCACCCAGAGTTTTCAGTAGGGCACTTCCTGTGTGGAAATTCAATTGAAATTGTTCTGAGAACATGGCTTTCGAAAGATAAATTTATCGAAGTTTTCGTTTTAAAAATTTCGAAAAGACAGTGCTGTGGCCATCATAGAGCCGCATGAGACTAAAGAGGGCCATAGAAAAGCAAGAAAATCCGCAAAGCACATGGGTAACCTACAGTTGCCGAGTCATCTTATCTGGAGGTTAGTCCTTTACTTGTTCGTATTACTTTTCGTGCAGCTCGCTGTACCTTGGTCTCACATCAGTAGCCATTACATGAAGATTGCCGAAGTGCCCTTATGGAAGCTGAGGAAGCCGAATACGTAACAGATCTTAATGCTGATGCCGAGTCTGAGGGTATGACATATAATGCTGTGTTTAGGCATATGCATCTAAATATGCTCTCAATCTGCAGCTTCAGTCTCACAAACTCCATCTGTGTCGTCACAAGCACTGGCGTATAGAGCACGCAGCCCTGCTGCCTTACTGCTTAGCAACAGTACATGCTCTGGTATGTGTAAGCATCAGAATGCACAGTAAAACATTGTACACCCCTAAGGCTGTCCCATAGCAAACGCGTTTTGGGGGTGTTCCTGAACAACCTTGGAAAGGGTGTTCATGTGGACACCCTTTGAAGAAGGGTGTTATTTCGAAAAAAAAACCTTCCAGTATGGAATAATAATAGGTACCAGCGTACACTCTAAAAAAAAAGTTTTCTTTTTTACCTTTAGGGGTAGAAGTGCGTTGTAGCAAATTTTCAACCCTTTTGGGGTACAAAATGAGGGGTAGAAGCAGTTCTAGCCTGTCACTTCTACCCTACGGGTAGAACAGACCTACCCGATAGTGGGGTGGCAGCTCTACCCTCTTCGTTGAAGAGTTCTACCCGTCCACGGTTGAGTATTATGCCCCTTAAGGCATATGTGTTATACCTAATGGGAGAGCTACGTCTACCTCGCGGAGGCGAAATTTGCCTCCGCGTTGGAGATAAATGCTATACCTTTTGCGGTAGGACGTTCTACCCTTGGTAGAAGTGATCTGCCCTACAGGGCTATAAATTTCCACTCCTGAAGGGAGCAGTTCTACACAAGTGGTTCCAATCTTAACACTGTAACGGAGGGATGTTTTCAACCTTAGCAGTGATATACGTTTGCAGGTGGGGAGGGGTATTTCACACACTTCGAGAGAAGCATTTGCCACCGTAGGCATAGAGCTCTTCTGCTCTTGTAATTAGAACCGTTTCCTCTTGTTGGGGTGCACGTAAAGTTAACAGTAATGACATGCAGTTAATGAACACTGTTCCGAAGGAATGCAAGCACACAGAAAAGGCTGTTGGAAATTACAAATCTTTATTTTGCACAATCTATTCCAATCGAGATACAGCAGCTTTATCACATGGGCTCATCAATGCGAGGGGTAAATTCATTAATTTGTAGAGCACTTGCAGTGTAGAAGGGGACTTGGGCATGAATTCCATGTCCATAAGCCAGTAAAGCATGACGAGAGTCCTCACAGGCTCCTTCAAGCTGGGCACCCTAAGATTCTCTTTCTCCAGGTATAGCAGCGTTCGCTCTGGATGGAATACTTCCCGGGAAAAGCACACCACATGACAGACATGTTCGTTCTTTACCTAGAAAGTTACCAGAATACATAATATCCAAAGTATTTTCAGCAAGACGTTATCTTCTCTAGAGACATCAGTAATAAAGTACGAAAAATGCAAAGCTCGTTTCCATAGCTACAGAACAAAACCTTGACAGAATGGCGTAAATGCAGGCTAGCTGGTGGATAAATTCCATAATAGGCAAGCCTGAGCGATGGGCAAGACACGTAAACAAACACAAACACGAAGGCTTAAAACCAGCAAGATGTTTAATTGATAACAACGAACTTCATGAACATGTAGACGGTGTGAGGGAAGACAGAGAGAGGGGAATACGGAATTTAGGACAAAATGAGTTGAAGGAGGTCAAAGGAGGCGCTTGAAGGCCGGGTGGATACATATAGACGGCACACTAATACAATTGCCCAAACCCTGTATGGCCAACGCTTCGCTCAAAAAACGTTTTCGCCTGTCTGGTTCCCAGACCTATGGTCCCAGACGGCGGTGCTGGCGTGGGAACCAGACAGGCGAAAACGTCTTTTGAGAGAAGCGATGTCCATACAGGGTGTGGGCAATTGTATTAGTGTGCCGTCTGTATGTACCACCCGGCCTTCAAGCGCCTCCTTTGACCTCCTTCAACTCATTTTGTCCTCAATTCCCTATTCCCCTCTCTCTGTCTTCCCTCGCACCGTCTACATGTTCATGAAGTTCGTTGTTATCAATTAAACGTCTTGCTGGTTTTGAGCCTTCGTGTTTGTGTTTGTTTACGTGTCTTGCCCATCGCTCAGGCTTGCCTAGCTATCATGGAACAAAACCTTTTGCGATGTAGAATAAGAACGAACGCCATACGTACCCACCTGGGGCGTGATGAAGGACTCGCACCTTTCATGTGCCAGACTGATGACCACAAGGAGTGCGACTATCATTGCTGCACATATACATAATCACAATAAGAATATTCACCCGACATTACACACGAATTAAACAGACACATCCTGCATGTGTCGCAATGCATATGCGCTATGTAAGCCGTGAAACGTCCGAACTATCTCGGAAGACAAATCATCTTACCGTCACCATGTTCAGACTCTAAAGGCTTCAAAGAACGCTTCCAGTTGGCGCTTCTATCGACTGTACCGCAAAGCCGCTTCCGAAATGTCCTGCAGAACTCTGTCCAAGGCAGTTTCAATGATAGTCCCTGTGAGCGCATTGCATTCTTCCCTAATCTGATAATCTGAACGAACAAAAAGTGTCACGAAGGCGTACGAATGGTAAGTTCGTAGTAAACAGAACCAAGGTGGGAGCTATACAGCCACGAAAACTACCTGCTTGTGCTGTTTCCACACAGATACCAGTGTCGTCATCGTAGATGTGCAAGGAACGAAAGACAGCATAATTATCCCACTGCAACACTACATAGCGCGCCATCAGTGAAGAACTGACCATAATATAGGTGATGGCCACGTCAATCACTTATCACGGAAAGAAGTACACTACACTACTCACTGTAAGGTGCTAGCACATTAGTTCATCTTCCCTCAGACGGAGTACCGTTGAGTTGCCATCGCAGGACACCACCGCCGCTCTTTCGCCGTAACGTGTTATAATCTTCATTGCTAGATTCGTTTCATGCGGTATGCATGACTATCTGGAACGAACTGACGGCCTAAAGTGACGCAGTTTCTTCCCGTCGTCTGCACAGTCATGCACAGATTGAACGATAAGTGAATTGATATACTTATCTGAACGTTTTTCGAACATACAAAGTAACTCATCGTTGGTCTTTTCTTCTTTAGTTCGTTCTCTGGTATGCTCAGTAGCGCGGCAGCGGCACCAATTGTGTCTTCCACTGTGATGTCAGCTCCCCCCGACACTACCGCTTTTCGCCCACCATAACTAACTAGCACCTTCATGGCAGAGTTCGCCGTCGGTCAGGAACGAGCCGTCGAGTCTGAGCACGAGATCACGTCTGTTCCCACTTTCTTCCACCCCTTTTTGCACGCAGGCGCAAGATGTTACGGTGACAGTATGCCTTGACAGTTGTGAGCTGTTCACGCGCAAAGAATCTCAGCCTACGGCTACCTCATTTTCACCAGGCACGGAGCTTTTTTTAGTAAACACATCATAGTTTGGAAAAGGAAAAAGAAAAATAAACGTGGCCCGCAGGCTCGAACGTCCTTATCGGCGTCCTTGGGAGCTCTGTCAGCGTGCTGAGGAAGACGGAGGCTAACTTAGTTATCGCAGTGACGTAGGGCTCTTCGCAGTGTGCTTCGGCCTTTCATTTCTACACCACACAGGGCACTGCACCGACATATCTTTTACCGCTGAGAAGAGATAGCCGGGGAGAGGGGTAGAAACGCCGCACTCATGCCTCCAGTGGGCTGAAAAAAAAGTTGTCTGGGAAGAAGTGCGCCGTTTCAACCCCTTTTCAACCTTTTTCTCTTAGAGTGTATTGCGTCATGCTGCATTTCTACCTCATGATGTTCTTGCGACGTGCACAGCCAATCACCGGCACCGATGCTGGAACAAATTGTACCTCGTGCCAAACCCGGATCGAACCTGCGATCCAACGCTCCTGTAGGCGGTCTTGATCATAGGATACCCGCTCTACTGGCGAATTGGTGCGAAATTTGCATGGAATTAGCATATAAGACTGTCAACGCAGGTGAACTGCCATCGATAACGAAACCCTGATTTTGCGGGGACACATAACACCGACTGTGTTGTTTATTTGTCCCTTCAATCTCAGGATTCCGTTATAGATATTTGTATACACCAGCTCGCGTCTGTTTCCTAACCAATCTATCCTTTATTTTGTTCATTTTATAAATTAAGAACTCTGTTGTGGGCACAGGCACTGTGGACACAACAACTCGAAAACGGTGAATGCAGGCCTGCGGTACAAAAAAGTCAGAGCGGCGATACACTCGCCTCTGCCACGGTCGCAGAACTGCCAGTGTAGACCACGTATGGTGCGACTAACTTCTCCATCGTGCATGTCACTACTAAAGCTAATAGTTTTAATTTAAAACCATCAGTCCACATATCCTATGACAGCAGCCTTAGCTATGGATACGTTCCAGAGCCTCAATCCTTTCCCTCCTTTTTTTGATATAAAAAACATATATTCCCCCTCAATCCAATTCCCTGTATTCAAATGCTGATTGCAACAAACGTGGGAATTCAGACATCCACGGACAGTAACACAGTCCTAAGGTGTTTTTAGGGTGTGTTTCTAGTACACCCATATGTTACACCCCATAAAACACCCTTGTAGTTTGACAAGGGTGTAGCGAAGGGTGTAACTGAAAAAAGTGGGGTGCTATGGACTGGTTTCGACACCACGACTGGTCCGCTTCACGTTAGTAAGCTGGCAGCCATGTCAGCAGTTGCAACAGTGTCTGACGCATCAATGAATAATTTCGTGCTGTGAGGATCATGTGGCATAACTGAAACCTGCGTAGGCATCGGGCTGCGGCTACTGCGGTTATGCGGGTACGCGTCAGGATGTGCGGGTGCGGATGCGAGTTACATCAATGACATTGCTGCGGATGCGGATGTGGGTCGTGCTCCCGCGGGTGAAGTGCGGTTGCGGGTAGGAATTTTCATACCCGCACTCACCTCTAGTTATAAATAGCGTTCGAATAATTGTGCCCCCTTGAACAGTCGTGCTTAGCGGCTTGATGAAAAACGGTTAGGAGCTGCTGCGCAATGAAGTGCGTATTCTGCTAGCAGCTTCACGAGAAAGCTACGAGATACTTCACAAAGAAGTTCAAATACTATTAAGGTTATACTTCAGCTGAGTAAATAAATAACACGAGATATGTGACTCAAAACGATGTTGATACACCTTTGGCTGTGTTCTGCATGTGGCGTCACATTTTCATCCTATTAGCGAAATGGTATAGCAATATTGTGAATAATATGAATACTCTGTTTCCTCAACGATCAGTCGCCGTATTCTCATTACGCAAGCTTTGCCTTGCTCAGGGTAGGCAAGTGAGATTTCAACGCAGGATGTGAACCAGATGTTTTAAAATTGTGTACTCTTCATTATCCTGCATGCGCGAGCCTCGCTCCGATATCACTCGAGATCATGTCATGACCACTCTTGTTACGACTCTGGCAGGCGCCTTTTCATTGTTTCCTAAAGGATCGAACACACAAGACACAAGAAATGGATTATTGCCATTAAGCAAGATGATTTCAAAGTGAGACAACAGTGTGTTCAAAACACGCATGTGACTCTCCCTGGTGTACCAAGCGGCCATAACCTCTTCAGAAACACAGAGCTCCATCGGAGTTTCCGTTCTGCAAGAAGGACAGCACTCGCAAGCCTCCAAAGCAGCGTGCACCATTACCATGTGCCGTCACGTTACAAGATCAGGCACATCTGGCACAGGAATCAACTCCAGAGTGCAACAACACCAGCTGAATGTAATGAAAAGTATGCCTTGACGGGAGTGATCTTGGGTGCCACAGAAATACGGTGGGACGTGCCATCATATCTCTCACTGCAGTCGAATTCATATGAGGACTTCAAAGTCATCAAAAACGTACAAGGATCTCATACACTGCAAAAAATAGTCGTGAAAAATACGTGCATATCTCCGCGGAAATAACGGGCGCCAACCCATAGTTTCAAATCACACGCGTTTCCTGTTATTTCGCGGGAGAGGAGGAATCTCGGCATGCGCACTGGATCTGCATGGCTTTCTCCCGCAGCAACCCAACCGGCACTCGTGTGAGGAAAGCATGTGTACCCCGACTGTCACAAAAGTCAAAGTCAATGCTGTGCTCTGCCTGCCGTCGTGGGCTTTCGCAAGACGATTTCGAAGGTATATGAACTCTTATTACGCCCTTTAAGCAGCGAGCTTCTTATAATAACGGGAAACGTGCGCCGCCGTTGTGTGTTACCAAATACGTAGTGAATAGCGCCTTCTTCAACGGAACCCTGTCGCCTTCCGCTGTGTTCTCACTTGTTATACTGTCCATGTCGTTCCATGTTATTCAAATTTCCCTCTCAAACCACTAAATGAGCAATGTGTAACTTTCTGGAACTTGTGGAAGGGTGTGTATTCACCCGCATGGACATTTGAAATAGGCCGGGGTTCACCAACGCCGGTTAACGAGACTGAACGCTCAACCGAGATTGAGGATCCTTCACACCTATTTAGTAATAAGGTTAATTCTGGACGCAAGATTTAAATCTTGCGTCCCGAATTATCGTTATTAACCAAAAGAGAGTTGAGTCGCAATTCCAAGTCGAGGGACCCTTGATCTCGTTTAACTGACGTTGATCGAATGAGGCCATTGTGTACGCCCGACGTACATATAATTTTTAAGTGTTTGCAGTATTTATGAGACAAATATCAATGCTGTATACAGAATGTATTAAGAAGAATGCATGAAACAAACATGTGGAGAAAGCGACAAAAAGAAAAAGAAAGAACATGACCATTTTACTGAAATGATTATGATTCGGCTGTTTCATCGATGCTGTACCCTATTGATGGAGGTAATTTGACGAAAATACAATTGTGAGTCCTGCAGTGAGGACAAACTTCCATCGCACTTCGCAAGCTCGTTATAATTATTGGTGTATATGAAGCGCTGTGCTTTGTTTGTACTCTGGTTCTTTCACGAAAATTTTGCCACGCAACAAATGAGAGTAAACACAAGAGTTGCTGTAAAAACGGAGCACGAAGGCGCCCAGAAAGCCGTGGAGCAGTGCGCTCTGAGAGAGTAAAAAAGCTACCCTTACTTGGCAAATTTTCGAGTTCCGTTTGTCATAACTAGCGTAAGAATACTCGAGTTAGATTACATTCCCATCAGGAGGTGGCAAAAACCTGTGGATAAAACAGTATCAGAAATGTTGGTAAAAGCGTCAGCGAGACGTATTTTCATTTGTCCCGTATACCCGTAGAGTGTCTTTGTTGTTAGTACCAAAAGTGTTCGACGACATCGCCTGACATGAACGGGTTCCAAGTTACGCAGGTGGGTCAAGCTGCCGTAAAATCAGCGTCAAACAGCGGAGGCTGCCATCTTGTGGAACGCAGTTGCCAGACCCGGAAACCCGAAGTTCGCCAGTTACGGCGGCAAAAAACGCCGCTGTTGTCTCTTTGTCATATTTGCTTAAACAAACGAATTTCTTGAAAAAGGATGCAGTAAACAGGTAAAAGCTAGTAATAACTAACCCATGTTGCCTTGGACATTCTTAGCGATTGTTGTAACGCTCGCATTGTAACGCATGCACAAGCTAGAATGATAGTTTCGGTTTCGTGGTTGCAGCTTATAGCTTATCCCTCCTCAGCAGTGATTGGAAATACCGTGAACACATCCACACACCCATTGAGGAGCGACGGCAGCCATAACTCACGCTGGATTGGATACGGATTGAAGTGACTATTTTGAGAAATAGCATGCTCGGTGCACATTGTTTGCAGATAATTTCTACTTCGGTACAAATCTAGGTGGCAGATTTTGCGATGTTGGCAACAACCGTCCCACAAGATGGCGATCCCCGTTGTTTTACGCGGGGAATGGGCCGAAATACATGGCAAGATGGCGACTTTGACCCACCTGAAGTTACGGCACCGCACTGATGGCACGCAGCAAGAAGAGCTCGCTTTGAATGGGAAGAATGACGATTGCGGGTCTCTGAGGTTAACGAAAATCTGGCGAAGGGTACGCGATAATGTTGTGACACGTTTCGTTAGCTGAGCGGTGTTTACATGATGAAGTGATAGTGTAGCAGCATAATACTTTTTTTGCTACACAGCTTTTACTCTGACGCAGACAACACCTGTTGCCCAAGCAGCACAATGTACTGAAAGTCGAGTGCAATGGGGGTGAACTGGTAGGTGAAAGGCCTTGAACAGACCTGTGAAACTAAGGACCTTTATAAGACACATACCGCCCACCCCCATTGCACTCGACTTTCTGTACATTGTGCTTTCTGGGTCCTTTTCAGGCATCTCCTTGTATACGCCCTTTTTAAATACTTTTGTGGCCTTATCTCTTTCTCTATTTTATTACCAAACAGGCTCTGGGCATATACAGACAAGAAGCAAGCAGCAAACGAGTATGTACTGTGCTGTGAACGTAAACTCCCTCAAGTATACCTTTATGATTATGAAAGGCACTTCCAAATACATTAATCTATACATAACATATTTGTGTCATGCACCCAAGGAGACAGGCATGGAAGCCGCAAACAAGAAAGTTGCTGCAGCCTATATAGGGCACCCGCGATGAAATTCGCTGCCCAGGACAACATATCTTTGTGTTGAAGCCGGTCTGCGCATATTTTAATGAAGACCATGTGGTCTGCACCTCGTTGCACACTGTAAGTTCGCATGCACCATCTTGATTCTGAAAGTTCTTCTGTGATAATATGATCATTGACATATTTCTTGGTGACACACATGAAAAAAAATATCAAAGATCAATGTATTATGATTGGCCGCCTTTTTTCTTTGTGTTTTCATCTCGGCTCGCGCGCCGCTTATACATGTTTCAGCTGTGCCGTTGGACGTCACTGGTCACGTGCCGTAGCCCGTGATACGTCACGCCGTCTTCGGCTTCGCTTCGGCGCTCTTCGGATGTGGAGAGCGTTCTTCAAAGCTGTGCGGAACAGAGCCTTGCGCGTGCTCTCTGGATTACCTGCGCTCATCGTTCCTTCGCAGCGGCTCATTTTATTTGTTGTAGAAGACGTTGCAGCGAAAAACTAAAAATATTTTTGGGATCACGTCCATGCTCCTTTAATTCAGACAAGCAGTTCTAAAGGCAGCAACTAGGCAATCACAGGCAATTTTCTCCATTATCTCTGTCTCCTGTCTGTCAGTGATATAGCAAAGTGCAGACAAAAATTTTGTAAGAAGTAATGTGTGCACAATGATTTTTCATGTTTGTTTTTGTTATATTTAGTTTCTGTTTAATGTCGCATATTTTCTTGTGTCTGATGACTATTATATGACTGTTCAATTGTTTGTAATGCTGAGTGAGGTATACAATCTTTCTTTAGCACAGAGCTGGGCTAACAGCTGTGGAGTGCGCACCCCCAACACCACGCCTCTGCTATTGGTATGAGTGCTTCCTTCCTGGAAGTCGTTTTTGCCTGCTATTGGCACCTTGCAGTGGTCATTTCTTCTTCTTTATGTAACACATATTTCTGTTTAGTGCAACTGAAAGAAAGCATGCTGTCACAAAACATAAGTCTGTGCTGCAGCTGCAACATGGGCTCTCAAAACATTTGCAGCCACTCCAATAGATTTGTAGTACATCTCTCTCTCTCATAGGGTCATCACTGCAACACTTCTCAGGCATTGTTCTTACCTTGGACAACGACAAAATGCTAACTGCAAGGAGCGAGGAGAAACTATTGGCACTTCAGCTCGGAGTGTATTTCAACTACGATGTGCGGTACCTGCCACCAATGTTTCTTATGTTGGAATTCGTACAATGGTATGCATTCTCATGTATTACACTCATCGTATCATAAATAGTTATCACATAGTCAACAACTACTCTGCTGTATTCATGCTTGTATTGTTCATAGTTACCGTGGGGTGACAATACGTTTTGCGGCCATGTGTTTCAACTGTTTCTTTTTTCTGTCTTTATATTCCGTGGTTTCACAGATACTGAAAAACCTGCTGCTTCTCTAGGCAACCTGGCATTATTTGGCAACTGGGTTATCATACATTCACTTACAGACAGCTAGGTTTGCAAATTTTATTGTGCCAGTTCCGGTGGCAGAAGAAAACTAGCTGCCTCATCGAATTCATGAACAGATGACCGACCTGCCCATGAAGCTGGGAAGGCAGACAAGCACCTGACATGGTACAGCATGAAAAATTAGGATTGTTAAAAAATGCCCTCTTTATTTCGCAGCTGTTTTGGACACATCAGCCCTGAAAAAGGAACAAGGCACCCCCAATGGTAAACAAGATTAAGTGGCATGCCTGTTCGCCTTCTATCACTCCTCTGCAAACTGGGGTAAAGCTGAAAGATAGGTATCCCTTTAGCCCTTACTTAGTCTGGAATTTGGTACTGATTATTTCCCAAAATTTAATACTCTTAACCATTTACCACTGTGCTATTTGTGCTACCATGTTGCTATTGGGCTATGTCCTATTTGGGAGTCTTGATCCTTGCATCTTCTTCCACATGTGTTAGTTAGGATAAGCTGACTACTACACGGCCATGATCATGATCGCAGCAGCCTTGCTAGTGCTTCGTGATCGCACTCATGATTGCGATCATCAGGCCTTGATAAGGCATTGCGATCATGATAGCGCCGACCTATGGGCACAACAGACATACTTCTGTGCTTTCACGCACTTTGTCTACGCATGTGCGTTGTGCTTTTTCAAGTTCACAGATTCAAGCTGTGTTTTGAGCACTTCAGTTTATGCATGAATATGTCTTGTCTCTTCTTATGCCTTACACTCAATGTTCCTAATTTCATGTTTTTGTTCTGATTTCAGGAGCCGTTGCAAGCTGCCGTTCTGCAGAAAGCTACTGCACTGTACATTTCAGTGAATATATTGTTTTGTGAACACAGAACTAGTGGTTTGGGTGTCTGAAAATGATACGGGACGAACGCTATTCCATCAAATGATACACAGTAATTTTTACAGGCTGGTGCATATTTCTATAATGCAGTATCCCATCATATATAATAACGGTGAACTATTAAACAGAAAGAACACTTTTAGATGGGGTGAATACGTGATGTAGGAATACAGCGACATATGAATTTCACGAGCTTGTGTCATATATCTCGAAAACACTTGCCCGTCTTTTTCACAGTGTTCACAATTAATACAGCTGCCATGCATTTTCACGTTTTTTTCACGGAACCATTAAACAACAAGAACACGTTCTCATCTTTTGGATAGGGTGAACACGTAATATAGGAATACAGCGACATGTCAATTTCACGAGTTTGTGTCGTATATCTGGAAAACACTTTCCTGTGTTTTTCACAGTGCTCACAATTAATACAGCTGCCATGCATTTGCACGTCATTTTGACGGAATATTTTTTGCAGTGTAGGAATCTCGCCAAATGGGCTACTGACATTTGTGTCCGAGCTGTTTACGGGGTCAACCTCAGGCAGGGAATGCATCTTAGGGAATGTCAATTAGGAGCTTGACTTTGAAGATGGCGATGCTGTAATGGCCGACAAGGGGTTTGTGATTGGTAACCTGCCGGAGAAGAAAGACGCAAGGCTCAACCTGCACCCATTTCGGAAAAATCGCACATTTGCAAAGGGTGAGGTGGTACAGACAACAAAGGTTGCGTTGCTGCGAATACATGTGGAACGGAGGATACAGGGGATACCACATTTTTGGTAGACCAATCCCACTTGCTTTAGTTCCAGTCATCTTCCAGATTTGGACAGTGGTAGCAATTCTCACAAATTTTCAAAACTCCCAAATTCAACAGTAAGAATCATGCTTCGTGTAGGCTGCTGTTACAACAGCAGCATCCACTCGTGATGATGAACAATGCTGTTTTTGTGTTTTGTCATGTATGTATTTTTACTGCTTCAGTGTATAAAATTGCTTGTATAGCAGGGGTGCTGAAGTGGCGGCTAGCGCAGCCCCCGAGCCCTTTGTTTTTGAGCACACAGCTTGAGCTGTGCCGCTGTACGTCGCTGGTTACGTGAGGAGAGTAGCATACGTCACGACGTCCTTTCATTCGACGATGCGCTCTTTACACGAGAAGGAAATGTCAAAGGTGAATGGAACAGAGCCCTCGCGCTCGTTCTGTTGGTTACGTACGCTCATTGTTCTTTTGCAGGAACTAATATTAATTGGAGAACACTCTGCACCGAAAAACGAAACACATTTTGGGGGTCACCTCAGTGCTCCTTTAATTAGTGATCGAAAACGTACACCTGACTTGTATAACAGCCGTTGAGACGGTAACTATGAGACGGTACTAAGATCTAACGGTACTACTCTCTAACTAAGATCTGTGTTTAAACGCCATTTAAAGATACTCCACGCCGATGAATATCTCAAAGATATTTTCTCTAATGCTCCGGTTATTACATTTCGGAGATCACGTAACATACGCGACTTACTCACTTCCTCCCGTTATAATCAACAGAGTCCCGGTTGCGCTCCTTGCAACAGTAACCGCTGCCAAACTTGCTTATTTATTGCAACATGTACCTCCACCTGCAGCACTGTTAATGGTTTCGTTTTCTCTATTCGGCAGTCCTTTCACTGCAATGTCTGCTATCTCATTACATGCAAACTGTGCAATAAACAATACATAGGCGAAACAAGTAACACCATCCGTGAAAGATTTTATGGCCATAAATCAGATATTGCTAATAAACGTCAGTCACTTGTATCCCTACATTTTAATCTTCCGGGACATGATCAGCATACGCATATACTTATCACCATTTTATAATCCGGCTACGCTAATGACATCAAACGCAAAAATCGAGAATCCTATTTCATTTCGAAATTTGCAACGTTACAGCCGCACGGCATCAACGTGTACGGCGGCCCATTACAGTCCTTTGTACTGTGAGTCTATTCATTGTACTATCATTTGTCTGCCATTTTTCACATGGTACACGATGATACACAATCAGTAAATCTCGAACTCCGCACCACTTTCCCAGAGTCTGGAAGCCCTTAGCCATCAAGGTGCTGCGTGTCCTCAAACCTTCGCCCTTGAGCCCTAATTCCCCGTACACATTCTAAAGCTCTTTGTGCCAACTGGCTGCTGTGCCTATTCATGTGATGTTCATTGGTTTCCTCCACGTACAACTCCGACCCGTCTGTATGTCTGTCTGACCTTGCCCAGCCACCTCATATTGATTGCGTTTTGCTTTTGTTTATTTTTATTTATATTTGTATTGCGTTTGTATTTCTCTCCACCCTCACCCTTTTCTCTTGTACCATGTGACTTGTTTTTTTATATATGCTTGACCACTTGTAACAGGTCCTCAAACCTGAAGAAGTGCAGCCTACTGCACGAAAGTCTTGTTTTCAATGTGTATATAGTAAACAGTTGATGCTCTTAGCCGTCTTTGTTATTTTCTATTCTGCATCGCCGGAAACTTGTACATTGTTTTTCTTCACGTTCTAGGAGACGGTGCTAAGATTGGTACATGACATCAGCGAAGACGACAAAAGTAACAGAAAGAGAGAGAGAGACAGGGAACGTCCAACATTCAACATGTAATCGTAATTAGCCTTTAACGGAATGGTGAAAGGTTCAAAGTACGGCGTTCCCTGTCTGCCTCTGTGTTGCTTTCATCGTATTCGCTGATGAGTCTCTAAACCCGTCCCCGCATCTGATTTTTTCTTGGTTAATAATAATATTTGGTACACTCCTACCAAAATTTCTGCGCAAACCCTACGTGGCCGATCCGTAATATTGGTGTATTCAATGCCACCAGAAACGGATCGGTTCAGTCGCAGGCTTGGTCCCGAGTGAATTGAAGCACATATTCTTCGAGTGCAGAGGACTTGAAACGGAGCCTTTTGGCTCGGTGTTTACCGCAGTTGCTGGCAACGCTCCTGATTAACAAATGGAACTGATTGACCTGCAGTGCGACGCACCGATGTTCGCTGAAGTTGGTGCGGCTTCGTTGCAAAAGTGTCTGAAGATACCTATGTTGTCGCGAACAAGCCTGTCCATGTTCTGTACAACATACGACTAATAATAATAATTCGTGGCTTCACGTCGCGAGGCAACTGCGCCAACATATACGTCTTCGAGCAGCTTTTTCTGTGATGAACATGAATAAGTCAGTTACGCTCACAACTAACAAACGAACATCTCAACGCACTCCCTAAGATTGCAATTGCGCAATCACTTGCACACGATGTGGACGCAATAGTTAAAAAGAAGATGTGCAAAGTTTCCCCATTGCACAGCAAACAAAAATTATCGATGACCTTGTGGCTGAGCAGCGCTAGTAACCCAAATATATCCGTTTTCTGTCGTTTCAAATTCTGTGTTGTGTCATCAATACATCATATCAGAAACAGGCTACCCCAAAGCCGTGGTATGGGGCCCGTGTAGTTCCTGCATGGCCCAATGCGGCCCGCGGACACAAATGAGTTCGGCACGCCTCTTGTATAGCATTGTTTTTTTATGCAGTGCTTCTTTGCTGTGACAGTATCCACTGTGACGTAAGGTATCGAAACTTGCAATCAATATTTTCTCTTCAAAAATTGCACATTGTTGTTACTGCACTTTCACAAAGAGGAAAACGTAAAGTGAACTTCTGATGAGTGTCCTGAAATGATGATTAGAACGTAGGAACTAGAGCGAGAAAGTGACGTGGTAGCTCAATTTTCCGCCCTGTTAACCAGGCAGGGCAACATACAGGAGAAAGAAAGAGTGTGGAGCTTCGATTTCAGATGCGAACACGCTGCCTCTTGAAAGCGTAGGCGCACAATCGCATTCCAACTTTTGGACCATGCAACAAAATCTGCTCATTGACACCCCATAGCGCCATTTGCCCAACGTCCTGTGCGTGGTATTCATGGTCTCGTCTGAGAGTTGGGTAGAAGAACAAGGGGATGCCAGTTCAAATCTTGTTTCCTTGAGGATCCTTTGCAACTTGGAGGTTGGAAGGAAGTTCGTGGTTTCTAAGCCTCTCAAGACTTTCCCCAGCTTGTGAAAATACTCTAGCTGCTCTTGAACCTCCGGGCTTGGAGCACGAGCACGAAATAGCTGAACGGACACTGGCAGAACTGCACCGTTTTGACGAAGTCTCTTCCAGTTCACGCCCTGTGCACTCATCGGTATATAATGTTATGACGTCGAAGGCGGCTCTACTGCTGAGGCAGTTGCAACCAGGGTTGCGGAATGGGATCATCCATTCCATTCCAATTCCATTCCGCGGAATGGATAATTCCATTCCTTTCATTTCCTCGGAATGAAAAGGTATGGTCAATTCCCACTCCTGGAATGGCTTGGCAACCCCATTCCATTCGTTTTGTTCCACCAATAAAAGAATTAGGACCTGTAACCGTACTAGCTAGCCCAGCAGTTCTATAGAGCAGATTGACATTACCCAGCACGAAAAAAGCACAAAGACAAGGTTATTTCGCCCTCCTCCTCTCCTCCTTCTCTTCATTGACATCATCATTGAGTTTTCCACTAAGGTAACTGGTACAAGTGATGTGGGGTTGCGGGTCTCACACTAGTGAGGCCAAAATCTCCATTTTATTTTTTCTTAAAACCAAACCAAACCATCGCCCTTGACCGTGTGGCACCCAGACCATTACATTCTAATTCCATTCCCCCTGCGAAAAAAAATGCCTAATTCCATTCCCATTCCATTCCCAGGACAGTTTCCGCCATTCCATTCCAATTCCATTCCTGACTCTGATAAATCTGGAATGATTCCGGAATCATTCCAACCCCGGAGTGGCAATTCCGCAACCCTGGTTGCAACAGAGCTCAGGCGGGGTCTCCTTCAATCCCTCCTTCCTTAGTAGGAGTCGTAGTCGCAGCGTAGCAAGGATATGGCTGCAGGGCAGAGGGTACAAGCAGTGGTGGTGGTGGTGATGGTGAAACGACTCGCCGGAGGGTGCACACGAAGGTTGCATCGTGCACCGGCCAATCAGCGAGGGGAGCATTGCCACGTGACTCCCGATGGCGTGGTGGATTTCGTTGGCGGATTCATGGGTCCAAATCCTGAAGGTGCAGCTGAGAAGTAACCTTCTTTTCTTTCTTTCTTACTTTTTTTTTTTTTTTTACTAACGTCACGTACACACGTCAATAGCCGTATTTTGAAGGTAATGAAAATCTTTTGGCGCAAAAAAGTGACTGAAATTTGACAAAGAGCAGCTAAAGAAAAGACACCTACCATGAGTTCGATTCGAACTAGAGGTGTGCGACGATGCGGTTTTGATCGGCGGCGGCGTTGGACCCATTTTTGGCCGGCGTCGGCGGCGTGATCACTACTGCCGCACTTTTCGAAAATGGCAATTTTTGCGAAATACCCGAAATTTCTGTGGGCCTCGCTACGGTACCCGTTTCGGCTTCTTTCCACTGTATGGGTGTTAAACTACTTAGAAGTGATAAAATGCTTGACAAGCAGCGAATTGGTATCATACATCCAGAAAGAAAAATCCGAGACTAGGAGAGAGAAAGAACTGACAAGATGGCGTAGATACAGGCCAGCTGGTGGATGAACTCCATAATCTGAAAGGTTTGAGTCGAGGGTTCGTGTCGTTCCTTTGTGTGCTCAGACTCAGGCTTTTACATTATGGGGAGAGAAAGAAGCACGAACAATAACTCTTGTTTGTGCGCGTCGTTCTTGTGTTGACGTGCGTTCTCACGATGGGAGGTACGCTACTTCAACGTGAGTACCGTCGAGACTGAACCGGCACGTTTGAATACACATACATACATTGGATGATGATGAGGTGGGCGATTCACCGCCGGTGAGGCGGTACACTGCCCTATTGCGCATTGGGAACAGATGAAGGGATGATGATGGGGGGAGCACTTTCAGAGAGCCGTCACCAGACAGGTGGAGCAAGTACGTTTGAAAAACTTTTGCTTCTGCTATCCAAATTAAGGCTTTGCTATGCAAGCACGACATTTGGCTGCAGCTGATTAACATTACGCAACAAAGGGGGTAGTATACAAGCCAATTTACAGGGTCTTAGTAATCATGTCAAATATAGAAGGAACGCTGCGGGAAGTATGCAGGCAAAAATATTCATCTGTAGGGAACTTTCGCCTCATGGAATTCGTTTTATCCATCTCATCCAATTAATTCATTGCGTCAATTGAACTAGAAGTACGTAAAGCGAATGTAACGTTTTTCTAATAGATCGAAAGCGCACCTCACATGAACCTCGTTCTATTAGAAGATGCATTCCCGACTATACCCTGATACAATGGTAATCCCTGAACAAAATCGCCAGACAGAGAGGGAGACTAGCAGATTCGGTAAGGATACAGGCAAATTACCATTGTAGATTGTATTACCAACTTCAATACCATTGTAGCAGGGAATGTAGTTCGTGGCGGAATGGGGTAAATCTAACATGAAAAAATTCCTCTTTCTGGCAAACAACATTAGGTCGCCTTGACAAATTTCGTAGTTCCATTCAAGAAATTAGATTTCTTTCAGGTAAAATTTGATAAAATTACTTATAGTATATGGCAAAAGGTCGCTCTACGAATAAATGTCGTTGATCGCATAGCAGATATAAAATGAAAAGGGCGTGTTGGTTGAAACATATTGGCTGTATTGAACATACCTGCTAATCACAAAAACGCAGAAAAACGTAGTATAAAACGCAATATACAGAGTGTTTTAGTAATCATGTCAAAAACAGAAGAAACGCTGGGGGAAAATATACGATCAACAACATACAGATATATATAAGGAACTTTCGCCACGTAGAAGTCGTTTTATCCATTTTATTAATTAAAATTAATTCGATCCCGTCAATTGAACTCCGAAGTCCGTTAAGTCAGCGTGACACTCCTTTCTCACAGACAGAAAGCGCATCTGAGATTCATCCCATTCTATTAAAAGATGCATTTTCTACTATGCCTCGATGCAATGGTAATCGCTGAACAAGATACGAAAACAGGCCTTCGGAAACGACTTTATTTTAATGATGATGATTGGGGAGTTTCATCTCCGGGGAGAGAGGGAGACTCACATTCAGCAGGGAGATTGTGAAATTACCGTGTAGCTATCATTGTATTACTTACTTCAACACCATTGTAGAGAGAATCTACAGCTTGTAACATACTTGTCTGCTGCAATCGACAGCCTGAGGTTTATTTGGCCTGGAACCTCCACGCATTGGAAGATTGTTTGTTTCTTCTAATAAGCACGTACTGGGTAGAATGCCGTACGTTTCTATCAGTCGAAAGAAACATTCTTGATTTTCCTGCAACACCTGTAGATTTCAGACACGACAAACCGCAAGCTGTCCATTCTAGACAAGTAATGGAACGAATAAATCTGAGATGAAAAAAAACTTTCTCTTGTAATAATCCTTGCAGCTCCGCTGCTTTATTCCAAATCTCACTTCTACTTCTTCCTCTACCTTGTCTCATCGTCTTCCTCCTTCTCCCTCGGCAGTCCCATTACATGGGCCCGGGGACCACAGGTTCATCCCTCCTGGGATGGTATTTGAAGATGTTACTGATGGTCGCCAGTTCAAAGCAGCCGGCGTCGTCTGTATACCTAACTGTTTTCAGAATGCCCTGTTTCCTGTCTATCTGTAAAACGTCAAACGGGCCCAGAAGTGTTGTGTGTGCTCCCGGAAGGTCTTTGCGAACGAGCACAAGGTCTCCGACTAGAATGTCAGGGATTTTGGGGTTGTGTCGCCGGTCGAAATGCTTTTTTACGCATTTCCTGTAGTTGGCTTGGTTGTTGCGGTCCCTGCGGTGCTCCGTGATCTGGAGATTCTCAGCGATACCCAAGCTGCGGTCGGCTTTGAGAAGTGGCGCTTTGTTGTGATGCGCGAAGTATGGAGAGTAGCCAATAGCATTGTTGTACGACCGGTTGTGATAGTCGGTGTCCGCTTCCAAACAAGGTCGCCATCCGCCAGGAAAGTCATGGTACATGTGCATAAACTGCTTGATGTCGCGAATAGCCCTTTCAGCCATGCCATTCGCAGCAGGGTGATAAGGTGAGGTATGCTTTATGCAGATGTTCTTCTGTTGAGCCCATTGTTGGAGACGGTTTCTTGTAAAACCAGGCCCGTTGTCACAAACGACTTTTGTTGCTGCGAATACGTGTCTTTGCAGTAAGGATATTACGCTGTTACTGTCTTCTCCACCAGGGCGTGTGCAGACCATTCGCGTGGCTTCATCAATAGCAAGTAAAAAAGCTTGTGTCCTCCTTACACCTCCTGACTAGTAGTATGGGATGGACTCTCATAGTGCACAACGCTACAAGGCTTCTGGACGCCATTAATTAGCAATTAGAGCTAATTGGGACCCCCCACATTAATCAGCACCCTCCAGGGAGCCACCACACTAATTGGGGAACGTCTATCTGGTGTCCAGACCACCGTGAGCGTTGTGCACTACGAGAGTCCATAAAAAATAAAAAAATAGGCAGAAAATAAAATAAAAAGATAGAAATAGAGTGGAGAGAAACAATTTATTCGAAAATCAACGATGCCGCGGCGAAGAAGGCACTCCGCAACACCCGAGTGACCAGCGCCCACCATGTTGGTAGTTGTCACCCAGCAGTTGCAGAGATCGACGACAGGTGGCCACTTAGTTGCAAGGCATCACACCAGATGGGGCCACCATCATAGCTCTAGACGAGAAAGACAGAGAACAAGATAATAGCGGCGTGTAAAATTGCAACACTGCTAAACAAGTCTAGGCATGCGAGAGAAAAGGTCTAACCGCTACTGCTAAAACAGCACGGAGAAAACAGTACACATCGGGGGGAAAAGGCTTACGGGAGCGATCGCTTAGGCCTAACCACAACGGCACAACACTATGCAGCTAACACAAGGCGGGAACCACCGGGCACACATCGCTAAACATGCGTCAACACGAACAAAAGGCTTGCTCACCGCAAAACAAGTCTAAACATGCAAGAACAGGCTTAACACGAGCGCGGTCAAATCACTCGTTGGTCACCGCTAAACACGGCAAACATACGAGAAAAGGAGCGCGTCAAATCACTCACCTTTTCCCCCGCGGCAACTTCCAGGCAGAGACCGAGCGAGCGCGGGGAACACACGTCTGCCCTGTACGACTGCCAGCCAGAAACTGAGCGAGCGCGGGGAGCGCACGTCTGCTTTCCCCGGCAGCCAGAGAGAAACTGAGTGAGGCGACGCGCAGCGGCAGCTATGGATGCGCGCGCGCCCTCTGCTCCACCCGACCGCGCATGCGCGCGCGTTCTCCTAGCGCCCTCTGCACCGCCCGCGGGTGTTTTCGGTTTCGACGCTCTGCTGCGCGCGCGCTCCTAGCGGCGACGGGTGGCTTCTGAGTTTGGGTTTCACTCTCGTTTCTTTGCGCGCGCGTTTATCTGTATAAAGGCAGCGCGCACCGCGCTCGCGTCATCATTCTGACCGATACGTGGAAAACGCCATGTGTGGTTTATTCTCCTGCGTTTCTCGTCGTCGCAAGGAAAAGACAAAAAACGTGAACTTCGCGGATTTATACGCGGCATCATGGAGGAAGCCTTTCAAGTCCACCGCCTGGAATGGTTGCAAGCGCGTCAAGAAATGTGTCAGGACAAGATGAAGACGCTCAACCGCATCTTAGCGGTGGACAGACTGGCGAAAAAGAAGTCCAACTTTAGCCTGGATAATCTGTATTGGGAACGCAGTTCCGATGTAGAGGAGGACGACGACAACGTGTAACTAAAAGCGATGCATTTCTCTTCGAGTCTCAGTCTCTTCTTTCTCTTCGTGAAACGTGTACGCACGCAACATGTCTTCCCCCGAACCTTTTCGTTTCCGTCATCCTTTTCGCTGTATCTTAAGCGGCCCCTCCATGTGCGGCAAATCTACTTTCGTTGCTAACGTTCTGAGGAACCTGAACGACGTGGTGGACAAGCCTCCGTCACAAATATTCTACGTGCAGAAATATGCTTCGCCGAGCATGCAGGACGAATTCGGGGACTCCGTAAAATTTACCAAGGAGCTACCACGAGAGTGGGACACGTCGCGCGCTACGCTGATCGTCGTCGACGATCACATGACCGACGCCGGTTTCTTGAAGGAGGTGACCGATCTTTTCATTCGGGGTTCTCACCACGCCAACGCGTCGATCTTCTTACTCGTTCAAAACATCTTTTTCGACAGTAGCCATTTTAGAACAATATCCTACAACGCCAGTTACGTCGTCCTGTGGCGCACCGTGCGCAGCGTGCACCAGATGGAACATTTCGGCCAACAGCTATTTGGCAGAAAAAGATTGGAGTATTTTCTGGACGCATATAAACAAGCGATGTCGTCGCCCCACGCATATTTACTCGTGGATCTTCACAACTATACGCACGAGGATCACAGGTTGCGTAGCAATATCTTTCCGGGAGAACGTCAATATATCTACGCTCCGAAATGAATCTCCGCCCTCACCTCACTTTACTCAAAGTACTCTCCACTCTACCCCCTCCACGCCGCCGCGACGTCTTGAGACGTTCGTCCTTGTCCGACATGAAACACCTCTCCGAAATTTGCCTCAATGTATTGAACGGAAAGGTGGCTCTTGCTCCAGATACGTTCGCGCGTTTGAAGAAGCACAAACGCTTTTTACGACGGCTCGCCTACAAAAAGATTCACAAGAATCCGCAACGTTTGAAGCGCTATCTGTCTCAGCAGCGAGGACAGGGCGTTGTTTCGTCGGTGGTTCCTCTCCTGCTTTCCGCCGTGTTGAACCTTTTCGCCAATGGCCAAGATAATTGAAGTGACCACCTCCTCCTCCATCGGAAACGTTCTTTCCTCGAAGGAAAGTGACGACGTCAAAGTGAAACTCATACTGCAAGCACTGTATCGCATACTCAAGCAGTACGGATTTCACCCCTACGACAATAAAAACAAGGCGTCCGACGCTACAAATGACTTTGACTATTCGCTCCTCTCTCCAGAGGTGGACAAAGAGGAAGCGGAAAGGGTCGTCTCAGAATTAAAGAAGGTTCTTTCCTGGGATCGCGAGGGTTGTGTCTCTGTGTCGGGCAAGCCCATCACACACTCCTCCGTTTACAAACTCGTCAATTATTTGTTGCAACGTAAGACAGGAAAGAAACCTTCCTGGTTCCCCAAAGTCTCGAAACTGTTGCGCCTGATTTCTCTGCCCAAATCTCGCGAGCCTCAACAGCAGCAGCAGGCCTCCATTGCGTGGACGACTTATGGAGGGATATGAGAAACCAGAGGGTGGTTTGGCGTGTGTGGAACGCTATAGAAAAGCGCATCACTTGAGCAAAAAGAAGGCTCTCGCCATTCTCAGAAAGCTGGATGCCTACACGCTACACCAACCGGTCAGAAGAAAGTTTAATAGGAGACGCATCATCGCGCTCAAGATCAACGACGTGTGGCAAATGGATCTCGCCGATTTTTCAGAATACAAGAGATTCAATGGTGGCTACCGCTACATTCTCGTGGCAATCGATTCCCTCTCCCGCTTTCTGCGCACCCTCCCACTAAAAACGAAGCGCCCCGCCGAAATGAAAAGGGCCATGATAACACTTTTTCGGGGATGTAACGTACCTACACGCATCTTTTGCGACAGAGGCGGGGAATTCTACAACAAGACCGTCAAGGAGTATCTCTCACGAAAGAAGGTACACATGTATTCTACCTTCTCTCCAGTAATCAAAGCATCGCAGGCAGAACGCGTCATACGCACTTTACGCGACAGAATATTCCGTTATTTTAGAGTAACGGGAAAATACCACTTCGTTTCCGCGCTTCCCAAGATCGTGCGCGACTACAACACCACCAAACACAGGACTTTGGGCATCAGCCCGTCCGAGGTCACGCCCGAAAACGAATTGGAGCTGTTCAATAAGATAAATGGGAGGCCCGTCGTACCCTCCGTGAAAAAGAAGCTCAAACTGGGGGATAAAGTGAGGGTCCTACTACACAGAAAAGGTTTTCATAAGAGCTCGGAAGGGAGTTGGTCGCCTCAGATTTTCACCGTCTCCCGCCTGAGAGACACCTCTCTTCCCATCGTACACCTGGAAGATTACCGGGGTAAGGAAGTGGACGGATCTTTCTACCCGGAGGAGGTACTCGGCGTAACCCTAGACACCAATCAGCCTTGGCCAGTAACGAAAGTGCTGAGAAAGAAGCAAGTGAACGGTCAGAGCTTCTCCTTGGTTCGCTGGTTCGGTTACGACAAAGAACACGACAGTTGGGTTCCGAGCTGCGAAGTGGTCAAGATTGGGAAATGATGTCAGACATCTACGTCCACCTGCTCTCGAACGCCAGCATGGATAAGTTTCCCTCGAATAAACTCAACGCCTTCACGGTAGCTTTCGATAGTCCGCTTCAGCTCTCGAATCGGTATAAAGTCGGTCTGATGGATCTCAGCATAAGTAACGATTTTTTAAATATCGGCTACGAAAGGCAAGATGCGAAAATCGAGGTTTCTTTCGAGGACACGGTGGAAGCCGGCAGAACTTTTCGTATCACCTCGGATCTCGAGAGGGATTTGGGAAAAGCCCTTTCGGAATTCAACGTTTCTTTCGCGTACAATAAATCGCGATACGACTTCGTCTTACCCGTGGACGTGAAAGCCGTGGAATTGGACCCTCGGCTCGCGCAAGCGCTCGACGCCTCGCTAGCGTCCCGCGAAGCAGGTCGTGCGGTGAAACCTCCCAAACTGAGCGAACGCGAAGCCACCTCTATCTTATTGGAGCACGTCGCACCCGTCGCTTTCGGCGACGTCACTCTGAATTCGGAAACCACGTCCCTACGGAATACACTCAACAAGTATTTCCAGACGCACAAGCTGGACGCCTCGCTAGAATTCGCTTATAACGTGCACTCTCTGAAAAAGGGTTGCACGTACCGGAACCCTTTGTGAAGCTGCTACATCTCACACCCGTCGAGGGACACGAAGAAACGCTACGCGTCTCTCTCCCCGTAGCGCGCCAATTTTCTTTCACGATCAAGACAAAAATTCCTCGATCTTTGCAAGTACATCTGCCTCCCAGCTATTATGCGACGCCGCAAGCACTTCTGGATGCGATTAATCAGCGCGTAGGCGAACGGGCGCGCTTCAGCTTCGACGGAACCAAGCAGAAATGTGAAATTCGGCTTTCCGAGGGCACCTCCACCCTAAGACTTTCCGAGTACCTGGCCGTGCTTTTGCGCTTCGAATCGCGTACCGTGTTCACGGGGGAGGATGCCACGAGCTCCGTCGAGGTACTCCTGGAACCCCCGTTTCACAACATAATCGTCGACACGGATATCGTGGAACCCACGTACGTGGGGAGCGGGAAAAAACCGATATTAAAAATACTACCCTTTTATTACGAGAAAGACAAGCACGTCGTCACCTACACGTTAGATAACATCCAGTATTTTAACTTGTCTCAATTCGAAATTCCCTCAGTGACAATCATTCTCGCAGACGAAACGGGAAGACGTTTGCCGTTGCGGTCCAAAGGCAGAACCAATCTAACGTTGCATTTCAAATATGTACCGTAATTCCCCCAAAATAATTCCCGTGTACACGGGACCCCTTTTCCAACGAGGGGGCGGTGTGTTGAGTAACATATCCAAGTTTATCGTTCCCATCTGGCAGCAAATAAAACCGATCGCCAAGAGAACGTTGAAGCGCTTGGCGCGGAATTTGGCCGATGGCGAAGGAATATCGCGCGCAGTAAAAAAGATGGCCATAGCAACGGGGAGAGACGTGCTGGATTCCATGGAGGGCTCTGGAAACAACAATGGGAAGAAACGCCGCAAACGACAACAAAAGGCGCCGACACACGACGCACCTGCAGATATCTTTGGTACGCCGTGAAGGTCACACATCCGCTGCGCGCGCTCCGTCATGACGTCAACGAAAGGAAAAGTACAGACGCCGATCTGTCTAACGAGTGATGTGATGATATTCGAACCCCCTTCCATTCAATACGGCATGGAAGATACTTCGTACCAACTGTTTTATCCTGTCAACGGAGTAAATAATTCCGTGATCGAATTTTCTATTCAAAATTTGCAAAGGGCACACTTGGATCTCTACGGCAGTTTCGTGTCTTTGACCGTGTGCATTGTTCGCGACGACGGGAAAGAAATGGACAAGAAAGATGTCGTTTTCCCAATAAACCATCTGTTGAGCGACATGTTTAAGACGGTCACCGTTTATGCGAACAACAAGCTCGTCACTTCCAACGAGTTGTACGCCTACAGGAGTATTTTGGACGTGGTGCTTCATTCCACGCCCATGGCTCAAGAAACAGTGCACGCGGCTGGACTTTATGTCAAGGACGACGAACATTTAAAGGACGATTAGGACATTTCGTCTCGCGGTCCGAAACAACGTTACGAAGCGACGAAGGGCGGAAAATACTTTAACCTGGTCGGACAGATCAATACCGACCTCTTTCTCACAGCCGCGCCTGATGGTACCTGCCGTCGAAATTCGTGTCGTTTTCCTGTTAAACAACAACGAATTTAAACTCGTATCGATCCCCAAAGACAAGAAAACCTACAATTACGAGGTGGACATTAAAGAAATGACGTTACACTTGAAAAAGGTGACGCTGGCACCTTCCCTATTTTTTGGAATACGAGCGGCGGCTTCAGACCACGCCAGCCATCTACGTGTTACGCGGATTGGAAACCAAGGTGCGGAGCTTGAGTGCCGGGAGCTTGGACGCTCACTTTGAAAACGTTTACCCCGAAAGGGTGCCTTCCAAATTATGCGTCGTCCTGCTCGCCACGTCCGACTTTCTCGGCAACATCCAATCGAACCCCTACAAATTCCGCCATTACGACCTGTCTAATTCGATGCTCTCCGTGGACGGCCAGCAAGTGCGAGCCGAGTACGACTTTCAGAACGACCTCGTCAAAATTCCCTACTTTAACTTCTTGCAAGAACTGGGAGAGAAACATTTCAAGTATAGCTACGAGCGATTTAAAATGAATGGGTTCCTTCTCTACTTCAACTTGGACGTGGACAAGTGTTCTTCTCCTTCGCATTTGAACGAGTGGCGAAAAGGAAACGTTCGCCTGCAATTACGCTTCGCTAATGCCCTTCCACACGCGGTCACCGTCCTCTTGATTTCCGAGTGTCCCAAGCTCATGTGCGTCGACAAGGACCGTACGGTCACCTTCCCATAAGAAAAGATGTACGAGAGCGACATCTTGGAACTCGTGTCCCTGAATCCCCTCGCTTCCTCCATGCTGAGAGGCATTTGCGCTTCCGACGAAGCCTTCGTTTTACGCAAACCCGGCTATTTAATCATCAATACGGAAGAGCGAAGAAGGCGCGGGCAGCACTGGGTGCTCTACCTGAGAAACTACGACGTGTCTGCCGTGTTTTTCGACAGCTACGGACTACCCCCCATCGAAGCAAACCTTCGAAGGACTTTACCTGTGGTGGACGAGTATAACGACAAGTGTATTCAATCGCCTTTTTCGCCTTACTGCGGGCTTTTTTGTATCTACGTAGCCACGTGCATGTCGAAATGCTACAGCTTGAAAAGTTGTGTATCCATGTTTTCCTGTAACCTCAAAGAGAATGACGAAACAATAAAACGTCTCCTCGTGAGCGAACTCGTTTCGTAAAAATAGACTATTTATTTTTTCACGACATACACAAGACGCTTGCGAGACGATCTTCCCGTAGCAGCTTGACAAAGGGTTCCGGTACGTGCAACCCTTTCGGCGTTTTCAGAGAGTAGACGTTATCCGCGAATTCTAGCGAGGCGTCCAGCTTGTGCGTCTGGAAATACTTGTTGAGTGTATTCCGTAGGGACGTGGTTTCCGAATTCAGAGTGACGTCGCCGAAAGCGACGGGTGCGACGTGCTCCAATAAGATGGAGGTAGCTTCGCGTTCGCTCAATTTGGGAGGTTTCACCGCACGACCTGCTTCGCGGGACGCTAGCGAGGCGTCGAGCGCTTGCGCGAGCCGAGGGTCCAATTCCACGGCTTTCACGTCCACGGGTAAGACGAAGTCGTATCGCGATTTATTGTACGCGAAAGAAACGTTGAATTCCGAAAGGGCTTTTCCCAAATCCCTCTCGAGATCCGAGGTGATACGAAAAGTTCTGCCGGCTTCCACCGTGTCCTCGAAAGAAACCTCGATTTTCGCATCTTGCCTTTCGTAGCCGATATTTAAAAAATCGTTACTTATGCTGAGATCCATCAGACCGACTTTATACCGATTCGAGAGCTGAAGCGGACTATCGAAAGCTACCGTGAAGGCGTTGAGTTTATTCGAGGGAAACTTATCCATGCTGGCGTTCGAGAGCAGGTGGACGTAGATGTCTGACATCATTTCCCAATCTTGACCACTTCGCAGCTCGGAACCCAACTGTCGTGTTCTTTGTCGTAACCGAACCAGCGAACCAAGGAGAAGCTCTGACCGTTCACTTGCTTCTTTCTCAGCACTTTCGTTACTGGCCAAGGCTGATTGGTGTCTCGGGTTACGACGAGTACCTCCTCCGGGTAGAAAGATCCGTCCACTTCCTTACCCCGGTAATCTTCCAGGTGTACGACGGGAGGAGAGGTGTCTCTCAGGCGGGAGACGGTGAAAATCTGAGGCGACCAACTCCCTTCCGAGCTCTTATGAAAACGTTTTCTGTGTAGTAGGACCCTCACTTTATCCCCCAGTTTGAGCTTCTTTTTCATGGAGGGTACGACGGGCCTCCCATTTATCTTATTGAACAGCTCCAATTCGTTTTCGGGCGTGACCTCGGACGGGCTGATGCCCAAAGTCCTGTGTTTGGTGGTGTTGTAGTCGCGCACGATCTTGGGAAGCGCGGAAACGAAGTGGTATTTTCCCGTTACTCTAAAATAACGGAATATTCTGTCGCGTAAAGTGCGTATGACGCGTTCTGCCTGCGATGCTTTGATTACTGGAGAGAAGCTCGAATACATGTGTACCTTCTTTCGTGAGAGATACTCCTTGACGGTCTTGTTGTAGAATTCCCCGCCTCTGTCGCAAAAGATGCGTGTAGGTACGTTACCTCCCCGAAAAAGTCTTATCATGGCCCTTTTCATTTCGGCGGGGCGCTTCGTCTTTAGTGGGAGGGTGCACAGAAAGCGGGAGAGGGAATCGATTGCCACGAGAATGTAGCGGTAGCCACCGTTGAATCTCTTGTATTTTGAAAAATCGGCGAGATCCATTTGCCACACGTCGTTGACCTTGAGCGCGATGATGCATCTCCTATTAAACTTTCTTCTGACCGGATGGTGTAGCGTGTAGGCATCCAGCTTTCTGAGAATGGCGAGAGCCTTCTTTTTGCTCAAGTGATGCGCTTTTCTATAGCGTTCCACACCCCCCAAACCACCCTCTGGTTTCTCATATCCCTCCATATGCCACGCAATGGAGGCCTGCTGCTGCTGTTGAGGCTCGCGAGATTTGGGCAGAGAAATCAGGCGCAATAGTTTCGAGACTTTGGGGAACCAGGAAGGTTTCTTTCCCGTCTTACGTTGCAACAAATAATTGACGAGTTCGTAACCGGAGGAGTGTCTGATGGGCTTGAACCGGCGTCGGTCATGTGATCGTCGACGACGATCAGCGTAGCGCGCGATGTGTCCCACTCTCGCGGTAGCTCCTTGGTAAATTTTACGGAGTCCCCGAATTCGTCCTGCATGCTCGGCGAAGCATATTTCTGCACGTAGAATATTTGTGACGGAGGCTTGTCCACCACGTCGTTCAGGTTCCTCAGCATGTTAGCAACGAAAGTAGATTTGCCGCACATGGAGGGGCCGCTTAAGGTACAGCGAAAAGGATGACGGAAACGAAAAGGTTCGGGGGAAGACATGTTGTGTGCGTACACGTTTCACGAAGAGAAAGAAGAGACTGAGACTCGAAGAGAAATGCATCGCTTTTATTTACACGTTGTCATCGTCGTCCTCTACATCGGAACTGCGTTCCCAATACAGATTATCCAGCCTAAAGTTGGACTTCTTTTTCGCCAGTCTGTCCGCCGCTAAGATGTGGTCTTCATCTTGTCCTGACACATTTCTTGACGCGCTTGCAACCATTCCAGGCAGTGGACTTGAAAGGCTTCCTCCACGATGCTGCGTATAAATTCGCGCAATTCTTCGTTTTTTGTCTTTTCCTTGCGACGACGAGAAATGCAGGAGAATAAACCACACATGGCGTTTTCCACGTATCGGTCAGAATGATGACGCGAGCGCGGTGCGCACTGCCTTTATACAGATAAACGCGCGCGCAAAGAAACGAGAGTGAAACCGAAACTCAGAAGCCACCCGTCGCCGCTAGGAGCGCGCGCGCAGCAAACCGTCGAAACCGAAAACACCCGCGGGCGGCGCAGAGGGCGCTAGGAGCGCGCGCGCGCATGCGCGGTCGGGTGGAGCAGAGGGCGCGCGCGCATCCATAGCTGCCGCTGCGCGTCGCCTCCCTCAGTTTCTCTCTGGCTGCCGTGGAAAGCAGACGTGCGCTCCCCGCACTCGCTCAGTTTCTGGCTGGCTGTCGTACAGGGCAGACGTGTGTTCCCCGCGCTCGCTCAGTCTCAGCCTGGAAGTTGCCGCGGGGGAAAAGGTGAGTGATTTGACGCGCTCCTTTTCTCGTATGTTTGCCGTGTTTAGCGGTGACCAACGAGTGATTTGACCGCGCTCGTGTTAAGCCTGTTCTCGCATGTTTAGACTTGTTTTGCGGTGAACAAGCCTTTTGTTCGTGTTGACGCATGATTAGCGATGTGTGCACGGTGGTTCCCGCCTTGTGTTAGCTGCATAGTGTTGTGCCGTTGTGGTTAGGCCTAAGCGATCGCTCCCGTAAGCCTTTTTCCCCCGATGTGTACTGTTTTCTCCGTGCTGTTTTAGCAGTAGCGGTTAGGCCTTTTCTCTCGCATGCCTAGATTTGTTTAGCAGTGTTGCAATTTTACCTGCCGCTATTATCTTGTTCTCTGTCTTTCTCGTCTAGAGCTATGATGGTGGCGCCATCTGGTGTGATGCCTTGCAACTAAGTGGCCACCTGTCGTCGATCTCTGCAACTGCTGGGTGGCAACTACCAATATGGCGGGCGCTGGTCACTCGGGTGTTGCGGAGTGTCTTCTTCGCCACGGCATCGTTGATTTTCGAATAAATTGTTTCTCTCCACTCTGTTTCTATCTTTTTATTTTATTTTCTGCCTATTTTTTTATTTTTTATGGACTCTCGTAGTGCACAATGCTCAGGGTGGTCTGGACACCAGATGGACCTTCCCCAATTAGTGTGGTGGTTCCCTGGAGGGTGCTGGTTGATGTGGGGGGTCCCAATTAGCTCTAATTGCTAATTATTGGCGTCCAGAAGCCTTGTAGCGTTGTGCACTATGAGAGTCCATCCCATACTACTCTGACTTTTTTCGAAGTTCCGCAATATTAAGATGGAGAACCTCAAACGGTATTTCAGATTGTTCGGGTAGGACCATCAAATCGGTTCTCTGCCGGAACTTCACTTTGCATCTCTGGCAAACGTCGCATGATCGTATGTGGTCTTCCCCATCCTGCTTCATTTTTGGCCAGGTGAACCGCTGGCACAACTTCCGATACGTGCGAGACACACCGTCGTGGCCTCCAGAGTCCGGACTGTCGTGATACATTCGTAGTATTTTCTTGCGCATTGTGGGGGGTACCACGTAGCGACCATTTTCGAGCTGGATGTTTTCCGTACCTTCCCACATCAGTGTGTCGTCGAACGTAGCTGCAGCAAGAGCGTCCAAGGCTAACGTGACAGAGCATCCGCATCAGTGAGGGCATTGCCCGGCTTGTGCTGTATTACCATTTCCAGGTGCTGAAGCTTGGAAGCCCATCTTGACAGCCTGCCCTTCAGTTCACTGGACGTCAAGATACCTACAACGGGTTGACGGTCAGTACAAAAGCTTAAACGGTTGGCCGTCAAGGTAGGTGCAGAAGTATCTTGTAGCTTTCAGTACAGCCAGTAGTTATTTCTCCGCTGTACAGTACTTTATTTCGGCTTGGTCAAACGTGTAAGAATGATAGCCGATGACAGTTAGCTGCTGTTGAGCGGGCTTTGACGCATCACGCTGATATAAGACCGCGCCAGTCCCATATTGCGATGCATCTGTATGGAGCTCGAACGGAAGGCTGAAATCGGGAATTGGTAGTACTAGTACTGGGTTCAAAGATATGGTGTGTAGTAGTTTTTTTTTTTTAGTACAGTTGTGAGGCATTTTGTCCTCTTAGCATAGTCACGGACAAAAGCTCAAAAGTACCCAGCAAGACCAAGAAAAACCCTCAACGAATGAACTTCTGCATGTTCGGGTCTTCTTGACTGAGTTGGTTGACTTGACTTTGGTTGTCTTCGTCTTTCCGTCAAATACGCGGCCAAGGAAGACTACTTGACTTCTGAAGAAGACGCACTTTTTCAAGTTGATCTTCAGGTTTGCCCTACTTAAGGCGTCCAGAATTTGCTTCACATGCGAGGAATGTTCTTCGGGATTCCTCGAATAGATGAGTATGTCATCGATGTATACATGTGCAAATTTTCCGATAAAGGGCGCTAAAACTGCGGTCATCATCTTCTGGAACCAAGCGGACGAGTTTTTCCATCCCAATGGCAATCGGTTGTACTCGAAGAGATTGAAAGGTCTGACAAATGATGTGTACTTCTTGGTTTCTTCGGTTAAAGGCACTTGCCAGAACCCTTTGCATAACTCCATGGTGGAAAATGTTTTGCTGCCGCCTGTATCATTTATGATGTATTCTATATTCGGCATAGGAAACGGGAAGATATCGGTTTGCTTATTAATGAAGCGGAAATCCGTGCAGAGCCTGAAGGTCCCGTCTGCCTTGGGTGCTATTGTGATAGGAGAGGCGAACGTCGATGTTGAAGGGCGTATGATACCCACGTCCAGCATTTCTTGCAGTTCCTTCCTCGGCCATTCTTTTTTCTCACGAGTCACGTTGTATGGCTTCCTTCTGACGACCGTATTATCAGAGAGATCAAAGGGTACCTGGAATTGCACAAGTGGGCAAATCCGGACACGGAAATAAGGTTGGGGTAGCATTTTGCGACGTCATTCTGGTTGCGTATGTCAACCTGCCGCACATGGTGCTTCGACGCCCCTGCCGATTGCGGTATCTCCGCCCCTACAGACACTGTGTCGTCCCAATGTATATCCATTCTCAATTCCTTCATGTCTGGACCAGAAAGGAGGAGGTCGTAGGGCACATCGGTAATTACCAACGCGTGTGTGGTGACCTTATTATTCACAAAACGAAGGGTGATCGAAGTTCAGTTTTTATACACCGTGCTGGTACCGTCGAAGGCTACTATGCGCACTGGTCTTCCTGGAGTGATCGATTCAGGTGGTGCAAGACGTCTGTTCACAAACGTGAGTGATGGTCCGCTATCCACAAGCGCGTGAACTTCAGTACCATTCACGAACACCGGCACGTATAGGGGTTTGGTATTACAAAGGTATACGGTTTCACTTGGCATCTGAGGGTGGAAACTAACAACCTCGTTTATTCGTTTTTTTTCATCCGTAACAACGTGAATGTTGTCTGAAGCGTCGTCTGCTGCGGCCGCGGTCCTAAATTTCCAGGTGGTGCCTTGGCTGTTTGGCCCTTCCTGTCGAAATTGAGGTGGTCGCTGTCTCCAGGTATTGATCCCGTCAAAAGGGGACGTCACACCTGCTGGGCAAGCTGTCTTTTCCTTTTCTATTCTCAGATCCCTGAAACATCGCAGAAGGTCTTCTGATCCTTTTGGTCCTCTTATCTGAACCATCTGTCGGAGCTCATTTGGCAGGCCGTGAATCGTTAGTGCCACCACTGACGCATCCGGAAGTTCGGGTTCAGAAAGCTGCAGCAACCGAAGCTTTTCGAAGTAGTACTGTGTCAGCGACTCTCCGTCGTATCTGAAGCTGATGGCATCATCCCATCTGTCAACCAAATTTGACGTGAATGACGACAAAAAGCTGGCTTTCCAGTACGCCCATGTGTCTGTGCGCTTTTGTAACACGCGATATTGGTACCACTTTAGGGCGGTTGAAGAGAGATTGTACTAGATTATCGATTTTATCCTCGTCCGAGGTCCAGCCGTTCTTCTCACAAGCATGTTCGTACGTCGCGATCCAACGTGAAGCACTCATCGAGTGACCGTCGAAAGTGGTAGGACGCATGTCACCGTGGTGACCGTATCCCGCGATTGAGACGTAACCAAGTGGAGCAGAACCTGCTGTTGTTGTGCCGTCTGGGCTTGTTGGTTCTGAATAATCTGGAGGATGCTGACACCGTCGACCTCACCGGAGGGGCCTCTTACAATCGTGCTTGGCGTGCCGCGAATATTGAGAGGCTGACGAACCAGATGCTCGAAGTCGGTCATCCTCATGTTGACGTTAATGGCCACTTTTGATAGGGGAGTGGCGAGGTCGGACTTTGTCCTTTCCATAATGTGTTGAAGTAGAGGAGGCACACGCGGGTGGTGGGAGGTCAAAAGTCTCTTCATCCACAGAGCACTTGGTGAACGTCGGGCTCTCCAATGTCCCTTGGAGTTCAAATTGCACCCACATTGCTGGGTGATCCTATCGACTGCGCCAATGTAATAATCCTTGCAGCTCTGCTGCTTTATTCCAAATATCACTTCTACCTCTTCCTCTACCTTGTCTCATCGTCTTCCTCCTTCTCTCTCGGTAGCCCCCTGCATCTCTTCCTGGCAAACATCGTCACACTGCCTTGGCAAATTTCGTACTTCAATTTATTTCAAGTAAAATCTGATAAACAACAACAACAACATATATATTCTGATGATGAAGTGGGGAGGTTTTCCACTCTAGGAGTGGAACGCTACCCCTAAGCTAGGGGATCTAATATGAGTAATCTGATAAAATAACTTACAGTACATGGCAAAAGCTCCCTACAAATACAAATGTCACTGATTGCATAGCAGAGATCAAACCAAGATGAGCGTGTTGGTTGAATTTGAAACATACAGGATGTACTGAATCTACCCGCTGATCACGAAAACGCAGAAAGATGCATGTTTTCCTGTACCGTACTTTAACCTCTCTTTTCTCGAAACACCCTGTATATTGTACCGCCCCTATGAATTATTGGTGTAAACGACTACTGGACTACTCGTCCGTTCACCTTGCATATACAGCCAAAAACCAGAAAACTGGTTTCCTAAAAAGTGGACTACCTAAATGGACGATGCAGTCACAGGTAAGTAATGTGTTAATTCGAAAACATGTTTTAGACCAGTTTTGCATAACGCAAAATGACATCTTGACACGTGACGTTATACATTGATTCAACACACAATACTCCAAAGCAAAGAGCCGCCACGTATTTGCATTGCACCCTTAGGAAACTACAATATTCCTGAAGCAAGCAAAACTGTCACTTTTCATGAATCTAAATTCATGCTAATCACGTACTTCTCAAGTAATGCCATTATTTTACCCGTAGTAAGCCGTGTTGTTTGGTGAGAGATGACCTGTAGTGAACAGAAATTACTGTTTTAACCGTGAGTGACAGCCGTTACCTTAGATTCACGACACAGGACGTCTCTTCATTGTAGGTACGGTTCGTAGAAATATAAAAGCATTTCCATAGCAAGTCGAGAAAACGACAGGCACCACCAAAATCTTCCCAAAGCGCCACCACGATTCCTCGTGGCACGGAACAGCACTGCACACGAAAAAGTCGCGGGAAGCTGCACCACCAACACTTTCCCGCCAAAACATTCCTCTCCACGGAGAGATGCGAGACGCGCGCCCACGTGGGCACCGGTAGGTGTCGTCAGACGCTCGTGCGGCCCAGAACCGTATATTAAAAGGGAGTCTGGCCATTGGGAGGAGTCACAAAAAGAGGCTCGACCTGTCAATCACAGTTTCGCTCCTCTGATTGAACACAGATCACTCTTTTGACTACGCGAATGCTGTGACCTTAGCTAGGGAACAAAGGTGGGGGCCCCAGGAAACTGCTTGAGTCATGGCACCTGCGAGGAGAACCTTCAGTGTGTAATACCAATCGCGGCCCCCTCCCCGAAGTGTTCGCCGACCTGGTTAAGTAATCCGCTGGTTGCGGTCGCCTCTCATTTTGCTTTCACTGATGATGTCCCCCGCATGGGAGACGAAACGTCTGCATTAAAATTGTTATTTGTTGCGTCAAGCCGGTGTGCACTTTCGTTGTTTTCTATCATGACTTCTCCTGGCTTCTGGAATATTTTTGCAAGTTAACCGGTGTTTGGTGAAATCGTGCCTGAGTATTCTAAGTGAAGACTGTTCAGATGAAACTGTTCCAACTTTATTCCAAGTAAGGCACACTGACTAGATTGCTTAGGAAATGCCGAGCATGTATAGTTAAGGAGTCACTCCCTATGTATAGCACGTCATGTAATCCCTCACCCTGCTTGAATATGTAACCTAAGAACTTTTAAAGGACATTTGCTCAAAAATAAATCTGTGTTCAATGTACAGTCGAAAAAATAATGGAAGAATAGTCGTGCACAGTTCACGTGCAGTTTGCCTGCTCAACTTGAACAATAAATGGCAGAGCGTCATTAAAATAAAAGGTATCAAACTTCTTTTTCATTCCTGACCAGGCTGAATCTGAAAAATCCACACATGTAATGGTGATCCATCCTGAAGAATACACAACAAAGTGACTCCACTTCATGTTTGCACAAAACATTTGCCCCAAGGCCTGGGGGTAGTACGCACTGGTCTCCTTCAGTCTGGGTTTACCGTCCAAAATTTCTATACAGAACTGGGAATCTTCGAGGGCATCCTCCAGAGTCGTGGATCTTTCCGTCCAGGGGCATTTCACCTCCAACAGTCCATATGAAGGCTGCTCATGATGGTCATAAATAACACGATCAGGTGTGGCTGCCAGCCAGGGACTGCCTGGCCTGACCATTAGTCCACAGTTCTGAACCATGACATTATGGCCAAGACATTCCATCACTTCGGTGTACCCGGCAACTGCTTTCCTCTCGCTTGAAATTCCATACCTCACCGTTAATGACGTAAACGACTTAGGCCGAACAACATTTCCAAGTCCAACATTTGTGCACGGTTGCTTACGGCTCAGCACCATGTCGAATCTTGATGCTGTCAGCCTATTTAGCCGTGCTTTTTGCCATAGAGAGCTGTTAAACTGCTGCCTGGTGTCCCTTTCCATATCCCTTGCCTCTTCTCCTGACAAACATATGTTCTGAAAAACATGTTAATATTCAGCTGCACAAATATTGTCTACACATCACGTCACAACATTGAATGGTCCTCTGCAATAATGGCGCAACTGAAATTTTACACTTCAGATGCAAAAGAAGAATCTGGAATGCTACCATGCAGATTTCTTCGAAATTTCTTCAGATATTACAGTGTGAAAGCATCCTTTTCAAGAGCCGCTTAAGTCAGTATAGCAGATAATTGCGAAAATTGTCCAAACGAGATGTTTTCAGGCAAGTATAAGCTAAACTGCATTTAAACCGTATAAAAGTTGTAACATTACCTTCAGCGTCGAGACGTGAGCCACATCTTGAGGAGGCGTCCACTGTGGTTCATCCTTAAATAAGGTGAAGATTGCTATAGGACCAGATGGTACAGCATGAAGTCTCCCAATGGAAACCAGTGCAGTATAATCTGGTGGGAGAGGGGACAACTGAACATCCATTGTAGAGCCACGGGGGGCTCGTCCAAAGCTCGTGTCAACATACGAACAACTTGAGGCTGAACCGAGAACATCCACAAGACTGGTACTGCAACCTGCTTCTTGTAACCTGACTGCTAGTGTCTGTGAGGCCTCTCGCTTTTGGTCCTCCGTGCTCACACGCTTACGAGTGTCATAGAGCCTGCATGGCAAAGGTGCTTGTGAGCAACCTTCTGCAAGTCTACGCCAGTTAACATTCATAACAATTTCGGGTGCCATTGATGTGCGTGGTCGCCTCCATTGTTGTGGGAGTTCCGTCGGTGCCAGTTCTTGCGGCGGTTCATTGCACCCGAGACTTTTGAGCTTCGATAGGACCGTAGTACCGCCAGAAGGTGGTGGCAGTACCCTCCGCTTCCTGCTGGACAGCTACAGTGAGCATACTGAACAGCTGGCCCTGCACATAGAGTTATGTTTTCTGTGTATGGCGCCTGTGTCTTCTTTTTGCTCCTGCCTTTGCACGGCGTAACCTGGTTGGACAGCACTGTAAATAAAGGATTAGGTATATGTGTCAGCAATCCTGTGCACATAGGACAATTGTGAAATACGGTGAGCTAGATGAGCACACCATTCATGAGCGTGGTTGACTTCACATGTGAGGTTGTCAACAAGCATACAACCGCTGTCACTATTTCCCGAGGTGCTGTAGGCGCGTTATGCACGCACCACAATTGCAAAAGAAGTTGAAGATAATATGCGCGTGCGATGTCCCCCCCCCCCCCCCCCGTCTAAGTAGACTATCAATTGCGCTGCGGCTTGCGTCGTGCAAGCTTGGGATACTTCGAGCGAAATCTCATGCGGTATGTGAGACCACCAAAGGCATTTTAGCGCGTGGAAACGACAAGTGTGAAAAGAACGTACCTTGGTAGTTTCTTCGTCCGTAGTGTTGACACAAGAACGTACGACTGGGTTACGACATTATAACTCCGGTTCCTGTGCTTGTTGGAGGAAGATTTGCTCGCACTGTACTGCTCTGTGAAATCTACAGGCAACACGGGAAGACCAGAAAGGTCCGAAGACCACTCTGTCATTTTGAAGTGGCAGAAGGCAGCTCTTATAGTGGATGTAAGCGATGAGAAGCGTCCACGCACGACAGCCGGCTACGATCAGCTGCAGAACGCTACCCTTGAACAGCCTTGAACGCAGCCGCCATGGCTGCGCTCCTTTCTCCCGATAGATGGCAGTCGTTTCGCATAAGGTCTATTATTAAGATGACTCAGATGATTAATTTAATTCCTGCATCATCTTGAATGACATTGTTCTCCCCCATGATTTGCTGCAAAGGAGAGGCGTACGCCATTTGTGTGACAATTGTGAACTGCACAAGTGTCACAAAAACGGAAGGGAAAGAACAATGTCATTCGAGATGATGATTGGCTAGGAGCGTGCTATGCAGTGAAGTTGTCTTTTTAGGAGTGTAGGACTGCCACCTATCGTCACGAAAAATACCGGCTGAGTGAGTGAGAACGAAACGAGGGGAGGAGCATGTGATTGGGAGAGGGAAATACACAAATAAAAACAGGTGAAAGGAATTAGAGTGCGCGCTGAAGTCTGGCCAGTCCCACTTAGCGAGTAGTTTAGTGACGTCTGGTTTAAGTTGATCACGTGAGTACTTCGTCCGCCAATCACGAACCACCCCCCCGCTGGTCTAACCCGGCTGCCGTGAGGCCCATGGCGGCCTCCATGGAGTTTATGTGCACAGCGCATAGGCCTAATCTACGCTTCGCAGGAAATTTTTCGGCGAAATACAGGTAAGTTCTGACTTGTAAAGCTACTAGAAGCGTTCGTAAGGCGAATGTTGTTGCACTCCAATCAATATTTGCACTCAACGTCTCATTTCGTTCGCCGTTTACACGACGTAAACCCGGCACTCTAGCTATGGTCTAACTCCAATGTATTTGCATACGAGTGATTTAAACTAGAGGTGGGGGTAGTTTAAAGGCGGTCTACCGCGGAGCAGCTGTGAATGAGCCTTTCGAGAAACAACCCAAAATTAGTTTTTGCTGGACGCTGTTGCCTAGTTTTCAAGTCGAAATTGCACAAAGTAGGCGAAAACAACGTTGTGAAGAACCCGTGAGCGAAGTAAGTGAAGTAATAAACCCGTCGCCGATAAAAGGTTAACGATCGGTATGAAGTGGAATTTTCAAATCCGCTCTCCTAATTTAGGACCAACATCGTCAAACTTAGTGATGTCAACCTTGTCAGCTAGACACAAGTCACTTTCCGTTCCAAAGCTGACAGGAGGTCGTGCACAAACAGCTGTTACCTCCAGCAACAAAAACGACGCTGGTTGTGCGTGGTACTTTTAATAAAGCCCCTAATGCATCCTGTTATACACCACTAACAATAGTTCGTACTGTGCTGCCGTTGCTGGTTCTGATTGATACATTTAACGACTTGCTGCACACTACAGTGATCGCCGGTACTTGTGAACGAGCCTTGTGTTCCTAGATTACTGTTAAGTGTTTCCTGTTAAAAATGCATCCATCATGTTTGTCTTCTAAACTAAACTGAGGTCTCAAGACGGGGGGGGGGGGGGGTTCCATGGAGCAGTTATACCTCCATGTGCCTTACAGCTATACAGCGGAGTATGGTACATGTTACCCAGCATGTAAATGCAGAAATATCAAACGCATTGCTCGCCTTTGAAATGTGCGAGTGACATTCCAAAATAGTAGCATTGAGAGCGTACCTGGAGTTATATGTTGGATGTCCCAGTGCATTAACAAGGTACAATATTTCAGGTCTGACTCCGGAAAGGGCAACATATGGAGGAAGCTCTAGATCCCCTTGGAAGCTTGATTTGCTTGCCCAGAAAGATGCAAGCCCCATAGGAAAGCACTATTGTGTTCTGTCATTATGAAAGCACTAATGTTTTTCGGAAATCGCTATGAGCATGTTTCTTGGCACAATTTTGTGCTGGTGAGATCTGGCTATGCTTATCGGCTTCAATGCAGGGTGCTGCTGTACATGTCAACTGGGAGAAATTTTGACAAAAAAACTTTAGTCTTTAGGATATCAGACTTGGTTATTCGATAAAAGTACAGGTAGAAATATCCCGCACAGGCATACAAGGCAATATTGCGAGCAGTGTTTTGTGTCAACGAATTTGTATGGACAAATGAGAGCCTTCACGGGGGCATATAAACACAACACTAGAGTGTCAAGCAGCCCATGTAGTCATGATGTCGATACCACTGTCAGGAATGTGCAGATGCTGCGTGCAAAATTGTGAGAAGGTTTCACCTTGCCGGTTCAGGAGAAAATCCACAGAGAAGTGAAGGTCTCAAAATGTTTTAAGGGCGCACATGTAAGTACATGTACAGCTAAAATGTGTGCTCTACCGCATCCAGCACACCACACCAGAAAGGGAGGGCAAATATGCCAACAACTAACATTTCTGCAGTGATGATGTACCGTAATATTAGAAAATATTCAAGGTGACATCTACTTGCTTTTATGCTCACATTTATCATCTGCTAACAGTAGATGTGGCTTTGTAGACTGCCACCGCAAGACACAAAACACAAGAAACCTGGCTGCAGACTTTATCAAAGCAACATATTTCTGGGATGCGGTTACTGCCAATACCAGCCCATGACCATGATTCACACAGTGTTCCCCTTCATTGTGTATGCCCAACACTTTGTTTCTTTGGGCCTTCCAAATTATCTGTTATGGGCACAGCAGTGCCTGTACCTCATGCTTTTGAGTTGTTTCTTTGCATTAAATCAATAAACCTTGTTACGCATTTCCACAAGGATTATTATTATTAAGGATATCAACTATTAGTTGCGAAGTACACATGTTTGTCCCATGCCACATGCTATGGAAAAAAGAAATATTTACTACATTGTGCGTGGAGAGACAAATCCAATGCATTGATAGTGCAACAGAGCGGATTTCTATTGGGCAGTTTAGCATGAAAAGCAGAAGCACTAGCTGACACTCTTACTGGCACAGGGAGTACCAACACTGAACAGTTGAAATTACTGCTGTACAATGGACATGAAGAGTGATTGAATACCGGAAATGCTGTCTGTTGCACATAACAAACAAACAGAGATCATGAAAAAGGGAACTGTGATGGAAGGACATGTAGGGTGTGTCTGGGCCGGTGCAAAGAGAACCAGTAACAAAATTACCAGTACCGTGAAATATATGTAGATCACAGGGACCTGCTGTTATTGGTAATGCTGTTTTTCCACCTTGTACTGCGGCGCACAAGTACATCGATCTGTCTGAAACGCAGCTATGCTGAGGACAGTCACCACGTGGCAGATTGACATTTGTATCGTCTGTGCTAAATCATGGGTATCATTATGATGTGACTGCAGATGTATGACAGATCACGTGATCTGAGAACACAGGCATGCTCATTTTTTGCAAGATTTCCTGGACAGCTGTCATGACACTGATGTCATGACATGGTGGCGACACGGATGTCAACGACACTCCAGCTTTACAGTGGTGTGATCTGTGCACTTGTTGTGTAGTCTCATATGCTGCAAGGCAAATCTTGAAGAACAGAAAAACACGTTCCTGTGTAATCAGGTCACAAGATTTATTATATACATCTGCATTCACATCCACATTGCAACCATGCCTCTATTTATCATGAATGTCCCAATGCCTGTAATTTCGTTCTGTTGTGCCTGTCTTCAATGTGCTCTAAATAGCTGAGTTCGAGCAATAAGTATAGAATAGTAGAAATTGTATTAATACTGCATGAACCAAACCAATGGCCACTTCTAATATACACTTCATTTCACTGTACTTTCAATTATGTTGCAACTCGTTCTCCTTACACCAGTACAGGTACGTGCTAACTGTCCACGGTTCTTCCTTTTTGACATGTCCTGTATATTACCTGATAGGAACAGGTACTCCCATTTCGTACTAGCTCACCTCTGCCTTGACTCACACTCCACCCCTAAATGCACACCACATAATGTGAATGAAGGATGAATGCAATATTGGCATACTACCGTCACAAAATTCTCATGTGATTAAGAGTGTTGTTATCAGCATCATTACAAATGATTCTAATGTGTACGAATCTGTCACTCGAAAGCACACAGGAAAGAGTGCCTATATGCTGTTACAATGCAAGACACCACGCCACTCATTTACATCTGGAAAGATTGAAGCTTCCTTCCTTCACATCATCACCAGGAGGATATGTGGCGCCTCAAGCGTACTAGTTTTACTGCATAACCGGCACAAAATGCCTGTGACATATGATACACCTTCTTATTTGGTTTGTTTCAGGAAAGCAGTTCTTCAATGCAATACGTGAAGAAAACTAATTGTCGTACATATATGTGGCTGGAACGTGACTAACCCTGCTTAATAATAATAATAATAATATTCCTTTATTCACAAAGATGTGAAAAGGAGCGAGCAAAAAGCTTCACTTGAAGCTTGACGAGGCTCGTCTCCTACAACAGTACAGCAGCAAAGGCATACACATTAACAAGGTAAAGAATTTCATCGATGAATAGTATTTACAAACACAAAAGGACGGTAACGCCCTTTTCATAGCACAAATCACCACACCGTTCGCACATGTTCAATCACTTATGAAATATTCCAGAACATCTTTTTTCGTACCATAAACAATATCAATCTTAATTTCGGTGCAATTTAACAGTCGGGACAGTGTAAAATCTAAAGTCTGTATGCCATAATTTGTACGTACGCGAGGCGTAACCCAGCTAGGACCAGGCCGGAGCGGATAGTGAGGCGCTGAAGGTAAAAGTTTGAATAGTGACAAGAACGTCTTATTATTTTCTTTAACGGCTATTCGATATGTAGTAGACAGCTTATAGTCATATAGCATAGAGATATTGATAATCCTATGCTTCTTAAACAGTCCCCTGGTAGTATGACAATAAGGAAGGTTTTCCATGATGCGAAGTATCTTTTTCTGTGCACGCAATAAACTATTTAGATTACTACCAGTTCCCCAAACCAAGTGACAATAACTTAGTTGAGAATGTATAAGTGAGTTGTATATTGTTCGAACTATACCTGGATTAAATATATGTTTACTTCTATACAGTGCTCCAATAGTTTTTGATATTTTCAACCTGGTTTGTTCAACATGATATGTCCACGACATCGATTCAGTGAAATACACGCCTAGACTCTTTACCAGACTGCATACCTCAATAACATCATTTCCTAGTTGGACACTGCTGGATAGGGCAACTTTCTTATTTCTAGGCTTAAACAATACAACCTTTGTTTTCTTGGCATTGATTTTTAAACAGTTCAGTTCCGTCCACATAGTTATCTTCCTCAGAACTGCATTTGCTTCATTTATAAGAGCCTCGCCATCAGTGCCAGTAAGTAAGATAGTAGTGTCATCCGCATAGATAACAAAATCTGCATCCGGGGCACAGTTGACAATATCGTTAATATAGACATTAAAAAGCAAGGGTCCCAATATACTTCCTTGTGGAACTCCAGTTTCCAATTTCATGGCGCTAGATATTTTGCCATTAAGCGCAACTTGTTGATATCGATATCTGAGATAAGAAGCGATAGCGCTGTACCTCTTATACCATAACACTGTAATTTGTATTTAAGTACATCATAATTTATAGAGTCGAAGGCCTTTGAGAGATCAATAAAGAGCCCCAATGTAAGCTGCCTATTCTCAAAATTATTTAGTATTACATGTTTTTGCTTAAGTAAAGCGATTTCTACTGAACGTTGTTTCCGAAAACCAAACTGTGAATCGGTGAGAATGGAATACGCATTTAAAAAGGATAATAAGCGATCGTGCATTATTTTCTCAAATCCCTTCGAAAATACTGGTAGAATTGATATCGGGCGGTAGTTTGAGACTTGGTTTATATCTCCCTCTTTATACAAAACTGTTACCTTGGCTACTTGAAGGCTCTTTGGAAAAGAGCCAGCTAAAAAGCACTGATTCAATATATATGTTAAGGGGCGCAATATAAAACGAAGGACTCGTTTTATAGGAAGAATCTGCATGTCGTATATATCTAGACTCCTTGTATTCTTAACGTTAAACATTGCGGAAAATACTTCATTTTCACTTACTGGTGCTAAAAATATTGTGCCCCGTACACTTCCTGGCATATTTTTGTCCAACATTGCAATGTCTGGCGTAAAGTTTGTGCGACAGACATTTACAAGGTATTTATTAAAATGCTCTGCTAGATCATGACCACTTATGATTTTATCGTCGATGTTAATGGATTGAATTGTGGGACCCCTTATTTTCCTGTTTAGAACATCATTTAAGTTTTTCCAAACTAATTTTGAGTTTCGTTGGATATCAACACTGAACAAGTTGTTGTAATATGCCTTCCTTGCTCGCTTTAGAATGTTCGATACTTGATTTCGAACGCGCTTATAAGTCGCTAGATCTTCTATACTTCTAGAATTTATGAATTTTCTATACATTTTGTTTCTCTTTTGCACCAGTCTCAATAATTCTCTCGTCATCCAAGGCCGTCGACTCTTACATGATAACTTGCGTGTCTTCATAGGAAAATGAAATTGATATATTTTCGAAAAGGTGTGAAAGAAACAGTCATACGCTTTGTCGGGGTCGTCATACAAAAATACACGATCCCACTTTGTATTTGCTACATCCCTTTCAAAAGCATCTAAAGCTTTATCAGAGATAACTTGATATACAATAGATTGTTTTTGTTGACATTCCCCACGGTTAAAAAGTGAAAAAATCGGCAGGTTTTCACTAATGTCGGTTTGTAAGACACCCGTTATTGTATCTACAGGTCGATGGTTTGTAATGATTACATCTAATAATGTTGCAGATGACGACGTCACTCGTGTGGGCACCTGAATAAGATTTGAGAGACCATAGTCTCCCAAGAGAGTATTCAGGTCATTTGACAGTGTTGAGTTTAACAACATATCTATGTTAAAATCCCCGCCAATGATCGCCCATAGGTTTTCGTCAGACGCAAACGCAAGAAGACCTTCCAAGAACTGAAAGAAACTTGATGTATTCGAACCAGGAGGACGATATATAACAGAGTATATATACCGACCAGATGTTAGAGTCAATGCTTCATAGTTGCTGGTAACAACAGAGTATTGCGTTAGGATACTGCAACCCTGATCTTTTACAAGCACACTTACACCGCCTCCCCTTTTTTCTGTGCGATTTAAATAATAGGTTTGATAGCCTTCTATATGAAAAAGATCATGTTCATTTTTGCACCAAGTCTCTGAAAACATGATCACATCACAAAGATAGTTCATGTCATGAAACAAAACTTCCAATTCCGCTCTTTTATTTACAACCGAACGAGCATTAATGTGCCTAACTGACAAAGGCTTGTGTGTGACATATTGCGAGATATCATTTGGGCAACATGACACGTTATGCATTGCATGTACTCAATTTCAACGCAGTCGACAGTACATGGATTATTTAATCTTATCGAGATCCGAAAGATTGTCCACGCGAATTACTTGGTCTCCAGTTTTCTTTCTTGCGTATGACACTCCGTACTTGAGCCAAACATACTGATAACCCATTTCTCTTGCTTTCATTCTTAGTTGATAGTGCAAGTTTCGATTTACAGCAGTTAGGTTTTCATTCAAGTATATTTGTTGACCTTGAAACTTTATTGCAGATAGCTGTTTCCTTTTCGCCATCCAAGAGTCTCTTGTCCTCCGATTTACAAATTTAACAACAATAGGTGGTACTCTATTTGGTTTGGATGGGAGCCTATGTACGGCTTCTACGTCATCGGCTGTTGGCCTAGGCAGCTGGAGAATGTGAGCAATATCCGCGACTTTGACTTCCAAATTTTCTTTATCTTCTGCGGGAATTCCATGTATTTCAATAATGTTGCGTCTTCCGTACTGGTCAAGGTCATTTAATTGATTTTGAACAGCAGATAAATCGTCTGAATTTACTTTCCTATGCTCAAGATCACGTACCTTCCTTTTCAATTCTTTTATATCAGTGTTTTGTTCAGCCAGACGTGCCAAGAGATCGTCGTATTTATCCTACATCATTTGGACCGATTGTTCAAGACTTTGTACAGTAGTCTTGATTGTAAGTAGGTCGTCAATTTTCGATTGAATTGACATCAGGCCAGTGAGCATATTGGCTATTGCATCTACTTTTGTCCTCAGATTCTCATCCCTTGTATTTTCGGAAACCGCGCCTTGATCATCAGTTTTTCCATCTCCACGTAATTGTCCTGTTCTTTGGATGTGTAGTTTACATGTCGAGCATTTCCAGTTTGACCTTTTGGTGCGGATACCAGAGCAGTCGCCGAGGTGGTACGAGTTGTTACATTCAGTGCAAGATATCACATTGCCATCATGAGAAAGTTCCCCGTGACACGATAAACACATATCATCCATGCTAAACACAGGCGTGGCAGTCAGCAGCGGATGTTATACAAAAGCAAGTTTATGTTTGTTGTTCTTACCTGCATGAACAGAGTAGGGTTTTAGCAGCAGTCATGAAAAGGCTTTCGCCGCTGACTGCCGAGGCTTTCCCTTGCGACGATGAACTTTATAGCTGGAGGCCTCAAACGGTGGCGTCGCTGTCGAGGTGATAAGCTGCTACAGTGTCCCGAGACAAGAAGGTTCAGGCGATGCACGTGTTGAAACGCAACGGAGGTCACAGGATAGTACAAGTCGTCCTTGCTCAAAGATAGATTAATCTGCATGAACAGAGTAGGGTTTTAGCAACAGTCATGAAAAGGCTTTCGCAGCTGACTGCCGAGGCTTTCCCTTGCGACGATGATCTTTATAGCTGGAGGTCTCAAACGGTGGCGTCGCTGTCGAGGTGATAAGCTGCTACAGTGTCCCGAGACAAGAAGGTTCAGGCGATGCACGTGTTGAAACGCAACGGAGGTCACAGGATAGTACAAGTCGTCCTTGCTCAAAGATAGATTAATCTGCATGAACAGAGTAGGGTTTTAGCAACAGTCATGAAAAGGCTTTCGCAGCTGACTGCCGAGGCTTTCCCTTGCGACGATGATCTTTATAGCTGGAGGCCTCAAACGGTGGCGTCGCTGTCGAGGTGATAAGCTGCTACAGTGTGCCGAGACAAGAAGGTTCAGGCGATGCACGTGTTGAAACGCAACGGAGGTCACAGGATAGTACAAGTCGTCCTTGCTCAAAGATAGATTAATCTGCATGAACAGAGTAGGGTTTTAGCAACAGTCATGAAAAGGCTTTCGCCGCTGACTGCCGCATGAAAAACATGTCATTGTAAGAGTAGAAACCATTGCTTCAGGAATATTGTGGTTGTGTGTGCGGAATTTTTCCTTTCTTGTAAAGAGGAGTTTCGCACTACCTCTACCTCTGTTTCTTTTTGTAACCCTGCCCCTTCCCACTTTTTTTGTAATGCACCCACATTGGTACATACAGTTCAATAAAGTGTAATGAAATAACTATATGCTCTTCATGTGTGCCAACACAGATGTGTTTGCCCAAAATCTGTGAAACTGTTGTTGCTGTGGGGTGCTATTAACTTGCAAACCATCCCCCCCCTTCCCATACGTCACCTATTAATTTCCAGAATACACCAGCTGAAGACATCGCATGTTCATCACTGGCTATTGAAGTTAGGTGGTCAGCCATGCAAAAACAACTGTTATTTTTCTGCATATTAAGCAATGTCCCACATTTCTGCTCCCAGACTTTGTCCTTGATGATGGAGTACACCGCGTTCACTGCACTAATATACTGTCTGGTTGTGTAGCTGAATGAATATGTCGGCTTTTGCAAAGTTACAACTGCCAAAGTGTCTGAAAAGATAACAGAAAATGTGGAAGAAAGATATACAAACCTGTATTTCCTAAAAAATAATAGCAGCACATTGTAGATAAGATGCATCTGATTTCAAGTTTCATTCTTTTCTTTATATGAGCTTATTTGCATTGCATTCATTTGTCCATTGCAGCCTTCCACTTACTGTCCAATACATAACAATACAGAAAGCTAGCAGAAAATGATCAGTGCTGCAGTTTGCTTTGATATTCCACGGTGTTGTTTCTGAAGAAATAGCACAATCTCTCAGCACACAGCTGTGCGGTTTATAACTGCGTAACTGCGCAGAGCACAAATGCATGGGGCACATGCACAAATTTTTCAGAGCTTTACCATCTGTATTTCAGGTTGTCTGCAATACAGGACAGTGTAGAAAACTGGGAACAGTCAGAGAACTATAGCATGACTTAAAAGCTAAAAAAGAACATTCTCAAGAACGCTGTATAGAGCTGCTGATGTAATCGTGCAATACCTTAATTTGCACAATTGGACAGTGGCAGTTCTCAGAGCAGCCTTGCCAAAGGAGAAGCAGAGGTCACACTGGCCTCTCATGTGATTTTACTGTCAAAGTTCAACTATCTGTGTCAAAGTGAAGTGGTAACTGCAACTGCATCACCATAGAAATTCTTTCTGAACAAAAAGCCTAAATTGAAAGTCTCAGCTGGCATGTTACAGCATGGCATAAGCTGTGGGGAGTTTTTAGGCATTGGTGGTAGTGATTGTTAGGCATGTAATGGTGCAATGCTGATGGAAGTAAGGTTGTTTACAATGCCAGTATGAAGTCAAGAGAGGAGCTTATAAAGAATGAGCGCAGAAAAATACACAATTCCCTGACCAGGTATGTAAAACCAACGAGGATGTATAGACCAACTAGGATGCAAACAGATAAAAAGCTTATCATTTCAAGTGCTAAAAATGTCTATGGTACCAGGACTCTTCAGCATTTGGGAGTGCGCATTTGGAACCAGTTGCCGATAGAAGTAAGAAACACCCAGCTGTTCTCAAAATCATTACAGGACTTCATTCTGTCGGAGGATCGAATAGATATATGGTAAATCCGTAATATGCCGATTACTACGAATGGTTGCTCTATTTTACAGTGACTGTATTTTGTGGTTATGTGCTGTACTTTACAGTGATTTTTCTCGACATTTGTTTTTTTCTTTTTTGCTGTCACTGTTGCCAATGTCATTGATGAACGTCTTTAGTGGACCCATCACTAGCCTCTGCTACGGGACCACTCAGTTTTTGTGACTTTTTACCTTGAAGAAAAGACCAAATAAAATAAAATCAAAAAGTGTTTCCTCAATAATATATGACTCTGAACAAGCAAGCACAATGCAAATAGCAGCACGGATTTGCTTGTAGCTGATGTTGCAGCTGTTGTTGTACGTGTTTGCCTTTGTCCATTGTATGTTTGCTCCACCCTTGAAACACCATTATTGAGACAAATAAGACCTTTTGTACGAGATATTTTATCCATTTTAATAGCAAAGAGAAGATTGTTTGTATTTTGTGTATGTGGTCTTAATAAACAACAAATTCTGAATGGCTCGGATCTGTTGTAACGACACTAAAGTGTGCCCTTTTATTTTGGCAGATATGGCATCTGTGATGTCAAGTGCGCTTAATATATATGACTGTAGGCCAAGTGTGTACATTCCCATTATATTAAGTTCCAGCAAGTGAGAGTCACAGCACAGCCAGTCTTTGTTAGCTGAACAGAATAAATCAATTCAGTGCGTGATGATTTGTACAGGAATGTTATATGCAGAGATACGCAGATAAAGGAGGTCACAATTAACCATAGCACCGCACTGATAGAACGACAGGAGGTCACGACACTGGCAACTTCCACACAACTCACAGGCAGGGGCACCCTGGGTAACACAACGAAAACAGCGCTAACACACACACACACACACAGGACGCGGATGTAAACAGGACTGCACCGTTCGTTTTCCGTCGTGCGCCAGAACAAACACAGCCAGCGAAGCGATGCTTTCATGCGTTGCAGATTTGTGACACCTTGTAAAGTACTACGTCAATTTCTTGAAACCATAACGCTATAAAAGTTATGCGTGTGGGAGTCCGATGCAAGATATGGCCACCCTTGCATCAATGTTATTGCTGTTTACTTACAGGCAGCCTACCGTGATGATGCGCCTGCACACACGCTACGCACATGACACCAGACTTGAAAGCGTAAAAAGACGCTGCATACATGCCCTAGCGATCGAAAGGCTATCTTGATCGTTGCAATTCACCACACAGGCCGCACAACAAACGATAAACAAGCGATGGTCCATGGAGGTGCAGCTATTATACGCAACCACAATCGACGACCGAACACTGACAAAAGTACAACGATCGCCTCCACGAGAATACATACTCCTGCGTCTTCAATAACTTGGCAAACGCGCTCTTTGTACATTGTTTTAGCGATCATATTAACAAACACAAAGGCAGGCTTAACCGCCGGCTACCCACACACCGACACCATCACGCAACCACCTGTAGCAGCGCCGCGTGAACTTTTCTTTATCAACCTCATAGCAAGAAAAAAAAGAAAAAAAAAGAAACAGGCATCTTCCTTTTCGCGGCCCTTCCGTCGTCTCCTAATTTCTCCCTCCCCTCAACCATCCCGTGACAATGTGAATAATGCGCATGCGTTGTGGTCAAAGGGCTTCAGAGCCGGAGAGATCACGTGATCAACTTAAACTAGACGCCACAAAACCAGTGGCTAAGTGTGACTGGTGAATACGGGCATATGAGTACTGCTCGCACTTCTCACCAATTCTGGCAGTGACAGCCCTAGATCTTAACTTTCAGCCGTCATCATTCCTTCATCTGTTCTCACATCATCTCATCTCATCCTGGCTACTGTCGTGACGCTGCCCACATAAGTGACACCAACAACGGCAAGCCGGTTTTCGTCACCACCACCACCACCATCATTTTTAAGGGTGTAGTTCTAGGCGCTGCATGCATTAGACTGTGCCCATTTGAGATTTTGAGCGCCTCTGATTTAGAAGTGTGGACTCTAACCTGTGGAATGTCGGGATACACCCGTATTCCACAACCTAAAACAGTGATTAACCAGGAATAATGCTGCTTCTCTGCATAACTCTCCTTCTGCGGCCTGCGGTTGGCCTGCGCCAGGCACATATAACATCTGAGAACCGACCAGCCTCGGTGGATAAGTTGGTAGCGTGTCCGACTACTCATCCCAAGGTTACGCGTTCCATCCCGGTCGGGGTCGCAAGACACGCCGTCTTCCACGAGGAATGCTAAATACGGTGTACCGTGAGCTGAGGTATGGGCGCACGCTAAATAACAGTAAGGTGGGTAAAATTAATGCACAGACCGATCATTACGGCGTCGCTCATTGTCATACATTTCTCTCGACGAAAAGCCGCGAATTATCACTAGAGAGAATCATATGAGAATCGATTCCCTAAACGTCTGAGGAGCGCCCTTCGATCTGTTTTAGTGCTATGAACGCGTCCTCATTACATGCGACTCCGAATAAGCCTACGTGGCGCCACGCATGACAGATGGGAGGGATTGAATGGGTCAGTGTGCTATTCTGTATGCTCACCTGTTTTGTTTTACTGCTGTGTCATCTCTTCTCGTCTATTAAATACTTGACAAATGAGGAATAAATCAACGCCCACTCTAAGGCGCTTGCATGCAATTCGTGCGGTTTCTGAAGCAGTGGTCGTTCATCGTCGTGTCGTCATAATGATGTCACGAGATGGATTCGAAATGTGCCCTCGTTTCACGTCGTTGGCTCGTAAAACGTATCACCAACCGACTCAGCGGGCTGCGCTCTGATTGGCTGACGGCGTTACCTCTCAGCAGAAAATCGTGCGCTTGCTTAATGTGCAATTTCAGTTGGCTCTTCAGGAACACCTTTTCTGACAAGCAAAGCAAAAATATTTCACAGTCCACTTAAATGTGCATGGGGAATCCAGTGAAAGTTGCGCGACATAATAAAATTTCATAATTTCATTGTTGGCACACATAGGGACTGTTGTGTTGTGAATCGCACGTTTGCTTGTCTATGTCGTGTCCAAAAGAAAATGCCTGCGTTCGACGATGCCGTACGTTGAAGTCGTACGTGGTTTTCTGCTGAACTAGGCCAGACGAAAGAAAACCAATTTTAAACAATGGTAGTAAATGCCCATATGAGACCGCATAATATACGTGCGTCCACGTAGAGCAATACCACAAGAGTTATGCAATATTCAGAAGTGTCAGCGTAAACGCGAATAAGACAAACCTCTTCGTCTCCCTCATTTTCAAGGAACAATGTAGGTGTGTAGGCACAGTGTGAGGGTTATCATTATGTTCTCACCAAATTACCGCGAGCAGTCGGGTAGAGAAGCACCCCAATCATTATCATGAAGATAACGTTGAGGTTGTTGTCCTATTCAAGACGTTGGGGAACACATCCGTTCACTTCGAAATATTGTAAATACACATTGCATACCAAGCACTGATTGACTCACATGTTTTCACCTTGCAGGGATCAAAGGTATTGCAGTAAGCAAACATAACTGCGAGACACAGAAAGTAGTTGATACTTTTGCGCGACATTTCGTTCTCGAGCGAGCAAAATGTTACACAATTCTTAGTTCTGGCGGTGACATCGCCAGAAGTCTCTGCCGCTAGGCTGATTGATGATGAAGCTGGGTAAGCGCAGTCCATTGCAAATATTTACTTTTCAGGTCTGTCGAAACAGATCGCATTTTCGTATTTTTTTCCCTCATTGTGTCCTTTTTGCCTGAAGGCAATGTATACAACATGGTCGCTGTAGACCCCCTTAAGTGACGGCGCATTTTTTTCCACAATTTGAACGAACAGCTAGCCAGAACTGATGCTTGAACCTGATCACTGAAAAATAATAATAATTACCACGTAACGCCAAAGGTTCTGCACGCGTTGATCGTGTATATCTGTCGCAGACCAGTTAGAGACGACTCCTGAGGCAATTCTTCACTGACAGCCGGGCACGAAAATAATCGGTTGCTGGTTCGTCGCGCGCATCTGCCTTGTGGCAGAGGCGATGCTGCTGCCACAAGCACCCTGCATGTCCACGTACAACATTCTTGTACAAATATTCTACCTCTGAATAGAATGTTCAACGGACAAAGTTTCATTACTGTATTGTTCTTGCCTCGTGCTGTGACGAAACGTCTTCATAAAATGGGAAGCTCACTGAACCCTAACGCACGTGCTTGTTATCAGATATCAGACTTGGTACACTTGATATATATATTGATAGTTCTGGACATAGCGAAAAAAAAAAGTCCACGCTCATGCAGTTACAATTGGTATGAATTTGGAATGAAACCATTCAGCATAGACAATTTATTCAGACCAGATAAACAGAATACAAATGAAGTTGTCCTTGACGTTTAAAGTAGTTGAAAAACCACATGCAACCCACCAAATGCATGGCTCCGTTACATACGCTGTGGTTCGTGGATTCGACACTCAAGGTCCCACATTACTCATTTGAACAGTTTTTTAACTGTTGGGTGTTTGAAACTGCGAATTTTTTTTCAAGCCACTGTCAACGGTGGCACCGACTAGCGCGTCGGCAGAAAAACTCCAAGTGACGTATTGTCTGCGCACGCTTGCACAGATACGAAGTACCCGAAGGTCACATTACCGAAGGCGCTTCCTCAATGGCAGACTTCCTCTTTACAACCCCCTACCGTCATCGTGGAAACCGAAAAGTACGCACTTCCTTTCTCCACGATAAAACGTCACTCTAAAAATGGGTGAGGAGGTGAAAGGCAAAACTGCATTAGGCGTTTTTCGAGCGGTAGAACGCCGAGCTTTTCTCAGTAGCAAGCGACACTGTCGAAAAACTCGCAAAGCCAACCGCATGCAGCGTTTCGACAACGGCCGATGTACAGCGCCCCATGCGAACGTTTCCGTATAATCTTAAAGGTCAGCTCCGGGGATCCCTTGACTTAGTGAAACTGCAACGATATTATGGAAGCCCATATCGAAATGTCTCTGAAATCACCCTTTCGAATTGTAGTTATCTTTGATAAAGTAAGTCAGTCGCTTGATTAAATGCACTTCACTCTCGTATCGTAACAGCTGTATCACTTGCTGATTGCAAGGTCACACACTACGCTCATCTCTCTCTCGAATGGCTGGTGTTTGACGTTCCAGTAACAATAATTAGGCTGCTTTAAGCGCATTATAAATAGTCGTGTGAACGAGTAGTACCTCGCAATGACAGGGTATCGTATACACAGTGTAGGTACGTACATAAGAATTAGGCATGAATGACAACTCTAACAGCAGATTCCTGATGAACGTATTTGCCGAAATTATGCATTGTCCAGAGAGCAAGTACCAGATATAAGATACTTACATGAGGGCATACATGGGTTTGGAGAGCTCAAAAGCAGGACAAAACAAAAGAAGGAAAAAATAAAGGCGTAATACGCTGCACAGTAAAGTACACAGTGAAAGTGTAATTAGCAGGGATATCTTTGCATCTCACTTCCGCCAGTTCACAAGACCAATGCAGTCATGACATTAATCAACCACTAAAAGAAAAAAGAGAAGATGACGATGAGTTGCTTGCATACATCACCTGGCCATGTCATTATTACATCGGATCTGGCCATTGGTTTCAGCAGCCAGGTTACTTCTAGTATCAATGCACATTTCCACACATTCCACAGATACTGTAGTTTCACACACAACCAGTGCTGTACGTATCGCCGTTACAAGAATCGATACTTTTTTCGGTATCGGTGTGCGGCTCGCGATACTTTTGTTAACTTCAGAAATGGTTCCTTGGTCATTGGACTCGTTTGTTTGTTTGTTTGTTTGTTTGTACGAAAAAAAAAAGAGAGCAGAAATTGAACTCGTCTCCCGACTTGTTCTGGAACCCAGAGTATGTGTGGGCCTGGCACTAACATAATTGTCATACTGGCCTCTGTCAGCTGCCGAAAAGATCATGGCCTGCAAGGATGGTAGAAGAAGACTTTGAGAACCAGCTATTGACAAAAGTCAAGCAAACTATCCGAACTTCATAATAAGCATGCGGTTTATTCTTCTTCTTCTTTTTTTTTACTGCAAAACTGTCTTCTTCCAAGCTATACCAATGGGGTTTCACGTAAGCGAGATTTCTATGTTGCGTCATCTTCGTATTTCAAACAAAAGTATCGAGCAAAGTATCGCGTTACTTTTTTTGTAACGATAGCGGTAATGCGTTACTTTAAAAAAGAAGTATTGGTATCGGTATTTCGATGCTTTTTACGCATGTAACAAGTATCCGTATCGCGATACGATATTTCGATAACGGATACACCCCCCCCCCAGCACATAACACACCATTTTATCACCATAAGCAGTGACCATAGAACTGCCTGACTGATCTGCTTAATGCTCACCACGGGTGAACACGGACACTGCAAGACAGACAAGTCCTCGGTGCAGTTGAGCTGTTCTGTGGCCAAATTGAGGTCAAACCCTACTAACCACTGAGAGGGGTTGCAACACCATCATCTTGAGGAGCACGAAGCGACTACCTCATGAGTTCGGACCAAACTGATTTTATTATTCGTCGGCAGCTAGCCACGAAAGCACACAATACAGTCGCTGATGCAACGTAGAAATTAGAGGTCTTCCATGTGTACCAGAGAAGATATCCTGGAAGAGATAAACAACATTGCACCGCAAATCGGCGTTACACACTTGACCTTATCAGATGTTGAAGCAGCGCACCGCCTCCCAGCAAAGGCTGATAGCTCGAAACCACCAATATTGATCAAATTCAAGGAACGCCATGTCAGAGACACGTCGATAAAAAATTCCAAAAAACTTAGAAACAGTGTTGGTGCAAGCGAAGAGCCAGTGTTCATATGTGAGAACTTAACAGCTACCAATAAACTTTTGCTCGGAGCGACAATAACCTTTGCAAAAGAGAAAAAGTTTACTTTTGCGCGGGTGGGAATTGGTCGAATCTTTGTAAGAAAACATGAAGGTGCGAAAGCAATTCGCATAACCCATGTAGATGACCTCGCATTGCTGTAGGCTTGGTCACTCCCTTTAGTGTGCATGGTTTTGTTATTCTGTATAGGCTGTGCCTATAGTTTGTTGTATGTTATGAACTCTGTAACATTGACTGACTTGGCGGAAGTGATTACCCTGACCTATCAGTTGTACACTTAAACGTGCGTAGTATGATAAAACACCTTGATGAAGTTACTGTGTTAGTTTCACAAATCTTGAAACAAAAGGCACTCTTTGTTGCGTTAACCGAAACGTGGTTAGAGAGCACCAAGGAAGCACTTTGTAAGCTTGATGGTTATGCCCACGAATTTGTTAATAGGAAAAATGATGCTCACGGAGGCGTAGCATTATATATTAAGAATCACGTTCCATCTGTCTGTCGACATGACATTTGATTTAATACACCCCTTTGCGAAAGTCTGTTTATTGAGGTTCCTACTGACACCAATCATGCGTTCTATCAATGTGGGGAACAAGCGTTATCCTTCATGTCCCGCCCTTTGCTAGTTGGGGTAGTGTACAGGCCGCCCCAGAACTTAATTTCTCATTTTCTAAAGGAATTAGAGAGAATATTGCACTTTTGTCAATGACACAAGTACAATCTGGTTCTTCTGGGAGACTGTAACATTGATGTTTTGAGTAACAACCCTTACTCGATAGCGTATAAAGAAATGTATTGTTCTTACGCTTTTCGGCAAGTTATAACTTCGCCGACAAGATTTAGCTCAACATCTTCCGCATTGATAGACCATATTCTTACCAACCTCAGGGAGGACCATTTGCTTTATGGTGTTGCTGCATGTGACATCAGTGATCACGAACTCGTGTATGTGTCTCGTGCAGCTCGAACTATAAGGGAAATACATAAAGTAAGGCACCCGTTCGTCGATTACACCATTGCTGAAGCACAATTGTCTAAACAGGTTTGGGAGTTCCCAGACAACTTGAATGCTGAAGACAAGTTTAGATGTTTCCACAATGTTTTGCAAACTATTATCACAAAGTCGACTTTCTATGTTACGCGTACTAAGCGAAATAGGGCAAGGAAACCGTGGATCACGAGTGGCCTCCTCAGGTCAATCAAACATAAATACAATCTCTATAAAAAAACGTCAGTCTAATTCAGGAAACCATGCACTATACTTGAGGTATAAAAACTACAACAATGTTCTTTGGAAAATACTGAGGGAGGCTCAGGTGCATTACTACTATTCGCGGTCCTTGAGTGAATGCGAGGGGAAAAAAAGTGTGGAATCTGATAAGAGGTGCACTTAACCAGTCAAACGACAGTGTAGAAGTGTCTGCTGTGCGAAATTATGACGGCAACATTATAACAAATGCGTCCGATATGTGTAACCTCTTTAACCAATACTTTTGTAGCATCACAGACCAAGTCGAGTATATACCTCCAGCGAAAAATGATTTAGTTATGCTACCAGAAAGGCGCTCAGCAACATTTTTCTTGGAACCAACGTGTGCAGAGGAAGTGGAAACTATCATATTAAACGTGAAAGTAAAAAAAAAAGTCCACTGGGCACGAGTACATGTCACCCAGGTTCTTGAAAATTACTATATCAGTGGTGTACAGCTGTGTTGAACCAGTTCAACTTGCTCTGGGCATCCTGAAAAGCGGGTGCAACGACTTCAGCCCTTATTTTCTGAACAAGAGGCTGAAGTAAGAGGTTGCGCCGTCTCATGGATCCATGACTTTCTATCTGATCGACGCATTTTCGTGCGCACAACGGAAGATGACACCACTTTCCATCCCGTCCGTCGTGGTGTCCCACAGGGAAATGTATTGAGCCCTCTCCTCTTTAATGTTATAATGGCTTCGTTTCCCGCCCAGCTTCGTGATCATAACTGCATCACTCTGTGCGCAGACGACATCTGCATATGGACCTCTGCCACCCGTCGAGACACTGTCCAACGCCGGTTCCAATGCGCCTTGTATTCTATTGTAGAATACCTTGCCGACCGAGGCTTATCGGTCTCCCCTGTTAAGACCGTTGCCATGGCATTCACCCGATGCTCATTCCAAAGGTATCGATTGTTCGTCAATGGGGCACCGCTGGACACTGTGCCTCATTGCAAGTACCTTGGCGTGACATTAGACAAAGGCATGACGTAGGTCCCGGCACGTAAAAACAATAGCCACCAATACCAGCGGTTTTGTAAATGCTCTACGTTGCATTGCTGGATCGTCGTAGGGCCCTTCGTGCGCTGACCTCAGTCACGTGCACACAGCGTTGGTTCTGGGCACATTGCGGTACAGCCTGCCTATTCTACGTGGCGTCAGCATATCCGGAGAGCGTGAGCTTCTCAATATTCAGGTCCGAAGCCTCCGCGTCTGTTTGGGAGTTCCTAGAACGGCAGAGACCTACTCTGTCCTGACAGAGGCACGCGAAACGCCAGCAGGCGTCCTACGAGACGTGGAAACACTTCGGATATATGCGCGGTACCTCACATAGCACCCCTACAATTATCTTCTGTTCATTGACATTGACTCTCTTGGTATTGCTGTTGACCGCCTGGAAGTGTACCTCCCCACCACACCATCAGTGCGTTCCTATGCCCCACCAATGTGGACTCTTCGCAGGCCACCTGTATGTGACAACATTCCTGGTCTTCTGAAGAAAACCTCTCTACCTCCCGTTGTTGCTCATCAACTTACGCTGGAGCACCTCAACTCAGCTTACTCTCAACGACTCCCTGTATACACTGATAGATCAGTGTCTCAAGGCGGATCAACATCAGCCTTTTATATCCCACATGAAAACCTTGAAGTGGCGCACAAACTCCCCTACGAAACTTCATCTACCAAGTCCGAGCTCTTCACAATGCTGACCGCGTTGAACCACATAGCGGGATCAGCGCATGGCGCTTGGACTGTGTTCACGAACAGTAAGGCGGCGCTAAGTTCTCGCAAATTATTGTTCCAGAACAATCGGCGGCCTCGACACCATGATAGCCGCAACATACAACCGACTTCTACCTCGGGCCATAGCCTGTGTTTCCAATGCATACCCAGTCACACCGGCCTGCACGGAAACACCCGCGCAGATGCCTTAGCACGTCGGGCACATGGGGACGTCACCTTCAATAACAGTCTCCTACCACTTTCAGCCTCAGCATGTCGGTTACAGACACAGCGATTCCGTCACAGCGGCACTCGGCAGTTTCAAGAGGACGTTGTCCGACTGAACGATCATCTCCGGTCTATCGACCCGTCGATGGATTTCGTTGCCACACGTCACTGCTCGTGTCAAGGAGCGTCCATTGTACACCGACTACGACTTAGTGCTGCCAGGACACCTCTGCTTCTCTGTAAAATGGGTCTTCTCCAGTCGCACAAATGCCCCACTTGCGCTGTTGAAGCTGATATTCAATATCCTCCCCTCGACTGTCACATATTCCACATCCCTCGAGCCACGCTCAGACGACGCCTACTCGAGCTGCGGTGCACAGACTTTTCTCTGGCCACTCTGCTCGGCCCAGTACAACATCACACACAGCGGTCCGTGACCAAAGCAGTTTTGACTTTCTTGAGCGATTCATGTCTTACCGTGTACTCGCACGAGCGTGTTTTCTGACGGCGCAGTGACTGAAGGAGCGAGAGGGGTAAATGATAAGGCGCCGAGGCTACGCCCTTTTGGAACGCCTACACAGATAGTGTTCCAATGTGATGTCGGCTCAGATGCTGGGGAAGCCAGGGATTACGTTCGCGCTGCGGTTGAACGTTGCAGCATTAATTTTATGTGCACGGCGCTTGGTACACAATGGACGAAAGAAAGGGAAAATTTGTGGCTCTTGCTTTTTTCATTGACGACAGTGAATGCTGACACGAAAAGAAGCGGTTAAAGAAGCTATGGACGAATGAATGGTTGCTGAGGAAAGAGTACGGTCTGCAAAATAGCCTTCTACGGGAGCTACGACACGAGGACCCATTTGTCTACCGCAAGGTTTTGAGCATCGATGCGGCCACTTTTAAATACATTCTGCTCCGCATAGCAAAGCGCAAAAGGAGAGTATAGAGGCCAATATGCGGGACAGTATACTAGCCAGTGATCGTCTTTCCGTAACCCGTCTGCAACAGGCTCGTTCGAATTATGTGCGCTTCAACATGCCTCTAAATGCATAAAACGTTCGTATATAAGAGTGAGCGGGAAAGAGTGTAGGAGAGAGTACACTCTAAAAAATATAACTCCTTTTTGGGTGTAATTTGACGATACCCTAACTGACTCCCTTTTTGGTGTATATATACACCCTCTCGCAAAACTACACCCCTCAGAAAGGGAGTTCTCTGAACACCTCTTTTGGTGTAATCTAGCGGTACCCTAACTGACTCCCTTTTTGGTGTATGTCTACACCCCCAGGCAAGACAACACCCTTCAGTAAGGGTGTTATTCCGAGGGCAACAGAAACACAACGGTTAAAATAACAGGCATATTCTTTATTTGGATTACCTATAATACACTGCATGCGCTGCAATAAGAATTACATAGTCACCGCACAATACAAAACATAAAAGTCTCCACCAACATGTCGACCAAGATGAAGCTATTACGGTGAGGCCAAGAGAAGTCCTGCCTCTGTAGTGAAAGAAAAAAATGAACTGTGAAATGCCTTAATCAAATTAAGGGCGAACCACAAATTGCATGATAGTTACGCAGATCGCTGAGGCTAGAGAAGAAGTAAGCGCATACACAAACACAGCCCTCGTCAACGTACAAGCAGCTCAAGGTAGAAAGTAAAGCAATCGATAAATGATGATGATGATAAAAATGATGAAGCAATCGATAAATCGATGAATGATGCGGCGCAAAAGCAACTCAAGCTATAATACGCCAAAACCATGCTAATATTGTGACTAGTTAAAAATCAGACGATTAGTATACTAAAAAAACGTGGAAATTAAAAAGCACACAGTCATAGTGTAGTTAAAAGACCAATGTCCCTACAAAGCTGCAATCGGTAAAGGGTCAGCGAAGTGTCGGTAGTGAGACCCGAACCCATACCTCTCTGATTTCTGGTCAAGTGTATTACCAATTTCACCATTCTCACGTCGCCAACACACAAACTTGCCAGGGCCTTGTTCAGAAGACGCGCACAGCCATTGACTCAGCACATCTGACCGGAAATCAGAGGATTGTGGCCTTGTGGTTGCATTGCCCGCTACCTCTTGCCTCTTGAGTTGTTGACTCTTGCCAGCTGCATTACTTGCTACCACAAATTGCACCAACTTCGTTTGTTATGTATACCCCTTGACTTTGCCTAACGGCCACATGTGACCGTTACAACGCGACGCGCACTGTTCTCTGATCTAATCCGTGCATTCCACTTGGTTCAAACATAATCTCAAAATACCCGCTTCAAAGGCATCTCAATCAACCAGACAAGCAGAAATACAAAATACACCGACAACACTTACCAAAGCACGCTGCAGCGAGACGCTCGGACAAGTTACTCGATCCGATGGGCACGGCGCATCTGTTGCTTGCATTCGTTCGAGACCCGGAACCATAATCCTTGCAGTGCATACTAAACTCAGATGGTCAAATGACCCGTAGTTCACCAAACGACCTCCCCAAAGAACACGATAACTACCACAACTAACTCAAACCGCCATAGCTGGAAAACAGAGAATACAGCACACTGTTGCCAGACCTGTTGTAGCGAAACATTAGAAATTTGATGGCCACTACACCTTTTTCACACCAATTATCGAAATTACACCCTGCTGAGCGGGGCATACACATATTACACCCATTTCAGACCAAAAAGAGGGTGTATTCCTTTTCTTGAGGGTGTAATAAGGGAGTAAAGCAATTGATACACCCCAAATACACCCCAATTACACCTAAAAAGGAGTTTTATTTCTTAGAGTGTACTGTGAAAGCTGTGCGTCGTCGTTTTTTACCGTGACTACGCCGCAGTCTGACGGTGTTGAGTGTGGTGTAAAGCAGAGACTGCTGTGGCGTAAAGGTCGCACCTTTCGAACACAGTAAAAACAGCTTCACCGCATAGCAGGTTCTGCGCCAATCATTGCCGTGAATGATAGGGCTCTCACTTCTGATTGCAGGACAGAGTGGAGCGTACACCTTTTTTTGTCAATTGTGTGTGTGTCTCTGGTGGTCCCTCTGCAGTACGTTCCGCTAAAGCAAGAAACCTTGTCCTCTTTCTGCAGAACGGAGGTCTTGCTCAACGGCCTATCTAATACTTTGCTCTCCCCGACGAACTCATGCAGCCTCAACGCATCTCCACCCTTCATCCTCTATCCTTCATCCGTCTGGCTTTTTTTTTTTTCGGGTAGCTTTGCTAGCTTCCAATTCCTACGTTTCATTGGCCCCATTGCTTTAGACGTTGGACAGGCCATGTTTTTGTGTCTACTACTCATTCCGGTGGCATAGCGAGGCAGAGTTCACACCCACTCAAACAACCCTTATGATCTGTTTCTTTTCTTTTTCTCTTTTTTTTTTTTTTTTTGGTGGAGGTACGTTACCGTCCCATACATACATATAAAATTATGGAACAAAACGAAATTCACGAATTGGCACTTTTTGCATATCGCGTTATATAGGAAGCTCTCCTAGTGACTAATTATGAAATAATGTCATGACAAAGCGAGACGCCATCACGTAAGTGTTGCGTCTTCAGCACTATAGCTTGTCCAGGGGTTACTCTAAAGCGCTGTGGCAGTTCTCAAACTGTGTGGCCGCGATGAATGGGAAACATGTAAGAATAGTGAAATCGCGGAAAACTGACTCCCTTTATTTCAACTGATCGTTTTCGTTGGTGCTTGTCAGAACACGATGTATGCACACAGTGGCCTCCCGTGAATGCGCTGCATGACGTGATGATGATCCCGGGGAGCTGCCATGTAGGCTTGTGTAATGACAGCCCTAAAATATTATACCATTACATGGTTAATTTATGATGCCAGACAACTATGAATATGCGTGACCCCACAGTGGCCGGCATGGGGATAAAATTTTGCACCCCTTTGTCTTACCCGGCGGGCGATACTGCTCACACATTTCTCGTTTTTAAACCAAACTGCTAGCGTCCTGAGCCGATACCTTTTGGCTTGGAACACGAATGCTGCCAACTCGTTATTATTAATTAACAGCAACTGATACAACGACTGCGCAGTGAATATGGGGACCCAAAAAGTGTTTTGATGTACACATCTACCGTTGCTTCGACATCCGGGTGTCTCTTTTCCATTTCAAGAGCGATCTTTTCCCACATGGCATGTTTCCTCGGTACATTTCGGTTTTGCTCATCGGCGAGCTTCCACAAGATCGGATGTTGCTCTACCTGGTGTAATAGATAAAAAATAATAGAGCTTGTAACATTGGCAACAGAGGGTGGCTTTCTTTTTCGCTCCGTCCTCCTTCTGCGCGTCAGTCGTCAGATTCTGTGCCCCGCGAACAAACTATCCGTGTGCTTCTTTCTGAAGGACGGAGCTGCTGAGCGCAGTGATGTTGCACAAGGCTCTTTGATATCTCGCCAAAAATACAATAAAAACGTGCGCGCTTCATAGATTCTGCTGTGCGATAAGCTCAGCCCGCGACAGAATGGTTGGATGGTTGCGTTATAATGCTGCTACCTCCTTCTCCTCCTTCAGTCGCTACGCAGTCAGAAAAGGCGCTCGTGTGAATACACGGTTAATTTTATGTGCACGGCGCTTGGTACGCCATGGACGACAGAAAGCGAAAATTGGTGGCTTTTGCTGTTCTCATTGACGATAGTGAATGCTGCCATGAAAAGAAGTGGTTAAGGAAGATATGGACGAGAGAATCGGAGAGAGCACGGTCTGCAAAATAGCCTACGGGAGCTACGAGACGAGGACCCATGTGCCTACCGCAAGGTTTTGAGAATGGATGCGGCCGCCTTTGAATACATTCTGCTCCGCATAGCAAAGCACATATGGAGAGTATAGAGATGAATATGCGGGACATTATACTAGCCAGTGATCGTTTTTCCGTAATCCATCTGCAACAGGTTCCTTCGAGTTATGTGCGCTTAAACGTGCCTCTAAATGCATGAAGCGTTCGTAAATAAGACTGAGCGGGAAAGAGTGTAGGAGAGAGTGCTATGAAGGCTGTGTGTCTTCGTTTTCTACCGTGACGCCGCATCAGTGTGACGGTGATGAGTGTGATCTACAGCAGGGACGGCTGTGGCGTAAAGGTCGTACCTTTAGAACACAGTAAAAACAGCTTCATCGCATAGCACACTCTGCGCCAACCATTGCCCCCAATAATAGCCCTGGCTCACTTCTGATTGGAAGACACAGTAGAGCGTACACTTTTTTGTCTCAGTGGTGTGTGTGTGTGGTATTTCTGCCGCACGTTCTGCTAAAGCAAGAAACCTTGTCCTCTTTTTGCAGAAGGTAGGTCTTGCTCCGAGACCCATCTAACAGTTTGCTCCCCCCGACGAACTCATGCATCCTCTACGCACCTCTATCCTCCATCCGGCTTGCTTCTTTTCTTCTTTTTGCTAAAGTCGTGACGACGCCCACCTCTGTGTGGAAAACAGCGGCGAGCCGATCCTGCCATAACCCCACTCCCTTGTGTCAATTCGATTATATGATAAGTGACACAAAAAACCGTTTGCCCTCCTCTCTCTTCGAATTAGAAGCGATGATCCTATCGCTCGTGGCCATGGTTGGAGCATAGCCTGCAATGCCCTGAAGTTCAGTTTTTAGAGTGCAGAAATGGGATGGTTCAGGTACGTTCCCCTCCTCTGGGAGCTTCTAATTCCTGCGTTTCATTGGCCCCATTGCTTTAGGCGTTGGACAGGCCATGTTTTTGTGTCTACTGCCTTCGTACACTACTCATTGCAGTAAAACGTTCATCGATAATACCGGTGGCATAGCGAGGTAGAGTTCACCACCATGAACCCGCACCGTTGATAGTTCAATTAGAACGGGCGAAGAACCTCTCTTGGAAATGATCCTCTCCCACTCAAACAACCCTTATGATCTTTCCTGATCTTTTACCGTCCCATCCATACATGGGACAAAACGAAATTTGCGAATTCGCACTTTTTGCATATCGCGTTGTATAAGGAGCTTCCCCAGTGAATAATTACGAAATAATGCTATGGCAAAGTGAGACGCTATAACGTAAGTTCGTCAATATGTTGCATTTTTAGCACTAGCTTTATCCAGATTTAAAACACGTTACTTTGAAGCGCTGTGGCAGTTCCCAAACTTTGTGACCGCGATGGATGGCAAACACGCAAAAATAGTGAAACCGAGGAAAACTGGCTCCGTTTATTACAACTGTTCGTCCTCGTTGATTCTTGTCAGGACACAATGTATGCACACAGTGGCCTCCCGCGAGCGCACTGCAAGACGTGATTGTGAACACAGGGTGCTACCTGTAAGCTTGTGTAATTACAGCCCTAAAATATTATAGCATTACACGGTTAATTTATGATACGAGACAACTATGAACATGCGCGACCTCCGCAGTGGCCGGCTCGTGGATTACATTTTGAGCCCCTTTGGCTTACCTGGCGTGCGACATACTGCTCACACATTTTCTCGTTTTTAAACGAAACTACCAGCATCCTGAGCCGATACCTTTTGGTTTGGAATGCGAGCACACACTAAGAATATTTACGCCCATTTAGGTGTTGAAGGGGTGTATTTAGCAATTTACACCTTACAGCCAAAAGCAGAAGCAAAGATGGTGTACTGTACAGCTTACACCCCACAGTCAAAATAGCAACACCTATCTTGGTGTAAAAATGGTGTACCGGCTGAGACAAAAGTTTGGGAAACGCACCAGCGGCGTCAACCGTCTGCGGAGCGACATCCTGCGAAACAGGGACGTCCACTTGATCAGAGGGGGGCCGGTGGCTGTTACCACTTGCGATAAGGCTGCTTTCCATGCACATTCGAGGCCAATGTCAGCCATCCGCCCCTGAGTGAAAGTGCCCATTTCCGGTTTCCATTTCCATTTGACGCTGCTCGCACGTTTTTGACCGAACCTGTACACCACTACTCATTCATTTATGAAATTTGTTTGCACTAGGTCCTTACAGAGTGTAATTAGGGTAACGACAGCGAACTTCTCGCTTAAAATGGAAATAAATGAAGTATCATTATAACTAAAAGTTCATGCTAAGAACAGAAGAAAAGAAAGAAACAGTACTAAAAAAAAAAAGAAAAATGCAATCACTTTTCAGCACTCCTGTAAGCTATGCATTGCAGTTTCTCAAACTCATTACAATGATACAAGACTCCATACAGGGCCGCTTGCGCACACAATGAAAGGAGTGAGTCATACAGCTTACCCATAATGTTACTGCGTGTGGAGCTGAAATAAAAAATGTGAAGCAATAGCATACCAGTAGTGACACATTTTACTATGACAATGGATCGCCCTTTAACGTGCATATTAATACGTACCAATATGAACATATCCCAGCTGACTGCTGCGTTTAACTTTTAGCTCATGCAAAGTGATTTTTGATGAGAAAATGACCCATGCTTCCTGTACAAGCTGTGTCTAGTCAGATACTCTCAGTGTCATGTTTAGACAGAAAGTATCTGTTTAAACTTTGTGTCCATGCCTGAATAGTCAGGAATAAATTATTATATTCAAAATGCATGCTGCATTTTACTTCTACCAGACGCATGGTTGTCGTCCTCTGGTGGATGCACGCATAATGGTAGCCTGCTATGCAACACAGCTTCCTCTGATGGCTCTTGACTGTACCCACCCTTGCAGTTGAAGCACAGATAACCATCGGTCCATGCATCTAAAGGGTGTAATTTCTTACAACCCACTGCTTTTACACCAGGACTGGTGTAAGTTATCAAACACCAACTTTACGCCACAAGGGGTGTAAGAAATATTTCAATTTACACCCTTCTAAAGGGTGTAGATTACACCCTACTGACTTTACATCGAATTTGGTGTGGGTTATCAAACTCCAACTTTACACTCAAAAAGGTGTGATATGTTTTAGCGTGCATACAGCCAACTCGTTATTAATAATTAATGCGTTCTTAACTGATACAACGACTACGCCGTGAATATGGCGACCCAAAGAGTGCTTTGATGTACATACATCCCCATGATCATGAGTGCATGATGTACATAATCGAGTGTTGCTCTACCAGGTGTATTAGATAAAAACAAAAGAGCTTGCCACGTTAGCAACAGAAGGTGGCTTTTTTTTTTCGTCCTCCCGGAAGGCTCTGCGGCCCAGGCAGCACAATGTACTGAAAGTCGAGTGCAATAGGGGTGGACGGGTAGGTGAAAGGCCTTGAACACACTCGTGAAACTAAAGAAGATCGATAAGACACATACCGTCCACCCCTGTTGCACTCGACTTTCAGTACATTGTGCTGCTTGGGGCGTCAGTCGTCAGATTCTGTGCCCCGCGAACAAACTATCCGCGTGGTTCTTTCTGACGGACGGAGCTGCCGAGCGCAGTGATGTTGCACAAGGCTCTTTCATATCTCGCCAAAAATAAGATAAGAACGTGCGCGCTTCCTAGATTCTGCTCTACGATAAGCCCCGCCCGCGACCGAATGGTTGGATGATTGGGTGATTACGCTGATACCTCCTTCTCCTCCTTCAGTCGCTGCGCAGTCAGAAAAGGTGCTCGTGTGAATACACGGTTATGAACAGTCTGTGAACTGCAGTCGCGCAATCTCATTCTTCAGTGAAGTAAAGTTGTTCTTGTTGTTTCATACTTCAGTGCCCCACTCTCACCCTCAACGCATTAACCTGATGCCTTTCTTTCAAAGTAATCTTCTGTAATCCATCTAATCATTCTTTCATCGTTTGTTAGTCACCTTTTCTTTTTTTTTGTTATCTTTGTCTTTAATCTATCTTATCCTTCTTTCACCGTTTGTTAGTTTATCCTTTATTCCCTAATTATTTCCTTTTTTATTTAGTTTATTCTTCTTTCACATTTTTTCATTGTGGAATGCCAAGCTGACGTCGCGTTTGGCTGACCTTACCCGTTTTTTTCCTTTGGTCTAATAAATATATCCCCCCTTATTTTCTGATAGCATTGGTGCCAATACAGTTGTTGGATGAGCTGTGCGGCAGTGTAAAACAGAATACATCTTGTGCTTGCATATGCCTAAAAATTATGCATGTGTAGCAAACAATGTGTACATGTATATGTGCTAAAAAAATCGTATCCTGTGTGTGTCTGCCATTGCTGAACATATCTACTTTCATGAAACACTGCACAATTAGTACTTGCGTAGTATGGCTGATCACTGACGGTTGTATTTGTGTTTTAGCTCCCCTTGATCCTGGTCCCACATGCATAAGGTTGTAGGCCAGGTCTTACTGTTATAAATCGGAGCACGTAGCAGTTTTAGCTCTTGTGTATTTTTGTTATCGTACTATTTGAGCTATACGCCGACATTTCAGCTGTTTAAGCCTGGTTTCCTCGTCCTTGACACATATACAAATGGGACCACATGCTCGGTTGAGCATGCGCAGCTAAGGATGCTCTGTTCAGGTGGCAAATTGGACAGTTCTTGTACGAAGAAGGCAGATTTCTTCCAGTAGACCAAAAAGCAGTTCTTTTGACATAGTACCAATTACTTATGTTTCTTTTTCCTGGAACTGCCAAATATAGGGCATGCTACGTGACTACTGGGGCTTTTGCCTCTTTCCAGGTACATCAACTGGTGACATCAGGTGGTGGTATAAGGTGGCAATGAAGCAGGCGAGTTCGTGTTGTTAGTTTGTGTCCCGCAGTCTCGGGGTTAATTATGGATGTATTACATGGTAATGTAAACCTGGTTGAACAATAAATGTGTTAAACAACAAGCAGTTATCAGAAATAAATACGATGTGCATAATACGCTACAGTTTAGTTTCTGTATGAATGTTGTTGTTAATGCTAACTGTTCACGTTTACGACGTTCTGGCCATGGGTACCTTATAAAACACAAATTCTTCCGTGAAACAATAAGTCCTGTGACGGAAGGAAATACGGCCTGGCCGTCGCGTCTATAGACTAAGTAAATCAGAATCGCTTGAAAGCTCGAAGCTGCCTTCATACAAGGCAAAACATTAGGGCACCCAGTCTTTTACATCGATAATTCGTACAAACAAATCGAGCAACAAAGGGTGACATCTTCCAAATATCACAGCTGCGCTTCTCAACGCACTTGTGTAAATATAATTGCAACGCTAGGCAACCACCAGATACTTTCCATGGGTGACGGTGATACAACTAATACAACGCTGCGGTGAATTGCAAGAGGCCCATGTATCTCGACCCTTACAAAAATTTCTTATGAGTTTCTGTTTAAAAGTCACTGAGTTTTCACATCACAGTCAATAGACTTTCTGTTGAATTTCTTTGATGTGTTTCTGATGACTTTCAATTGAAAATTGGCTACCGTGTTTCTGATGAGGCCAGACATCAGAATTTCTGTTGATTTTCCGAATTGACTTTCTGTTAAATTTCTGATGACATATGATGTGTCAATGCTGTTTCACTTCTAATGAGTTTCTGATGACACTCAACTGGCCACCGGGTTCTTTACATTGAAATGACACTTATTCATGAATGTCTGCAGTGAGGGGTGTCATGACTGTGTGCACAAGAATTATATGTGGCAACAATTATATGTGGCATATGTTCAATTTATTTCCATACATAACATGGAGGACAAGCAGTTTTTTACTTGGATCACAGCGGCGTCAAATTTTCCACAGACATAGCCTGAAAGAAAAACAAAAGCCGCATGAATGCAGTAAACGGGCTACAGTTTAAGTATAAAAATTCTGTCCGCACAGTTCCATTCTGAAAGAACAAGTCACTCGCCTTACATACCAATAGTAGCATTGACCCTCACAGGATCTAGCGCGTCCTTTGTTGGCATGTCTTTCCGGGCATTACTGCCTCTACCAAAGAGTGATTTGCCCCGAAGTTCCTCGGGGCTGAAGAGATGTCGAAGAAGGCTCCTTGCGAACTTGGCGGGAGCACCTCTGCAGTGCGCATGGAGACGGTCGAGCACCGCCTTGTCTACCAAGACGCCCTCCCCTATGTTGACCTGTAAAAGTAAAAAGCAGCCCATATCATGTCACAAGCTTTGCAGCATCATGCAATTATTTTCCTGATTGTGATTACAGACAGTGTGCCTGCTTCCGGAGTGAATATACGAATTACAAAAAGCGAGGTAATAGGCCATTTGAAAAAGTCCCAGGGAGCAGCGCGCACTCTAGGAGGGCGTGCCGGGAAATGCTATGCAAAACAACAGTGATTTGCTATAGTCTCCGATCTGCGTCGCACTGGTGCATGCGCAGTCGCTGTCGTTTTGCACAGCATTTCCCGCCATGCGCGCTGCTCCAGGGGCGCCGGAGCAGGGGGAGCGACGGCTCCCCCTCATTCACAGATGAGGTAGCACGGCTCCCCCAGTCAAAGGGCACTACCACAGGGCGACAAGTTATTGTGCGAATTTTCGTTTAGTTGCGAGTTACGTTAGAGAAGAGTTGTTGCAACAGGAACTGGTTCAGTTGGCCATGACAGCTTCGGGATCCCCAAAGTTATTGCTTCCAGATGTTTTGTCAGACGCGTTGGAGGCACAGTCCGGGTGTGCGTCCTCCGGGTAGTTCTCGACACCCTATATGGCGAGACCAGGCATGGCATTTTCGGGTCGTTCGGACCGTCCACGGTAAGCCGATGCCACGTGTTTTCGCCCAGAATCTTTTGGCCCCCAGACCTGGGAATTGTCTTTGCACCCTGACATTTGGAAAGGAAGTAAATTATTGTTTTTTTGTTTGTTTTTTTACATAAAGCGGCCATAGTGCGGTTTTGTGACAGTGGCGTCGTGACTCTTTCCCGCCCAAGAAAAGAGGGATGTTCCGTGAAGTTTATAAGGAGGTTTTATAAGGGATTGTTGGATGAGCTTGAGAGACTCGTCCCGTGGTCGGTCTGGAAGACGGAAGAATGTAAACGCGAGGGGGATATAGTAGCAGTATTCCCGCCGGGAAGTTTGGGAATAGTGGCGGCGGCAGTAATAGCGGTATGCCCCGACGACCGGTCTGAAGTGTCAACTGCAGGTTGCTGCACCGTGCAGTTAGATTATTTTTGTGACGTGTGCAAGTGTTGTTTGCCACGGTGTGACGTCGAGGAAAATGCCAGAAGACACCCCGCCGACAAGAAGACGTCTCAGGCCTCTTCGAGGAATCTTCGGACTTCCCACCCCTAGCTAACTGAAGTTGACGAGACTGACGTAAAAGTTGTTTAGTTAGGTAGCCTGTGAGGTAATTTTGAGTTTAAGGATTTGTGCACCTTGTTGGGTAGCCCGGCGATTGTGATTTTAAGAAGCAGAGATCACTTTTGTGCAATTTGTCGGGTAGCCTGTGTGGCGATTTTGATTGTGAGGAGCAGAGATCCCTTTTGTGCATCTTGTCGAGAAGCCTGTGTGTACCACCCCTGTATTGCCTGCATGAGCCCTCAAGGAAAATAAATGATGATGATGATGATAGCATTTTTTTTCGCTCCCCCAGTGCAAAAATAGTTCCGACGCCACTGCTCACATCTCTCCACAAACAACGCATATATGAGACATTTATGAAGCATGCTCACAAAGCCAGAACAAAAGAGCGAAATGTAAGCCGTGGAGTGAAAGGAACAAGTGTCCTAACATTCCTAGCTTACTTCACATTTTGTTCTGGCTTTGTTGTGGATTATATGCATGCTGTCTGTTCTGGTTTCGTGAAAGCCACAACACTTCTTTGGTTGAAATCAAAAAGGAGTCGTGGCTTTCACCTTCGTCATAACCTTGCTGAAGCGGATCAGAAACTGATGAGTCTACAGCCTGTGTGGGAATTGTCCAGACTGCCAAGGTCATTGAAGGATGTAAAGTACTGGAAGTCGGCAGAGTGGCGCAATTGGCTGCTCTTCTACTCTCCAGTAGTGTTACCAGGTTACATCCCTATGCAGCACTACAGACGCTGGCTGTCATTTGTTGAAATGATGCACTACTTGTTGGGCACATCCATCAGTTTCGAAATGTTGAACGTGATCAAGCTGGAGATGTTGAAGTTTGTAAAGGGGCATGAAGAATTGTACGGTAAAAAGAACATGAGCTATAACTCTCACTTGCTCCTTCATCTCGTTGACACGGTAAGAGAGTGGGGTCCACTGTGGGCATACCCCATGTTCCCCTTCGAGGACATGAATGGAAAACTTTGCAAAATGATGAACGGGACCAGATATCCCGAAAGACAAATTGTGGACAAATTTTGCCTGATCCAAATGATTCCCAGACTTTGGCAACAATCAATGTGTAAGGACAAAAGCATCCAAGAAATGTTTACCACTTTGTGTAAGGGGTACAATTTGCGGATGAAGCACCTGCGAAATGGCAGCATTACACTATATGGAAAAGGTATCTGCAGTGTTGATGGCACACACTACAAGAAAATGTCTTTTGGCGTGTTTACCATATGTACTGCAACACTGGACAGATCACGGAGGGTGAACTCTTTCATTTTAGTAGGGGACATCTTTCGTCGCGTACAGAACATAGTTGCCAAATGTTCGTTGGCACATTCAACATGTGCATGTACCAGGGAGGTCGTTCTCTCCGTCAGGGGCGCCGGAACAGGGGGAGCAGGGGGAGCGACGGCTCCCCCTCATTTACAGATGAGGTAGCACGGCTCCCCCAGTCAAAGGGCACTACCACAGGGCGACAAGTTCTTGTGCGAATTTTCGTTTAGTTGCGAGTTACGTTAGAGAAGAGTTGTTGCAACAGGAACTGGTTCAGTTGGCCATGACAGCTTCGGGATCCCCAAAGTTATTGCTTCCAGATGTTTTGTCAGACGCGTTGGAGGCACAGTCCGGGTGTGCGTCCTCCGGGTAGTTCTCGACCCCCTATATGGCGAGACCAGGCATGGCATTTTCGGGTCGTTCGGACCGTCCACGGTAAGCCGATGCCACGTGTTTTCGCCCAGAATCTTTTGGCCCCCAGACCTGGGAATTGTCTTTGCACCCTGACATTTGGAAAGGAAGTAAATTATTGTTTATTTTGTTTGTTTTTTTACGTAAAGCGGCCATAGTGCGGTTTTGTGACAGTGGAGTCGTGACTCTTTCCCGCCCAAGAAAAGAGGGATGTTCCGTGAAGTTTATAAGGAGGTTTTATAAGGGATTGTTGGATGAGCTTGAGAGACTCGTCCCGTGGTTGGTCTGGAAGACGGAAGAATGTAAACGCGAGGGGGATATAGTAGCAGTATTCCCGCCGGGAAGTTTGGGAATAGTGGCGGCGGCAGTAATAGCGGTATGCCCCGACGACCGGTCTGAAGTGTCAACTGCAGGTTGCTGCACCGTTCAGTTAGATTATTTTTGTGACGTGTGCAAGTGTTGTTTGCCACGGTGTGACGTCGAGGAAAATGCCAGAAGACACCCCGCCGACAAGAAGACGTCTCAGGCCTCTTCGAGGAATCTTCGGACTTCCCACCCCTAGCTAAGTGAAGTTGACGAGACTGACGTAAAAGTTGTTTAGTTAGGTAGCCTGTGCGGTAATTTTGAGTTTAAGGATTTGTGCACCTTGTTGGGTAGCCCGGCGATTGTGATTTTAAGATGCAGAGATCACTTTTGTGCACTTTGTCGGGTAGCCTGTGTGGCGATTTTGATTGTGAGGAGCAGAGATCCCCCACACAACCAAGGCACATCCTGAGGATGTCTATATGATGTCACCAACTGGACAATCAGATGTCCGTAAGATATCCCGGATTGTCCGGATGACATACTATTGGACATCATTCGTACTTCCATTGCAACAGCCTGGGACTTGATTTGGGCAATCCTGGTGGCTTCCTTTATGACATTTTCAGGATATTTTTCTAGGCATCTCAGGATGTTTTTCTGGACATTCCAGAACGTTAATGCAGTATGCCCCCCTGCGCCGTATGCTGTGTTTAGATCTTATAATGCAAGCTGTTCCATCACACAAGCCTGTTCACTGTGACAAGACATTTTATTGAATATTCTGTACTCCCACTAAAAAAAAACCATCTGTATATCACCTGGCAATGAGCTAGCTAACAATGTATCAAGTTAACATCAGTTCTTGGAATGAGCAGCTGATCTAGGAACTGGTGTTTCATCAAAGTGGGTGAGCATCCTCAGTAACGGAGGTGGTTAATTAAGTTACCAGCACCATAAAGGGCATATAGATGCGAGCTAGCCCAGGCACTTTGGTACACCAAAAATGTGAAAATTGCTCGCATCCTAACACGAATATATCACATGGTAGAGCTGACATGTAGTATAAACAGTAACTGCCACCAAGGAATATTGGATGCATTGTTTAAGTAGGCAATTGTAGTGAAACAGATTTGCCACACAAACTTCCGCTTGCCCTTTTGAACAACCCAGCTGAACTCTGCAGCAACGCAGTTCGTCAGAAGGTACTCGAGTACCTTTCGTGTAGATTGTTTACTTCACTACCGCCAAGCTGATCAAGCTCTTGAACCTGAAAGCAGGAAATGTTCCAAAAGCTCATCACACTTACAGAAAAAGATTACCACTGACTTAACACAACACATAATTGAGACTTTTCATCTCTTATGCGGAAGAATGGCGGTGTCCCTGCGGTCTGATGATGTTTCCTGCATATACTGTATCAACACGAGTAGAGCCTGAAAGGGTTTAACCTGCTAATTCTCAGAATTTACAACCCAAATTGAAGGTTGCCTGTTAGGATGAAATTAGGTTTTTACAAAGAAAATTGCCCTCACCGAAACTTACTGAAAAATAAACCGAAGAAAACAAACTGAAAAGATGCACAGTAGCTTGTTTGGCAGCAAACACAATTACTTCACCATTTCTATGAAACCTGCACAGTTTGTTTGAGTAATAGAGTCAGATTTCTCCTGAACTTTAGCATAAAGGAAGATTTCTACCCAGAATTCGCATGAATTTAGAGCATATGGTTATTTCTCCGATTTTTCACCTCCGAATTTGGAAAAAAGTATTTCCCGAAACCTTCAGGCTCCAGACATAAGCTCATGTAATTATATGACGCCTAGTTTGATATGCTTCTGCATACGTAGTTAAATTGACTGATAGAAATAGTTGACTAGTACCGCAATGCTTCTCTTCCAGGGATCACTAGAGCCGAACCGAAACCATGCGATGCAAATCAGTATGTTGTAAGTGTTTACACAGAACATAGGCATATCATGCATTATTGATAATCTGATATAATATAATCTGATATAATGATAATATTATCTGATAAACATGGCAAGATCACGTTGGTAATACTAGAGATTTGAGAGATTCGAGTGGAGCACGAGTACACATCATGAATGCAGTTCAGATAACTATAGATAAATATCTGGTCACCTGCTGGTTCGGAACTTGCGACTTGTGTTCTACACACGCCCCTTCCCCTTTGCCGTAATAGAGCTTCTGCAAAGCTTCAGGAACAAAATGCATAAGGAAGCACCTCACTACACAGATGAAAAGACGTTCACATTCTTATACGTTCGGAAGAGTTTAAGGACAGGAGCAAACACAATTCACCAGGCTGCGTAGACGCTACGCCAACAAAAGTTTCCAAGTTAAAAACATACTCCGAGTTGATGCCGATGCTGCTTGGTCGCATTTGACGATGAGAGCACTGTGGCTATAGTTAAGTTTCGGTTTGAAAGACCGGGAAAGCTCACGTATCGCAACGTAACTAAAGCCAGGAACTATCGTATTGCACAATCAGTTTTTGCAATACTCAGGTATTTGGAGTTGTCTGCACAACTTTGTAAACTTTTGGAATATATTTATTTTATTATTTTATTTATTTGTTTTATTATTTAATTCATTAATTTCTTTGTTTTATTATTTTATTTATTTATTTTTATGTTTGAGCATGAATTATTTGCACACGTTTGCGGACTTTGGACAATTTCCTAAATAATGTGTTGAAGAGACAGAAACCAAACAAAGGGCAATAACTGCAGTATTTGAATTCCCTCTAAGGTAGTGGGAAATTGAAGTGACTTGATACCCGAGCTCTCTAACTGCGATTAAGAGTCTTATGAAATCTACTGTTTTGTCTCGTCACACACAATACGCCAAGAGAGAGTGACGGGAAATGCTTCAATCCCCGTGTAACTTCGACTTGTCTGCTCAAACGTTTCTGCACAAATCTTGCAGTGGAATTTGCCAAAGGACTGTGCAACCACAGTGGCACTTGACATTAACCATTTTAATATGCTGTTGTAGATATCCTTTTCTGTGCTGTTTGGGACGACACACAATTAGTGTGAAATCATTCATTAGTGAGGTCAGATTGAGGCAAGACTCCGTGCTCCATGCCAGTAAGAATGAATCATCCAAGATATCCACAAAAAACATTAAATCAAGTAATCAGAAACAAAATGAGTATTGGGCTAATTATTAAAATATTTGTGTAGCATGTCACTAAAGCCTAGCTATTTTGCCGTTTTGCTATACAATACGTACATTGTATTATTAATGTGGCATGCAAGTCGGGAGAGAACTACACCCACCACATACTTTGGGAATTCATACCACATGATTTCAATCGCAACTTCTGATTTGACATGAGACATGAGCCACAGGATGACTGCAGGATATCTACACGATGTACGGTTTTGTTGTCCCAACGGACATCGCAAATGACATCCTATTTACGTCACATTCCGACAAAGATATTCTGACCATTTCAGGACATCGGTGGTTGTGTGGGCCCTTTTGTGCATCTTGTCGAGAAGCCTGTGTGTACCACCCCTGTATTGCCTGCATGAGCCCTCAAGGAAAATAAATGATGATGATGATGATAGCATTTTTTTTCGCTCCCCCAGTGCAAAAATAGTTCCGACGCCACTGCTCTCCGTTGAAGTATACAAGGCGCAGTGTACTTAACACTATTTGCAACAGCCCTTCCCTTCATTTTGTTGAAGTTAAGAGTGCTGGAGAACACAGAGACTTTGGAATAACAGGGATAACTAAGTGTCTTGCATTGGTTTCGAGTAGCTCCACATTTTTGTGTGCTCTGGGAGAAACGCATGTTCTGGAGGCTAATTGAACCACTGTATGCAATAAGGGGATTTTTTAGTATTTTGTGCAATGACATCTACATACCACAATGTACCGGTAAAAGAAAATTTAGACCGTATTGCAATTTATTGACTCTCTATAGGAGGGTAAGAAATGGGAAATGCATGCGTGTCAGTGAGATGGATAGCCAGATTAGGCCCTTTTTCTACACACGCATACATATGGTGTAGCTTAAATTTTGCTATGATGCGGAAATGAATTTCGACTTCCACTCAAAGAACATGTTCTTCCTACCTTGCGTGAAAGTCTCGCAAGTGACAGTGTGAGCAGTGCTACTGAGCGTTGTAATAGGGAAAACGTGTGCGCTATATGCTAATATGTCATATTTTTCTGGCATTACGAAACATTTTCTTTAAGACTGTGTGTGTTGTATGGGATCCTATTTATCCTATACAAATTGATGTAGGATTCTTTATGTCCTATTTTGTTTCATGTGGGAAAGTTGTGGGATCCTACATGTCTCATATTGGGCTATGTAGGAGAGTTGTGGTGTCCTACTTGTCCCATATTCGGCAATGTAGGAGAGTTGTAGGATATCCGGCAACGTAGGGGACGTGTAGGATCCTACAAGGCATCAAAAAGGAGCTATGGGAGATCTTATATGACCTGTTTGGTTTCGTGTGGGGAGGGCGTGGGGAATTATTTTGAGATATGTAGTTGATGTATTAACACAGCAACAAACATTACTTTATTTCATATATATTTGCTTCAAAACTGGGGCCCACGACGAACTAGTCATATTCAATCATGTTTGCCAACGCGCACACATACGGCAGGTTATCAAGTGCGAATTCTATTGAACCACTGCAAATGAATATATTTTTTAGGTTGAAAAGAACTGATTGGACTGGTTGCATTCATTTATGGAACATGCATAGAGTATGTCCATTACTAGTCAACGAAACATCAAGCATACAATGATGCGTGCATTCCTTTGAGTGCTATTTAAGCACAGATTTCGACTGAGCAGTGCGCAACCGATCGAGGTGGCGGTTGAACCCCATCGGGCGACATCGCGGTGCCGATGGGGTTCTCGGTCTAGTATCTAGGACTAAAACGGTCCTATGAGGATGCGGTTTGTTGTGACGGATTTCCCATTCCTTGCCCTTCACGTGCACGCTCAAGCCTGGTAAGAAATCCTAAATGTAGTCGAGATACTTGGAAATTCGAGGCCTCCATCTGCACTTCCGATACATTCGGAGCTCCGTAACCTCCACCCCGTTAGTCAGGTCGACGCCAGACTTTCCGTCCTAGTGGGACTTGAATCGCTCTACGATCGGTCAAATGAAACCATGGGCCGGTCTTTAGCGGTTCGAGGGTTGTGGGCAGAGACGCGTTCGCAACTCTGTTTTTCTAAACTTTGGGGCCCTTTTCTGGCGTGTACCCTGTTACCCACTCTTAATAATAAAACTTTTGAAATCCACGCTAAGAAATCCACCCTCCAAAATCTATCCCTTTGAAATTGACGCTGTCAAAATAAATCACATTGGGTCTACGCAGTCCAGTGTTAAGCACGGCTTCACTTGAGAAAATCATTGTTTAAAAGGGTCACACTCCAGCATAACGAGTTTCTATGCAATTCTGTGTCGTATTCAGTATGTATCTCTCAATTATTCATTAATTTAATTAAGTTACAGGCGTAAATAACTGCGCGTATGAATACTAGGAAAACAACTCTTCAGCAGTTCGGCCGTTCGGCTACCATTGGGGACGAGGCTATCTGAGAAAAATGGAGTAACGACGGAGCCGTATGGTGTTGCGGGATGTGCTGCATAAAAAGGATAATCACTGCAAGCTCTAATAAAGCATATGTTTCTTCTGCCGATTTCGTCAGGTATTTTTCAGACGTGTAACGACTTGGTGTGCTAACACGCGCGTGCAACTCATGAAGGAATTCATGGGTGAAGTGACATTGATGCAGTCGTAGTTGTTTTGGACAGGAAATCGGGTAGTGAAAAATGTCCAGGATGAGCAACATATAAAACGTACCGCAAAACTTCTGTGTGGACCATTTGTCACGACGGTAATAACGTCAACATCATGTAAACGTCTCTTGCTTGTCTCGGCCTCAGCCGACGAAGAACCGCCAATGTTATGTTTGATAAGAGCCGCGAAAAGTGGTTCAGCAAGGTAAAACTGTGCCGGGAATACCGTCACATGAGGGAGGTGTTTAATTAAATCACAGTGAAAGATAGCAAAGGACTGTTAGTGGTCATGTAGAAGGCAGATCTCGTCGACCAACAGATCAATGGATTGTACAAATTGTCTTCCTGTCAATGGACAACTGACATTTTCCTCCCATCTATACTGAGCAATGTTGACCCAGAGCTTGGTTTCTGGATGCCACAAAACACTTCTCGCCAAGATGGTGCACTGTGACTCATGGACTGTGACTAAATGGGGCATTTGCAGCTCAGTGTCATTACCACCTGAGGCAAGTTGACTCTTTCAGATGCTGTCATTGCAGTGCTGTAGAAGACCCAGAGTCTATTCTTCGTCATTGCCCACACTGCCGAGCTTTCCAAACTGCCATTTTCGGATCTCTCAATAATCTGAACTCCTGGCCCTCTCTCTAAAATTGCTTGGCATATGGCTAAATCGAGCCCACGAATGCCTTCCCTCAAAGCTCTTTTGATAATTTTGGACTCCATGGGACATTATTTCCTTCATCACACCAGAAGCAGCTATGGGGTAGAGTATCGCCCCAGGCGATGAAACTCCTTGTCCATCACAAAATAAAGTTGATGTTGGAACGATTAACTCCATTTCTTATAACGTTACTGAACACCATCTGCAACTTCTGCGAGGTGGTTTAAACCACTCTTATAACTACATGTTATGTGTAACCTAGGAATGCTGGTATGTGGGTGAAGTGGCTAGTTTGCCACAATACCACAAATAGGAACACAAATGGCTGATAAATCTGCTACAGAATCTGGGCCAAGAGGATGAGGACTTGGAACCAACGCAATTTTTAGTACCATGCAGAGGAAGATAGAGTAGAGTACCATCAAATTTTGTGCTACTTTTTCTGAGTTAGTTGTAATTATGCTGCAGCTACATAGGGAGCAGTTGAAATGCTATTTACAATTGCCAAAACTTCGTGCTAGCACTCAATACTTTTTACAAACTTTGGTTTGTGATGTGATGAATGTTTCGGTGACTTCCACAGGCCCGGTTTCACCAACTCTGGTTAACGGAACCAAGATCAAGGGTTGCCAATTCTTGAACTTAACATACACTTCTTTTTTTCCATCGGTGATGTGGTGAATGTTTCAGTAATAATAACTCCCTTAGTGAAGCAGAGAGTTTAATGACCGTTCATTTTAGTTCAGATGCTGAAAAGGTTGGTGAAACTGGGTCATAATGTAGCCTTTGTGTTCTGGTGCTGTGCAATGGTTTATCAAGGGATTCAAACTACAAAAAAGGTTAATAATAAAAATTTATTGGCATACCTATCTACATACATGTCCCGGACAGCACGTAAGAAACTTAATAGAATATAAATGTCATCATGACGCTGGTAGACAGACTGAAACCGAAAGAAATCGGATGGGGAGGGCTGAGTTCCACGAATGGGCACTTGTTCGCTGCCGCCTCTTGAAAGAAAAGTAGGACCGAAAGTCACGTGCCCTTTCAGAGACAACCGTAATCCCCTCAAGACCGTGCCTTTTAGACGCGAACTCGTCCCCCCCCCCCCCCAGCTTTGAGCGTAGCTCAACTGTACCAAATTGGTGGCGCTGTTGAACAGTTTGGTGTCATTTGTTTTTATGATGAACAGTGTGATGTCATTTGTACCATTTCCAAACCGTTTCCAGGGCACTTTGTACAAGGGTTTTGTATGCCAGCAGCGTACTGTCTGCGAAAGGTAGTTTTCGTGTCCACTTCAAGAAGACAATTTTTTTAAGAGCCTTAGAAGATGCGTAACTAATGTGTGATTTCTACTAAATATCAGAAGAGAGGTGCACACCTAAATACCTGAAACCCTCAACTCAATTAATTGTAGGACCAAAATTACATGGGAATATATTGAGGTTTGTCTTGTTCACAAAATACATCATTGCACACTCTGCAAAGTTCATCGGTAGTTGCCATGACTTACATCAATCATAAACACTGCAAACCACTCATTGAGCATAGTCGGTCCGCGGTACGGAAAGTGAAACGCGTCATTGCCCATTGTGAACATGGCCATGCAACAGTGCTTGCGGCTTTGCATTTCTCACTAGTTTCTTTCATCACTTTGTTATGATAATGCTTTGCCAAATGAACACGAACATAATTATACTTTGGAACAACTTGTTTGCAAAGCATATGTACTCGTATGCACTTCCATTAATCGCTTGAGGAGTATTTCTCCCGTAACATATCTCAGCAGATGCAGCATGTCATATAGATAACACAATTTTGGCACAGTATTCGCTTGATATATCGAACAAGCAGAGATATACCACGGTGCCAGAGATATGCCAAAATGGTGTGCCACGTGTCCGTGTAAAGACGAGTCGCTTAGTTTGAATAGGTATAGCACCTTGATGTTGAATGCCAGAAGTTACAATCAGGGATCGGAACCGTTATTTTTTTCGGTTAGGGTTCAGGTTCAGGCATATTGATTCGGTTCAGGTTCAGCTCCGCAGCAGCATTAAATATCGGTTTGAACCGGTTCAGGAAAGTGAATTTTGAGCAGAGTGCAGAGTGTCTAAAGCTGAAATCGCAAGTACACCCCCTGTAGGGGGCACACAGGTGAAAAAGTTAGGGGGTGTCACTGAACATTTGGGGGGTGTTAGGGGTGTAGGGGGGTCTGGATAAATCACTGGCAACACCGTGCGTTACAGATCTGCATTTCAGGTGTAACGTTACGGTAGCAATACTGTACCCTCTACGTTCACTCATCGTATACAACATGTTACATCCTGCTCAGGGACTGGCCGTTATTTTCACAGCTGAAAATGAAAACCTGGGGTTGTTGGACGACGAAAATCGCGTACAAGGTAGCCTCCAACTACCAAGAGGAAGACCTCAAAAGTAACAACTGAATGAACGCAATAGCTGCAAGGAGGAAATACCTCGCACACTTAGGTTGCAGTTTTGTTTTGTTCAGTTTCGGTTTCGAATTTGTTTGGCAACGCCACGCAAATGCGTAAATCGTACTTTGGATCTCTCACAACGCACATACGAGTACGTCTGAACCGTTTCGCGAACCGGTAACCGCCTAACTTTATTTAGGTTCTGTAGGTTCTGTTCAGTTCCGGTTCAGCGAAAAATACGGGTTTTTAGTGGTTTTCGGTTCGGGTTCAGTTTCGGTTCCGATCCCTGGTTACAATGTTTGACAACATATATGTCATGGGTTAAATAGAACAGTATATCATACACATCAGAAGAATGCCAACACTTCAGTACTTTACATTTACCTGTTATTTCAATGTTTACTCTCCCTTCTATTGGAATTATGTATTTCAGCCTCATTTTTGTATTATTAAATTTTAATTTGGCAATCCTTTCACATGTCTTGTGATAGACATGTTAGCAATGTAAAGCAGTGTTTATATGCCTCTCACAACCTGCATTTTTATGTCTGAGGCTTTTTTTGCGACAAGAGGGCAAGGACGCCGGCAACATGGCACACGTGCACAAAAATGCAGAACCAGAGACACACACACACACAAATTATAGCATAACACAGTCCCAATCATTTTGTCGTGTCGGTTTTTCTGTGTCGTCAGTTCTACATTTGTTAATATTTTTTTCGTGTGTAGTTTCTGGATTTTTAGCCCAACAGCAGTTGCTGTAGAGGATGCTCAGACCATGAGAAGCATACATTTTCTCATTCTCACATTATGCCGTAAGCAGTCTGAAATACAACTCAAAAGGAATTTAATGAGAGAGAACTTGTCACCAAGATTAGTGTGGGAACATCTCAAAGAAAAAATAACTATAAACCATAATAGATTTCTGTCCTATTTAATGGTACAGTATCAGATAAAAGTTATTCAAATAATATTAAAGAAGTAACCGTGCAAATTATCAGTCAAACAGTGAAGCTGGCTTGAGTACACTACAATGTGTCACATGTAACAATATTAGTATGCCTCAGTGTTTCCAAAACTGACACATGAACCTTAGGGAGGCCACAATAGTCCAGGCGAGGGATACACCACTTGGGGAAAAGAGAACGCAGATAAAGTGAACGCAATATGCGACAAAACCAAGGAAACTGTCTCGCTACAACTGCAGTATATTGCAGTTGTTTTACAAAAATGCCACTTCAGTTCAGCGAACAAACACTCGGGAACCGAGCCAACGTGCAGAAATGCTTTGCATCAGGTCCGTCGCATTATTTCTCACTGTATCATTATTTTTATTATTATTATAGTTTTATTAGCTTGTCCATAAACAGCGCGATGGCCTTCTAATATGGTACAATGGTTAGTACAAAACAGTGGAACATGAATTAGTAAAACATTGTACAATCAAAAATGTCAATTTTCATTATTATAAAGACGCTGCACACGGGCCAGAGGACTTAGTGAGCTCAATCTCGGAACATTAAAAACGCGACACTGGCGGAAAGTTCTCATTGGTGCATGAAAACTAATTGACTCGATAAAACAATGGCTATCCAAAATGGCATGAACGCATTTGCACAAAAATATAATGTCTCGACTTTTGCGTCTCGCAACCAACGTTTCTAAATTGCAATGACTCAGTATTCTGTTATACTCATAAAAATATCGTCTTCCGAGGTATCTATCAAAGTAAATTCGGCGTTGTACATTTTTCTATGGTCGATGCCAAAACATTTCCAATACAATTCCATACAACAGAGCAGTACTCTAGCTTTGGCAAGACTGAAGAACGATATAATCTGATGAGACAATGAGGATCGCTGAATCCACGCGTGACCCCTGAAATGAATCCCAGCACAGAGTAAGATGTGCTAATAATATAGTTAACGTGTTCTACAAATTTCAACTTATTGTCTACGAAAACACCCAGGTTGCGAGTTACAAGTGATCTCTTCAAAGGGGTATCCCCCAGCATATACAAGAAACCAACGGAAGGACGTTTCCTGGTAAAAGACGTTACACATGTTTTCGATGCGTTTAAAATTACTCCGTTTTGTCCACACCATAATTTTACCTTGTTAATTTCACTTTGAAGAATAAGGCAATCATTTATCGAAGTTATAGGCATGTAAAGCTTAATATCATCAGCGTACAGCAGTATCTTCGCAAAATTTAAGTTAAAACATAAGTCGTTAAAGGTCAGCTACGCCGATTTCCCGATGTGTTGAAACGGTTGTGATATTCAGAACGAGCACATCCAACTACCCCCGAAACGCACCTTCGTTTCTAAATTTTGTCTTCCTATTACGAAAATTAATTCATCAAAGAAACAAAAACAAGCCATGGGCGCAGCCATTTTTTTGACGTAGATGGGATAAACCTGCTCCATCTACGTAGATAGAGAATCGTGCGTCTGATTGGATTAAAGCTGAGGCTTTCTCTGACTTCCCTGGCGTCTTCTCCCGTTTGCGAGGAAATCCAGTTATAGCCGCCGGCTACGATGAGCGTTTCGTCCGAGGTAATCCCGAGGACTATTGAACGATGGAAACAACAACCGCGAACTCACCTCAACATCATTTTCGGCGTGAAATTGTGATTATGTGCTCGAGAACTTCGCAGTTCAACCGTTCAGCTGCCATTCACGTCAACCCGTTTGCTGCTTTTACTACAAGTGCAGGAATGGGAGCGATTGAGCAACAACGTGAGACCTGGTGATCGTTTGAGCATATACCTGCAGAGGACTGGTCTTCAAAGAAAGAAGGCAGTATTTCTGCCCATGCACATCGTGCGATTGCCAGGCTTGTTACACGAGATACATATATTGTGCAGCATCATAGCGCGACTGCAATGTACGACGTAGGAATGTATCATTACCACTCGAACTGCATTCGTTGAACCATTCGTCGGTTATATGAAAGTGCTCATTAGAGTTGCCCCGCACAAAAAGTGTTGGATGTAGTTTTGTAGTGTGTTGTTTATCTCGTAGAGCGCATCGCGACATGTAGGTCGAGAGCCCTTATACGTATTTTTTGCATGTCTACTTGAGTGTGCGCATTGTTCTATAATACACAGGCCATATTTCATTCATAATAGTTTCGCAAATAAACACGTACGGGTCGATCTGATATTGCTTTTGAGTTAGGCATAGTGTCTTCAGATCAGGGTATGTGTATCCTGTTTGCTGGGCCCAGCAGATGTTATTAAGGGTAGTGCAACATTTCCCACTTCTTGAACCGTGCTAACATTGCCAGAATAAGGAACACTAGACTGTGCTGTGTATTCCACACTCAGTTGTCTCGCGACGTAAACCCCTAATTATTATATTGGGTACTCCACATGTTCAACCTGTCAGCACTTCCCATATCCTATTTTTTTTAAACGTGTGCTTAAAATTGCCCAACTGCCACTCAAGTAACTTTGCCACCAAATTAGTCAGTGACAAAAGGTATATGTTTTTATCACAAATTTAATAACCTTGGTGGAAATGGTTGATGGTGTCCTCTGCCTTGTACGGTGCACTTCATAGCAAAATACACAATCGTCCAAATGTTTTCCTTGTCCACAAATGCCCTGTCAAAGCTGAAAGACACTTATCAAAATGGGCGGGCTTGCTTGTCCAGAGAAACAAACATGAAACTGCAGTGCTCGACGTAAATAACTGCATGCTCAGCAACTAAGGCTGGTGATGCCGAAGACCTAATATTTCTAGGTTAAAAGGAACAAAGGAGAAAAGACCACTGCAGCATATTAATGTTGTTTCAAAAGTATAACACCACAAAATTTGTGAGAGTCAGTTGGTGTATTTAGTTATGTTGGTCACATCCTGCACCAATTTTTAATAAGATTCAAATGCGTTGCTACCAACCAGGACCTAAGCCTGGCCTATGATCTAATAATAATAATAGTATCTATCTATGACCTATATGAACCTTCACCACTAGTTTGGTCTAGGTTTCACACGTGGCTGCTAGTGAAATTCGAAGCTGCTCTGTAGAGCTGACAGGAGACTTGCAGAGTGGAGAATTTTTTATTTATATTTTCCAAAGAACATGTAAAAAACAATGTGCTGTTCCAACTGTATTCAAAGAAGTACAAATATACTTTGTTTTAGCTATGTGCATATTAGCAGATTACAGGTGACCGATGACACACAATGGGCGTCAAGGGTAGAGCACTGCACGGGCCGACTTTTCCGGGCCCGACCCGGCCCGGGCGCATCGAAAAATGGCCCGGCCCGACCCGGGCCCGGACCTTCATATTTTTATGCGGCCCTGCCCGGCCCGGCCCGGTGACCCAGTGACTAGAGCCCGGCCCGGCCCGGCGTCTAAGCAAATAGAGCCCGGCCCGGTGACCCGGCGAGTAGATCCCGGCCTAGTATTTCCAGCCGCGACGTACGCGTTTCTGGCGATTATCAAACAAATTTATAAGTAAATTTATAAGGAGAGAAGACAAACATACAAGTGATGGCGGTTTAACACCGTAACCGCACGAGACCAAATTAAATCCAGAACGCACGGGGCGTTATCGTTACACTGTCAAGATTTTGCGGAGATAGAGCATGCTGTCGACAAACTGCTTCTCCCAGTCCCTATGCCTCTCACCAAGCTTTGCCAAAGTGATTGTGAAATATGTGAGAAGTGAGGAGCAATGTAAAGTGGCTTGGAGAATGTTCTAGAGGGTCGAATCATATGCATAATGCAGTACCCTTTGCTTGTCTTTGCAAAATATGCACAGGAATGACGCAAGCGCATGATGATATGAACTAATGCGTCTCCAATGTGTGGAATTAGCTGCGTGGCCCGGCCGGGCCTGACTCTCCGGAACATATTTGTCGGCCCGGGCCCGGCCCGGCCCGCGGTGGTGGCGTATTTTAACGGCCCGGGCCCGGCCCGGCCCGCGGTGCTGGCGTATTTTGTCGGCCCGGGCTCGGCCCGGCCCGGAGCACACAGCCAATAACAAGCCCAGCCCGGCCCGCGGGCCGGGTCGGGCCCGGGCCGGGTCGGGGGCCCGGGCCCGTGCAGTGCTCTAGTCAAGGGTGAGAACACAAGAATACTACCACTGCAGGCACTGTCCTGAAATTCTAAGTCACCATTTGTCAGAAAGCAATGACCATGCACAGCCTAAGGATCATATTGAGCTTCTTCCATTATCCTTTTTATTGACAGCGTGTTGGCTGCCATCCAGTCCATGAAAGTGACCCTTATCGTTGAAAGAACGGTTCAACAGCAAGCGAGCTGGTGATAGTGTCCATGATGGCGAGACCTGAAGAGGAGATACAAGGGACATATGTTGAGACATTGTGTATGTCCCTTCCTATTCCTCGTTTCAGGGTTTTTCGCTATGGACCTTCATGATGTTTCCTTCCAGAAACTTTACATATTTTTATGTAGAATTGTGAAGGTACAGCCAGGCGCTGTTAGCAAATCACACAGTACTTTTCTTGAATCAAGAATCCATAGAAGGTACACAGTCATCTTCAGCATCGCACACATCTATGGAACATGTTAATCACTTTGGAATGTCTCAGACATGTCACGGAGGCCGGCACATGGTTAGTGGTGCTAAACAGAGAACTATTTGTCATAGTTTAAGCATAAAAAGCAGTTTTGTCACCTGCATGTTGAGACAGATGTATCTCTACATACTTTGCCATGACACAAGTATATGGAGCAACAAATGTACCCTCTACTTTATTATGGTTATTAGTCAACACTGCCAAGAATGTGGGAACACAGTCTTGTACCACCTACACTCTTCAAAATGACCTTCACACGCGACACATTGTAGGTCAACGAGACTCCAGAATGATGTCCTCTCCCTCCCCATTCGCTGAAAACATTTTTCTACAACCTTGCATAAGGGGAAGTTAGTACAAGAAACGCACACATTCCTTTTTTGAGCAAATCAGTATTCAGAGCGTTACCATACTGTGGTAGGCCTGCAGTGCATTACGTGGTACAGCACACACTGTAAAAAATTTCACCGTAGAACATGTCCCCCATTCTAACGACAGTCTTCTCCAGTTTTTCAAACTGCCATTTCCCATAGTGCTTTATGGTATGACACAGTATTTCTAAACCTTTACTGTAGTTTACTGGTTGCAGCAGAAAAAGACACCACTGTTTCCGATCGCAGGACGCAAGCCATAAGTGCTATACGGAAACAGTACATGCTGCTATTTAGCAGTTGTTCGTGTTTGGACATGGTATGGTGCATGCTGGGTAAATTCCATGGTTAAAATATCCAAACGTGAACAACTGTTAGATTACATGATGTAGAATGCTCTATACTACAGTAAAACCTCCAAAGTCGGACACCTCCCTACCTCAGACAACTCCCCATGATTTCATTGCACGGGCAGGCTCCCATTGAAACTACATGGGGACGAAATTCTCTATGTCAGACACCTCCCTATCTTGGAAGTAGGATAGGGTTTTCGCTGCAAAGCCGGACAAAACCCTCGCCAAATTACCTCAATATCTGCCTATCTTTGCACCAAAAAGACCCAAAATGAGCCAGTGGCCTTGACTTTTGCCCCTCTTTTCCCTTATACTGGTCTCAGCATTTTGTTGCTTTAGTTTTTAGAGTCCAAAAACAAGTTCTGTCAGTCTACATTGTAATTCTTTATATGAGCACTTGTCTTCAGTTTGTCTTTAGCCTTTGAACGAGCACTGCACCAAAGCTATGAGAAGTGGGCTGTCGCTTCAGAGACAAGTCCTTGCTGCTCGAAAAGCTCCAGAGGTAATGCCATTGAGTAGAATTTGAACGGAATTGAATATACTAAAATCAGTAACAATTATCAGTGAAGAGTGGGTAGAGGTACCACTACCAGGCACCACCACCAGGTACCCCTAAGGACCTTAAATTGAAGAAGGGGGACATTTCTCACAGCTGTGATCTCTTCCATTTTTTGTTGCCGTCATATTCTGTAACTCGGACATCTCTATAAGTAGGAGACGCTTCGGCTGCACCGCGGGTGTCCAACATAGGAAGGTTTCACTGTATTTATGTTCCGTGTCATGTGACCAGAAACAATGTATGCTTTTGCTCATGCTGCACAGCACAGGCGAATTGAGCTGCATGTGGGGATAATAACATGAAACCCGAAACGCGGAGGAAAAGGCATGACTTTACGGTCTCTGTGTCAGTTGTTTTATGTCGTAATTGCGTACCAGCTGGCCTGTACCTGAGAATAGGTTTGATGCATTGTACACGCACCATAGACATGCAGTATGTGGTGTGTTGTGATAGTAATGCCACTGCCAATTGAAGAATAATGCTCCAGGTGGAATGTTTCGGTACAATCTTGAACTATGCATACCTAGGGGCAGGGCATCTGCGTGAGAGGTTTACCTGGAAGTAAGAATGTAAATGTTAGCTGAAGTCATCGAATAATTAACATTATCAATATACTGCTGCAGATGATACAAAAAATAGCACACAAGATGCTCCGATATGTTCTACAGGAATGTCTCTGTACTCACAATATTAGTACAGCAGCTACAGAAAGGCATAAAACAAGTTTTTGTATACATGATACCACTTGAATGCAACACAAGCTTCTGCTGCACTGCCAGAACACCACGGCGCACAGATTTACTTTACTTCACCTGAGAAAAAGTATGTACTGTTGCCAGTGGCGTAGCCACGGGGGGGCTAGGGGGGGCTCGAGCCCCCCCTACCTGCCACGGACCGACCCACACAAATCGTGCAAATCCGAGAACATAATATATGGGGGGGGGGGAACCACTGTGACGATCGCGAAAGTTCTTGCAGTTCATGGCGTCTATCTAAGAAGCACTCTTGAATGGTTTTCAAAGTATGAGCGAGGGCACTCTTGAATGGCTTTCAAAGTATGAGGGGGGCGAGTTTTCGTATGAGCCCCCCCTACCATGGAGGTCTGGCTACGCCACTGACTGTTGCACACATGAAACTGCTTGAACTGCCCTTGAGCGCTCTGGAAGAACACCTTATTTGTGACCAAAATACAACAGCTGAGCCAACATTGTTAATTTATACCTTACTCAAAATACACAAGATGTGCTGCCGTGGATATGATACGATGATACTGCTTAAATGTACTCTGAAAGCGCTGGCACCTCAGGCATGGTTGCTCTAAGCTAGCGAGCAACAGCAAGGGTATACGAACACAAGAACTCGAACACAAGAACTCGAGCACAAGTGATGGAATGCCCTTGATTAATCAGAAAATGAAATGTCTCAGTACCAGGTGTCACTGTTCCGTCAACAAAAACAGATGAACTTTGAAGGGGCGTCTGGTTGGCACTGGTGACAGCCTTCAGCTTGAAACCCAGACGGTGATAGTTGAGACGTGGAGTGCAAGCTTTTTGGTGGTGCCAGAATGCCTGCGAAATCATTTAACAAATAAGGCAATTCCAAATCTGTACTGAGAATACACCCGCTGGGGCGTAATCTGTAAAGGATGAATCAGTAACTGACAGATAGCGTATTTTTCTCCTCTACGTGATGCAATTTGCACCGCCTGACTGACTTGTCTTACATTACGCGTCTTACCTTTATCTGCTGCCTAGTCCTGCCCCTGCAATCTCCTGCTGCAGATAAGGTTGGCACAGCATCCCGGACGAGACATCTTCGGCTTCTTGTGAAACAAGTTGCGCATTGCTTCCGTAACATTCGTATGAGCCAGATGAACAGATCAAATCGCTGCTTTCGAAGGTGGCACCTAGCCGGAGTTGCAACCGATTGTTGCAGTCAATAGATTTCTCTTTCGCCTTTCGGAAAATTGTGGTTTGGAACATTGGAACTGATGCTGAAGTGTTCTTGCAGACCGGAGCAAAACGCTCACGCATTCTCGGCACGCAGCACAGAACATGAATCACACCAGGAAGTCTGTACTGGCCTAGCAAATGCTTTGCAGTCGAAGGAAGCAAAACTCACGTTCCTCGTGGGTTTAGTGAAGTCCAGAAATATACTGGCTCCCTAATAGCGAACTGCTTATCACTTCCCCAATGTGAATCTGCGCAGCAGACGGCTCGGCAGAAGAAACTGGCCGGCTTTGCGGAAGAAACCAAGCCAAAAGTCATGCCAAGCCGGAGCGCGGGCAGACCACGAATGTGTCGTCGGCACAGGGTTTGCGGGCCACAAGACGGGATGTCAGTGAAACTAAAAATTTACTTTTTCGGAAAACCGCGAGGAGTTTGGGATAACTATTTTGCATACAAAATCAGTGTTTCCTTATGAACACATCGTGTGAGTACCAGTCCATTCTGTAACTCTCGAAAATCGGCGTAGCTGAGCTTTAATAAATACGTTAAACAAAAGAGGCCCAAGTATTGAGCCCTGGGGAACCCCATACAGCGTAATATGGTTGCGACAAACAGCCAGACACACGTACGAAGCTCTTTCTTTGTGTAAGATAGCCTAAGAAAAATGAACAGAGAGGATCACTAACACCATAACAATTTAACTTTGACACAAGGGCATGGTGCAAAACTAGATCGAAGGCCTTTGAACAATCAAAATAGACACATTCAACCTGACCTCCTTTCTCAAATACAGGACATACATCATTCAAAAAGCAAACCAAGTTAGATTCAGTGGACCTGCCTCTGATAAAACCATGCTGATGCGGTACGATTTTGCGTTTAAAATAATGCGTGAGGCGGTTACACAGAGTTATTTCGAAAACCTTGGCAAATGCAGATAACAGTGATACTGGACGGTAGTTTTTAACATCACATTTGTTCCCAGACTTATATACAGGAATAACAATGGCATTCTTCCAAAGTTTAGGGAATCGGCATGTCGATAACGATAAGTTAAAGACATGTGTCAGGGGAACCACAAAAAGCACAGCACAGCCCTTGATAATGAAAGAAGGTATACTGTCGATGGCTAAGGACATTTTCGACTTAGGCATCTGGATTGCAGTCAGCACTTCAGAGGAATCAGTGAAAGGTACATGAAGGTAATCATCAGTTATTGAAATAGGTGTGCATGGGTAACTTGCCTCTTGTGAGGCGTAAACCGAACAAAAATGATCCGCAAAAGCGTTGGAAATGTCAGGAGGCAAATCCCTCCTATTTCCCGAAGGATCATTAACATGTGTGATACTTTTGCGGTTGGAACCTAGTTCCTTCGTATAGCGACAAAACTCTCGCGGGTTACGAACTAAGTTATTTTGAACAGAATCAAGGTAACGCATTTTATCACGACGATACAAAGCATTCGCTTGTTTTTTATGTGCGCTGTATATTGAGTACGAATCAACATCTCGAAATGCTGAGAAACGACGATGGAACTTCAGTTTTTTACGTAGCGCACGCCGAAGTTCGGCAGAAAACCAAAAGGGATAATTTTGTTTCTTCGCACAACTCTTAGGGACATAGACATCAATACCTTTTTTAACAGCAGAGGTGAACAATTCGACAGCAATGTCTGCATCGGATGCTTCAAGAACTGCAGACCAGTCCAAACATTCAAAATATCGATACATGCCAAGGTAATCGCCTTTGGCGAACTTGTAAGTGATTTTATCAAATCTACTATACGGCGTTGAAGTAAGGCACAAGGATAACAAAAAAGGAACATGCCACACGCCCTCCCTCACTAAAGGTTCTCTGACAGTTTCGATACTTTCTACGTCGCAGTTTGTGAGGGCCAGATCTAATACGTGTCCTGCATCATTTTGGAATGTATTCAGCTGTCTTAAAGACAGGAAAGACATCAGAAAAAGAACAGAGTCCGCCTTGGACATAGATCTATCGTCAGAAAGTGAGACACGACGTGAACCAGTCCAGTCAATGTTGGGTACGTTAAAATCCCGGAGGCACAACACACGATATGTAAAGGTGTCTAGGCATTTGCTGAGATCCTCCAGTTGACAGACAAAATCATGGCTATTACATTTGGTGCAAAGTAGCAACAACCTACTATCAGATTTGGTTGATCTCTTGTACAGATTTCAACCCACACGCTTTCTTTACAAACCAGAGTGAGTTTTCTTAACAGCAATAAGAACACCGCCCCCAAAATTTGCGTCCATAAGATGATACTGACGATCCTGCCGAAAAACGTTATAACTTGATGGGAAATATTATCTAGACTTAAAGGGACAGTCGCATTCTCCGAGGTCAATTTCGAAACTAATGCGAATTCTAATTCCTTGCCGACCACTGAAGTGGGCCCGAGAATACCATTTTGATCCGCGGCGTACTTTTTGCGCAATCCGATGAAAAAGAAACTGGAGTCCTTGCGCCCTCGCTCTCTAAAAGTGGGAGCAAACGTCACACGGATAAGGCCAATCAGCGTGCGTCCTGGGCAAATGCGAGCTGCCCGCCTGTTTGGCGATCGCGAAGCGAAGGGAGCAAACATGGAGTCGGAAAACGAGAGTGATATTTCTCTGTCTGGGGGGATTCTGGCGAACATGTTAGCGGTAGCGGCGACGAGTTAATGCTGGATGATGACCCATACTCTACGGACCCAATGCCTCTGGAATCCGCCGACCATCCACGAAATGTGGCTGCGGCTAACCAGCGGGATGACATTTTTAGCTGACGTTCTCTTTGCATGGTTGCCGTCGGATGTGCGAAACAGTTTAGAATGTTGAAATCGGCAGGTGTCTGTGTGGAGTCTGCGACCCACAGGAGCCCGACGAGCGCCTGTGTTGCCATTCTGTTGCCAGGGTCGTAGAAATGTGCAACAGTGCCGCCGTGCAGTGTACAACACAACCCCCATTACTCAGGGACATCTGCCTCCGTAGAGCGCTTCTAGTGGTGTACGCGCCTGAATTCTGCCGCTACGATCAACATTTTAGGCGACTCAATCCCCAGGACCACAGGTAAGCCTGCTGCAGTGCTCTCTTGTTTGCTGTATGATTACGACCGTAATGAATTTTTCGGTTTAAATGATCCCCCCCCCCCATCAAGATTCGGAAGGGTAAACTCGGGTGCTAGTCGGGGGTTGTTGGTTATGCAAATTGTCGCACCTAAAGTGGACAAGGGCTGTATACAAAAGGGCAACTATTCTCAGCAGCTTTTTGGTCTACACAAGTTTGTCCCCCATAAATCATAAGCGTGGACGACAGCCGTGGAACGATCCAGAGAATCCTGGTCCAACAATTCCATTAGGAAAAGTGAAGCAACACAGCCGCCTCCGCTAGTCTCGACATGCTCTCAATTATGCCAGTTATCCATGCCCTGATTGGCAACACAAAACCCTGATTGAATCCAGTGGAAATTTTAAACTCCGAAGGAAAGTCTTACAAGTCTGAAAACAGAAGCATTTGAGGTGCCAATGAAAGGGGGGAAGCATGTTACTGAAGAATGTAAGAGTAACATATTTTGGGAGAAATTGGATTTTGCCGAAATTGGAGGGAAGCTGGTTTGGGAGGGAGTTAGCAGTTGGAATCGGGCTCATCCTGAAAGAGGCCGACATTTTTCTGTTGTACTATGTTGCACACCTGTCAACCTTCCACATTCAAAATGCGGGAGACCCTGGAACTAAGGAATGAATGCACAGGCTTTGAACTCCAAGGTTGGGATAGTGTCTGTTCTTCTGTTCTGGCCATTGTCTTCCCAACACTGCTGGAGATTTGGCAGGTATGCAAATGTCCACAAGATATGATGCTAAACGAAAAGAAATGTCATGTGGTATTGTCTTTTCCAGCTGCCTGAGGTTCACAGCATACTCGTCATTCACAAGATGGGTCTGGGGATACCTTGGTCCAAGGAACCGACGACAGGTTCCTGGATGCGTTGTCCGAGCAATCAGGAGGGAGTTCCCGTCTACGTCTTATCAAGGCCATCAGCGTTAGGACCATCGAAACAAGGGTGTCTTGGAAAGAGAGACAAGCTGGTGCATACTGATGGCTGGAACTGGAGACATGTAGTGGCAAGACGAAAATGTTGCTGACATAGGCACACTTCGTGTAAGTGAGCCCTTGGTCATCCTCCTTGCCTCCCATCAGAGGTTTTCGAGAATACTATATGTGTGTGTGGTGTACGGATAAACCTATCCGTACACCACACACCTATAGTATCCTCGAAAACCTCTGATGGGAGGCAAGGGGGATGACCAAGGGCTCACTTACACGAAGTGTGCCTATGTCAGCAAAATTTTCGTCTTGCAGCAATTTTCATCTTTTCGTCATTGCAGTGTGGGGGATGTTTTGTCTTCTCACACTGTATCTCCAGTTGCAGTCAACAGACTGTCTACCCGTCTGTACAGCCAAAACTACTACACGTGGCGGTATTAGCTCTGGCATGAAATCCAGACTGTACTGCACTAAGTTAGTGCCGAGGTGGGAATATTTTGAACCCTGTGCAGATTGTCAATGCGGTGTAGTGACGGGAATAAAGAATGACCCTATAATTGTATCGATTTATTGTACAGTGGAGTATGATGGAGTGGGAATAACAAAATAGCTTAGGTTTATTTGCCTCCCATTATGTGTGGGAGGTAAATAAACCTAAGCTATTTTATTATGTTGTGCTGTGGCTCTAAATTAATGTGGTGTGCAGTCTGGGTGGTTACAGGTATGCTGCCACAGGGATGTTAGGAGGGTTCATGTTGGCAGATCGATATCTGGTGTACTAATATGCTATGCAAGTCTGAGCCATTGTTTTCCTCTTCCTGGAATCAGGGGATGACAACCCCCTTGTGAGATGCGCCGTGAAGTGGGAAGTGGGTCCCCAGCACTTGCTTCAGCCATGACCTCTGCATCTAAAATATGGCCTTGAGTGTTAACACTAAAAAGAATACGTTGTGGGCCTAGCGGGTACAATAACAAACATAAAAATGACTATGCGAATAAATCTTCCCCTTTGCGGCCCCTATTTCACTGGCACAGTTATTTTCCTGTCGACATTACGTTATAAACACTGGCAGCCGCATCACACAAGATTCCTTTCACAGAACTCGACATTTTCAGGGCTCGTACATATCCATTATTTTGTGGGACGTGCAAAAAGAATTGCAATATTTTCGTGGCTTGACAAAACATACAAAATCCAGTTGATTCCGTTGACGTGGCTGCTGCTGCCTGAAATAGAGCCAGAAATTAGCAACAAGGCTGCAGTAGAATACTGATGCAAGTGTCTCGGACGTAGCCAAACACAGATTGCGATGTTTTCACATCCCTGAATGCTGCCATCAGGCTTACACTATGAACTGTAGAGACATCCACTACCTGCAATAACATTACAATAACGCTGTCATGTGGGAGTGTTACGTTACTCCTGCATAATACAGGCGACAATTAGCACAGCAACAACACACCAATCTTTTTTCTCGAGAGTACGCGTACTGTTGCGTCAGGATGCTGCAATCATCGTAATAATTTGTGTACATTAGTAGCCGGTGTGACTGTGACGTTACAATTGGCGGCGAGGCCAGGTGTTCGCGATGGTGTTTACTGTGACAACTGATATTTTTCATCGCAGCGTAGCTGTGACCACGCAAGATTGTCACTTACCTCCGTTACTGGTTCCTGCCCTTGTTCCTGATCGAATATGGTAGGCACGGCGTCAATCTTCAGCCGCTTCTGTTTCTGCCGTAGCCCGAGCCGAACTTGCAATACATTTTCATTAAAATAGGCGTCGTCGGCGAAATGACAGGAACAGACGCGTGAAACATTCAATCCTTGGGTCACACGAGAGTAGTGGCTGGCGATCGCTGCCTCCCACTTTCGTTTCGTTTCGCCATTGCGAGGTCGGTGAAATGTAATCTCGGGATTCGCATAATAAGTCTTTGTGCACCCGGGCACGTAACACCGGTTTCCTGGCTGTGACATCGCACGTCAACGGCGTGAAATCATATGGCACACTCTGTGGTTCAAAGTACTTCAAAGCAAACGCGACAAGACAACAAGAAAAAGGGTCAGCCGCACGCTCAGACACACACTGATACCCTAGTTATACTAGCTTTCTCAACCACGGTTGAGTCGACTGCAGTCGAATGGCTCAACCACGGTTGAGTGAACTGAGCAACGAAATCAGTTACACGGGCTTCTGTGAGCTCAGTTGAGAGAAGCGCTAGCAGCGTCGCCTGATGAGCAAACAGAGAACCCCCGAAACACATGACAATTTTAAATATTACGTCGTCAGAAAAAGATAACGCTTTGGACGCTTTCCAGAGGTGTATAATGCCCCAAGAATGTGTGTTACTGTGTATTGGAAGGATTTCGTACGCAACTCGACATTTTTACTACTGTTTCGCATTTCCAAATTTATATTTTAGCAGAATCGCGAAATATGTTCACAACACTAATTCGCACGATTGCTTCTGCTGTACTTCTGCTCTTTCGTGCGTCGCCGTGCATTTTTCTTATCCGCGTTATTTAGTCTTTTATTTTGTTGTACATGTCATTGTCCTCGTTGAGTTCTACATATTTCGTGTAAATATTTCTTGTGCTGCCGTGTCTGTACTGTGCGTGTACGTTCTGTTGGACAAGCGATGTGTTTGAGCAAACCGAAGAAGGACGTGGTGCGAGAGAGGGTCAGAAATGTTTTTCTGTACCTCCCCTACTTCCAGTCTCGACTGAGGAAAACAGAGTGTGAGCTGGATGTTGTGCGCGCGCGATAGATAAGCGACGAAAGCGGAAACCAGCACGGCAACAGGTGAAAATTCTGACAGCAACAGCCCTGCGATTGTGCACAAGGGAGAATCAACTGCGCATACCTCTATCGACGGCCAGCGTCTTGGTCCGAAACCACACTGCCCAACCTCGCTGACGAGTTCTTTAAACCGAAACGGGACTATCGCGTCACCTGTGCAACCTTCAGGTACATGGTGGGCGTTTGCCAAAGCATAGCTAGGCGAGACACGGACAGGAGGCAGGCTGTGCCTTTGCAAAAGAGTGGCAGGTGCCCTTTATCGCCTATTAGCATCTGCAGAACAGCCTTTTTGGTGTCAGCAGGTATTTTGTGAATTATGTGTACTGGGAGTTTTTACTTAGTGATTGGACAAATCTCAGTTTGTGAAGCTCACAACACAAGCAGAGCCACCTACGTCGGTTTGACGGAATAACAGGACTCTCTCAAGATTCTGGACGGATGCCACAGTGAGATGTGCTCTCAAATAACCAAGGCTCAGACTATTACAACTACAAGGGCTGGAACATAGAGACAATGCAAGGGTTCATCGTGGGTCTAGTCATACTATGTGACCAAGCGTTTCGTTTGCAACCGTATATGATGAAGCTATACTCTGACGGCAGTTTAATGCTTGACTGTCAGTGTCAGATGCAAGACACGTGGTTGAAAATGCCTTTAGGAGAGTGAATAGCACAACTCTGCATCCTTCTAAAGGGGATTGAATGCGACAGCAATAACTGTGACATGATAACCATGATAATTAGAGGTTGCATTCTACATAACATGTGCAAAGGCATGAATCACAGTGCAGGACTGAATGCAGGACTACCGCCATCATGTCAGGGAAATGCCACAACATTCGACACCAGTTTCCACTGAAGGTGGGGCATGTGTGCAGGATGCCATCACATTGCACATTGATGGAGCAACGCTTTCATGAAGTCGACATCTAGCGCGTCACCCTAAAAAAAAGGGCCTCGAAAAGGCCAACACCAATTGTCTCCACCAAAGGACATCTCAGCAGTAAACAAACCCTGCTTAAACGCTAAGCATTTGCTTGTGAAGTAAATTATTAAAATGCCCATAAACCAATTAGATTGATTAGCATAGCAAAACGGTGCAGTATTGAAAATTTTTGCTGTAGCAAATAATAATTATTTTAAATGAGAGCTGCTGAAAGCGCCCATCATGCTTCAATAACATCGACGATTGCCCTCCCTCGTCAAGAAAACTCACCCTAGCTCTACGAGTTGGGTGGTTGTGTACGTGTACTTGTTAAAGTTGCAGCCAAGGGCAACTGTGTGTCCTGTTGTATGAGGTTCGGTCATGTCTGTGCTTGCACTTAGCTGCAACTTTAGCAAGCAAAAACTGTCCATCATAAGAAACAAATGTCGACATTATAAAAAAAAATGAAGAAAGCAACACAAATGACATTTTACAGTCTATGTTCATTTGAACTCTTATTTCATTTACTGGACACATCCATCAGGTGGACCTTGTTTGTTTTTTGTTTGTTTGTTTTGCATGGTTTTTCTTTTTTGCCTCTTCGTCATCTTGAGGTTGGTTTTTCTACTGTTTTCTATTCACGAGTTCTGCAGTAGCTGACCCAAACACCTCCATATTTTTTAAAATCTCAATCAATCAAACAACGTTTTACAACACTATGACAGCATATTTATTGCGGGCAAGTACATTTCACTAAAGTGGATAATTTTACTGTCATGTTTCCTTATATGTAGATTTTATAACTACGGTAATATGCCTATGTTTTCTTGCGTGTTTTCTTTTCACGCAATGGCCCTTTCTCAGCTTAAGTAACAAAAGCCGAGAATCACTGACACAATACATTACACATATACATTTAATGAGGCTTTCCAAGGAGAATGCACTGTTATAAAGCTAAAAAAACAAACTACGTGTGCAAGATTTCTCTGTTATGGAAAAAAGAAAATTATTGTGGTGGCGATGATTGAAAATAAGTCTGCATCGAAGGAAACATTTCTTTGAAGGAGGAAACATTTCCTTGAGTTTGAGGAACACACAATATGAACTGAAGGAAATGTTAGCTCTTTACACAGTACACCATCTCGCTTGCACCAGTTTAATTTGCTTATCGAAGCATTTCATGTTGCATTCTGCTAACTCCTTCCTGCAGCCTCAGTACTTTTCTTTGAAACCTTCGTTCCTTTTTTCAGCTTTTGTAGCTCTCATTTCCACAGCTTTTTAGAGCTCCAGGACCTGCATCATCACAGTCTGGTTTTTGGGCTACTTTCTCTGTGAGGTCTGTGCAGGTTCCAAACTTTTCTCTTGTTGCTCAGTTGTTTGTTCTTCAGGCTGGGATGCTGCAACAATGGTTTCCATCTGGCTGTTCATGTACAATTGGTACCTTGAAGATACACAAGAATGTGTGAAGCATGCAGTGAGACGACATATTACTGAGGAAGATGCCTCGATGTTTCCTCTGCAGTTTTTTTTATTTGTTTTGTCACTCCTTCGAAGTTTATCGGGACTACTTCCAACATAGCATGCTTATAGTGCATCACATACACGTACACAGGGGATAAATAGCATAACAAATTACATACAATACACACAAGCTACTGTTGTTGTCTTTTCTTGTTGCACATAAATCTCCTGACTATGGATCCCCACCCGCTAGTTGCCTTGCTATGCTTAGTAGTAATATGCATATGATTACATGCAGCATTGCCAGCACTGGCACTGATTTCCAGCTTAGTAAATGCTCATCCATATTTATCATTTTAGTGACTTCAAAATTGTTGCTCTTTTATTTTTTAGTACTTAATAATGCTTTTACAAACTATTACATGTTTTAAGCACATGCTAGGTTCACAAGAGTTCAGAACAAGCAGTGATATACTAACTGCAACACATATTCCAGCGAAGAGGACGTACACACCTCATTTCCATATCCCCTCATCATCCTGAAGCAGATCAGTCAGATGCAGAGTTCCACAGATCATATCAGCACACAGATTCAGATTGCAGCTGTGGTTATGCTCACCAATCATGACATCACTGTTTCTGGAGTAGTCGCTTTGTAGCAGTGCGAAACCGTGCAGTGTGGCTGTAGTTTTCATATGTGAAGCTGGAAATTCGAGTATGACATGTCATCAGTTGTGCCAAATAATATGAAACATCTAAAAGGTCGCCAAACAGCATGTACATCATACGCGCTCGCAGGAATGCGACGAAAACGCCACTGATCGCACGGAATCTACCAGCATGTTGTGGTAGCTGGATAAAATAGGCGTAAGTAGCTATGATATACACAACAAAGCAAGCAGAAACAAGAAATGAACCAAGTGAGTTTCCTACGTGTATTCCATCGCCAGGTTTTCTATTTTAACCCACACTTGCTTCTCGACGAAAACCGCAGTAGCTGTCTCGACGCGGTCGTAATCGGCGGCGTTTCTTTTCTGGCCTCTTTGGTCCCCGATACGGCTACATTGTCTTCCCAGGGGTTTATCAAGTGCATCGTCATGGCATCTGACCAAACGAAGTGTTTTTTACTGCACGGCAGCTCACTTATTGCTTCCGACGACACTACAGTAGCTGAAGTGGAGTCCGCCATCTTGCTTTTCAGTTGACCCGACCGTGGTTGAGGAGCTCAGTCGAAACTCAACCGTGGTTGTGCAGTCAACCACGGTTGGCGCTGCAGTGTAACACTCTCAACCACGGTTGACTTCAACCGTGGTCGACTCAACCGTGGTTGAGAGCGCTAGTGTAACTAGGGTATGAATCTGCGGCGGGAAGGAGCGCCTCCTGATGGTTGGTTTATCCGGGTGACGTCATCCAGTGTCGGCGCCTTGCGGGGATTGCCGTGCGCGCCGGAAGCGCGAACATTTAAAAATCGTTTCTGAGTCAACCAAGGGGATTTGTGCGGAGAAAATTTGCCGGTGTACATTATGAACAACAGGGAACATGACCATAATAGTTCCGGAACATGCTCCCGGATGCGACTATCCCTTTAAAATCCGGATTCAGCCAAGTCTCCGTAAGACAAATTACATCGTGATTGTTTAACGAGACGTTTGCCAAAAATTCAGTTGATTTTGTGCGGAGACCACGCACGTTTTGGTAAAACACAGAAAAAGTTGTGTCTCCCGTCATGCGTTTTGCTCACAACGATTGTCAGCAGCGACAGTGACTAGATTTTCGGTGTCAGGAATTTTACCGAGAAATGGGCGGAACAAACATCCTTTTGGCCACACTTCTTGATTGTTAATGAGGTGGAACTTAGCACTGTCTGTTACTATGCAAAATGAAGAATATGAATCCCGACGAGTTTGCAGCTTAATGCAACGGAATGGCGAACTCTGCAGAACATCACTCACTGAGTTGGAGACTTCGTCGACAGTAGTACTTGCGTCGAGCCTGGAGACAAAAAGTGCATTTTGCTTTGCTGGGAGAGGGGCGATCCTTAGTGCCGAAGATATAGCTGTACCCAGGGTCACTGGCGGCCGCCTTTTGCGATTCTGCACAATAGTGAATCCGTCGTCATCCGTGTTGTGCACCACGGAAGACAGTGCACTGTCACGAGACACAGTAGTAGAAACAGAAGTTTGCTGTACACCTGGAGCAGATGGATGGTCTCCAGAATTGGTGGATCCACGCGTCTATTTCACAGAGGAGTTACCGAGCACAGGATGCCCTCCCAGTTCCGAAACGGAGGTAACCTCTACATGAGCGTCGCAAGGGAATGTGCCTCGAACTGTTGGGCCCGACGAGGGAGGTGCGGTCTTTTTCTTTCGTAGCACGGTAGAATAGGTACCCATCGAATTTTCAAGATACGCTGCTCGAGGCTGCTGGAGGCTTTCGAAGCCGCCCATAATTTCTGCCTTCATTTTGGCCAGTTCAATACGAAGAAATTGGCTATCCTTTTGAAGAGACTGAAGCGCATTTAGTAGTTTAGACTTCTCTGCTTTCAGTTCCGAAACCTCGTTTATAAGAGAGTCAATTTTCCCAACCAGCGAAGTAAAGCATTCGTCAGATATAGTAACAATACCTTTTTGCTCAGGCAAGGAGTTCGTATGTTCCGCGTTTGCTGCATTATCCTTCGGAGGCGTTGAACTGGGAGATACAGTGGAAGAATCAAGGGGCGTAGCAGCATGTGTGTTCGGAGCTGAAGCTGTAGATTGTTCGTTGGAGGCACGTTTTGTACATCGAGTGCATTTGTACAAACAGACGTCGTTCTTCCAAAGCAAGTCATAATCCGAATGTGTGACGTTAATACACTTGCAATGAAATCGTCTCCCACATGGTCCGGAACATGTAAGATTTTGCTGACGACCATAGAAAGAAGAGGAGCATACAACACATGCGTCTGTACTCGGCGCCATCTAGCCGCGCTGACCCCCGACGATCATGACGATACCCCCGAACCTACAGCATACGTCACTTGCGCACAGTAGTATAACATTTACATATATTATTGTATATGTGTCAGGGCAGAATTCAAGCATCCTAAACAAGATCGCGCGCACACACACATGCACAGACGAAGAAAGATATCAGCTGTCGCACACACAGACATCCCGATAGCTATGCCCATCTTCGTTGATGCATCCACGAATCCACAGGAAGACTGCAGAGGCTTTCCCACTCGCATTAAGTACCTGTACCTTGAGCTGTAAACAGTTTGGTGTACACTCCAGAAAACGAGAACAGCTGATTGCTGATTTCATGGGCGCGGCCATGCGAGCCGAGAAGGACAGTTCAATGTTCAACACAGGAGCAATTTTAGGTGAACGCGAAGGTGGCGCCAGTGTTGGGCGCAACAATTTGCACTTCAAACGTCGTATAACGCCAAAAAGTGAGCAGCGCGGATGCTTCCTTGCTCATTTGTCATTATTTGGGCCTGTAATTCACATCAGGGTTCAGAAAGGCTGCTAAATTCCGATGGCCTCTCTCTGGCCGAACCTCCCCTCGAGTTTTCACGGTGGCTCTGTCCCCCCCCCCCCCGAACTTTCGCTATGAGGGTCCCGCCACCCCATCTTTTGTCCGCAAGTCTCATCCGAGACAGATTTCATTTCAGCTCTTTTACCGCAGAATGAAAATGAACACCGGTTTAAAAAGTAGTACGTAAAAGACGAGTAAAAAACGAAATTCACTCGAACAAGTACTATTATCTACGTGACACTGTATGTGCATACCTACTACGCGGAGAGCAGTGACATGCCGTGGAGCAGCCTTGCTTATATGGTGCATGTAAACGCAGATTTGCTCTCCAGCAAAAGACACTGCCTTGTTTTGGTCAGCGCAGGGAAGCCTTCAGTAGAAGCTCTTATCCTGCAGCAAGGAGTTCGCTGGTACGTTTGATGACTCGTGAAGCTTATCTGGCTGTATTTGCCACAGCCATGGCTAGAATAATCGACAGAGCGTATAGTGCAGCAATAAACACCACTTGCCGAAGAAATCAATGTACTTTTGACGATAACATGAATTTAGAAAAAATGAGGAAACACGACATCGCTCGCTCACTTCTATAAGTTTGTCTTACCGCCTTTAGTGAAACCATCAACAAGCATTTAAGTTTCTGCTGCTCTAGTACGACCTTTTTTCGCCTCTAGGTAATCAAGAACGCGAGATGGCCTTCCCCATCTGCATAACAACGTCCACCGTCATCAGATCACTTGGACGAGTCATTGCTAGTGGATCCTATTTTGTATATGCCGTACTTCTCAATATCTAGCTCCATGTTCCGCAGTGCTCTCCTCCAGGTTAGGTTAGGTTAGGTTAGGGCTCGCTCCCCCTTACCGTGAAGGAGTTCCGACGCCCCTACGGATATAATAAGGAAAGTAGAATAGTGCGAGCGAGTTGTCTCCGTAATTGAAAACCTGAAACGGTGCACTACAAACAAATGTTACCTCTGTGGATAATAATTTGAAGCATGCAGATATGAAGGATTCATCTCATATCTAAAATGAACATGAAGAAAGATTGCCAGCAATTCTGCTCTTTCTGTTTCTCGAAAGTAAGAAAAACGGCTTCATTAAAAAAATTTACATCTTAAGAGTGAATTATGGAAATAAGAATGTAAAAATACCTTGCAGATAAGGTTTTGCTCCATACGCGTAGATGCGAAACTCATGTACAGGTAGTTCTAGTTTTTTTATTACAAAAATTCTGTAGTAAAAAGGGCTACGACCACGAAGTATGCCTTTGTAGCACGTTCCTGTTTATTTTGTGTGTGTGTGTTTCAACTTGGACAAATTTTTGTAAAAAAGCCACGAGAGCACGTCATTTTCACAGTTGAGTTCTACGGTCAGGCGCGTATCTTTTCCAAGAAAGACTACAATGACTAATTACCTAAATTCATTAATTCACTCTTTAATTAGGACGTCTTGAACAAAAGCCAGATACCGGTATGGGAGACTGTCCTAGTTAAAAGCCACACCACGTCTAAAAATTTTGAAACACGCACGTGTATCAAACTATCTCTCCCTCAATTTTGACATGCAAATGGACCAAAACCGAAACAGTGTGAACCACGTTATCGGTGGTGGTCTTCACGGTACGGGATCTGTATATACCTCTGTATGTCAAGTGCGCTCGCAACTATATTGTCTTGGCTCAGAAACCATATTTTCCATATTTTTCTGGAACGTAGATAGAAGAAAAGGAATCATAATTTGATGACTGTGTTGTAACGGAAATGTTTACTTGCTGAAGTTACCCCGCGTGACGGTGCCCATGCATCAGAAGGCTGCCGCGATACAATATATAAACTTTGGAAGAGTGTTCTCAGGCCTGATTCTGCAGCACGTAAACGGCGAGATACACTGGCGCCAAAAATAATATTATCAGGTTGAAAGCTCAGCAACTCTCACATCGTTCTACGTGTATCAGCACGGTCAATGATATAGTCAGCGCTGAGTGCAGGTGATGGGCAGTGCTTGCAGTACTAAGAACACAAATATACTTCAAGTACTCTTCTCCTTAGGGAAGCGAGAGTTCTCCGTTCCTTTGCTACACGCTGTGAAATTGAACCGCTGTTTTTATACCAGCTATTTATTGACTCTACGTTGCATTAGTGTCAGCGCGCTGACCGGTTGAGCGTTGAGCTGGAATTGGAATTAGAGTTGGAAATGAAACAAAAATAATAATATATAATACTAAAAAGAGAAAGAATAACAAAGTGTTGCGCTATCTGAGCTGTTCGAGGTCGGTTCACTCTGGAAATTGTGTCACCGAAGACTAGCGCCACCTTCGAACTCAGCTAAAATTGTCTGTTGAACGTTGAACTGTCCTTCTCGGCTCGCATGGCCACGCTCATGAAATCGGCAATCAGCTGGGGCCCTATCCTGGTCAAAGTAATCTACCTCGATTACTTTAAATTTCTTCTGTCATTGGTGCACAATCGAAAAAGGCGTGAATATTAAAAGTGGTTGACACCTTCTATCAACCAATCGCCCCACGTGTTATCTTGGAAAGCGACCCGCCTTATCGGTGTTTCCTCCTGAGAATCCGAATGCCACACCTGTGATCTGCCCTTGTTGCTTCGGTTCTTTGGTGTCGGAAACAGAAAACTCTACCGGCGTAAAACTGAATTTCGTGGAAAATGCGCGGAAAAGCACGCTCGTAGTTTCCTTCTTTGCTGTTTGTCATTTTTCTTAACGTACAGGTGTGCAGGACGGCAATGTTTGTGTGACACCGTGATTGTACTTGGCATTTATAATTCGGTATGTGCCCGTGAGATGGCGCTGATGGCAGGCAACAAAACGATAAAAGCGCAAAGGATCATTGCAAAGGGTCGAACGCACAGTGTGGCGCGAGCCGTAAACGCGTTTATGAGAAATCGGTTCGTGCTTTAAATCTTGAGCTTTATTTATGAGCTTTTCTTTATATTTTTTCTGTGTGTTCGTGTGCTCGATATGCGAAATGATAATTTGCATTTCAATATGCTTCTTTTGCTCGTGAGCTGTGGGGGTGGTAATGATACCGGAAATGAGCGTTGATAGTTTTACTCAACAAACATCAGTGAACTTTGATCGATGAGTTTTTTGTGTGCACACCGCTACGTTGTAATAACATTGATTGTACGACGTACGGCTCTGACGACGCTTCGAAAAGCCCGCCACTTTCACGCATACGATGCCGCGATCGGCGCCGAGAAACGGTGTTACGCGGTGCTTTTCTATCATTATTAAACAAAAACGAAGAAAGATATGGATTTTTTGTTGTGACGAGCACATACAGACTTTATACAACGCAATAAACGTAAATGCACATGCGGATCCATCACGAAACCCATCGCCGCTCAAGGTAATCGACCCTCTTTCGCTACATTACTTTTCAGCTTTGAAACTAATCTTTTACGTCATTGTTACGTCAAAATGACGTAGGGTCACTGTCCGATATTAGGGCCGAGAAGCTGCGAAGGAAAACTAAGTATAAATTTCCATTGAAACGGGCGGGATTTAAGGGCGGAGTATTTCGTGGCAGCCCCGCTCTGCATCTTGTGATGTAAAGTAATCGAGGTCGATTAGTTTTGACGAGGGTAGGGCCCCTGTTCTCGTTTTGTGGAGCGTGCATCAAACTGAAACTTGAACTGTTTGCAGTTCAAGGTACACGTACTTAATGCGAGTGGGAGAGCTTCGGCAGTCTTCCTGTGGATTCGTGGGTGCATCAACGAAGACGGGCATAGCTTTCGGGATGGCTGTGTGTGCGACAGCTGATGTCTTTCTTCGTCTGTGCATGTGTGTCTGTGCGCGCGCGCTCTTGTTTAGGGAGCTTGAACTCTGCCCTGATACATATAATATGAATGTTATACTACTGCGCGCAAGTGACTGATGTAGGTTCAGGGTCTCGTCATGATACAGTGAGGGGTGCTGCGACACACTTGATTGAAAGCATTGCTGCGAGTTAGCTTGGTTCCCGACTGATTGTGCGCTGAACTGAACTTGCATTTTTGTTAAGCTACTTCAATATAATGCAGTTGTAGCGAGATAGTTTCCTTGGTTTTGTCGCATATTGCGCTCACTTCATCTGCTTTCTCTTGGGCCCCGCTTGGGCTATCGCGGCCTCAATGGGTGTCCTGACACGGTTCGGGAAACACTGAGGCATACTTAGGGTTCTTCCTTTTCGGGTTTTATGATTTTTCAAATTCGGGGGGGGGAATCGGGTGCTATTTACACACGAGAATTCGGGAGAAATCGGGCGCTACGATCTCTGTTTGATATGTCATCGGGGAATTTTCGGGTGAAACAAAAGGAATATGAAACAAGCCACTGCTGTGACACTGGGACGAGAAACAAGAATCTTTATATTTCCACTCGGAACTGGGGCAGTGAATGACACTGCTATTCAAACACTTGCGCGAGCTCTACAAAAGCTCGTCTTTGACCCCTTTTGGAGGGGATTATAAAAGGAGGACAAATAGGTTGTCACAAAAAGGTCTCTTTGCTGATAGATCCACTTTTTCGACGATTTACCTAGAACGACAAGTTGAAGGACCGCAAGGATTTCGGGTAGACATCGGGTTTTACCCGAATTCTGGAAAACTTGTTCGGGGGGGAACTATCGTGAAAAATCGGATTTAACCCGAAAACGAAGAACCCTAGGTATACTATATATTGTTACATGTGACATATTGTAGTGTACTGAAGCCAGCTTCACTGTTGTATAGTTTCTTCGCACTGTTACTTCTTCAACGTTATTTGAATGAGGAATGCGGAGAATCAGGAAATGTATGCCTTGCATGTTCTGGACGTTCTCTAAGTGCTGACCCCTGCTGTTGGGCTAAAATCCAGCATCTACACAAAAATATTAACAAATGTAGAACAGGAGACAGAGAAACACGGACACAATGGCATGATTGAGATCATGATATGCTGTCAATTTTTTTCTGTGTCTCTGGTTCTACATTTTATGAACATGTGCCGCATTGCCAGCACCCTTGCCCTCTTGCTACGAAGAGAGCCTCTCGGTAATAAAAATACAGGTTGTCAAATGCATGTAAACAGTGCCTACATTTTTTGGGTGTTCACTCATTTGATGTTTATGCCAGAAAATGCTCTTCTAGTTCACATGGCATACTGAATATGAGCGTGCTCCACAGCCATGAACTACATTTTAAATTAGCACTGCAGTATGTTTATCAGCACACGTGAAATTACCCTTCATAAGTGCATCGATGCAAGCTCATTGATTCTGATGCTAACTGCTCATGGAATAACATGGGGTGGTGTGAACGACACTGGCATCACATGTTACGTCACTAGCAGTTACGATTTCTCACTGAAGCCTGGAACTCAATGATGTAATTCAAATCTTGATTGCAGAAAAAGTAAGCACATGTTTGTTGTTACTTTGTATACAGTTGAAACTTGTTAATGTGGTGATGGTCATTCTCGTGGATTTGGCAATAAAATCATTTTAGGATAAAGAACACCCGTCGAGGTGTAACCTATCAAAAGTAGTAAATTGAGTGAGGCATTTTCAAATACCTTCTTTCCTTCATCTTTGCAATGTTGACATACATCTGCTTCGTAGAACGTGAAAAAACATTGTTCAAGTTTCCGGCGATAACGATTCACAAGTAAAGAGAAAACGGTTGAGGGCATTAAAAATTTAATTTGCGAAAACCGAGACTTTCGTGGAGTAGGCTGCACTTCTTCAGGTTTGAGGACCTGTTACACATAGTCAAGAATATATCAAACCCAAGTCGCAAAAGAGTAGAGGGCGAAGGTTGAGAAGAATACAAATAAATGTTCTACAAAGGAGGTGGCTAGACAAGTTCAGGCAGACATACAGATGATGTAGCAAAACATATGAATGGACACAGCAGCAAGTTAGGTACAAAGCACAAAAATACCCTTAGATGTTCGGGGAATTACGGCTCAAGGGCGAGGGATTGAGGATACGCAGCATTTTGAAATTCACAGTTTTTCACACGATCCGCCAAACACGTTGATGCCGTGCGGTTGCAAAGTTTCGAATTTTGAAATGAAATAGGATTCTCGGTTTTTCCGTTTGATGTCATTATTGTAACCGGATTCCAAGATGGTAATAAGTAGATGAGTGTTTAGATCTAGGATTAGTGCTATAAGAGAGGGTCTGTCCTTGAAATGATGAGATCTGTTCACTTTCCAGGTGATTTCAGGTATGTGAAAACAATCATGAATGTTGACAAAGCTGTATGAAGCAGGGACTGCAACTAATCTGTACAACTGGGCAGAACAGTAGAATGCAAGATTTGTTCAAAGTGTGCTATAGCGTCATACAGATGGGATCTGAATGAGCTGACGAAACATTTTTCTTGCGTAAGAACAAATACACCTGTAGGTTCTCAAAATGGAAAAGCAGAGTGTCGATTTTCACAGGAGACAGCCACAAAGGCATCTTTTTTTTTTATTTGCTGCCTAGACGACCTCAACTGACGAACAAGCTGCAGCACATTATGGCGACAAATTTGTTTGTTTATTTTTAAGAGAAACCGTAGATTTTCAATATGTTATAGGAGAGGATTGGTTATACAAATAAGGGAAGATTTCTTTTAGACGACCTATATGTGAATATACTATCTGAACACAAACTGTCATTTTTTGCAAGTGCTTGATATTCTCAAACGCTTGGTTAAACAATGAATATAGATCAGCTTGATATTTTTATGTGAAGCTAATCCCCATGCAGCATAAATAATCTGGCTCCTTCAAGAATGCTAATTTGCCGGAAATTTATCGTAAACTTTACCCGTTATGGCCTCGTGACCGCGATACGCGGCGTCGGCGGCAAGGGGTTTTGGGTCCAGCGTTGTGTACCAGTCTTTGAGCGAGTTTAAATATTAATCTCACTCCGTTTATTGTTCAACTGATGGTTGTTGTTTGAGAGCTCAATTGCTATGCTGTGAGATTGGGGTGTACGGCACGCATACGACATACGACAATATAAATAAAATAATATAAACAAAAGGACGTGCACGATAAATTACGCCACACTGTTCTTCCCGTGTTGCTACACTTTGTATTTTAAAGCGCTTTAGCGAGCCAGTCCGTTCACAAACGGCTGTGTGCATCCCGTCGTGTATATATTAGGCTTGGATACTTTCCTTTTAATTGCCTAATAACACTTTTGCGACTCGAGCACGTATATTAGCAGGCTCCAGACTTGCACAATATTATTTTGGTGATGCTGCATATGTTCAGACAAGAGTGGAGGAAAGTTGTTCCTATTTGCTTTATGTATTTATTCACTTCAGTATATCATTCTCACATACTGGTTTAAATTTAATTAGCGGTTAGTAATACTGCAGTATAAGCAATTTAGCACACTACAGTGCTGTAAGATATATTGTAAGCACCTTTGGCTGCAGAATCACTGGGTGGATATCAGTAAATTTTTAGTGCCTTCTTTTCTGTGGTGGTCACTGTAATAGGCATTCAGTTAAGCGTTTTGGCAATTCCAATGTAAACAGTCATCTGCTATATTGGAAAGTGAGTGATTATGGTCAAACAAGTCTCAATAAACATGATACCTTCTACAATACCATCTGTGATTCCTAAATGCCAGTATGACAAGGTATGAAGAAATGTTAACGTAGTGCATGTTATCCAAAGCAAGTTCTTCCACATCGACCCCATGTACACACACACAGAAAGAAAAAAAAAAGAACAGAAACGGGTCTTGGGTTTGCCTCTGGTAACAATAGTTACCTACAGAAATGCAGATATGTGCAATCAAACACATTTGCAAGGAAAGCATGAAGATTATTGCAGTTGCAACTGTCATGTCAGTAGGTCATGCAGACCTTGATATTTTTGAAATTTCTCAAACATTTCCGTATCGTTTGTATTCAACGTGCTGGACATCTAGTGTGCAACACCTGATATGAAATCAAAATCTGAGCCAGTATGGGGTCATGAGCAAACCGGTGTAACATGAGCAACAATAAGGCAGACGGCATGTCAACAAGTTGCAAACTGCTGTTCGATCTTGCATATTTGTCATATGCTCATCTAGTTATTTTTGAAATTTCTTAAACATCTTATTAAAATTTCTTAAGCATATCTGGTGTTGCACGCTAGTTGTCCAGCACGTTGAATATAAGAGATGTGGAAATGTTTAAAAAAATTCAAAAATACCTAGATGTGAATGACAAACGTGCAAGATGAGACAGCGGTTTGCAACCTGTTGGCATGCTATCTGCCTTATTGTTGCTCATGTTGCACCGGTGCGTTCATGACCCCATACTGGCTCAGATTTCGACTCGATATCTGGTGTTGCACACTAGTTGGCAAGCACGTTGAATACAAAAAGATGTGAAGATGTTTAAAAAAATTCAAAAATACCTAGATGTGCATGACAAATGTGCAAGATGGAACAGCGGTTTGCAACCTGTTGACGTGTCATCTGCCTTATTGTTGCTCACGTTGCACCGGTGCGTTCATGACCTCATACTGGCTCAGATTTCGACTCGATATCTGGTGTTGCACACTACACTCTAAGAAGTTTCTCTGTTATTTTACGGAAAAAGTATAGGAAAACATAACCCAGACGATGTCAGTAAAATAACAGAAAAGGAGTAAGTCCTACTAGCAATTTAGTCTGTAAAAGTAACAGAGATTATGTTATACTACATCAATTTTGTAAATTGGTTTATACCAATGAAGCTTTAAAAAGAAAACCTTTTGTGTAAAATTACACTGAGTACGTATTTTTTTTACATTGACTATTGCAGTTACAAACAATATTATGACAATTACTATTTCTTTTTACTTTTTATTTGAATACTATTGTCACGGGAAGAAGTGAAGGGTCGCCTGCGCGTGGGAGCAGGGGCGCGCATTCTTGTTCTTCGGCTGGCTCTCGCTCTTGCCACGGCTGGACCGGCTCCCCTGAGCTCCCGAATAAACGTATTACTATTAATTTTCCCTACAAAGCCAGAATCCCTTACACTGTATCGCCAATTTTCTGGCTGCACGTTATTCAGCTTTTGCCTAAGTAGGAACCCATGGAGAGAAGAGATGAGTGGAGTCAGGCAGCATTCAAATACGTGTCCATGCTGGAGCTTTTATTGTGATACGCTGAATAGGTTCATTACACATATAAAGAAAATAGCCTTCGCCACATGAAAACAAAAACCTGTCTGGTGACTCTCTTGGTAACTCTTCAGAAGGTGGCCCACTTTGAGTTTTCATATTCTTTGAGGTTGCTTATTAGTGACACCACTTTTAGGATAGATCCTTTCGGTCCTTTCCGTTTCTTTTGGATTGTGCTTGGAGGATTGATCCGAAACATGCATCTAGAAATATTTGAAGACCTTGTATATGTTTGTGCTTTCAAGAAACACAGTGAAGTTGACAGCAGCTTTTCTTTGAGGACGAGGAGACACAGAAAACACCACACAATGTAAACTCACTTATCCTTGTGTGTCTCCTTATCCTCAAGCAAATGTTGCCGCCAACATCAAATACCGTGCATCAGCTTGCTTTCGTCTTTGTCTAGCCTACAGGGCACAACAAAACACACATAAGAGTAGATTGAAGCATTAAAACATTAGGCTCTTGCAGCATTAAGGTTAATTAAATTCCTAGAAAGAGGGGTAAGTCACATAAAAGCACTATTCACATTCAAACATCCGCAGCTCATTCTTAGCTCTAATTTGCTCACCAAGAAAGCATTTATCAATTCACATTAGACAGCAGTGCCACCTTGGAGAGGCAGCAGCAAGCCTGTACGTAACATTGAATCAGTTTAATGACGCAGGAAGGAAAATACATTTTAGGAAAGTGTTCGGCCTTACCGCTGCAAGAACTCAAACGTTGCCTCAGCCTCCTGAGGGTACTGAACCCCAAATATAAAGTATGCTGCCACAAGATGGCAGACAGCATCAAAGAAGTTGATAATATCTGAGATGATGATCTGCTTGTCGACCAGCAACTTGAAAGATGATGCGTGAAACAGAGTCCCTGCAAAAGCAAGAGGTCAACTGTAGCAATATGGAGGTGCTAGTAAAAAACATGCCCCAACAGAGTGAAGCTACTGGACGCACCACATGAGATAATAACTGGTGTGATTGGCAGCTCAGAAACCTGACTTTGAGGATCGTCCAAAGTGTGGGAGACCTTCAAGGGATAAAAATGTAAAGTAATATATGACCTGCACACCAGTGACTTCAGAGAACCCTAAAAAAATTCACACATTCCTGAAGAACAATGCATTTTAAGTCCTCACTAAAATACGCTGCCAAACCTCCAAGGAGTCCAATAAGCTTTGCGTAGCCTGTGCCATTCGATAGGTAAGCTCTTTTTGCACTTTGCAGGTGTTCTTTTACAGGTGCTCGGTCAGACTCCGCAAGAAACCGCAGAATTAATTCGCCTTTCTCTTCGAATGTGGACTTTAGTGTTTCAGTGCAGTTCAACCCAGTGAGCTGATCAAAATGGTCATAAAAGCACTTTGTGATAAAGAGCCAAGGCCACTTCATTTGCAGGTGCAGAACTGGTGTTTCTGAGATTTTTATAATATCTCTGCGCTGGAGGCAGTATGTTCTCTTCATCAATATTTGTACTTCGTTAATGTCGCATGTCAAGTTGTCAGCCATATTTTGCAGCTTAAGTTGTGCGGCTTCCAAATGTGTCACGTCTTCCCCCTCCGGAACACCCGGATTCCATGCTATGCAGCCATGAGAATCTGTCAGTTGGCCCTGGCAGCGCCGTTTTTTCAAATTGTGTGGGTTTTGTGTGTTCTCTTCATCTGTCTGCACCTTTTCCCTATTTTGGTTGTATATCCAGTTTTCAAGCCTTTTCAAAGGGCTGTCATACCCTGTGCCTACAATGGTACCATCAATGCGGTCGAGCAAAGAATCAGGGTATGTCAATACTATCCGTTTAGCTACAACAGCGAGGCTCTTTCTACCGGGGTGTTGCACGAACTGTTGAATTTCTGCACAGGCTACTCTGACGAAATCCAGCAAGTCACTTTTTTTAATGGCGACTTTGTCTCCAAAGCTGAAAGAAGCTATGGCCGTGCTCGGGAAAATGGAATTTTAAAGTTCTCTTCCCAGTTAAAATGTGCCATACATTGCACTGGTGTGTTGCCGATAGACGTGCTTGCTTGTTCTTTTACCAGGTAGTTCTGTTGACCTTCACGATGATTTTGTGGCTCAAATGGCGGCTCTGCAGAGGGGTGTAAGAAACACAGGGTGAGAAAACAGAAGCATGCTCGAATTAAATGGAGGTTGTCAAACTTTAGCTGCTTATCACAATAGTAGGATATTTAACTGATCAAGAAAATACCACAGCAGGTGAAGTATCCTGCTGATAGATGGAAAATATAAAATTGTAAAAAAAAAAAATATGGCCTTCATACTATTCCTCAGAATATTTAATGGGGTATGCCTATATAAAAGCCAACTGCTCAAGATAAAGAATAAGGACATCATTACTGCCATGTGGCGTACTTCAACCCACCATGACGTCACTTCAACAGCCTACTAAAGCCACGTGCTACATTTCTAACACTTTTATCCTGCTGAAGACAGTGTCACTGTTGAAACGTAGACGGCTTTTTATACGCCTCATAATATGTTGGAGCTTCTGTGTTAAATTATTCACTCAATAAACTAGCTTTTGTTTATTTTGTTTATTTCTTTATTTTTATTTTTTTATTTTGTTAACTTTTCTAACTAACTAGCTTTTGTTAACTTCCCATAATCTGTTGCCCACGTTTTATCAATTTACTTTTATTCAGCTTCACAGCAGTCCGATATCTCACCCTCTTTAACGTATATATATATGCGTGTGTGTTTATATTTACCAGAATTCCAGAGTCTCAAGAGTTTCCTGCTGTTGACCACATTGAGTACGCCTTTCAGCTCTGTGTGCTCCACATAATTCAAATCCTCAAGGGTCTTTACACCAAGCTCGACGAGGCGTTGGTATAGAGCTCTAGCTTCATTCTCGTGCAAGTCCGGAAGGATATGACGGACAGCAACAATAATCTCTGAAGACAGGGATTCCATTTCCTGAAAAAATATATAATTGTCTTTTCTTTTTCCATTTGTTGTACAGCATGCCAGCATTGAACGGTATCAAATGGTTGAACAATATCCTTACTCTGCGCAATTAGGTGCTCTACTATAAACATACTGGTTTGTTGAACGGTGTGACTTGTATAGTACGCCCTGTCTTTCGTGCAAAGCATGTGCATTGGTAACTTGAACATTTATCAAGCATTCTTTGATCACTGTGTAAGGTTAACTTTTTCTTCATACTTTTTTGTTCAAACATGTTTATTCCATAAACAAAAAACATTTACAATTCACTGCATTCTAAGTTCCATAAGCAATGGTAACCTGCGTCTGAAAAACGTATACAACTTAAGCCGCATAACAGCAGCAGCAATAAATCATTGGATGGAGAAGCCACATTAAGGATGACAGAAGCCACAGAATGTGGGTGTACGTAAAAGATTGGAAAAGCAACTGCAAAGAGAAATATGCAAAAACATTGGAGTCCAACACTTTGCACCTAATCTAATTGGTATTACTCCCTAAGAAAGGGTGAAGCGGCACACAGATCATGACATTCCTTAGAAGTTTTCAAATGTAGCATGCTTCAAAACTAAGGCTCTTTTATCAACAAACTTGTACTGAACCAGAGGATAGAAGTCAAGTAACGTTGATATCTGAACACATTGCAGTTGTGAACCAGATGTGACGCTTAAAATGTCATAGATGCCCAAGTCACTCAGAAAAGCACACTGGACGGGCATCACAATAAGATACACATCATTTTCGCCTACAACGGCAGCAGCCTCAATTTTAGCAAACTAGATTTTACCCTCTAGTCTGCACAGTGTAACAAACATACCCCTATTGCACATTGTACCACAGTATTCCACCTTGCACAAAAGCTGCCATCGTGATCCACACAGTTCTTTCTCACAAGTACTAATAATTTCATATGAGAACGTGGGCTCATTTGGAGCTGGAGCTCCCACAACAATCCGTGGTGGAAAGATTGTTCCAGCTGCAAGATAGGCTTGTAACAGCTCGTGTTTTATGCAAAGTGACTTCGTCAGATTCTTGAAGTTATGAGAGCCACGCGTTTTGAATATGCATGTTTACTTTCAAAACGCATTGTCCACATACTAATGAGGGGACCAAATTTCAGGAAAAGTTGAGGATAGTGGCAAAGGAAGTGGTGCTTTGGCTTCAAGTTACTATTGGGAAAAATGTCTGCAAAAGTTTCAATATACAGCTCAATCTGTTCCTTCATGTATTCAATTTGTGCCACTGAGATAGTACGGGAACACACATATTCAACAATCTCTCTTAGGAGCAAGCAAAGTTGCCACACAGGGTCAGATACATGAACAATATGACCAACAAGCAGGGGCATACAACGGATGAGGCACCAGTTTTCTGCTGCATGACCACAAAGCTTCGAAAAGCCTGGTTTTAAGGGAGGTGGTCTCTCAGCTGCATCATGAGTACTCAGTGGTAACTCCTTGATTCTTTTGTTTAGAACGCATAGTGGAAGGTAGTTCTTGGCAATGTGCTGAAGGTAGAGTGCCAGGTCATAACTAATAATTCCTTCAAACAGATCATGTGCTATGCATGGGGGTAACGCTCCAATAACATGAAAATGTTCAATGTCATTGAAGGAGGAATCATATTTTACACCCATGTAGTGATCACATCCACTATCCTGCAATGATGCGACACAATCAGAATAGTTCTGAGCGGTCCTAGATTCGCCCACCGCACTTGGGTCTCTTCTAAATGTATCTCTGTCAATAAGTGCATGACAAGCGTGCAAGATGGAACAGCGGTTTGCAACCTGTTGACATGTCATCTGTCTTATTGTTGCTCACGTTGCACCGGTCCGTTCATGACCCCATACTGGCTCAGATTTCGACTCGATATCTGGTGTTGCACACTAGTTGTCCAGCACGTTGAATATAAAAGATGTGAAGATGTTTAAAAAATTCAAAAATACCTATATGTGCATGACAAACGTGCAAGATGGAACAGCAGTTTGCAACCTGTTGACATGTCACCTGCCTTATTGTTGCTCATGTTGCCATGTTACATGTCACCATAATGTGCTGCAGCTTGTTCGTCAGTTGAGGTCGTCTAGGAAGCTAAAAAAAAAGATGCCTTTGTGGCTGTCTCCTACAAAAGTCGACACTCTGCTTTTCTATTTTGAGAACCTACAGGTGTATTTGTTCTTACACAAGAAAAATGTTTCATCACCTCATTCATATCCCATCTATATGACGCTATAGCACACTTTGAACAAATCTTGCATTCTACTGTTCTGCCCAGTTCTACAGATTAGTTGCAGTCCCTGCTCCATAACAGCTTTGTCAACACTTATGATTGTTTTCACATACCTGAAGTCATCTGGAAAGTGAAAAGATCTCATCATTTCAAGGACAGCCCCTCTCCTATAGCATATTCAGAACCTGCTGGCAAGGGCACACAAATCCCTTTAAGCGAGAAGGGAAAAGGCTTAAGACCTCAGGAATAATAGCGGAGTCACGGGACATCGCTACGCGGCTAACACGAGCCCCAACATGCCATGATGACGTCGCAAACCAGGAAAAAAGCACGCACACACAAACGTATCAGCTCAGGAATGCACAAGGAGAGGTGCTTTATTGGAATTTTCCTCCACGCTCACATACCAGCATTTCTGCACAAATACTTATAAGTGCATACAGCTTACTCCACCAACATATCAAGCAAAGTGAATACTGACACTCAACAATATATAACAAAAAACAAACAAATTCCATTCTCATGAACTCTCCTCTGCCGAGCGGCTTTCTCCTCCTCTACCTGGATGTTGACTTTTTCCCCTCACCTACATTCTGAGTGGGTCCCTGGTGCAGGAAAGCGTGCGCGCACACACACAGACACACACTCACATTTTCACACTCATAAACACAGTCTATTCACAGCCACATACATTCATATTATTCCTCACGTCAATAATTATCCAACCAGCGTCAAAACGGGGGGAACGCACATATGCGAACGCAAAACAATAGGTCTTCGTTCCGGTAATAGGAGCAAAAAAGAAACACAGCATCGCAGGAATGCATGTTCGCTATACATCCACCAAGAAAACGGTGCCGTGCTTCTGCGCAGCCATCATTATACAGGAGTGAATTCACTTCGTTTTCCTTTTATTTCCTTGTACCCATATATTTTGCAAGAATAATATAGAGCAGAACGGGTAAATGTGAACATCATTCGCTACACATTGTAGCTCTCATCATTTTTAAACCAAACCACTTAACATGTGTTCATAGGCCTTCACTAAATAGCTGAGCCGATAATGACTCAAAATAAAATCAAATAGAATAATCATTCTGCCATCGCTGGCTGCAAGTTTGGGTACCCAACAGAGCAGTGCGCTCCTATCAACACGTCTTGGGCTGGCCTTACACACACACCCGAAGCGTTTTTGAATACATTCTGCTGTCGCCGGAACAAAAGATTTATCGCGAGGGTACTACAATGTCAGCTCTCTTAATGTTTAAGAGATAAAACAGTGCGCTCACTCGGGGTGACGGATCGCGCGCTTCGCGCGTCCAAACCTAGAGAACGGGCCCGCGTTGCGCTTGCACGGGGAATCGCGTGCGTCGCGAGTCCAAACCGCGAGAACGGGCCCGCGCGCGGCTCGCGTGGGGCGCGGTGCGGGCGCACTGTTTTATCACTTAAACAGCAAGAGAGCTGACATTGTAGTACCCTCGCGATAAATCTTTTATTCCGGCGACAGCAGAATGTATTCAAAAATGCTTCGGGTGTGTGTGTAAGGCCAGCCCAAGGCGTGTTGATGGGAGCGCACTGCTCTGTTGGGTACTCAAACTTGCTGCCAGCGATGGTGGAATGATTATTTTATTTGATTTTATTTTGAGTCATTATCGGCTCACCTATTTAGTGAAGGCATATGAACACATGTTAAGTGGTTTGGTTTAAAAATGATGAGAGCTACAGTGTGTAGCGAATGATGTTCATATCTACCATTCTTGCAAAATATATGGGTGCAATGAAATAAAAGGAAAAAGAAGTGAATTCACTCCTGTATAATGATCGCTGCGCAGAAGCACGGCACCGTTCTCTTGGCGGAAGTATAGCGAACATGCATTCCTGCGGTGCTGTGTTTCTTTTTTGCTTTGCGACGGTCGACTGGTGATATCCTATTTATTTATTGATTTATTACATACGGAACGAAGATCTATTGTTTTGCATTCGCATATGTGCGTTCCCCCCGTTTTGACGCTGGTTGGATAATTATTGACGTGAGGAATAATATGAAGTTATGTGGCTGTGAATAGACATTGTGTTTGTAAGTGAAAATGTGAGTGTGTGTCTGTGTGTGCGCGCGCGCTTTTCTGAACCAGGGACCCCACTTGACAAGTAAGCGTTTGCCTTTTCGTGTGACACGAGTGATACATATATGTACTATTGCGTGAAATAGTAGTTTAAAAAATAAGGGTATTAGTCGCGTTTGCATTGCTATCTGTAGGATAGGACGAGCGTTTTTAATGGAATTGCCTCGCGAACCTGGTGAAGTCTTTGTTTTGTGCAGGGTATTTTATGAGTGCCCGACGCCGGTGCTGTTGTTGTTTGTTTGTTAGTATATATCTGTCACGTTCGTAGCGCTGTTCAAGCTTTGTTTTCTTTGCAAAAATTCAGACTTTATGGTATTAAGCTGTCCGAGTAGAAGTGACTTTCCCTGCTCGCCTAAGATAAATTGTGTCTTTTTTATATGCTTTCTTCAGACGGGGACAATGCAAATGAGTATTTAGCATTATGCAATAATTATCTGATAGCAGAAATGGGTGTCTTTGTCACAGTTTATTAGCGTGTGCCTCGTTATTTTATTTTTTTCTCTTATAGCTATGCGAGCAAAAGTGCGTGTAATTTTTCCCTGCTGTTTTCTTATTTTTTCTACTTTTACGCAGAAGAAAGCCTCCTGGTGAAAGCTGAAAGGTGTTCTATCAGTGGAAGTGGGGTTGTTTGTTTGATTTTGTTGGGTGTTCGATATCTTGGTGAAGTAAGCAGTGCTTAATTTCCCAGTCATGGGTTTTGGAGTAGAAATGCTGGAATCTGAGCACGGAGTAGAAATTCCTATATTTCTCTGCTCCCTAAGAAAATGTGTGCGTCGTTTTCCAAGCAGACAGCGTATAGTTTACGCGAAATAGAAAAATGAAGTTGTGTATGCTCTATGATTTTCTGACGCAGGCTTAGGCGTTTTCCCCGATGAGCACTATTTTGTATTCGATGTCGCATGTCTGAACTTGTTCAGTAGTGTCTTTCATGCTGCAATTTTTACCCTTCGCTAATATCTTGTTGATGTCATGTTGTGCTAGCCGCGTAGCGATAAGCGGTGATTCTCGGATTATTCCTGAGCGGTTCGACTTAAGCCTTTTCCCTGCTTACCTAAGGATATTCGTGCATTCCTGTCCTGTGCTTTCTTTACGCAAGGGCAATGCGACTGTGTATGTGGCATTATGCAAGAATTATCTGATACCAGACATGAGTGTATTTTTTTAGTTTATTAGCATATGCTTCAGTTTTTGAAGTCAAGCAAAAGTGCGCGCAACTTTTGCTGCTCTTTCCTCAAATCACTGCTTTTGTGCAGAAGAAAGTCGCATGGTACAGCTGAGAAGTGGGTTTCTCTGCTTGTTTGTTAGATGTTGTTAGGAGCTCGGTATGTTGAAGAAGTAAGCTGTTATAGGTATTCGTGCAGAAACGCTTGCATCTGAGCGCAGGATAGGAATTCCTGAAGCACAGCACCCTCAGTGTAAATTAATTATTTTGGATGTGAGTCTGCTTCACTGCATGACAAGGCTGAAATGGGAAGAGAGAAAAAATTGGAGCGCTTGATTAATAGCGATCCAAGTAACACAGCAATTATAGTCTTCATAGAAAGTAGAATTTTAATAGGCTCCTAAAATTATAGCTTTCTAGTAGTTTTTCTAAACTGCAATGCAACAATCATTTGCATGCCTAATAATCCTAAATTATAATTGAGCGTAGTACGGACTTTTTGTGATAGTCAACTGCAATGCAATAATCATTAATGTAGTATAGGAATGCAATCATGTTCCCGTAAAGGCGTGCTGTCTAGTACTCGGTCGAGCGCGAATAGAACTTTGCCACCAGGCTTTCGCGCCGTTTTGCTCGCAGGTGTAGCCTCAGACAACGAATGTATGAGCATAGAAAGAATCATGTATTACATAAGCCTGGTGATGATGTTGAATGGACTCACTTATTATTTTAAAAGAGCAGTGGTAGTTTACTGGTGATGTGATTCTAATGACCATGATGAGCCTTTGGGGTGAAAATCGATCGAAAAACCTATGCAATCATTATAGTAGAATAAAGGAAATGATCTTGGGATAGTGATTCAATAAATAATAGGTCCCCTGTCTAGAGCGTACGCGTCCTTGAGCCACGCAGGTGCATGATGACGTCATGCCATGGCGTCATTGCAGATTGACCTTGTCCAGTTGTGTCGTCGGTGCGAAAAAAAAAAAGCGGTGTAGCATTGGGACAATGGGATGACGTCACGATCAATGAGCAATGCAAAAAGAGGGCGCAGGAATGCACTTTTCTCTTAGCCTCTCGCAGGTGGTCGCCACAGAGGGCTCAAAGAGCGCGCGCGCAGGCGTAGAGGCCGCGGTGCGGCGCCTCAGTCACTTGCTTGCTGGATCTCGTGGAGTGCAGACATGTCCTCGGTTGCTCCGCAGTCTCCGTGCGGCTCAGTTTGTGCCTTGCTGTCGGATGGAGCAGTCGCATCGGTCTGCGCTCCTGTTGTGGTGATTTGTTGTGTAACTAATTCGTTCGCACGTGATAACTTTGTCCCCCCTTTGTTTGCGATTTTCATGCCCGTGCATGTCGGGCGCTGGTTGCTGTTGTCCGGGCATCCCCGCCATTTTCTATCTTCTTCTGCCTTGGGAATGAGAGTAGTGCTGGTGTGATTCTTAATAATTTTGCCATGAAATTAGTTGACAAAGTAACCGCTAGGGGGGGCCTGCTTATGTGTAACTTTATAGAAGAGAAAAAAGCATTATAAGTCAGTTCTGTGCCTGGCTGTTGGGTGGAGCAGTCGCATCAATCTGCGCTCCTGTTGTGGTGGATTGATTTGTTGTTAGCCTATTGATGGTTAGCATATTTACTCTTGCTTTCCCAGCCTCTGTATTACAAATGTTTTTCTCTTCGCATGTGCAGAGCTGTCCTAACCTGCCCAAACATGTCATGATGACGTCACAGGATGTCCGGAACTGGTGGTCATAGCTGCGATGCTTTGCAACCTGCCTCTGTGCTCCGTCGCCCAGCGATGGTCAGCGGCGTTTCCGGACCACTTTCTTCAAGATGGCGTCGTTGATGTTCAACTAAGCTCCTTCTCTTCACTCTATCCCTATCTATTTTTTTCTTTTTTATGGACACAGGTTGCCGCCAACGCACAGGGTGGTCTGGACACGAGTTAGATGCTCCCCAATTAGTGTGATGACTCATTGGATGATGCTGATTAATGTGGGGGGTCCCAATTAGCTCGAATTGCTAATTAAACGTGTCCAGAAGCCTTGTAGCGTTGGCGGCAGTCTGTGTCCAGTCCATACTACTATCAATGTGGATGTTACTGAAATTAGAATCATATTTCGTTACACTTTGAGATTACCGCATGCTGGTTTCAAAAAATGAAGCCATCTGTGCTTACTTAAGTTATTCAGCCGAGAGAAAATAGTTTTTACTTGCAAACAAGCAAACGGTTTCGTCACATTCATGTGCGGCTTATTTGCAGAAAGGCATTTCGAGAGTCTGTCCTGTACCTGTTCCTTGCATTTATCAGAACGTAGGCTCACAAGGAAAACCACACGAAGAAAAGTACACAGGCAGGTTCCGATTTCACGATTCTGAGGCTGGAACACAACAGACGGACAAACACAAAACATCCACAAGGTACCGGTATCAGGCTTTTTCGTCGATCGTGCATCATGCATGGACGGGGTGACATCTACAGGAGGGTGAATCTGATCCTCAAATCATCCTCAACATGTCATTTGGGCACTAATATAGCGTCCTCACGGTATCCTCAGAGCATCTACAGACGCTACGTGAGGACAACTTTAGAACAGCGCCAGAGCACTTCTAGGATGAACCATTCTTTTTATTTTTATTTTATTTTTATGTGCTGACACATTCAACCGCAATCAACGTTTTTTTTATTGCACATGCATAGAAAACAGTTGCATACGGATTCCATTCATATTGGTTAACTGCCGCAATAAAGTCCGGCTGTTCGTTCCTAGCGCATTCTACAGCGGACAATAAGCGCAGCGGTTTAAAAAGGAAGCAGAGTGAAATATAAAAGACGTAGAACAACCCACTCCGAAAGGTACTAGAATTCTCTTCCGAAGCGAAAACAGATACTATTTGTTGCTTATTATGCGACCCTCTGTGTGAAGGTTACGTCGACCGTCGCCTGCAACACAAAACGAAAGGTGAGCTGTCCACGTTTCTTTCGATTACGCAAAAAAAAAAAAAAAATACGCCAAGCGAAGAATTGATTGAAGTATGAGCTCTGAATCACGGCAAAGTCTATGTTTCTTACCCCTTTTGTTTTGACACATTCAGGTAGGACTTTTGGAAGTCAAAAACAGTGCGACAGAATCGCGCATTTCTGTCCTTTCCACGAGAAATGCTCCATGTATCGTAGACAGTCATCCTTTTCGGAGACAGAGAATTTTACGCTGGACCACCCTTTGTTTCAGAAAAATGTCAATCCGGTCCAAGGACCGGCCTAAAAACAAAACAAATGTGTTCAGGGAGTCTGAGCAGTGAAACTAAACAAAGTAATATTTCTGGTCCCGCTATCTACACACAGGGACGGGTACAGGACGTACCTGAATGACTCTTCACTGACAGTCCCTGAGTGTCTTCCTCAGGACGTTCTGGGGATACACCTCGAAGGACGAGGACACAATGACACTGTGGGGACATCCTGAGGACCGTGTGTGTTCTTGGGGATAGCAGGTGTCCACCATAGCTGGAACCAACACTGGGAACTGATTTGGTAACTTACGACACGAATTCAGAGTTCGACATACTCAAATTTGACAAATTTGATCAAATTCGAGCGGCAGAACAAAGCACTAACTGCAGTGTCAACAGAATCCTGATAGCCGGCGAAAAATACAGCAAACGATTCGTCCACACTCGGTACTCTCGTTCCCAGCCCACCGCAAAGAGTCAAACGGCCAAACCCTGCGGGGAACTATTTTCAGACGCGGGAGCCAAAAGCCTTCGCTGCTCTGAGGCTGCCGTGCCTGTCGACCATGAGTAAAAACTTGCAGCCAAAGAGAGGACGGACACACAACAACACAACAGCGAGAACTGCGGACTCTCAACTAAAGGATTTATTAACAATACGTCAGTTAAAAGGCGCAAGAAAGTATGACACAGATAGTGATAAAGGTAAGGATAGCGTGCTCCAACAAAGCTAGTCTCCTGCAAGATACTCGATCTCGAGTGGCAAGAGGGACAAAGAAGTCTGATTGACACACTTATCACCCAGAGGTGAGATAAGGGAGGCCTCCACAATCTCTCGAACATTCTTTTCTTTGAAGCGAGCACAAATGGTTGTAGCTTCGAACAGCGGTTTACATTTGCACGTGCGACAGTGCACCGCAAGGTGCCTGGAAGGGGTGGAGGCATCGACCATGCATCTGTGTTCTAGAAGCCGAGTATTAACACAACGTCCAAAAAAATGTTTTAAAAGAATGTTCGAGAGATTGTGGAGGCCTCCCTGATCTCCTTTCTGGGTGATAAGTGTGTTAGTCAGACTTCTTTGTCCCTCTTGCCAGTCAAGATCGAGTATCTTGCAGGAGACTAGCTTTGTTGGAGCACGCTATCCTTACCTTTATCACTATCTGTGTCATACTTTCTTGCGGCTTTTAACTGACGTATTGTTAATAAATCCTTTAGTTGAGAGTCTGCAGTTCCCGCTGTTGTGTTGTTGTGTCTCCGTCCTCTCTTTGGCTGCAAGTTTTCACTCATGGCTATGTACCAACTACCCCAGATTTCTACCCTGTCGCCCAATCAGAGACGATTTATTTTGAAAGTTTGAATCTGAAGCGTTTGTATCGCAAAAGTTGATTTATACGGTTTTATCTTGACACCGTGGATTTTTTCGTGATTTATTTTGAGGAGTTTATTCTGGAAGTTTATTTTGCGAAGTGTGAACCAGAGCGATCCCTTTTTTTCGATGGAAGTCCGCGTCGGACAATGTTCACCTTGCTGGAGTGTACTCGCCTCAACTGGGTGAACGTGGCAAAATTTACTACAGCTGTCCAAGTCTTGTGGTTCTCGAGCTAGCGGTTTCCGTGTGTACACTCCTCCCAATACATGGGACTGACGGCGGTTTTTTTCCTAAAACCGTTTCCGTTGCAGCTACAGAGTCGTATTTCACATAGTTTTGAAGCTCTCGACTTGCTCTCTCCAACCGCTTTAATCCCGTCAGCGCGCGACCTTGCGTTCTCCAGATATGGGCTATGGAGCTGGAGGGCTCTGGCGCTGGCGCCAGCGAGTCTGTGTGACGCCACTCGCAGACGCTTCCGTAAGTGCCCTTCCTTTAGTGCCGTAACTCGCTTACCTAACGTCCAATTTACTGGAAATTTTGGATGCGGGTGCTTCGTTCTTTGCGCTACAACTTTTCAATTCGCACCCCCGTCTATTTACTGCAGGTTATGGCGTTAATCCCGAAATTCCTTAGGCTGACTCTCCTTCTGCAATCTTCGTCCCAGTTTATAGGTTTGAACTCTGCGGGAGATCTGAATCACCTATTCACGAATTCCTGCACTCCGAACGCCGAACGCCTAGAAACTTGCGGCATCTTTCTATCCCTCTCCGTTCTCGAGTGAGGACAACATGGCAACAGCGGCTCGTTATACACGGGGCTGGGGACATTTTTTTCGATATCGGTTGTTTGTTTGCGTAGGAATGTGATTGAAGACTTATTTTAAAGGGGAAAACGTCCTCTTTCCAATGGCTGTGGTCGCCCATACGCGCGACTTTCTGCTTTCTAGATATAGCGCGGGAAGAGCCGTTACAGGTGGCGCCCTTGGAGCTTAGAATGCCCCCAGAGGGAATCTAGGAAGCGTTCGGACGCATGTCCAGAGGGCTCTCGCTCGGGAATCGTCTTTCGTCGTAGTTTTAGTGCCCCGCAGTGCTGTGTCTGTATTTCATGCCTTACTACCTGTTTCTGTATGTGTACCTCGGAAGACCGAAAGCTGTAGCAGTTCCTGAAATTAAGGTTGAACTTGAACTGCCGCTCTGCGGCTTGCAAGTGTGATGAGTTATTTACCTTGTTCGAAGTGATGAATTTCGAATTTGATATAATTTTGCTGTCTGAGACATGGTACAATGAAAATTCTGACATGTTTGTGCTTCCTCTTTATGAACATTTCTTTTTAAACCGAGCCGATACGCGCGGGGGGGGTGTGTCTATTCAGATTTCTCATAGTTTGGGAAAATGCGAAGTTATTCCTCAATTTTCGATTATTACCGAACATTATGAACTATTGACGGTTTCAAATAACAAGCTATGGTCTCTGTTATTTACCGTCCGCCAAACAGAAATATAGCTATATTTTTCACACTCATAAAAACATTCTCTCGTTTGCGGAGGACTATGGTTATAACCTGTTTCTTGGTGGCGACTTGAACATAGACATGAATGCAGCACCTCCCTTGCGAAATCGCTTTAATCAAATGCTCGTATCCTATAATTGCTTCAACACTATTAGTCTCCCCACAAGAATTACTGAATACTCTTCCACTCTAATAGATATAATATTGACAAATGTATCAACATGCGCTAATTTAGCTGGTACTATAACGTCGGATGTTAGCGACCACCTCCCAGTTTACTTGTTATGTAAAACTAAAATAAATAGGAAACGGACGCAAAGGGGGATACGCTTTCAAAAAAATACTGAGGAGTCATTACGTGCCTTCAAGCAGGATATTAGCTCTGAGAACTGGTCCGCAGTGTACGCTGAAAATGATGTGAGTGCTTCTTATTCCTTGTTCATCAGCAAATTTTCAAGCGTATACCGAAAACATTTCCCTGAAGTGAGTAATGTTATCCCTAAGAAAATTAGGGAACCGTGAATAACATCTGAGCTCCATAAACTTATAAAGGAAAAAAAATGTCATGTTCCAAGTCTTTTTGAAGACAGGAGAAAGCGAGAAGTTGCAGCAATTTCGACGCTTTCGGAATAAAGGAAACGCAGCGTTAAGGAAGGCAAAGATGGACTATTTTTGTAAACTCTTTTGCGATACATGGAAGCGCAGTGACTTAATGTGGAAGAACTTGAACGATATTTTGAACCAAAAGCCATCTCAGCAAAGTATCACTGAAATCACTGTTGATGGTGCTACATTATCTGGGAAATAGCTAGCAAATCGGTTTAATAATTTATTTGCTAATTTAGTTACTGAAAATCCAGCACCTGGTGCGCGAGAGTTTTTAAGGAACCCTGTAAGCGATTCAGCTTTTTTGCACCCAACAGACGCCGTAGAAGTGTGCAGTAACTATTTCTCACTCAGAAACTCAAAAAGCAGCGACATCGATGGTCTACAAATTCGTCCCATTAAGTATGTTATTGATGTAGTTGCCCCAGTTCTGACCTACATTTACAATCTATCACTGCAACGTGGTGTTTTTCCTAATGAGTTGAAGAATGCTAGAGTTTCGATCCATTATATATAAGAGCGGTGACAAACATGATCCATCCAACTACCGCCCGATATCCGTACCTTCCAGTATTTTCAAAGGGCCTTGAGAGGGTTATATATACCCGTTTGATGAAATTCTTCAGTAAGCATAAGTGTAATTATTGACGAACAGTTTGGTTTTAGGAAACATAGGTCAACGGAAATAGCACTGTTAAAACAAAAAGAAATAATTGTACAGAATCTAGAGAAGAAGATGTTAACTCTCGGGGTATACATTGACTTACGTAAGGCCTTCGACTGTATAAGCCATGATGTCCTGGCTGAAAAACTACATTGGTACGGAATCCGTGGCATCGCGCTAGACCTAGTAAAGTCTTATTTGTCTTCTAGAAAACAGGCCGTAGTTTTGAATAACTTTCTATCCGATTTTGGTAACATAAGATCTGGCGTTCCCCAAGGCAGCATTTTGGGTCCTCTGCTTTTTAATATATATATCAATGACATAGTAAACATTGCACCAGTTATTCACAGCTCTGTACAGTTGAATTTCATTAATTTCATTATATATGCTGACGATACCACTCTTTTCTTTTCGGGACCTTCAAAAACAGAACTAGAGCTCCTTGCTAATGAGACATTGCGGACACTAAAAACGTGGTGTGACTCCAATACTCTAAAGGTTAACACAAATAAGACTAAAACGATGTTATTTCGTCCGTTAAACAAGAAAATCGATGACGATGTTATGGTTTATTACAATGATACGATACTCGAGAAAGTCTGTTTCTTTAAAAAATTAGGGGTAATTTTCTCCGAGTACCTTACTTGGAATGCACATGTAGACCATGTTATGAAAAAACTAGCCGCAGTAAATGGAATGTTGTGTAGACATCGGCACACGTTACCAGAAAAGGTGAAACTACAGCTGTATAGTTCTCTATTTTCTTCTAGATACAATTATTGCTCCTTAATATGGTCTACCACAACAAAGAGAAATATACATAAGCTACTGACTTTACAGAAAAGAGCTCTGCGACTGATTGCAATGTCGGCCGTTCTTCACATACTGCAGATTTATTCAAGCGCTATAGCATAGTTTCTATGACCAACATTTACAATTACAATTTAACATTAACTTACTCAAGGAGTATTCGCAATGGCAATACGGCCTTCTTGAAATTGTGCAATTTGAGAACATATATACCGCCGTATGAACTACGTCGTGAACGGTGGCTTGTCCCGCTATGCTGAACAAATTATGGCAAGCAATCACTTTGTTACACGTCTGCCTCTGTTTTTAACCAATATATTGGTAAATCTCTGAACCCTTTGACTATGAGTAGGTATAAATTAGTGCAGTATTTTCAAGACCATAATTAATTCACAGTTGACTTATTATTGATAAGGTGTGTGATGAATTTATTTCTGTCTGACTTCTCAGCCTTTTTGACTGTATTTATGTTTTAAATGTTTTGGCTAAACCATATTCTTCTATGTAAAATTGTTGCTGTTGCTGTACACTGGGAAAGGAGCCTTGTCAAGCCACTAGGCTTTTTGTTCCTTTTCCATTCGAAAGATAAAATAAATTTCATTTCATTTCAAGGTTAGTTGTGTGCCAGTAGTGTCATGTTTCGTGCACCTTTTGCTTGGTATTCTTCCTAGCATGTGGGAAGGGAGTTGCCTCAGGACAGAAGCCGCCGATATTTCGAACAGAGACTGTTCTTCTTCCCAGAAGAAGAACAGTCTCTGTTCGAAATATCGACGGCTTCTGTCCTGAGGCAACTCCCTTCCTACATCTCTACCAGTTCGCTGGATTTCTACCCATCTACGTTCCTAGCATGTGGGTTCCTATAACATTGTCCGCTCAGTGCGATTATTACCCTATTGTTACCTATTGCCTTATTCTCCATCTGTAATCTCAGTGTGCTCTTACTCTGTTGGTTAACCTGTATCATCTCTTAACATCAGGTTGAAGATATCTCGTGTGATGCTTCAGCGTCCATGATACAGGGTACTGGTGCTCTAAAGATACAGATCTTCCTTTTTTTAGTGTGGAAGGAATATGCACAGAATGTAATAATCGCGGATGATACAACTCAACGTGCATTGTTCCCAGGCAGAAATCAGGACTGGTTCTCGAATGGTCCCCAAGTGGTTTCATTTGCAGTTGAATGGTCCCAGATGGGTCCCCAAGTGGTATTAATGGTCCCACTCTGGCTTTAAGCGGGTTCCACTCTGGTCCCAGATGGGTCCCCGAGTGGCATTAGTGATCCCATTCTGGCTTTAAGCGGGTACCATTCTGGACCCAGATGGGTCCCAAAGTGGTGCAGTGTTCCCACCCTGGCTTTAAGCGGGTTCCATTCTGGGCCCAGATGGGTGCCAAAATGGTGTGTGGTTCCCACTCTGGCTTTAAGCGAGTTCCATTCTGTGCCCAGATGGGTGCCAAAGTGGTGTGTGGTTCCTACTCTGGCTTTAAGCGGGTTCCATTCTGGGCTCAGATGGTTCCAGAAGTTCCAGCTGGAGCCTCACAGGTACCACGTTGTTCCTAGAATGGTCACTTGAGACTCCAAGTTGGGCAGCTTCCCAGCTTCCCCCTTTGAGATTTCATCTTGTTCACACTTGCCATATATCCTTCTGGTTCTTTTTTTTATCTATTACTCTGATCTATTTTAGCACATGCATGATCTCTTTTTATTGCTGTTTGTCCAGGTGCGGCTTCTGCGATCAAATATATGCTGTATCCCTGTAACTCCAATTCGTGCACATTCTCATCTGAGGTGAATATCATAACATATTAAGTACCAGAGAAATATAAAAAAATACATCTCAACAACAACAAAAATTAAGCTAAATAACTAGAAGAAAGACAACGAAAAAACGAAAGAAAACGTAACTGCAGAGGCTGATGCAATGTGAAGACGCTACGGCGGCTACAAATTCAAACTTCAAACGGCGAGAGGGAGAGGAGAGGGCGAGAGGTGAGAGTGGCAGGTGGCATGGCAGTTGGAACTTGGACGGGTCGCAGCAAGTTGGTTTTGTCTTCAGTTGCCGTCGCAAGGGTGGTGTATCTCCTGTGCAGTATTTACGTGTGTTTTAGTGGGCTTTGTAAGACAGTGCGATGACAATGGTTCCTGTGCAACACATTGTCGATTTCCCGGAAGAGTTTTGACGCCAAGAAAGAGCTAAACGGCGTAGGGGCAAAACGCACTGTGAAACGCCAATCGGACTGCACGTCGCGAATGTTTGCAGGTATGAGTGATGACCGAGATGTTTTGATTACTATTAAATAGGCGTTTCGTTTTCGAAACTTAGGAGGAACTTGAAGAGAAACAGGATAAGAAGATTCCGAACGTACGGTGAAGAGGAAGGGGGTGTCGCGACCTTCATGGAAAACAGGAGTGTCATATGTCATCTTTTCTAAGAAAATACAAGATGTGAGGTGGCCAACGAACGAAACCTCCGTGTGGTCCGTGAGTGCATCGCACAGTCAGGCGTATGCTTTGTCAAGACACAGTGAGTGATCAGACTTATACTACGTAGTATGAACATGTAGAGATGTATTGATTATTTCTTTCTGCTCAGTGTATGCTTTTAGCAGAAGAAACGGTATTTACTTGAGAAATATGTGCATTTCTACGCATTATTTTCGGTCATGCATTCAGTGGTCCTAGCTGCTAAGTGGCCGGATCCTGGACCACTTAGCCAGAGGGGACCACTGGATCAATTCCACTGGTTCCACTTCAAGTGGGACCATCGTGAAGCTGGTTCCACTTTCAACTGGTCCCAGTCACTAAGTGGGACACACTCAAAGTGGGACCTGTCCAATAAACCACTTTGAAGTGGTCCCACTCCAGAGTGGTCCCATTATGAAGTGGTTTAACGAACTCGTCCCTCATGGGACCACTTGGCAAGTGGGACCAGAGTGGGACCATTACCAGAGTGGGACCAGTTCGTTAAACCATTTTGAAATGGTCCCATTCCAGATTTCTGCCTGGGTTCTCACCCTCTTCGGGTAATGTCTTACTGACACCTTTGCTGTAGCCCCAGTTGCTATAGTTAATTGATCTTATTGAGTTATATATGGCTGGTAGCAAACAAAAACAATTGTCTTTGGACCCACGTAACAGCATATGCGGGAAGTCTGGTTAACCCGTGGTGCACAAGTTTTGGCACATTTTATGTGACACATAATGTATTATCCCTTGCTAAAACTCGCTTCCTAACTCGCTTTATTGTTTCAGATGCCTCCAAGAAATATATCTTAGAGCTATCATATAGCATCATCTGTAAAGGTGTCTAAGACGCTGTACAGACAAGAATGTGATTGTTCAAGAAACATGTCAGAGGGATGTTGAACGATATCAATAAAAGAATATAGAAGCTGCATGATTTGATAGTTCCTAATATACACAGCGCAATAGGGTGCACAAATTATACAGGATCACCACGAGAGACTTGGTATTACGCCATTTTAGCGTGTATGTAGGAACCTATTTGCTTGTAGATCCCAATGTAGGTCCCACAATCAAATCAGATCCTGTTTATATGTAGGATCGCATTTGCATGTAGGTCCCACAATTGAAGGGGATCCTATTTGTATGTAGGTTCCTCCATCATGTAGGACCTGGTGTCATAATACCATATGGAGTCAAGTAGGAATTTCCAACAAGGTGTTATCCCAACGCCCGCAACAAAGAGAAGCGAGAAACGTAAGGACAGGCTCCAACAGCTCCCCATAGCGCCCACAGTTTGAGATGATTCACACAACACCGGGCATAAGATCAATGAAATTGCGATGTTGTAGAAATTATGCATAACCAGCCGGCCAATCAGTGGCCTTTCCCTATAAAAAAAACAAAAACATAGAATCCATTATGATTCAGATATGAGGTTTAATATTGTTGGATTGGATCCCACATATGGTGAATGATGTTGTATGTGACACCAGCGAAGACAGGAATGAGTTTGTGTGAGGTCTCAAATGGGTCAAATGGGTCACAAAGGTATGCACATTGGACCCTCACTGGGGACCTGTACGAGGTCGAAAGAACACAAAAGGGGGTTTATGTGATCACATACATACCAAAGTCATGGGAGGATTTAGAGGTCAGATCGGAGAGGGGGATGTGGGGGGTCTTCAAAGGGGAAAAGTACAACCTACAGGGCTCACCCTATACCTGATTTCAACTCGTCTTGTTAGGGCGGTGGTCCCCCCCGACCAGTGTATGTAAGCTCGTAGGATCTCTGAGAATGTGGTGCACCTTCCAGCTCCGACAAGCATGTGAACCTGATCGACTGCTTTTTACATTAAAATTCAGTGTGCATTGACATGCCTACTGGCAATAAAAGGTCACTATATATGTGAAATGTACGAGTATTCTTATTTATGTCTCAATTTCATCATACACTGTATTGTACACTACAAGCCGTGCAACTTATGGTACATACGAGCCTATGGCGCTACATAGCAGGTTGACTACAGAACACTGACACAGTGGAGTGTTCAACTGTTGAGCTCCAAATTTCTGCTCTATGACTGTGTTTCTTGTGGTCAGGTTGTTGGCTATGCAAATGTAGCTTCTTCAAAAAGCGGTTCAATTGCTTGTTCTTACATGCAGCCTCTGCAACACAACACCTTGAGACGTGTCCATGCTGTACTTTGATGTACCATGATGTACCGTAATTTCACGCGCATTAGCCGCACCGCAGATAAGCCGCAGGACGTCTTTTTAGGAACGTTTGGCAAATTTTCTGGCAGGTAAGCTGTGGGCAATACGAGACTACTGATTTGTGCAACAAAGGAGACCATAGAGAAGGTCATAACCCCTGTGGTCCATAGTGTACAACAAAGGAGGTCAGCTCTGGAGTTCTACTTGAGAGACCGTGGTTCTACAAAGATCGGATTGTGCCCTTATTGGGCGTTTTTCATGGATGATGGCTCAGTGGTCTTCCAGAAAATGGGAATGCACCGGGAAGATCAACCTACTCGAATGTGGACCCATCCCTGTTACGCACTGTTCGTGCATCGGCAGGGCAATGCTTTTCCAGAGACACTGTTGGCCCTTTCGTTAAGAGTGGGGTATGGGGAAAATACCAGGAAAAAATAGTAATCAGATAACCCGCACCGCTGGGTAAGCCGCAGAGCGCCCCTGAGGAAAAAAAATCGCACATAAGCCGCGGCTAATATGCGTGAAATTACGGTGCCTCAGTCACTTTCCAATTGATTTGGAATGGTGGAGATGTAATACATCCCGTGAACCTCCATGAAAAGGCACACATTGGCGTCACATGGTTTGCGTAAACACAGTCCGGCACTACAGTCACGAACAACATGTAGATGGGAAAGTGAGGTGCTTGATACTGTTATTAAGTCAACGATAAGCCAGCAGCTTCTTTCTCCTTCACACAGAACTTCCAATACCTTTGCGATCCTGCCGTACCTCTTTTGCGTAGTGGTAATGACAATAGAAGTGCAGGTTTTTTTTTGGTCGAGTGTAGGACTTTGCATGAAACGTTGTCCCATTTGCCGTGGCTCTCTCAAACACATTGCATGTCCACCGTTGAGTTCCAAATTTTTCGTTTATGAGGGCAGTCTCTTGTGGTGTGAGTGTCAACACAGATGGGCTACGGAAAGATATCTTCCTGATGCAGTCACTTGAACACAGGGTAGGATCAGTACTTTTCGTTATTTTCACGCAAGCAGTCTTTGCAGCATCAGACATTAGACTTGTGTAGTGTAGATACTGCACTTTCTGTTGAAGGTAGTAACGCTCCACGATTTGCAGAGGGACACCTTTAGCTGCGCTTATCAGTCTCACGAGCCTGCCGTTCATACTCTCGAAAGGGAAGCAAGAATGTGCCCAAAGTGGACCCATCTTCGAAACACATTTCGGCAGATGCAGTAACTGGTGCATGTTATATGTCATAAATCCTTTGCCGTATAGCTCTTGAGCATTGAACACAAATCGTACTAGAAGCTCGTTAGCACAATCTATGTCCTCCTTTGAGACGGTTTCTTTCAGCAAGGTAAATATTGCTTGAGACAAAAGTTCAAAATGCCTGAGATATCTTGCAGGAAGAGAGCCTTTTAGCGCAAGTGGACCATAAAACAACTACCAGTTTTTCCATTCATTTGCCTTCCAGTCTTTACATTCCCTTAGAGATCGAGGCAGACGGGTAAATGAAATTGGTGGCCTTAACTTTAACAGTACGTTCTCTATGGCACACATTTTTGATGGGCCCCCAATATAGCAGTCTCCTGACGTGAACTGGAGCCAGCGTTCAGTAAGCTGCCTAGTCACACCTAACAGCACAGCGTGCATATAGTCCACTGATATCCCCCAAACAATGTCGAAGTTGGGCACACATGCTAAGGCCGTCGGTCCTTTTACACCACGGGAATCGCTTCCACTCTCCAGTGCTATTATCCCGTCTTCTGATGTCCCTGCAGAAGTCCGTTCCTCAGTTAAAACTGCATCCACAGGATACTTCATTGTACCTGTATAAAAAAGATGGCAGAAAGTATTTTAAGGCTCTTCTGCTGTCGTAACAGTGATGATAATTCTAGCATTTCACTAGAGCATACTTGCAACAGAAATGCATATGAAACTCTGTTCCTGGTGTCATACCTAAGTACCTCCGAATCTGACAACAGCAAGAAAACATCCACTGCTGGTTTCCTAATCAGAAACCATGTTAAAACTTTGCAAGATTATGTATTTTTGAGCTGTCATTGCTGAGGAAAAGAAACCACAACGATAATGATTAGGCTATGTTCGATGGAATAGGCTTCACTTATTTTCACTTGTGGGGGCATCTGCGAGCACTTTCTTATGCCAATACTTTGTCTCATGAGTTTCCTGCTTGGCTCTTCATAAAAAGCACATAAGCTTTCAGTGAAATTTCATGGCCATAGGAAAGAAATGCGAGCGAAAGTATACACAGCTTTGCATGAGGCAGTACGTGTTATGCAATTTTTTACTAAACACCCCCTTCGCTTGATAATTTTTGGAATTTTTGGCAACATTTGTCCAGTTTTTATGGGTGCATATCTCAGAAGCAGAAGTAGTATTGGATCAGGTCAAGTATCCGGAAACTCACACAGTCATCTGGACGCAATTAATTAGCAATTAGAGCAATTTGGAACCCCCACAATAATTAGGATCATTCAGGGAGTCATTACACTAATTGGGGAGCATCTAAGACGTGTCCAGACCACTGTGTGAGTTTCCGGATACTGGAGCTGATAAAAATAAAAAAATAGGTAGAAAATAAAATAAAAAGATAGAAATAGAGTGGAGAGAATCAATTTATTCGAAAATCAACGATGCCGCGGCGAAGAAACGGCTCCGGGGTGACCAGCGCCCGCCATGTTGGTAGTTGGCACCCAGCAGTTGCAGAGATCGACGACAGGTGGCCACTTAGTTGCAAGGCATCACACCAGATGGCGCCACCATCATAGCTCTAGACAAGAAAGACAGAGAACAAGATACTAGTGGCAGGTAAAAATGGCAGCACTGCTAAACAAGTCTAGGCATGCGAGAGAAACGGTCTAACCGCTACTGCTAAAACAGCACGGAGAAAACAGTACACATCGGGGAAAAAGGCTTATGGGGGCGATCGCTTAGGCCTAACCACAGCGTCACAACACTATGCAGCTAACACAAGGCGGGAACCACTGGGCACACACATCGCTAAACATGTGTCAACACGAACAAAAGGCTTGCTCACCGCAAAACAAGTCTAAACATGCGAGAAAAGGCTTAACACGAGCGCGGTCAAATCACTCGTTGGTGACCGCTAACCACGGCAAACATGCGAGAAAAGGACCGCGTCAAATTCCTCACCTTTTCCCCCGCGGTGACTGCTCATCAGCCAGGCAGAAACTGAGCGAGCGCGGGGAGCGCACGTCAGCTTTCCGCGACAGCCAGAGAGAAACTGACTGAGGCGACGCGCCGCGGCAGCTATGGATGCGCGCGCGCTCCTAGCGCCCTCTGCGCCACCCGCCCGCCCGCGGGTGTTTTTGGTTTCGGCTCTCCGCTGCGCGCCCGCTCCTGGCGGCGACGGGTGGCTTCTGAGTTTCGGTTTCACTCTCCTTTCTTTGCGCGCGCGCCTTTATCTGTATAAAGGCAGCGCGCACCGCGCTCGCGTCATCATTCTGACCGATACGTGGAAAACGCCATGTGTGGTTTATTCTCCTGCGTTTCTTGTCGTCGCAAGGAAAAGACAAAAAACGAGGAACTTCGAGAATTTATTCGCGGCATCGTGGAGGAAGCCTTTCAAGTCCACCGCCTGGAATGGTTGCAAGCGCATCAAGAAATGTGTCAGGACAAGATGAAGACGCTCGACCGCATCTTAGCGGCGGACAGACTGGCAAAAAATAAGTCCAACTTTAGCCTGGATGATTTGTATTGGGAACGCAGTTCCGATGTAGAGGACGACGACGACGACGTGTAAATAAAAGCGATGCATTACTCTTTGAGTCTCAGTCTCTTCTTTCTCTTCGTGCAACGTGTACGCACACAACATGCCTTCCCCCGAACCTTTTCGTTTCCGTCATCTTTTTCGCTGTATCTTAAGCGGCCCCTCCATGTGCGGCAAATCTACTTTCATTGCTAATGTGCTGAGGAACCTGAACGACGTGGTGGACAAGCCTCCGTCACAAATATTCTATGTGCAGATATATGCTTCGCCGAGCATGCAGGATGAATTCGGGGACTCTGTAAAATTTACCAAGGAGCTACCGCGAGAGTGGGACAAGTCGCGCGCTACGCTGATCGTCGTCGACGATCACATGACCGACGCCGGTTCCTTGAAGGAGGTGACCGATCTTTTCATTCGGGGTTCGCACCACGCCAACGCGTCGATCTTCTTACTCGTTCAAAACATCTTTTTTGACAGTAGCCATTTTAGAACAATATCCTACAACGCCAGTTACGTCATCCTGTGGCGCACCGTGCGCAGCGTGCACCAGATGGAACATTTCGGCCAACAGCTATTTGGCAGAAAAAGATTGGAGTATTTTCTGGACGCATATAAACAAGCGATGTCGTCGCCCCACGCATATTTACTCGTGGATCTTCACAACTATACGCACGAGGATCACAGGTTGCGTAGCAATATCTTTCCGGGCGAACGTCAATATATCTACGCTCCGAAATGAATCTCTGCCCTCACCTCACTTTCCTCAAAGTACTCTCCAGTCTACCTCCTCCGCACCGTCGCGACGTCTTGAGACGTTCGTCCTCGTCCGACATGAAACACCTCTCCGAAATTTGCCTCAATGTATTGAACGGAAAGGTGGCTCTAGCTCCAGATACCTTCGCGCGTTTGAAGAAGCATAAACGCTTTTTACGACGGCTCGCCTACAAAAAGATTCACAAGAATCCGCAACGTTTGAAGCGCTATCTGTCTCAGCAGCGAGGACAGGGCGTTCTTTCGTCGGTGGTTCCTCTCCTGCTTTCCTCCGTGTTGAACCTTTTTGCCAATGGCCAAGAGAATTGAAGTGACCACCTCCTCGTCCATCGGAAACATTCTTTCCTCGAAGGAGAGCGACGACGTCAAAGTGAAACTCATACTGCAAGCACTGTATCGCATACTCAAGCAGTACGGATTTGACCCCTACGACAATAAAAACAAGGCGTCCGACGCTACAAGTGACTGACTATTCACTCCTCTCTCCAGAGGTGGACGAAGAGGAAGCGGAAAGGGTCGTCTCGGAATTAAAGAAGGTTCTTTCCTGGGATCGTCAGGGTTGTGTCTCCGTGTCGGGCAAGCCGATCAGACACTCCTCCGTTTACGAACTCGTCAATTATTTGTTGCAACGTAAGACGGCAAAGAAACCTTCCTGGTTCCCCAAAGTCTCGAAACTATTGCGTTTGATTTCTCTGCCCAAATCTCGCGAGCCTCAACAGCAGCAGCAGGCCTCCATTGCATGGACGACTTATGGAGGGATATGAAAAGCCAGCGGGTGGTTTGGGGGGTGTGGAACGCTATGGAAAAGCGCATCACTTGAGCAAAAAGAAGGCTCTTGCCATTCTCAGAAATCTGGATGCCTACACGCTCCACCATCCGGTCAGAAGAAAGTTTAATAGGAGACACATCATCGCGCTCAAGATCAACGACGTGTGGCAAATGGACCTCGCCGACTTTTCAAAATACAAGAGATTCAACGGTGGCTACCGCTACATTCTCGTGGCAATCGATTCCCTCTCCCGCTTTCTGCGCACCCTCCCGCTAAAGAAGAAGCGCCCCGCCGAAATGAAAAGGGCCATGATAAGACTTTTCCGGGGAGGTAACGTACCTATACGCATCTTTTGCGACAGAGGAGGGGAATTCTACAACAAGACCGTCAAGGAGTATCTCTCACGAAAGAAGGTACACATGTATTCCACCTTCTCTCCAGTAATCAAAGCATCGCAGGCTGAACGCGTGATACGCACTGTATGCGACAGAATATTCCGCTATTTTAGAGTAACCGGAAAATACCACTTCGTTTCCCCGCTTCCCAAGATCGTGCGCGACTACAACAACACCAAACACAGGACTCTGGGCATCAGCCCGTCCGAAGTCACACCCGAAAACGAATTGGAGCTGTTCAATAAGATAAGTGGGAAGCCCGTCGTACCCTCCGTGAAAAAGAAGCTCAAAGTGGGGGATAAAGTGAGGGTCCTACTACACAGAAAAGGTTTTCATAAGAGCTCGGAAGGGAGTTGGTCGCCTCAGATTTTCACCGTCTCCCGCCTAAGAGACACCTCCCCTTCCGTCGTGCACCTGGAAGATTACCGGGGTAAGGAAGTGGACGGTGGAGGTACTCGTCGTAACCCGAGACGCCAATCAGCCTTGGCCAGTAACGAAAGTGCTGAGAAAGAAGCAAGTGAACGGTCAGAGCTTCTCCTTGGTTCGCTGGTTCGGTTACAGTAGTCTAGAAATGTAGCCCACCTAGCAGTGCCTATCTAGCAAAACAATTGCTAGATACGCTAGCTAGCGTATTTAGCATCAACAAACAAGACCGCCCCCGTCCCCACCCCATCCCGCTCTTCAGAATGTTTATTAGGGTTAAACCACGTGAGCGCCAGCCCACAGATACCGACCTCACTGTATCATCTGAGGAATAAACCACGTGGGCACCAGCCCACTTTCACGACTCCATCTGGTAAGCCATCCCTGCAACATCCCTTTCTTAATATTATAATTAGGTGCACGCCCTACTGTGTTTTAATTATGGAGTAAACCACGTCAGAGTGATACCGACCTCACTGTGTCATCTGAGGAATTAACCACGTGGGCACCAGCCCCCATATCGTAAGCCAGCCTCCAGCGAGTCCCTCGCACGTGCAACACGCGCTTCTTATTATAATTAGGTTGCATGCACACCTACTATGTAATTAACTAAGACTGGGCACGCGCCTCAGTCTTATAAAAACGGTGCATGCAAACGGAGATTAGTCAGAACAATAAAAAATGGCAGACCAGTTCTACATCAATTTACTCTCAAACGCTTCCACCGATGTATTTCCTAATAACACGATGAGTAAGTTCAGAGTTAAACTTGCTCATCCCATGCACTTAGATGGGAAGTGGGAAGTTGCCCTGACAGAGGTGAATGTCCCGTTTGCAATTAAGAACGCCACGGACACTGTTAACGCTATATCTGAAACTAGTCTCTTTGCTCCTACACTCACAACAGAGCAAATTAAGTTTCGCGCAGGAGAAAACATTATCTTACCAATTCGACAATTCCTAATGAAACATTTAAAAAGCCAAGCAAGGATTCTACATGTCACTGGACATTATGAGCTACAACTGCCACTCAATACCGGACTTGAGTTGAGCCTAGCTCTCTCTGCCAAGCTTGGTTTTCCTGAAAAGATTATTGGATGTTCGGAAGTGGATGAAGGTCAACCAGTAAAAGTATTGAAGTATCAAGAGGATACAGAAGAAAAAATTACTTTAATCATGTACCGCTCACGTACAACAAAATATGAAATTCCAGAAGGGTATTACGAGTCGGGAAAGGACCTAGTTGATGCAATAAATCATGCATACCGAACAAAGCTAGGGCTACCAGAAAGTGCACGTGTTTTGTTTTATAATCCATACAATGGAGTTTGTCAGCTGGAAGGTCGTAACGAGGGTTATGTCACATTTCATCCATATTTGGCTCTGATGCTTGGATTCGGAAAAAGGACAACCTTCTCAAGTTTTGCTGTAGCCCAGCGGGATGTCTGTCTTTTTTCAGCACAAAATTATATCTTTATTTACAGTGACATCATCGAGAATGAAGCTGTCGGTGATATCATGGCACCTCTTCTCCGTTTACTCCCTTTCAGAGTGCAGAGTCGGAATGAAGTGATTTCATATTCTTTCACTAATCTTTACTATAAATATGTGATAACAAAAGAACTGACCACCATTCAAATCGAACTGGCAAACGAGACAGGTGATTTCATTCCATTCATTGCCGGCTCAGGACGTGTTGGAGTGACACTGCATTTTCGAAAATGCACATAACACAGGCACCCCGTTGCATAGCACATTATGGTACGGGCAAACGTGATCAACCACTGCCACATTATTCAGCTCCTCTTTATCAAGTCGGATCTGGTTATTTCTCTGATTTAGTGCAGCAGTTTATACCTATACTAACGAAGAAGGTAGCTCCCTACGTGAGTCGAAAGCTCCTCGACACTGGACGACACATAGCAGAAGAAGTTAAGCAGGGATCAACGTTTAGAGAAGCTCTAAGGAAAAGAATTGGTGGTACAATCCATTCAACACGTGACGAGTTGCTTCAGAGGCTCAGAGGAAAAGGAAGGAAAAGAAAACAATCTGTCAAGAATAAAAGCAAACATAAGGGGGTGGGTCGGTCTGTAAAATCTCTAAAGAAGCGAAGAAAGGTCGATTTTTTTACTACAGAAAATGTCTAGCATCGCAATAGTACATAAGAATTCCTGCCTCTGTACCACGAACCAATTGGAACTGTTTTCTCTTCCTCCAACAAACTTTTCCTTGGAGAAGTCAGAATATGTGGAGTTTTTTCCAGTCTCTGCCCCTACACCAAGTGGTGTAATCGAATATAATGTTCCAGGTCTCGGAGGTGGATTCTTTGACTTGCAGTCTAGTTTTCTACACATTCAATGCAAAATTGTACGGAAAAATGGAGATACAGCATCAAGTACAGTTGGCAGTACAGTGACACCAGATAGTGTGATACCTGTGCAAGCATTTGCATCCTCGCTCTTTCATGTCCACGTCTACCTTAATTCGACACTGGTTTCTAACTTCGAAAATTATGCATATCGTTCATACTTGGACATAATAACAAATGCTAATAATGTTACTCAAACTCACACCCTCTCTGCAATGCTCTACGAACCAGATCCAGTGGGAGAATCTGAAAATTTTGCCGCTCCTGTTGAGGCAAAATGAATTTTGTACGCTACAAACGGACCAAAGGTTCGACACTCTGCGATCTTTATTCCCCTATCTTCAGTGATATATGTCAACAGGTAAAGTTTCTTCTCAATGGAGTCGACATAAGAGGGTAACAGACAAAGGAATCCATTTAAACTTGAAAATTTCAAGCTTAAGAGAGTTGTGGTTGATGTTGGTGGACAACAGTACACAGATAACTTTGACTTTCAACGATCGATCTACTCTAAAGGATATATGAATTTGCTTCACAAGCTGAAGCGGAAAGACATACCTCTAGCTCCGGCTGCATATGAGAAAGAAACGTTTATGCTCTACTACCATCTCACTCCAGATGTGGAAGTGCAGTAGCTGAGTCCTGTGGTACAAGCCAATGTTCGTCTCACCCTAACATTTGGTGGAAATCTTACAGAGGCTGTTACAGTTCTCTTTGTTTCAGAAACACCTCGTGTGCTAGAAATCAACAAAGACAGACGAGTCCAAATTCGTATAGAAAAAAATGGAGGAATGGGAATTTTATGCAGCCTTTGCTCGAAATCACTGCACAAGGCCACTGTTTCGTGGAACATTTGCATGCAATGAAATTGCAAGTCAAAAAGCTGAGCCAGGGCTGTATGTTGTAAACACAGCTCCTAGATCCTCTTCTGGAGAACACTGGACCTTATGTTACATCTCTAAGAACAACAGCATTTCTTATTTCGACAGCTACGGCATACGACCAGTTTGCAAAGAAATCTACCAGTTTATTCACCCAACATCTTCCTTTCACTACAATGCAAAACGACTTCAGGGATATGGATCTGCTACATGTGGACTGTACTGCTTGTATGTAGGTAGTCTTCTAGCCTGTGGTTTCTCTCTTCAAGAGTGCACTCAGAAGTTTTCACCAACCAACTTCAGACACAATGACAGATTGATAGAAACACTTGTTCGAAAAAATTTCCTAAGAAAAACTGAGGATATGTCATGCTGTAGTGTACTAAGAGCATTCAATAAAATTTCAGTTTGCCTGAAAAGAGCTTTATTTGTCAACTTAATTTGCACACTATATAATGAATCATTGGTAATAAAAAAAAATCTCATCTGAGATAGGCTATTTACAAACAGTGACTTGCAAACAAAGACATTCTTGATGATTACATACATGCTATTAGAAACTGGTTATTTCATACACATATATAATCAAAAATTTTCTGACACGGATCATTTACAAACAGTGACTCTTATCTGAGACAGGCTATTTACAAACACTGACTTGCAAACAAAGACGTTATAGATTACATACACGTTATTAGAAACTGGTTATCACATACCCTTATAATCAAATCTTAGAAAACAGGTTATTTCACGCACATATAATCAAATTCGTCTGAGACGGTTCGTTTACAAACAGTGACTTGCAGACAAAGTCAGTTGTTATTTCCATCGCAAATGCATGCAGCAGTATGGGAAAAGCAAACTGTCTCTTTCACTCACATCAAGAGCTACACATTACTTCAGGAAGACATGAAATTCATCAGACCAGGTCTTAGCTTAGTCATCACTCGTGGCTAACAAATATCCTCTAGCTCCTAACTCACAGTTGTAAGTAATCCCACACTGACAACCATAGATGTGGAATAATGCAATAGGTTAGTTCATGTTCTAACATGACATCGTTCTAATATATGACAAACCATAGCTATATGGATGTAACATCTTTATTACAATTTTTTCTGTGGGACCAGGAATAGAAGGGCAACATCTGTTGCGGGGTGATAACAGATGAGTTCCCTCCTACTCCCGTATGCCAACCTGTAATGAAACCTCGTGACGGTGCACACCCCAACACCATCGCTTCATTAGAGAGACCAATCTGTACACATTAAAAAATTCAACCATAGCCAAAAGGTAGCGTGTCAATTCCATCAATCACAAATGAAGCGTTTCGTATCCAGTGGATTGAGGGCTATTTTTGTCCACTGACACACTTTTTGTTGACATTGTCCTGTGCACAATGAGGTTCTGTTTAACTTTAATGCATTGTGCCCTGCTCGAGAGCATTCGTGTACATAGTGGAGTTTTTGTGCTTCACATTGTTTAACACACTTAGCACGATTGTACTGCCTTTTTGCTGCACAGATCGAGGGCGTACAGCTTGGCTTCAGACAACAAGAAGCCAAGAATGTGATCACGAGGAAGCTCATTTTAAGCTTTCCTAGTACCATCCTGTTTTTGTCGAATAGAGTGGGTGATCAGGGTCATATTCAGAGTTGTCTAGATGCTCGTAAGCTAGTTCGTGGAGTACTTTATCGTCACTCAGCATCACAATGTAAGAATCAGTGTCCATGTATACAGTCGTGTATCAGGGGCTACACGGAGAAGATGGTTTATGATAAAAATCAAACATCTTCAGCCTAGACAATTCCAATATTGTGAAGCCCAGGCTACAGCGGTTGCTTCATGCGAAGAACAGACTGACTAAATTGGAACAAGATGACGTGAGAGCTCAGCGGGCGGAACTGTTTCAAGTTTGGTTTACGTAGAAGCTTCAACACTTGCACATCTGTTACTGTGAGGCGACAATTACGAATTTCTGACTTGCATACATGTCCTGCCCATATACACTATTAATCATTAGCTTTGATTGCTGTTTCTCAAATGCATTGTAGCTCGCTTCCGAAGTTCGTGATTGAAGTCGACATAGATCGCAGAAAGGGCTTTTGATTGAACTTGAGAACCTGTGAACTTTAGTGAGACACAACCCCAAATTGCAGATACAGTTGCAAATTGCGATAGTGGAGGAAAGTGCCTATCTTTGTCAAATAATGTTAGCAACAGGTTTGCTTCGGTAGCTTTCTGTGGAAGATTGAACTTCTTCATGAGCCCCTTCTGATAGCCTGACAATAGCTCATAACGAACGGACATTTTTTTCAGGGGCAACGGACGATCTCTGTGGGCGTTCATGAGTTGCTCGGTCATACACTAGGTCTACCTCAAGAAAGTAACCCACAGGGGCATCATCTCGTATACTGAGCTATATCCAAGTTAACAATTCCTCCTCAGTGAGCCACTCAAATCCTCCGTAAGGCAATGGTTCTCTTATGACTGCTCCATACAGGCCCATTTACATCAATGTAGTTAATTATCTTTTTTCTTTTTTGGGATCAAACTGTTCTGTTCCTGGCACATTCGCAGTTGCTTTTCTCAAGGAGCACTGTGTGACACCTCCTCGTAAACCATTCTCAATGAGCAGGTACGCGTTGGGGATCGTTAATTAGTTCTAGTTCTACCTCACTCATTTTTAGTGCACAAGACATGCTTAATCCTGGAAGGGAAACAAAATGAAACTGTTCAATCTTGTGCACATCGTGTGTCCACTTTCGAAAGTTCTGAAACACCATCTCCTAAAAGCAGTGTGTCTGTCAGAAGGTATAAGTCCGAATACTCTCCAAGAGTCTTGAGCCGAAATTTTTCATACACATTCTGCGCGTGGTTGTAGTCTTGTTCACTTACTTCGGTTCATTCAAATGTTAAAGAACTTATCTCGAGGTGGTAGCGAAGGCTCATCATAGATTCAAACTGTGACAAAAGTTATAACAGAAGACCCCCTTACGAACAACCAGCTGAAGTGTTCCTCATTTGGAAAAAACTGGCGAAGGCATTGAAAGTTGGATTCACCTTTATCACGTAGATTTTTCACCAGTGTTTCAAGGCTTGCGTTCAGAAAACTCAAACTGTCCAAGAATCGATAAGAGCCGATGTCAATTGCTTTAAATTTTTGACAGCTGGTGGCAATCACGTTGATGTCTGACTTCTTAAGCAGATGTAAATGAGACAGGAGAAAACTCATGTCATAGTTAGCATTATGTGCAATGATTGGAATCTTGGGTGGCACTCTCAGTTTCAGGTTACACGTCTGACATAGTGTTTGTCGAAATTCTCCGCTTACATGGTCATGGTCTCGAACTTTTTGTCTTTTAGCAAAGGATTCTTTGCAGATATTACAATGAGTGGCTGCTGTATGTTGACGCTCATTCTCTTCAGTCATTTCTAGAGGTGCAAAAGCATGTATCCATCCTAAAATTTCGTCATGCAATTTCCGCAGCAGCTCCATAAATACTGTGACACAATTAGGACCACGGAAAAGATGCTTTTGCAACACGTGTGAGTCGGATGCACGTATAACCAAAAGGCAAAATGAGGAAGGACAGTGATCCTCATACACGTTTGTTTCCTCCAAACAAGGTGACAAAACACTTTCAAAATCATATACACAGTAGAAAGGGACTTCCGACATGAGATGTTCCCCGGCAAATGCTACCGTCTCTCCCTTCTTAGGGTAAATTGTCTTAGCAACCTTCTGATGCAAACACATCTTTAAATGATCACTGAGGATTCTGTCTGATGAGAAGCCCATCATACACCTCTTGCAATGAAACCGTCCGCTAGGTTGAAATAATCCATTAAAATTTGTGATAAGCAGAAAATGAGAGTCGATTAGCAACAGATCCACATGTTTCTCACGCTCGTCATCGACAACCTTGATGGGGTACAGAGATTTGTCTTCCCTTTCGTAGGCGTACACATTGATACTGATACCATTATTTTTTTCGAATGCTTCAACCTCTTTTGGGAAAGCTACCGGGAATGTTTTCGGAAAAACATACTCAGAAATATATGGTCTGTAGATGCCCTACGCCTGCGATAACCAGTAGCAGGATGCAGTGCAGCTATTACAGAGAAGGCAAAACACATGTTCTGCTCATCTTCATGCAAACCAAAGTCCACACACAACAGAGAACGAAACTTATGCTTCAATTCTTGCGGTAACTCAAACTGGGCACATCCAATCAGTTGAGGCATCAAACGTCCAATGTTCATGATACAGGCATGAATGCGAAAGAGAAAAAAACCTGAACCTTCTACTTCGAGGTTTTCCAAATTTTGTGCTATTTCAGCAGTCACTTGAGTGATAGAAGGTTCTACATCTGCCTCTGACCATACTGTCACTACTTTGGAAGGCACGAAACTAATTTCGAGCTGTAACTCATCGTCTGGCGTGTGACGACCAAGTTCCACTTTAAGCAATACAAAATAGCGCAGTGGGAAACCAAAGTGTCGTAAGACATCAGCAATGTACTGTCTGTACTCGTGAAAAAAGGTTGTAACATCATGTCCGCTAACGTCCCTGTCGTGTAAATGTAGCTCGAACCGATTAGTATAGTTTCGCAGTGTGCACAAAGTCTCACAAAAAGGAATGCAGGGGGCTTGAAGATTGTGAACATTTGCCAAGTGAATCTGAAGACCTAATGCTGTTGCATAATACTGCCGTTCGTGCTGGGAGCATAAGTGACACGTCACCATATCTCATCACTTTCTCTTCGAATTGGTGAAGATAATATCTGGCGAAATGACTTTTTTACCATCTTTGGTAAACCGTTCTTTCTTCTCCATTTTGAGATTTGGAAGCAGTCGCATTTCCTCTAGCTCTTCCTCCGACAATTTTTTGAAGCGTCCAGGTAGATACACTTTCACTGGCTTGTCGTTTTCCATGCGGAGCTCCACGTATACGGCCTCGCCATACATAGTGTCAATTTTCTGAATGTCCAGCACTTCGAACTTTTCGTTTTTGGGTATGTTGCTCATTTTCTGAATTTCACCGTCACCACATTTTTTCAGTTTATCCAACTTTTCCATGACGGATGACATAGCTTACTTGTGTTATGGAGGCTTCGCTGTTATGATGACAATTTGCTTTCTCCTCTTGCTGTATAGAATGAACTGAAAGAGAAGAATAGATTTGTAAACTCTTACATCTTCCACAGGAATATGTAACACACCTCCTCAGTCTGACGTTCTGAATGAAGAACCACTCTCTATATATAGCGATTGCATGCAGCTCTCTAACATGTGTGCACAGCCTTGAACGTCTACATCCTTGCAACGTTATACGTGAAGACATGTTTCAGCGTGTCCTATCTAACTTCATTGGTCTGGTAACTAACATACCTGCGTGCACAACCTTGAATGTCTACAACCTTGAACGTGTGTACTTCGACTTTGGGCAAGCTTAGAGCACAGACTTGTCTTTGCTTTTTGTTGTAACCTTCCATTATGGAATGCTCCTGGTCTGATAACTAACACGGCTGTGCGCAACCTTGAATGTCTACAACCTTGAAGGTCTGTATTTCAGTTTAGCCAATCTGAGAGTGATGTACAGGCTCGTCTTTGCTGTAACCTTCCTTTATGTAATGTTGTGATTTCATAGCATGCTTCATTCGTTTGCAAAAGATGGCTGAGGTTGGACCTTATAGGTTTACCACTCCGGTCTCAATGACCATATCAGGTCAAAGCCAGAGTGGAAAGACGACACTTGTTACACGTCTAATTAAACATAGAGCTGCTGTCTTCGACAAACCATTTGATCATATATTGTACATATACTTGTACAAACAACCAATCTTTGATAATTTTCCAGAGGTAACCTTCAGTCAGGATATTCCTACTAATCTTGATACTGTAAGAAATTCTTTAATTATATTTGATGATTGCTTAGCCGACAAACAAAGGCTCAAAGAAATCTGCAATTTTTATGTAGCTGGCTGTCACCACCTCAACTGTTCAGCTATTTTCATAACACAATATTTATTTATTAATGATCCTCTGTATAGATGCATTCAGTTTAACAGCAGTGCCTTAATTTTATGTCGTTCCGCCCGCACTGCGGACCAAATGCAAATACTTTCACGACAACTGTTTGGTCGAAAGAAAAGTGAACTACTGCCAAGTATATATAAAGATGCTTGCAAGAAACCATATTCATACCTTGTAATTGACCTATCCCAAAACTGTTCAGACCAATTTAGGGTGTGGACTAATATATTTCCAGACGACCAGCGACAAATAGTATATAAAACATGAAACGTGTCAAGAAGAATATTCATTTCCTTCAGTTGCTTGCTGATGCAAAGTTGCCGGAGCAACGTTATTTTCTCCTGGAACATGCTACGAGAGAGCAACTAACTGCTATTCGAGAGATTTGTATGAATCTTTGTAAAGGAAACATTAAGGTAGCTCCAAGAGTGAGAAATCAGTTGCAACCTTATGCAACACCTATCCGCTTTTTGGCAAAACGAGACACTACAGGAGTGAAGAAAGTTCGAAAGGTATTGCAACAATCTGGTGGTTTTCTACAGTTCCTTTTGCCACCTTTGCTGGGTCTCCTCTCGACTTTAGGTGGAAGGGCGATAGCAAAAGCAATCGGAGTGTAGTCGATGCAGAAATACGAGCTTGTGCCTTACCGGGAAACCCCCATCCCACAGATATTGAAGAAAGATGAACCAGACGATATCAAAGCAAAAGAGATAATCCAATATCTTCACTCCTTGCTACATCCCACTGTGAGTGAGAGCACACCTACACTGGGTTCAACAACAGCGAGAGAAGAGGAAACACAGACCGAGGAAAAAAGTAATACTGTCGTTGATTTCATGAGCAGTGGCTATAAAATCAGATCAGAAAACCTATTACGTCTTCTGGAACCAACGATCTCATGGGATAGGAAAACATTTCAGATAATTGTCGACGGTGAGCGAGTAGACAATACTAATATAATTGACCTCGTATACTATCTCGTGACGAAAGCAAGAAATGTTCAAAGACCACCCTATTTTGATCGGATTTTGCCGCTATTGGTCAAGCTAAACTTACCAGCACTTATTGTGCACCCATCTCGTCTTCAAAAACATACAGCAGAGAAAACTCTGGCCACTCCTTCACCTCATTCCGTAAGTGAAGCTTCCACACCTCGACGTGCGTCACCACCGCTCACACGAGCCGCGAAGCGCGCACGACAGCTCACATGGACACCGTACTGAACTCCGAGGAGAGAGGCTACTTCGAAGAAAAAAAATACTGTCACACTTCCCTCCAAGACATCATAAAAAGGTATTAGCTATGCTTCAGCTGATGACAACGGTTCTGGCTTACGACGAGTACGGAAGAGTTATCTGTCACGGAAAGGTGGTGCCACACTCATCTATTGTTGAGCTTTTGAAGTACGAACTTCACAACAGGCAACCTCCCTGGATGAGAGGAGACGTTTCAGCTACAATCAACGCTTATCTATCACTCGATGCTCTTAGAGTTTGCAGTAGGAAGAAGTACTAATGGCAGCCTACTATGACCCGCAACATGTCGGCAGCTTTGGTGGAGTGCAGAGACTTGCTCGAGCCATGGCGAAAAGAAGGACAAAGTCACTAAATTTCTGGAGACAAGTGATGTGTACAGTTTGCATAAGGAATACAAGCGACCCACGAAGTTTCGAAAAACCATTGCACTTGGACTTCGTGAACTATTCCAGGCTGACCTAAAGGATTTGCAAAGTCTAAAGAACCAGAACGATGGTTTTCGCTATTTGCTCTTTTGTATAGATGCTTTCTCTCGGCTTCTTGCCATTGTACCTATTCGTAATAAACGATCTCCCGAGGTTATTCGAGCTTTTAAACTTGCCTTTAAAAGAATTGGGACACCCAAGCTTTTGCACACAGATCGTGGAACAGAATTTACAAACAAGGTGGTACAACAGTTTCTGAAAGCAAGGGGGATCCGGCTCATCCATACAAATTCTCCTATGAAGGCCAATCGCCGAGCGATGTCAGCGAACAATTGTGACCACACTGTACCGTATCTTCACATTCCAGGGTCACAAGCGATATGTGAACATTTTACCTCAAGTAGTGAAAGCTTACAACAATCGCGTACACAGATCGCTTTCTGCCAGACCAGTGGACGTAAAGAAAGAAAACGAGCACATTTTCCGAGAGAGACTGTACCCCAGCCCGGTTGGACCACCAAAAAAGCCGCGCTACGTTGGAGACGTAGTGAGAATTGCAAAATACAGACATCAGCTAATAAAACGTTATTTAGGGTCATTTACGTCAGAACTCTTCGTGGTGAGAGCGATCAAGTTAGGGTATCCTAACACGTACCTATTACGTGATCTTAAAAATGAAGACATCATTGGTGGGTTTTATGAGAGTGAAATTGTACGAGTGAGAGAGGTTCCAAAAGTAGAGAAGATCATAAAACGACGAGTTAGAAATGGGAAGCTTCAGTACTTGGTTCAGTTCACTGGCAGTCTGGACAAGAAGTGGATCGCAGAAAATTACCTTGGTTTGTAATGACCAGTCAAGACAAGTCAGCCGCCGATGACACAACATGGCCTGAGGTTGATCCTCGGCTTGATGGCGCATGGTGTCATCATCAGACGCAGATGAAGAGCAGCCTGTGCTAGGTAGAGATGTGTGTGGCAGATGGAGAAGAGGTTACACACACGAATTTCGGATGCAGCCTGTGTGTCGTCTCAAACACGTCTCCTACAAGAGATATTGGAATGTGGGTTAACACAAGTAGGCAAAACTTCGCTCGTGGAAGCTTTTAAAATTGTGACGGATATGGTGTTGTTTCAAGCGCTGCCAGATCAACCTCCTGACAGGGTTACTTGGAAAACTGCAAAAACAATGTATGCCAGAGTTCACACCGCCTGTACGTTTGCCTCGGAATCACCTTTGCCTTACTTGCTGAATGGTCACGTCACGTGGACGAAATTTTGACATATGCTGACGAGGTTGACGCTATGCATCTTGCTGCCGAGAGTCTATGTTTCATGGAACAAGCCGAGTCTGAAGGTTGGCACTACTTAACAGGCTACATCAGCAAGCTAACACTTGACCTCTTCAAACATCGACTGGTGCACAATGGAGCATAAAAAAATAATCACCGCTCATGTATCAGGGAAATAAAAATGTACATTTGTACTAAGCCCTCTCATTTCATTGTGAGTGAACAGACATGGATAGATGTTTGTGTGTTCTCTTCTCCGTTGTGTGGCACACGTTTTTGCTTGTTGTGGTGATCATCGAGCTAACGAAGCTTCCATCCTCTTCCCTTCAGCTTCATCAGGGCAATTGCAGCAAAGAAGCTGAACTGGAAAAATATGTTTATGTACATTCGTGCCCTTCTGACTTGCTTGTGGTACGCATTTGGAGTGAAAACGGTAAACCGAAGCGTTCTGGTGTTACCCTAACACGAAACGAAACACGCCAGCTGCAAAAATGCTTAGAGACAGCCAATCTTACAAGGACCTATTACGATAACGAATGCTCAGATGTATGCTGTTTGTGCTTAGAACGTGAGTTAAAACTTCGCCGCTGCCCAGGCAACATTTACTCTCTTGGCAGAACAATTGGTCGACATCACTCTGGCTATGGAATCTCACTATCTAAAAGGGCTGTGATCTCACTGTCCTTGTATCTAAATAAAAAAAAATGTAACTGTTTGCAAACGTTTTCACTTCCTGTGATGGCTAGGAAAGCATTCCTTAAATCACAAAGACCTGCATGTCGCCACTGAAAGCGGAGGCATGAAACCTTGTCGTTCCTCATATTTGCATTTCCATAAATGACTTGCATGTTCATAGAAAAGCATTATATATATATGTATTGCAAAAGAGGAGGGCAAATCCATGTACTTACCACAGTCTGTCTTTCCAGTCAAACACTCTCACAGAAAAAAATCTTCATCTGGAATCCCGAGTGGATTAACTTGAAAAAAAAAAGTTTTCCACCTCTTCTCCATTGTATAGCACACATTTTTGCCTTGTTGTCAAGGAAGATCTCAAACTCTTCCCTTCAACCTCTCGGAGTAGTTACAGCAAAAGAAGGAAGATGAACTGGAAAATATGTTTTATGTCAAAGCAAAATCAAACGATAAAAAAAAACACCGTTTCGCTAAGTTTAAATGCAAAGAAACATGCAGTAACAAGACTGAACATTTCCTAAAGTAGGCTTTCCCCCAATGCACGTAGGAGTTGGGTGAAGACTAGCTACATCTCACAAATGAAGGTAGACACATTCCTTTCTTTCTGACCTGTTTGCCATTGACGTGCAGGTGAAGTGTTCTGTTGTTACCCGAACATGAAATGAAAAAGAGAAGCTAAAAAAATGCTTAGAAGAAGTCGATCTTACAAGCCCAAAATGTGAGATGACCCTTCAACCTCGTCGGAGTAGTTACAACAAAGACGATGAACTGGAAAATATGTTTTATGAAGAACCAAAGTCAAACAATTAAAAAAAACACCGTTCCGCTGAATTGAAATGCAAAGAAACAAGCAATCCAGCAAGACTGAGCATTTCCTAACGTTGACTTCCCGCAACGCACGTAGAAGTTAGGTGAAGCCGACTTGTAAATTAGCAATGTCCTCCAAAACATACAACGCAATGCAATGTCCTAAATAAAAAAATAATGTTGTACTGTTTGCAATCGTTTATTTTTCATTTCATCTACTGCGATGATCTAAGAAGGTGCACTTTAAAATCACAAAGATTGCATGTCGGCAGTGGGAAGGAATGAACCTCTTTTCTTTTTTTCTTTCACTACATGCATTCCATAAATGGCTGTGACCTTGCACGCTCACAGGGGAAGAACTTATAACAAGAGAAAGAAAAAAGCATGTACTCACCTTAGTCTGCTTTTCCAGTCAAACACCCGCACGGAAAAACCTGAGCTGGAATGTCAAGTGAATCCACCTGAAAACAATCAAGTGGCATTCACTTGACATTCCAGCTCAGTCCGGAAAGCGTTGCGGACGAACCGTCTTATATAGAAGTCGCTTCGTTTGCCTATGAGAGTGCAGCGTCGACCGTCTCGCCCCAAAGACGTGATGAGGAAAGTGATATTATCGTTTATCCTTGAGAGGTAATTACGGCTTTACCCGGGCTGGCTCGCTCTGTTCAGAAATCAAAGCAGTCAGCATGGAGGTGGCTGTCATTAGTATACTGCGTCTTTTTTTCTTCTTCTTTTTCCTGCGGCGCAACATGTATCGCATAGTAATTATTTTTCCTGTCTTCGAGTTGCAAAGGCGACACCGGCTAGAGTAAAAAGTACGACCTTTATCCAACAAGTGGTCTTATATGCAAATGCTTGCTTATTGCAATAGCATCGTGTATCATCGAGCGTTTATTCGACTTGCTCGCGTGCTCATACAAATCAGCAGAAGAGATATCACGGTCTGAGTGGAAACAGCGTGACCTTCAGCCATCCCGTCGTCTAATATGCAAAGCGTCGCTAACACAACAACATCTTAATGGAATACGGAAAAAGTGATCTTATCATATTTCTCGAGAGTTAATCCCTGTCGTACACAAAAACGGATTAATGGGGAGAGGTAGCCTGGTCGACTGCAAGTCAAGCATGTTTAAAAGAAATCTCTACAATGATATCATGATGTTCCCCCATGATGCGTCGGATGTCGATTTTCGAAGCGGTAAGCCTTTGTCGGTTACACGCCCTTTGCACCCTGTCCATAATCACTTCACAATACTAGCTATTGCCATATCCTTGCAATTCACAACGATGTTGTGGCGGCGGCCGGTGCATTTTTTTCTTTTTTTCGATCGGTTGTCGAAGGTCAGAGCTGTACTTTTTTTTTTTTCTTTCGTTTTTCGATCTAGTTGTCGAAGAGATGTAGCTTCTTTTTTTTTTCTACAACGAAGTAATCTCCTCTATTTTCATCGCATCCTCGGTTATTGCGAAGTTTTTGCCCCGAATTTCTTATCGCGGAACGACTTATCCACGGAGATTAGCGCCGCCGCCTACGTGTCACCGATGAGACGAATGACCTCAATGAGCGATCGCGTCCTGGCTGGCCCTGGCGCTCCGCCAGCATTTCTCGCTTCCTCCTCGCCACATCTCCACGCGTCGTCCGCGTCCAGTTCCAGTTGGTCCAGTCCTCCTCCACCCACGTGACCACGCGTGACGTGATTCATTCCCTTCTGGCGCTTCTGGCAGTGTGTGGTGTGGACAACGTGGGTACACCTTCGGCTGGTACGCCATATCTCGCAAACGGAAAGCGTTGTCTTTGGAAATGAAAATGCGATTGAGATGTTGTTCGGGGAGTGGAACGACGTCACGCACACCACAATCCGAAACTGCTTTGCGAAGGGAGGGTTCGCGGCCATCGCGGAGGAAGTTGACACGGAGGCGACATCGGTAAACAAACGAGGCAAGGCACCAAGTGGAAGCCAGCGTGTAGAAGCGTCTGCAAATGGTGAAGCAGGTGCGATTTTGTGTCGGCCGACGACGAGCTCGTGGTGGCAGCTGAACTATCAGACAGTGACATAATCGCTGCCGTCACCGCGCAAAACACGATTGTTGGAGAGCTGACGCAATCAGTGATGACGACTGCGGTGACAGCGAAACGAAGGCATGGAAAACTCTCGCGTAACCAGTGCCGAGGCGCTTAGCATGGTGCAAACATTCCTCTTGGAACATCCGACGGCGTCAGAAGCACATGTTTGCAACGGATTTCGTTGTCTCGATAAGGTGAGCGACATCGTCGTGCGCAATGCTATCGCGACGAGGCAACAAGTGATTACAGATTTTTTCAATTAAATATGCTTTTTTGAGTGCTCATTTTGTGTTGTAGCTTGATTGTATCATACCACAACGTGGTGCACGCACTTGTTAGCAGCTTAGTGGCAATCTCCTACAATTTATGGAGATATTCTTTTAGTACGAATTTCGGATACAACGAACAAATTCGCGGTTCCCGTGAGACTTCGCTATAACGAGGTTCGACTGTATATACTGTCTCCTCGCACTTCGGAAGGAGTCGATTGGCTCATCAACCATTTCCATTAGGCAGACGATAGCGAGGTGTCCTACTTGTCGACTTTAAAACGTAATAAGAAAAAAAAAAGATATTTGGACAATGTTGTGCCATGTATGAATCGAGCTATCGTTTTATCCTTGCAGGGATCCAATAAACAAAATACAGAAGCCGACGCTGAAGATTTTTGTTTAAGTTTAATTTGTACAAGCTTTCGCGTGGAGGTCCACGCTTCCTCTGTATTTGTTTATGGGATCTACAGGACTTGACTCCCCTCTTCGTATACGCTTTTGCAAGATCGAGTAAGAATTGTGCAACTATCCATAAAGAATTAATCTTCGTAATCTTATTATTATTTCTTTTTTTACTGAGATCCTTAGATGGATGAACGGTTATGGCACATTTCTGATTTCATAACTAAGCTAATTATTCATTGTTAACGTAGTTTGTTTAAAACAAGAGGTATATCATTCTGATGGAACTACACAATTAAGATGACATTCAGTGAGTGCATCCTACAGGCAAGCAAAGGGGTTGGTGCCCCCACGTGGTCAGCCACAACTGGTCAGGTTTAAAATCTGCGAGAGGGTGGAGGTAAACTTATTAAGAAGTATAACGACAGCTTCGTGGGCTGGTTCAACCTTCGTGAGATGATGGGGTGCTGCTGTAGTGGGACTGGGGGTAGTTCAGTCATAATTAAAATACGATCTTGCAACTGTGCTTTTTATGTAGTTCCGTCTAATCTACAGTAGGCATGCAACCTAATTATAATAAGAAGCGCGTGTTGCACGTGCGAGGGACTCGCTGGAGGCTGGCTTACGATATGGGGGCTGGTGCCCACGTGGTTAATCCCTCAGATGACCCAGTGAGGTCGGTATCACTCTGACGTGGTTTACTCCATAATTAAAAAACAGTAGGGCGTGCACCTAATTATAATATTAAGAAAGGCATGTTGCAGGGATGGCTTACCAGATGGAGTTGTGAAAGTGGGCTGGTGCCCACGTGGTTTATTCCTCAGATGATACAGTGAGGTCGGTATCTGTGGGCTGGCGCTCACCGTGGTTTAGCTCTAATTAACATTCGCAAGAGCGGGATGGGCGGGGAGGGACGGGCGGTCTTTTTGTTGATGCTAAATACGCTAGCTAGCGTATCTAGCAATTGTTTTGCTAGTAGGCACTGCTAGGTTGGGCTACATTGCTAGACTACTGGTTACGACAAAGAACACGACAGTTGGGTTCCGAGCAGCGACGTGGTCAAGATTGGGAAATGACGTCACACATCTACGCCCACCTGCTCTCGAACGCCAGCATGGATAAGTTTCACTCGAATAAACTCAACGCCTTCACGGTAGCTTTCGATAGTCCGCTTCATCTCTCGAACCGCTATAAAGTCGGTCTGATGGATCTCAGCATAAGCAACGATTTTTTAAATATTGGATGCGAAAGGCAAGATGCGAAAATCGAGGTTTCTTTCGAGGACACGGTCGAAGCCGCGAGAACTTTTCGTGTCACCTCGGATCTCGAGAGGGATTTGGGAAAAGCCCTTTCGGAATTCAACGTTTCTTTCGCGTACAATAAATGGCGATACGACTTCGTCTTACCCGTGGACGTGAAGGCCGTGGAATTGGACCTTCGGCTCGCACAGGCTCTCGACGCCTCGCTAGCGTCCCGCGAAGCAGGTCGTGCGGTGAAGCCTTCCAAATTGAGCGAACGCGAAGCCACCTCCATCTTATTGGAGCACGCCGCACCCGTCGCTTTCGGCGACGTCACTCTGAATTCGGAAACACGTCCCTACGGAACACACACAAGCTGGACGCCTCGCTCGAATTCGCGGATAACGTCTACTCTCTGAAAATGCCCAAAGGGTTGCACATACCGGAACCCTTTGTCAATCTGCTACATCTCACAGCCGTCGAGGGACACGGAGAAACGCTACGAGTCTCTCTCCCCGTAGCGCGCCAATTTCCTTTCACGATCAAGACGAAAATTCCTCGGCCTTTGCAAGTACATCTGCCTCCCGGCTGTTATGCGACGCTGCAAGCACTTCTGGATGCGATTAACAAGCGCGTAGGTGAACGCGCGCGCTTCAGGTTCGACGGAACCGAACAGAAATGTAAAATTCGGCTTTCCGAGGGCACCTCCACCTTAAGACTTTCCGAGTACCTGGCCGTGCTTTTGGACTTCGAATCGCGTACCGTGTTCACGGGGGAGGAGGATGCCACGAGCTCTGTCGAGGTACTCCTGGAACCCCCGTTTCACAACATAATCGTCTACACAGATATCGTGGAACCCACTTACGTGGGGAGCGGGAAAAGACCGATATTAAAAATACTACCCTTTTATTACGAGAAAGACAAGCACGTCGTCACCTACACATTAGATAACATCCAGCGTTTTAACTTGTCTCAATTCGAAATTCCCTCAGTGACGATCGTTCTCGCGGACGAAACGGGAAGACGTTTGCCGTTGCGGTCCAAAGACAGAACAAATATAATGTTGCATTTCAAATATGTACCGTAATTCCCCCAAAATAATTCCCGTGTACACGGGACCCCTTTTCCAATGAGGGGGCGGTGTGTTGAGCAACATATCCAAGTTTATCGTTCCCATCTGGCAGCAAATAAAACCACCGATCGCCAAGAGAACGTTGAAGCGCTTGGCGCGAAATTTGGCTGATGGCGAAGGAATATCGCGCGAAGTAAAAAAGACGGCCATAGCAACGGGGAGAGACGTGCTGGATTCCATGGAGGGCTCTGGAAACAACAATGGGAAGAAACGCCGCAAAAGACAACAAAAGGCGTCGACACACGACGCACCTGCAGATATCTTTGGTACGCCGTGAAGGTCACACGTCCGCTGTGCGCGCTCCATCATGACGTCAACGAAAGGAAAAATACAGACGCCGATCTGTCTAACGAGTGATGTGATGATATTCGAACCCCCTTCCATTCAATACGGCGTGGAAAATACTTCGTTCCAACTTTTTTATCCGGTCAACGGGGTAAATAATTCCGTGATCGAATTTTCTATTCAAAATTTGCAAAGGGCACACTTGGATCTCTACGGTAGTTCCGTGTCTTTGACCGTACGCATTGTTCGCGACGACGGGGAAGAAATGGACGAGAAAGATGTCGTTTTCCCAATAAACCACCTGTTGAGCAGCATGTTTAAGACGGTCACCGTTTATGCGGACAACAAGCTCGTCAGTTCCAACGAGTTGTACGCCTACAGGAGTATTTTGGACGTCGTGCTTCATTCCACGCCCATGGCTCAAAAAACAATGCACGCGGCTGGACTTTATGTCGAGGACGACGAACATTTAAAGAACGATTATGACGTCTCGTCTCGCGGTCCGAAACAACGTTACGATGAGACGAAGGGTGGAAAATACTTTAACCTGGTCGGACAGATCAATACCGACCTGTTTCAACGGCCGCGCCTGATGGACATTAGAGGTGGACATTAAGAGGTGGACACATGCGAGGTGGACATTAAAGAAATGACGTTACACTTGAAAAAGGTGACGCTGGCACCTTCCCTGTTTTTGGAATACGAGCGGCGGCTTCAGACCACGCCGGCCATATACGTGTTACGTGGATTGGAAACCAAGGTGCGGAGCTTGAGTGCCGGGAGCTTGGACGCTCACTTTGAAAACGTTTACCCCGAAAGGGTGCCTTCCAAATTATGCGTCGTCCTGCTCGCCACGTCCGACTTTCTCGGCGACATCCAATCGAACCCCTACAAATTCCGCCATTACGTCCTGTCTCATTCGATGCTCTCCGTGGACGGTCAGCAAGTGCGAGCCGAGTACGACTTTCAGAACGACCTCGTCGAAATTCCCTACTTTAACTTCTTGCAAGAACTGGGAGAGAAACATTTCAAGTATAGCTACGAACGATTTAAAACGAACGGGTTCCTTCTCTACTTCAACTTGGATGTGGACAAGTGTTCTTCTCCTTCGCATTTGAACGAGTGGCGAAAAGGAAACGTTAGCCTGCAATTACGCTTCGCTAAAGCCCTTCCACACGCGGTCACCGTCCTCTTGATTTCCGAGTGTCCCAAGCTCATGTGCGTCGACAAGGACCGTACGGTCACCTTCCCATAGAAAAGATGTACGAGAGCGACATCTTGGAACTCGTGTCCCTGAACCCCCTCGCTTCCTCCATGCTGAGAGGCATTTGCGCTTCCGACGAAGCCTTCGTTTTATGCAAGCCCGGCTATTTAATCATCAACACGGAAGAGCGAAGAAAGCTTGGACAGCACTGGGTGCTCTACCTGAAGAACTACGACGGGTCAGCTTGATGGGGACAGCTTGAAAAATTGTGTATCCATGTAAAAATGTTCCATCCATGATAGTAAAAATAGTCTATTTTTTCACGACATACACAAGACGCTTGCGAGACGATCCGGCTCATCCACACAAATTCACCAATGAAGGCCTTAATCTGCGAGCGATCTCAGCGCACTATTGTGACCACACTGTACCGTATCTTCACATTCCAGGGTCACAAGCGATATGTGAACATTTTACCTCAAGTAGTGAAAGCTTACAACAATCGCGTACACAGATCGCTTTCTGCCAGACCAGTGGACGTAAAGAAAGAAAACGAGCACATTTTACGAGAGAGACTGTACCCCAGCCCGGTTGGACCACCAAAAAAGCCGCGCTACAGTATTGGAGACATAGTGAGAATTGCAAAATACAGACATCAGCTAATAAAGCGTTATTTAGGGTCATTTACGTCAGAACTCTTCGTGGTGAGAGCGACCGGTCACCGTGACGTCGAGGGATGTGTGGAGAAGCCAGTACCGACGGACGGTAGGTCGGTTGAAACACGCGTTGATGAGACACGGGTCGACTGTCTCTCCTCGTCTATACTTTTCCAACAGCGCGAGCTTGTAATCTACGAAACGCTTCATTTTCTTTGCAATCTTCCCACTGAAGGTGAACAGACGTAAGGGTATCGTCTTGAGAATCGAGCGAAAGTCACCCTCGCAGCTATCGCCATGAATATAATCGCGTAATCGCAGCAAGTCCCGATACATTCGCGTTTGCACAAAGGTTGCAAACCGCTGCTCGGGCGTCATGACTCAGACGGAATGAGAGTAGGCAACCTTTTTTATTGATCGTTACACATGAATTAGGCTCCAGCTTTGGTTTCGTAGCTGGGAAGACAGCCCAAATACGGACGAAGGCTCGAGTCTAACCAATGGCTGGGGTTTCTCGACCAGAGTCCACCGCAATGACAGGTAGTCAGGTGATTTCCGATCCGCAAAAAGAAGGTCATCAGAGGAGGCTTGAAGGTTAGGACCAGGGGTAGATCTCCCGTCAGTAGCCATTCATAATCTGCAACGAAAGGAGCGTGAGAAACGCGTGTTTTATTTAGTCTCAAACACACACACGTACAATCTTCTTCAGTCACAGAGTGACACTGATGGTCCATCTTCTCCATCTTCCTTCAATAATCGAAGTCCTTCGCAACGTACGTCGAGCGGTACCGTCCGACAGCTGAGAAACGGGCGAATCAATCGGTCCGTCCAATGCTTTTGCTCTGAAAAAATGTGAACGATTATAGAACGTATTAAAAAATAACGACGAAGCGTACCTTTGGACCACAATCCACTGCAATTGGTGCAGAAGAAGCGGGCGCTGCCAATCTCCCGAAATATGTGAGGTGGGAAAAAACCGACTTCACGCGCAGCAAAAGTGTTGTACACTGGAAACTAAACTCTTCAAACATTTCGATGGTGATGACGTCATGGGTATTACTTACGAGGATCTACCAAGCTGATCATGATGGCATGACAATGACGATCACAAATTCGCTTCGACATTTATAGTAAAGCTTTGCCTCTCACTCTCTATGACGTCATTGAACGTGTTTGGACATGTTTGGACGTGTTTGAACATGTTGTGACGTCACTGAACATGTCTGAACATGTTTGGACGTGTTTGAACATGTTGTGACGTGTGTAGACACGAACCCCGCAATACGAAAAACGTCACGCAGTACGAATTGGACTGGTGGTTAGTGTGTCGCGCCCAGTGTAGAAGAATCATGGGTTCGAATCCCACTCTGAGACGGTTACACAGGATGTGACAGCGGTTCCCCCTCTCTCTCTCTCCGTCTTTGTAGTCCTTGGACGTGTCTGGTCTCGAACCCCCTGTGTCTCCCCTCCTCCTCCTCATCGCACGATATAGGAGGAACAAAGGGCGGCGTCTTGTCACAGAATCAAAGTGACGGATTTACGTAATCGATGGATATGACGTAAATGGGGTTAGTGCGAGCGTGAGAACCCTGTAGTATAAGATGGTCATCCCCCCGTACCCCCTCGTCCACTATCCCCGAATCAAGACAGGCGAGACAATGCTGTTTACGTTCCAGACAATTTTGGACCTTCTGGTCCACATTCGTCCACCATCTGGTAAGTGTTTCTCTATCTCTTCTTGTTTAGAAATAGTTCCTTTCTAATACCTAACGTTCCTCTGTAGGTTTCACTGTGACACACATTGTACAGCTATTCTTCCAGCTGATTTCCGATGCGGGGGGAGATGTGCCCCGCTTGGATATGGAGTCGTTTTTGCAAACGTTCGCCATCGTAGACGAAGAGGACATAGAGACTGCCACCACACAAGTGCTCATGGCGTGCTACAGCATGGAGTGGCGAGAAATCGCTGTGCAGCAGGGACTAGAAGGAGAGCTCGTTTTCAGAGTGCCCCGAAGCTTAGAGGAGCAGACTTTACCGCTAGAAGGTACTGCCCCTTTAAGCTTCGGGGAAGCGGAGCACCTCCTCTACTCCCTGGTGCACCAGTGGAACAGAGCGAGTGCAGCGGGTTGGAGAGAACTCGCTGAATGCTGGATGGCGAGTCAAATATCATGAGTGTTTTTCGATTGTGGTGTTTGTTCGTAGAATCCTTATTCTGGTCCTTTATTACTAGATTGGATCCCTAGGTTCTTATGGAAGACCACGAACAACCCATGTAAACACGACAGACAATAAATGCATATCGTCTTTCGCATCACGCGACTCTCTCTCTCTCTGCCCCCAATACAACAGAAGAATAGGAAACCACAGATCCTGCATATAAAAGCGAGCGTGGGATAGACCGCAGTTAAAGATGATGATGTCAGTAGTAAAGAGTGGTTGAGAACCGAGCCGCGGCCCAAACTACAGCACCCCCTGCCCTGAGCCCTGCGCGGCGCGTCCCTGCGCGTATTTTTCCCCGCGCGGCGCGAGTGCGGAGGCTTGTCCGTGCGATTATAACATGCAGAGACATGCAAAGAAGGATCATACACAAGAAGTACAAGTCAGAATATATTTATTAATGCCAATCAAGTTGAGATATATTTATTAAAGCCAATAGTGCTGGGAATTGTGATGCCAATCAGGTGAAGGAGAAAAACCCAGCCGAAAAGCCTTCACCTGATTGGCATCACAATTGGCACAATTCTGGGCTTTAATAAATATATCTAAACTTGAATGGCATTAATAAATATATTTTCACTTGTACTTTTTGTGTATGACCCTTCTTTGCATGTCTCTGCATGTAAACCACTCACCTGTTGTATCGGAAAAATATGTGAAGTCGGCCAAAGAAGTCTGCCCAGGCTGAAAAATATGCTACGATGAGCGCACACGCAGCCCTCCCCCGCCGATAAGCGCGCGGACAACCCTCCCCACACGCGCCGCGCAAGGAAAAATACGCGCAGGGCTCGGGGCAGGGGTCAGGGGTCCATGTTTCTAAGTGGACCGCGGCTCGTTTCTCAACCCCTCTTTACTACTGATGTCGACGATGTCACCACAACGTTTGGTCTGCTTGCGCAGGAGGTAAGTGCATTTGCATGTGTTTAGATCGTTGTTTGATTAATGCCTCTTTTTCTCTATTTGCTAGGTATACATAGGAGAATTATTTCAAATTGGGGGAGGGGCTTCATGCCTAACATGAGGTCCGATTAGGCTCCGCAAACTTCAAAATTAGGGGGAGCATCGCCCACATTATTCAAAATTGGGGAGGGACGAGAATTCATGTCCAACATGAATTCTGAATAGGCTTAATGGGGCATTGTGGTGCGTCTTCCGCACCGGCCAAAATTGGGAAGGGGTAAGAGAATTCTGATTAGGCGTAATGGGGAAGATTTGGGGGGTACATTTTAATCTGGCCTTATTCAAAATTGAACTCCTTCTCTCATTTTTTGTTAGATTAAATTTTTCGATTTTGTTAGATTAAAATTTAAAAATATTTCGTTAAAACGGGGGGAGAATTCGTGCATAACACAAATTTCATTAGAGACCTTGTTGATTATACAAAATTAAGGAGTTCTTAAAGGGAGAATTATTTCAAATTGGGGTTAAATTAAATTTTTCTCTAATTTTAAATTTGGTTGCCATCGTTGACATCATATGCGATATCGCAAAGAAAAAAGGCGCGGTGTCCAAAGCACAGACGCCACCAGCGCAATGCGAGGAGGATGAGACACCCTGGTTCTACGACGATTGATAGGAAGCCCACGAGGGGTGTCCATCCACAACGCGAGGCGTTTCGTGGAGCAAAATGTAAGTTGACCGTCTCTGCTGTGAGAGTGTATTCTATGTATGGCATTGTTTTTCAGGAAGCGGTAGCCGCTGCTGTCGCATATCATGCAGCACAGGAACAGCCATCCAGCAACCTCCCCGATAGCCCAAACTACCTTCCTGTATAGCAGTACGTACCCTCCTTGTACAGCATTGGGCAAGAAGGACAGTGAGCGCCCTTGTGAATCGAGTTACCGTGGAACAAAGAGCAGGCATCTATCGACCAAGTCCTTTGTATGTATTCAATAAAGATGTTTTAGTGAAAGAAAACACACAGTCTCGTCAAAGTTATTCGGACTGTTTAATGCGTTGCATGTCAATAACTAAGCGGTATTTCAATAAATCAATGACAAGGTTGGCGATGTAGACTGCTTGCAAATGTCACTGCTGCTGCAGGGCGTGCTTAATATGAGCGATGGCACGAGCGAGAAGGTCCACGATGTCTGCAGCGATGTAGTTGAATTGTGTGTTGGACAAGCTTACAAATTCGCTCATCAGTCCCAGGGGTCCGTCCGGAACCGTTATGCAGACGTTCTTGTAACGGGCGTAAATCCGACACACCATCTCCTGCAGCGGCCCCGGCGAGATCTCTACTATATAGCCAAAGCCTACCATGTCTATCACATAGCGAAAAGCACTGATGACGAGCTCATTACGGGGACTTTCGCTGCTGAAACATTTCTTCTCCACTTCTTCCCAACAAGCGTGAATGCGGGAACAATTTTGTAAAGAGTGGTAGCTGAACATCTTCACGCATTGATGACGCGAGCGCGGTGCGCGCTGCCTTTATACAGATAAACGCGCGCGCGCAAAGAAAGGAGAGTGAAACCGAAACTCAGAAGCCACCCGTCGCCGCTAGGAGCGCCCGCGCAGCGGAGAGCGGAAACCGAAAACACCAGCGGGCGGGCAGGCGGCGCAGAGGGCGCTAGGAGCGCGCGCGCACCCATAGCTGCCGCGTCGCGTCGCCTCAGTCAGTTTCTCTCTGGCTGTCGCGGAAAGCCGACGTGCGCTCCCCGCGCTCGCTCAGTTTCTGCCTGGCTGATGAGCAGTCGCCGCGGGGGAAAAGGTGAGTGATTTGACGCGGTCCTTTTCTCGCATGTTTGCCGTGTTTAGCGGTGACCAATGAGTGATTTGACCACGCTCGTGTTAAGCCTTTTCTCGCATGTTTAGACTTGTTTTGCGGTGAGCAAGCCTTTTGTTCCTGTTGACGCATGTTTAGCGATGTGTGTGCCCAGTGGTTCCCGCCTTCTGTTAGCTGCATAGTGTTGTGACGCTGTGGTTAGGCCTAAGCGATCGACCCCGTAAGCCTTTTTCTCCGATGTGTACTCTTTTCTTCATGCTGTTTTAGCAGTAGCGGTTAGACCTTTTCTCTCGCATGCCTAGACTTGTTTAGCAGTGCTCCCATTTTTACCTGCTGCTAGTATCTCGTTCTCTGTCTTTCTCGTCTAGAGCTATGATGGTGGCGCCATCTGGTGTGATGCCTTGCAACTAAGTGGCCACCTGTCGTCGATCTCTGCAACTGCTGGGTGCCAACTACCAACATGGCGGGCGCTGGTCACCCCAGAGCCGTTTCTTCGCCGCGGCATCGTTGATTTTCGAATAAATTGTTTCTCTCCACTCTATTTCTATCTTTTCATTTTATTTTCTACCTATTTTTTTATTTTTATCAGCTCCAGTATCCGGAAACTTACACAGTGGTCTGGACACGTCTTAGATGCTCCCCAATTAGTGTAATGACTCCCTGAATGATCCTAATCATTGTGGGGGTTCTAAATTGCTCTAATTGCTAATTAATGGCGTCCAGATGACTGTGTGAGTTTCCGGATACTGGAGCTGATCCCATACTACTAGCAGAAAGGAGCCGCCCACCATTTTCTATCATTTAAGTGATATTACCAGAACACTTTCTAGTGCAACGCTATATTTAGATGTATGACACACACTAATGTGATCGTATATGCAGTCATACAAACATTTTACCTTCTATATGGTGACTCCTTCATGCAGGCACCAGGTGCATCCAAATTGGCCGTTGTACTGCTTACAATTTGTAACGGCAGCCCTTGCTGGAGAGTCAAAGCATCCGTAAAGGACGTGTACGCCTGAGGTGACCTGACGGCCGGCCCATTCCCATGTTATGTCTGGGACACTTTTCACAACGTCAATGAACTTCTTGAGAACCAGTTGCATTGATGAGTTTTCCCAAACCATAGGCCACACATTATCACGTTCTGCCTCCTCAGTTTTGCTGGGAGCTCATTTACAACCGCAAGAATCGGCCAAACTGAGAATTTTGAGGATTTGAAGGTTGGACTTCCGTCAGTGTTTATCAGGAGGGTGAGGTCGTGTATTCCAACCCTGCATTTCCTGGTTAGAGACTGAAAAATGCGGCCATCCCCAATGTCTTCCATTGAAAGTTTAGCGGACAGGCGCCGGTCTATAACGTGTCCTACTGCACGAGAAAAATTCTGCACAACGGATCTGAGTTGCGAACTTATGTCCATAACAGTGAAGAATCCATTGACAAGCGAGCCCATGTCATTACTGTTGCAGCACTCAGGGCACCTCTTTTTCTCCTGTCCTTTTGGCCGAGAAATTCGTTCTTCGAGGTAAGCGTAGCAATATTGGCAATAAAAATGGTAGGTGTGACGAGGTGACATCCACAGCTTCCGGAAGTGGTATGCCGACTTCGGTAGACCCCATCGGACGCCCAGTAATGTGTCCAAAAGCTGCACAAGGCCCTCTAGTTGTTGCCAGGTGATGTTGAAAGCAGACACATATGGCATTATAAGTACCATTACTTCTGCCTTCGTAAGATTAGGGTTCGCTTGAAATTGCTGGCGTGAAAGGTCGTCCAGTAGTTCAAAACACGGATCAGATTCCGGAAGTGTGTTTCCTCCACCCTCCGACCCTTCATTATCTAGCTGGACGGCATTTTCATCTCCGTGGGAACGTTGCGAGAAACTGTTATCGTGTGAGGTTTCAGGAGCACCGTCGTGTTCTTGCGCTTCCGTGCCTGTCCAGTCTGTGATATCTAGAAGATCACTGGGTTGAGTGGTTTCCACGTCGAGATTCCGGTCGCACGCAGGACCCCTGTTACCTTCTGTTTGAGCACTGCCTTCGTCCAGTTCGCAAGTCTCACTGTGAGGCACATCAGTGACGGAGGAACGTCCTTGGCTTTCACGCTGCTTTCTTCGTTTTGTTTCGTACGGAACTTTAAAAGGCCGATCGGGTTCTAGATATCTCTTTCGTGTGTTGAATTCATTCATTTTGTTGTGAATAGAGCAACCAAAACACGTGGGAATAATCTAGACGCAGAATGATGAACCGGAAACGGAAATGGTCAGACCTTGCTTGTTCTATACGATAAGAACGAATAATACATACATGACTAGAAAATCAAAAGTATTTAAAAAAAATAGTGTTGAGATCTACAAAGCCTGGCTTTGAATATTCTCAATTAATTCGTGTCCATCCTACTAGTTGATATTATCTCTCTTCTGTATCCAACCGCTAAGCCAAAATCCATGATCCGGGCAAATCCAACGCCAGCCAGAGTACTTTTGGCGGTTGCGAGTTGCGATTCGTGAGCGAGTTCTTCGGGAGCTACTAGTACTCTTTTGTGCATTTTGTGTCCTTTACTTGACATTTGTAGCGTATTCACGAAATACTGTCCACAGCGTCTTCCTGCTCGGCTCCCTCATGGTACGTGTACGTTCGTTTCATGTGTGATATGAAGCGTCACGTTGTTCGCGTCCGAGACATAAAGAACTTTTATCCCGAACACCTCAGTGACTTCAGCAAAACGCGACCATACGCCGTAAAATGAATGTCCGAGAAAAACCCTATGGAAAATAGTTACTACCAGGCTCAAATACTGGGTTTGGCAGGTAAGCCATTTTGTGTATAGAATAATAGTAGCAACCATCGATGTTCAAACCTTGGATCTTGCCTCGTATGTAACAGAAACGGAAAAGCAGGCAGAGGCGCTGCAGAAGAAAAGAATAGCTGTACCGCCGCCTCGAATGGGAAGCGAACTCGATGTGAGCGAGGAATCCTCATCAAACGATGAACCCGCTCAAACGGCGAAGCTCGTAAGTTACTCTCTTTGCGTTTGATATGTATCTGCACCAATATTAGTATTGTGAGTGTCAAGTGTGATATGGATTTTTTTGTGTAGATCCGCCAGGCAGGTTGGCATGTAGCTTGAGGTTGGCTAAACGAAAGGAATGGTAATCTAGTGACGTTGGTGCCCCTCACACATATAGAGGATTGCGCTGGCTTAATGTCGTCGTTTTGCATGGTGGCTGAAATGGCGGGAACATTCCGAAACTATGCGCGTCACGTACCTTATATATTTTGAAAGTATATGGACTGAGGAATCAATTACAGTGCCCAATCTGGAGTTCGGAAAAATTAAAATCGTATACAAAAAGCCACCTAATGCAGAGTGGCATCTGACGGCGCTTCAAAATTTTGAATGCTTATACTGAATTTGATTGGAACACCGAACTGAAATTTCCAGCATGGGATATCTTGGTATTTCGGGTTTGTGGTTTCGGATTTTCTATTTTTATGCTCTTGTATTCAAGAGTTGCAACAAAAATGTGCTGTTACGCTGCCTGGACAATGTCCATGTGCCATAATAAATGCTGTTTTGCATGCTTAACATGCAATGGTAAGAAAGGGAAAACAATAGGTAATCAGTTCATGCAAGTCCGGTTGACAGTATGAAACAGTAGGAAATGGGAATCAGAAACAAGCTTGGAGGCATTCTTTTTCCTCTTTAAAGGGACGGTCGCGTACAGCCGGGGCTATTCCAAAACAAAGCCCAAATTATCATCACTACTGTACACATACGACCGTCAAAGTTTCATTCAGACTAATGAAGTCATCTTCGGGGAATTTGCCAAAACATAGCTTAATCGCAGTCGACTAAACCTGCGCTTCACTTTCATGCAATGTCACGCATGACATTGGTCTGCAGGAAGTCTCCCGCGTCATCTATTGGCTGAGTGAAGACCAAAGCAGTAATTTGCAGGTGTCGCAGCGTTGCTGTGGAGCAGAGAATGTAGCCCGTGCCTTGGCCGTAGGATTTCTGAGAGTGTGGCGCATAATCAGATATATGGACGCTAAGTATTCTTCCCGCAGGTATTTAATGCGTTTTTTAAGTAAACATGCACTCCCCTCCCCATGTATGTCGTTAGCGACACTTCTCTTCGAAACATGATCAGTGTGCAGCGGGGAGTGTAATTGAAGCATGCGTATTATATTTGTGGCCAGAGCTGTAATGCGATCATGGGCACCAATGACAGACTATTTCAGTCCTATGTTTGTGTGTAAGGTTGGCCCACGACTTTTAACTAGCATCTGAGGATTGACATAGTTCTAAACCAGCAAGCGGGCCACTTCTTATTATGTGCATCTTTTGCTTGAGAACTGAAAGAAAATGTACGAAATCTCCCGCGGTGCACAGTTACTTCGGAAAGTCGTATGCTCGCACTGGTGCGCTACTGGGCACAAGAGCAGACGATTTCCGCATCCAATCACGGACTTTCCTGCAAGTTGACGTAGCCGTTCTTATTGTTAATAGTTCGGATACAAGTGGGATTATTGTTAACAACACAGATCGCGGCATGCTCTAAAATCTTTATCAACTTAATTCGGTCATGTAATAACCGTGAGGTACGAGACTGTCCCTTTAATGTAGTTGAGTATGCAGCTCAATGTGCTGCGAGGTTTCTTGACGTTGCTTCTATCTTGTTTTTGGGGAATGTAACTGTGTTTTAATTCGTTGGTGTAACAGGATACGTGTATGCGTATACAGCCATACTGGAGCATGATTTTAAGTTTTTGACTGATTGGTGACATGGTGTATAGTGGGTGGCATACATCCGATTCTGTGATCACTTGAATTTATGGCTTTAGTCAAGAGGATTTCAGTATAAGCTGTATATGCAGAACTTTTCATAATTTACAGCAACGTGCAAGAAGAAAAGGACAGATGAGGTGAAAAAGAAACTTGAGAGGAACCTAGTGGCAGAGAGTAGGAAGCGGTATGCATCAACGTCAGAGGACGATCAGGGCGTGGTGGCTGAGAGCGACTTCAAAGGGGCGAGACAAGAGGTGAAAACACTTGAGCAACGTGTAAAGAAGCTTCAGGAACAAAATGATAAGCTACAAGCTGCCCTTGTATCTGGGGTGCTCAATTTGGGTAAACTATCCTGCCATAATTGTCGGTCATATGCTGTAAACGTCATGCCTGCAGATGTTCTTCGTTTTTTCCAGAGAAGCTATCTGGCCATCAGTCCCGTGCTGTCCAGAACCTTGAGCCATTCTACAAGGTTACTAATTTAAATACTTCCTTCAGCCAGGTATGTAACCCTGTGTTTCACGCATAAACAAAGTATGTAAGTGTAAAAGTTGCAGTATGTCAGTCAAAGCGCCGAGGAGGAAGATTTTTCCTTATCTGAGAAATGGAACGAAACGGAATCCGTAACACAATTGGAGACACCTGACACTCTGAAGGAGGGACCATTAATGGTGGACCGCAGTCAAAGCAGTGAGCCATCAAAGGAGGCTTTTGTTGTTGACAATGGGCAGGTATGGGCAAATTCAACCTTGTTTATTGTGCAGTAACACCCCAGATAACACAAGCCCGTCCGATGGACGTCCCTGGGACGTCCTTCTTCGGACTTCGCGGACGTCCCTGGGACTGCATCATTTCGTTCGACACCAGTCCGTATTAACTCCCAGTGAAACTCCGAAGTATGTTTAATGGAGGTTCCAGGGATGCCATGTGGGATCATATAGGGAGCAAGCCAGGACTTGCAATGGATGTGTCGCACCTTCTTTTATACCCCACTAATATAATTTTATTTTTTTTGCTTCTATACATATTTAGGCTTTAGGTTTAAAAACGCTGGATATCGTTCTATGATAAACAAGATGTGAGTTTTTCGCACTTTGTACGCGTGACACAGTGAGACACAGCATATAAAAATAATGTAATTTATTAGACTAGTTGCAGCATGACTTCACTCCATAAATAAAAATACTTTCAAATACAAAAATTGCACTTGTTCAAGAATAGCACTGGAATGACGGAAGACTTTTCTAGCAGTGGACACACTTTTGTACCAGCAATGTATATGGATAAACATCAGACTAGTTAATGATACTTCAAAACACATTGGCAACACCTCTCGCATGGAGAACGTATTCATGAGCACGCAAACGACTGATCGCTTTGAACAGAATACCAAAATATTTTGTATTATAAAAAAAGCTTGTAGGTCGCTACTTGAGCCAACAAACAGCAGACACAAATATAAGAGAAAGCAGAGGATGCCACAAAGTAATCTACATTGATGGCCCATGCTGGATGCTCAGAAGCAAAAATGAACTTGTTGTATATGTGGTATCACAGCACAAGTTTGGTGCAGACTTCACCAAAGTATAACCGCGCAAGAGAAACTACCCATGCTGGCGGCGCACAAAACAAATAAAACTATGTCATAAACGTGGTATCACAGTGCAAGTTTGATGTAGACGGGTAAAAAAAAGAAATCACAATGCTAGTATTTAAAAGAGGACAAAATGACTTTCAGCAACTTTAAGTCCACCCCCATAAAATCATAACTTGTGAATGCCAGTATCATTATGTATGGTGTGATGCGTCTTTGTGCACTACCCAAGTATGAACTGAATCTGCTTTAATGAGATGGTGAACCTCTCGGTTACAATACAATTTTTGCAATTCCGATGCACCAGACAGAACATGTATATTCCAGGTCTGTAGAAAATTACCAGTAATTACTTTTCTCTTGAACTACCACGCTGTCAATACCACTGGCAGTTGTTGCAGCTAATATATTCATGTGACCTTTGTTAAATCTCACCCACTCGATACCCACTGTCTCATGTTGGCTTTGCTTTTGTTCTTGCTTCAAATAACGTAGCTGCCACGAAGAAAGTTAAGTTGCCTCTCAGTGGCGTCGACACGGTGTTGATGCACCCCTCACACGTAACACGCCTTACAACTACAACATTGTGATCTTGGTAGTTGAGATGCAAGCGTACACCTTAACAATGACGCCTAAGAACTCCCCTCTAAACCATGCATGTGGTAGCACACAACTGTCAAAATGCTCTGCCTGAACATGGCTTCATCACAGTGTGAAGTATACAGGATGCCTCACGTAACTTAAAAAGAGTGTGCATAATACAAGAATGAAGCCAACAGAATTTGTTCGTCAACAGTGTTGCGCACGTACACTCTTAAAAATGAACTTCACCTCATAGCACGCTCCTAGCCAACCATTACCTCAAATGATATCGTTATCTGCCCTGATTTGTTGAAAACGGGGGGCGTACGCCATTTCTGTGACACTTATGCTGTTCATAATTGTCACAGAAAAGGCGTACGCCCCGTGTTTTCAACAAATCAGGGCAGATAACGATATCATTCGAGATAATGGTTGGCTAGAAGCGTGCTATGCGGTGAAGTTCATTTTTAAGAGTGTAGGCATACTTTTCGTATTCTGCCTAATTAGCCAATTAAGTAAAATAATGAGGTTTTAAGAGTGCCTATGTTGTAATTGCAAAGCTGCAGGTTGTCTCCGAAAACGCCCAAGCGCGTGTACAAATTTCGGCCCTAGGCTTGCCTGGCAGCCTTGTTCAAGTGCCAAGGCACCAACATGAATGGCGACTGAACTGCATCTCATCAGCGGCTTTTTATGTGTGATGATGCAAACAGGAGCCTGTGGAGGTTTGTGATAGTGGTAAAAACATCAGTCACAGTGTGTTTGAAAGTAACTGTCCCAAAAGTAGGTGCGTTGTCATGTGCTACTTCTCTGTTTTGCGGACTTTCTTGTTTAACATAGAAGTAAAAGGCGGCGCCAACAGGAAGTGTGTTCGAAGCATCTGAATCAGATGTTTAGAAAGGCGACCTACAAGTACCTTCGTAAGTGCAACCAAGTCGCTTAAATGCACCTTTAAAAATGTATTAATTATTTTGGCTAATTAGATAATTAGACAGAATGCAAAAACAAGCCGACCGCCAACCAGGTCCCACCGGTTTCATTCTTGTATAATCCACGAGTTACTTTTTTGAAGCTTGAATCAGGTTAGAGCAGTGTGGCACTGACTGGATGTTGTCTCACTGGAAGTATCACAGATGATCTTCATTTTCCATGTTTTCTCTAGCCTGCTGTTTCCTGTATGATTCTGGGGCATGACGCAGCCAGGACTGAGCAGCTTTCTCTACTTCCTTTAGGGTCCCTTCGTTGCGAGCTTTTTCCGCGGTTTCAGGTGCCAAGCAACCTAAAAGTGAAATGAGCGTAATGTATACATGGAGTTTCCAAATGCGTAGGTGAACATTGGCACCCAAAGCATCGACTGCCGGCCATTTCATGGCAATGAAGGCATACTCATTCTAGTGTGCTTTAGACCGTGGTATAATGGTTGTCGATGCCGCTACAAATGTGACTATCACCTCTGAAATTGGTCTAGTCTCCTCGTTACTCACTGTCGTGGTAACCTCCTGAGCAGGCTACCCAGTTTACAGGGGAGGACGAAGACCGGGGCTTTCCCGAGTAAATCACCCTGAGCAGAAGGGATAATGGGAAAGGTTTACGTCCCCCTTTGCAAATTGTACTAAACCTTTGTATGTCCTCCATCTTGGATGCACAGCACTGCCTTTCTATAAGGTGTTCAAGGACACCCCGTATACTAGTTCAGCAACATGAGCTCTCCCCAAAGCGCGACTTAAGGAGAAGGACGTATGTTTACATTTCGCACAGGGACATAAACCTCTCCCATTAAACCCGTCTAAAGGCATTTATGTTTATTTGCTTTGAGCTGTGTATTCGCTATGAGTCCGAGCACCTCTGAGTAAATAAACATAAACGGTCTAGAGAATTTGCAGTCTTTTGCTCAGAATGCCTTAACCGAGTAAGCACTGCTCTTTCCCCTCTCTTTGTAATCTGGGTCACCTACAAAGGAGGTTGGCATGGCAGCCGCTCCTGTCGTCTTGTCCCCTCTTGTGTTCGTGACCAAGCTCAGACCTTTGCATAAAACAGGCAATACACAGTTTATCTCCTCGCCTACATCACACTTGTTTGTAATACGTTAGCAAATTTATAGGGAACAACGATACTGAACTCCTCTCTGAAACACATTCCTTTTTATGTCTGCTAGGCTATTTTCATGTGCAATGTATTACAGTTTCATGTTCACAAACTCAGCACATCACATATTCGCATTATAACAGCACCTATTATTTTAGATCTACGTTAACATCACAAAGCAACTTTTTTTTACTTCTTGTTAGCGCCGCGTACAGACTTGCACAGAAGCAGAGAGGGCAGCAAGAAGGACTGGGGGACAGGGGGGTTAGTATACGTCCTGGGCAGACTTCACGGGGAACAGTGCCGACATTCGTCTGGAAACTCTTCCGAATGTCTCGGGAAAACTTCAGACAGCACAGCCGGTGGTAGGATTAGAATTCATGATCTAAGTAATGAGCCATGGAGGATGGAATACCCGATACATACCACACATCACCTTCCACATTTGGAGGTCACTGAATTTCCGCTTTCCTTTGGCTCCGTGGAGGCTGAATTCTTTACCCACAGCAGAGGAAAGCAGCCGTGACAACATCCTCATCGTACGTTCTCCGACATTCGTGCCGCCTACATACTTCATGTACAGCCTCTGAAAGAAAGAGGGAAAAATCCTTAACTGTCCTCAGCATTCATAGGCGTGATGAAAAATGTGGCACAGGGTATACAGCAGATAAATGCAGCAGTGATTAGTCGTGTTATGATTTTATGGGTCAGTCAAGAGGCTGACAATGTAGAGCCCTTTCACCATCACCACCATCACTACCAATTTAAAATTTTCAACAAGTATCACATGGATGTCAGAGTCAGCAACGAGGTTCCAGGAACTTCATCTTGTCAAATCAAACAGCATTTTGAAGAAAATCTAAGTTAACAAGAACATTATAACAAAAAGGTGCACGTTTTCTGGCAAGGTCGTTTTGGAATGACAAGTCATGTCTCTGGACAGCATAGAGCTGAACACAGTGCTTACGAGTTGTTTTCTCTTCTCGGATGACCTTTTCAGTTCCTCTTCAAAAGCAACGAAATCTTCAATAGTTCTGAATGGCTCATCAATGAAGTCTGACATCGGCAATTCAGTGGCACCATTCCTGCTGCTGAGGTTTTCAAGAATTCGCAACAGCTGTTCGCTGTGTGCTTGCTGCGTCAGCTTTACTGTGTGCAGAAGTTTCAGTACCTCCCGGTTGAACCCTAAGAGAAAACAAGAAAGTAAAATGGAGAAAAAGCAAAATTAGTGTGCTCGGAACAATGGGATAGGCAGGAAAATATGTTTGGGAGGGAGGGAGGGAGAATTCTGCTTTACATATTGTGGCAACTGTGTTTAAATTTGTTCTGTCTGTTGCCTTTTTTCTGTGCCCCTCGTCTCGGGGTTTCTTTATGGATGGTGAAACATTTCTTATGCTTTTTGTCCCCCAAATGCTCCATGAAGGGTACAAGTTCAGAGGGAGAGATCAATTTAAAAAAAAATCACCCGCTTGACAACACAACCAGCTTTGATGGTCCCGCTCTTAAAACAATGATTGAAGCTGAATGTTCACAAACCATTTCCATTGCTGGCCGCATGGACGGTTATTTGTGTTGCAGGATCTGTGTGCTGCATTTCATTGCCACCAAAGCCTTCCAGAGTAGAAACAAAATAGAACGTTATATTAGAGCATTGGGTATGTGACACACTGCACATACTCTGATGTTGAAAAGCACTAGTCGGTGGTCGATGTGTCACTTGTGGTGATGAAAATTCCTGCTGCAGTGCTTGTCGTGCGGATGACGGGCGATCTGGAATAATGTTCCCAGATCATGGTCTGACATAAACATTAGCACTGGAATGGGGAGGTAGGTGCACACTTAAAACAGTGACAGAAGCTGAATGTTCTCATACCATTTCCATGGCTAGGAACGTGAGCTGATATTTGCATTGCAGAATCTGTGCGCCGCATTTCTTGGCCACCAAAGCCTAGTTGAAGGCAAACAAAACAGAGTATTACATTACATTTGGTAAGCAACTCACCATTACGTACTCTGATGTTCCAAATGACTAGTAGAAGGTAGACGCGTCAGCCGTGCTAATGACGATTCCTGCTGCGGTGCTTGTCGAGCTGACGACAGGCGATCTGGAATAATGATTCCAAATCACTACATGACCTGGGCTTTGAACGTGTACCCAACCTTTTGTTGCTGGTGTAAATTACCATACGACACATGTAGGAAGGGAGTTGCCTCAGTACAGAAGCCGCCGATATTTCGAACAGAGACTGTTCTTCTTGTGGGCACCGTCCTCATCATTGGCATGGCATTTAAAGGGTTAGGTGTGACGTGTTTAAAGGTTCATGCGAATTGTGGGTCAACAGCCCGGAGGGAAGGAAAGGTCCGTACGGGCTTCTACGGCCGGAGTGAATGGCTGCTTTGTTAGAGTGTGGAGGGGATTATGTGAATGTAGTGATCTAGGCTACAGACCGATTACAGAAAAATGGACGGTTCACGAACACGTGGACGTACAGTCCCGTTTCGTCCACGTGTTCGTGAACCTTCCATTTTTCTGTAACCGGTCTGTAGCCTAGATCACTACGTTCACATAATCCCCTCCACACTCTAACAAAGCAGCCATTCACTCCGGCCGTAGAAGCCCGTACGGACCTTTCCTTCCCTCCGGGCTGTTGACCCACAATTCGCATGAACCTTTAAACACGTCACACCTAACCCTTTAAATGCCATGCCAATGATGAGGATGGTGCCCAGAAGAACAGTCTCTGTTCGAAATATCGGCGGCTTCTGTACTGAGGCAACTCCCTTCCTACATCTCTACCGGTTCGCTGGATTTCTACCCATCTACATATGACACATGGGCGTGTCTACAACTACCCCATCTCATTGCCATCATGTATCGTTGTCGACTCCAACTATGCTACAATAACCAGAATTCAGGAACATGACACAGAATGCCTGCTTCATATGACAGCAGATAACCATGAAAGAAAGTCAAGTTGAGAGATGACCGCAAGGATGTGCGAGAAAAAAAATTTGGGAGAGGACACGAAAGAGAGGAAGAGAATTTTTAGCTATCAGGTAGCCCTCAGAAGAGTTCGTGCTCAACTCAATGAAAAAAGTGAATGAAAGAATATCAATGAAGAGCCAGCTTTAATACTAGGTGTCCCACAATTCTGGAGCACAAACACCTTAGCATTGTTGAGTCATAGCATCTTTCACGACCATAAAGAGGAAAACAAGCGACTGGGGAGACAAGGGCAGATGGGGAACCCTTGCATGTTATTGATAGAAGCTAATTACCTTGCAACTGCTCGTAAACGCCACCATGATGTGAAACAGACTCATAAGTTGTTGGCACTGGCATAGCCTTTGGTCCCAGCAGTGGATACACATCTGCAGTTATTAAATAGGCTGTTTACTGGTTGATTTCACGTCACTTGGAATAGCAACGCTGAAATTATCTTCATAATGGCCTCAACAGTTTGGCCGATTCGAAGTATTTCTCCCTATATTTTTGTACCATGCACGTGATGACTTGTGCTTGGTAACGAGTATTCAGCAGTGCTCAATGTGGTGCCAGGTATTTCAGTGTGTCCATCGGTAGGCTGTGCATAACTTTGGGAACCTGTAACAACACGGAGAGAGGTGAGCTAGATAATTGCAGCTAAAATTTTATCAGACCATACCAAAAAATGCTGATTGAGGCGGTGTCGGCGGTCTCGGAGGGGGTGGTGCACTGTATCCTTCGTCTTCTGAGCTGCCGCTAGCTTGATGTGAACGTGCTGCACCAACTTGGGAGAGCTGTACTTCATGGTCACTGTGTACTTTGCATTTTTTCTTTCTTTGTCCTCGGCCCAAGTCAGGCTCACTACATAGGTCTGAAGTTTCTTCGGCTTGCCTTAGCTTTCTTCGTGCCGCCTCATACGTCTCTGGCAAGTACAAAGAATGAAAACTTTAGAAACGGCTTAGACGGTGATCTAAAATAAACGCAACAGCAATATCAGCATACCAAACGCGAAAACTTCGATGCAGTCATGTGCTGGCCAGCTTGCTTGGGGCTGCAGACCTCTCATTGTAATCTGCTGAAGACGTCTTGGATTCCTTTCGTTTGGCCATGAACATTTCCCGTTTTGTATCCATGTTGAATGTACAATGGCTATGCTGTTGCCCTCTTCTGGGAACTTAACAATACGAAATTGAGGTGAACCTAAGCAACATAAAATAAAGAGGCAATGAAACTCCTCATTCATCATCCCAATAAAGTTGTTGTTGTTTTAAAATGTAGAGTCAATGCACAAAATGCAAAACTGTGTTTTGCTAGGTATCAGTCCATGTCAGAGTGAGCTAGGGGGAAGACAGCGTACTGGTTCCCGAATGGCAATCGGATACATTTCTTGCACACACTAGCCAATGGCCATGATGTCAAAGCAGACAGAGTGCGAGAGGTGTGTATTCCGAACAACGAAGAGCGGCACGGATGAGTGTAAAGATCTGCAGTGTACAGAAACTGCCTCCCAATAACAAGCATGCTATCAGAGTTAAAAGGACGCACAAAGTTCTCGATGCAGATTATTGCTCCGTTGCGTAATACACATGTGTTGTCCCTCTTGTGCGTACGTAACGTGAACTTTCCAGGAACAACCACCTTCTTGTACTGATACCCACTACAGTTCCATGGTAGAGGGCCAGATGTGTGGCTCAGAGAACACTGCACTTCTTCACTGACATTCTGGTGCTGCTTAGGCAGTTTCCTTCTTTCCATGGTTCTATTGTACAGTTGCTCTAGCGGTTTGTCAGGTTTCCTTAGGATAGATTTCAAACTTTGCATGTAGCTTTCAAATGGGAAAGCGCTCCATTTGTCCAAAGGGCCATGTTCCCGAACATCATCAGTCAAGTGAATTAGATTGTGGACATTATGTGAGACCATGTGCTGACCATAGAGCGTAGTGTACACTTCAACGAAATGAATTAGGAGCCTCTCCGCATAATCGGCGTACATCTGAGATAGTCTCTGGCTGCACAAAATCGTCATGGCAGCATGCAGCACCATGAAATTGGAGAGGAGGCGGCTTGGGACTTTGGAATGGAAGACAATAGGGCCTGTGTAGAGTATTAACATTCTAAATTCCGTTGCCTTCCACCTGTCCAGTTCTGTGAGAGTTCGTGGTTTCCTGGAAAAATCTGAGCACACATGGGGCTCCACTTTGAGCAGCGCGAGTGAAATCTGGTCTTTTGTGCTGCTTCCCAGACGATAAGCCGTACTCCCTTTGAACCACAATTTTAGAAGCTTGTGCACAACCCCTAGACAAACCAGATGCATATAGTCGAGCGGTACCTGCTTAACCATGTCTATAGGAAGTTCCTTTAAAATTGTTTCACTGACATGGTGGTGCTCTATGGTCGCATTCCGAAAATCTGCATCTGTCATAGCCTCTGCATCAAGTTGAGGGAAACACATGCGGCCTTCTTGGTAATCACCCTCCGTAACACACTTTGTGCAGCTGAAGTAGGCGTTGTGGCTCTTGATACCAAGAATGTAAGCCTTTGCAGGGGCATCACACACTATTGCTGAAAGTTTCACTGACACTTGCTTGTCACTTATTGAAACACCATTTGCCAACAGGTCGTTAAATTCAGAGACAAAAGGTAGGAGGAACGAGTTGGAGCACACATTCTTAGATTTGCCGAAATAAACTCCTATAGGAAAAGGAGTACGTTCCCCACAGTTTGTTATCAGGCACAGAATGGGCCAAAATTGATCTTTTGTGCTTTTGGCAAGTGGCAGTCCATCAATGTTCACATGAATACAAATCTCGTCAGGGACATTTTGTAGCCCTTCCAGTTCATATTGAAGACCTGCAGCAAGACCAAAGTGGCAGTATTTGCCATCGCCCATTTCCTGCACGCCGACGGCACCTCGGGGTGTTCGCAGTAAGGTCCTTGCAGAGGCAGGTAGGAAAGACAGAGAAGTCTGTGACTTCAGCAGCTTAAGCAATGATGTTACGTCTGTGTGCGTTACCGATGATCCTAGAGCCCATGCTCTTAACTGCTCAGTAAAGGAATTTTCCGGTGCACCTGAGTTGGAGAACTCGTCAGCAATTGCAGGTAGCTCCAAACAAGGAATGTCACTTTCGAACTGCCCAGGTGTACATGACCTTTGAAGTCCTTCGTCCGGCAATTCTGATTCAGACTGACAGTATTCGTCAGGAACAGGGATGTTTCTCGTCTCAGGCTCCTCGAAATATAAAACGCGCTGTGCTGTCTCACATTGAAAGGCGACACTCGGCGATGCCAGTGATGGTTCTTCCGAGTTTCCGTTAGCAGCATTACATATTGCCGACAAACTTTCTTCGACTGCTTGCCTCGCACGTCTATGAAACGTAGGTTTTGTCAATTTCGTTGACATGCTAGCAACGGCACCGAGTGAGATATCGAGCGAGTACCGAACAACAATGACGACACCGACAGCGCTCAAACAACAGAACTGACAACGCTCAAATGAATAAATAAACTTAACGCTTCAGACTAAAAGTGCGAGTCATGCTGATGTTTATAAATAGTACAACATACCTTCTCCATCCATCTTTATGTGATTTTCACGACACTTTCAACAGCCACTCGAAACATCCAACATGGACGACACTGCAAACAAAGGAATTGGTGTTTCCCGCCTCTCAGTGGAGTTGTGCCAATCAGCGATATTTGCGTATGCAATGAGTTCCGTATATACCGGTTTCGTGTTAATATTCTCACTTCATTTACTTTTTTGACAGCTTTGAATAGCAAAAAAGGAGGAGTAAAAGACACTGACATTTATTTTCTCTCACGGACATTCATAATCGTCTCCGGTCAGGTGGCGCTACAGTGGCCATTGCGGCGTTGCGGTTGCTATGGGAGCAGTGAAACACCACGTGCTATCATCCGATGTTCCTCCGACGACGGAGCTTCGGTGGATTTACGGAGTAGGTCCCGAGAAATTCGTCCGCGGTCCCTCACAGGGACAAACATTTCTGGACGACGGACGTTAGAACATTATGTGGACGTCCCCAGGAAACTTTGTGTTATCTGGGTACTCTAGAAAACTTTACTGCGTGTTCCATGCGAAGTGATCCATTTGACTCCCCTGTATTCAAGGGATAACTTTTTTGAAGGTTTCTTATTCAGGAGGGAAAAAAAACATAGAGCGAAGTGGGGTAGAGTAGAAATAACTGGAAGAGCGATATTTATTTTTCTCAAATTTGCATTTTCTTCTGGGTCATTCTATGCTAAACGTGACAGGCATTGCGCTCGACCATCTATTGATTTCTTTCAAATAAATTGGGGTTGATTGCTTCCATACAGCTAGTGGTCTCCCAGCATTTTTTATGTTTCTTTTTTTTTTGCGCCATGGCCGCCTCTCCAAAATTTGCAATGGGACATGTGACATACCAGGTGAAAAAGACAACCTAACAAAATAACGATGAAAGATGGAAGTCACTGAAAAGGTTAGCCAGCTGTAGGACTCGAACCCACATCTTCTGGATTGCCGGTCAAAATAGTTTTTCTTTTTTGTGTGCAAATTCCAACCAAATCTCTTCTGAATGAAGGCAAAGCACAACACTTCCGTGCAAAGACCTGTTGAAGGCTGATCGACACTTTTTATTCATAGAGTAGGCCCAGTGCTCCTACTGAACTGTGTCGCCTGAATAGGACGTTCTCGTTGGAACCTGAAGCTTTCAGGTGATCTTAGTAGCTGTGATTTGGGACATCTCTGGTGTTTCTTCACTGTGGGATCGTGTGGTGTTCCTAGTGTCTGTTCTCTGATGTTCCACAGCAGGATCCCTGGTGTGTTCTGATGCTGCACTGCTGAATATTATGAGGTATCATGCATTCAGTCTTGTGATGTGCTTCGTTCGTCTGCACCGTCAAGAGGCAGTAAAAGCTGTGCATAGTTAAGAACCTGAGAGGGAAAAAAAACATACTGGACAGCACAACTACTGCACAAACTCAGCACAAACACTTTGTTTGCATGTGTCCTGTTTGTTCTTCTTTAAGCGTTCTCAACTAGACACATCTTTTAGTGTCTTGTGGCGGTGATGTGGTACGGGCACCTCACAGGATCTAATGTGTGAAACAGTATCATGTTCAACAGTGGAGCATCAGAAAACACCATGCGGGGGTTCTGGTTCAACATGCATACTTGATTGTGCAACATTCAACCAACATGCTCTGCTAACTATTTCTTTACAAAGCTTTTTCATTTGACACTAGCGATCATTTGGCACCGTCACTGTCTTATGTGGGACCGAGAGCGTAAAGTTTCGTTTTCAATCTCAAGTGAACATTGCGAAAACGTCTCAGTTCCGACACTCCGGGGAATTATTTGAGAAGCCAATTGTTATAAAGAGGTCGCATTAATAACCTGATGATAATTGTAAATTGTGGTTTTCACGGTAACAACATATAGTGTGCATGTGCACAAAATGTACTGCCAGACATTTCTGATTCACTTTGCAAGTAAGTGTACAAGCCTACTTGTATTAGAAGCCCCTCTTCTGCAGCGTTCAACAGGTTTGGGCAGTTGGGACATTCTGATTTCTTCAAGAAAGAGTGAACCAAGGACCCTGCGTATGCGTATTGTGCATTAGCCTCAATAATATTGTCGGGCTCTTGCACATCACGCATATCATGTTCAGCCTGCATTTCATCAACTGTACTCATCCCTTGGGAGTCGGCAGGCTCATAAAAACTGCTCGCAGTTGAGGAAACCGGCATGTGCAACAGATCGTTTAAACGTTCAGTCGTATCAGCCTCACAATTGCCTCTGCTTGGAAGTTTCGTGAGGTTCCCCGCAAGGGTATGCTTGAGGCCTGCTACGAACTGAAACGCATTTGGTGTCTCATTGCACACATGCATTTGCCGGAATTGACCAAACATGTTTTCTACAGGGTCCTGGTTTAGCCGCCGCGTCAGCAGACGCTCAAAGCCAAAATTTTGGCGAAGGTCCTCCCACAACGCAAGTACTGCACAAATTGTGATTTGCCACCCCATAACAGTAGGAGGTTGCCTATCACTGTCAAATCTGCACTGTGCAATCCACTGTACTGCAGACTCGAGTAACTCCATGTGTTTGGTGGAACCACTGATTGCAAGTCATTTTTTTGTCATCACCCTGTTGAATGGAGGAACTGTTTAAGCAATCAAACAGTACATCCATCCTAAGGAGGAATTCTGAAGTCGCAGTGGCTGCTGGATGCATGTACCCAGCGCTAATAAGAACAGCGATCCCAGTGGAAAGACTATTGCTCAGTACTTGTGTTGCAAATTTCACCTTCATGTATGAATGTGGTCGGCTGTCAACTTAGGTGCCAGTCGTGCCCTTAAGGGGAAGTCTGATTCTTAGATCTCTTTAATGAAGGCCCATTGAACCTTGTGTAGAGCGTTTCCAATCTGCAGTTCATGTTCAACAACATGTTCCGTGTAGCTTCATTAAATGTGGCGGATCAAAAATAAAGTAGATTTTTAACTCATCAACACAAAAATATGGTTTCGATGGGGAGATTTCAAGTTTACTACACAATGCACAGTTGCTGGCTCCCTGATTACAGACGACCGCTTTCACGAAAACATCCAATGAATGAAGCTGTCTAATCAAGTCTTGAAGCAAATCATTTAGAATATCTGCTGACACGGTAGATCTTGAAAAAATATATGACAAGGGCTGTACCCATGCTTTTGTTAATCCTGAGAGCACTACAAGAAGTGCTGATTCAGCCATCTCAGAGTTTCTGTCCTTTCCTGTGTCCACAAAGTCATAAACTACGTCTGATCCAGAATCATATAACACATGTTCCTTTACGGACATATCATCAAAAATCATTGTGCATGTACGATCTTTTGGTGGCAGCCCTTGGAGTCTTGTCTTGACTCAATGTTTCCTATATCTCATGTTCACGGCGATGAGTTAATGCGACTTCCGGACTTAATTCGGAAACATTCATCTGCATTCTCGACAAGTGACCTAGACTTGGGTAAATGCGACACTATCAAACACAGGATAGACACAGGCGGCGCTACTCCGATCTACCAAAGAGCGTTTCGGATCCCGTATTCACAACGCGGGGAAATGGACGGGCAGGTTAATGACAAGCTTAAGGGTGGCATCATAGAGAACTCCAAATCACCGTTTAGTGCACCTCCTCTCCTGGTAGAAAAACATGATGGTTCATTTCGATTTGTCGTCGACTATCGCAAGTTAAGTAGCGTGACGAAGATAGATCCATATCTCCTGCCCATGAAACATTATCGCAGCTTGGTTCTGCGAAGTATTTCTCAGTCGTGGATATGGCGTCAGGCTTCTGGCAGATCGAAATGGACCCGCGTGACAAGGACAAGACAGCGTTCAACACTGCCAGTGGTCATTACCAATGGACCCGCATTCCAATGGGCTTAGTGAACAGCCCAGCCGTGTGACAACGGACAGCTGACGTCGTGTTATACGGGTTGATAGGCCATCTTTGCCATGTTTATATGGATGACATCATTGTGTACAGTTCCAGCTTCGAGGAGCACCTAGAAGACATCGAGCGTGTATTAAGGCGATTATCACGTGCAGGACTAAAACTCAAGCCTTCAAAATGTCAGTGTTTGAAGCCTAACGTTAAATATGTCGGACATATCGTCTCAGCCGACGGCATGCAGCCAGATCCTAAAAAACAAAAGGCGGTGACAGAATTTCCGCGACCGGAGACTGTCAGAGAAGTCAGGGGGTTCCGGCACATTGAGAACTTCGCTAAAATCGCTAAACCGTTCACTAAGCTCACGTCAAAAAGCGCAAAATTCGTATGGACCTGAGAAACTCAAACAGCGTTCGAGGAACTGAAGGCGTGTCTTGTTCGGGCGCCGTCACTGAAATATCCCGATTTTACAAAGCCCTTCATTTTAGCCACGGACGCTTCTCAATATGCAGTGGGGGCGGTGCTCTCCCAGCAATATGGTAACACAAAGCACCCAGTGGCGTTTGCTAGTCGCCAGTTAAATAAAGTCGAACAGAACTTCAGCGCAACTGAGAAAGAATGTTTGGCTGTGTTATGGGCCGTCCGTCACTTCAGGTGCTATCTGTATGGCCGCAAATTTAAGATCGTAACCGACTGCAGACCTTTAAAGTGGTTGATGAACATTCGCGATCCAAATTCACAGCTAGCGAGATGGAACTTGCAAATGCAAGAATATGACTTTGAAATATGACGCTGATGCGCTCAGTTGGGCTCAGACAGCTGGCGTCAATGTTGTCAATGACTACATCCCCATAATTGAGGCATATAAAATTAGGGAAGAGCAAAGAAAAGACACCAGTCTTAAATTCATCATCCACGAACTTGAACGCGACCCTGCCTCTCATGATGAGTACCTGCTGGACGACACAGGGTTATTGCTTAGGAGTAGCAGGCTAAATAATCGGACATCCTATCGAAGAAGAGATGGCTACGGGATAGTGGTACCGAGCACTTTGATGTTCGACGTATTAAGGGCCTTTCATAGCGCGCCATATTCTGGGCATTTCGGAACAAAGAAAACTCGTCAGAGAAGTCATATTGCTGGGCGGGTACGCGGAAAGATATCGGCGATTACTGTTCCAGTTGCGAGGCATGTCAGCTCAGGGAAACACCGAAGAATCGGGAGAGAGCCCCCCTTCAGATTTTTAACGAAGTAAGCAAACCCTTTGAAAGGACGGGAATGGGTATAGTGGGACCGCTACCTGTAACAACGGAAGGGAACCGGTATATTTTGGTCTTCGGGGATCATTTTACTAGATTCGCGGAGGCACATCAAATGAAAGATCAGAAGGCGACAACTGTAGCGAGAATATTTGTCGAAAGAATCATTATAAGGCATGGCACCCCCAGACCCCTTAACAGATCAGGGGACGAACTTTACGTCGAAATTGTTAACAGAAGTGTACCAGCTGTTTCAAATAGAAAAATTACAAACGACCGCCTATCATCCGGAAAGAACTGGAGCTGTCGAGAGTAGTACGGGATGGACTCTCATGGTACACAGTGCTCAACTGTCCTGAACACGATTTAATTAGCAATTAGAGCTAATTGGGCCCCCCACATTAATCAGCACCCTCCAGGGAGTCACCACACTAATTGGGGAGCGTCTATCTCGTGTCCAGACCAGCTGAGCGTTGTGCACTACGAGAGTCCATAAAAAATAGGTAGAAATAAACTAAACAGATAGAAATAGAATGGAGAGAAACAATTTATTCGAAAAGCAACGACGCCGTGGCAAAGAAACCGCTCCGAAACGTCCGAGTGACCAGCGCAAGCCATGTTGGTAGTTGTCACCCAGCAGTTGCAGAGACCGCCGACAGGTGGCCACTTAGTTGCAAGGCATCACACCAGATGGCGCCACCATCATAGCTCTATGCGGGAAAGACAGAACAAGATACTAGCGGCAGGTAAAAATGGCAACACTGCTAAACAAGTCTAGGCATGTGAGAGAAAAGGTCTAACCGCTACTGCTAAACAGCACGGAGAAAACAGTACACATCGGGGAAAAGGCGACCGGTTAGGCCTAACCACAGCCTCAGAACACTATGCAGCTAACACAAGGCGGGAACCGCAAAACGCTAAACATGTGTCAACACGAACAAAAGGCTTGTTCACTGCTAAACAAGTCTAAACATGCGCGTACGGCGAGAAAAGGCTTAACACGAGCGTGGTCAAACAAGGGCAAATCACTCGTTGGTCACTGCTAAACAAGTTTAAACACGGGGGCACGGCAAACATGCGAGAAAAGGAACGCGGTAAAACAACGCGGCAAATCACTCACCTTTTCTCCCGCGGCGACGGTGCGACTGCTCCATCCGAGAGCCAGGCAGAAACTGAGCGCGCGCGGGGACTGTGGAGCAACCGAGCGCACGTCTGCTCTCCGTGACAGCCGGTGAGCAACTGACTGGGGCGCCGCGCCGCGGCAGCTACGCATACGCGCGCGCTCCTAGAGCCCTCTGCACCGCCCGCCCGCCCGCGTGTGGTTTCGTCTCTCTGTTCCTCCCGCTGCACGCGCGCGCTCCTAGCGGTAACGGGTGGCTTCTTCATTTTGGTTTTGGTCTCGTTTCTTTGCGCGCGTTTAGCTGTATAAAGGCTGCGCGCACCGCACTCGCGTCATCAATATGTGAAGATGTTCAGCTACCACTCGTTACAAAATTGTTCCCGCATCCACGCTTCTTGGGAGGAAGTGGAGAAGGAATGTTTTAACAGCGAAAGTCCCCGCAATGAGCTCGTCATCAATATAGGAGAGATCTCGCCGGGGCCGCTGCAGGAAATGCTGTGTCGGATCCTCGCCCGTTACAAGCACGTCTGTATAACGGTTCCGGACGGACCCTTGGGACTGATGAGCGAATTTGTGAGCCTGGCCAACGCAGAATTCAACTACATCGCTGCAGACATCTTGGACCTTCTCGCTTGTGCCATCGCTCATATTAAGTACGCCCTGCAGAAGCAGCAACATTTGCAAGCAGTCTACATCGTGAACTTTGTCACCGATTTATTGAAATACCGTTTGGTTATCGACATGCAATGCATTAAACAGTCCAAATACCTTTGAGGAAACTCTGTGTTTTTTTCACTGAAACATCTTTATTGAATACATACAAAATGTTGATCGATAGATGCCTGCACCCTCCCTGCCTTGCCTAATCTCACGAATCAGAATATTACGAGCGGATCAGGTGTGTCAGAAAAGGTATGGGGAATCTTCATCGCAGCATCGTCATTGCGCGGGTCATGGTACCAGCACGATGACGGAATGGTCATTCTTTTCGCACACCCATTCCGCTACCACACTGCCACGATGACCCGCGCTTCTCCTGTCTGCGAGAGAGAGAGAGAGAAGCATATCTCGACTAGAACTTTTATTCTCGATTATATGCGCGTGCACGAAGGACTTGCTCTTTGTTCCACGGTCACTCGATGCATAACGACGACGCTCTCGTGCTCTCTTCCGGGTAATCCTATACGCGTCAAAACACTAGGAAAGCTTGCCGTATTCGCAGCTTCCGTAAGGGAAGGAGTGTACGGCATCCACGAGATAGCGCTTGTCGTTATAGGGGACCAAGCTCTTCTTGAGTCTCGAAATGGTGTACATGGTTTGCTTTATACTCTGGATGGTGCACTGCTTCTGAGAGACTGTCTTTTCATCGAACAGAGAATCTCGGTACACTTCGTGCAATAAATGTTTCCTCACCACGTCTTTCTTAACTCATTTTGCTCCCGCGATCTGTTTGTGTGTCCCCGCCATGAGAATGCTGTACATTTTGGCCTAGATGGCTACGACTTCCTGAATAACGTCGTCTCCCGTCTCGTCTTTGAAGTACCCCATCTGATTCGCGTGCTCGTCATTGAAAAGTGGGTGGTCCACTGGATAGCAGGACAGATCTAAGTCGTCCTCAATTTTCATCAGCTGCTCTTCCAGGCTTTCGCACGTGAGAGAAAAAATTATGCTGTCCGTATCGCTATAGATCAATTGCACTGGGCGCGTCAAGCGAGAAAAGAGTGACTCGTAGATGAAACTGTACATTCGGACTTTGGATATCTCTAGAATGGCGAAATCCACGTAAAGGGGTGCGCGCATTTGATGCGACGCTGTTTCATTTCGTACAAAATGCACTTTTCACTCAGAATGAGAAAATGCTGACTGTCGACGGAGCTAGCTTTTCGGAGTGCGCTTTCTTTGTCGTAGGCTATAGCGTACCTCTTCATACGTCTCACATTTTGTATCGACTTACCGAACGTACTGTTCGACAAGGTTTTGTAGAGAAGTCGCTCAAATTTCGTGGTCGCGGCATTCCTCAACGCGACGTTTCTCTGCACGAAGGTTCGCAAATAGTTGTCTTGCCGGAACGAGAGGATGCTGTGAACACGTTTTATTTTCATGCCCAACCTCACGTACAGAGCGAGCAATGCATAGTTAACGATGTAGCGTTCTTTCTCGTAGCACGTCAGCAAGAGAGAGAGAGAGAGAAATACATGATTGGCATTGATTGGAGAGAGAATGCATGATTGGCGAAATGATCACGATGATATGGGGATGACAGCAAGAGTTTCTTTGTGGGAGGGGCATTCAGCGCCAACGTCGCTGGTAGGGGAGAGTTCGTTCTCCTCCACGCACCTGTGTTCGGGTGCCAGGGGAAAATCCCTGGTGAGCGCGTGCAGTTCTTCGGGATACGACAAGTCTACCACGTACACGTGACCCACTTCCGAATCGTGAGGAACGTTGAGAAAATCGATCTCGCTCCACTTCGAAGGATCGACGCACTCAAAACCACCTGTCGGGAGATGGAAAGTCATCGCATATGGGTGCAAACTATTCACGTCGAGGTACTGGATAAAAGTCTTTTCTTGCTGTGGATCGTAATCGTCGCACCCCTCGTGATTAGCCCGACAGTATCTGTGGAAGCTGTTACAAATGCCTCCCCTGATTCCCTTCTCGATCGTTTCGTACATCTCGCGATCGCTCATGAACTCGAGTTTGACGTTGGTGAGCTTTAGAGCGCTGCCCCACGCGTAGCTGGCGAGGTACGTGGTACGTAGAATATCTAACCTATCCGTCTCTAGCGCAATCTTCCTGATATACAGCACGACGTCGCAGAGCTGACAGGCGTCGAGCGTGACGTCGCGACGCGTGTAACCGCCGACGTTCTTACACTGGAACAATTCGAAAATGTCGAGGGCGTACCGATAGTCCTCGTCCGTGATCTCTTGGTCGTTCAGGTCACTTTTGAAAGCTTCCTTTGGCGGTAGTGCAGGCAAACTGTAGGCTTCGAAACTGTCGACAACGGTGTACGGATAAACGCCCTTCCTGAGGAGGCGCCGGAAACGGTCACCATACATTTGACGGGTACATTGAAACGCGCCCTCACCGCCGCTGGCGGGGAGGGTTTCTACCAGGTTATACAAGGAGAGGTTGAAAAACTGCGTGGTATCGCGGAAACGGAGATCGCCAATGTTGAACACTCTTATCTTTTCTGTACACGAAGCTAAGATCCACGGCTTGCCGAACGTGCTAGAAGAGAGCTCAAATCGTATTGCAAGTTGTGCACGCACACGACGAGTTCTTTGGTGTTACGACATGTAAGGTGACACGTATCACACAGCGTCGCGACAAAATTCGAAGAACGGGGCTCTATGAAGCGAGTGTGGTCGTGATGCGACACCTTTCGCGTATGCCGGTTAAATTCGATTCCACAAAATTCGCAGTGCGTCGCGCTCTCGTGTCGAAAGTGGTCTTCCATACTCATGACCAACAGTGAGGGACAGCGGTTCAACCTATCGATTTGATCGCTACATCGCTCTAGCGCGAGGAAGCATTTCTCTGCTGTGTTGGGTCCCAAATAGCCATCTAGGTCTACTATATTTTTCCGTCGCAACTTCTCACTACAACGATGCAGTACGAGCTCATCCTGTGCACACTCACGGCGTCCTTAACGAGTGCGTCCTTTTCCAAGACGCTTTCCGTGTCCACCACCGCAAAATAGGGATAGGGATGCATGTACTGTATCTTGTTGAAGGAGACGCTCTCCTCCGCTTTTGACATTTCGAGAATCACTTCGTTTACATCTCGACACACGCGTTCGTGCTGCTCCAACGCCCCTCTAGTCCCATAACCGCTCGTGCATTTCTCGCAATAAAAGTAGTCACTTCGTCCCATGAAACTGCTAAATTTTCTGATTCCATAGAAATGCTCCCTAACCTCGAGCAGGTGGAGTTTATCTTTATAGAGCGTGCAGGGAACCCGTCCTGTTGTTATCGAACTCGTTTTCTCGTCGAACACGTAGATGTACTCGGAGATTTTGTTTTTTCTCTCCCACAGGGAAATGTCTTCATAAGTGACTGGGAAGCAGGGCGGCCAGTAGGTTACGCGCGTCTCCAGATTCGAAGGATTCATGTATTTGCGGTATCTAACATAATCGTTTGGGTTGTTCCTCAACGGATGCAAGAGTGCGAGCACGCTATACTTGAAACACTCTTTATCGTGATTCGGTGGAAGTTTGACGTTTGTGAGAGTCTTTGTTTTTCTTTTTAGCAGCTCGGGAAGCTCGATCGTGCACCCAGGTGGAACCAGACCCTTCTGTCGCATATAGTTTTCTACGCGTTGCGAGGACTCTGCGGTGTCAGCATTTATCGCGCCTTCGATTTCTTGGCGGTTATGAACCACCCTCAAGTGAAGGTTCACGTGAAGGAGATGAGAAGTCAACCCATCGGCTCCGTCCTTAATCATGAGTGCTTTTGAGCACAGACAAAATTTGAAAGGCATGGGATATGCTTCCAGGACGCACGTGATTACTGGAGCTATGCTCGGTAGATAGAGTCGCAAATCGTCGACTTTGTCGTTGTGCGGGGAACAAAGAAGTGTGTACCTGGTAGCCGTTCCGTCAAATGCCTCATCTGTGACAAAACAAGGAAGAAATCGTCTCTCCGTGACGCAGGGATGATTCTGTACGACATGTTCTCGTAATTCAACGATTCTACGACCCTCGACAGGCCCATCTTCGTTTCGAAATTCTGGGCTTGCATCTGGTGATTCATCTTTAACCCTACCAGAAAGAGGAATGAAATCTGCATATGACTGATCCCCTTCCCACATGAGCAGTTCATCTGCACTGTCGTACCCATCTAGGGGTTCGTCGTCGTCCGTTTCACTTATCACGAAAGGCGGACTACTGACGTCATCGTCATCTGAAAGGACGACTGGGCTGTTACCGAGATTCTCTATTCTAGCTTCGTGCTCTCTTTCTACGGACACGAGCATGGCTTCGATGGGGTCGTACTGACATACAAGACAGCGTGGCACTGCGGTCAAACAAAATCAGTACGAGATTCCCCCTCACGAAAGAATACTCACTTTTCCCTTCAGTTGAGGAACGCCTGAGATTAATGATGATGAGAGAGGAAGGGATGACTCCCTGTGTGTGTTCAGTGTCATGCGGTGACAGCGGCTATTTTTCCTGAAAAACAATGGCATACATAGAATACACTCTCACAGCAGAGCCAGTCAACTTACATTTTGCTCCACAAAACGTCTCACGTCGTGGATGGATGCCCCTCGTGGGCTTTCGATCAATCGTCGTAAAACCAGAGTACCTTTTATAGTCGCTACACCGCTCTCCTCCTCCTCGCATTGCAACGGTGTCGTCTGTACTTTGCCCACCCCGCCTTCCGTCTTTCGCGCCTTTTTTCTTTGCGATGTCGCATAATGCGATGATACCATCGACGTTCAATAAAACATTACACTAATGTCTAGCTAACACTCTGGGCCGACTTCTATATGACGACGACAAGAGCTAGTGTGGGATTCGAACCCAGGATCCTCCTACACTGGACGCGATACACTAACCACTACTCTAATTCGTGCTGCGTAACGCTTTTCTTATCGCGGGGCTCGTGTCTAAACACGTCAAAACATGTTCAAACACGTCTTAACATGTCCAAACACGTTCAATGACATCAGAGAGAGTGAGAGGAAAAGCTTTACTATAAATGTCGAAGCGAACGTTTGATCGTCATTCTCGTGCCATCATGCTCAGCTTGGTAGGTCCTCGTAAGTAATACCCATGTCGTCATCATCGTCATCGAAATGTTTGAAGAGTATTGTTTCAAGTTTACAACACTTTTGCTGCGCGTGAAGTCGGTTTTTTCCAGCCTCACATATTTCGGGAGATTGGCAGCGCACGCTTCTTCTGCACCAACTGCGGTGGATTCTGGTCCAAAGGTACGCTTCCTCGTTATTTTTAAAGCAGTACAGAGGGCCATCCAAACACAATTTCAGATTAAGACATCTGATGAAAGTGTGTGTGTCATTATACCGAGTAGTGCGAAAGGTTTTGATGTGTGCAATTTGTTTCCCAGAACGTTTCTTTAACTCGCCACTCCAGTTATAATGAGGATGAGGAGGTATGATGACACGTCACCGATGACGGTATAAGGAGACTCGTTCTGGTTCGCCGGTCAGTGGGGGTCAGCGCCTTGTCCCTTTGCCGCCGTAAACCTGTTTTGCCAGCTCTCCCGGAGCATTGGGGATAGAAGGAGCGCCCGAACCATTACCGAGCAAGGAGAAAGGCTTTATCAGAACCCCGAACAGCCGAGTAGCAGACGACAGCGGAGTAGCAGACAACATTTCTGTAGGCCAATCAACGAGCGTTCTCCCTATAGCGTCAGCGCGAGGTTCCAGGCAGATCACAGGCTGGTACTGCTCTTCACCACGGTTGCGCAAGGTCGCTTTTTGCGGCATATTTTAAATTCAGTTTCTGCGATAATTATGACTCTGTGGTGTAAATTACTCCGCATGGTGCATCTTACTGGCCTACTTAACAGTTTTATAGGAAGAAAACTGGGTGTTAAAAATGACTTCTGTGCTACTTTAATACGTTCTATAACCAGTCACATTTTTTTTTCAGAGCAAAAGTATTGGACGGACCAATGGATTCGCCCGTTTCTCGGCTGTCGGACGGTACCATTCGACGTACGGACTTCGACTATTGAAGGAAGATGGAGAAGATGGACCATCAGTGCCACTCTGTGACTGAAGAAGATTGTACGTGTGTGTTTGAGATAGCAAGCACGTGTTTCTCACGCTTCTTTCGTGCAGATTACGAATGGCTACTGACGGGTGATCTAGCACTGGTCCTAACCTTCAAGCCTCCTCGGAAGACCTTCTTTTTGCGGATCGGCGATCAACTGACCACCTGTCGTTGCGGTAGACTCTGGTCGAGAAACCCCAGCCATTGGTTAGACTCGAGCGTTCGTCCGTATTTGGGCTGCCTTCCCGGCTACGAAACCAAAGCTGGAGCCTTATTCATGTATAACCTCTCAGGATAAATAAAAAAGGTTTTGTATATACTCTCATTCCATCTCAGTCATGACGCCCGAGCAGCGGTTTGCAACCTTTGTGCAAACGCGAATGTATCGGGACTTGCTGCGATTACGCGATTATATTCACGGCGATGGGTGCGAGGGTGACTTTCGCTCGATTCTCAACACGATACCCTTATGTCTGTTCACCGTCAGTGGGAAGATTGCAAAAAAAATGAAGTGTTTCGTAGATTACAAGCTCGAGCTGTTGGAAAAGTATAGACGATGAGAGGCAGTCTACCCGTGTCTCATCAACGCGGGCTTCAACCGACCTATCGTCCGTCGCTACTGACTTCTCCACACATCCCTCGACGTGACGGTGACCGGCGACGAGCGTCGGGTCAGCACGTTGGAAGATCGTCTCGCAAGAGTCTTGTGTATGCCGTGAAAAATGAATAGACTACTTTACGAAACGAGTTCGCTCACGAGGAGACGTTTTATTGTTTCGTCATTCTCTTCGAGGTTACAGGAAAACATGGATACACAATTTTTCAAGCTGTAGCGTTTCGACATGCGCGTGGCTACGTAGGTACAAAAAAACCCAGTAACGTGAAAAAGACGATTCAGTACACTTGTCGCTATACTCGTCCACTAGTAAAGTCCTTCAAAGGTTTGCTTCGATGGGGGGTAGTCCGTAGCTGTCGAAAAACACGGCAGACCCATCGTAGTTTTTCAGGTAGAGCACCCAGTGCTGCCCGCGCTTTCTTCGCTCTTCCGTATTGATGATTAAATAGCCGGGCTTGCGTAAGACGAAGGCTTCGCCCGAAGCGCAAATGCCTCTCAGCATGATGGAAGCGAGGAGGTTCAGGGACACGAGTTCCAAGATGTCGCTCTCGTACATCTTTTCTATGGGAAGGTGACTGTACGGTCCTTGTCGACGCACATGTGGTTGGGACACTCAGAAATCAGGAGAACGACGACCGCGTGTGGAAGGGCTTTAGCGAAGCGTAATTGCAGGCGAACGTTTTCTTTTCGCCACTCGTTCAAATGCGAAGGAGAAGAACAATTGTCCAAGTTGACGTAGAGAAGGAAACCGTTCGTTTTAAATCGGTCGTAGCTGTACTTGAAATGTTTTTCACCCAGTTCTTGCAAGAAGTTAAAGTAGGGAATTTTGACGAGGTCGTTTTTAAAGTCGTACTTGCTTCGCACGTGCTGGCCGTCCACGGAGAGCATCGAATGAGACAGGTCGTAATGGCGGAATTTGTAGGGGTTCGATTGGATGTCGCCGAGAAAGTCGGACGTGGGGAGCAGGGCCACGCATAATTTGGAAGGCACCCTTTCGGTGTAAACGTTTTCAAAATGAGCGTCCAAGCTCCCGGCACTGAAACTCCGCACATTGGTTTCCAATCCGTGTAAGACGTAGATGGCCGTACAACTCGTTGGAACTGACCAGCTTGTTGTTCGCATAAACGGTGACCGTCTTAAACATGCCGCTGAACAGGTGGTTTATTGGGAAAACGACATCTTCTTTCTCGTCCATTTCTCCCCGTCGTCGTGAACAATGCGCGCGGTCAAAGACACGAAGCTGCCGTAGAGATCCAAGTGTGCCCTTTGCAAATTTTGAATAGAAAATTCGATCACTGTATTATTTACCCTGTTGACCGGATAAAAGAGTTGGTACGAAGTATCTTCCACACCGTATTGAATGGAAGGGGGTTCGGATATCATCACATCACTCGTCAGACAGAGCGGAGACTGGTCTTTGTCTTTCGTTGCCGTCATGATCAGTCGGATCAGCGGATGTGTGACCTTCACGGCGTGCCAAAGATATCTGCAGGTGCGTCGTGCGTCGGCGCCTTTTGTTGTCTTTTGCGACGTTTCTTTCCATTGTTGTTTCCAGAGCCCTCCATGGAATCCAGCACGTCTCTCTCCGTTGCTATGGCCGTCTTTTTTACTGCGCGCGATATTCCTTCGGCGTCGGCCAAATTCCGCGCCAAGCGCTTCAACGTTCTCTTGGCGATTGGTTTTATTGGGTGCCAGATGGGAACGATAAACCTGGGGTGCTAGACTCATCAAAGCAGAGTCTAGCACCCCTGGATATGTTGCTCAACACACCGCCCCCTCGTTGGAAAAGGGGTCCCGTGTACACGGGAATTACTTTGGGGGAATTACAATACATATTTCAAATGCAACGTTAAATTGGTACTACCTTTGGACCGCAACGGCAAACGTCTTCCCGTTTCGTCCGCGAGAACGATCCTCACTGAGGGAATTTCGAATTGAGACTGGTTAAAATACTGGATGTTATCTAACGTGTAGGTGACGACGTGCTTGTCTTTCTCGTAATAAAAGGGTAGTATTTTTTAATATCGTTTTTTTCCCGCTCCTCACGTACGTGGTTTCCACGATATCCGTGTAGATGATTATGTTGTGAAATAGGGTGTTCCAGGAGTACCTCGACGGAGCTCGTGACATCCTCCTCCCCCGTGAACACGGTACGCGATTCGAAGCCCAAAAGCACGGCCAGGTACTCGGAAAGTCTTAAGGTCGTGCCCTCGGAAAGCCGAATTTAACATTTCTGTTCAGTTCCGTCGAAGCCGACGCGCGCCCATTCGCCTACGCGCTGGTTAATCGCATCAAGAAGTGCTTGCGGCGTCGCATAATAGCCGGGAGGCAGATGTACTTGCAAAGATCGAGCAATTTTCGTCTTGATCTTGAAAGAAAATTGGCGCGCTATGGGGAAAGAGACGCGTAGCGTTTCTCCGTGTCCCTCGACGGGTGTGAGATGTAGCAGCTTGACAAAGCGTTCCGGTACCTGCAACCCTTTCGTCGTTTTCAGAGAGTAGACGTTATCCGTGAATTCTAGCGAGGCGGACCGACTTTATAGGGATTTGAGAGCTGAAGCAGACTATCGAAAGTTATCGTGAAGGCGTTGAGTTTATTCGAGGGAAACTTATCCATGTTGGCGTTCGAGAGGAGGTGGACGTAGATGTCTGACGTCCCAATCTTGACCTCGTCGCTGCTCGGAACCGAACTGTCGTGTTCTTTGTCGTAACCGAACCAGCGAACCAAGGAGAAGCTCTGACCGTTCACTTTCTTCTTTCTCAGCACTTTCGTTACTGGCCAAGGCTGATTGGCGTCTCGGGTTACGACGATTACCTCCTCGGGGTAGAAAGATCCGTCCACTTTCTTACCCCGGTAATCTTCCAGGTGCACGACGGGAGGGGAGGTGTCTCTCAGACGGGAGACGGTGAAATTCTGAGGCGACCAACCCCCTTCCGAGCTCTTATGAAAACCTTTTCTGTGTAGTAGGACCCTCACTTTATGCCCCACTTTGAGCTTCTTTTTCACGAAGGGTACGACGGGCTTCCCATTTATCTTATTGAACAGCTCCAATTCGTTTTCGGGCGTGACTTCGGACGGGCTGATGCCCAACGTCCTGTGTTTGGTGTTGTTGTAGTCGCGCACGATCTTGGGAAGCGCAGAAATGAAGTGGTATTTTCCAGTCAGTCTAAAACAGCGGAATATTCTGTTGCGTAAGGTGCGTATCACCCGTTGGGCCTGCGATGCCTTGATTACGGGAGAGAAGGTGGAATACATGTGGACCTTCTTTCGTGACAGGTAATCCTTGACGATTTTGTTGTAGAATTTCCCTCCTCTGTCGCAAAAGATGCGTGTAGGTGCGTTACCTCCCCGAAAAAGTCGTATCATGGCCCTTTTCATTTCGCTGGGCCGTTTCGTCTTTAGCGGGAGGGTGCGCAGAAATCGGGAGAGGGAATCGATCGCCACGAGAATGTAGCTGTAGCCACCGTTGAACCTCTTGTATTTTGAAAGGTCGGCGAGATCCTTTTGCCACACGTCGTTGATCTTGAGAGCGGTGATGCATCTCCTATTAAACTTTCTTCTGACCGGATTGTGTAATGTGTAGGCGTCCACGTTTCTGAGAATGGCGAGAGCCTTCTTTTTGCTCATGTGACGCGCTTTTCTATAGCGGTCTACTCCCCCCACCACCCTCTGGCTTCTCATATACCTCCATAAGTCGTCCACGCAATGGAGGCCTGCTGCTGCTGTTGAGGCTCGCGAGATTTGGGCAGAGAAATCAGGCGCGATGGTTTCGAGACTTTGGGGAACCAGGAAGGTATCTTTCCCGTCTTACGTTGCAACAAATAATTGACGAGTTCGTAAACGGAGGAGTGCCTGATGGGCTTGCCCGACACGGAGACACAACCCTCGCGATCCCAGAAAAGAACTTTCTTTAGTTCCGAGACGACCCTTTCCCCTTCCTCTTCGTTCACCTCTGGAGAGAGGAGCGAGTAGTCAAAGTCATTTGTAGCGTCGGACGCCTTGTTTTTATTGTCGTAGGTGGCAAATCCATACTGTTTGAGTATGCAATACAGTGCTTCCAGTATGAGTTTCACTTTGACGTCGTCACTCTCCTTCGAGGAAAGAATGTTCCAGATGGAGGAGGTGGTCACTTCAATTCTCTTGGCCATTGGCGAAGAGGTTCAACACGGCGGAAAGCAGGAGAGGAACCACCGACGAGAGAACACCCTGTCCTCGCTGCTGAGACAGGTAGCATTTCAAACATTGCGGATTCTTGTGAATCTTTTTGTAGGCGAGCCGTCGTAAGAAGCGTTTGTGCTTCTTCAAACGCGCGAACGTGTCTGGAGCTAGAGCCACCTTTCCGTTGAATACATTGAGGCAAATTTCGGAGAGGTGTTTCATGTCGGACGAGGAAGAACGTCTCAAGACGTCGCGACGGCGCGGAAGGGGTAGAGTGGAGAGTGCTTTGAGTAAAGTGAGATGAGGGCAGAGATTCATTTCGGGACGTAGATATATTGACGTTCTCCCGGAAAGATATTGCTACGCAACCTGTGATCCTCGTGCGTATAGTTGTGAAGATCTACGAGTAAATAGGCGTTGGGCGACGACATCGCCTGTTTCCAGAAATGCCTGTTGTTTCCAGAAATGCCATCGCCTGTTTCCTATGTCCAGAAAATACTCCAATCTTTTTCTGCCAAATAGCTATTGTCCGAGATTTTCCATCTAGTGCACACTGCGCACGGTGCGCCACAGGAGGACGTAACTGGCGTTGTAGGATATTGTTCTAAAATGACTACTGTAAAAAAAGATGTTTTGAACGAGTAAGAAGATCGACGCATTGGCGTGGTGAGAACCCCGAATGAAAAGATCGGTCATCTCCTTCAAGGAACCGGCGTCGGTGATGTGATCGTCAACGACGATCAGCGTAGCGCGCGACGTGTCCCACTCTCGCGGTAGCTCCTTGGGAAATTTTACGGAGTCTCCAAACTCGTCCTCCATGCTCAGCGAAGCATATTTCTGCACATAGAATATTTGTGATGGAGGCTTGTCCAGCACGTCGTTCAGGTGCCTCAGCACATTCGCAACGAAAGTAGATTTGCCGCACATGGAGGGGCCGCTTAAAATACAGCGAAAAGGATGACGGAAGCGAAAAAGTTTGGGGGAAGACATGTTGCGTGTGTACAGCTTGCACGAAGTCGAGTATGCTCTCGTAGAGACATGCATCGCTTTTATTTACACGTCGCCGTCGTCGTCCTCTACATGGGAACTCAGTTCCCAATACAGATTATCCAGGCTAAAGTTGGAGTTCCTTTTCGTCAGCCTGTCCGCCGCTAAGATGCGGTCGAGTGTCTTGATCTTGTCCTGACACATCTCTTGACGTGCTTGCAACCATTCCAGGCGGTGCACTTGAAAGGCATCCTCCACGATGCCGCGAATAAATTCGTGAAGTTCTTCGTTTTTTGTCCTTTCCTGATGACGACGAGAAACGCAGGAGCATAAACCACACATAGCGTTTTCCACGTATCGGTCAGAATGATGACGCGAGCGCGGTGCGCGCAGCCTTTATACAGATAAACGCGCGCAAAGAAACGAGAGTGAAACCAAACCGAAGAAGCCACCCGTTACCGCTAGGAGCGCGCGTGCAGCGGGAGGAGCAGACAGCCGAAACTAGCCGCGGGCGAGCAGGCGGCGCAGAGGGCACTAGAAGCGCGCGTGCGTAGCTGCTGTGGCGCGCCGCCCCAGTCAGTGTTGCCAGGTCTACTGGAATTTCAGTAGATCTACTGGATTTCCAGTCTGTCTACTGAAATACTGAAAAACGATCGAAATGCAATAAAATCTACTGATTTTTTCCCTGACAGGCTGTTTGGGGTTGCGAACATAAATTCATGTCAGCACCTCCTTATGTTTCGTTCCATCGTACTTCGCGCACGCAGGGTGTGCAAATTATCGAGAATGGTTTACAGGACTTCATAAAAAAACACTCTGAAAAAAAAACGTGCTATTACAAGGAAAGGGTTACCGGAGCTGTAACAAACGAAAACCCGAGAGCGAACGTACAGATACAAAATAAACAGGCGATTGCAACCCGCGCTGCGCACTTTGACCTTGGCATTCCCAAGCTCCTGTGTGTCTTTGCGCGTCCCTCTACGGAAGACGCTTCATTCCGAAACTGTACTAGCACCATGGCGTCTGGCGTATGTGGAAGTGGTGCCAAAAAACTCAAGTACGCCCAGAAGTACTCAAAGGCTTGGGAAGACGACCCTCAGTTCAACAAATGGCTTTCTACGAGTAAGAAAGGGAACACTTTCGCCCATTGCAAAGTCTGCGACGTCGAGCTTTCGGTTAGTGCAGGTGGGAAGTCGGACTTGGAAAAGCATGCCAAAGGGAAAAAGCACATCAAGTCCACAAAAGAAACCGAGAAACAAAGGACGCTGTTTCAGATGCCATCAGTGAGTGGGCATTCTTCCCTTACAAGGCAAGTGAGAGAGGCAGAAATACGACTTTGCGCTTTCGTAGTGGAGCATAACTTGCCTTTTAGTGTCATGGACCATATGTCACATCTCATCAAGGCAACATGTAAAGATTCTGCTATAGCACAACAAATTGCATGTGCTAGAACAAAAACAACAGCTGTAATAAAATATCTCACTGGCGAGTACTCGAAAGAAAAGCTTGTAGAGCTGCTCCGTTCGAGTAAGTTTTCGATAATTGCTGACGAGAGCACTGACACTAGCTGTGTAAAACATCTCTGCCTGGTGGCAAGGGTTATGGATGATAGCAGGTTTCAGGACCATTTTTTCGACCTTATTCCTGTTCAAGAGGCAACTGCTGAAGCACTTTACAAACACGTTAAGGAATCATTCACAGCTGCCAATATTCCATATCAGACTAACATGATCGGTTTCGGCGCTGACGGCGCGAGTGTAATGATGGGAAGACACAATTCCCTCTCGTCGAGACATTCCAAACTTGTTCATTATGAAATGCATCTGCCATTCATTTCACCTGTGCGCGTCCAGTGCTTGTGAGAAGCTGCCGCGATATCTAGAGGATTTTGCTAGGGACGTGTACAGCTACTTTCAGTCCAGCCCCAAGCGCCAGGGCATACTGAAGGAAGTCCAAATGCTCATGGACATGAAACCGCACAAGATGCTGCATCCCTGCCAAACCCGATGGCTGTCCCTGCGAGCGGTAGTAGTGCGGCTCTTGGAGCAGTTCGAGCCGTTGAAGACATATTTTACGGAAGCTGTACGCACAGACCGCGTTGTGGCTGCCGAAAGAATTCTGGCAAAATTACGTGATCCGTGCACCAAGCTTTACCTGCAGTTCCTAGAATTTGTGCTCGACGTCTTTGAAAGCCTCAACCGGCAGATGCAGTCTGAAGCACCGCAAATTCATGCTCTGCACAAGACAGTGTCCTCAATGTGTCACACATTCTTGGAGTGCTACATCAACCCAGCATACTTGAAAACAACATCGTTGGAGCATGTTCAGTATAAAGACCCCAGGAACTTCGTGAGCCTCGACAAGATGTACCTTGGAGCCAGTGTGCAAGCAACACTATCGAAAGGAAATCACGGATTTTCTACTCAGCAATTGAATGCCTTCCGCCTCCGGTGCCTCGACTTTTTCGTTGAGAGTGCAGCTCAAATATTCAAGCGCTTTCCATATGGAAGCCCCACGTTGAAGCACATCGACATACTTGATCCTAGGACCGTACTATAAGGTCAAATAACGACCATCGCACCTCTTGCGGCTGATTTCCCCAACATTGTAGCACCGGAAGACCTGCAAGCTCTGGACATGGAGTGGAGGCTTCTCTGTAATACAACCCTGCACGTGGACCAAACAGCCGATGTACAAATCTTCTGGGAGCACGTATCCAAGCTAAAAGCAAGCACGGACGAGCTTATGTTTCCCACGTTAGGAAAATTCGTGAGCTGCCTCCTGTGTTTGCCGCACTCAAGTGCGTGCGTGGAAAGAATATTTTCCGCGGTCAGCCTAATGAAAACAAAGCAACGAAACAAGCTTTCCACACAATCTATCACAGGACTACTACATACCAAGAGGCTGACAGAGGACAAAAACTGTTACAAATTCGACGTGACAGCGGGCCTAATAAATAGAATGAATGTGTCCATATACCAAAGTGACAGTATGTAAATGACTCATGGCGAGAAAGAAAAGCAACCACATACCCTCGATTGTAAGACGCATTCGAAGTGTTGTTTCTTTATTCGAGGCTTACTTTACTTCAGGTTTGTGTATTCTGTAACCCGTTTTTCATGTTTAAACATATTCAACACGTTATGTTGTGTTACTATAGCAATAAAAGCGTTTTTCGTTCATCTACTGAATTCTACTGACTTTTCTGTGGCCGGCCTTCTGAACTTTGGCTTGACCGACCTGGCAACACTGGCCCCAGTCAGTTGCTCGCTAGCTGTCGCGGAGAGCAGACGTGCGCTCGCTTGCTCCACAGTCCCCGCTCCCGCTCAGTTTCTGCCTGGCTCTCGGATGGAGCAATCGCACCGTCGCCGCGGGGGAAAAGGTCAGTGATTTGCCGCATTGTTTTACCGCGTTCCTTTTGTCGCTTGTTTGCCTTGCCCTCGTGTTTAGCATTGGTTAGCGGTAACCAATGAGTGATTTGCCGTTGTTTGACCGCGCTCATGTTAAGCCTTTTCTCGCCGTACGCGCATGTTTAGACTTGTTTAGCAGTGAGCAAGCCTTTTGTTCATGTTGACACATGTTTAGCATTTTGCGGTTCCCGCCTTGTGTTATCTGCATAGTGTTGTGACGCTGTGGTTAGGCCTAACCAGTCGCCTTTTCCTCAATGTGTACTGTTTTCTCCGTGCTGTTTAACAGTAGCGGTTAGATCTTTTCTCTCACAGGCCTAGACTTGTTTAGCAGTGTTGCCATTTTTACCTGCCGCTAGTATCTTGTTCTGTCTCACTCGCATAGAGCTATGATGGTGGCGCCATCTGGTGTGATGCCTTACAACTAAGTGGCAACCTGTCGTGGATCTCTGCAACTGCTGGGTGCCAACTACCAACATGGTGGGCGCTGGTCACTCGGACGTTTCGGAGCGGTTTCTTCGCCACGGTTCGCCACGCTTCGCAGCGGTTTTCTCGTTGATTTTCGAATAAACTGTTTCTCTCCACTCTATTTCTATCTGTTTATTTTATTTCCACCTATTTTTTATAGATTCTCGTAGTGCACAACGCTCAGCTGGTCTGGACACAAGATAGACGCTCCCCAATGCCATCTGAATTAGTGCACGTGCCATCTGAAATAATCCAAGCGCCATTCAATTTAATCCGGGCGCCATTTGAATTAATCCATGGTGTTTTTAAGCACTATAACCGTTTATTCACACGAGGGACATCTCCGCAGAATATTCTACAGACGTATACTGGAAGGAAAAGAAAATAGCTACTGGCGGGACTTAAGTTCTGCTACGTCTTATGTTGGGCATTCGCACGGCGCCGAGATATAGGGAGTTGGAGCGGAAGTATAGCAGACGACAACATTGGCCATGTCGTCTGCTATGGAATATCTTGTGACCAATCTGCAGGATATTCCGCGCAGTTAGAAGAGCGCGAAAAGGCATGACTCACGTAGCAGACACCACTGGTGCTGTCATCTGCTGCAGAATATGTTCTGACTGAGCTGCAGGATATTCCACGCGGTTAGAAGAGCACGAAATGCATGACCCACATAGCAGACGACACCATTGGTCCTGTCGTCTGCTACGGAATATCTTGTGACTAAGCTGCAGGATGTGTGTGATGTCTTTCCGTGCTCTTCCAACCGCAGGGAATATCCTGCGGCAGAATCACAAGATATTCCTTCGCAAAAAATTGGACCACTGGTGTCGTCTGCTATGAGCATCGTGCCTTTTCGCGCTCTGCTAACCGCGCGGAATATCCTGCAGTTCAGTCAGAATATATCCTGTAGCAGACGACAGCCCCAGTGGTGTCGTCTGCCATGGGAGTCATGCCTTTTCGAGCTCTTCTAACTGCGCGGAATACCCTGCAGTTCAGCCAGAAGATATTCTGTAGCAGACGACAGCACTAGCGGTGTCGTCTGCTATGTGAGTGGTGCCTTTTCGTGTTCTTCTAGCCGTGTGGAATATCCTGCAGTTCAGTTAGAAGATATTCTGTAGCAGACGACAGCACAAATGGTGTCGTCTGCTATGGGAGTCATGCCCTTTCGTGCCCTTCTAACCATGCGGACTATCCTGCAGCTCAGTCACAAGATATTCTGTAGCAGACGACAGCACAAGTGGCGTCGTTTGCTATACTCCCGCTCCAACTACCATATCTCAGCGTCGTGCGAATGTTCACCACAAGACCCAGCACAACTTCAGTTCCATCAGCAGTTTCTTTATACCTTTTCTTCCACTAGAATATTCTACGGGAATGTCTCTCGTGTGAATACATGGTTATAGTGCTTAAAAACACAATTGATTAATTCACATGGCACCCGGATTAAACTGAATTGCATCTGGATTTTTTCAGATGGCGCCCGAATTAAATTGTATGGCGCTTGGATTATTTCAAATGGCACCTGGACTAATTCAGATGGCACTTGGACTAAAATAGGCGGGAAACCCAGAGGAGCCAGACACGATTGTTCACAATAATACTGTTAAGGGTAGTGAAGGAGAACGCAGCGAACGTATAGATTCGTTACACGAATCGGGAGAGGGTACTCCGACTAGGTACCCCCTGAGAAGCAGAGGAATTAAGGTTGATGATAGGCTCTGGAAATTCTCGTATCCTGAAACTGCGGGAGCGAGATCTGACCTGACTGGGCAAAACACCTGTAGTACTACATGTATATTTTGAATGTGTATTATACGTAATCCTTAGGTTTCTGTTGCTATTGCTTCCCTATAATGGATGGTATCTCCTTAGTTTAGCCCCGTACTAGAACTGGGCTGCATTCTGTCCATGAAAGCGTGCGTTTTGGACTTGTGACGTATGTGTGACTATTATAACTGCATGCAATAAAAAGAAGAGGGCGGCAATATAAATCCAGTCAGATAAACTATACAGGGTGTTTCACGAAAATCCCCCGGTTGAATAATTCGTGAACAGGGGGCGCCATCGAAGAATTCTTTTTGGTAGAGATCCCTGGGACATCGGCCATGAACTGAGTAGTGAGCTGCTCATTTGCATACGCTCACTAATTACATAAACATGCTAACTTTTAACTTTTACTTCGCACGCTTACGGAAGCTCTGTTTTACGCATCGGGACCTTCAGCGAAAAATATTCCAAGAAAAAAAACGCATCGACACTTAGTGATTTTTCCGAGTAATTAATTGGTTTCGGTTTACATATTTCTTGCGCAGAGCAGTGCACCAATGCGCTCTTTGGATCAGCTATCCGGCCGTCAATTTCGTGTTCATCCGCCTGGTTGACACACGGCAGTGACGGAAGATAAGGAACAGCCGCAAGAGACGCTTTGGTATTCGTTGTCAAAGCGACTGGTAAACAGCACTGCCGGTTCTGTCGTTCCGTAGGTGAGATAGCGTGCTCTTATCATGGATGATGACGAATGCGGGCGCGTGAACTAGTCGGTACACTTTTAACAATTAACCACACCACATAGCACGCTCCTAGCCAACCATCATCCCGAATGACAACGTTCTCGCTCGATTTGTTGAAGACGGGATGCGGGGCCTTTTGCCCTTATGTTAGGCATAATTGACAGTACAAAAAAGCGTGCACCTCCCATTTTCCTCAACTCAAGGGAGAGAACGTTGCCATTCGTGATGATGGTTGGCTAGGAGCGTGCTATGTGGTGTGGTTAATTGTTAAAAGTGTACCGACTAGTTCACAGCGCTCGTGGCGCATTCGTCATCATCCATGATAACAGCATGCTATCTCACCTACGGAACGACAGAACCGGCAGTGCCGTTTACCAGTCGCTTTGAGAAGGAATATCAAAGCGTCTCTTGTGGCTGTTCGTTATCTTCCGTCAACCCCATGTATGTGTCGACCAGGCGGATGAACACGAAATTTACAGCCGATCCAAAGCTGATTTATGACAAAATTACAGCTTACAGCTTACACAAATTTACAGCTGATCCAAAGAGCGCATTGGTGCACTGCTCCGCGCAAGAAATATATAAACCGAAACCGAGTAATTACTCGAAAAAATCACTAATTGTCCATGCGGTTTTTTTCTTGGAATATATTTTTCGCCGAAGGTCCCGATGCGTAAAACAGAACTTCCGTAAGCGTGCGAAGTAAAAGTTAAAAGTTAGCATGTTTATTTAATTAGTGAGCGTATGCAAATGAGCCGCTCACTACTCAGTTCATGGCCGATGTCAGAAGGGTCTCTACCAAAAAGAAATTTCTTCGATGGCTCCCCCTGTTCACGAATTATTCAGCCGGGGGATTTTCGTGAAACACCCTGTATACGTGAAAAGCTGTGGTGTGATCCACACAATACAAGTGAAGTGGTAATCTGTGCTACAAAACATCCGTCAGGTGAACGATTTCAGTAGCTGCCAACGTGAACGCCCTGCACTGCGATCTACAGAAAGAAGCACAGTGGTGAAGCCGACCGAACTGAAGAGTATACGCGCGTGTTGGTATTTACTCTCGATGTTTTTGAATTTTTTTTTCTGTAAAAGGATGGGCGAATGTCATGCCCTCCAGGTTTGGGCATGAAAGGTTTTCAGTCAGCTCAATGTATAGTTTAGCGACCTTGCTTTGTTGCTGTGTCTTGGTTTGGAGCGTGTTGTGCGGCCTTCTGACGTCGTGGTTTCCCACTTTGGGAGAAGCCTTGAGCAAGCCTTGGAACCCCAGCGACACGCAATGAAGGTCATCGTCACAGCCGCGACCGTTAGGATTGGTATCCACAAAGGAGAATGTCGCTTTGCTGCTCCACTGGACGAGGTCAAACCAGCGTCGTTCCCCTTGAGGGAACAAAGGAAAGATGCCGTTAAAAACCTAAAGCCAAGGAGAAAAGGGCAGTCTGCCTGGGGAGTGGAAGCGAGACTGACGGACGGCGCCGGAAGCAATAGCAGAGAGGCGAGAGAAGTGACCGAGACTGACTGTTCTTGCGGCCAAGCATCGTGGGTCAACGGCAGCACCACCGCCCGCAACTTGGTGACGGGACGCCAGCGTCATACCTGAACTGCAACAAGCCTGCAACGACCGACGTGACACAACCAGAGACGAACAGACGTGGTGTGAAATCCGGCGCCAGACGTAAGTCCAAACCGCACGCTCTCAATTAAGGCTAGGCGATAGGGCAGGAGTGTCATGATATTGATTGTGATGTTCGCCATGCTGATATTCGTGTTGCCGTCGCTCACTCAAAGGCGAACTCTTTGTTTTGTTTGTGCGGTCCCTCCTCCGGGTCCGGGGTCGCCACAGTGACGTACATGTGGTCACGGAAGCCGAAGCCCATTTCCTTGTAGCGATTGTCATGTGCTGCAATCAGTTGAAGTAGGTTACCTGTAATGACAAAAATTAGACCAGTGTCCGTAACAGCGACAGAGCGGTGTCAAAATTAGAAAATTACAGGTGAAGTACAGTAAACAATTGAGTATAGATAACTGCGAATAATTTCTCATTAGTCATTTTCTGCCGATATGTTGCAGTCACACTGCCAAATATAAACAAAATAGTCAAAGAAAATGCCAAAGCTAGCTTACTGGTGAAAAAGTAATATGTGTGCTCCTAATACTATGACAACTTTTTTAGTTATTTTCGCACTCAATTTGCGCACTGTGCTTTCACGTTGTGCTAGAACCACATATGCTGAACGGTGCGAATATTTATTTCAAGTTTCTGGTTCCACAATACCAGTTAGTTGATCGCCTATTAGGAGTGTTCTCGTAAATCTTTCGCGTTATCGCGTTAGGGACGTCATGTGACATCTGCGATAAGTAGCGGAAACACAGCAATGACTTCAAAAATTAAAGGAAGCGTGATAGTGATCAGGCTAGCGTACTGCACCTGTCATATTCCTAATCCTTACTGTGGGGGAGATCTTATCTCTATCGCTTTATTACTGCCTGGCCCCAATAAGTAGGAGACAAACTCATAAGCAGTTTCACGCTTTAAACAACACATGCCAGGAAAGGGTTTCCTAACAGCAGGATGCCGGACAAACGCCTGCAAAACAGAAGCGAAACTGTACGAATAGGAGACGCGCCTACTGTTCCGCTATGACTTGCGCTGCCCGCTGACTAGACACGCTAAACAAGCAGAGGGTCTCAGCTGGAGGCTTGGCTTCGCTTTTAACAGCACAGGTGGATGTTTGCGCAGGCCTGGCGCGGATTCCTGATATTTTGCGAAAATGTAGTAGGATGTAGTAGGGTTGGCGGAGCAATCACATCACTGGACTGCAGCCCGCCGTAGCCGTACAGGGTGTTTCACGATAAAAAATTCTAACTCACGACGTACTCGCCGGAGGATTATGGGACTTTCGGAAATTACCTTCTGGAAGCTTTTGCCACCATTCAGGAAGGCTTCGGACAATTTTTAATTGTGGGATTTTTTTTTTTCAATTCAGCTTTGAAACTGGCCAAGCAAACCTCACTTTTTTTCACAGAAATATGAAGTCCTCCGCTGATAACCGCGGACCCAACATACACTATACACAGTATCGCAAATGAAATAGCCAAAAAATATTTGTAAAATTTGCTCTTTATCCCCAACTGCTCAGTTTTCGCTAAGAAAAGCCAATGGAAGATGTGGGGAGAGGAGGAAGTGACCCCCCTTGTTTTACCTTTCTTTCCCCGGCATTGACCCTGATGCTGGGGACAACCGTCTTGTCACAAAGAAAACAAAACAACAGTGTTATCACAGAGAACGCAAAACAAATGAAGGCGCGGACACTTCCTCCTCGAGACCAACATTACCCGCGAGCTTCTTTACGAAAATCAAGCAGGCGTGGCTAAAGCTTACATTCTACTTCTATTTTTTTTTTTTTTTTACGATTTCAATTGCGATACTGTGCATAGTTTTGTTGGGTCTGTTGGGCGCTTATCCGTGGAGGACTTCGTATTTCTGTAAAAAGAAAGTGAGGTTCGCTTGGCAATTTTCGAAGTTCAATTGACTAAAACAAAATTTCCTGCAATTAAAATTGTCCAAAGCCTTCCTCTATTGTGGCAAAAGTTTTCATAAGGTAATTACCGAAAGTCCCACAATCCTCCAGCGACTACGTCGCCAGTTCCAATTTTTTATCACTTTACATGAAACACCTTGTATATGCTCTACATATTAAAACATAAATGTGTACTGTAGCACAAAGAAGCTTCTAGTGTGACCTCCCAAAGGGCATGTTAACTGCAGTGAGCCGAGTTGGGCGCCACAACTCTAGCCCGACATTACCTACTCCTAAAATGAATAATTCAAACATTTAGCTAATTGCCGCTAGCTAATAGCTAGCCGATATCGTACAGCTCCAGTTGTAGGGCCCAATGCCAGTAACACTGGGGCAGTGATAGAAACTACCGAGAATAAATAATTTTATCTGTACCTTTATCTGTAAATAAATGTATGTATTTAGTAAAAACCCTCTATATTAACCTAATGTATGCATGTTTACGCATAATCTCAATATGCGCCTTCATGTTCATTATGACAGAGGTTGTACAATGGCTCAGATAGGTGTATAAATATTCCACATACCTTGGTGACCCATCCACCCCTTCTCAACAAAATAGACCTACAGCACTAAGAACACTGCCTACTAACTTACTGATGACTGCATCTGTCTTCTCTCTTAGCAGTGGTGGCAGGAGGTGGAGTGTAGCACTGATCACGCCACCTAATGCGATGAGCAAATTACAATGGCCACTAAATATTCTGAAGTGACACACCTGTAATTTACACCACAATAAATTCAGATTGTGCAGTGCCATACCTTCAACACAGAACCAATAGACAACTTCATAAATATCCACAGCAGAAGGCATGCCACTGGGGAGAAGGAGGTATTCATATGGTTCTGGTGTACCGAATAATTATCTTAACAGCTAGAATAGAAGGGTGATGAGACGAGGACTACATAGGAAGTTAAGTTCTTCAAAGCGGGTGCCGAGATCAATAGCAACGAAACCATGGCTCCAGCTCCCTCCTCCCACGTATGGGTTTTGGCACACGCTTGCTGTGCTTCCGTTCCAATAGCAAGGAGCTTGAAAAAGACACAAATACCTAATGCATGAAGATATAATACGCAATCTCAACTGATGCGGTGTTCTCAAGTACAGCTCACATAAAGCTGTATACTGAACAGGCATTCATACTTCACACATAAAAAAGAAACAAGCTTTCCATAAGGACAAAATGTACACAAAATCAAAACAAAGCTGTATCCACCGCCATCAGGCTGTGACGCCACGTTATGCAAAGGCCAAATACAATAATACAAACATAAAATACTGACCGTGGGAACGGCAGGGAATTCAACCATCTCAGGGAAAAGAGGTGCAGGGATACGTGCAGAAGTGCACGGGAGCTGCAGGTATGCAAGCGCCATTCCAAGTAGTAGTCTGAAGTGGTACTATCATGTATCGTTTCCAGGAAATACACCAGAGTGAGGTACGCACATATCGTGAAGTCGAGGGTGAAGCTTGCCTGCCTTTTCTCGACAGGTATTCAATATTGGAGAGATATTCTATCTCTATCTCTATCTCCTATCTATCTCTATATTCTACCGGGAGATATTCTATGCCGATATATTCTGGCGCGAACATGTGAACGTGGTGAATCACTCGATCTGCACATTAACGTTTTGCTATTTTAGAGATAAATGCTATTCTGCAGATAAACCTCGCTGCTTATCTAATTGAACGTCACCCCCATTTTGTACCCACCTGTTGTACCAACACGTATAGACTAGCGTCTCGTACCGTGATAGTATTGCAGTCCCCTGACGAAATCTCTACAGACTACATTTACTGGCATTGAAATATACTTTGTTCACATAAAATTCAGGAGATATGCACAGAATAGCTGGACGAAGAGATGACACCATGTACTCGTACATACAGTCAGGAATCACTTCTCGTCATACAGATACATCCTCAACATGTATCTCAGAGGATATATCTGTATAACGAGAAGTCATTCCTGACTGTATGTCCGAGTACATGGTGGCATCTCTTCGTCCGGCTGTTCTGTGCATATCTCCTGAATTTTATGTGAACTAAGTATATTTCAATGCCAGTAAATGTAGTCTGTAGAGATTTCGTCATGGAACTTTAGTGTTGGATTTTTGTACCGTTTGTGCCTTCCATGGACGTCAACGAGACCTTTCAGCGTTCTTGTGCTGAGATGCTCAAACGAGATTCCAAAGGATAACAAGAGGTTTCTCTCTCAGTACACTGCACATAACGCCCATTGTCCCTTCTGTGTGAAAAAAAACAAACGCTAAGTAGCTTCAGCTCCTTTTCTTACTGTCGGCGATTTTTGAAACACATTTTTAATGACATAGGTGGCGATGAAACGTTCAGACGATGAGTTGGGATCGTGCTATGCCCTCCACTCGCGTTCCTTTATGCTTCCACCACACGTCCACCGTACGTCACAGCAGGATTGCGTGACTAGGGCGAAAAAGAGAAAGCAGCTGCGTCTAGGAACAATGATTTGTGGTTGAAAACGAGATGCTCGCCATTTGTATTTTATTTCCAGTATGTATCCACCCACATGGCTACATATTTCACAGTGACATAAAGAAAATGCTACATTGATTGGCACATTGTCTATCCCCCCATGCAGTTCACGTAAATCTGAGTCAGTCACGCGCTGTCAGACGAGACAGGGACATTTGCTCAAGTGCCGCATGTGTGTGTGTGTGTGCTACAACGAAGAGGAATGGCTGATCACTTCAATTATTTTCGCTTCTTTTTCTACTGGCATGCGGACGTCGAGCCGACAGAGGACTTTCAACGAACTGCGCCGCTCAATGCTGCAAATGTTGGGAAAACCCGAAATGCTGGTCTCCGTGGTGGCTCTTAGCTTGATGTGCACCACCTTGTGGACAGAGGCTAAAGGAACACATGGCAGTGATGACTATGGTGAGTTGAATATTGTTTTTAGGAATATGCCATTAAATTTAGCTTTCAACTAGCTTCCGGCGGTATGTTCTCGAAATATGATTGTGTGTGGGTGATTTCTTGGCAAAGACCTATGATCAGGGATCCCAATAACGGCACCATGAAATTCGAGGACAACATCGTGTTCGTATAGGACTGTTCGAACCCGATTGAGGACCAAAGACGTCAGGAACCTGATGGCGTCGTAGAAGTTGCTGGTCATTCCCATGGGACTTCAAAAATATGTGCCGTTATTAATATACCCTCTGGAGGGTAAATGTAACCCAAGTTTTGGCCGCTGGCGCGTCGTTCATGATGATTCTGTCTGGATACGTCAAATCCGTAATGATTATTATAATTTGATGTGGATTATCCCTGCATCGTTTTGCAAATCATCTTTCATTCGACTAGCTTCCAATCCTTGGAGCATTATATACGCACGTCACTGGTTCAAAAAGCCCGTTCGTTGAACGCAATCTTTGTTCGTTGGAAAAGCAACGAGCTGACTTCGGAGGAACTGTGAAGTGAAATGGAACCACACTAGTTTGATGTAACATCAGGTAGAACATGGCTTTGTGATGAAGCACGCAAGTCATTACGTATCAATTCTTCATATTTTTGACACTGGTAAATTTTAAAGATTGATATTTCCGCATTCGTGGCCCCAACAGACGTCCGGCACGCGAAGCTAGTGGAGTTCACCACGGATTTGGGGACAGGTATCAACTGACACTGAAGTACTATGTAACGCATTTGAGACTGACTACCAATCAGTATTAAACATGTTTTGAAAACGTGGCGGCAGCTCGTGATTAGTTCCGTTCAAATCATGGTTTAAATAGCGTAACCTCTACGAACGTCATGCGCGTGAAGCGGTTTCCAACCACGTCTGTTGCGCCATCTGTTGACCTCTTTACGCGTCGTCGGCTCCAACTGCTCCTCCGCCATTATCCATGTCCCGACGTGAATAGAGTGACCAGAGAGGGAAAGCCATGAAACTCTTTTCTATACGGCGTGCACTACCTCGCACCGAGCAAATTTCTACAAATGTCTGGTTTACGTTGTAGTTTTCCGGGATACACCAACCGTGCATACTCGACGTTCCGACGACCGCTGCCGGGATCGCAGGTCGTTCCATTGGCTAATGTAGTTTCCGGAGTTCTTAATAGATAACGCGGGAGTCGTCTCAGGGTAGTCGGATCTTAGAGTCAGCAAATTTTGCTTGAAGCGACAGTCTCTAAAATTATTTTGCTAAACTTTTTGTGTACGCAGCATCCAAGTTACAAGCCCTCAGGAAAACATGCTTTTTGTATGGGCTTACCATTCACTTTACATTTCCTTTAAAGGGACTATTGAACCCGTCCCGGTCGATTCCGAAACTGTAGTGCCGCTTTACTCCGCGTTCATCACTGATAATAACGCCGAAAATCCGACCCGAATTGGTGGCGTTCTTCCTGTGCAGTTTGATGTAACACGTGGCAAGTTCAGAAACGCATATTCAGAGTCCTCCATCAGTCCACGTCTGTACGCCGCTCATACACTCTTAGACATGTGACACTTAATAAGAGGGAGCTTTTTGAAAAAAATTGCCGCCTAGAACAGGCATCACCGCGTGCTCTCTACACAAAGGTCTACACTGTAACGCGTGGTGCACGTGTTACACTGTGCCGCTTGCAAACATGGATACGGTGTAGCGCGTGGGATACCCGTTACATTGTGCCTCCTAGAGTATGGCGTCCAAAAAACCGCCTACAGCAAGCAGTCCCATGTGCCGCGTCGCGCGCCCGTTAGTTTGTACCACATGACAGAAGCAACATTACTGAGTCTCAGGACAGCGACAAGGCAAGACGGATAGCGAACACACACGAAGGATTCATAATGAGTTCGCTGTGTGTTCTCCGGTCCGTATAGACTCGTCGGCGCCCTCCGGCTCAAGGCCATGCTGTCTAGGCGGTGATAACAAAAGACTAAATGGAATGAGTAAAACTATGCTATTACAAATTTAGGGGCGAATACAGACGCGCATTCTGAAAACGTACAGCTAGGATAAAGATTGATCAAACCCTTTTATTTCGCGAGCTCTTAATTCTCGCGAATTTCACGAATCCAGAAAATTCGAGAACATTAAAGGGTCTCTGACCAGAAGCTGGTCAATGTCTTTGTTTATATGGATAACGAACCTACATGGTGCCTCCAAGTTACAACTGAAACGTTTCGTCTCTGCGGAGCCGCCAACTATTCCAAACAAGGAGCCGAAAAGCGGTTTCGATTTCTGCCCTCAACTCGTGGGATCAGCGCAAAACTCTAGCTATTATGCAGTGGTTTTCCCATGTGTATGACGTCAAACGCCCGCGACGTTTATTGGTGGAAAGTCCACACCGGAAGTTCGGGTGGTTTCCGCAACTTCCGTATTGCTGGGTGCTTTTTCAATATGGACGTGGAAGCACAGTGGAGTCAACAAGTTAGCTTTTCAGCTACCTTTCAGCAGCTGAGAGGCACCTGCTACGTGCAGCAGAGTTTGGAGGCCTTGCTTTTGAAATGTTGAACCGCGAATCGACTTCAGCATGAAGAGGAAGTTCCAACGACAGACTGTTAGATGAGCTTTCAGCATCCATCACGATGAAGCACATGAACAGTTTGTGTAAATTTCATGTTTGACGGCGCCGTGTAAAGGGGCCGGAGTGGTTCATGCATAATAATGCCGAAAGAAGTCGAGTGCTTATGTTGCAAGGAGCTGCTCTTAAAGTAGCATATTTAGAACATCGAGGGCAGCACGAACCTAGCGCTCATATTCACAAGTAAGAAGCGTACGTGTCTGATGCACAATCGTGCTGGTTGGTATCAATACAAAATACTTTTTCTGAACTTTTCCTTATTGTTCGCCACTTATTCAGAAAGAGTGCAGCAGAATTAATACTCGGCATCCTACTAGCTTTAGCTTTGTTCAAAGCTTGCGTGTCTCATGCAGGAAATAGATGCACTACATACCAACAGTTCGTGAGATGGGTGTTGCACAAGCTTGAAAAAAAAAAAAAAAAAACAAGAGAATCGTTATACCAGTCTGCGCGGTGAACAGGATACGCAAAGCCTTTCCCATAGTAACTACTACATGCTTTAAATACCCAAGATACTAGGTGGAAGTACCCCGTACAGGAGGTGCCCTTGCAATTTCACCTGTAGGCACATGTCGGTAATGATGTAACTATAATAATGACCCCCCTCCCCCCGAACTTTTTTCAACGCTCCTCCATGCTTGGGATTCTGGATAAACCACTGTGCTGACCCCAGACACAAAGCACCATCTCAGCACCCTGCTCCACCAGGTAAGAATTACATTGGGCTCTCAATTCCACCACAGACACAAATCCAATCCTGTTCTGACGCATCCTTTTGTCCACCCATTCAGTCAATATGTCGTAAGTGTTGTTGGAACTCTTACTCTCTGATAGCACCCAAATAGTATTGTTTAAGCACCTCAAGTATTTTAATGATCGTTATGTGGAAGTAAATCAGACTGTTATGCAGGTTACCCTGTGTGTGACCTCTGGTTCCTGCTCTCAGTCCTCCAGAAGTGCTCACTACACAAGTTGACTATCGAAAACCTCAATCTTCCATGCATGATGTAAAACCACAGTTCGCTTGCTTCCTAGCCATTTTTTTCATTCTCAATGCTCTCTCTCAGCTTTGTATCTTGGGCTGCTCAAATACTCAAATAGGCATGTTGTGGTCAAAGATGATGTAACATGAAATGTGGTTCATATAGTTTATTGTGGATTCAGATATATTGTAGACTCAGATAATATATTCATAATATGTCTGCAGAGATTGCTCCAAAATAGCATATGTGATGCAGCGTCATTCATTATTGGGCTTGTGGGAAAAATCATGATTCACCTGATACAGACGGCAGCCTTTGTAACTGTGTCTGACACATTTTTAGCAGCCACTGTTTTAAAATATGCATTAAAAATGCTCCAACTATGAAAGTATCACGAAGTTCTTCATTTCATTTGTTTACTTTAAAGACCCTTGTGAAGGGATTTACATAAAGGGGGAGGTTTTTTATCCAAAAAAGACAAATACCAAAATGATGCACACAAAATTCGTTCACTCACCACAAAGAAATTCATTCGATCTGAAAATGATCATAGCACTTGAAAATAAATGACGATACATTTTGTTCTGATGCTATGTGTGCAGGAAGGTCATTCCAGTTTGACACCATCAGCTGGTGCGGAGAGTAGAGGAATTTTTTTGTTTGTGTAGGTGGAGCAAGTACTTTGTGCGGGTCATCAAGTCTTGGAAGTAACTTGTGAGGGGATTGCCAGTAAGTGGGATGGGGAGGAGTGTGACCGTAATATAACTTATGAAAGAATGCCAGGCTTGATACCTTTCATCTGATAATCAAAGGAGTAAGAAAGAGTTTGGCTTTAATGGCTGAGACGCTGGAAAAAGGATGATAATCACGAGCAACGAACCGTGCGGTTCTGTACAAATTCTACTTTGTCGATTAAGAGATGTTGGGATGGGTTCCAGATTGCAGAGGCATATTCCAGTTCTTTTGAACATGGCAGTTGATGTTCTGAGACTGGAACACATAGGAAAGACATATACATACAAAGCATCAAGTGCCTAAGAAATGAATGATGAAAGAAGGTAGTCACTGGAAAGGTTAGCCAGTAGTAAGACTTGAACCCACATCTTCTGTATTACCGATCCAGGGCCCTTACCAATTGAGCTAAGCTAACACGCCTCTCCAGTGACCTCCAAGGGTGCGTATGTACCCTAGGAATAGGTTTATGGGCAGGAGAACATTAGTCACTGTTATTATACAGGCATTGCTCTCTGTCCAGTATGATCACAGCAGAGCACATTTACAGGAACTCACAGGCACAAAACTTGCATAATAAATATGTAATAGCCTCAAACAGCTATTATATATAATAACTGGGACATGGAACTCCAATAGCAGATGGTCTGGCAGTACAACACAGGTGATCTTGCCATCACTATATTTTTCCCAAAATGCTGAAAATAAATCGATACAATTACTGCAATGAACTGCTCAATTTTTCACATTACATATATATTTTAGCACTCTGTCTTTCATGTTTCAACATATACATGCATCGAACCTGCAGAAGCGTGTGTGTGTAAGTAGAGTCACACGTCTCATGTGCAACAGGCAGGTCTAAGTTCTATTGAGATATGCCAATTCCTTACGTGTGCTCACCACCTGTAGATTCCTTTAAAGGGAACAAAAACTTTTTGTTAGTAACAACTTCACGCTATATACCACATTTATAGAAGAAATTGGTCCCGTACCTCCACATTTATAAAATAAATTAGTCCTGTACCTGACAGACAACTGTCATGACCATTGCCAGATGTCTTCCTCTCCTGTTCCTTCTACTTCCATGAAGTCATCACCCTAACATTGTTAAAAACGCCATATAAATGCAATAACTGAGATATTACCACTACGAGCATACAGCAAATCACAACCACATAAATAAAATGCACAATTGCACCGAGCTGTGCACATTTTCACACACACACAAAAAAAATACATAACAGAGTGGCCTGTCTCTAATAACACTTCAACAAGTTTGTGTAACTCTGTTTTGAAACTGGACACAGGAAGGCCATTTCCAATCAGCTGAAAAAACTTGTTCGGAAGAGGAACGGTTTCTGCTGATTTCTGTAGTTGGTCCGTAGCAGTGGAACCTTGTAAGGTGGTACAGTGATGGATTTCATACCATAATGGCAAGTGTTTGGGATGGCGCTAAAAGATCCTGAATTTGCAAGGCAATTTTGTGTAAATGTCTGATTTCCAAGTGAACGCTTTGTCTACTGTATACTACATGTCTTGAAGGAGCTGAGGGGCTGCATGGATGGATGGATTGTAGTGGCACCCCTGGTGGGCCCACTGATCTCTATGTATAAAGGCTGGATCGCGCATGGGAGAGGGGCTCGTGGGGGAGAGGCGTGCCTTCGGGACGCCATGTTGGTGGGCCCTAAAGTGCTGTGTGTGCCCATAGAAAACAATGGGAGGCAACAGAGATTGTGAGTATTTATTGCGCTGCAAGCATTGGTCGTTGTTTGTCATCACACAATTTTGTAAGGTGCCAGTATACTGATGTATCCTAACAGTGTTTCACAGGTGTCCTGCCGTTCGATTCTTAATTACGTTATGTTTTGCATTCCGAAACTAGACCGTCACTGCAGTGCAGCGCTGGGGATTGTACTACAGCACGTTTCCCAGCCAATATTTCAATAAGAAACGACTTGAGGTTAACAACAACCATGTATATAATATCCCGTACTGCGTTCTGGACAAAAATTGTTCCATAAAGAACGGTCCGGGAAAAGATATACTCGCATGGCAGAAAGAGATCGTTCTGTAGAATCACAGCCGTTGTTTTAGCCGTGTATGCGTTTAGTATGATTTATATCAAGCATCAATATTTCAAGCATATCAAGCATAGAAAGAGTCTTAGTAAACGACAGCGGTGCTTTGCCTCGCAAATATGGACACACCGATGCAGCCCAAATAATTACTTCACGCAATTAGATCACACTCGTTAGGACAGTTAATCTGATTGCGTATTTTCAAAGTCAAAACTGCACGCTATTTCTTGCATTTTTCTAAAGATATAGATTAAAAAGTTGTGCATATACTCACACATACTATACAAGATATTTGATTGTGGATTAAATGCTAAAATTTATCGATTCACATTCAGGAGAAGTGGTGACTACCACACATCAGTAAGAGTTTAATTAAAATTTGAACAGGTGTTGCGATTTATGATCAGTGTTGTAGAATGTGTAATTTCACAATACGCAAGCTTTAATTCGCTCACTTTGACGAGCACTCTTTCATGACGTCAGGGAAGTTAATCGAATGGATTGATATTTTCTGTATATATACACTATAACATAATGCGAATTCTTTATGTCGTGGATATTAAAAGTTACAAATATTTTCCGAACGAAATTTACTTAAAAGTCGAAGCTCGAACTCGACTTCTTTACTTAAACCTTAATTTACTTAAAACTCGAAGGTAGTGATATAAGCTTAATCAATTAAGTTACTTAGAAAGTGGTAACACCTCCTTGAGACACAGGACTTATCTCTTTTTGAAGTACAGCCCTTCTATGTTTGTTTGCTTCTTCCTTTATTTGTTCTGATTATTTGCAGGCGCGGTTGTGCCAAACTGAATGTCCTTCTCCAGCACTCACATGCTTTTGTTGAATACAACTGCAGCGTGAGAAAAGCTGCTTGGGGACGGGGTCCTGCTATCCAGTGCTGACTTTGTCATGCTTGTTATGTGGAGCATGTTCCAAAAAATGCAGCTCCACGTATGGCCTTCAAATTGCAACAGGACTATTTGGAGCTTCAAACAGTTGTGATTTTGTCATTTTGGCCCTCGTGTACCCAGACTGTGAAACGCAAACGAAAAAGTCTAACACGATATGCTTTTGTAATGAAGATCACTGATGATGAGTAAAGAGAATATACGAGTTCAAGTTTATTCAATATTCTATATCATACATTATATTATTCAACATTTTATGTCAAGTTTATACAACATCAAGTTTATTCAAGTGCAAGATTTATTTCTTGCACTTATGCGTTTCAGGATACAATGAACGTGCAGGGAGGTCGCAAAAGACTACATTTATTGTTTTGTGACCTTGCTACAATGGCAATATATATTTTAGGAATGACAATGGTCAGGTACGCCCTCTCAATTTTAGGTTCGAATGAGCAATGAATAGCAACTTTCCTCCTGATATTTTCTCATATATGCTAAATTTTAAATTTAATGTGATCAAATATGTGATAATATAATAATAATATATAAGAATATAATATGTGATAAATGAATGTGATCAACAGTAGATGTAAACAACATGAGTAGCCAGAGAAGTGCATTCTCAATAAATAATTTTCTTCTTATAGCCTATATGTGCATGCCTATTAACTGAAACAATTATCACAGTTCCCTGACAAGTTTTAATATCTGAGAGTGTACTGTAGAGGCTGCTTAGATCTACAACAGTTCATACAAGGTACTATATACTGTGAATGCCTTTAAAAATCCCATGTGACACATATGCCTTTACTTTCTGGAGGCGCTGTGGTAGTCAAAGTTTGTGGGCATTACGCAGGTTCTGCACCCATTTCTTGAGAGTGTCGAGGCAGCTGTGAAGTAACCTGCATTGATGATGATTATTCAAATTTTTATGGCGCATCGACAACAAAGGAAATAATACATCAGAACATTGGTTTGGGTGCAACCAGTTAAAAATGAATATGTTGTTTAATAAATGCATTGGACAAATGTTAAAACATCAGTTTAAAACATGGTTTACAATCCCTGTATCTTCTAAAAATTAAAAAGATTAAAAACTATTCTAAAAAGAATATGGGGAACTCTTCTAAAAAGAATTACAATCTCTAATTATTATACTGCTGGGTGAAGGAGCCTAAAGTCTAAGGTGTGTTTCTGATGTGAACATGTAAGAAAATATGCAAAACTGATAGAGGCTATCCACAGTGCGTGCACTGAGGTTGTTCCTTCCTGTAAAGTAGAAACCAGTGGATGAGGAACGTGATACTTACCTGTACACCCAGCCGTATCACACTGCACAGATTATTCACTGGGTAGCCCTCATGACGAAACCTGTATTGAGAGACCACTTTTGCCTTAAAAACTGCTACAAATAGCACGACACGCTACAAATTATTACTATCGTAACAAGCTGACGATACAGCTCAGACACAAAGGCGTTATTCAAGTCGCGCCACACCACCGTTACGTAGGATTCTTTGTCACAAATCAAACCAAGGCACAAAATAATACCAATACATGAAAAAAGGTGACAATGGTGGTCTCATTATGACGTAATACCGAACTTGTGCGCGAAGGTAATTCAAAGAAATGAATGTGGCACTTGCTTCCGCAGAGAACACCGTGTACCATGCAAGCAATGCATGCAAAAAAGCGCTCGAGTGCTTGCACATATATTGATGACAACACTACCTGTGTAGTGTAACATGTTCTTTCAAGCATATTATGTACTCAAACTGTATTTGCCGCCGGGTAAAATGCAAGTGTGCTCGATTGAACGTCGGAAGAGCGATCAAGCAACCTGCATCCAGTGCTCGTTTTGGGCAAAAAAACACTTCATAATGGGCAACTAAATATACAGAATTGACGCCTATTTATTCCTGGATGAAGAGTGACTCACCTGTATAAATTTAGGCCCTGTAACCTTGCCAGTACGGTTGGTACGACCGTAATTGCAAGAAGTTGCCATGATCGCTGCGGCGATTGTTGTGGGTACAGTAAGATGGCGGCCGGTTTCTTCACGCTCGCGCTCCCTATCCGCGATCCAGCCTTTTACAATCGAGATCAGTGGGTGGGCCTCTTTGCAACGAGGGTCCAGCACCTGTTGACATGGTTGTCGTACACTGGGCTTTCTTTCTTTTTTTGTGTGCACTGCAATTTTATCGTAGTTGCCCTCTGTGGTGTTTCCCCAGGTTAGACAACAATAGTACAGCTTGGGGTAAACTAAGGATTTCAACTGCGTTGGTTTAGAATCCAGAGCCCTTCATTACTACGTGCAGTATGCCACATATTATAAGGAAAAGAAATAGAAGAAAACTTGTACCTGATCCCTGCCTTGTATTTCCAACATTTGGTTCCACATCTTGTCCAAGGAAGTGATGAACTACATTGGTGCACACTGCTGTGACAATTATAATGTTACACCTAGATGCGGAATACACAGCTTCATTTTACGTACTGTGGATGTTGCTTACTGCATTGGCAAGGCTGCATTCAACAACACTCGGAATTGTACAGTAATCTTTTGATTTAGTGCGTAAACTTCAATTTTCTTTAATCCGTATTTTTCTTTGTTGCGTAAATGGTCTCCTAATATCTGCATGCAACAACGTAATTCTCACAAGGAGAGTAATCACTGTATAAATTATACAGAAGACACTAACCTGGTCACGTCCAGATGCAGCAGTCTTGGAAGATAGAATCAAGGAAAGCACTGCGGACTGCTGTAGGCGGAGGTTCTTTGTAAAAAAACTGAGGGGTCAGTCTCATAGTCTTCATTCTTCAAATACGATTGGCAAAATCCACTGCGAACCATACCTGCCGCTGCGGTTGAACGCGCAGTATCGTAGGGAACTGAATGCCCGCCGAGAAATCTCGCTTTGACGACACAACCGAGGCATGTCAAATGAAGTCTGCGTACCTCGATAAATTGGTCGTAATCTCTCGATCTAAATTGCGATGGTCGTAATTGCTCGAAGATCTAAATAAAGAAAACTTGAAAATGCACACACTACGCTAACGCTGTGAAACAGCGCGCTGGATCCCGAAAGTGGCTCGTAGCCTCGTACACTCTCACAAAGAAACCGGATAGTAAGGGTCAAAAATCGTCAAATTTTTTACCTATATTCTAAGGGTCAACAACTTACGCATAAAAGTATGACGGATAGTAAGCGTAAAAAATCGTCAAATTGTTTACCCATACTTTAAGCAGTGTTCGATGCCGGTTATTCTATGGGCTGTTTGGCTACCCTCTTGATACCGCTTACTGCACCTAAAAATACCACATAGTATGCGTCAAACCTGAGCACCGTAGACGTTACGTGACCTCACGGTCCTTGTACAGGCAACGGCTGCAATTCTGAAATGACCCGCAATGCGGTTTTCCGGCGGCTGTTCTGGAAAAGGGTATGTAGTTCCCGATTGCCAAAAGCATCAGAACGAAGTTTCCAGAGCAGTAGACGGAAAATCGGATTGCCTGTCAATTTTGCATTGGAGCTACTGCCTGCCCTAGGGACGCTGACATCACGCGGCGCCTAAGGTTCCCAGATATGATGCGTATTGTGCGGCATTCTGGCGGTGCAATTCTCTGTGCAAAGACGGTGTACCATGCGAAATTGTTTCATAGGGAAAAAAAGAACAGTTGCTACAACAGGATCTCGATGATACGAATCTCACAGGGCATGAAAAAACAGTTCCTATCATCCGAGACTAGTCAGCAGTACCACATAGGTGCATGAAGCATGTATACGGACGGAAGCCCGTTCACTTTTATATGCTATCGCTTAAAAGATATCCATGGTATAGGCATAGCTTGTTGCTCATCCAAAAGACTTGGCAATTGACAGTACGCCGCAATAGCTAGGCCCACTGCACTGCAAAATCTTATGACACAGACAAACGCATCCATCACGCGAATGACAGATATAAAAGGCACGTTCTTGCGCAAGGCAAGCAATATACAAGAGTTCTCGCGACAGTAAAAAGAAAAATAAGAAGCACGAGTGCATCACTTGAACCGGGTTCATCGTCTCACTATAGCCCGCGTACGCTGCTATCCCATTTAAATCAGAACATCTGAATACATGGAAGTATTTCCCACAGCGTTAGTAGCACGCATCTAAACCGTAATGCAACAAAAATTCGCTAAATAAATCCACTTTATTGAAGGAAAGAGCCCAGAATAACAGATACATGCATGTGTTTATAGAATATTGCACCTATGGAATGAAAATGATGTGGCATAAGGCGCACGTGACCAAACATAAAAAAAATGGGAACAGCATACTAGCTATAAACCAACAGATTACAACGCCTGCAATATTTTAGACAATTATGAAATAACATTTGTGCATCTTCACAACACTTCAACACAACAAAATATAAATTGTAGACTAGCTATATGAGCTAGTAATTGGATTAAATTACGTTTATAATGGAGCAACATTTAATGAGCGTTATATCACAGGATGAGGCATCCAGATACACAGAATATCACATATACAAAAAGAAATCCATAGCAGGCAGGTCATAAACTAATTATATATAGGGTGATTCCACGCCGGATCAGGCAGGGCGGTCCGGTCGACCTCTTCAATTTTTTTTTGTTTCAAACACATATTAAAGCCTTGGCCCTAGGAGGCACATTAGCGCTGAAAGTAGTTGGAAAATAATTGGTAGGTATTTTAATGAATTATCATTCAGATGTGAACTTCCTACGCAGCTTGACGCCACGCATCTTCAAACTATTTGACATACTCAGCTTAGTACTTTTACTTTTCTTTTTTTCACGTATTGTCTACTATTCTATTCGTCTATTGGGTAGCATTGAATCCTAAGTTGTGAAGATCCTAAGATTTGCCTTCGAGGAGATAAAAAATCGCAAATTTGCCTCATGTGTAAAATATGGTACGTTTTGGGAACCTCACCACTCGTCCCCCAGTTGTGATACCTGAAAGTAATCTACACCATTGTGTTCGTCTCGAAATGCCCTTTCTTCGCATAGTGAGTACGTCGTATTGTGAATGGGGGAACGCCCCCAATAGGCTTTTTGTAAGGGATATCTACGGAAAATGCGTAAATTCGACACCGCGCATCCCATATATTCCTACTCGTAACATCGTTCATTTTGCTCGCAAGCATTCATCATGACTATTCTTAGTTGTCGTACCCCAGACTAAATGGCAATAGTTTAGGTGAGACATGAACAGTGAACGGTATAGTAGCAGCTTAATTCGAAAAGGAAACATGTGTCTATGCCTAGCGGTCATGCCTAATATTTTGCACAGTTTATTCTGAACGTATTCAATGTGAACGTAGCGTGTCTCTCGTGTTTGTCCTCGTTCCTGTTTCGATGCATCGAAGGATCATGTCTTCAACCTGCCTATCTAGTAACGAACGTATTCAATGTGTTCATCCCATAGCAACTGTTCGTTAAAGATGACACTCAAACATTTGATGCATTTTACAATATCAACAGGATTATTAAGATATACTATCTCTTTATTTAGACTAACACTCCTGTTTTTGGTCGAAGTATGATTGCTCCAGTTTTACTACTATTAATGCGTGAAGAGTTTAAATTAACCCATTTTTCCAAGTTGCAAAGCATCTCGTTAGCAGTAGTGGCTATTGCATCAATATCAGAGCCACTGGAAAACGCGCTTGCATCGTCCGCATACGAAATAAATTCACAATTGACATCAATGTTAATTATGTCATTTAGATATCGGGTTTCAGATCAGGTATCTCAACTGGGAGCCGAGTTGTGAGGTTCCCAAAACGTACCATATTTTACAAATGAGGCAAATTTGCGATTTTTTATCTCCTCAAAGGCAAACCTTAGGATCTTCACAACTTACGATGCAATGCTACCCACCCCAGACAATATGTAAAAAAAGTGTTAAATAGTTATGAAGATACGTGGCGTCAAACTGTGTAGGAAACGCAATGGTCGAAATGTCCACATCAGAATGATAATTCATTAAAATAGAACCACCGATTATTTTCAGCTACATTCAGCGCCAATATGCCTCCTAAGGACGAGGTTTTAAAAGGACTATGAAATTTCCCGAACCCCCATACTTTTTTTCGATGGAAACTGTTCTTCCCGCAGAGAAACTAATATGCCACAAATTTTTCCGGAGGAAATCGCTCCACTCTGCGAGGAGCGCGCGCTGGAAATGTCTCTTCCGCGTTCCTCCTCTCCCGCGCATATTTCCCTGCCGATGGTGTAACTGTACGGACCGCTCTTCGGTTCCCCGTTACGTCACCGGTGTTGCACAATGGCAAGTAATGCCGCGAGCTCGCGCTGTGGCTGCCGTCACTGCCGAAATCTGCCGATCGCGCGAAAGCTGCTGTCATGGAGATTTCCACTCCCGATGAACGCATACGCGGGATCCTACGGCGCATGCTCCTGGCGGGATTCCTCGGCTCGGCAACACGTCACGATGACGTGTTGCTGAGCCGGCCGCGGTCGCGTCAAGTTACCTGTTGTGTCTCCGCTCGGCAGCTCGTCACGGCGCGGCGCCAGCTGTCCTCCCTTCGCCACTCCGTTTAAATTCGCTACCGAGAAATCCGCTCGCGCGACGAAAGTAAACTTTCGGTTCTAGACTCAGAAAAATGTCTTCTTTCGAACGAAACGAAGAAAAAAATCGTTTCATAGTCTCTTTAATATATGTTTGAAAGAAAAAAATTAACCACCGTGCATGGTCCGGCGTGAAATACCGCATAATAACTGAAGTATATAATTCTGTGTATTGCAGACGTTGCATTTATCGAGCAACGCATCATTACTCATGAAGCAGTCACAAGTTACAAGTCATCTTTACGGTTTAGTTGTACTGGTTGTACATGCGTGAGGGAGTAGAGTCTTGTGTACTTCTTCCCAGAATGTGTCCCACAGTAGAAATTTTAGGAGCACCACCTAATGCAGCTGAGTGTGCATGCGTGGTATTATGCAGTCCAGCATGGCTACGAAGAGCGCGTCGTGTCCTGTTCCTTCGGATGCTGGATATAGAAGTTTATTGTCATGAACGCAAAATAATGTGCTTCGTGATATTGTCAAATGGCTACGCATGTCCGTTCAACAGTAGATTCCAAAGATATAGTATTGCATTTCAATGAGAAAGCAAATCTCGAAAATGTGCTAGCGTCATAATACGTGATGCAAATAAGGTCTTCTTCGCCAGACCTGGGTCATCCCCAGAGACCTCCCACATGAAATGGTCACAGGCTGCCAAACATAGCATTCTGAAATCTTTCTCGTCCTTTAAGTAGCATTCAACTGAATTTTGTTAGACCCGTAAATCATTTTAGCATGTCATTGATGTGATCTGTGTTACTGTCAAATGGGTGCACGTGTCTGTGCAGCAGTATATATCGCGGAACTGATACTGTTTCTAGCGTTTAAATGGGAAAGCTAATATCGTAAATATGGTAACGCCGAAATAAATCATGCCGATAAGGTGCTCTTTGCCAGACCTGAGTCCATCCCCGCAGAGGCCGCTTACATGAAATAGTCATAAATGTAACATGGACTTCAACAACCACTTACTATAACTGGAAACACTCTAGTCCTTTATGATAACAGTTAACTGAATAATGTTAGACGCGTAACTCATTTCAGCTGTCTAAGAAGTGGCGTTCCACACGTGTCTTGCAGCACCACCACAACCACCACCTGCACCACGTTATCGAAAATCGTGACCGTCAGCAAATCGATTTGCTCCATGTCAACACAGCGTGCTGCGCTATAATGAGCAATAATCATCCGAACTTCTATTACAAGAACGGATTGAGGAATCGTTAACACAGATGCTTCAACAGGGAGAAACGCACATGCGAGAAAAACGAGAACAAAAAGAGTCTCACCTATAACAAAATGATCTGCTCGTAGATGACCATCACGCATAAGGCACCAGCATGATGGACAATGGGCGTACGCATACGAATTTGTAGCGCGGATATAGCTTGGAGAATCACAACTGTTCAAGCAGCGTCCGCGTGCCTTGCCCACTATGTCGTGCGACGTTGTCTCGTTCGATGCCATAGTCTTCCTGTGATTCGTTTGACACAAATGAAATATGAAATTAAAAAAAACTACAGACACCCAGCGCAAAATGTGACAACTTACGTTTGCTAGACCGTGCATGATGTGAGACCGTGAGACGCCAGAAGCCAGAGTGACCGTTAACGAAGCGAAAGAAAAGACGCTTTGCACACGGAACCATGCACGTGTTCTCAGAAGGCAGGGCCCGTATAACAATTGAAAAACAATAAGCGTCAATATAGGCGTAAAGACCTAACACTCCAACGCAGAGCCTCAGTTTATCCGTCAAGACGAAATCGTATGCGTCAGGATATAGAGTAAATCATGTCCTCCGTCCCATTTACGCATAAAACTCCGCCCTTTACGCTTACAGCGAGCGCGTTTACGGGTACTAGGAATAAAACAGAGCTTGACGGATACGGCGTCTGCGATTTTGTCGAACTTTACGCTTAGTAAGGGTAAGATTGGACGTAAGCGTAAATTTATCCGTTTCGTTTCTGAGAGTGTAGCTCCTCTTTCCACGGAACTCGCTAATTGGATTATCGCAGTTATAAAACAGGTCGTAGATTTCGTAGTATATACATACTTTTTATTTCCAGACATTGTGACAACAGTATATCGCCGTAAAAATGTTGGTTCTTGCTGAAAGTTGTTGTTGTAGTGCTCCATCACGTGACGGCATTCTGCGCGCTGATTGCATGGGCGATTGACGTCATCCCAGTGGGATGACCAGATGAGTTTTCTATATATGCGTACGTTTTCTTGGTTTGACGCTAGTTTTGCCAGCGTCGGCGTGAACCGCGATGTTCAAAATTCGAGTTTACGAAAACTACGAGGTGTTGAGGCATGCATTTTCGTATGTGAAGTTGCTTTTGTGTATCCTATCGGTAGCCACTGCGGAAAAGGCTTTCCAGCTTCTGGTCAGAGACCCTTTAAGGGCACACGAACGCTGTAGTTGAAAACAGAGGAAAAGCTTGACGAGCTCGCGTTGCTCGCGAAATTGAGTCGCCGCGAATATATCCCTGTTACTCGATTGGCAAAAATTTAGAGCCGCGAAATTAAAGGCTTTTACCTACAAGGACCATTCTTCCTGATGTGTAAAGCTTGAGCGTGAGTAACCATTAGAGGCATTGCCGGATTTACAGTGGTGAGGGCCCCGGGGCATTGTGCTGTGGGGGCTCCCTCGTGTATTCTATGTATTATTCTATGTATTCGTGTATTATATGTCTATAAATGACATCGTTTTGTATCTAAAGGACGGTGGCCGTGTGGCACACTAGTTCGAGATTTTTCAGCAGTCACGTTTTGTCATATTTGTGAACATTTCGTAGACAAGTGAAATAAATATTCTATTGATGTCTATCCAATGTGTTATTCGGGGTCGATATGCGTGAACGGAGGACATATTTTTACCAAGTTTCCGTTTCAGGGATGCGTTTCAGGCATGCAAAACAGATTTCCCTTGAACAAGACCTTTACTGGTGGGGGCCCCTTTGTGGTGGGGGCCCCGGGGCAAGTGCCCCGTCTGCCCTTCCCTAAATCCGGCACTGATTAGAGGGACACGACAAACACACCACCCGTGTGTTTGTTAAACAGAAACCATTTTCACCAGAAGCATCAGCTGGACACCGATATGTGATGTTTCATTTTGCAAAGTCTAAATCGCTTGTTTTACAGTAACGGGTAATGCAATTTGATAGCGTCTCCAGTAAATTAGGGACCAGTAAAAGATACGAAAAATATATTTATTTATGTCAAGACACCTAGATTCAGGCAACAAAGCAAGCACTATACAAAAGCCGAAGCATCGTCGAAACTTACATCCCCATTTTTTTCTTTATTCACATCACATCACATCACATCACATCTGCACACAGCAACAGCTAAAACAATACAGAGCCGGCATTTTGCATGGCATATAGTGAAAATCAAGATAGCGTTGAAGCCTTTATATGACCTGGAAATCGGCAGAAAAAATACGCTTGTAAATGCACACCCCGAGGACCGATGGCATACCATGATGGTTGAGGGAGTTGCTGCCGTAGGAGCGACGCGATCTTGGGTCGGCGCTAACAGTGCGTCTCGGCGACACGTCAATGTTCCACGGTGACCTCATCATCTGTGGAGGCCGCAGTGCAAGCCAGCAAGTACATATACAAAGAAACAATTGCCGACGCTCTGTGGCTGCAAGATCGTGTCACTTTCCTGCACTGGGCTGACGAGCTCCAAGTAGAGCGAAACAGCTGTCCTCGGCTGCGAGTGCACGATCAAATTGTAAACATATGGTCAACGTGCAGCCACAGAGCTTCGGCTATTTTTCCTTTGTATATGTACTTGCTGGCTTGCACTGCGGCCTCCACAGGTGACGCCGTCACCGTGGAACATTGACGTGTCGCCGAGACACACTGTTAGCGCCGACCCAAGATCGTGTCACTTCCCCGCGTCGGGCTGACGAGCTCGAGGTAGAGCGAAACAGCTGTCCTCGGCTGGGAGTGCACGATCAAATTGTAAACATATGGTCAACATGCAGCCACAGAGCTTCGGCTATTTTTCCTTTATACTATAAGTTGGTCGTGATATATAATATATATTAAAGGCTTAGGTGGTCGGTTGACCAGGAGAAAGAAATAAGATATTAAGATTAATAAGATGAAGAGATTAATGGATATAGAGATAGGGGTCGACGTTTCGGCAGTCAGCGCTGCCTTCGACGGGGCTGGTGTTTGGTGACAATAACAAAGACTAAATATCAGATGGTTATGTGCAAGGGAAAGGGTGCAGCGCACGTGCTTTTGTCATGACTAACATAGTTTGGTGACTATGTGAAGCGGGAATGACCGGTACTGTGCAGCAGGGCCTCGAGGGAATACCCGTGAACCTGAAAAGAGGCATAAGTGTGGGTGTTGTGGAAGGATGTAGGTTACGATAGGATGTAGTTGAAAGGACCCCCTGGGTCTTCGTTAATTCGTCAGGTTGTTCATCTAAAGTGATAAAAAATCCTAACTGGCGACGTACTGACCGGAGGATTGTGGGACTTTCGGCAATTTCCTTCTGGAAACTTTTGCCGCCATTTAGGAAGGCTGTGGCCGATTTATAATTGAGGGAAATTTATTATTTCAATTGAACAGTGAAAATTACCAAGCGAACCTCACTTTTTTAACTGAAATACGAAGTCCTCCACGGGTAAGTACAGACTTACCAAAAACTAAGCACTGTATCGCAACCGAAATACAGTCGACCCGCGTTTATCCGGACGGCGTCGTTTCCTGTGAAAATGTCCGGATAGCGGGGGAACCGGATAAGTGAAACACGAAAATCCAGAGTGATCCTAAAAGGGCCTCTTTATTGATCATTTCTCAGAAAACTATCCATTGTCATCTGTTTCATTCTAATACACGCATCCAGTTCTTGCAAATCTTTGCTAATGGCATTAACTTGCGAAATATTGTTTTGTTGCTCGGAAAATACTAGCTAAATACGCTGTTCTCGGTGCCGCCCGCGCTTTTTCTACCGTCACAGCTGGTGCATCCCCACATTCATCATCAAATTTTTCTTGAACACTATCGGAAGCGACGACACTGACGATGTCGTCATCTGTGATTTCGGCGCAGGGGTCCTCGTTGCGGACCTTCTCAGTATGAAATCACCCGACTGCTCAGGTGGAGTACTTTTGTTTAACGTGCAAAGTCGGAAAGGGAGAAAATTCTTCCTAGCAACACCCTCTTTGTGTCAGTAAAAAGGGGGCCACGACCAGGGTCCTCTACATCACTTGACTAGGTGTGGGTCAAGTGTCCTTCCTGGACAATGACCGGATAACTGAAGACTATTGTTGGGTATTAGTCACTTCTGTTCCCTGGAATTCTCGTCCGAGTCCGGAAGCTGAAGTCCGGATAAACGAGGGCCAAATACATGGGGAGAAATCCGTCCCCATGCTTTTTTTGTCCGGATAGCGCCGGATCCGGATAAACGAAGTCCGGATAAACGCGGGTGGACTGTAGTACGAAAAATTAGTAAAAAATCCCCTTTAGCCCCGCCTGCTTGATTATCGCAAAGAATAGCGCACGTCGTGCGGGGAGAGGAGGAAGCGTTCCCGCCTCTTGTTTTACCTTTCTTTCCCCCTGCTTTGACCTTGATTCTGGTGAAAACCGTCTTATCACAAAACAAATGAAGGCTTGGACACTTCCTCCTGTAGACGCACATGTCGTGCGTGCTTCTTTGCGAAAATCAAGCAGGCGAGGCTAAAGCGTTATTTGTACTATTTTTTTCGACTATCTTTTTTTGTAATACTGTGGAGGACTTCATATTTCTGTTTAAAAAGAGTGAGGTTCGCTTGGCGATTTTCAAATTTCGAGATAAAATAATTTTTCCGCAATTAAAAATTGTCCAAAGGCTTCCTTGATGGTCAGAAAAGTTTCCAGAGGGTAACTGCCAAAAGTCCGCCGACGAGTACGTCGCCAGTTAGAATCTTTATCACTTCATGTGAAGCATCCTGTATATGTTGAAAGAAATGGTTCAGACGACCGCGAAATTAAATAGGTAGTTGAAAAAAGTTAAAGGGAAACAACGAAGGTGTAGGAAGTAATGAAAAGGGGGAAGATATTTATTCCAGGTAGAAAGTCAAGGGGTTACGTCGATGTTATATATATATACAGGGTGTCTTTTTTTCGATACAGATTTTTCATTAAAAACTATAAGGGATATAGACATGCTATTTTCACATCTATCATCTCTGGGCCGGCGGACGTTCTTGGCCATATGTTGCTCAACCGTTAAATGACTAATTACCTAAAAATTGTTAGTTAACTTTTTAATTATAAATGCTAGGAAGTTGTCCCAATGAGAACATGTGTTCCTTTCGGTGACCTGATATCGTAGCCGGTTTCAGAAGAAAAATGCGTTCGGTAGATCGTCCGCAAAAAATTCGTGAAGGAACGTCATTTTTTTCTTTATTTTGTTCATTGCGCATCTTCGGAGACCCGTCTTTCCTTCACCCCAATGTGAGAGGGTGACGGAGCCTCATGCGTCGAAGATGAGCTTTAATTTGCGGAAACAAAACCAAAACACGTGAATCGGGAGACGCTATCGGAACTGCCCTCATCTTGGGTTGCATTTTCTGTTTCCTTTTAATCTATTTCCAGGATGCAAGAGGCGACAGTGTGCTCTTTCACTCTCTCACATTGGGGGTGAAGGAAAGACGGGTCTCCAAAGGTGCGCAATGAACAAAATAAAGAAAAAATGGTGTTCCTTCACGAATTTTTTGCGGACGATCTACAGAAAGGATTTTTGTTCTGAAAGCGGCTACGATATCAGGTCACCGAAAGGAACAGATCTTCTCACTGGGACAACTTCGTAGCTTTTATAATTTAAAAGTTAATTTAGACGTCACCAGGATTTAGTCTTGAGATATGCGGATGTGTGGGACGTGTATGAAATCTTGTTCTCACTGTAGTAATATCTCGACGATAGTGCTGGGAGGAAGCAAAGATATATTTTCTGACCGTGAGGTATAGGGTGAACAAGTAAGAACGTCGGCGTGCTGCCGTCTGCGCAAAGTATTTACGCAACGTTCTTCAAGCGACAGAGGAAGCTTACTGGTTTTACAGGTCTACTGAGCAGGTAATCACATTGGAGACAATAACCTGAACACAGCATTTGACAGAAATTTTGAATAAACTTGAATTTGGACTTGGAAAAGCATGTCAGGAACGTTGTTCGGTATACGTTTACTCGATCCAGATGTACAGGGATTGCGAAGACGCATACATCTTGGTCACCGTTAGGAACGCCTTACGCCGCACTATACATAGTGAACGTGTCCCCCCAAAATTCGTATTTCCATATATGCTCCATATAGTTCCCACATAGACGGATTCGAAGCGTTGTTTTCCTCCACCCAGTGCCCAAGTGAGGCGGCCCGGTGGGGTACGGCATTAGGTTACACAGTATTGCTACGTGATGGGCAAAACCGTTCACTTTACTCAATCGGTTCATTCAGTTCAGTTCAGTTCAGTTTAATGAATCGTTGAAAAGAATCGTTCATTCGTTCGTTCATAACCCAGTTCTTATTGACGTAACAACATCAAGTGACAAATAGTGCGTCATAGGGCGCGTTAAGCAGCCGCTCCCTTACTTCTTCGGGCACACCAAGTTTCTGGAGTAGCTGCCCGAAGAAGGACCTGTCCGAGCCAAGCAAGCGTATGGCAAAGGCAATGATCAAGCAACTCCAGCGACGGTTCAGCAACGTTGAAGATAATAACGTACTTGCACAGGACACTGTGTTGGGCCCCCGGTTCAAAGAGTACGACTTCTCAACGCAGTCATCATACCAACCGACACCGCTTGGTATGATGCTCTGCCAACGTATCAGTGGGGTGCCTACACCACGCGGTGACGACACTCGCTTGCACAACAGGAAATGGCAGCTGCGACACAAGAGCCGCCATCACTGCTCTGGAACGCGTTCGAGCTCCGCGTCTCCCACTTACGAAGTCAAAATCCCACAGCGACCGGCATCGTCGAACTAGATCAATGCCTCAAGGGTTCTTTACTATCCAGGATTCCGGACCTACTCAGGTGGCGGAGAGACACAAAGGAGATCTACCCCCGTGTTTATGAAATAAAGAAGAACAGAATGTGCGTTCCAGCTACGTCTGTGCCGTGCGAACTGGTTTCTTCAAAGGCCGGTCAGATCATCACGAAAAGCCGAAATAGACTCTCCGCAAAAAAAAATGTGAGAAACTTGTCGTGCTTAAATGGCAACATGTAAAAAAAGGACCATGTAAAAAAAGGACAACTCTGACGATTTTAACGACGGTTGTCGTTTGTAAAGGTTTGACTGTTCTGAAGTTGTCTTTGTAAACACTGGGCTTTTATTTATTTTAGCCCATTTCATGTAATAAAGATATGAACGCCAACGTAGCTAAAGGTGGGATAATAATAGAAAAGGTAACCAGCGGTAAAAAAACAGGACGAGAGAAGAGAAGAAGACACACGGACGTGGGATAATATATGCCTAATTGACGTCACAATTTAGACGACTTACAGGTTTAGTAGATGTCTCCCAATAGCCTTAATGTCTAGGGAAGTTCCTCTAGCCTTCCTCTAGCATAGCTAAGGTTACGCCACCTAGACGTCTCAACTGGAACATCCAACGTGTTGCCCTAGCCCGACTTTAGACCTTTTATATAACAGATTGAGGCGGCTTCTAGCCCTGTACTAGCCTTTAATTAGCCACAATGTCTATGATTATACCTTCATTAGCCTTTACTTAGACCACACCTAAAAGCTTTTCTCCATGTGTGTACTGTTTCGCGAATGTGTGCTGTACGTGTGACAGTGACACGCAGTAGCTGACACATGAAGCATATTTTGACAAATCTGTATTTGAAGTAAAGGAATTAAAACACTGCAAAAGTGACCAGCGTATGCACTTTACGCTCGCGCAGCATTGCGACAAGACAATAATGGTACAGGCGCTTATCAAGGGCTATACAATGACTTGGTAGTACTGTCCATAATATCACACCACATATTGTTGAACTTCTAGAAATAACATTGAAATATTAAACTCCAGTCACTTGGCATATATGAGGAACACATACAGATATTTCTTCTGTTTGGAGAGCGCGACCGGAGGAGTCAAAACTACTTTACCAGAGCGGACTCACGATAGGGCGAAGCACGTCTTTTCGAGACGATATCTGCCGCCACCTCCAGCCATGGATGGTCATGCCGCGAAACACGTGTTACGGGCTGTCCAATTTTTCAGGAATACATTCGCCCAGCTCTTAAAGGAAAATTAGAAAAGAAATGCCCAAGTCCCCAATTTTCCGGGAGATTGCAGGGCGCGTCCGTACAATCAGGAGACTGAACGAAATCCGGGAGAGTTGTAAGGTATGTGTTCGACACCCCTCAGTTCTTAAAAAAGAAAGAAAAAGAAACACAACAATACCACCGACAATCCGTCCTACTAATAAGCATGTGCAAAAGAGTTGGCGAAAAATATTTAACTGCTCTTCGGTTTGGAGGGGTCAAAATTTACACAAATACGCAAACCATATTACGAAGGAAGAAGCCGAGAGGTTGGGTTGCTCAAATGCATAAATTTGCAGATGTCATAACTGCAGAGACGTTCGAAATTTTTTGTTAAACTTCGGCAAATGCCTATGCCCAAGCAGCACGCCAATATTGGTCCAATATGGGCTACAAATATTGGACCAATATGGGGATTGCAACCAGGCTCCATATTGGACCAATATGGGCTGCCCATATTGGCAATATTTATGTGATGACGCCAACGGGGAGTCCGTGCAGTAATATAGAATTATCCGGTTTAATATCCACTACTGATATTACGTCTCTCTTCTTTTTGCTTTTTCATTTCTGCAGATCTCATTCACCCACGTCGCATACAATAAAAAAACACACAAAAAAACACTGCATCGGTCCAAAAACGAAGGACGGGTGCTACCCCCGTCTTGCTGAAGGAAACAAGCAGTCGTATTGGCAACTGTAGGATGGGACAAGCGAAAGCTTGCCCACATCACACTTCAAAAGCAGTACTGCCCTCGCCCTTAAAACGAAGGGCTGGATGAACTTATGCTAGGCAGGCAGTCCCACGGAACTGCCAATGCGAAACATCCCTCAGAAGCCTTCTCAAGAAGCCGCCCCCCCCGCCCCGGCTCATGCAAGTGATTGATAACCAAACATATGTCACGTTTTTATATTTTTGTTTGAACCAATTTGATTCTGCATCACCTGCAACACACAAGATATTGCAATTACTACACAATGACATACGTAAGGATGTGTCACGTCTGCTACACAATGCAGCACACAAACTGTCACATAAGGATTTTTGTAAGAACACACCTCACTCAAACAATGTTAAAAACTTTGACGCTGGGGCACACGATGTATGCGTCGTCACACACGCAACCACAGTATATAGAGTAATAATGGATTGACCTTTAGTGAACAGCTCTCAACTGCTGTGCTTCATGCATCAATGTTGTCCTCTGAGCGGCTGTGCTTCATACATCCACGTAGTCCTCCGAGATGCTGTGCCTCATGCATCCATGCACTCTCTGAATTTGATATACCGCACAATCCACAAGACATCACTGAAAGGAACAGAGACTGTAACAAGATTTGAAGACAACAGTACGACACCCGACAACAGTAGGACGCACCGCTTTGGAAAGAGTTCTGAGAAGAATAGTTTGGCCACAATCTCGAGGAAAAGCATACCACATTGTGGTCGCTGGAAAAAACTTCGCTGAAGTACCCCTCTCGCAAAACAAGTTTTCAGATCAATTATCTTGACTCGTGTATCTCTTTCTGTTGCGACTTGAGCAACAACCAGCTTTCCTTTCTTGCATAGCATTATCTTCGGCGAGGATCTGGTGACTTTCTGTTTTTCCTCTAAGCTGTGTGTAACATCTAAAGAGGAAAAGTGAAGTTCTTTCAGGGTGGCTATCTCGAATCGCATCTCTCGTGATTTTCCCCCAGCTCAGAAATGAGTGGCAAACCAGTTGCATATAAATGTAGTGTGTGCAACTGGATGTTTGACAGAAAGAAAAAAAATGGCGAGTCAGTTTTTTGTAAATCTGCTATCGAACGCTTCCACTAATGAATTTCCCAATAACACGATGAGCAAGTTTCGTGTTAAGTTCTCTCAGCCCTTAAGTCTAGATGGTATGTGGGAAGTTGCCCTGACAGAGGTAAATATTCATTTTGCAATCAAGAATGTCACAGATGGTGTTAATGAGATAACAGAGACAAGCATGTTCGGTGCTACAACCACAAAGGAGAACATCAAGTTTCAAGCAGGAGAAAACATTCTCCTACCCATCAAGCAGCTGCTCACAAAACATTACAGGACACAGGCACGAATAATATGCGGTACTGGTCACGATGAAATACAGCTTCTACTCAATGCTGGCTTGGAATTCAGTCCCACACTGGCGGCTAAGCTTGCCTTTACTGAGAAGATTATTGGTCGCTCGGAGACTGATAAAGGTCAGTCTGTGAAGGTGCTCAAGTACCAAGTGGATACCGAATAGGAAATTACCTTAATTGCATATCAGTCACGTACAAAAAATATGAAATTCCAGAAGGCTATTACAGCCCAGAACAGGATCTCGTAGATGCAATAAATCATGCATATTGGACACAGTTACAGCTGCCACATGACGCTCGTCTTTTATTCTACAGTTCCTACAACAACGTCTGTCAGCTGGAACGTCATAACGATGGCTACGTCACATTTCATCCATATTTAGCTGTAATGTTGGAATTTGGAGCGAGAACAACTTTCTCCAACTTTGCTGCGGCAGAGCGTGATATATGTCTTTTTCCGGCACAAAATTACACCTTCGTTTACACAGACATCATCGGCCGAACGAAGCTGTGAGAGACATAACTGCACCACTTTTGCGTCTACTTCCATTCAGGGTACAGAATCGTAACGCAGTCATTTCTTATTCTTTTACAAACCTGTACTATAAACATGTAGTAGCCAAGGAATTAACTACCATTCAAATCGAGTTGGCAAACGAGATAGGTGATTTCATTCCATTCATTGCATGTTCAGGACGTGTCGGGGTCACATTAAACTTTAGGAAAGCCTAAGAAAATGCATATATTGCATATATGCATATATATCTAACAATGCATATATTGCAGTCACCCTGTTGCATCACACATTTTGGTGCTGGAAAGCGGGATCTTCCACATTATTCGGGACCACTTTATCAAGTTGGATCGGGCTTTTTCTCAGACCTGGTGCAGCAGTTCATGCCTATACTAACTAAACAAGTGGCAAAATATGTGGGTCGAAAACTCCTCGACACAGGACGTCATATAGCTGAAGAAGTTCAACGAGGAACAACATGTGGAGAGGCTGTAAACAGAGGTGTTGGCCACACGATCCACTCAACCCATGACGATTTGCTTCGCAAACATAAAGGAAAAGGAAGGAAAAGCAATAAAAGCAAACACAAGAGGGTTGGTCGGTCAGTGAAAGTGGAGGAGAAAAGAAGTAAGGTTGACTTTTTCACCTGAGAAACATATCTAGATGAAAGATGAAAGGCTTTGTATGTATTCGTCCCTTCTATGTTGTTCCAGCCTCAGAACTTCAGTTCTTTCATGTTACATATCTAGCATTGCTATTGTGCACAACAAATCAACTGGAGCTCTTTTCATTGCCTCCAACCAACTTTTCCTTGGGAAAGTCAGAATACGTGGCGTTCTTTCCCGTTTCAGCACCAACATCGAGTGGTGTGACTGAGTATAATGTTCCTGGTCTCGGAGGTGGCTTCTTCGATCTACAGTCGAGTTTCTTACACATTCAATGCAAGATTGATCGCAAAAATGGGGACGCGGCATCCACTACGGTAGGCACGACTGTGACACCGGACAACATGATCTCTGTTCAGCAGTTTGCCTCTTCCCTCTTTCAACATGTGCACATTTATCTAAATTCGACACTGGTTTCTAATTTCGAACACTATGCATATCGTTCCTACCTGGATATCATTACGATCGCAAACAATGGTACTCAAACCCACACACTGTCCGCAATGTTATACGAGCCAGATCCTGTAGGAGAGTCAGAAAATTTTGCCGTGCCTGCTGAAGCGAAATGGATGTTTGCTCGTTACAAACGTACTAAAGGATCTGCACTCTGTGATCTTTATGCACCAATCTTCAGTGACATCTGTCAGCAAGAAAAATTTTTACTTAATGGCACCGATATCCGGGTTGTGCTAGGGCAAACAACTGACGAATTCAGACTTCTCTCTGGTCCTGCTGAGAATGAAAAGCATACAATAGAGTTTTCACACATTGTCCTCTACCTTTGACGTGTGCAGGTTTCACCCAGTGTACTTGTCGGCATTGACCGAAGACTTCAAATGACACCTGCCTCGTATCTCCTCCGATGTTTGGAAATTAAGAACAGAACGATTGCACCGAACTAGTCTCAGGTAGCGTTGTCAAGCGGGATATCCCGAATCCCGAAATCCCGGGATCCCGGCCAATTTTTGACGTCCCGAACTCTAGGGATTTCTTCCAGAAAATCCCGGGATTTCGTGACAGCAAATATGATAGAAAAACAACTTGTTGGCCATCAGGCACAGACTCACTCCTTCGTAAGAAAATTGAGCTTTTTATGTTTGGAGGTGGCAGAGCACCGCTGCCAACACGTGCGTACAGATATTTGGTGACTGCTGACTCACAAAAGTTGCTCTGAACTGGCGAAGACCACTCTCGACGCTCTGTGCTTTCCTAGGTCGTGTGTTAATGATTGTACAATGTAACAAGCACGCAGCGATGGTGTTGTAAACTGATTAGTGTTTTGTTTCTTTCCATTCATCTTTTTTGTTGCTCTTCTATATTTAAGTGGAATGTTTTATCGTTTGAGGAAATTATTAAGTAATATTTCTCGCTACGTCAAGTGTAGCAGAACTCGCCTTCTTGTCACGAGCAACACTGATATGCACATGAATTGTCATAGCAAAAAAAAATGTAAGAATTTTGCTGTAACTATTTTACCAATATGGTTACACTGGGAATTTTCGAGTACTTTCCTTCAGGAAAAGGTAGAATTGGCAAAGCGTTGATGAACTGCATTACAACACACACAGATGTAGTCATTTGAGGTAAATGGAGCTAATTAATAATTCCGACCCGTGCAGGACTATACTTGGAAGCACTATCTAAAATTGTCACAATCCTGAAATCCCGTCTCTGGATCCCGGGATTGACAGCAAAAATCCCGAAATACCGGGACTGCAAAAATGGCCCAGGATTGACAACCCTAGTCTCAGGCGATATTCGATTACCTCTACAGTGAAAGAGTTCCATCAAAATTGATGGTGTTGATGGTCAAGAGCGTTGCCTAGGCATCAGGGCAACTTGCAGTGACATCCTTTCAAACTGGAGCATTTTAAATTAAAGTGAGCAGTGCTCGATGTTGGCGGTCAACAGTACATGGATGACTTTGACTTTCTACGGGATGTTTACACAAAAGGTTACATGAACTTGCTTCACAAACTGAAGCGCAGACATCCCCCTACTTCCACAGGCCCATCAAAAAGAAAAATTTATGCTGTATTACCACCTCACACCAGACGTGGAGGTACACTCACTCAGTCCAATAGTGCAGGCCAACGTTCGCCTTACACTGACATTTGCTGCAAACCTTACGGAACCTGTGAGTGGACTTTTTATTTCGGAAACTCCTCGTGTTCCGGAAATCGACAAAGACCGATAAAAGAGAGAGGACGCTGACAAGCTGGTGCATACTTGAAGAAGGAGGAACCAGAGACACGGAGGAGATTGGGACGGACACAACAAAGACCGACGAGTGAAATTCGTCTAGAGAAGATGGAAGAGTGGGAGTTTTATGCAACATTTGCTCGGAATCATTGCACAAAGTCTTGCTTCCGTGGGACATTTGCACGTGACGAAAATTCGCAGCAAAAAGCTGAGTCTGGTCTCTACGTGGTGAACAATGCTCCCGGATCTTCACATGGAGAAAACTGGACACTATGTTATATTGCTCGGAATGGAAGCATCTCTTATTTTAACAGTTATGGTACTCCTCCGGTGTACAAGGAATTTTACACATTCATTGATCACACGAAATCGTTTCACTATAATCGAAAACGACCCCAGGGATATGAATCTGCAATTTGTGGACTCTGCTGCCTCTGTGTAGGTGCCCTTCTCTGCTGTAGATTCCCACTACAAGAGTGTACCGAAGGTTCGCACCAACAAATTTCAAGCTCAACGACAGACTCATGCCAACTTTTGTGCGTACACAATTCCAGAAAGGGAAGATGATGTCATGCTGCAGTGTACTTAAGAGATGAATAAAAAACATGATTTTGTTTACTTATGTCAACAAAGGGTATACCATAAAGCATTATTGAGACTCTGAGATGCATGCACAACATCGTAACAATATTGCAAGATAAGCTACATACAAAACTTTTGTGTGAGTACAAGGACATTGAGAGCATCGCTCCAAAAGTTACATTTTTTTCAGAGTATTAATACAAGAGATGCTGCTTACAAGCATTGCTGTCTAAATCAAGTACACAATTTCGTTTGAGTCTCTGAGATGCATGCACAACATTGTAACAATATTACAAGATAAGCTACATACAAAACTTTTGTGTGAGTACAAGGACATTGAGAGCATCGCTCCAAAAGTTAAATTTTTCCAGAATATTAATACAAGACATGCTGCTTACAAGCATTGCTGTCTAAATCAAGCACACAATTATTGGAACAGGGATAGCACAACTACAACCATTGTGGTACACTAGACTTTTAATTTCAATTCCAACCCAGTAAACCAGAGACGTCCAGTGAACATCCATGTGATGTCCCGACTCGGAGGTCTGAACGACCCAGGGAGCATGCCAGAAATCCCATAGACATCATCTGTACGTCCAGGGGACGAAAAAATCTGACACATTCACACATTGCACATTCATTGCACATTCCACGAACATGCCACAAACGTACAGTAGACGTCCATGGGATATTGACAGCTTTGAATTCAAAACGCCGCATAGACGTTTATTGGAAGCTTGAGGTTGCATTTATCATCTTCAAAGCTAGCTAGCTGCAGAGCCTTGCTCAAATTTCCTACTAATACAATATACTGAAGCATGCATATCTTGAAACACTTTGTAGGAGTCTTGGGTGGGCTGGTGTTGGCACCATTAACGGACCCGTAAATATAGAGAGTGGCCACCACATAACTATTTCGTTCCCCGTTTCCCCTATATGCCTGTTTCTGGAATTTTTCCATAAAGAACACAAAGCGCGGCGGTTTAAATAAAGCAAACAGAGAAATGGAAAAGCTCACAGTCCAAAAATCTTTGAAAGGTACTAGCATTTCTTTTCCAAGAGCAAGCAAATACTATATATTGCTTGTCGCGCGAACTTCCGCGAATGCGAGGGTACTGCTCGCCTCCGAAACAAAACGGAGGGTGAGCTGCCTAAGTATAATGCGATTACGTACAAAAACAGCAGTCAAGTGAGGAGTTGCGTGGTGTATTAATTCTGCAACAAGGTAATGACTCTGTTTCTTACTGCTCTTGGTCTGGGACACTCACTAGGTTCATCCAAAGTCAAATTTGGAGAGTGCCACAGAATTCTGCATCTCTGCCTCTTTCTCAATGAGTGCTCAACGTAACATAGACGGTCAGTTCTGGAAGGAACGAAATCTTGCAATCTTGCACAGGACCGCTCTTTGTTTCCGATAAACGTAATTCAGCCCCGGTTTGCACATGCTTTTTGGTTCGTGATGCGATCGCCTCAGAATATCCAAATCTCGATGTACCCAAGATATTCTCCTTGGGAGTAGAGGGGATATACAGAATTGGATATCCCCAACAACTAAAATATTTTGAGGAGACATTCTGAACGTCTATGTGACGTCCATGGAACATAGCCACAGTTCTGACATCTGCGACATATAGTTTTAATCCAATCAAAAATATCCATGGGACGTACATAGGATATCTCGACGTCTTCGACGTATGCGACACGTTTTGGACGTCTCCAGGATATTCGTGGTTTACTGGGAAGTATCTGCGGGATCCAAATAAAAAAGGGGCGACACTTGTGTTGCTTGAGAAAGCGGTGAGTTCCCTTTTCTTATTCAACATGTGAACTCCATAATGAAGTCTACAATACAGTCACCACTCTTTCATTACAGTAACTAATCACAAGACTGTTATACCAAAAGGTAATGTCTCTACTCCTTCTGAGCAAATATATCGCTTTGTGTCCAGAGGATTGAGAGCTATTTTTGTCATGGACACGCTTTTGTTTACGTTGTCCTTCTGCACGATTTTAATCTGCACGGTTCTGTTTAACCTTGTGTATTGTACCATGTTCAAGAGCATCCGTGTACATGGAAAAGTGAAGTTTTCATGCTTGACACTGCTTCACACCTTTAGCGGAGTTGTACTGTTTCTTGCTACAGAGATCTAGTGCATACAGCTTGGGTTTTAAGCAACAAAAACCAAGCATATGATCACGAGGCATCTCATTCTTAAACTTGCCCAGTACCATTTTGTTTTTTGTCAAATACAAAGGATTGTCTTGCTGATAGGTTGAGTTGTCCAAGTGATCCTCGGCTAGTTCAAGCAGTTACTTTTCATCGCTCAGCATTATTATATAGGAATCTGTGTCCATGTACAACAGTCTAGTATCGGGAGCTACACGCATCAGATGATTATGATAGAAGTCAAACATCTTAAGCTTTGAGAGTTCTAGTATTGTGAAACCCAAGTACAGTGGTTGTTTCATCTCAAGCACTGCCTAAGAGAACCGGAACAGGATTACATGAGCACTTAATCCTCGAAACTGCTTAAGGTTTGGCTTACGCAAGAGTTTAAATACTTGTTTGTCCGTCACTGTGAGGCGACAGTCTGCAAATTTTCTCACTTGCATACAAAATTTTCCGTAAACCGCATTTATCATCAATTTGCTTTTTTGGCGTTTGAATGCATTAGTGGCATTTTTTCGAAAATCGTGATTGAAATCCACATAGTCGCGAAGAAAAGGTTTCTGGTTGAATTTTAGAACTATGTGAACCTTTGTGACTCGCAGTCCCATTTGCATGTACAACTGCAAATTGCGATAGTGAAGAAAGTACTTCTCTTTTTTGAACAATGTTAGCAACAGCTTTGGCTCGATAGCTTTCGACAGAAGCCCAAACTTTTCGATCAACTGCTTCTGATAGTGTGGCAATAGGTCGTAGGGAATTGACATTTTCTCTGGTGCAACTCTAAGATCACTATGTCGATCATTAATTTCTTGATCATAAAACAGATCCACTTCGAGAAGGTAACCGGGAGATGCATCATGTGGAATGCGAGTTACATCTAGGTTCTCAATTTCTTCCTCTGTCAACTACTGAAAACCTCCATAGGGCAGCGACTCTCGCATTACTGATCCATACAGACCGTTAATGTCAATGTAGTTAATTATTCTTGTCGGCTGTGTTGGATCAAACTGCTCTGTTCCCGGAATGTTTGCGGTCGCTTTTCGGAGAGAGCATTGTGTTACACCTCATCACAAACCATTCTCAATTGACAGGTACGCATCAGGGTCGTGAATGAGTTCACTCATTTTTATTGTGCTGGACATGCTTAACCCTGGGAGAGATACAAAACGTAGGGGCTCAATTTTGTGCACATCAAGTGTCCATTTGAAAGTCAAGTTTTGAAACACGTCTGCTAAAAGCAGTGTGTCGGTGAGCAGGTACAAATTCGAATATTCACCTAGACTTGTCATTTGAAATTTTTCAGACATTCTGCACATGCTAGTAGCCTTCTTCACTTACTTCCACTCCATTGAGTGTATTGAAGAATTTCTCACGGGGTGGCAAACAAGACTCATCATAAACATCGAAGTCAGTGATATGACTGTAGCAAAAGACTCCCTTGCGAATGACAAGTCTAAAGTGTTCTTCATTTGAGAAAAACTGATGCAGACAATGAAAGTTTTCCTCTCCCTTGTCACACAGATTTTTCACCAACATTTCAAGACTTGCATTTAGAAAACTCAAACTGTCCAGCAACCTAAAGGAACCAACGTCAATAGATTTGAATTTTTGACAGCTGCTGGCAATCATTCTTATGTTCGATTTTTTGAGCAAATGCAAATGAGACACAAGGAAACTCATATCATAGTTAGCATTGTGAGCAATGATTGGAATCTTCTGAGGTGTTTTGAAATTGAGGTTGCACGATTGACACAAGGATTGTCGAAACGTTACACTCACATGGTCATGGTCACGCACTTTCTGCTTCTTTGCAAATGACTCTTTGTAAAAGTTGCAGTGGGTGGCGGCGGCGTGCTGGCGTTCGTTCTCCTCGCTCGTTTCCAGAGGTGCAATCTGTCGTATCCACTCCAAACTTTCGTCATGCAATCTGTGCAGTACACTCATGAACACAGCAACGCAATTTGGTCCAGGAAAAAGATGTTTTTGGAGAACATTTGAATCTGACGCTCGTATAACTAAGAGGTAGAAGAAGGATGGGATATGATCTTCATACACATTTCTTCCATCAAGACATGGTGACAGGACACTCTCAAAGTCATACACACAGTAGAAAGGTCCCAGTAAACCACCGATGCCCCATGGACGTCCCGAAAAGATCCCGAAGTCCTGATTCGCAAGAAATGTCCCGATGGTGTAAATAAAGACGTCATTCGAAATGTCCTAGCGTTGTCTAACCAGGATGTATTTTCATGATATCAATGGGACTTCGAAACTGCGTCCCGATCGGATGTTGATTTAGAAGTAGAATACAAACATATTTTCGATGCTCATTATATTTTTGCATCCTTATGATAACGTTCAACAGCGTGCAGCAAGTACTAAAACAGTGATACTAATTTTTGTGGTACCAAAGTGCCACACACAAAAATTATTTATCTGAATTTACAAAGAAACTCCCGACATGGTCTGAGCTTGGCAGAGGTACCACAGTCTCCAGCTTCTGTTTCCTTTTACTGTAGTACCAATAAACGTAGTTGGGAAGGCGGAGAAGGCGTCGATATCTCTTGCAATATCTTCATGTAGAACGGAACACACAAAACTACATGTCGAGATGTGCTTCCCTACCGGAACGAGAAGACATAACATCATTGAATTGTCGCCACAATTCCAACGAGATCCAAGGACAAAACAGACAGCCAATTCGTTCATTACGTAGCCGTCAGGAACAAGTTCCTCACTGACGGAATCAGGGTTTTTGCAGAGTAGCTATACCTTCGCGACATCGTGTTCCACTATGTTTTGTGGCGAAGACCGTGCCCACAGAATAAAGAAGCAATTCAATGAATTGGCTTAATGGATATAAATGCTAAATGCTGATTTCCACTTGATTTAATGTAATCCAACATGTTTTGTACACACTGCACCAGTTCAAAGAATGCGAAACCAATTGAAGGAATTGACCTAGAGTATCAATAAAACAACAACTTTATTTCTAAGGTTAATAATGGGGAGTTTCGTCGCTAGAGGGGATACTCTAACCCACTGCATGGCATAAGGGGCGATGAAATGTGCCCCTTCACCATAAGGATCTAAGTACTGTTGTGTCTAAAAAGACCAAAAAAGTCTCATCGCAGAGTGTTGATGGGCTGGATTTCGCCAGGGGCCAAGCAATTTTGATAGAGTGAAAGGGTGAAATTCGAACTGACTAGGGATCTGAGACAGTGCGGTTCGGGAAGGTTGGTAGCATGGACAAATAAGAAGAATGCGTCCAGGTCCCCTACTGCACCGTAGTGACAGCATCGATCAGAATAGATCAGATATGCATAGAGATTCCAACTGAGCACTGCACATGCCACTTGAGGTGGCGGTTGATACCGCGGCGTCTTGCCCTCCAGTGATGGTTTAGCCCCATCAGAGCGACATCGCGGTGTTGCGCGGTGGGTTCCCGTGTCTACTATCTTGGCCTGCCTCGGTCATATCGGGATGCTGTTTCTTGCGACGAATTTCTCTTTCATCCCCCTTCGCGTGCACCTTGCGGCTTGTGAGAAATTTTGGCGGTTGTCCAGATATTTGAAAATTCTAGGCAACCGTCGGTGCACCCGACACCTTCAAAGTCTTGTAAATCCCGCCCGATTGTCGGATCGAGACCAAAATTCAGGTCCGAACGGGCCTGGCATAGCTCTGTGATCGCGCAAATCACAGAGGAACTGATCTGTAGTCGTTTCGAACTTCTAGGCGGAGACCGGTTAGTAAAATTCGTTTTTTCTGAACTTCAGGGCCCGTTTTGGAAAGAAGTTCGCCTCGGACAGGGTTCATATTTGGAGATCCCACTGTTCTCGACGCGGAGCACGTGATAAAATTCACCGCATCTCTCTAAATTTAGCAGTTCTCGAATTAGAGCGTTCCGCGTTCACACTCCTACCAATACATAGGACCAGTGGCTTTCCCCCCCAAAAAAGCCTTCCCGTTGCTGCCACACGGTCATGTTTGCCTTCGTTATGAAAGTCTCGATGTGCTCTTTCCAACAGCGTTTGTCCCGCAGGCGCGTGAAGTTTCGTTCTCCCGATATCGGCTTAAGAGCATGGCGAGCTGGCTAGAGCCACCTTGAAACGCGTCCCACTTTTCGGTGTCATAAGTCGCTTACCCGATGTCCGATTTAGTCGAAATTTTGTGTGCGCGTGCTTTGTTCCCTGCTCTACAACTTTCCGATTGAGACGAGCCGTCGATTTCCAGTGGTTAAGACGTCATTCTCGAAATTCCTGACACCGACCCCCGTTCACCGACTTTTGTCCCTCTTCAGGTTCGAAGCCCGCGGCGAATTCGACTTCCCTTTTAATGGGCACACGCACTGACATGGGCAACGCATAGAAACTTTCTATCGCTCTCGGTTCTCGAGTTAGGACAACGTGGCAACGGCGGCTCTCTTATACATGGGCTCGGGGCATTCTTTTCGATATCGGGTTCTTGCTGGCGTGGGTTGGTGATTGAGATGTGTTTTTGAAGAGGAAAATGTCTTCTTTCCGACAGCGTTAGTCCCGTCTTCGCGCGACTTTCCGTTCCCTAGCCATATTCCGAGGAGCGCCTGGGCCATAGCCTGGGCAGGTGGCCTTCCTGCCGTTTCTGCGCTGCGGGCAGCGTCCATTTCGGTTGCAAACTTCGTTGCGTTCGCACGCGTTTGTCTCGTTCCCGTTGTCTCGCGTTTCGTCGTTGCTCTGGTGCCCTGGACTGCTGTGAATGTGTTTTTATGCTCTACTGGTGTTGCCTGGGGGTGCTTTTATGTGTGCATCTTGGAAGATACGTCCAGAAGCCCTGCGATTTCTTAAATTAAAGGTTAGTTCTGTGTTTGTACCATTCGTGCGACTTTTGTTTGGTATCATTTCCAGCGTGTGGGTTCTATTACTTAATGCTAGCAGTGTGATTATTACCCTTTTGATTCCTATTACTTTATGCTTTATCTTTGAGCTAAGTGTACTCGTGACCTACTAGCACTTATCAGGGTGAAGATGTAACATCTTCAGTGGCCCCGTTACTAATGTCTAATCTATGAATTTCAGATGCTTTCGACGTATTCATTGCGGTGAACAACGCAGTTGGGACAGCACACTCACGACGTGGGAAGATACATCACAGAAATGTTGAAAGATATCAGGTAAGTGCGTTGCAGAGCTCTTCGCTGACTTGTGTTTACTGCGAAACAGATGGGGCATACGCTTCACCCATGCAATTTCGTCATCTGCTCCACGGCAGCACAAGCCTTTATCGGTGTGCCATTGAATGTAAACAAATGCTGAATGCTTTTAATAAAGAATTTGTAGGGAAGTAGAAAGTGTCACACCTTATTGACTCTTTTACAGATGTGTGGAAACGTCGCAGCGGATCAATGTGAATTATAGATCTCCAACAAGTGGCGTCACCCGGCGTCATTTTCAAGATTTTACCCTTTTTGAAGGTACGTGGTCAATGTGTGAGGCATTCACGTTTCTACTACGTGGTTATCCATGCTTTTACCCGTCTTCGCAGGCATCAGGGCTGTTGATAGGGAGAATGCTAGGCTGCTGCGAGACTGCAACCATAGGCGGCGTGTGTAAAGGTATGCAAATACGTCGATGCGTACTTCACGGTGACATTTTGCTGTAGCAGTGTTTTTGAAATTGCATTCCTTGCACGTTAAGCTCACATGACGCGGCAGGCAAGGGAGTCCATGGTGAAAAGTGAATCTCGCCGAAGTTGGATAGCGTTAATTTTTGCGCACGAAAGGCAAGCTGGACACTTCGCAAATCTCCAGTTGTACGAAACACAGCGCAGCATGGTCGCCGGTTATCCCAGTGCTTCAACATATGTTTCATCGTCGCAGTTCGGACATTGCGGGCATATACCTTTGAGTTTACCCCTTGTGGACCGATGCTGTGTGTGTTCATGGACATCATGTTTTCAGAGACATGTAAGTGCTCAATACCCAGTTGCGAAAAAATGCTTGTCGTCTTAAGCTGTGATATAATACCTGGTGAGGTGATACGATGCTATGAAGCTCAGTTTCATACGAAATAAAATGTTTGATCTCATGTTACTTGTTTGTGCCACTAATACGCACTGTTGTGCGGTGTTGATGTAATGTTCAGAGAACGCCAGTAAGCCTGGCTAAGGCATGGGGAAAAGGTCCACTAGAGGTCCGTCAAAGGTCGTCATTGACGTTCGACGGACCTCTTTGGGACGGGCGCGGATGTTATTTGGGCACTTCTGAATACATCCCAAGTATGTCAAAAATATGTTTCAGAATGTCCTCAGGATGTCTTTATCGTCCTGAGGGTAACATTATGTGGACGTCCTTGGGACATCAGTGGTTTACTGGGGTACTGCAGCCAAAAGACGTTCACCAGCGAACTCTAACGTGTCTCATTTCTTTGGATAAGCTGTCTTGCCTACTTTCCGAAGTTTGCACATGTTTAAGTGATTACTCAAGACAGCTTCTGTAGTGAAACCCATGGTACATCGCTTGCAGTGGGAACGTCCACGTTTTTGTACCAACCATTCAAATTTGCGATGAGCACACAATGAGAATCAATAATGAGTAGGTCCGCATGTTTTTCGCGTTCCTCGTTCACAACTTTTATAGGATAGACAAATTTCTCCTGCGGTTCATATGCATAGACATTAATGGCGATGCCATTTTACATTTCAAAAATTTTACATCTTTGGAATAAGCGATGGGAAATGACTCTGGGAGTACATACTGAGATAAGTATGGCCAATATGAGGATGCTCTATGTCTTCGAAATCGATCAGCAGGATGCAATCCTGCTATCACGGAAAACGCGAAACACATATTTTGCTCACCCTCATGCAGACTGTAATCCACATTAAGTAGAGACCTATTCTTACGTTTCAAGTCTGCAGGCAGCTCAAAGTCACTAGAACCGATTAGTTCAGGCAATAGACGTCCAGCATTGATAATGCAGGTGAGAATACAAAAGAGGAAAAAACCAGAGCCTTCGATTTCGAGACTTTCCAAGTTGTGTGCAATTTCGCTGCCTGACTGAATAATAGCGGGTTCTATGTCACCTTCTGACCATACTGTCCTCACCTTGGAAGGCACGAATCGTGTATCAAGTCGTATCTTATTATCATCTACTGTATGTCGTTCAAGTTCTGTTTTGAGAAGGATGTAGAGACCTAATGGGAAACCAAAGTATCGCAACACACTACCAATATACTGTCCGTATTGAGGAAAGAATGTTGTCACAACATGTCCAGCTGCGTCTCTGTCATGCAAGTGCAGCTCGAAGCGTCTTGTGTAATTTCGAAGTGTGCATAAAGTCTCACAGAATGGGATACAGGGTGTCTCCAGTTGGTGTACGTTTTCCAGATTAATTTGGAGTCCTAGCGGTGTTGCGTAGAACTGTCGCTCGTGTGGAGTGACAGGTGACCATGTGACCAAGTGACAGGTGACCATGATTTCTGAAATTACTTTTTCTTGCCATTAGTAAAAATGATGTCTGGTTACGCCAACTTCTTGCCATTGCGGTATCCATCCTTCTTCTCTATTTGGAAATTTGGTAACTGCCTCATCTCTTCCAGATCTTCGTCCGAAAGTCGCTTGAATCTATTCGGAAGGTAGACTTTCACCTTGGTCTCATTGTCTGCCAGTAATTCCATATACACAGTATCATACCTGCCAACTCTCCCGATTCATCCGGGAGACTCCCGGATTCAGACCGGTTTGTAAGATTGTACGACCGAGAAGCAGATCTCCCGGAAAATGCAGTTTCCCCCTCTATATCTCAAACGCCTGCTTTTTGTCTGGGCACACAGACGAAAACATCAATCCAATACCAGCCCGATTGCCATCGGCACCGCTGCCTCTTTCCGGAGTCTCTATGTTGCGGAGTTCAAGAGTTCTGGTCATGGTATGGTTCTAGTTCTAGCCCTTCTAGTTTCCGGGCATCTCCTCCATGTTTTCGTGCGACAAAGGTGCCTTTCTGCCATGCATATTGCACGTCACGGCTCAGTGTAAGCGAAACAAGTATCTACACGTGTTTCTGAAGCAATACGCAATACACAGATCAATTGGGACGCGTGATCGCGTCCAGGAAGGGCAGTGTTCTGCACAGTTTACGGCTGGGACATCAGCATTCTGCATGGAGGGTGGACCGACATTGTCACCCATGTTACGTGGAGGAAGCACAAGCGCGGCGTCTCAAATGCCAAGACAAACATTGCTAGCTAGGTCAGTCTTTCCGAAACCAAGACAAGGACTACGATGTTATCCGCACGAGCCCTCGTCCTCCGTGTTCCAAACTCGCGACGATACAAAACTCTTTGCAGCGTCGGGAGCTGGAAACACGGAGAAAGATTGGGCTTTGAACTAAGAGCTCATGATACGCGCGCTGAACTGACCACAGCGATGTACAACTCTGACTGATGGTTCTGACGTATTATGCAAACTACTTTTTAATGACTCGTTAACTAAGTTGTTCAACAACTATTATGTTTAAGCTCTCCTGGGAAGTCCAGATAGGCTTTTGAATTTCAGACACATTAGTGGTAGTGCTGAACGAGTAGTGTTGAGTGTGAGGGCAGTTCAGCACCGCGAAGAGAACATAGGCATAGTTTTGTGTCTTCCAGGGTTTTTTACCGAAAATATTATTGTTTCCGGTTCCGTTAACTAAAAAACTCGGCTTTTCGTTTCCCTTTCTGTTTCCGTTTCTGAGGTAATTTCGGTATTGGTTTCTGTTTCTCATCTGGAACTCGTACTATCGCGCGTGGAGCACACGGGCATGTTGCCTACCAGCATATATATCTTTCGTGTTTTTGGAAAAGCCGGATGCAATGTACTGTGTGCTGTACAAGGTTTCGGATACGCTCTCTGACACATATGAAAAGGCCATAACTATCCCCGGTGCAAGGGGATTCCACAACTTTGTCAAACTCAAGTGTCCGAGTGGGACATACAGGCTTTTCCTAAGACAAGTTTGTATATACTGTGTTGCCGCATGTCTAGCAAGTTTGTAGTAAGTTTGTAAAGTTATGATTGATCACATTTTGAGCTCTCAAGTGCAAGATAAATAGAAGAAAACGCAGTGTGACTGTGTTCCTTCTCATGAGTGAACGCAAGGGTCACGGCACGGGCGCCGTGAGCACGCGCACTCTGTGCAATGTAAAAATTAATTTCTCGCGTTTAAAAAATATAACCCTCGAGATTTCATATCGACTCACTGCAGCAAGAGACGCGGACAAGGAGTTAGAACATGGAACAGACAAACCACCTGCAGACTCTCAACGAAGAGAAGTTTAATGAAAGAGGAAGTATTTGAAGAACAAACATTGTGCGTCATCAAGGGCATATCAGTACAGCACACGTCATAAGGTCACAGGTTTACCACGTGGTAGCCTAGAGGTTTTCCAATCACACTCCTGACACTCCCTCTTGTCCTCGAGATTTTTCATATGTTTGAGAAGAAGTGTTGTACTAGCCATCTGCACTGTCGGAAATTTTCTATCTCGGCCTCCACAGCGCGAATTTTTGGGGTGAACGTACACTGCAAAAAATATTCCGTGAAAAAAACGTGAAAATGCATGGCAGCTGTGAACACCGTGAAAAAGACGGAAAAGTGTTATCGAGATAGACGACACAAGCTCGTGAAATGCACATGTCGCTGTATTCCTACATCACGTGTTCACCGCATCTAAAAGATGAGACCGTGTTCTTGCTGTTTAATGGTTCACCGTTATTATGGTGGGATACTGTATTAAAGAAACATGCACCAGCCAGTAAAAGTTACTGTGTATCATTTTATGGAATAGTGTTCGACCTGTATCATTATCAGACACACACACCACATGTTATGTGTTCACAAAACAATATATTCACTGAAGTGTACAGTGCAGTAGCTTTCTGCAGAACGGGGGCTTGCAACGGTTCCTGAAATCAGAACAAAAACATGAAATTAGGAACACTGAGTGTAAGGCATCACAAGAGACAAGACATATTTATGTATAAACTCAAGTGCTCACACACAGTTTGAATCTGCGCACTTGAAACAGCACAATGTACATACGTAGACAAAGTTGCTTGAAAGCACGGAAGTATGTCTGTTGTGCCTAACCCTGTAGTAGTCAGCTTATCCTAACTAACACATGTGGAAGAAGATGCAAGGGACAATATCAAGACTCACAAATAGGGACTCAAAAGCACAATGGTACATGGTTAAGAGTATGAAATTTTGGGAAATGTGGACCAAATAGAAATAATCAGTACCAAAATGCAGACTACGAAAGGGCTAAAGGGATACCTATCTTTCAGCTTTATATCAGTTTGCAGAGGAGTGACAGAACGCAAACAGGCATGCCACGTAATCTTGTTTACCATTGGGGGTGCCTTGTTCCTCTTTCAGGGCTGATGTCTTCAAAACAGCTGTGAAATAAAAATGCGGCCATTTTTTAACAATCCTAATTTTTCATGCTGTACCATGTCAGGTGCTTGACTGCCTTCCCAGCTCCATGGGCAGGTCGGCCATCTGTTCATGAATTAGATGAGGCTGCTAGTTTTCTTCTGCCACCAGAACTGGCACAATAAAATTTGCAAACCTAGCTGTCCATAAGTGAATGTATGATAACCCAGTTGCCCAATAACTCCAGGTTGCCTAGAGCAGCAGTAGGTTTTTCAGTATCTGTAAAACCAAGGAATATAAGGACAGAAAAAAGAAACATTTGAAACACATGGCCGCAAAACTTATTGTCACCCCACGGTAACTATGAACAATACAAGCACGAATACAGCAGAGTAGTTGTTGACTATGTGCTAACGATTTATGATACGATGAGTGTAATACATGAGAATTCATACCATTTTATGAATAATTGTATTATAATAATAATTTATAATAATTAAGTAATAAAAGTAATAAGTTAAGTAATATAATTGAGATATAATTGTATGAATAATTGTTGTTGTAATAATTGTATGAGAATTCATACCATTGTATGAATTCTAACATAAGAAACATTGGTGGCAGGTACCGCACATCGTCGTTGAAATACACTCCGAGCTGTAGCGCCAATGGTTTCTCCACGCTCCTTGCAGTTAGCATTTTGTCATTGTGCAAGGCAAGAACAATGCTTGAGAAGTGTAGCAGTGATGACCCTATGAGAGAGAGATGTGCTATAAATCTATTGGAGTGGCTGCAAATGCTTTGAGAGCCCATGTTGCAGCTGCAGCACAGACTTTTGTTTTCTGACAGCATACTTTCTTTCAGTTGCACAAAACAGAAATATGTGTTACATAAAGAAGAAGAAATGACCACAGCGAGGTGCCAATAGCAGACAAAGAAGACATCCAGGAAATGGAAGCATTCATACCAATAGCAGAGACGTGGTGTTGGGGGTGCACACTCCCCAGCTGTTGGCCCGCTCTGTGCTAATTGTATACCTCACTCAGTATTAGAAAGAATTGAACAGCCATATAATAGCCATCAGACACAAGAAAATATGCAACATTAAACAGACACTAAATATATCATAAAAACATAAACATGAAAAATCATTGTGCACTCATTACTTCTTACAAAATTTTTGTCTGCATTTTGCTATATCACTGACAGACAGAAAACAGACACTATGGAGAAAATCGCCTGTGATTGCCTAGTTGCTGCCTTTAGAACTGCGTATCTGAATTAAAGTTCATACACCCTGCACTGACACAACCTTCAGGTGTCCATCATACTACATTGATCTTTGATATTTTCTTTTTCATGTGTGTCACCAAGAAATATGTCAATGATCATATTATCACAGAAGAACTCTCAGAATCAAGATGGTGCATGACAACTTACAGTGTGGAACGAGGTGCAGACCTCAAAGTCTTCATGAAAATATGCGTAGACCGGCTTCAACACAAAGATATGTTGTCCTGGGCAGCCATTTTCATCACGGGTGCCCTATATAGGCTGCAGCAACTTTCTTGTTTGCGGCTTCCATTCCAGTCTCCTTGGGTGCATGATATAAATATGTTATGTATAGACGAATGTATTTGGAACTGCCTTTTATAATCATAAAGGTATACTTGAGGCAGTTTGCATTCACAGCACAGTACCTACTCGTTTGCTGCTTGCTTCTTGTATGTATATCCCCAGACCCTGTTTGGTAATAAAATAGAGAAAGAGATAAGGCCAGAAAAGTATTAAAAAAAGCGTATACCAGAAGATGAGGCTGTTAGTTTTCTGAACCGCTCAGCTAACGAAACGTGTCACAACATTATGGCGTACCCTTCGTCAGATTTCAGACTCAGACTTCAGACTCATTCTTCCCATTCAAAGCGGGCTCTTCTTGCTGCGGCGCATCAGTGCGGTGCGGTAACTTGATACCCGTTCATATCAAGCGATGTCGTCGAACACTTTTGGTGCTAACAACGAAGATACTCTCGTGTATACGGGACAAATGAAAATACGTCTCGACAACGCTTCTACCAACATTTCTGCTACTGTTTTATCCACATGTTTGTTTCATGCATTCTGTATAGAGCATTGATATTTGCCTCATAAATAGTGCAAACACTTCAAGCTTAAATGAACGACGGGCATACACAATGGCCTCGTTCGATCAACGTCGGTTAAACGAGATCAAGGGTCCCTCGACTTGGAATTGTGACTCAACTCCCTTCCGACAGTACTGCCAAGCATTTCTAAAATAAATCTTGCGTCCCGTATTAACCTTATTAATAAAAAGGTGTGAAGGATCCTCAATCTCGGTTGAGCGTTCAATCTCGTTAACCGGCGTTGGTGAATCCCGGCCTATTTCAAATGCCCACGCGGGTGAACGCACACACCCTTCTACTAGTTCCCGAAAGTTACACATTGCTCATTTTAGTGGTTTGAGAGGGAAATTTGAAGAACATGCGTGGCTACGACATGGACAGTGTGACAAGTGAGAACACAGTGGAAGGCGACAGCGTTCCGTTGAAGAAGGCGCCATTCACTACGTATTTGGTAACGCACAACGGCGGCGCATGTTTCCCTTTATTCTAAAAAGCTCACAGCATAAAGGGCGTAATAAGAGTTCACATACCTTCAAAATCGTCTTGCGAAAGCCCACGAGGGCAGGCACAGCTTTGAGTTTGACGGTTGTGACAGTCGGGGCACATATGCGTTCCTCACACGAGTGCCGGTTGCTGCCGGAGAAAGCCATGCAGATCCAGTGCACATGCCCAGACTCCTCCTCCCCCGCGAAATAACACCAAGGGGATGAAACTCGCGAGTTCACTTGCGGACTAAAGTGAGGCACTGCGAGCTTTTCGCGTCATCAAACGTCATGAAACGTCAGAATTTTTACGTCGAAGCGCGAGTTCTCAACCGTCACGAGCCCATTGGCTCCTGAGGCCGCTACCCCGGTATGCGAGCGCTCATTGGTTGGTTTGCAATTATGAACTTCCCTTGGCGCGCTCACGCCGGCGACCGTGTCGGCGGTGCCGGAGCAGCTACATCAACTCGCAGCAGCAGGGACGCAAGCAAAGCATCTACGCCGGTACCGCTTTGGATGGTTTTTAGTGTCCTTCCCTAATATGTTGTCGATACCAACTCTGAAAAACTCGGTGCCTCATGGATACTTCTGCAAGTCAATTGAGTAGTAGATAAGTGGAAGGCAGGTCTGCTTCGCTTGCTTGGTGCGACAACGATTCAAGAAGGACGAATACTGTGTTTTTCCGCTACTAACTCGATGACAGGCAAGTCAGTTCCTATTCTATTTTGCCGCTTAGCATAACATAGCGCCGCACCTGTGGCATCTACGCAGCATTTTGGCAGGTAGAATTTTTGGTTTTCACGCTTCTGATCCCTATCTTTCTTGTTCAGGTATAAGCACTCAACTCATATCTGCTTCAGAATGGCATCTGCATGGATACAGTAGAATGGATATGACACTCAGAGTGGTCGGATCATCATCTTTCGGCATAGCAGCTTCACAATTTCCTTTGTGACGGATCAACCAGGCGCCTACACAAGCAGCAATATGGACATGTTCTCTGTCATGCCGGACCTCTGAATGTGTGTGCCTGTGCAGCCAATATACTGTTGTTCTACTGTGAAATCTTCCACGTGAGACATCAGCTATCAGTGAATGCAAAGTTGCTTCGGCATTTCATTCGAACTTCAGAAACAATGTTCATATCATGTTCGTGTTGTGCACAGCTACAGCAGACTTCATATTTGTGCTTTGGAAATACCAATCCCGGAAAATAAAGCACTTTGTGTGTAACAGAAACAGCCAACGCTTCCACATTTTGTTATTTATTTCACTCGACGCGAACGGAGATCCACAGCCACCCAGAACTGCCCCGAACCGCAAAAGCGGGGGAGAGGGAGAGAACAGATGGGAAAGGGAAAGCCTCGCCAGCGTCACAGGTCACCCAGGGAGACAAAAAAAAAGCAAAGCAAAAAGCTACTCAACCGACGTCCAACGATTGGCCCAACGCTTGAGGTCACGTGAGTTTTTCCCAACAACAGAATTATACTACACGTTCATTCCCCTGATAACAGGAAGCGCGTGTGATTTGAAACAACGGGTTGGCGACCGTTATTTTCGTGGCGATATGCCCGTATTTTTCACGGCTATTTTTTGCAGTGTAGGCATTTTTGGCAAACTTGAACGTTTGGCGTGGAATGACCCAAGACTATTGAATGATGGTGCCCTAGAGTGGCGTTCATGTTAGGAGCGTTTCCGTGGAACGTTACAATGAGATTTGTAGAGTTGGACATCTGGCCTCTTGTGTTTTGGTTGCGAAGGCAGGTTTGCAGGTTTTGGTTGGTGGCAGATGGTTTGCTTTATGCTGGAAAGTGCGTCTTGGACTAATTGAGGAGGATAATTGCGGCTTACGAGCGTATTTTCGAGTTCCTTAAGACGCCCATTTACGACTAAGACAGTCTAGAGGCACACAACTTTGTTTGTTTTTGGTCTGTATAGAATGTTCGGCGGCCGAAAACAGTTTTCCCACAGTTCAATCAACCGTGGCGAAATTGGGACGCCTGCAAGAGCCCACCCAATCCCCAGTGCGCGAAACACCCTCCTTCACCTACAGGATAGCCACGTGATGAGCGCTGCTACGCGCGTCACTATGTGACGCCAGTGGTAGGGATGTTCCTCATTCGTTCTGAGATCACATGATCGAGGTGAGCAACACCGCGCAGGCCGGAGCGTCTGCTACCGCTTCGGAGACGCCAGGCGTTCTCCGGCTGCGTGATGTCCGAAACGGAGGATTTGAAGGCAGTCAACGACAGGACCTCGATTTTGGGGGACCGCTGACACCACGGGAAGAACGAGGGGTGCAGCCCGAAACTAACTGTGTGTTGTACAGCGATACCCCAGTGCTTCCCGACAGTGTGCAACCTCTCTGACAGTTTTCACCGCACAGTTGGTTCAGTGGCTAACATGTGGCGCCACAATACCGACGTCATCGCTTGCTTTCTGCTACTGTGAGTTCTCAGATTGCACAGAAGCCACGGGTATATTATTATGATTGCAACCTTATTTTGTCAAGGTGCATATATGCTTTTTAAAAAAAAAAAACGTTATATAAATTATATAGAGAATGGAAGTCAACAAGAAACAGCTCGCAATGTTCGTAGCAGACGGTTTTTCTTACCAACGAATGAGGGGGCTCTCTACCACAAACGTCACACTAGAGGGGGTGATGTGGGAGAGTGGGTAGGCGACTTTGCAAATTAATTGCGCCGCGGTGAAACAACTTTGGACAAAAATATTTTGCGGGAATGCTTTTCACATAGTGCTCTACAATATGACAGCAGGTTTTGGCCATGTTAGATACCACTTTAATGCTCCTTTAAGACCTGTGATCGTCTGAACAAATCCTACGGTATCGAAGCGCTTGGCTGTACGGTATGATAAGTTTAGTGTACCTAGAGTGGTGACTCTGAAACAGGAGGTATTGCTGGGAGTTCGTAGGTTTGCGGAATAGATAGGTTGATATTTTGTCGCTTTCAATTATGACGTGTGCATCCAAAAAGGTCACTGATGTCATCGAGTAAGTATGGGTGAATTTTATGCTCCTATGTACTGATTTAAAGTAATTGATGAACTCAAACCATGATGAAACCAAAACTACCCACTTCCCGAACACAGAAACGGCATCGCTTCGGTTTATCTCGGCCGGAAAGCGGTCTATCTGGCCATCAGATCAGCGCCTAATCTAACTAGCTCAATCGGTACAAAACACATGGCCATTCGGCGCGAACGCCCTTTGCCTAATTTTGCGCTCGAGAAGTGCGTGTTAGAATTCGGTTCATTTGCGCACCAAAGTTTAGCGATTTATATCTCAAAGTAGGTGCTTGTTTTAGGATATTTAAAGAAGAGTGTGTATTTAAATAATCACTTGATGCAATTCCACTCTTGCATTTCCTCAAAAACATCTAATTAATTAATGAATTTTAGGTAATTACTCTTCGACTTGCTTTCCAACAGGCAAGGCCGAATAACCCGCCTGTGAAAACAGTATAGGTAAATCTACATGTGGCACTCGTAGTTTTATTATAAGAATTCTGTAATGGATAAAGAAAACGCCATGTAGGTTGAAAACCACTGGTATGCCAGTAGTCAGCCGAAAGAAGCCGAAAAAGTCACTCCGTTTGCTTTATTGCAGATGACGACTCCTACTTTGCAATAGGGTTCAGTGAGCAGAGAGAGCTTGGTAAACTTGCACGCCAACAACAGGTATGGTGTAAAACCTCGTATTCGTGTGAGAACCTTTGCAACTAGTGTTGGGATCCGGGATATCCCGAAATCCCCGCTGTCCCTGAGACATTTTTTACGCATTCTGAATTTGCAGTATAGGGGCAATCCCGGAATTTTAGCGAAAAAAAAATACGTCGAAAAGGGGGAAAAAAAAAGAGAAACACTGTCAAGGAGCCCGCGAAGAGGGAATCACACACGTAACATGAAAAACGGTTAGGAGCAACTAAGATTTATTTGAACAAGAACTTTCGTGCAAGAGACTGCACTTCTTCAGGTTCTTCACTTCTTCACCTGAAGAAGTGCAGTCTCTTCCACGAAAGTTCTTGTTCAAATAAATCTTAGTTGCTCCTAACCGTTTTTCATGTTACGAAAAAAAAATCCTGGATTTCAGGACATGTGTGACATACTGCAAGGATACTGCTGGCGCGATCGCGACGCGGAACTGAGGTATGATTACGAGCTTTTTAGTTTCTAGCACTTGCTTTGTGGTAATATCGTCCGGAGCACACTAATAGCGTACGTGTATTTCCTTCCTTGCGCGGTGGCTTGGGTTATTGACGGCGTGACACACGCGCCGTAGCTCCACTAGCTCCACGCATTGCTTTGCGATCTCGTGGGGTATCGTAGGCGTCGAACGGCATGTGTGGTGCCATGCTCGTCAACAATAGAAAGACATGAAGAAAAAAAGGAAGGTTGGTGATCACAGTGTCGGCTCAACATCTACGACGAGCAAGCGAACATTAGCGACTTCCTGCAGAAGTCGACCCGCGTGTGGTTTTACCTAATGCGTGCCCAAGACGGACTGGACGATATGTGCAGGAAATATAGCAAAATACTGAAAGCGTTTACGGACTCTACGAGTGGTCTACACACACATCTCCTTCAACGTGACATGAAACACCCATTTGGTAAATGTACTATCCAAGTTTCCACAGCCAGCTTTAACTTCCATATTAAACAGCCTGTAAGTAACATTCATTTCTTTCCATGCTAGGACATTGATTCCGTTTGCTTGTCAGGTTTTCAAGCTTCCATCTGGTTAGTACATAAATATGGTTCCGTCCACTTCAAATGAATCGAGTGGCGCGAAGCGTTAAATTACTGAGCCTCTTATATGGAAAGAACGTAAAAAATGCCCCGCCAGATTTTTACAAAAGGCACCGCGCACTGAAGCACAATACAAAGCATTAATTGCCATGTAGAGTCCGAGCGCTGAGGAGAAACACACAAAAAGCGAATACAGATTAGCGTAATCTGTATGATTACGCGAATACAGATTACGTACAGATACGTCAGATTTACTGCACAGAAGTTATGTATGCGTGCTGTCTCGGTTTTATCTTAATCCCGTCCCGGGATTCCAAGATTCTTCTGGAACAATCCAGAAATTCCGGAATTGAAAAAAATACCCAGGTTCCCAACAATAGTTGCCAGAGTGATTGGTTGAATCTGGTTTGACTGACTATTTGCCTTCGTTGTACGGTATGAGCCTGTAGCAGTAAAGTTTCGCCCGGCGACCGCAGCTCCAACTCTCTCCTCATGTGCAAGCATTCTTACTAGACCGTCGTGTCAGGCGGTTCCCTGCCTTGCCGCTGTACCGGGAACGTCATATCTTTATGGAAATCATTGTACACGATTTATTCAGAGCCGCAGTGTGTTCGATACATGCTTTTGTACGGACAAACCTCCGACTTCACGACCACAATTGGCGAGGAAGAATACGGTTCGAAGCGCCCCCAAACGTCGTGCAACAGGCCCATAACGAATCCTGAGGGAGTGGCCGCGCTTTCGTTTTGTTATCGTTGTAAGCCCAGGAAAAATCTAGAGTGGGACCAGTTCAAAGTGGTTTTTGAGACAGGTCTCATGCTGGTCCCCACTCCCAGGTGGTCCCAGTAGGAAACGAATGGGGAACTGCTTGGGACTGGAACCAGTCAGGGAGTGGGACCACTTGACAGATGGGATTTCATTGGGACCCGTCTAGGCCCCGATCCCAAATTAGTGTCGGATTGGGAGCGTCTTGGTCCCAATCCATTGGTTCCCAGCTAAATGGCACGAAAAGTAGCCACATAGCTGCTGGGACCATTAGACCGGAGCTGAAAGGAACCTTGATTTTGTGCACATATCGTATATATGATTCTATTAAAATCTGTATTGGAAGCATACAGTTCTAGAAAGGCTATCTCACTTATTGTATTCAGTACTGAATGATGGCATAGTATAGGTAGTAATTGACACACAGGCCTTGCTGAATTTCAGTTCAACCCGCCCCTACTGAAACATCGCAGAAAGATACCGAGAACATAGGCACATTACATCCCAGGTGGAAAAATGGTTCAAGTAGATCCACTTGCAAGTGGATTATGGAACAAGTAATTGGTTTCGAGCTAGGAATGAATTCCCAGTTTTTAGTGCCCCCAGCGCCCCCCCCCCCCCCGTTACCTCCAAGATTCACCCGCTCTGTCTCATGTGCCATGTGCCGGCCACCTCCTGTTTAACTCGCGAGGCCTCGCGTGGTGGTGGTGGTGGTGTCGATAACCCCTTGCCGTAGTTGCCCACGCAGCATTATAATGCACATCCGGACTTAGCGCCAAGCAAACAAACCAGTGGCGCTGCGACTGAGTCCTCAGTGTGCCATGTGGTGTACAGACAGCGCTACCATCTAGTGTGAGCCGTTCGAACCACAGCTTTGAATTTACCCAGCAACAGCCTTTCAAAATGGCGACTCTCTCTACGGAGACGTTCTACTCCAAGCCTCCAAGTAAGTTTCCTTTTATTAATTATTTTCTTCAGCTGAATAATAAAATTCTTTTACGGATACGTTCTATAATGTTAATTTCTTTGTACTTAACGAGTAGTTAGTGTATTTTTTTAGCAGTGACGCTCGAAAAAAACATGAAATTTGCGTGCATTGAAATGCACGCTAGGTTTCGGCCGTGACACATCTGGAAAGTTTCGCTTGCTCCTTTCTGCGTGATCACTGTGCTTTATTATCGGCAGCTGTAATAATTATTGCAGAAATTCGAGATGAAACTGCAGAGAAAATACTTCTCTTGATTGCGAATGGCAGTGACTCTGAATGGGATCTGTCTGACGACGATGACGCTGCTGCGGAAAGCCAAAACCCAGCTCCGGCAGGTAGGTCCACATCGTTGCCGCCCTGATCGTGGTTAAAAACTGAATTTGTTTCTGATAATGAAAAAATGGCTAGGAAGCAAGCGAGCTGGTGAAGATGATGCATGATGTAAAACCCACTGAGTAAAACCCGTTGAGACTTACGCCGCTCTGACGGGTTCTCGGACGAAGACGACGACAGTCCAGTGATCAGAAATGCCAAGCAGCGGAAACAACCTGTGTGGAAAGTGCCCTTCATCTCCCCCTTAGCAGCTGCTCCTGAGCTGTTCATCTAATTGTGCTAGATTTGGAACTGTACCACGGGCAAACTACATTCCAGGGTGCTGACAACAACAAGCTTGGACTGGGACCAAGTGTTTTTCTTCGTCTCAGTGACACGTTACCTGCAGGCACTGCCCTGTTTTTTTACAGATATTTTACTGCCATCCCGATGCTAGAAAATCTTGCAGCCATAACCTACGGGCGACCGGGACACTGATAAAAAACAGACTTCCAAAATTTTCAAAGCTAATTGACGACAAAGAGCTGCTGAAAAAGGGAAAGGGTTCCTTCTGTCAGTCAGTTAATGAGGACAGTGATGTATGCCTTGTGAAGTGGGCTGACACTAAAACAATCAGATTTGCTTGGACTCACGTGGCAAAGACCCCGTAGGTGAGTGCAAGAGGTGGTGCCGCAAGGAGAAGAATTACAAAATGGTGCCACAACCAAAAGTTGTGCAGGAGTACAATGCCAACATATGCGGTGTTGACTTGTGTGACTGAATGATTAGTTTAAACCCTTCCTCTGCGAGAACGAAAAAGTGGACAGTGCAAACAATGCTGTTTTCCCTGGACCTTGCTCCTCTAAATTACTGGATGCTGTACAGGAAAGACTCTTCCATTCTTGGGAGAAAAGCAAAGGACACTATGAAGTTTCTGGACTTCAGAATCAACCTGACACAATCCTTGTTGGCAGCAGTGAAGACGGGTGCTGACAACAGTGATGATGAGTTGCTAGCTAGGTACTCTGTGCAGAATGTTGAACCACTTCCATGTACGGATGCCCGTAAAGTGTCAGCAAAAGACATGCCGGAGCTCGTGGACCAAAAGTCCTCATCTAGGTGCAGGAATCCAGGTTGCAGTCAAAGTACAAAGTTTCGGTGCAGAGCTTGGAACATTTTTTTATGCATCATGGTTTTAGAAACTGGTTTCAGATGTTTCATTAATAGTAAACGCAGTATTTTACTATTTTGAAAGTGTGCTTGAATGAGAAAAAAATGAAGATTTGCCATGCTTTCTATTATAGGATCTACACTCTTTTCACTTTGTAATACATACCCAATGTGCATTATAATGCACACATCATTGGAGCCAAAATTTGATACGTGTCAAGGAAATATTGTTTCTGGTAGATACTAAGGCCCTAATGACCAAATTTAAGCATGTGAAATGACTCTGGAGTTTATTGCATACACGCGGGTTTCAGGAGGTTAAAGTTGGGAAGGTTTCTTCACCGAATTGTTCAGAGTGCGGGGTATTGGAGGGCACAGAGCATGTTGTCGATGCCTGCCCTCGATACAGAGTGCCTCGTCTTTCCTTTGAGGCGGCGCTAGCCCGCCTCGACAAACGCCCTTCCTCCGTTGGGAAGGTTCTCCGCTGCTGGCCTGCCCATCACCAGGTGACAGCATTGCGCGCTCGTGTGGACTTCCTTACCGCTTCGAACCTGCTTGACACTCTGTGACAACTTCTGTAACACTGTGTTCGCACGGTATCTGACATTGTGAATCAGTTAGTGTTTCTCGGTGCCTAACGTCTCCCCCTTTCCTTTCCCCCGTTTTTCTTTCCGCTTTCTCCTGCTTCATCCACTCTACCTCATTCCTGTTTTTGTTTGTTTGTTTATTTGTTCTTCTCTTTTTTCTGGCTCTATTTTTTCACCCACAAACGCGTTTTGGAGCAACCAGTTCTGACTAGGTCGGGACTAACCTCGCCGTAGTTTTCTTTCTTTTCGAATCCAATCCAATCCAATGAATTTCCATCTTGAAGTGGATCCACTTCCAAGTGGATTATGGAACCAGAAATGGACTTCCAGCTAGGAATCAAATTCCACTTTGGAATCCACATGCAAGTGGTTCCACTTCCAAAGTATAAATTGATTCCTAGCTGGAAATCTATTTCTGCTTTCATAATTCACTTGCAAGTGTATTGTAGAGCTAAAATAGATTTCTAGCTGGCTCACAATCACCTTCGATGTGAATTCAACAGGAACATGTTTGATGTCATTCCATCTCCGGAGCCACCCTGAAGTAGAAGCTGCACCTTTGACTACGAACACCACTACAATCTCAGTGAAAGCACATAATGTAGTATGTAATATGTATGTATGTAAATAGTAATGTAGTAATGTATCTCACTTTACTACAAACTACAAAAAAATGGGTGCATATAATCGAGCATATTCCAAACACAGTACATACTGCTGCAGGACAATGCAGTTCAGCGGGTGGTGGTGATATCTTGATTGTGTCTTCTCACTCTAGAAGTAACTCTCTTCTCTCATTCTAGAAGTAACTCAAAGTTCAAGAGTTGGATTACTGGGAATGCCTGCTACCAACACATTACACTGAACATACTTTTTGGCGTCTCAGAAAAATATCTGTTCATCCTGTCCATCTCAAAGCTGCAACACAGAACACAAACGACGAGTGAATAGGACCGCTGCTTTTTCACTTGTCCTCTTTCTCCTGTGTTACCTCACATTGCTACTTTTGTATCTGCAATTCTGTTTTGTGCAAAAAGTACACTTCCAACATTATATCACCTTGATAACCAGTAAACAGTGCTGCTGTCCATACTTCACTGTGAATGAACTGGAAATTATGTTTCATTGAGAAAGCCTGTAGAAAACAAATGTTGCAAAAGTATCCGTAATGCCTTGCATAAAATGCTAAATGTTTTCCTGCAACAAACACACAACATACCTCACTTCAGTCGCTGGCCCTTATTCTGCACGGGCCATAAGTACAGTGCTGTGTTCGTCACTTCCTTTGTCGCTTTCGTTGTCCTCTCGCACTGGGGTTTTTTATCGCTTTTACTATGAATCACCAACCCACAGGATTTTAACTTTATTTCAGGATTCATGAGAATCTTGTCTCTATTTGTATGACGAGCCAGCTAAAAGACAAGACACATAACAAAGTCAGTTACAAGTGAGCATGAGTTCACACATCATCTAGCCTGCACTTACGCTATTTTAAATAACAGTAATATCAGGGAATAGATCTACACATTCATATAGACGTTAATAAATATCAAATCACTACACTACTTACCAGCATAATTGCAGTCCTATATGCGTCGCTCGTAGCTTCTCGCTATTTAGCTGGTGCAGAAGTTGCAAGGCAAACAAACTATGCATAACACAGCGCTTGACCATAGAGATTCAAAAACATTCACGTTTTTTGCCTGTTTTGAAGAGTTGAAAGACGGGAACTACCGACGACCAACCGCCTACCGCACCGAGATTTCAAAACACATACTGATGCAGATGGCGCTCAGTCTGCTCGTCTTGTCGACGACGAGGCCGTTAAACTTTCGGATCCAAACTCAAGTGAAAATCACGCAAAGTTTGATTTCAGTACGCTGCGCGAATGTTTCTGGAATATTTACCGACTAAAAATTAACTTGGGCGAATCGCGGTAGGACCATAAACGATTGATATATTATGAAATGTAAATTAAGGTTATCATTTGTCAAAGGAAAAATGGAAATACAAACATCATACATCGCACATATTGAACAAAAGTACTTCAATTCAGTACAAATTCAATAAAGTGCCTTGAAATAAGGTTAGAAAGTTTGCAATAGGAGAACGGCACATGTGATCGTAAGGGACCACGTAACCTACATAACTCATATGTGGTACTGGCTTCAAAGTGGTTTCCAATATTAAGTGGGACGGTGCAACACTGGAGCTAGACATCCCCACAAGTAGTAGACCACTGAAGTAGACCACAACCTGAGTAGACCACTCTGGAACTGGCTAGGGCCACCCTGAACCCAACTGGAAGAACTGTGGTGCTAGTCTGGGATCATCCTAGATTTTTGCCTGGGAGCCTATCGAGGGGTTTGCATTCGGACGATTCAATAAACCATGGGATTTCGCCATAATCAACAAAATAGCTGTGACTGAGGGCTTGCTTCAAATACAAAAAATACCCCTCGCCCTCTGCCTAATTTTACTTATGTGTGACAACCTACTGTTACCTTCTTGTCATTCTTAATAGACCTATCCTTGTTTACAAACAAATGACGTCAAATGATACAACAGCGCCGCCAACTTAGTAGACTGGCACTACTACAACCAAAAATCAATAAGTCACAAGAAAGCCACGTTGAAATATACGTAGCTTTTCATGTAAGGTTTTTATGCAATACCTTACATATTATTAGTTGTATGGCCTTGTTCTGCTCCATTTTACCGATAGCCCTATCTTTTCGGTAGCCCTTTATAAAGATGGCGATTGAGCGCTTCCATCTTCAAGAACCTGAACGACACGAGTGCACTTCTCTCGGCGTGCACGTGGTGTCTCCATACAAACCGAGCGGGAAGTAAGTTGTAATACCAAACCACATTCCGCACATGATTACGACACTGACTTTAGAGACGATGCAACCAACCCTTGGGTGGAGCCTTCTTTTCTTTCCATCCTTCCTTCTTTTTCTTTCCGTGGACTGGGAACGCGAATGGAGACACTACCCCTGCTAGAAATAGTAGAAATGATATCATTGACTCCTCCTCGTAATTTTAATGAGGTTCAGTGAGAAATCAGACTGCGAATTCGTTCAACGTGTGAAAGCCGACTACTTCTCATGGGAGGTTATCGAAATGAACCGTCCAAAATAAATCATGCCGAAATAAATCGTGCTAAAATAAATCGTATCAAAATAAAGCGTTTAAAATAAAACGTGCCAAAATAAATCTTGTTCAAGTAAATCGTTTCAAATAAATCGTGCCGAAATAAATCGTTTAAAATAAACCATACCGAAATAAATCGTGCCAAAATAAAAGTAGTGTAGACTGGACACAGACTGCCGCCAAAGCTACAAGGCTTCTGGACACGTTTAATTAGCGATTAGAGCTAATTGGGGCCCCCCACAGTAATCAGCATCATCCAGTGAGTCATCACACTAATTGGAGAGCATCTAGCTCGTGTCCGGACCACCCTCTGCGTTGGCGGCAACCTGTGTTCATAAAAAAGAAAAAAATAGGTAGAGGTAGAGTGGAGAGAAGGAGTTTATTTGAAAATAAACGACGCCATCTTGAAGAAGGCCGTCCGGAATGGCAGCTGACCATCGCTGGGTGACGGAGCACAGAGGCAGGTTGCAAAGCATCGCAGCTATGACCACCAGTTCCGGACATCCTGTGACGAAAGCTGTGACGTGATCATGATATGTCTGGGCAGGTTAGGACAGCTCTGGACATGCGAGGAGAAAAACACTCGTAATACAGAGACTAGAAAAGCAAGAGTAAATATGCTAACCATCAATAACTAACAACAAAAAGAATGAGTTACACAACAAATCAGCCCACCACAACAGGAGCGCAGAACGACGCGACTGCTCCATCCGACAGCCAGGCAGAGAACTGAATCGTAATGCTTTTTTCTCCTGTATAAAGTCGCGCATCTGCACCTCCTAGCTTGCTCAACTAATTTCATGACAAAATTATTAAGAATCACGCTAGCGCTACTCCCGTTCCCAAGGCAGAAGAAGATAGAAAATGAGAGGGATGCCCGGACAACAGCAACCAGCACCCGATGTGCACGGTCATGAAAATCGCAAACAAAGCGGGGACACAGTTGGCAAAAGAATTAGTTACGCAACAAATCAACCCCTCACAACAGGAGTGCAGACGGATGCGACTGCTTCATGCGACAGCCAGGCAGAACTGAGCGAGCGTGGAGACTGCGGAGCAGCCGAGCGCACGTCTGCTCTCCGCGACAGCCAGCGAGCAACTGACTGGGGCGCCGCGCCGCAGCTGCTACGCATGCGCGCGCTCTTAGCGCCCTCTGCGGCGACCACGTGCGAGAGGCTAAGAGAGAAGAGCATTCCTGCGCCCTCTTCTTGCGTTGCTCATTGGTCGTGATGTCATCCCATTGTCCCAAGGCTGCACCGTTTTGTTTTTTTTCACATGGTCGACACAACTGGACAAGGTCAATCTGCAATGAAGCCATGGCATGACGTCATCATGCACCTGCGTGGCTCAAGGACACGTACGCTCTAGACAGGGGACCTATTATTTATTGAATCACTATGCCAAGATTATTTCCTTTATTATTCTATTACGATTGCATAGGAAACTATTGCAGAAGAGCACCATGCATGAAAACTGATCGTAGGAATTCCACAGTCTTACTAAATGAGACTTGCAAAAGAACAAAATACCTTAACACGTAACTTCATCAATGGCTAATAAGAGGACTAGGCACTGAACAAATCATCACAGAGTACGGGCAACAAGGAGCGCAGAACGATGCGTCTACTCCATCCGACAGCCAGGCACGGAACTGAATCGTAATGCTTTTTCTCCTCTATAAAGTCATGCATCTGTCCCTCTTGCGGTTTATTTCGGAACTAATTTAATCGCAAAATTATTAAGAATTGTTCTAGCACTATTCCCATTCAGGGCAGCACTATCGACATCGTCAAGACAAGAATGTTCCTTGTCAAAAAAGAAAAATACAAAGCGTCAACAAAGGAAAGCATGTATGTCGGGGTATGTCAGAACACGTCAGGAGGCGGCCCAAGGACGCGTACGCTCTAGACAGGGGACCTGTTATTTATTGAATCACTATCCCAAGATTATTTCGTTTATTCTACTATAATGATTGCATAGGGAACTCTTGCAGAAAAACACCATAGATGAGAGGAGATTGTAAGAAGTAAGCATTTCATTCCCAAAGTCTTACTGTACAGGAAAAAGACAAAATAAACGTTCAGCAAGACATGTCCATCCCATCCGAGAGCCAGGCAGCTAACTGAATAATGATGGTGTGTTCCTCAACTGAATAAAGTCACACACCTGTCCCCATTGTGGTTACTCTCTGAACTAAACGAATCGCAAAATTATTAAGAATAGCACTATTCCCATTCAAGGCAGCACTATCGACATCGTCAAGAATGTTCCTTGTCAAAAAGAAAAAAAAAATTACATATAGAAGGAAAACATGACAGAACAGGTCAGGGCATGTCAGCGCATGTTTGTCAGACAACAAGCAAGAAAAAAGACTCTTAATGACGTTCACTTGTAAAATAAAATTCAACAAAAAAAGCACCATGCATATTTGCGATTTTCACCCCAAATGCTCATCATGGTCATTAGAATCACAACACCAGTAAACTACCACTGCTGTTTTAAAATAATAAGTGAGTCCACTCAACATCATCACCCGGCTTATGTAATACATGACCCTTTCTTTGCTCGTATACTCGTTGTCTGAGGCTACACCTGCAAGCAAAAAGGCGCGAAAGCCTGGGGGCAAATTTCCATTCACGCTCGACGGAGGACTAGACAGAACGCCGTTGCGGGAACATGATTGTATTCCTACTATATAAATGATTATTGCATTGTAGTTTAGAAAGACTATCACAAAAAATCCGTACTACGCTCAACTATAATTTAGGATTATTATGCATGCAAATGATTATTGCATTTCAGTTTAGAAAAACTACTACAAAACTATAATTTTAGGAGCCTATTAAAATTCTACTTTCTATGGAAACTATAATTGCCCTGTTACTTGAATCGCTATTAATCAAGCGCTCCAATTTTTTCTCTCTTCCCATTTCAGCCTTGTCATGCAGTAAAGCAGACTCATATCCAAAATAATTAATTTACACAGAGGTAGGCGTGTCCTGCGCTCAGATGCAAGCGTTTCTGCACGAATACCAGATTACTTCTTCAACATACCGAGCTCCTAACAACAACAAGCAGAGAAACCCACTTTTCAGATTTACCATGCGACTTTCTCCTGCACAAAAGCAGAGATTTCAGGAAAGAGCAGCAAAAATTGTGCGTACTTGTGCTTGACTTCAAAAACTGAAGCACATGCTAATAAACTAATAAAAAGACACTCATTTCTGGTATCAGATAATTCTTGCATAATGCTACATACACAGCCACATTGTCGCAAAGAAAGCACAGGACAAGGGCACACAAATTCCTTTAAGCGAGAAGGGAAAAGGCTTAAGTCCTCAGGAATAATAGCAGAGTCACGGGACATCGCCACGCGGCTAACAGAAGATAACAACAAGGTACTAGCGGCGGGTAAATTTGCAACACTGCTAAACAAGTTCAGACATGCCATGATGATGTCACAAATCAAGAAAAAAGCACGCACACTCAGACGGCAGCTCAGGAATGCACAAGGAGACGTACTTTATAGGAATTTCTCCTCCAAGCTCATATACCAGCATTTCTGCACAAATACCTATACATGCAAACAGCTTACTCCATCAACATATCGAGCAAAGTGAATAATGACACTCAACATCATGTAACAAAAAAACAAACAAATTCAATTCTTATGAGCTCTCCTTTGCCAAGCGGCATTCTTCTGCTCTACCTGAATGCTGACTGTTCCCCTCATCTACATTCTGAGTAAAAGCAGTGAAAGGAGAAAAGAACCGCGAAAAATTGCACGCATTTGTGCTCCAATAGTTCTGTTCGATTAGACTTGCACTCCTTCAACCAGTTGCGGGCGGTGCAGGGCCAGTACTGAACTAGTGCAGCACTAGGCCAGCTCCAGTTCAACGGTGCAACACTAGTGCCGCCGCGAAAGAATATCTAAGTGCAGCGCTAGTGCAGGCCTTCTGCTCTCCACGAGTCTTAACACCGCTACAGATTGTAAGAACGCGTGTGACATTTCAATGACATGTGCATTATTGGTTTTTAATTTCGAACACAATGTACTGTTCAACAAGTGTGCAAACAGCGATGGAACTTGTGGATTCTGACAGCAAGGACGAAGAATTCGACGACCTGGTAACCGTGATAGCGTTTAATCTTCTGCCAACTGACAGGAACCGTGTACCGATCTACACCAAAACTATAGTGAATTGTTATTTCGACTTCGAATTCAAATGTCTCTTCCGGCTCTCTCGGGATACGTTCGAGAATTTGGCTCGAGAATATTATTTGCCTTGTGTCGGTATGCTGCCATTGCCGCCATTACTCTGCACCACCATTGAACTGACTCCTGCGGGAGTGCAGAGTTTCCGTACATTAGGGCTGCACTTGGCGTGCACTGGTTTGAAACGAACGAGACGGTGCAGGGAGCGCTCGGCTGCACTGCCGAAACGAACAGGCGAGTGCAGCACCACCAGAACTGGTTCAGGCAGTGCAGGCCTAATCGAACGTACCTAATAGCTGTAACTGCAAGAAACCGTAGCGCACGCTAATAAACTGAGAAAAAGACACCCATTTCTACCACCGGATAATTCTTGCATAATGCGACATACACAGCCGCATTGCCCTTGCATAAAGAAAGCACAGGACAGGGATACACAAATTTGCTTACGTGAGCAGGGAAAAGGCTTAAGTGGAACCGCTCAGGAATAATCGGAGAATCACTGCTTAACGCAACGCGGCTAGCACAACATGACACCAACAAGATACTAGCGGCGGGTAAAACTGCAACAAGGAAGACACTACTGAACAACTCATACATCGACATCGCATACAAAATACTGCTCATCAGGGAAAAGGCCTAAGGCCGCGACAGAAAATCATAGAGCATACACAACTTCATGTTTCTATTTCGCATAAACTAAACGCCGTCTGCTTGGAAAACGACGCACAAATTTTCTTAGGAAGCAGAGAAATATAGAAATTTCTACTCCGTGCTCAGATACCAGCATTCCTGCTCAAAAACCCATGACTGCAAAATTAAGCACTGCTTACTTCATCAAGATATGGAACACCCAACAAAATCCAACAAACAACCCCACTTCCACTGATAGAACACCATTCAGCTTTCACCAGGAGGCTCTCTTCTGCGTAAAAGTAGAGAAAATAAGAAAAGAGCAGCGAAAAATTACACGCACTTTTGCTCGCATATCTATAAGAGAAAAAGTAAAATAACGACGCACACGCTAATAAACTGTGACAAAGACATCCATTTCTGCTATCAGATAATTATTGCATAACGCTAAATACTCATTTGCATTGTCCCTGTGTGAAGAAAGCACAGAAAAAGGACACACAATTTATTTAAGCGAGCAGGGAAAGTCACTACTATTCGGACAGCTTAATGCCATAAAGTCTGAATTTTTCAAGAAGAACATTTGAAAGAAAACAACGCTTGAACAGCGCTACGAACGTGACAGATACATACTAACAAACAAACAACAATAGGACCGGCGTCGGGCACTCATAAAATACCCTGCCCAAAACAAAGACTTCACCAGGTTCGCGAGGCAATTCCATCAAAAACGCTCGTCCTATCTTACAGATAGCAATGCAAACGCGACTAATACCCTTATTTTTTAAACCACTATTTCACGCAATAGTACATAAATGTATCACTCGTGTCACACGAAAAGGCAAACACTTACTTGTCAAGAGGGGTCCCTGGTTCAGAAAAGCGCGCACACACACACAAACACACACTCACATTTTCACACTCACAAACACAAATTCTATTCACAGCCACATGAATTAATATTATTCCTCACGTCAATAATTATCCAACAAGCGTCAAAACGGGGGGAACGCATATATGCGAACACAAAACATTAGGTCTTCGTTCCGGATGTAATAGGATATCACCAGTCGACCGTCGCAAAGCAAAAAAGAAACACAGCATCGCAGGAATGCATGTTCGCTATACATCCAGCAAGAAAACGGTGCCGTGCTTCTGCGCAGCCATCATTATACAGGAGTGAATTCACTTCGTTTTCCTTTTATTTCCTTCCACCCATATGTTTTGCAAGAATATTATATAGCAGAACGGGTAAATGTGAACATCATTCGCTACACACTGTAGCTCTCATCATTTTTAAACCAAACCACTTAACATGTGCTCATACGCCTTCACTAAATAGGTGTGCCGATAATGACTCAAAACAAAATAAAATAAATCAGTCATCAACACGCCTTGGGCTGGCCTTACACACACACCCGAAGCCTTTTTGAATACATTCTGCTGTCGCCGGAATAGAAGATTTATCGCGAGGGTACTAGAATGTGAGCTCTGTTGCTGTTTAAGTGATAAAAGAGTGCGCCCGAACAGCGCCCCACGCGAGCCGCGCGCGGGCCCGTTCTCGCGGTGTGGACTCCCGACGCGCGCGATTCCCTGTGCGAGCGCAACGCGGGCCCGTTCTCGCGGTTTGGACGCGCGATGCGCGCGATCCGATTCCCCGAGTGAGCGCACTGTACACCTAGTAAAGCTTAAACTAGGCGATTTTCGCAAATTTTGACGTGTTTATGGCCAATTTTGAAAAGGAAGCGGTCCTCATAGAACTGTTATTTGGTATACATTAGGTAAAGAAAACCCTCGGCCAAAACATATAAAAAAACTGAAGAGGTACTTTTTGATAAGCGTGAGAAAATATTTTTTTCGCTGAACATACTACGCGGAGGCGCACGCACTCACTGGTGGCGGGAGAGCGGTGGTTGTCATCACGGGCCAGGCGCCCTACAACACGACAGCTCAGATACGCCGCTGCTTGTCGCACGATGCCAAAAACGATAATTTGGACTTGTGGGCACCGGTCTAGTGCATGCACAAGCTACTGCCAATGTCGCAAAAACTAAGCAAACTGCCTCCAACAGTATAGCAAACGCGAGGCGGATACTTTGCATTACAAACCCGACCGAAGCGTATAGTCGCGTGAAAGTATTTTTGTTTACACCTTTATCTTATCATTTTCATACGAGTTGTACAAAAGCAAAACGTCTGCAACCCAAGTAAATGGCCCTGCTCAGTACCCCACTATGCGCAAGGAATCCAATATGACTCCCATAGTTGCGTGCATCATATACGTAGTCTACAAAGTTGAAAATTTATCAGTCGAAAAGGGTTGTTTTCCTGGTCCCCCATTGACAGTTGCCTGCTTTTGGAGACAGTAGCCTGCGGTGCAGTGGGCAGCACGCCACAGGCTCTATACGTTGGTCAGCTTTGCATATGCCGCCAGTTTATTGCGCTAGTAAAACGCTAAGGTATGGTAAGATTTGGAGATAGCGGCTCTAGGGGATATACAAATCCCTCTGTAATGCAAATCCCAACGACACGTGAGCATACGTGTCCTATGTTTCATTGCTCTGTAGCCTACAGAAAAGACCGTCTGGGACCGCTTGGTCGATCACTTGAAGCATAAATTGGAATCACTGACATACCACCACTGCGCGATAAAGCAACGATCAGAGTCCCTTCGAAATCTAAAAAAATTCGCTCCCTACTGAAGAAGGTGTCACCCTAATAGATTTTGCCGAAAACTACAGCTTTGTCGTACAGGACACTCCCCTATCTTTCTATTGGGATCAAGGAAAGGCCACCACTCATTCGATGGTATTTTACAACCGCTTCCCTGGTGATATGAACTTGCGTCACCGTACATTCGTTGTGATATCATATTGCTTACGGCACCATAATGCCGTGGTCTATACCTTTCAGACAGAGCTCACACACAGAAAAAGAGCAGACTACCCCCATGTAAATAAACTTCGCTACTTCACGGACGGCGCAGGTTCGCAATACAAAAAAAAAGAAAAGTTTCGTCAACCTCTGTCACCACTACTCGTATTTCAGCGTAAGTGCATCGTCGTACTTCTATGCGACCTCACATGGGAAAGGGCCGTGCGATGAAGCTGGGACTCTGAAGAGGCTTGCTGCAAAAGCCAGCATTCAGAAGCCCTTAGAAAGTCACATACTGAGACCCGTGGATCTGTACAGCTCGGCAGATGCAAATCTCGACACCATTACATCGATCTGGGTGCTGGAGGAACAGGAAGTGCGGTAGCAAGGGGCGCTGAAGAATCGCTACGACAGTGCAAGGGCCGTGCCTGAAAGAGGGAGGTATCACCGCTTCGAACCCGTTAGCCGCACTGAAATCACCGTGAAGACAACATCCATTTCCAACAACATCGGGCATTCCAGGTGTTCAAAGAACATGACGGAAACGCGGATCCGCCACCTACTGCATCAACTACTGGATACAACTGGACAACATAATCTTGAGCGCCTTCACCGCGCTAGTATGCTGAGTAGGGCCATTTATTTGCATTGCATACGTTTTGCTTTTGTACAACTCGTACGAAAATGATAAGATATGATAACAAATGATAAGATAAAGGTGTAAGGAAAAATGCTTTCACGCGGCTATACGCTTCGGTCGGGTTTGTAATGCAAAGTATCCACTGGCGTTACTGTACTGGAGGAGGCAGTTTCCTTACCTGTTGCGACATTGGCATGTGCATGCACTAGACTGGTGCCCACAAGTCCAATTTACCGTTTTTGGCATCGTGCGACAAGCAGCGGAGTATTTGAGCTGTCACGTTGTAGCGCACCTGGCCCGCGATGCAAACCACCGTTCTCCCTCCACCGGAGAGTGCGTGCGCCTCTGCGTAGTATGTTCAGCGAAAAAAATATTTTCTCGCGTTTATCAAAAAGTACCTCTTCAGTTTTTTATACGTTTTGGCCGCGGGTTTCCTTTACCTAATGTATACCAAATGACTGTTATATGGCGGCCGCTTAGTTTTCAAAAATGGCCATAAACACGTCAAACTTTGCGAAAATCGCCAGGTTTAGGGTGTACTATGGCAAAAACTACTGCATTGACGGCTGTGAAAACCAGCAGGCTTGTAGAATGGGTCCAAACAAAAACGCAAAGTTGCAAGAAAAAGCGCCGATAGCCGGGGCGTTTTAGGGCACTAAAAGTTGAAATTTCCCAAAAATTCCTCCTTAAGCGCATTTTCCGAACCCAGTCGTCTGTTTCAGCACCATAATTATGCGTGTAACGCGAGCGATGCACCCGCAGGATTATTTCAAGCATACTACGGTTTCGGTGCTTACCGAAAACTTTGACCCTGTGTAAAATGACAGGGGCTCAATATATCCCAGTAAAACTTTGGAAAATGTCTACTAATGCCATAGGGTATCCACGATAATTTTTTCGTCCAGATGTGCGGGGGGTCGAGCAGGACCTTTGGATCATTTGGCGTGGAATGACCCAACTGCGAGGGGGACAGGTGTGTGACTTTATTCAGTCGAGGAACAAAGCATCATTATTCAGTTAGCTGCCTGGCTCTCGGATGGGATGGACATGTCTTGCTGAACCACCATTTTGTTTTTCCCTGTACAGTAAGACTTTGGGAATGAAATGCTTAATTCCTACAATCTCCTCTCATGTATGGTGTGTTTCTGCAATAGTTCCCTATGCAATCATTATAGTAGAATAAAGGAAATAATCTTGGGATAGTGATTCAATAAATAACAGGTCCCCTCTCTAGAGCGTACGCGTCCTTGAGCCACGCAGCTACATGATGACGTCATACCGCGACACTATTGTTTCAGGTGGACCTCGTCCAGAGGAGCATTAGTGGAAAAAAAATAGTGTAGCCCTGAGACAATAGGATGACGTCACGACCAATGAGCAAAGCCTGCAGGGGGCGCAAAGATTCGCTTCTCTCTTGGACACTGGCGGGTGTGGACACGTTAATACTGCTCCTAGCAATTGCGTTGGCCATCAGTGGAAGAGCGTAGCTTCGTTGGGGTTCCGTATGCCTCTGATGGGGTGCGGATGTGTGGTTCATCACTGGTGAATGGTGTTCAACGATGGATTTTGTGACGAGCGGATTTACAGTGAGGGAATGTAGTGTACGTGTCCGATGATGGTGAGTGTCCTTTCACTCTGTTCAGGTGTCTCTGTGTTTGTTTTCCTCTGTTGCCCAGCAGCCGTGCGATTTGTCCTGACGTGTCCTGACATGCCTTGACATATGCATGCTTTCGTTGGTTGATGCTTTGTATTTTTTTCTTTTTTGACAAGGAACATTCTCTTCTTGACGATGTCGATAGTGCTGCCCTGAATGGGAATAGTGCTAGAACAATTCTTTATAATTTTGCGATTAAATTAGTTCAGAAATGAACCGCAAGAGGGACAGATGCGTGACTTTATCGAGGAGAAAAAGCATAACAATTCAGTTCCGTGCCTGGCTGTCGGATGGAATAGACGCGTCGTTCTGTGTTCTTTGTTACCCGTACTCTGTGTTGATTTGTTCAGTGCCTAGTCCTCTTATTAGCCGTTGATGGAGTTACGTGTTAGAATATTTTGTTCTTTTGCAAGTCTCACTTAGTAAGACTTTGGAATTCCTACGATCGATTTTCATGCATGGTGCTCTTCTGCAATAGTTTCTTATGCAATCGTTATAGAAGAATAAAGGAAATAATCCTGGGATAGTGATTCAATAAATAATAGCTCCCCTGTCTGGAGCGTACGCGTCCTTGAGCCACGCAGGTGCATGATGACGTCATGCCATGGCTTCATTGCAGATTGACCTTGTCCAGTTGTGTCGACCGTGTGAAAAAAAAATGGTGTAGCCTTGGGTCAATGGGATGACGTCACGACCAATGAGCAACGCAAGAAGAGGGCACAGGAATGCTCTTCTCTCTTAGCCTCTCGCAGCTGGTCGCCGGAGAGGGCGCTAAGAGCGCGCACGTGCTCAGTGGCCACGACGCGGCGCCCCAGTCAGTGGCCCGCTGGCTGTCATGTGGAGCCGACGTGCGCTCGGTTGCTCCGCAGTTCCCGCGCGCGCTCAGTTTCTGCCAGGCTGTCGGATGGAGCAGTCACATCCGTCTGCGCTCCTGTTGTGGTGGGTTGATTTGTTGTGTAACTAATTCTTTCGCCAACTTTGTCTCCGCTTTGTTTGCGATTTTCATGCCCGTGCACGTCGGGTGCTGGTTGCTGTTGTCCGGGCTGGTTGCTGTTGTCCTTGGGAACGGGAGTAGCGCTGGCGTGATTCTTAATAATTTTTAGTTGCTTCGCGGCACTAACACGGAATAAAAAAACAAACAAACTTAATAATTTTGTCATTAAATTAGTTGAGCAAGTACCTGCTAGTGGTGCAGATGCGCGACTTTATACAGGAGAAAAAGCATTACGAATCAGTTCTGTGCGTGGGTTGTCGGATAGAGCAGTCGCATCGTTCTGCGCTCCTGTTGTGGTGGGCTGATTTGTTATGTAACTCATTCTTTTTGTTAGTCATTGATGGTTAGCATATTTACTCTTGCTTTCCCAGTCTCTGTATTACGAGTGTTTTTCTCCTAGCATGTCCAGAGCTATCCTAACCTGCCCAGACATGTCATGATGACGTCACAGCTGACGTCAAAGGATGTCCGGAACTGGTGGTCATAGATGCGATGCTTTGCAACCTGCCTCTGTGCTCCGTCGCCCAGCGATGGTCAGCGGCCGTTCCGGACCGCTTTCTTCAAGATAGCGTCGTTTATCTTCAACTACACTCCTTCTCTCCACTCTATCTCTATCTATTCTTTATTCTTTTATTTATTCTTTTTTATGGACACAGGTTGCCGCCAACGCACAGGGTGGTCTGGACACGAGTTAGGTGCTCCCCACTTAGTGTGATGACTCACTGGATGATGCTGATTACTGTGGGGGGTCCCAATTAGCTCTAATAGCTAATTAAACATGTCCAGAAGCCTTGTAGCGTTGGCGGCAGTCTGTGTCCAGTCCATACTACTAATAAATCATTAAAAGTCCTACGGTTTTCAAAATCCCCCTACCGACGAGACAATCACCGACAGCTTTACCGACGCCGACGAGTTTCGAAATCCCCCACGAAAAAGTCGCCTTGACGTCTCTCTCTCGCCGATCGCCCGTGTGGACGCCACAGGAGCAGTAGTGGCCCGCACCCCGCAGTGACGAGTTCCGGCAGAAAATGCAGTCGGCAGCAGTCCGTCGACCACCGGTCGTCAGTGCGGCCTCCACGGAGCTCGCACAGCGCGCCTGGCCTCACAGCATCGGCCCGGCGCGCGCTGCTCGCGGAGGAATGCATTTCTGGTATTATGTCTCCACACAGGTTATTGCATTGACTCTCTCAATTCTATCCTGGTACAGTTCAAAGTTATTGCAGTTGAAGGGTGTTGACTATCTTGTGTATAACTGCGAGAGGACGCCAAGACAGGGAAGAAAAGTTGTGTCTTTCTTCCCTGTCTTGGGTTTCGTCCTCTCGAAATTTAAAAGTGATTGAGCATTGCAGTTGCGTGAAGTTGCAAACACGCAAAATCTAAAGGTCTTATTGAAGACTGTTGTCAATGTAGGAGCAAAGATGGGTGCAGAACCTTTCAAAATGAAATTTTGAATACTCTCAAGTCCACAAGATTCAGATTCAGTTGTAAGGATGTGAGGTAGTATAAGAAAGTATGTAGAAACATCAGGTAAGGATAACACAAAACTGCCAGGAGAGCAATTATGAATTGACTGAACGGTTCCAGCAAAGTAGTCACTAAAAATGCCATTATCCCCCGACAAACTTATACAGATGGGATCTGGCGTTGTTTTGTCCTTAAAGGAGCTATGAACTGTACCAAGCGAGCCCGCCGACTGTGTCCGCTCCAAACGGCGATTTCAACGTGTTGTCTGTGACACCTTTTGTATAGGTGAATTTTATAGGTGTGTATCCTCAGCACATAGCACGCTCTTAGCCAACCGTCTTCCCGAATGACAACGTTCTCGCCCATGATTTCTTGATAACGAGAGGCGTAGCCTATTATGTATCTATTATGCACGGCTACAAAATGGGCTACGCCTCCCGTTTAAAACAAATTGGAGACGAGAACATTGTCATTCTGGATGATGGTTGGCTAGGATCGTGCCATGTAGTGAGGTTCATCTTGAAGAGGGTAAAGGAGAACGTTATGTGTACCTCCGCATTGGCGTCTGATTGTGTGCTACAATTATTCAGATGACGTACGATGGATAGAGGTATCTGAACGGCGGTGTGTCTACTCACCCGAATACGAAAGAGAGTGCGTTTTTGTATTAACACTGCACAAGTTATGGAGGAGAAGAATTGAACAATAAATTCTAAATAGAATTACGTAGCGTAGAAGAACAATATTACATCTATTAAACCCGTAACTAAATACATGCAGATAGGAGTTCTTACCTAATTTAACGTATTTCCAAAACAGCTCAGTATTTATATGAAGCGGTCCTTCGACTGATCCTTTATACATGCATAAGTCCGGTTAGTATATATTTTTTGTCTCACACCAAACAATGGAAAATTTGTTGTACCATGAAGTGTCACCAGTAGCTATATATTTGGCACTGATGGCCGGCAGTCGACGGACTGCTGCCGGCTGCGTTTCCCGACGGAACTCGTCGGTGCGGGCAGCTACCCGCTTTTTTGGGGGGGGATCCCGAAACTAGACGGTGTCGGGATAGCTGCCGGTGGTTGTCTCGTTGGTAAGGGGATTTTGAGAAGTGTAGGGTATTAGTAGGTTTTATTTTGGCACGATTTATTTTGGCCGATTTATTTTAAACTATTTATTTTAACACAATTTATTTCGGGAGTGATTTATTTTGACACGATTTATCTTTAGAGTGATTTATTTTGGACGGTTTATTTCGGTATACACCCCTTCTCATTGACTGAATTGAAGTTGAACAGGGAAGCTGCCTTCGCGAAGCCAGGCTCTGCCTTGTTGTGTGGCGAAGACCACATCACGGAGTAAGGAATCAATTGAACAGGTTGGTTTAATGGTCGTCAATGAGAAACTCTGACTTCCAATTTATTTAATGAGTATTTATTTATTTAAGTCAGTTGGAGAAATGGGCCTAATAAGTATCAATGAGAATCTGCTTTCCGATTGATGTAATGGGATCCAACATGTTGCATGGCCACCAATACAATAAGTGAAAGGGCAGTTGACGAAGGAACGTGCGTAATGGCGACCAACCTTACATCATCACTCTGAAATTAAATAATATTATGATTAGGAAGAACGCCGTACACCCGTGTTGAAAATGAACTAATTCGAGGAACACGTCCAATTCGAACAAATGAAATTCGCGAATACACATCGTACCGAAAAATACTGCAAGTGGAAATTGAATGCAAACCTGAAATTAAAATTTATTCCGAACAAATCAATTGCGCAGGCCGTTGGGCGATGTCGCCGCTGGACGAGTGCAGAGTGCGATGAGGGCGCGTTGTAATACGTTTCAGCGCCGCACCACATAGGTGGCTCGTCCACGTTGAAAACAGTTGGCGTCATTTCAAATATTTCTGAATATATTCCCAAAAGCATATGTGCTGCGGTAATTTTGTATTACGTCTCTTCCTTTAAGCTATTGTTTCTGCATTCCGTACAGCATTCCAGTGCACATAAGTGCGAGCGTTTTTGACACTCGGCAACGGACTAGTCAGTCAGTTAAGAAATGCCAAAGTGTTCAGACGTGCTACGTTCTCCGCTGTGGCTCACAAGCAGTTGGCGTCATTTGGGCTTCATTTTGAGGCTTTATCCGTTTCTAAGGTATGTAGTCGATGTGTCAAGCATTCCCGTTCTTTCTACACCGTTACACATGTTTTTACCCCTCCTCGTAGGCATTACGACTGATGATGTCGGAGATGATGTGCAGTCGCTCAATTACCACCCGTGCTGTGTGCAACGGTATGTGCAACGCCCACTCACACTTACATGCTGTTGTTCCAGTACATTTGAAATTATTTGTTGAATGTTACGGTCGTACGACGCGGCTGGCATAGGCACATCCGCATTTGTCAGCAGTTGGTCAAACATAATCTTTCCGAAGCTGGATGGCATTAATTTTCACGTAAGAAAGGCAAGCTGGACGGCGCATCGCTAATCACCTACGAAATACAGAGGAGCATGATCGGCGTCGCATTCAGTGCTTCAAGATTGCGTTGGCGGTGTTCGGACATTGGGGATACATCCCTATGAATTTGCAGATTATGGATTTATGTTGGGTGTGTTGATGATGGACAGTATTGTTTCAAAACATGTAACTGCTGAATCAAGTTTCTAGTCTTGTTGTTTACTATGTCTTGATAGTGATTTTCAAATGGTTCGTGATTATTCACACCCGTACAACATCTGAAATAATGTTCACCTTTATATCTGCCACTTGTAATATGTTAATATCAGTAGTATAGATTCGAGCCCCACAACAACCACTTTTTTCTAATCCAGTTGTAGGAATTTCTAATCCACCAGCCATTTCTAATCCAGGTCAAGCCAGGTCTAATCCAGGCTCGACCCCTTCATGGTGATCCATCTAATTCCTATGTCATTGGCTGCCATTCATTGCCACATTTGCTCACTCGCTCATAAACACCAAAATTATCTATTCTATTCAATTCTAAGTCAGTTCATAGGCTTCCAAATCGCTCTTTTTTCTAATCCAGTTCTAGGAATTTCTAATCCACCACCCAATTCAATCTAGGTCAAGCCACTTCTAAGTCCTCTGGTTGGTTGGTCACAGCTCCATTCCTTCACGTTGATTGACCGATCCAGGCTCCACCCCTTCATGGTGATCCATCTAATTTCTATGTGATTGGCTACCGTTCATTGCCACAACATCTGCTCACTCGTTCGTAGACACCAAAATGATCTATTCTATTCAATTCTAAGTCATAGGCTTCCAAATCGCTCACCTGTCCATAGGTCCGGGGGGTGGTCACTTCCATTCATTTCTAAAACCTAGTGGTTGACCTATTGGCTGCCTCTCATACATGCTCGATAGACTCATTTGTCATTTCCACTCTCTAGTTACTCGGTCACACGCTTTCAACTGCATATTGCTTCATAATTTCAACCGCAACATAGACAGTCCCTCGTGGGTCAATTCCATTCATTTCTGGGCCAGCTCACAAGCCCCCCCCCCAAATTGCATATTGGCTTGGGACGCTTTCTAGTTAATCCAGGACAACGCTTCGGAACAGTAAGGACATAGAAAAACACGGGAAATAGTTTTCAACATTTATTAGACACATCATGGCATTCTCAGAGAGATTGTAGTTCTCTCTGGGGCACTTCCAGCACACTGGACATTTCCACCCCGCATCCATGGCGTTTTTTCACATAAGTACCGTGTGGATCACCCAAGCGTTCGTCCTTCTCCATCCACAGCTCAGTCCCAGACCGCACGCGAGAACAGCATGTCACGGAAGTATCAGTTCTCTTCCTGCACATCTCCTGGAGCGAAAAAAAGAACATTATGAGCTTCACTATTTACATCATCCATTTAAACTTACCATATTCACAGCTTCCGTAAGGGTAGGATTCGATGTCATTGCTGAGGTATCTCTTGTCGTCGTATGCCATCAGACTTCTTTTGACGTTTCTGATGGTGTACATGCACTGTTTCTTTCCAACGATTGATACTTGTTCGTTCGATACGCTCGTGTGATTGAACAAGGTATTGTAGTATGTCTCATGGAGGAGGTGCTTGCGTACAATATTCTTTTTGACCCCTTTAGCTCTTGCAATTTGCTTTCCTCCAGCTAATTTGATGGAATACATTTTAGCTTTCAAGCATATTACTTCTTCGATAGGTACACTACCAGTTTCGCTTTTGAAAGCCCCAAGTCTCCCATGATTCTTTTCACTGTACAGTGGATGATCCCGGTCGAAGGAAGACAAATCTAAGTGGTCGTCGGCGATCGCTCGTAACTGATCTTCGTAGTCCTTGCAGAATAGGCCGAGGATCAGAGAATCCGTGTCAAAGTAACAGGCAATCACTGGACAAGTGAGCTTACTCAGCAAGGTTTCGTAGTAGAATGAGTACATGGTTAATTTACTCAGTTCCAAAATCGTAAACCCAATCTGGAGCGGGAAATCGCATCGCACTTTTCTTTTGCGCATTTCGTACATGACACAATCCGGGGACAAAATTTCCATCCTCACGCATTCCGCCCGACTCCCGAGGCGACTCGCCGTCTCCTCATCGAAGGCTACTCGAATGTCCCGCATGTTAAATTTATTTAAAAGTGTTCTTCCGAATACCGCATTATTTGAGAGTTTATAGAAATTTTTTTCGAACGTCGTGCTCGAGGCAACGCGTCTGGCAACGTTGTCCTCGATGTAGGGACGCAGGAATGGTGCCTGGCGAAATTTTAGAATTCTGTGAATTTTTGTCACTCTCATACCCAATCTACAATAGAGTGCGAGCAGCGCATAATGAACGACGTACTCGACCTTGTCCTTGCACGTGAGCAGCAGCTTTTTGCTGTTAGCTGGCTGATACATTAATTCTTCGAGAAGCCCTCGCTGGAATGGCGAGAGCCAATCCTTCGGGGCGACCATCTTCTCAGGAGCCAGGGGAAAGTACCGTGTCAGTGCGTGGATAGATTTTGGATACTCCAAGTCACATACATACACGTAGCCAACGTCTGAATCAGTGGGGTGACGCATAAAATCCACGGAGCTAAAATCCTCGACCCATTCGAAATCACCAATTGGGAGGTGCTTTATCATACTGAATCCGTAAAGATTGTTGCAATCTATGTATGATATGTACACCTCCTCTTTATCGGATCATAGCCACTACACAGAGGGTTATTGGCACGTAAATGACGCCTGCTCGCCTGACAGAGCCCACCTCTAACGCCCGATTCGATGGTTCTGTACATGTCCTCGTCGATGATTAACTCCAATTTTGCCTGCGTGTAATTTAGAGCGCATTGCCACGAATAGGATGCTAGAGAAACACAATGAAGCAATTCCAATCCACGTGCGCCGTAGCACAGACGTCGGAAGTGCTGCATCACATCAGCATGTAATAGGGCATCCGTTTTCAAGTACAGTGCATTATAATCTCTCAAATTTGAGCATCCAAAATGTTCAAATACGAGCAACGCATACTGGTAGTCCTCATCGCTTACATCTTCCCCAGTTAGATCGTTTCGAAAGGCGGATTTTTCTGGCAAGGTCAATTCATCGTACACTGCGAAAGAACTAATATAGCTGTACGGGAATACACCTTTACGAAGCAAAATTTCGTAGTCCTCTCCAAATGCCTGCTTAAGGCATTGGAACGCCTCTGCACCCCCATGCATTTGACAGTTTCCACAAGCTCCCCCAGCGATGAATTCAGGTACTGCATGGTATCTCTGAAGAGGAAGGTGCCAATTTCAAACGAACGAATTTTTTCCATGGAGCTGGCTACAATGAAGGGAGGTCGCTTCCACCCGAGAATGTGAAATTCCCGCAGCAGCCCAGCCAAATCGTAGGACAAATTGTGTACCATGATCGGCAATTTTTCCCTCGTCGTGCACGCGACGTTACAGGGTTACACAAAGTTGCGATGTAATTTGTCTCGCCCGCACTACAATGCTTCGAATGATCATGATGCCGGGACACGGGGTAGATCTTCGGTAAACTCCTGTTTACAGTATGCACAGTGGGTAGCAGCTCTGTGCTCAGCGCATTGCTGATCATTCAGCACCATTGCGGCGGGGCAAGCGTTCAGGGCGATCATCTCATCCCGCATTTCCATCAATGCTTTCACGCACTGCCTCGCAGCATCTTCCCCATGGTGCGTCCTGATGCGCAACACCCTTGAGTCGTGGGTACGCACGAGCACGGCACAAAAGCTAGAGGTGATGTGACGCTGCATGCCATCACTACTGGGCGCAAGTACGCTCTCCGTGTCCAGCGCGACAACGTAGTTGTACTGTTGCATGTACTGTATTTTAGTAAATTCTACAAAGTTTTCTCCGGGTTCACAAAATTCTAATAGGATTTCGTTCACGTCCGCGCAAAGGCGTCGATGTTTCGCCATGCTCTTTTCCTCATTAAAAGAGCGAGTGCAACGTTCGCATACGAAACGCGTGTTCTTTCTCGTCAACAAACGCTCGAGGGACTTAATTCCGAAAAAATGCTCATCAACCTCCAATAAGTGAATTTTCTTTTCGCTTTCCAGTTTTGGGGGTCGCGACACGTGCACTCCCTGATCGACGTACGCGTACACGTACACAGATATCCTATTTTTCTCTTCGAACTCGTCCAGATCAGCGAATGAAACAGGGAAGTGACTAGGCCACGAGTACTCTGTTGCATAATTTTCATATTTTTTCCAACGATTCCTTTCTTGTGGGTGCAAGAGGGCGAGCGTATTGTATTTAAAGCACTCGCCCTCCTTACGCTCTGGTAAAGGGACATTTGTTAGGACATTCCTACGACTAGCCAAATTAGTGGGAAGTACCCCATTGCACCCAAATTTTTTTAGTTTTCACAGAGGAAATACACATTTGAACTTTTTGGACGTCAGTGGATACAAACCCACTACCCTCGCGCTGGTAATTTTCAATGCGCCCGGTGGACTCCTGAATCACATCCATCAAAGTATTTGCGATAGCTCCGTCGCTATGGACTTCGCGAGCAAGCGCCATGAAATGAGCTATGTGTGCGGTTACATCCCCTCGATTTTCTTTCATCATTAGAACGTCAGAACAAATGCAAAACCTAAAGGGTATCCTTTGCGCTCGCAAAATGGCAATTATATTGTGGAGGTGGTTCATTAAATATTGTCGCAAGTCCTCTACTCCCTGATCGTGAACAGATGCCAATAGCACAAACGCTTTGACGATACCTCGAAATGCGCTATCAGTTTGAAAGAAAGGCAGGAAGGAAATGTCCACATAGGGATGTGATCGCTCGACGTGAGCATGCAATGTGGCAGGTGAAATGTCTGGAGAAGATGGTGAATTCTCTTCCAATGGCTCATCATCCCCAATATCATGAGGATCAAAAAAGCAGAACACGCATCTAGGCACTGAAAAAAAAAAAGAAGAAACACTAAGAAATCGTGCACCACAGAGCGTGGATGAAAAATACTTACTTTTGAAGCGAGCTCCGCACACTCCCGAAGCGATGCGAAGACTGCTGCCTCTTTACACATCCTCCCCACTTATATAGCGGCGACCTCGCTGCATGCCCCAACATGCACGGGTGCGAGGAGTCGTCATAGCCTAAAAATAACTTGCTCTGCATGTTCAAGGTCGCAGCTTGCCCTTGGCTTCACGTAATGCTCTGTCCGCCTACACCATTGCCGCACCTGAGCGCAAAGTTCGCTCTCATCACATGTCATTCCGATATGCAAGTTGATTTCAGGATCAGGCACACAACCATCCCATTTTGGCTGTGGAATTTCAATAATATTACTTAAAAGAAACAAATTGCAGTGAAATGCTGATTCATCTCAGACAGGTATTTCTACCCTCAGTGTGAAACCCTCAGATACCAGCATTTCTGCTCAAATAGCAAAATAGCTATGACTTCAAAAATTAAACACATGCTAAACAAACTACCATCAACTGCTATCAGATAATTATTGCATAATGCTAAATACTCATTTGCATTGTCCCTGCGTGAAGAAAGCACAGGACAAGGGTACACAAATTCACTTAAGCGATGAGGGAAAAGGCTTAAGACCTCAGGTCACCACACATCGCCACGCGGCTAGCACAACATGACACCAACAAGATACTAGCAGCGGGAAGAACTGCAACACTGCTAAACAAGTCCAGACATGCCACGATGACGTCACAAACCAGGAAAAAAGCACACGCGCGCACGCGCGCACACACAGCAGCTCAGGAATGCACAAGGAGAAGTGCTTTATTGGAATTTCTACTCCTGGCTCAGACACCAACATTTCTGCTCAAATCAGCCATAACTGCAAGATTAAGCACTGCTTACTTCATCGAGCACCCATCAAAATCTAACAAACAAAAAACAAACAAACCCACTTTCCGTTATAGAACACTATTCAGCTTTACCAAGTGATTTTCTTCTGCTTTAGCAGTGAAAGAAGAAAAGAGCCATGAAAAATTACACGTACTTTTGCTTGAATAGCTATAAGATATAAAAAGAAAACGAAGCACAGGCTGTGACAAAGGCACTCATTTCTGCTATCAGATAATTATTGCATAATGCTACATACACAGTCGCGTTGTCCCTGTGTAAAGAAAGCACAGGACAAGGGTACACAAATCGAATTGGGAAAATCACTTCTACTCGCATAGCATAATACGATATACGCTGATTTTTTTTACGGGCGAAAATTGCAATAAGAAGCCACTGCTATGCAAGTGCAACAACCCTTATTTTTAAACCAACATTTTATGCAATACCACATAAATTTATCACTCGAGTCACATGAAAAGGCATACACAATGTACTTACTGGTTAAGTGGGGTCACAGTTGCACACACACACACACACACACAAACACAGACACAACGAGCGACAGTGAAAAATAAGAAATTACACGCACTTCTGCTCGAATAGCAAAGTGTCAAGCATGACAAAACACATTTGCTACCACCAGAATAAACAGAATAATACAATATTCGCAAAAATTAAGCTTGTGTGGCAAACACACAACCTGAGGAACACACCTATTCACATCTGCTTTCTGAATTTGTTATACAGGCGTGAGCGATTCGATAAGAATATAAAGCACGCTGCTTGGAGAAAGCATATATCATGTGTAGCTCAGTCTACTCTATTGAAAATGTGATAAACCTTATTTTTCAAACAAAAAAATTACAGTCGGCATAATATACGGCAATATCGGCAATATCACTGAAGTCAAACACATTGAACTTACTTGTCAAGTGGGGTCCCAGCTGCACAAACGCGCACACACACTCACACATTTTTAGTGCCTCACAACGAGCAAAAACACAAGGTCTATTCACAGCCACATAAATTCATATTATTCCTCACGTCAATAATTATCCAACCATCGTCAAAACGGGGAACACGCATATGCCAATGCGAAACAATAGGCCTTCCCGCCGGATGTAATACGATATCGCCAGTCGACCGTCCCAAAGCAAAAAAGAAACACAGCATCTCAGGAATGCATGTTGCCTATACATCCAAGAACAGCGCGCAGCAATTATAATACAGAATGGGATTCATTTCTTTGTACTTTTGTTTGTTTGCATATAAATATTTCACAAGAAATATTACAGAGTGTCAAAGGAGAACAGCATTCACTACACCCTGTTTCTCTTATCGTTTTTTAAACAAACCAGTTTTCATATGTTCATAACCACACAACCATTCACTAAGTAGGGGAGTCACTATTGATTCAAATAAGATAAAATATCATTCCATCGTTATTGATTGCAAACTTCACGCAAGAATAAGCAACTGCTGCGCGCCGTATTTTCTTATAATAAACACCAAATCTCGCCGTGTTTAAACACCAACAGCAACGATTTTTTTGTATTTTGTATTTATTTTTGTCGTTTCCAGCAGCTCAATACATTGTGCGAGTCATCAAAATTAAAATTTCTGATCTGCTGCTGTTAAAGTGATAAAACAGTGTGCCCCCCACGTGAGCCGCATCCCGGCCCGTTCACGCAGTTAGGACACGCTTGACGCAATGACGCGCGCTGCGTTATCGTTTCTCCCTGCAGATCAGAAATTTTTAATTTTTGATGACTCGCACAATGTATTGAGCTGCTGGAAACGACAAAAATAAATACAAAATACAAAAAAAATCGTTGCTGTTGGTGTTTAACACGGCGAGATTTGGTGTTTATTATAAGAAAAATACGGCGCGCAGCAGTTGCTTATTCTTGCGTGAAGTTTGCAATCAATAACGATGGAATGATATTTTATCTTATTTGAATCAATAGTGACTCCCCTACTTAGTGAATGGTTGTGTGGTTATGAACATATGAAAACTGGTTTGTTTAAAAACGATAAGAGAAACAGGGTGTAGTGAATGCTGTTCTCCTTTGACACTCTGTAATATTTCTTGTGAAATATTTATATGCAAACAAACAAAAGTACAAAGAAATGAATCCCATTCTGTATTATAATTGCTGCGCGCTGTTCTTGGATGTATAGGCCAACATGCATTCCTGAGATGCTGTGTTTCTTTTTTGCTTTGGGACGGTCGACTGGCGATATCGTATTACATCCGGCGGGAAGGCCTATTGTTTCGCATTGGCATATGCGTGTTCCCCGTTTTGACGATGGTTGGATAATTATTGACGTGAGGAATAATATGAATTTATGTGGCTGTGAATAGACCTTGTGTTTTTGCTCGTTGTGAGGCACTAAAAATGTGTGAGTGTGTGTGCGCGTTTGTGCAGCTGGGACCCCACTTGACAAGTAAGTTCAATGTGTTTGACTTCAGTGATATTGCCGATATTGCCGTATATTATGCCGACTGTAATTTTTTTGTTTGAAAAATAAGGTTTATCACATTTTCAATAGAGTAGACTGAGCTACACATGATATATGCTTTCTCCAAGCAGCGTGCTTTATATTCTTATCGAATCGCTCACGCCTGTATAACAAATTCAGAAAGCAGATGTGAATAGGTGTGTTCCTCAGGTTGTGTGTTTGCCACACAAGCTTAATTTTTGCGAATATTGTATTATTCTGTTTATTCTGGTGGTAGCAAATGTGTTTTGTCATGCTTGACACTTTGCTATTCGAGCAGAAGTGCGTGTAATTTCTTATTTTTCACTGTCGCTCGTTGTGTCTGTGTTGTGTGTGTGTGTGTGTGTGTGCAACTGTGACCCCACTTAACCAGTAAGTACATTGTGTATGCCTTTTCATGTGACTCGAGTGATAAATTTATGTGGTATTGCATAAAATGTTGGTTTAAAAATAAGGGTTGTTGCACTTGCATAGCAGTGGCTTCTTATTGCAATTTTCGCCCGTAAAAAAAAATCAGCGTATATCGTATTATGCTATGCGAGTAGAAGTGATTTTCCCAATTCGATTTGTGTACCCTTGTCCTGTGCTTTCTTTACACAGGGACAACGCGACTGTGTATGTAGCATTATGCAATAATTATCTGATAGCAGAAATGAGTGCCTTTGTCACAGCCTGTGCTTCGTTTTTCTTTTTATATCTTATAGCTATTCAAGCAAAAGTACGTGTAATTTTTCATGGCTCTTTTCTTCTTTCACTGCTAAAGCAGAAGAAAATCACTTGGTAAAGCTGAATAGTGTTCTATAACGGAAAGTGGGTTTGTTTGTTTTTTGTTTGTTAGATTTTGATGGGTGCTCGATGAAGTAAGCAGTGCTTAATCTTGCAGTTATGGCTGATTTGAGCAGAAATGTTGGTGTCTGAGCCAGGAGTAGAAATTCCAATAAAGCACTTCTCCTTGTGCATTCCTGAGCTGCTGTGTGTGCGCGCGTGCGCGCGTGTGCTTTTTTCCTGGTTTGTGACGTCATCGTGGCATGTCTGGACTTGTTTAGCAGTGTTGCAGTTCTTCCCGCTGCTAGTATCTTGTTGGTGTCATGTTGTGCTAGCCGCGTGGCGATGTGTGGTGACCTGAGGTCTTAAGCCTTTTCCCTCATCGCTTAAGTGAATTTGTGTACCCTTGTCCTGTGCTTTCTTCACGCAGGGACAATGCAAATGAGTATTTAGCATTATGCAATAATTATCTGATAGCAGTTGATGGTAGTTTGTTTAGCATGTGTTTAATTTTTGAAGTCATAGCTATTTTGCTATTTGAGCAGAAATGCTGGTATCTGAGGGTTTCACACTGAGGGTAGAAATACCTGTCTGAGATGAATCAGCATTTCACTGCAATTTGTTTCTTTTAAGTAATATTATTGAAATTCCACAGCCAAAATGGGATGGTTGTGTGCCTGATCCTGAAATCAACTTGCATATCGGAATGACATGTGATGAGAGCGAACTTTGCGCTCAGGTGCGGCAATGGTGTAGGCGGACAGAGCATTACGTGAAGCCAAGGGCAAGCTGCGACCTTGAACATGCAGAGCAAGTTATTTTTAGGCTATGACGACTCCTCGCACCCGTGCATGTTGGGGCATGCAGCGAGGTCGCCGCTATATAAGTGGGGAGGATGTGTAAAGAGGCAGCAGTCTTCGCATCGCTTCGGGAGTGTGCGGAGCTCGCTTCAAAAGTAAGTATTTTTCATCCACGCTCTGTGGTGCACGATTTCTTAGTGTTTCTTCTTTTTTTTTTTCAGTGCCTAGATGCGTGTTCTGCTTTTTTGATCCTCATGATATTGGGGATGATGAGCCATTGGAAGAGAATTCACCATCTTCTCCAGACATTTCACCTGCCACATTGCATGCTCACGTCGAGCGATCACATCCCTATGTGGACATTTCCTTCCTGCCTTTCTTTCAAACTGATAGCGCATTTCGAGGTATCGTCAAAGCGTTTGTGCTATTGGCATCTGTTCACGATCAGGGAGTAGAGGACTTGCGACAATATTTAATGAACCACCTCCACAATATAATTGCCATTTTGCGAGCGCAAAGGATACCCTTTAGGTTTTGCATTTGTTCTGACGTTCTAATGATGAAAGAAAATCGAGGGGATGTAACCGCACACATAGCTCATTTCATGGCGCTTGCTCGCGAAGTCCATAGCGACGGAGCTATCGCAAATACTTTGATGGATGTGATTCAGGAGTCCACCGGGCGCATTGAAAATTACCAGCGCGAGGGTAGTGGGTTTGTATCCACTGACGTCCAAAAAGTTCAAATGTGTATTTCCTCTGTGAAAACTAAAAAAATTTGGGTGCAATGGGGTACTTCCCACTAATTTGGCTAGTCGTAGGAATGTCCTAACAAATGTCCCTTTACCAGAGCGTAAGGAGGGCGAGTGCTTTAAATACAATACGCTCGCCCTCTTGCACCCACAAGAAAGGAATCGTTGGAAAAAATATGAAAATTATGCAACAGAGTACTCGTGGCCTAGTCACTTCCCTGTTTCATTCGCTGATCTGGACGAGTTCGAAGAGAAAAATAGGATATCTGTGTACGTGTACGCGTACGTCGATCAGGGAGTGCACGTGTCGCGACCCCCAAAACTGGAAAGCGAAAAGAAAATTCACTTATTGGAGGTTGATGAGCATTTTTTCGGAATTAAGTCCCTCGAGCGTTTGTTGACGAGAAAGAACACGCGTTTCGTATGCGAACGTTGCACTCGCTCTTTTAATGAGGAAAAGAGCATGGCGAAACATCGACGCCTTTGCGCGGACGTGAACGAAATCCTATTAGAATTTTGTGAACCCGGAGAAAACTTTGTAGAATTTACTAAAATACAGTACATGCAACAGTACAACTACGTTGTCGCGCTGGACACGGAGAGCGTACTTGCGCCCAGTAGTGATGGCATGCAGCGTCACATCACCTCTAGCTTTTGTGCCGTGCTCGTGCGTACCCACGACTCAAGGGTGTTGCGCATCAGGACGCACCATGGGGAAGATGCTGCGAGGCAGTGCGTGAAAGCATTGATGGAAATGCGGGATGAGATGATCGCCCTGAACGCTTGCCCCGCCGCAATGGTGCTGAATGATCAGCAATGCGCTGAGCACAGAGCTGCTACCCACTGTGCATACTGTAAACAGGAGTTTACCGAAGATCTACCCCGTGTCCGGCATCATGATCATTCGAAGCATTGTAGTGCGGGCGAGACAAATTACATCGCAACTTTGTGTAACCCCTGTAACGTCGCGTGCACGACGAGGGAAAAATTGCCGATCATGGTACACAATTTGTCCTACGATTTGGCTGGGCTGCTGCGGGAATTTCACATTCTCGGGTGGAAGCGACCTCCCTTCATTGTAGCCAGCTCCATGGAAAAAATTCGTTCGTTTGAAATTGGCACCTTCCTCTTCAGAGATACCATGCAGTACCTGAATTCATCGCTGGGGGAGCTTGTGGAAACTGTCAAATGCATGGGGGGTGCAGAGGCGTTCCAATGCCTTAAGCAGGCATTTGGAGAGGACTACGAAATTTTGCTTCGTAAAGGTGTATTCCCGTACAGCTATATTAGTTCTTTCGCAGTGTACGATGAATTGACCTTGCCAGAAAAATCCGCCTTTCGAAACGATCTAACTGGGGAAGATGTAAGCGATGAGGACTACCAGTATGCGTTGCTCGTATTTGAACATTTTGGATGCTCAAATTTGAGAGATTATAATGCACTGTACTTGAAAACGGATGCCCTATTACATGCTGATGTGATGCAGCACTTCCGACGTCTGTGCTACGGCGCACGTGGATTGGAATTGCTTCATTGTGTTTCTCTAGCATCCTATTCGTGGCAATGCGCTGTAAATTACACGCAGGCAAAATTGGAGTTAATCATCGACGAGGACATGTACAGAACCATCGAATCGGGCGTTAGAGGTGGGCTCTGTCAGGCGAGCAGGCGTCATTTACGTGCCAATAACCCTCTGTGTAGTGGCTATGATCCCGATAAAGAGGAGGTGTACATATCATACATAGATTGCAACAATCTTTACGGATTCAGTATGATAAAGCACCTCCCAATTGGTGATTTCGAATGGGTCGAGGATTTTAGCTCCGTGGATTTTATGCGTCACCCCACTGATTCAGACGTTGGCTACGTGTATGTATGTGACTTGGAGTATCCAAAATCTATCCACGCACTGACACGGTACTTTCCCCTGGCTCCTGAGAAGATGGTCGCCCCGAAGGATTGGCTCTCGCCATTCCAGCGAGGGCTTCTCGAAGAATTAATGTATCAGCCAGCTAACAGCAAAAAGCTGCTGCTCACGTGCAAGGACAAGGTCGAGTACGTCGTTCATTATGCGCTGCTCGCACTCTATTGTAGATTGGGTATGAGAGTGACAAAAATTCACAGAATTCTAAAATTTCGCCAGGCACCATTCCTGCGTCCCTACATCGAGGACAACGTTGCCAGACGCGTTGCCTCGAGCACGACGTTCGAAAAAAATTTCTATAAACTCTCAAATAATGCGGTATTCGGAAGAACACTTTTAAATAAATTTAACATGCGGGACATTCGAGTAGCCTTCGATGAGGAGACGGCGAGTCGCCTCGGGAGTCGGGCGGAATGCGTGAGGATGGAAATTTTGTCCCCGGATTGTGTCATGTACGAAATGCGCAAAAGAAAAGTGCGATGCGATTTCCCGCTCCAGATTGGGTTTACGATTTTGGAACTGAGTAAATTAACCATGTACTCATTCTACTACGAAACCTTGCTGAGTAAGCTCACTTGTCCAGTGATTGCCTGTTACTTTGACACGGATTCTCTGATCCTCGGCCTATTCTGCAAGGACTACGAAGATCAGTTACGAGCGATCGCCGACGACCACTTAGATTTGTCTTCCTTCGACCGGGATCATCCACTGTACAGTGAAAAGAATCATGGGAGACTTGGGGCTTTCAAAAGCGAAACTGGTAGTGTACCTATCGAAGAAGTAATATGCTTGAAAGCTAAAATGTATTCCATCAAATTAGCTGGAGGAAAGCAAATTGCAAGAGCTAAAGGGGTCAAAAAGAATATTGTACGCAAGCACCTCCTCCATGAGACATACTACAATACCTTGTTCAATCACACGAGCGTATCGAACGAACAAGTATCAATCGTTGGAAAGAAACAGTGCATGTACACCATCAGAAACGTCAAAAGAAGTCTGATGGCATACGACGACAAGAGATACCTCAGCAATGACATCGAATCCTACCCTTACGGAAGCTGTGAATATGGTAAGTTTAAATGGATGATGTAAATAGTGAAGCTCATAATGTTCTTTTTTCGCTCCAGGAGATGTGCAGGAAGAGAACTGATACTTCCGTGACATGCTGTTCTCGCGTGCGGTCTGGGACTGAGCTGTGGATGGAGAAGGACGAACGCTTGGGTGATCCACACGGTACTTATGTGAAAAAACGCCATGGATGCGGGGTGGAAATGTCCAGTGTGCTGGAAGTGCCCCAGAGAGAACTACAATCTCTCTGAGAATGCCATGATGTGTCTAATAAATGTTGAAAACTATTTCCCGTGTTTTTCTATGTCCTTACTGTTCCGAAGCGTTGTCCTGGATTAACTAGAAAGCGTCCCAAGCCAATATGCAATTTGGGGGGGGGGCTTGTGAGCTGGCCCAGAAATGAATGGAATTGACCCACGAGGGACTGTCTATGTTGCGGTTGAAATTATGAAGCAATATGCAGTTGAAAGCGTGTGACCGAGTAACTAGAGAGTGGAAATGACAAATGAGTCTATCGAGCATGTATGAGAGGCAGCCAATAGGTCAACCACTAGGTTTTAGAAATGAATGGAAGTGACCACCCCCCGGACCTATGGACAGGTGAGCGATTTGGAAGCCTATGACTTAGAATTGAATAGAATAGATCATTTTGGTGTCTACGAACGAGTGAGCAGATGTTGTGGCAATGAACGGTAGCCAATCACATAGAAATTAGATGGATCACCATGAAGGGGTGGAGCCTGGATCGGTCAATCAACGTGAAGGAATGGAGCTGTGACCAACCAACCAGAGGACTTAGAAGTGGCTTGACCTAGATTTGAATTGGGTGGTGGATTAGAAATTCCTAGAACTGGATTAGAAAAAAGAGCGATTTGGAAGCCTATGAACTGACTTAGAATTGAATAGAATAGATAATTTTGGTGTTTATGAGCGAGTGAGCAAATGTGGCAATGAATGGCAGCCAATGACATAGGAATTAGATGGATCACCATGAAGGGGTCGAGCCTGGATTAGACCTGGCTTGACCTGGATTAGAAATGGCTGGTGGATTAGAAATTCCTACAACTGGATTAGAAAAAAGTGGTTGTTGTGGGGCTCGAATCTATACTACTAATATCTACTGTATTGTTATATATGTAAGAATAAATGTTCACCCAGAAATGGCATCTAGTGTAACTTCTTTTTACAGGAAAAACATGCTTTCTGCTCATTTAATTCAGCAGAAATGAATATTATTGCACATTCAAAAGGTGCATCGACAATGAGAATGGAAAAATCCGTGCTGGCGACACATTGGGCCAATGGGAAACTAGATTGTCCTCCAATATAGGTGTGATTGAGCGTGGTTCCACTTCGTCCCCACTGACTTTTATAGTAATTTCTCATTGGAACCCACTAAATTCCCTTTGTTTTCAATATGGTATTTGTCCAAAATTGTCGATTCGGAATGGGAAATTTTGGCCACTTTCAATGAGAATTGTGAATGCGATATCCGCTTAAACCGAATGAGATTTCTGGGCTATTTTGAATTGGACTATTTCCAGCAGGGACAGTATCGAAACGCTTTTCTGTTCTCTTCCCGAGTTGCGTTTTGCACCCAGAAAGTCGCAAAAGCTGCGATATGCCGTGCTGCGTGGTGCTAAGCAGCACGCCAAGCATTTGTTGTGAAAGCAATTTGAAAGCATTGTGAAAGCAGCACCGCCAAGGGACATATGAAGTATATTTCCTCCTGGTTCCACATTGTGAATCGCGTCCTGCTGCGTGTTTGAAAACCCTGATGGCTCCAAGACATATACAGTCACTGAAGTAACGTTTACGCGGAACGGTGAGAGCAGGAATATGCTTAGACAAATTTCAATGTCGTGACAATATTTTACGACGACTGAACACATATACTTTGCCATACCTATTTTCAGCGTTAAACGAACCCTAATGCACTTGGGCACTCGGCTTTTGTGGTGAGAAGCGTGACGCGAACATCTGTGGCCACTTTGTGAGATGCACCGGGAGTTCTGAATATGATGCACATTTGATGTACATCCTCTGGTCTGATGCGTATACGAAGAGAGGAGTCAAGTCCTGTAGATCACATAAACAAAATACAGAAGCCGACACTGAAGATATCTTCAGTGTCGGCTTCTGTATTTTGTTTATCCTCTGGTCTGGTGAAGCAGAGGGCACAACACTGCAAAGTAGAAGAGCTTTTGGTATCTGCAAACTTGTAGCCATTCAAAACTGTTGTCTTCAGATTCCCAGAATTACTCAACAGCTGGTTCCACCAGTGGTGCGGATATTGTCATATCATGCAAGGCATGCAGAAGTTAAAATGTTAAACAAAACAAGAGCTTGACCCACCTGTGAGCATGAGTGTATATGGACAATAGGTGTTGAATTCATCACTGGATAAAGGTTGAGAGGTGTTGACAGTAAAATTCGTTGACACGCTTTTACTTCTGCGTTTCACATTCTTGTCAGTCACGATGGAAGCCTATGTCGCTGTTATGAATGAAGAATGCGGTCAGTGTCTATAGCGCATAGTTTATTTGACACTTTTATTCTCCTGCGAGAGCTCAGCGCTCCCCAGGGGAAGGGGAATATTGCGCTTGGTACATTACGCAGCGTAGGCATCACAAAAATCGATTTGAATTTCAAGTGAACCACATATATGTATCATTCCTGTGTATCGGTAAATACGTACCTCGTCTGCACTGGTGTTCGAATTATCAGATGTCACACGTTGAAACACTGGTGTCGGGACTGCCGTCCATGTGAGAAGCTTTCGACCGTCCGCTGCTACCATTTCGTACAACCCGTCAGTGAAATGGGTTGAGCAAATACTGCGTGGCTCACGAATGTCTTGACCAAGAGCTCTCAACAACTTTCGTTTCCGTGCATTTTCCATTGGAATCTTGTGGTACACAACGTCCCTTGTGGAAAGAGCACACTTGGTGTATCCCCGAACATTACAGTAGATACCTGGCATAGCTGTCAGGTGAAGCTTTGTTCAATTTCGGCCCGAAATGAACCTTTTTGCGTACACAAACCTCGCAAGGCCGCAATAAACGCCGTCGCCGTGCAATATGGTTGGGAGGAGAGCAAATAGAGGGCGCTGACCGCGCTGACAGTATTTTGTTATACTGTTTCTTCGATATTTTGAAGCATTGTCTCAGTAAATCTTGTGATTCTAAAAGTAGTGTTTATTGGAGATTAGTAGCCGGTCGTAAGTTCAATGCGTATTACTTAGGTATCACGTGACAGGAGTACTCCCATCATGACTTTTTTAGCTGTTACGGGGCACAACCTACCGTCCGGTTTAATTTTTCTAATTTATACTGTGTAAAAATTAACCCGCTTTGAGCGCTTAGGCTCTATGTGAGGCATCACACAGGCAAACACTACCAGGTCGCACACAGAAACAGGGGGGTCAAATTTCACTTTACTGTTCCTTTAAGGTAATGCCATTCTCTGGACTCGTCTTCACTATTACTTCTTAATTGTCATATTACTTACAGTGTAGTTAATCAAAATGCATGTTCAGACCAGGTCGCTATAACTACTTGTTGAGGTTCTGAGTCACAAGAACTGCTCGAATGTGTATGTACGAGAGGTGTTCAAGTCAAACCGGGACTTTTCATTTTTCGCAAAAGTAAAATGACCGTACAGGCGAGAAATTAGTTTTATTTTTCAACGTAATCAGGCTGCACTCATGCACTTGTCCCAGCGTTTCAAGGGGGCTTGGATGCCAGCAGCGTAGAAATCCTTACCGGCACGCAGCAGCCATGGTCGGACCTCACTCTTGACCTCGTTGTCGCAGCTGAAGTGACGGCGCACAAGGAACGCCTTCAGTGGCCCGAAGAGATGGAAATCGCTGGGGGCGAAGTCTGGACTGTAAGGGGGATGTGGCAGCAACTCCCAGTCAAATTCCTGTAAGGTGCGTGTCGTGAGATGCGTGGTATGTGGGCGTGCATTGTCCTGTAGAAGGAGGACTGCTTTGGAGATGAGACCCGGACGCTTTTGCTTCAGCGCCTTATGCAGATCCCTGAGAACCTGGCAGTAATATGCACTATTGATGGTGGCACCACTAGGCAGAAAATCAACGTGAATAACGCCAGCCTTGTCCCCCTAAAACCGTGGCCATGACCTTCCCCGCAGACGGGGTGCTTCGTGACTTCTTGCGAGCTGGCGAGCCCGGATGCTTCCACTGTTTTGATGCGCATTTAGACTCAGGAGTGAAATGGTGCACCCACGTTTCATCGCACGTGATGACCCGATCAAGGAACAGCTGTCCTTCAGTGTCGAAACGGTACCTTAGCTCTTGAGAGATTTCCAGTCTTCTCTGCCGGCCAAACATGGAGAGCTGCCTCGGAACCCAACGGGCACTAACTTTCCGAAACTGGAGGTGTTCATGAATGATAGTGTTCAACGTTCCCACAGAAAGGCCCGCAATTCGAGCAGTTCGAGACATGTTATCCGTCGGACCTTGAAGATCAGGCGTTCCACAAGGTGGATGTTCTCAGGAACTCTGATACTGGGCTCTGAGCCGCCCGGCCAGGATCGTCCTGCACTGATGTACGGTCGTCTCGGAACCGTTTGCACCACTCAAGCGCTTCGCTGCGGCTAAGTGTATCGTGGCCATACTGAGCCTGAAGTGTTATGTGAATTCCAGATGACTTTACGCCTTCATTCACGAGAAACTTCATGACAATTCGCTGTTCGATGTGCGCGCTCAACTCGTTTTCGGCCATCTTGTCCAACACGTGTTTTCTGTTTTGCACAAACTTTGGAACACCACGTGGTGAACGTGGAGGGTGTCGCGTGTGAAAATGACAAAAAAGAAGAACCGCCGGCCATTTGTACACTCAGGAGACAGAAAGTCCCGGTTTTACTTGAACACCCATCGTACTTCATAACATCGTCAGGAGCAGCACTGCATCGAGCAAGAGTAAGAACAAGGCTTGAAAACCTGGTTTCTTTCCGAATTCTTCATTATTGGGGAGTGGGGGGGGGCAGCTTTGTTCTATTTAGTGGTCAAGAGCCCTCGGGGCACAGAATGCCTGACAGCAAGCAATGCACATGCGGCCCGCGTGTGTGAGGACTCTGGTTACCCTGATCTAAGCATTGCTTCATCTTCATCAAGAAATAAATAATGTACTCGAGGGCGCGTGGCACTTGTTTATCGTTATCTCCACATCTACTCAAGAACTTTATTTTTGACGTTGGCTGTGTAATCGCCACCGGCGGTATTCTGCTTTGTTCCAGTCTTCTACTGCCCTATACTCAATCCGATGTCAGTTTTCATACCATGGATTCATACAAATGGTTATTAGAAATCTACAATAAACATTGGAGATCAAGTTGTTATAGGCTGGAATTGAAGGAAGGGGTCGCACAATCACACCGCGTTATTGTTGTTTCGTTTCAAGCATATCTAAACTCGCTGATTGTTATGTAGTTTAGTTTTGGAGCACCTGATATTTTCCATGCATAACTATACTACTGAATAAAACAGACATCTGTCTACGTTTGTACGTCGCTCATAGCCACAGTCACTTCGCGGCGCTAAAACGCAATAAAAAAACCTGATGATAACAAGCTTCGTACGATGTATCCGACGCACTCTACATTCGTAGCTGTAAGGGAGGAAATACTTTCACCTGCTGGATCGCGTTACGGAAATGTTTCCTTTCCAGGCGGGATGCGATAGCACACCACCGAACGCATTTCAAAATTGACTCCCACAAAAAAGCTCATTGTGCTATAGAGCATTCTACATCATGTAATCTAACAGTTGTTCACGTTTGGATATTTTAACCATGGAATTCACCCTGCATGCACCATACCATGTCCAAACACTAACAACTGCTACAGAGCAGCATGTACTGTTTCCGTATAGCACTTATGGCTTGCGTCCTGTGATCGGAAACAGTGGTGTCTTTTTTCTGCTATAACCAGTAAACTACAGTAATTTAGAGTAAAGCTAGTTAGATTTACAGTAAAGTTAGATTTAGTAAAGATTAAAGATAAGAAAGATAAGTAAAGATAAGTAAAGATTTAGAAATACTGTGTCATATCATAAAGCACTATGGGAAATGGCAGTTTGAAAAACTGGAGAAGACTGTCATTAGAATGGGGGACATGTTCTACGGTGAAATTTTTTACAGTGTGTGCTGTACCACGTAATGCACTGCAGGCCTACTACAATATGGTAATGGTCTGAATACTGATTTGCTCAAAAAAGGAATGTGTGCGTTTCTTGTAATAATTTCCCCTTATGCAAAGTAGTAGAAAAATGTTTTCAGCCAATGGAGAGGGAGAGGACATTATTCTGGAGTCTCGTTGACCTACAATGTGTTGTGTGTGAAGGTCATTTTAAAGAGTGTAGGTGGTACAAGACTGTGTTCCCACATTCTTGGCAGTGTTGACTAATAACCATAATAAAGTAGAGGGTACATTTGTTGCTTCATATATTTGTGTCATGGCAAAGTATGTAGAGATACATCTGTCTCAACATGCAGGTGACAAAACTGCTTTTTATGCTTAAACTATGACAAATACTTGTCTGTTCAGCATCACTAACCATGTGCCGGCCTCCATGACATGTCTGTGACATTCCAAAGTGATTAACATGTCCCATAGATGTGTGCAATGCTGAAGATGACTGTGTACCTTCTATGGATTCTTGATTCAAGAAAAGCACTGTGTGATTTGCTAACAGCGCCTGGCTGTACCTCCACAATTCTACATAAAAATATGTAAAGTTTGCCGAAGGAAACATCATGAAGGTCCATAGCGAAAAACCCTGAGACGAGGGATAGGAAGGGACATACACAATGTCTCAAGATAGCGTGTTTATGTCCCTTCTTGTATCTCCTCTTCAGGTCTCGCCATCATGGACACTATCACCAGCTCGCTTGCTGTTGAACCGTTCTTTCAACGATAAGGGTCACTTTCATGGACTGGATGGCAGCCAACATGCTGTGCTGTCAATAAAAAGAATAATGGAAGAAGCTCAATATGATAATTAGGCTGTGCGTGGTCATTGCTTTCTGACAAATGGTGACTTAGAATTTCAGGACAGTGCCTGCAGTGGTAGTATTCTTGTGTTCTCACCCTGGACGCCCATTGTGTGTCATCAGTCACCTGTAATCTGCTAATATGCACATAGCTAAAACAAAGTATATTTGTATTTCTTTGAATACAGTTGGTACAGCACATTGTTTTTTTACATGTTCTTTGGAAAGTTTAAATAAAAGTTGAAAGGTTCGAAGGGTCCGCCGTACAGCCTGATAAAGTTGATAACATCAGTCGTGACCTGAATAATCTTGAACAATACGGAAGACGGAATAACCTTGAGATACACGGCATCCCGTACTCTCAGAACGAGAATCTGTCCGACATTCTTGATCAAATTGCAACAGTTCTTGAGGTAACTAAACCGGAAAAAAGTTCTATCGAGGCAATACATCGTCTTCCATCCAGACCCGGAAAGACACCTGTCATAATTGCCAGGTTCACTAACCGTGTGATCTGTGAGCAATGGCTCGCGCACAAATCTAAGCTTAGATCTAAGAAGGTCGATAACCTAGAGGTGTATATCGATGAAAACCTGACTGCAACCAACAGAAATCTTTTTTACAGAGCACGCATGCTTGGTAAACAACTTGTTTAAATTTGTCTGGCACAAACATGGCACGGTTTTCATGAGGAGGAGCGAGACAGATAAAATATTTAGGATCTATAGCGTGACAGATCTTGGAAATGTCCATTGATACATTTCCGTCTGTACTTGTCTTATTCATAACTAGTCTCATGACAAGCATGCAGGCATATCCAGGTTCCACATTCACAGTGCAGAATGCCCTTGTTTCTTTGAACGCAGTACAACATGCTGAATTTGTCTCGTGTATGCACCTAAATGCTCGTTCTCTGCGTAATAAACAACACGATCTCGACGCATTTTTATCACTTGGATTTAAGTTTTCTATTCTCATGTTCAGTGAAACTTGGTTCACTACAGAAGAGGAATGTTATAGATTACCTGGCTATTCCCATTTTCTCCTAAATCGACACGATAAACGTGGCGGTGGCCTTGAAATTCTCGTTGCGGAAAGCTTTCCAGAGATGACAGTTGTTCAGGAATTAACTTCCTCAACGCCAGATTGTGAATTGCTGACCATTAAGTGTATGCGCGTCTTATTTGTTGCTCTATACCGCCCGCCTTCAGGGAACACGCAAAGCTTCCTTGACTGCTTAGAAGGGTTATTGTCATACTGTGGTGACAATAAGATGAATGCTGTTACCTGTGGTGATCTGAATGTCAACCTTCTTGCAAATACAAGGAACTGTCGCAGACTTCTTAACTTGCTCCAAAGTTACGGATTCACAAACACAATCAACTCACCAACAAGAATAACGCAAAACACTGCTACACTACTTGACCTTGTAATAACTAACTGTGACCTGAATACAGCTACTGCTGGTACAATCACAGCTGACATAAGTGATCATTTTCCCGTTTTCTTGTCAGTCAAACTAAGGGGACTTCACCGCAAGATTAATCCCACGATTTCGAGAAAAGTGATAACGAACGCAGGCTTGATTAACTTTGAACACCACCTTGCCCAGACTGATTGGAGCAACGTATTTACGCAAGACGATCCAGACGCTGCTTTTGAAGCATTTTTATGCCGCTATAAAGAGGCGCATGAGCTATGTTTTCCTGTTAAAACATATAAGATGCACAAGCGTGCACGTAAACCTTGGATCCTTCCGATACACATACGTAAGATAAGGAAGCGTAATGCGCTTTATTCTCAGTTTCTTAAGCACCGCACTGAAGAGAACTGGAAGATATACAAGGACTTCCGTAATGGGCTGAATCGCGAACTACGTTCTAGTAAGCTAGCTTATATTAATGCGAAGCTCAACATTGAAAACAGAGGGTCGTTGTGGAAGAATCTGAATTCTTTACTAGAAAGGAGAAGCCCTCAGAATAACATCTCGTCCTTGGTCATCAATGGTCAGGAGCGCAGTGGTGCTGACCTGGCGAATGCATTTAATGACCATTCTGTTGGTGCTATACGCCACGGTAATAACCACAGTATGCCCATATTTTATGATGAATCCCCAACATTTTATTTATATATAATAATTATATATCTCTTATTTTTTTATACATAATAAACATATCCCCCCCCCCCAACGTCATCTTTGTTTCTCAGCCCCGCCGACGCGGTTGAAGTTTCCTCGATTATTATGTCCATGAAAAACAGTAATGCTCTAGATGCGTTTGGATTGGACATGAAGAGTACTAAACACGTTGCCAATATAATTGCCCCTATAGTGTTGCATATTATTAATATTAGCATCGCACATTCTACATTCCCTGATCAGATGAAAATTGCGCGCGTCATTCCCGTTTTCAAGAAAGGTGATCGCGCTATACTGTCAAACTACAGACCGATATCTATTCTTCCTCACTTTTCGAAGGTTTTTGAGCAAATTATCCATAATAGGTTGCTTAGCTACCTCGATAAACGCGCGATTATCTCGCAAAGACAATATGGCTTTAGACAAGGAAAATCCACGGAATTAGCCCTTTTACGGCAAAAGGATCTTATACTGAGCAACTTTCAAGCCAAGAAAATCAGCCTGGGTATTTACATTGATTTTGCAAAGGCCTTTGACAGCCTGAATCACTTCCTGCTCCTGGCCAAGTTAGGTCACTACGGTGTTCGTGGACAAAGATTTTTTTTCTTTCAGTCATACTTATTTAATCGCCGCCAATACGTTTACTTAGATGAAGCTAACATTTCAGCTACACTCCCCATTTATTCTGGAGTTCCTCAAGGCAGCATTTTAGGCCCCTTACTTTTCCTCCTGTTCATCAATGATATAATTACACTACATCCTGAAATTGTGCTTTATGCTGATGATGTGTCACTTTTGGTCAGTGGGTCATCTATCGATGCCTTGTTTCGAGATACAAATGATGTGCTTTCTAGTATAACCACTTGGGCATCTCACAACCAGCTAAATATTAATGTTCAGAAGACTGTCGGCGCTCTTTTTGCCCCTCGTGGCACTAACGTTACTCTCACTCATGATTTGTTTATCGGTAACTCAAAAATCCAGCTAGTTGACCACATTAAGATCTTGGGGGATATTTTCGATAACAGACTACTGTGGCATAATCACATCTCTTATGTTGCATCAAAAATTAGCAAAACTATCGGTTTACTCCAAAAGCATAAATACATGCTTCCAACCTGGAGCAAACGATTACTTTATCAAGCGCTTGTTCAGTCGCACTTAAACTACTGCAGCTTAGTATGGTGCACAGCTTCCAGAACCCTGCTCCAACAACTTCATCTTCTACAAAAAAGAGCTCTTCGTATCATCGAAGGGGTTGCTTTTGATGCATCGACTGAGCCACTTTTTCGTAAACACAATGTCCTACCAATTTTTCGTCAATATACATTTCGTCTTGCAATAGCTTACAAGCAGGCTCTGAGAAAACCAAGCGATCTTTCCATGCTAGCTCGTGTGCAAAAGATTACGAGGTGCTACACATTCCGCAATCCAGATATATTCCACGTTCCCTACTCTCGGTCTAACTATGGCTTACAGAGATTGGAGGTTGTCGTGCCACGTCTTCTTAACTATTTGCATCGTCTAAACATTGACATTGAACGGATTTCTTTCAGTGAGCTAAAGGTGATAATGTTTGATTTTGATGTTGTGCTTGTGTAACCTGCACTTATCTCAATTTTTGAGTATACAACAGTCATTGCCGTGGATTAATATTGTGTTCTCTTTTGCTTTTTTGGTGTGTTCTACTTGAGTTTCGTTTCCATGTCTTTTTCTCCGCTTTTGTACAAAATGTATTGTTCCTTTTTTACCCTAATCTTCTATTAGCCAAAAACCAACATGGCTTGTCTCCGGTTCTGTTCAGGTGCTGCTTCTGTAATCCGGGGACGAGGCTCCCCTCAAGCTTCCCTAAGCTTTTTTGCCTCGCCTCCGTCCATCTTGTGTATGGAAAAATAAATGAAATGAAATGAAATAAGGGCTCTCGACCTACATGCCGCGATGCGCTCTACGAGATAAACAACACACTACAAAACTACATCCCACACGTTTTGTTCGGGACAACTCTAATGAGCACTTTCATATAACCGACGAATGGTTCAACGAATGCAGTTCGAGTGGTCACGATACATTCCTACGTCGTTCATTGCAGTCGCGCTATGATGCTGCACAATATATGTATCTCGTGTAACAAGCCTGGCAATCGCACGATGTGCATGGGCAGAAATACGGCCTTCTTTCTTTGAAGACCAGTCCTCTGCAGGTATATGCCCAAACGATCACCAAGTCTCACGGTGTTGCTCAATCGCTCCCATTCCTGCACTTGTAGTAAAAGCAGCAAACGGGTTGACGTGAATGGCAGTTGAACGGTTGAACTGCGAAGTTCTCGAGCACACAATCACAATTTCACGCCGAAAATGATGTTGAGGTGAGTTCGCGGTTGTTGTTTCCATCGTTCAATAGTTCTCGGGATTACCTCGGACGAAACACTCATCGTAGCCGGCGGCCATAACTGGATTTCCTTACAAACGGGAGAAGACGTCAGGGAAGTCAGAGAAAGCCTCAGCTTTCATCCAATCAGACGCACGATTCTCTATCTACGTATATGGAGCAGGTTTATCCCATCTACGTCACAAAAATGGCTGCGCCCATGGCTTGTTTTGGTTTCTTTGATGAATTAATTTTCGTAATAGGAAGACAAAATTGAGAAACGAAGGTGCGTTTCGGGGGTAGTTGGTTGTGCTTGTTCTGAATATCACAACCGTTTCAACACATCGGGAAATCGGCGTAGCTGACCTTTAAGGGAAGTCCATTGTGGCACCCACGTTTTAGAGCTCTCATGGAAATGTGGGAGGCTGTCTAGTGTGGAACTTACAGGTCGTCGTTCTTAATATGATTCTAATTATCCATTTATTTGATTGTGAGAAAATAAAATGGGATAGCATGTGGAAACCTGGAAACTGTTAAAAAAGCACGTCATTTTCCTTGCATGCGTGGCTTGGCGTGGCCTGGCACTATCGAAGATTCTCGAAATTTAGTATTGAATCTTCCCAACTTCCCATTATTTTACGCAGACCTAGATGATCGGAGTAAGAAGGTAGATCAAAGGAGTCGTCGGCATTGATAGATTTAGACGAGTGCGGACGATTGAACCAAAGTGAAAGAAAACTGAAATTTCTTGCGCTCTTGAGCTGTTCACATTCATGCTTGTATAACGTATTGTTGATTACCGTTTGAGACTTTCATGTCAATGTACACATCACTGTGCTAGTACAAGAGTATTGAGCAGGCTCCTGTTGGCCGCTGTTGAAAGTTCTCACGGTTTACGTCGTATTTACGTCGTGATATGCACGTCATCTTTCGTAAATGCCAAAAACACGCGTCTATCCTGATTAAACATCCCACATTCATAGCCTTCGTCACAACAGCTGATCGCGCAACCAGACCACCGGCTGAGGATCACTTACGAACCCCATCGGCAGTTGGGTGGACTTGCGTAACGTAGCCGGTGCAGTACACATATGACAGCGCAAAGTCATCACTAGAGCGCGGATAAATATGCAATAAAGACTCCCATATACATATACATGGAACTATGCACTGAAAATCTTCCAAATATGCAGTAACAATCCTCAATATTTGCAATGTTTCTCATTGTTCATGGTTCGAAAGCCACCGCCAAATGCAAACATTTTTTCTTATTGAGTATTTTATTAGGGATAATACCGTAAAATAAAGCCGCCTTCGTTCCACAGCACACATGAAAGAATACTGGCGCAACAGATACAGGGTGTTTTATTTAGCCTTTACATATTTTTTATAAAAAAGCTATGTCAGCAGCATAGATGTGCGTTTTTGCAGTTGAGTTATACGGCCAGGCAGACATGCTCTCGAAGGAAGCGTGCCTACAAGATGACTAATTACCTAAAATGAATCAAGTAACTTGTTAATTGGGGGTTTGGGGCAAAAGCGAGATGGCAGATTGAGAGACCATCCTAATTGCAAGTCATTTCACGTTTCACGAATCCTGAAACATGCACGTCAGACGGCCACGTGATTTGGAGCGATGGAGATGATTGGAGTAGGTGCGGCACAGCTGGCCAGATAAATCCCCAAGCAGCACAATGTACCGAAAGTCGAGTGCAATAGGGGTGGACGGTATGTGTCTTATCAATGTTCTTTAGTTTCACCAGTTCGTTCAAGGTCTTCCACCTACCCGTCCACCCCTATTGCACTCGACTTTCAGTACATTGTGCTGCTTGGGTCGCTTTCCGGCCCAGATAAGCTTCCGTTGGCGAGAGTGATGCGCTCCTCAGGCGCGCTTACGGTTGCGGCTCATTTGCATATCGAAACAGTGGGATGGATATTTTTAACGCACGTGCGTGTTTCAGGATTTTTTTAAATATGGAATGGCGTTCAACGAGGATAGTCTCTCAATCTGCTATCTTCATTTTGCCCGAAATTCCCTAATTAAAGAGTCAATTAATGAATTTCAGGTAATTAGTAATCGTGTACTTACATACTCTCTTCCAAAGGATGTCCGCCTGGTTGTAGAACTCAACTCCAAAAAGGATTGATTGGTTGATTTTTAAAAGAAAAAAATGGAGATGGTAGTCTCGAGCCACTCGGGACTGGCTACTCCAGGACGCGTTATTAAGAAAAGAAAGGGAAATTACACAAAACTCGATGCTTTGCAACAGAATGGAAGCAGAATAAATGACATCGATGCTGCTCTCATAGTTTTCTTAAGAAAAAATATGTAAAGGCTAGAAAAAACACCTGTATAAATCATGGAGCTGAAGGCTTTGCGTTGGTGAATGATGAAATAGCGTAAACGCAGGCTAGGCGGTAGATGAAACCCATGCTCAGGCTTGTTTCGTCATGACTTTGCGTATGGCACTGCATCATGCCAAGTAAAATGCTTACGCCGCCCGTCTTCGCAAAGGTACTCAACACGATCCAGCGCAACAACGAGGACAATAAGGAATAGACAACCACATGCGCTGACTAACAACTGAAGTGCATTCTGTGAGCCGCAGGAAAAGAAAAAGGGAAAGTGAAGAAATGGGAGGGAAACGAAAGAGCACTTACTACACGGTCACGCGCTCGTAATAGGGAATTTCCCGTCCTTTAAGTTTAATGGATGGTGTACTGACACAACTATCTTGTCTGCTGTGGATCGTGAGAGCCTTGAATATCTCTCTGGTGCGTTGATCCCTCCACTCTAAACCCGGCACCCGATACGTACCGCATGAAAGTGGACCTGCACCTTGGCCAAGCGGTACACATGAGGTACAGTCCTCAGCCAGCATGTACAGTTCTCGACCACCGCGAAATTCAAGCGGCACAAGGGCTCCGACACGCATCCGTACCGGCTATGTACCTTCTAAGCGCCGTGTACCAGCGGTACCTCATGTACCGCGTGTTTCGGGCGCATGAGTACGAACGCCTTCTCACGATCTCCATGCGCTGCAAAAATATATCTCGTGATTCCGAATACCAGTCAATAAATACGCTTAGGCAGCAGTGCCGTAATAGCTCTGCACCGTCATTCTATCAAAAATGGGCAATAACTGGAAACCGTGACCGTGAGGGATCCCGCGTTTGGGAAGAATGCGTTTTCGTCCAACCGCTGGCAAATCAGTTTGTTTTGAACCGTCGGTGAGCGATGATGATCCTGCTGGGTCTTTGAAGAAACTCGCTCGTCCCTTTCAAGATTGGAGTCGTTTGAGGTGCGCATTATATCTATGAAGTAACTAGACGTCCGCACGAGACATTTTCATTCATTTTCAGTCATCTTCGCTTTTACTCAAAGTCGTCCTGATCACCGGCAGGCTGGAGACGACAACAGGGGGTGGAGACAACAAACTCTGGGTAATTCGATTTTAAATCGACCTAGGTCTGTCGGTGGCATTTTTTATTTCAGTGACAAAATATATCACACACGTAACATGAAAAACGGTTAGGAGCAACTAATATTTATTCGAACAAGAACTTTCGTGCAAGAGACTGCACTTCTTCAGGTTACAAAACTAAGTGCGACACGAGTATATATACCAAGTGAACAGATACAATAAAACAGGTTTCCAGAACTAAGTAAACACAAAACAACCAGACAGTAATACAATGCACCACGTGAGCAACCGTCACATAAGAATCAGGAAAGAGAAGGTGTACGGGTAAATGCGACATTCGGAGAATTGGGGTTCAAAAGATTTGTTGGTGAAAAAACGGGGGCACAGGAGGATGTCTAGCCGTGTACGAGGGGAACACAGCTTTTGTTGAACTGCGTGGGAAGGTACGGGTGACATTATGGGCTGAAGGGAAAATGGAGCTAAGAACGCTAAGAACAGAAGGTAAATGGAGTAGCTTAGCTGGATGATGGGTTGAACAACTGCAGAGGACCGCCATGAACGTTTAGTCCCCGTGGTTTTAAAGAAGAAAATTTAGAAATGAAGAAGGACTCGCGATTTCGGTCTGGAAAACTAGTCACCAACCTTTATAAGAAACCAACCGATAGACGCCAGTATCTTCATTTTAGTAGTTATTACCCGAATGTCCAGAAAAGAAATATTCCTTTTGGGCAGTTCACACGACTCAAGCGCATATGTTCCAATACCGACGATTTCCACAGACGCGCTCACGAAATGTCTGCTGATTTCAGGAAGCGTAACTATCCCAGCAATCTAGTTGAAAATGCTTTCACCAAATCATGCTCGAGAGTTACTTCTTTCCAGCCAACCTAACGAGGAACACAGAAATATTACTTTCGTGACCACCTGCAACAAAGCCCTTCGTAACACGAAAACTATTTTCCAGCGCCATCTTAACATTCTACACAGTGACGAAAAATTGAAGAACTATTTCCTTCTGCCCCCATTGTTACATTCCGCAGGTCAAGGAATATCCGGAATATCCTTACTTCTTCGCGTTTGCGCCGTACTACAACACCTGGTTCGGGTCCCTGCAACGGCACACGCTGCCAAATTTGTAATCTTATTTCTATCTGCACCTCGGTCTCCAGTACCATAAACAACTACACCTTTCAAATTAAACAATCTTTGCACTGTAACTCCTTTAACATTTGTTATCTAATAACATGTATGAAATGTAATGTTCAGTACATTGGTGAAACCTCCAACACCATGCGTCAGAGGTTTTACGGTCATAAATCCGACATTGTCAATAATCGCCCCACTCCCGTTGCTATACATTTTAATTTTCCCGGGCACGACATGGATACACACCTGTCCATTGCAATTCTGGAATCTGGCTACACCACCGATTGCAAACGCAAAAATCGCGAGTCCTTCTTCATTTCTAAATTTTCTTCTTTAAAACCACGGGGACTAAACGTTCATGGCGGTCCTCTGCAGTTGTTCAACCCATCATCCAGCTAAGCTACTCCATTTACCTTCTGTTCTTAGCATTCTTAGCTCCATTTTCCCTTCAGCCCATAAGGTCACCCGTACCTTCCCACGCAGTTCAACAAAAGCTGTGTTCCCCTCGTACACGGCTAGACATCCACCTGTGCCCCCGTTTTTTCACCACCAAATCTTTTGAACCCCAATTCTCCGAATGTCTCATTTACCCGTACACCTTCTCTTTCCTGATTCTTATGTGACGGTTGCTCACGTGATGCATTGTATTACTGTCTGGTTGTTTTGTGTTTACTTAGTTCTGGAAACTTGTTTTATTGTATCTGTTCACTTGGTATATATACTCGTGTCGCACTTAGTTGTGTAACCTGAAGAAGTGCAGTCTCTTGCACGAAAGTTCTTGTTCGAATAAATATTAGTTGCTCCTAACCGTTTTTCATGTTACGTGTGTGATTCCCTCTTCGCGGGCTCCTTGACAGTGTTTTATTTTTTTCCCCTTTTCGACAAAATATATGTTGGAAACTACCTTAGGTAAAGACGAAAGCAGGCACCCAGTGCTCCATGCGATCAACCAGTCCATAGATGGAGAGGGGGTAAGGCGGCGCCATCTTCGCGACTTCTTCTTTTTTTGTCGCGACTTTGCAGCCTTACTGACGCCAGTTCCTTCGCGTCACAACCCTGATATATGGCAGAGGAAAAGTATGTGTCCTCTAGTATACCTGTACGGTGTGCAAGCGATCACCCTTTAAAAGGACGCTAATGAAAAAAGTGCCAAAGTCAGCAGATAATGCAAAAATGGCACATATTTTAGCACTCCTACCTCCTCGACGGCAGGTCGGATATCCCTAAATAAAGTATATTTTTGATGCGCAATCTTTCCTCTATCGCGCAATATATATATATCACATATAGAACACATTTCTACCACGTTTAGTTGCCAAAAGAGATCTCAGTAAATTTAGGTGAGAGCAGAAAATTGCTGGCATACCCCAGCCGCTGCAGTGCTTATTCCAATACTTTTGCGGTTACTGAAAGGCCAACGGAACCCTAAATGCAGCTGTGATAATATGTTGCACTATTTTAGTAGGGTGAACGCAGCGAATTTTTCTCTGTGCCCAGGTCTCGCCATTACGGTCTTGCACTCCAACTCCAGTTTCGAGCGGCACGTCATCACGCGTCCCCCATTTCACAGGGCCTTCGTTCTCCCTGATCTAGCACTGATTCCCGCGACTGGCACTTATTTGTGGACATGTCTATGGCGGCATTCTTATATACGTACAACCTTTTTATAGGCCGTTGCGAGACCAACACATGGCGTCTGTCTATTATACCGCAGCGGCTGAGAGTGGAGCACTGACTGGCGATATGTAGCTTAGTATAGCGCTAAGTTTTGCAACAGTTTTATCAATACTGCCGAAAGCGCGCATTTTTTTACGTTCTGTACTGGGAAGCGCTACCAAGTGGCTCATTGCTGGAGGTGCCGTCTTTATTACAGACGCAAAAAGAAGTAAGAAAAAACTGTTCGGCTACATTGAATAGTACTCCACCAAGCGTCAATCGCTCCGGCATAATAGACAGACGCCATCTGTTGGTCTCGCAACGGCATATAAAAGGGTTGTACGTAAATAAGAATGTGACATAGATATGTTCACAAATAAGTGCCAGCTGCGGGAATCAGTGCTACATCAGGGAGAACGAAGGCCCTGTGAAATGGGAAACGCTCGATGGCGTGTCACTCGAAAGTGGAGTCGGAGTCCAAGGCCGCAACGGCGAGACCTGGGCAGAGAGTCGAACCGAACCCGAACCTGAACCGAAAACCGTTATTAACCGTTATTTTTGGCCGAACCGGAACTGAACCGAACCGAAAGAGTCGACGCCATCTTGGAGCTGAACCGGAACTAAACCGGTAAAAAAATACCGGTTTCCGGTTCAAATAACGGTTCACACGGAATTAAGTGCGAAAGTTTGGATGTTGTGCATGAACACAAAAACTATTTTTCGTATTTTTTCTCCATTTATTAGCTTCATAGACATCGTCTTTCTTGCCGAAAAAGTCGTGCCCTGCAACAATGATTTGGATCTTCTCGAGTCACGAAATAGCAGCAGATAGTAACTGAAAACTGCCAGGACTACTAACGTTTAAGACATACACATAAATATATATAAGAATTAAAGGTCAACAGGACATTAGGGACAGTTTTGGGTAGTAGTCATTAAGTGACATATTATAATAATATACTGGTCAGAGTCAGCTATACACAGGGTGTCCTGGCGCTGCATTTCAAGATCAGTCCGTTGCAACAAAACCTGTCAGTTTTTCTTTGACAGCTCTATGTCTTCGAGATCATCTCTACCGTTATCGCAAGTATCCTGTATATAAATACCAATACGCGGACCAACCGACGTATATGTCGTCGGCTGTGCGACCTTCGGTCTTTCAAATATTCTCCCCTTCGTTTTTTTCTTTTTCTTCTTCTGTTCTCTTGCACGTAAGGCATTGCGAAAGCAAACTACCTGAGCTCAGCTCTAGCACGTATTCGTGTATACAACGCTGCAGCATAATTCCCAACGTGTCCGCGTGTGAACTTACATAAGCCCCTTATACGCTAGCCACACTTAATGAAACGGAATGGCGGTAAGTTCACCTCCTCACCAACTATAATCTTGTGTGGCGTCGTTCTCTCCTGGGGGCTCAATCGCTTCATCGTCGTTACAGTCGTTATGAGCTAACGAGCAACGGGAAATTCAAAAAGGCGGCGGGAAATTCGAAAAGATGGGCACGTGACACATTGTGCGTGACGTATCCCACGCCCTTCACGTATCGCGCGAAGAGCGCCGTGCACGTGTTTTATCACGTGCCCTTCTCGACGAGTGCCCCGCCTCTCGTTAGCTCCTAACACGTGCAAGTGATTAAGCCCCCTGGCTTGTTGAAAGCAGGGGCGTGTTGCAAAAACGCAGTCATTCGGGACGATGGTTGCTCAGGAGGTGAAGTTACTGTCATTCCGTTTAAAGCATCAAGTTTGCCGCGTGCCTAGGGTACTAGAAACTAAAGCACCGGCCACACTCATGCATGGCATGGCACACTCAAACATCGGCAATTTCATCGGCAACTTTTAACTTTAGTGACATATCTCTCGGCAACGAAACGTGGTAGAAAGGTGTTCTATATATTGAACGATAAAGGAAAGATTGCGCATTAAAAATATACTTCATTAGGGGGGTATCCGACTCACCACCGGAGAAGGTAGGAGCGATAAAATATGCGCCATTTTTGCTATATCTGCTGAATTCGTCATTTTTTCATCAGCGTCCCTTTAAAGTGATTGTTTGCACTCCGTACAGGTATACTAAAAACTCGAAAAGCTCGACGTATTCAGACTTCTCCAAAGCAAAAAGAAGTGCCTGAAGTCTGACTTGCGGTAGTTTTGTTTTACATTTATTTGTTCATTTATTGTAATCCAATAATGCATGGACTTATTTTGCACTATATTCAAGTAATATGTAAATCGGTGTCCATTGTACTTTGTCTATGATGTTTTGCACGATGTTGTACGATGATACATATGTTGTGAGTATTTGGTTGTGTTTGATATATTATACTCGTATATTGCTGTACATATATTGTTTGATATAGACTGCACCGATTGCTGGTTCAGGCGCCACATCAGACACGGCCAGTAGTACTACTGATTAACTCTACAGCCAGGAAATGACGTCAAACACGAAATGACGTAATCAAGGACGTACGACGTCACTCCAGGCCGCAGCCGCTCCGCCCTCATATCAGTGAGGTCAGTGGATAAGATAGTGTATCCACCGATTAACTATCAGTGACATCACATAGTTAATCTTAGTGATATGATATCAATGATAAGACTAAACAATAATGACGTCATGTTGAAACAAACTAGGAATCGAACTTGGGTCCTTTAGGTTATCAGACGAGCAGCTCAATCCACTGGACCATGGGCTCTACATGTTTACTTGCGTCGCTAATCAGGATAGAATTGTGGGGGGTGGAGACGTCGTTTGATTTCTTTTACGCCAGGTGGCGTCATGGGGAGTTGAGTTCGTTCATCTAGAGATGGCAGCACTTCCAGCAAATTTACCGCCGTTCAACAGATGGCGCTACCGATAGATATAGCACTTGGTAACACTGGGGCGCTCAGGTTACATGCGACACGCACACGCACGATAACATAGCTCAGAAAACAATGGAAATCATGTATCGACAGTGTGAACAATGGGTTCCCAGGTTTCAATAACATGCGCCGCCAGGATAAGGTAACGGTTAACTCAGGTAAACAATGGGAACTCACGTGTCGATAGTGTTTGATAGGCACCTGGATGCACATTTAATGACACTTAATAACACGCAATGACGGTTAATAACAAGCAATGACATGTAATAACACGCAAATGACATGTAATAACGCGCAAATGACATTTAATAACACGCAATAACATCCGATGACATTTAATAGCATTTTCCGATCGGGTTGACGTCCCGATCAGTCCGTCACCTAGGTTGGTTGCCGCGTCAGAGCGCCAGGTAGGTTTCCGACCATGTGTAGCTTTGGTTTCGGTTTGAAATTCCCACCAAGCGCCCTCTAGTTTTCAAGCTTTGGCCGTCTGTAGTTTCAGTTTCGGTTTGAAAAAAAAAACAAATGGACGTCGGGGCCCGCCACCTAGGTTGGTTGCCGCGCTAGAGCGCCAGCTAGGTTGGTTTCTGACCATGTGTAGTTTTCGTTTCGGTTTGAAATTCCTAGGTTTTGAATGGTTGCAGAAGCCACCTTGTTTCAAGCTTTTGACCGTCTGTTTCGGTTTTGTTTCGGTTTCGGTTTCGGTTTGAAAAATGCATGGCGCGTGACAGCATGATTTTTTTTCCCCATGCCACTGTGATAAGTACACCCAAATAATGATGTATGTCGGAGACCAGACAACAGTGTATATATTCCTTTTTTATTTTAGCACATTATTTTTCTACTCTTTTATTTACTACCGAAGGATACCTTACCAGATTCTTGCTTGGCATCATCCTTGTACAAAAGCAATCTGGAAAACAAAGGAAAACGAAACATCCTGTGAATGCTTTTCTCAATCAGAACAAAGTCTGGGACGGCTAAGATCTTGATCGGGTGCCACGCAACAACAACAAGCAGCATTATCAAAGAGCCGGCTAACGTTTCCACTTTCCGATATGTCTCTCATACTGTGTCGTGCATTTGCGTTGGAGTACGGCCTTTGGACATGCCACACGCTAAAGTAAATAACCAGCTGACAATACCCTCAACAATCACTATAAAGTAGAGGTGTTCTATAGACATGCATTTCCAAACTCTTCACAGAGAAGAGGGTCGTCCATGGAGGTTCGTTCACAATCACCGGACTCAGTCTTCGACAGCTAGCTTATAAGACCCGTGATTTTTGTTTTATTTCAAGGGAAGGAGGGATCACGTGAATGCATCGTGGACAGCTTCTCCTTTCGCAGGAGCAGCATGTGAAATGCGATACCTCTTGCCGACACGCTCTTCTTTCTTCTTCTTTTTGTATGATAACACAAGCCGCGAAACACTGTGTCGGAGACACCCGTCTGGCTTTTTCCAAGCGCTCTTTGGGAACGCCAACCACACAAAAACATTATCGTCCTCGCAAGATGTATTTTCGACTGCCGCACAAAGTAAATAGAGTTATATATGTGACAGTTGAATGAAATCCGTGCTTGATAGTGTACGTCAATAAGACGATGTCGCTTTGTAGCAAGTTGCATGATCTCGAAGCGAGTGGAATACTCAAACGGTTTCACTCATTCTTACGTGACCGTTAGATTAGTAAAACGAAGGATGTACCTTGAAACGAAAGAAAAAATAGGAATCGACTATATGGAGCACGGAATACATTTCCTTTGGAGATTCCCAGATGACTTGATTTCGACGATTATTCGCTAATCGCTAGAACTTCAAACAGCACAATATTCGTCTCAACTTGAAATGGTTCCATAAAATGTGTCCTCTTGACTGCTGTTAAACTAATTTTAATAGGTCCTTTCGAGCAAGGTATGCTTTCTGATTAGGCGGAGGTATCCAGTTTGGCTCTCACATTTAACCATGACTTCTTCATTTTAATATCGAACACTTTTTCCTTGAAGTGCATGTAGCTTCTCGTAAGGAGAGCAAAATGGTATCAGCCGAAAATTGTCTAATGGTTCACGGCGCTTGATATGGTCATCGAGTTCAATGAATGTGGATACATGAGATGCTGAAACTCTCACAAAATGAATTTCTGCTCTTCAATCATCGTTGATCCAAACGATGCAAATCCTACCAGATATGAACACAAGGTGTCAAATAGAACTCTGTTAGCGTCCCGATATGTATGCGGCTGACATATGGGTGATAGTGAGTATAATAGGGAAAAAATGCTTAAACATATAACCAGACCGCGATCTGTAAATATATGATAGTCTACATTTCAGTAGGTTAGGTTTAGTAGGTTCTCCCCTCATCTCTATGTTGTCGATCTATAAGAAAGCATTCAATTAGGTCCAAATTACGATCTTTCAATTGATAGATTCGAAATGATAGCTTTCCAACTCAATGTCGAATAATTATGGATGATATAACATAAGGTATTGGTTGGCGTGCTTTATCCATCCTGGGGTGTGCTAGCTGTTCACTTCATCGATTTCTAATAGCATAGAATAATTGATTCCTTACACATACCTGCTTGCGAATCGTTCACATGTTGCTACATGTTGGTACCTATAGCTACATTTGATTATCACGAATATGGAATACTTAATTCTCTTGTGAGTGTCTGTATAGCTTGAAATGGGATAGTATCTATTCTTTACATGTGTTGTCTAGAATGTCTTATAGAAATGGTTTGCCCGCGTGTGGACATTGAGTCTATCCATCATGTCGCCCTGTTAATGTATGATTTCTATCGTTTCTTGCGTTAACTATTTACAATTATTGCTAAGATTGGTTGCAGGTGGATCTATCCCTGTCTCTCGAGAAAGGGATGGAGGTTACATATTTGAGTATCAGATGTCCTATAATTAAAAAAATGAATTTGATTTGATTGTCATCGTATGGATTGAAAACATCTTATTGAAGCTAAAAGCCGTGTCCCTGATGTAAAATAATTATCGCTAGCTTTGATTTCATTCTTCAGATAGAAACATAGTGGTGGTGGTTTGTCGTTTTCATAGACTGCTTGAGTCTCACTCCTCTGCCTCTGTCGATTTCTTGGTGACTGCCTAATATGTTGTGATAGGCTTGTTCTGGGCGGTCGGTTTCTATCATAAAGAATAGTTATTTCTAGCATTGATTTTTTATTTTTTTAGATATTAAGTTGTGGTATAGAAAATTCGGTGATTAATTTGCTGTACCTCTGGGATTGATTCCTCTGTCGTAGAATAATTACAGTTAGCTCTGATTTTATTCCCTAGATGTGACAAAAAAAGTGTGGTGTAGATAACAAAATATTTTTACTCGTGTTTTACTTGTGCTTACCGTCATGTCATACGATGCCAAATAAAGTTTAACTTGATACATTCGAATTGGTAACTGAGTCTTAATAGTTAGCCTGGATGACCTGATACAACATCGAATCGACATTGTAAGGAATGGGAGTATGCAACGTACATAACTCTACGATTTCTATAATATCTAGGGAATATAATCAGAACTAACAACAATTGCTCTATATCAACCCTCCCAGCAATAGGCCATCCATCCAAACGCTCACTTTTCTATGTCACAACTATTTTTAATATCTGAGAAGGAAAGTCAATGCTAGCACCAAGTATTCTTTATCATAGTAGCCGACCAGCTACAATCAATCTCTTGTAGCATATTATTTCAGTCATCAAGGAATCGACAGATGTGAGACTCAAGCGGTCTATCAAACGAAGAACAACCACCACTATGTTACTATCTGAGGAATAAAATCACAGCAAGGGATAATTGAGTCTCTGTATGCAATACGGGGATAAGTCGAAAATCCCAAACCGAGAAAACTGCGAGTGAATATTTGGTAAAGTAGTTACAGATAAGTTCCCTCGAATAACGCAAATGCAAAATGTGTAACATATATGCGTGTGTCTACTCTACATGCATGTCCCGTTAGCGTCCTTTCTGAGTGTGTGATTTAGCAGAGATTGAACAAATCCAGGAGCATGACATATCCCCTTTTTCTATATAACAAAGCACGCACAGGGCTTTCGTGCAGGAAAAGAACACTTTTCATGAGTCGGACTTTCATGGTGACGGCAGGATGTCCGAAGTTACCTTTGTGCAGTGGAGCAGCCTAGATCGTGATTATCGTGCTGCTAAACGAGCATAATCTTGAAAATAATGTTCTGTATGACCAGCAAAACATGACTTATTAGTATAGTGAGCACGTTTTCCGATTAAAACGCTCAGTAGCACTGCTGACACGGACGGAAGTCCAAGTTGATATCTGCACCCAAGCAAAATTTAAGCTTTAATATAAAGGGATATTAAGCTTATAATAGGGAAAATTTAACAAAAACACTAAAAGGGGATAATTTGACTTATCCCCTTATTGCACATAGAGGTTCAATCATTTTATGTGAAAAGCACAACCTTTAATTCCGAGAAGCGATTCTCAATCAACATGCTGGCAATTAACTATTATAGTATGTTGCTACTATTATCCGAAACGATCGACTGCACAACACAACACAGGATGGATAAAGCAGCATAAACAACATGCTGCATAATGTAAAACCCCGAGACTAGGGAACACGAAAGGACAGACACAACACGAAGTCGTTTCGTGGAGGTTACATATTTGAGTATCAGATGTCCTATAATAAAAAAAAAAGAATTTGATTTGATTGTCATCGTATGGCTTGAACCACTTATTGAAGCTAAAAGCCGTGTCCCTGATGTAAAATAATTATCGCTAGCTTTGATTTCATTCTTCAGATAGAAACATAGTGGTGGTGGTTTGTCGTTTTCATAGGCTGCTTGAGTCTCACTCCTCTGTCTCTGTCGATTTCTTGATGACTGCCTAATATGCTGTGATTGACTTGTTGTGGGTGGCCGGTTTTTTATCATAAATAATAATTATTGCTAGCATTGATTTTTGTATTTTTGAGATTTAAGAAATACTTGTGGTACAGAAAATTGAGTGATTGGTTCGCTGGACACATCTCTGGGAATTAATTCCTCTGTCGTAGAATAATTGCAGTTAGCTCTGATTTTATTCCCTAGATGTGATAAGCTGGAAAGGACCTATCAAAATTAGCTGAACACCAGTCAGGAGCGGACCCATTTTTAAGTTGAGACGAATATTGCGCTCTTTGAAGTTTTAGTGAATAATGGTCGAAATCAGGTCATCTGGGAAACTCCAAAGGAAATGTATTCCGCGCTTCATACAGTCGTAATTAACCGCGATGAAAATATATAACATGTTGTTTATGACAGTGAAAAAATGGCTAGGAAACAAGCGAGCTGGTGAAGATGGTGCATAATGTAAAACCCCGAGACTAGGGAACACGAAACGACTTCGTGTTGTGTCTGTCCTTTCGTGTTCCCTAGTCTCGGGGTTTTACATTATGCAGCATGTTGTTTATGCTGCTTTATCCATCCTGTGTTGTGTTGTGCAGTCGATCGTTTCGGATAATATTAGCAACATACTATAATAGTTAATTGCCAGCATGTTGATTGAGAATCGCTTCTCGGAATTAAAGGTTGTGCTTTTCACATAAAATGATTGAACCTCTATGTGCAATAAGGGGATATGTCAAATTATCCCCTTTTTGTGTTTTTGTTAAATTTTCTCTATTATAAGCTTAATATCCCTTTATATTAAAGCTTAAATTTTGCTTGGGTGCAGAAATCAACTTGGACTTCCGCTCGAAAAACATGTTCTTCCTACCTCACGTAACAGTGTCAGCAGTGCTACTGAGCGTTTTAATCGGAAAACGTGCTCACTATACTAATAAGTCATGTTTTGCTGCTCATACAGAACATTATTTTCAAGATTATGCTCGTTTAGCAGCACGATAATCACGATCTAGGCTGCTCCACTGCACAAAGGTAACTTCGGACATCCTGCCGTCACCATGAAAGTCCGACTCATGAAAAGTGTCTTTTTCCTGCACGAAAGCCCTGTGCGTGCTTTGTTATATAGAAAAAGGGGATATGTCATGCTCCTGGATTTGTTCAATCTCTGCTAAATCACACACTCAGAAAGGACGCTAACGGGACATGCATGTAGAGTAGACACACGCATATATGTTACACATTTTGCATTTGCGTTATTCGAGGGAACTTATCTGCAACTACTTTACCAAATATTCACTCGCAGTTTTCTCGGTTTGGGATTTTCGACTTATCCCCGTATTGCATACAGAGACTCAATTATCCCTTGCTGTGATTTTATTCCTCAGATAGTAACATAGTGGTGGTTGTTCTTCGTTTGATAGACCGCTTGAGTCTCACCTCTGTCGATTCCTTGATGACTGAAATAATATGCTACAAGAGATTGATTGTAGCTGGTCGGCTACTATGATAAAGAATACTTGGTGCTAGCATTGATTTTCCTTCTCAGATATTAAAAATAGTTGTGACATAGAAAAGTGAGCGTTTGGATGGATGGCCTATTGCTGGGAGGGTTGATATAGAACAATTGTTGTTAGTTCTGATTATATTCCCTAGATATTATAGAAATCGTAGAGTTATGTACGTTGCATACTCCCATTCCTTACAATGTCGATTCGATGTTGTATCAGGTCATCCAGGCTAACTATTAAGACTCAGTTACCAATTCGAATGTATCAAGTTAAACTTTATTTGGCATCGTATGACATGACGGTAAGCACAAGTAAAACACGAGTAAAAATATTTTGTTATCTACATCACACTTTTTTTGTCACATCTAGGGAATAAAATCAGAGCTAACTGTAATTATTCTACGACAGAGGAATCAATCCCCAGAGGTCCAGCAAATTAATCACTGAATTTTCTATACCACAACTTAATATCTAAAAAAATAAAAAATAAATGCTAGAAATAACTCTTTATGATAGAAACCGACCACCCAGAACAAGTCTATCACAACATATTAGGCAGTCACCAAGAAATCGACAGAGGCAGAGGAGTGAGACTCAAGCAGTCTATGAAAACGACAAACCACCACCACTATGTTTCTATCTGAAGAATGAAATCAAAGCTAGCGATAATTATTTTACATCAGGGACACGGCTTTTAGCTTCAATAAGATGTTTTCAATCCATACGATGACAATCAAATCAAATTCATTTTTTTAATTATAGGACATCTGACACTCAAATATGTAACCTCCATCCCTTTCTCGAGAGGCAGGGATAGATCCACCTGCAACCAATCTTAGCAATAATTGTAAATAGTTAACGCAAGAAACGATAGAAATCATACATTAACAGGGCGACATGATGGATAGACTCAATGTCCACACGCGGGCAAACCATTTCTATAAGACATTCTAGACAACACATGTAAAGAATAGATACTATCCCATTTCAAGCTATACAGACACTCACAAGAGAATTAAGTATTCCATATTCGTGATAATCAAATGTAGCTATATGTACCAACATGTAGCAACATGTGAACGATTCGCAAGCAGGTATGTGTAAGGAATCAATTATTCTATGCTATTAGAAATCGATGAAGTTAACAGCTAGCACACCCCAGGATGGATAAAGCACGCCAACCAATACCTTATGTTATATCATCCATAATTATTCGACATTGAGTTGGAAAGCTATCATTTCGAATCTATCAATTGAAAGATCGTAATTTGGACCTAATGGAATGCTTTCTTATAGATCGACAACATAGAGATGAGGGGAGAACCTACTAAACCTAACCTACTGAAATGTAGACTATCATATATTTACAGATCGCGGTCTGGTTATATGTTTAAGCATTTTTTCCCTATTATACTCACTATCACCCATATGTCAGCCGCATACATATCGGAACGCTAACAGAGTTCTATTTGACACCTTGTGTTCATATCTGGTAGGATTTGCATCGTTTGGACCAACGATGATTGAAGAGCAGAAATTCATTTTGTGAGAGTTTCAGCATCTCATGTATCCACATTCGTTGAACTCGATGACCATATCAAGCGCCGTGAACCATTAGACAATTTTCGGCTGATACCATTTTGCTCTCCTTACGAGAAGCTACATGCACATCAAGGAAAAAGTGTTCGATATTAAAATGAAGAAGTCATGGTTAAACGTGAGAGCCAAACTGGATACCTCCGCCTAATCAGAAAGCATACCTTGCTCGAAAGGACCTATTAAAATTAGTTTAACAGCAGTCAAGAGGGCACATTTTATGGAACCATTTCAAGTTGAGACGAATATTGTGCTGTTTGAAGTTCTAGCGATTAGCGAATAATCGTCGAAATCAAGTCATCTGGGAATCTCCAAAGGAAATGTATTCCGCGCTCCATATAGTCGATTCCTTTTTTTTCTTTCGTTTCAAGGTACATCCTTCGTTTTACTAATCTAACGGTCACGTAAGAATGAGTGAAACCGTTTGAGTATTCCACTCGCTTCGAGATCATGCAACTTGCTACAAAGCGACAGCGTCTTATTGACGTACACTATCAAGCACGGATTTCATTCAACTGTCACATATATAACTCTATTTACTTTGTGCGGCAGTCGAAAATACATCTTGCGAGGACGATAATGTTTTTGTGTGGTTGGCGTTCCCAAAGAGCGCTTGGAAAAAGCCAGACGGGTGTCTCCGACACAGTGTTTCGCGGCTTGTGTTATCATACAAAAAGAAGAAGAAAGAAGAGCGTTGCGGCAAGAGGTATCGCATTTCACATGCTGCTCCTGCGAAAGGAGAAGCTGTCCACGATGCATTCGCGTGATCCCTCCTTCCCTTGAAATAAAACAAAAATCACGGGTCTTATAAGCTAGCTGTCGAAGACTGAGTCCGGTGATTGTGAACGAACCTCCATGGACGACCCTCTTCTCTCTGTCCCGTTCCCAGTGCTAGTTCGTCATGCAAGATGTGAGTATACCCTCGCCCTTATGCCATTTTGGTTATTTTTATTTCGAAACCGTCACAGCTGGTAACCACAATACGCGGTCATGCGCTGTTTCTCGATTCGTTGTTTGCTGTTGTCACAATGAGCAACACAAGTTTGGAAATGCATGTCTATAGAACACCTCTACTTTATAGTGATTGTTGAGGGTATTGTCAGCGGGTTATTTACTTTAGCGTGTGGCATGTCCAAAGGCCGTACTCCAACGCAAATGCACGACACAGTATGAGAGACATATCGGAAAGTGGAAACGTTAGCCGACTCTTTGATAATGCTGCTTGTTGTTGTTGCGTGGCACCCGATCAAGATCTTAGCCGTCCCAGACTTTGTTCTGATTGAGAAAAGCATTCACAGGATGTTTCGTTTTCCTTTGTTTTCCAGATTGCTTTTTGAAACTACAGACGGCCAAAGCTTGAAAATTAGAGGGCGCTTGGTGGGAATTTCAAACCGAAACCAAAACTAAACATGGTCAGAAACCAACCTAGCTGGCGCTCTAGCGCGGCAACCAACCTAGGTGGCGGGCCCCGACGTCCATTTGTTTTTTCAAACCGAAACTGAAACTACAGACGGTCAAAGCTTGAAAACTAGAGGGCGCTTGGTGGGAATTTCAAACCGAAACCAAAACTACACATGGTCGGAAACCTACCTGGCGCTCTGACGCGGCAACCAACCTAGGTGACGGACTGATCGGGACGTCAACCCGATCGGAAAATGCTATTAAATGTCATCGGATGTTATTGCGTGTTATTAAATGTCATTTGCGCGTTATTACATGTCATTTGCGTGTTATTACATGCCATTGCTTGTTATTAACCGTCATTGCGTGTTATTAACCGTCATTGCGTGTTATTAAGTGTCATTAAATGTGCATCCAGCTGCCTATCAAACACTATCGACAGGTGAGTTCCCATTGTTTACCTGAGTTAACCGTTACCTTATCCTGGCGGCGCATGTTATTGAAACCTGGGAACCCATTGTTCACACTATCGATACATGATTTCCATTGTTTTCTGAGCTATCTTATCGTGCGTGTGCGTGTCGCATGTAACCTGAGCGCCCCATTGTTACCAAGTGCTATATCTATCGGTAGCGCCATCTGTTGAACGGCGGTAAATTTGCTGGAAGTGCTGCCATCTCTAGATGAACGAACTCAACTCCCCATGACGCCACCTGGCGTAAAAGAAATCAAACGACGTCTCCACCCCACACAATTCTATCCTGATTAGCGACGCAAGTAAACATGTAGAGCCCATGGTCCAGTGGCTTGAGTTGGTCGTCTGACAACCTAAAAGACCCAAGTTCGATTCCTAGTTTGTTTCACCATGACGTCATTATTGTTTAATCTTATCATTGATATCATATCACTAAGAATAACTATGTGATGTCACTGATAGTTAATTGGTGGATACACAATCTTATCCACTGACCTCACTGATATGAGGGCGGAGCGGCTGCGGCCTGGAGTGACGTCATACGTCCTTGATGACGTCATTTCCTGGTTGACGTCATTTCCTGGCTGTAGAGTTAATCAGTAGTACTACTAGTAGTAAAAAAGTAACTAGTAGTAGTAACTAGTAGTAAACTAGTAGTAAAAAATGAAAAAGTTTGAAGGCGAAAGAGAGAACAGTTCCAACTGGTTAGTAACACAGAGGCAGGAATTTTTTGAAATTTGAAAAGGCAGACAGGCAACCGGGAGGCTATATGCCTTCCGGTATCGAGGAGGTTTCTTCCACTGTATGGCGCTACCTTTTTGGTCAGTATAGGTAAAAACTCTTTAGTACGTCATCAAATATGCCTCCTCCAACCTGATAAAGTTCAGGAGCAGACTGGTGGTAGATGCTCTCGCTTGCCTCCACCAAAATGTGCTACGCAACATGGCGAGTTTGTTGTATACATTTACGAAGATGGATACTTAACCTGACAGGTCCAGTGCCGGAAATGTATGGAATGAAATCACCTATCTCATTTGCCAACTCGATTGTGAATTGTTGTCAATTCCTTCGCAGATACATATTTATAGTAAAGGTTTGTGAACGAATAAGATTTGGTTTGATTTGATTTGGGTTTTTCTGGCGCATTAGCTACTAAGGCCATAATGCGCCAAATAGTGCTGTAAGTTTTACCTAGGTAAAATTTGCGTGTTTACTAAAACAATGCTAAGTGCTGGGTTAGTAATTCAAATCACAGATCCTTTAAACACCCGGTATCTCTAAAAACATACGTATACCTTTTCAAAGAGTAGAAAACTTCCATCGCCCAGCAAAAGCGTTGGGTGCAGTGGTAAGAAGTTTCTATAGAATAAAACAAAATGGCGTTCACAAAGATGTGAATGAATAAGACATCACATCGTTCCTACCCTGAACTCTGATTGGTATCGATCGAAGAGGTGGAGTTCTGACGTCACCCACAAATTCGTTCTCGATGACATCGCAGCATGTGAAATGCATGCTGCATGTTCCGAGCAGGGAATAGAAACACATCTCGTTCGGCGACTGCATCGCTTGAGAAAGGTGTTCTCTTTCCAAACCATACTAAAAGAAACACGTCTAACGAAGGGACGAAGACAGGATCGCACACACAGAGCGCATTCCAAAGCCCAACATCAATGCCAAATAAGGATGAAAGGTCACATAGCTGTCGTTCATGCATTCCAGCTGACAAATTCCATTGTGTGGGTTATAGATGAGGTGACGAGCACCTTGCGCCAGATGAAGCCATGCTCGATAGGCATGGTTAATGGCATCAACAAGGTCCTTCCCCGATTCGTAGTAGCCTTCTGGAACTTCATACTTTACTGTTCGTGAATTATAGGTAACTATGTTAACCTTTCTTCCGTATCCACCTGGTATTTTAGCATCTTCACGGGTGAACCTCTGTCCAACTCTCCACAGTCGATTATCTTTTCAACTATACCAAGCTTAGTGGAAGAGTTGCACCGATTTGCAATCCATAGTTCAGAGGAAGTTGTATCTCATAATGACCGCTACCTCGTATTATTATTGCCTTGTACTGCAAATACTTCACTAACAATTGTCTCAGGGGCAAGAGCATGTTTTCACTAGCGTTGAACTTGACCTGCTCTGATATTTCAACCGTAGCACCAAAGAGAGTCGTTTGCGATATACTATTGGCTGTGCCGGTGACATTTTTAATCGCAAAAGGAATGTTGATTTATGTCAGAGCAGCCTCTCACTTACTCTTAAACTTCTTTGGATGGGCATTGACGTTGCCACAGCGAGAATAGCATGCTGTGGTTTCAAACCTAAAGCAAAGCCACAGATGACCAAAGCTTGTCTGGCTTGAAACTAGACGGCGGTGGCAACCACGCTTGGCAACCATTCAAAACCTAAGTGGCGGGCGAGGTTTTGGCGCGGATCCAGCGTTTGCGTCGAGCGGCGCGGCAATTTTAAACTGGTGATGCTGGTGATCGCCTGCTGTGACGTCAGTTGATCGATTTTTTAATTACAAATCTTATTAAATATCATTGCATGTTATTAAATGTTTTGGATGTTAATAAATGTCATTGCATGTTGTTAAATATTATTCAAATTTCTATTAAATGTCCCTCCCGGTAGCTATCGAACCCTATCGACACAATTCCCATTGTTACCTGGGTTATCCGATATATTATCGTGGCGGCGCATGTTATTGAAATCTGAGAGCCTATTGTTATCTACTCTCATATATAATAGTACTCAACTCTCTTTTGAGACATGTGGGGTGTCCTCCATGCGGACTTCTTGGAGCAAGGGTCAGGATTAATGCCCAGTAATACTCCATGTTGGTAAAGGATGGCGCGCGAAACGCAATTCTCATGAAATGGCCAGGGATATTGTTGGAAGAGTTATTCTTCTTCATGACAATACCCGGCTTCACTCGGCGAATTTGACGGTAGCAACCCTGACCGAAATGCGCTGGGGGGTTTCGCCTCATGCCCCATACGACCCAAATTTTGCCCTAAGAGATAACCATTTGTTTGGGCTCCTTAAAGAGCGCCTTGGAACAAAGAAAATCCACACAGATGAAGCCCTCCAGAACGATGTTCTGCAGTGCTACGACAGCAGTCCACTTTTTTTGCACGCCAAAGATTTGCCACAGCGATGGCAGTGTCTAGATGTGCACGGTGAATAGTTTGAAAAACTTACGTTGTTTAGTGCTTCCCAGATTTCCCAGTGTATTTAAGTAAATAAAGGACTCGGTCAACCTTGAATGATCTTTATACTAGCCGATAAAATCATTCAAAATCGATTAATAATACTGCGCATTGAATCCACATACGAGCTACCGTTGCACATTGACGAATGTACACATTTTTTCTCCAAACCTTTTCTGAAATTACGGAGCAAACTGCAGTGTCTTTCTGCGTGATCACTATACTTTAGTACTTGGAATTCGTTGCCATCTAACCTCTGTAACATATTACCTCCTTTTTCCACGAAAACTGCTTGTCTTCATGATTGATAACTTCGATGCCCTACCATATATTGTAATAACTGTATTTTTATCTGCTGTGTTGTGCGTCTCATCCTGATGTTTACTTCATTTGATTGAAGAATTGCTCAATGTCTTCTGTTGATAACAACATCAGGTCCCGAAGCTGGCTCTTTACTGTGAGATGTCTTTCTGTGTGTTTTATCTAAGTGCGTTATTTTGGGATTATTACACAAATGTCGCAGTTTACGGCACTGAAATTGCCCGCCTATCTTTCGATACTATTTTCGAGATAGTAATAGTTAATAGTAATATTTATTTGCAGATACTCCAAGCTGTGCGTCCCACGGTACACAAAATCCGCAAACGGTTTGACGAAGTACGCCAGCTAGAGTCAGAACTGACAAGCACGAAGAACAGTTTGATTTCGCTGATTGACCGAACAATCGACTTTCCAGAACGTGTGAGGGTCGGTCAGCAATACACTCATCTTGAGCATTCACTCGACGAAACTCACAAAACGTAAGTGTGACAGTATAGAAGGTGTCCGCGCTAACTGCGGATATATATTTTTTTTTCATGTATTGAAATGTTTGTTTCAATGACATGCTTGTTTCATACCAACGACAATATGTTATAAGTTGGCCGTCTTATGGCCGCACTAGCGACCTCGTGGAGCGTTGTCCTTTTGACTCACTCAATTTTAACTCACACAATAGTTTCGCGGCAGTGACGTCTGTAGCCTTTGGTGCGCTGACAACATTGCAGTTCTCTAAATAAGGATCAAGCCAATAAAGAGCCAAAGAAGGTCAGTTTCGATGTCATTTTGGTCCTCCGCCAGAAACGCGCTTTTCAGTTTCCTTACATACGAGGCAGAACAAGAGTTACACATACTTACATACACATAAGAGTTACTTACATACGAGGCAAGAGTTCCTCACATTTAAAGGGACGCCTTCGTCCCCCATCGATTCCGAAACGATGGCGGCATTTTATTCCAATGGTTGGTCTCTGACCATGCTACCGAAAACACCGTGCGATTTTCTAGCGTAGTGTTTTTGTTTTGCAATTTGATCAAATACACCGCAAGAGCAGACGCGGGAGTTGAGAGTACGGCGCAAGTCCCTCACTGGAAGAACGATAAACTACTTGCACGCCTTCGTCAAAGGTGAGCCGACGGAGCCGACCAAGCGACGGTCGTTTTGTAGTCGCGGAGCAGACGATCTCGGAAACAATCGTCTGCCATGCCATTCTTCTGCTTCGCGTATAAAAGTACAAATTACTATGATATTTTTCCCTCTGGCACTCCCGGCTGCAGAGTCGATGCTAACCTGTTAAAACTCGTTTATTTAATTTCTATGAACTTGCCAGGTGAGAAAATTCATCAAAGAAACGGTCGAACAATGTCAAACATTGCCGTGCTTATTTATTGCACACATATCCGGATGCGGGTGTCACTTTGAAGTGCCACGCCACCACAACATCACCACAAAGGTTACGTTATATCTATAACCTTTCAGCTGGAGGAATATGTGTACGAAATATCTCCCTCCAAAACTGTGCTGATTTTATGCAAACGAATTTATTACGAAGCGATCATGCCGCATCTGTGAAGCGATAGGCCACTGAAGGCAACGCTGAGTTGACATCACTCTGCACATTTTCCCATCCTTGCTTCTATTTTGGAAGAAAACAACCTCTTTCTAAAGCGTACTCGTTCCTATCCCGTCTGAATTGACACCAGAATGGTCGGTTCAATTATGTTGCATGAGTGGTTGCGGAAAGAGACCTCGCTACACGACAGAAACGGCAACTATACGTGCGGTGTCGTTTTGGTTTTGGCTTTGTTGAAACGCAACGAGAATGCAGCTTTCGAAGGAGACGATGCCGTGGTCACGACGCGGGCGACGTATGGCTCGCCCAAAATGCACGCGAAGGCTGTATTCGGTAACGAGGGGGTGGCTCGCGTTCGGTATGAGGTTCACCTATTTTTTATTTTTATTTTTTATAATCATTTCAAAGTCTTCCTTTACGGGCAGGAGAGGAAGCGAGCTCCTGGCGGTGCGACAAAAATGACCTCCAAATCTGACTTTTTTCAGGCTATATTGGCTTGATCTTTTTCTGATAATGGCAACAACATCAGCGCACCAAGGGCAACGGACGTCGCGAATACACTGAGACACCATCTTTCATCATTTAGAAAGTTCATAAATGAAAAATATTGAAGACAGGTCCCCAGAATGTTGCTAGCGCGACTTTATGAAGGCCCATGTAGCCTCTTCTTGTAATCAGATAATGAGTTTCCACATATTATAAAATTCTGTCATAGTTAGTACCGTAGATGGCTGTTGACAATGGTGAGTATCAACTGGGGAACTATTCTTGTTAAGTAATGAACGTGCATTTCCCTCACTTCACGCCCCACGCCACTTTCAGGGTGGAACATTTCGCTCGGCCCTCGTTTCTAGGAGCGACAACGTAAACATCCGTTTTCCGTGCTTCTTCCATTGCTACTGGTCGGCAATTGAACAGACGAAGCGGCGGCAACCTGCTACATGACAGTGGCCGAAACTATGAAGCCGCTGTGATTATTCTGTTCTACTGAAGCTTATCCTTGGAGTTTGCCCGATGTCAGTAGCAGAGGTGGGGAAATTACTTGTATTTTGTAATGCATTACCATTACTCATTACTTTTCGAAGTTAGTAATGCATTAGTAATGCCATTACGTTAACGAAGTAATGGCATTACTCTGGCATTACATTAACGTTTTAAGGCATAAGCCTCAAACGTGCCATGCATAAGTTTCCGTCCTTTATTTTTGTTTGTTTGTTTTTGTTATAGGCAATAGCCACCGGGGTATCCCACAAATCGGAGGCACTAATTCCCTGCAGAAACGAGGCTGATAGGCAAAAACTATAGATAAGATTTATTGCAGCGTAGTAGCAGTTGATGCTCAAAGTTGATGTCATCCGCTAGCCTTGCCCGCTTCGGCGACAGGACGTCTTTTACCATACTTTACACTCGTTCAGCGGAACTGGATGACGGAATTTTCATGTTGTATTGCACAAACTAGCTCGATATACGCACTAAATTCGTCCCACGAATGGGACAGGTCTTCACCCGCCGGCTCCATGATGCCTTTCACTATGCCCCCCCCCCCCCAGCTCTACAACCAATTATATGTCCTGGCAGAAAAACGACCTCTGACAGCACAAGAGACACTAACACGGTACCATACCAAAACATAGAATCACTAGTGGACTTGTCACTTGTTACCATAATAGAGGCTATGTTTATGTTTCGTTGATTCTCCTTTACCCTAAATGCGTACAGCAGAAAATCGGTCATACAATCATGTGGACACTTGTGACACACACCGCCGACTGTTGAACTCTGAATTTGATTGTCGAATTCCTCAGGCTGGGCCGTTCTCTTTTGTTGCCCTGAGCACATTGTTAAAGCTGGGTTGAAAAAAACCTGGATGTTTCCGAAAGTAATGAGTAGTGTAACCTTGCATTACTCAGTCGAAATGTAATGCATTACCCTTACTCATTACTTTCTGGCAAAATGTCATTCCTTACCGTTACTCATTACTTTGTAATGCATTACTCCCCACCTCTGGTCAGCAGTTAGGAAAATAAAGTACTCTTTGCGTTCAGTAGTATCATTACAACATAAGAAAAGTATGGTCTCATAAATATTAGCTGTCTATTACGGAACGAAACAATTATCAACATCCACCACTCTGTTTGCACTTCAGTTACATTTCATGAATGGTTACATGAATGGTATCTTTTTAACGAGAAAAGTAAGGCAGCGTTGAAGCGCAATTATATTAAAGTAATTGACAAGATCGCGTTGCCGTTCAGTGTTATAAAGTTTTATGTTCATTTTGAGGTTCTGCTACACGTCTGCACGTTGTGAGCATGAAAACATGGAAACGTCAATTAATTATCCGCTGAAATAACGATATTTCAGAAACCATTCTTGTTAGTTGTGCGCCTCAAATATTGATTTAAATTTGAGGACTGAAGCACCAGCTAGTAAACGTCTGCAGTACTAGTATTTCCTTCCTGTTATTTCTACAATCTTGCTCTGCTTGTACAGCTTTCGTAAGGCATTTGTATCAGCACGTTACACATATAACTAAATAGTAAGAATTTAAAGGTTCTGCATGCTTTTAATTATAAGATGCACGTTTCCGGTTCCAAACGGGTGACAATGGGCCTGTTGCACTAAAGTTTCCACCGACGACAGCAGCGCAAACTCCCTCCTTGTGTGCAGAGCACCCTTACTAGACGGTCGTGTCCGGTGGGTTCCCTGCCTTACCGCTGTACGTAGGAACGTCATATCTTTTGTGGAAATCATTGCGTCATGATGTTGCGGAGCCGCAATGTAGACTGCACATGGCTGGGTACGAACAAACCTCCAGCTACACGACCCCACAATTGGCACTACAAAGTACGGTTCGGATCGCCCCCAAATATCGTGCAACAAGCCTACATGACACTAATACATCCATTTGGGCCTGTTGATACAATTCCTTAGCGATCAAAGCGCTAAAAGAGACTAAGATTGTTGATTGCTTGGCAAAGCAACCAACAATTCAACAATCAATAAATTTAACCCCTTAAATTGTTGAAAGTGAGTGCTCTGTGTTGCGTCGTCTGTGTTCCTCTCTTTTAGCGACTTTATCGTCAAGGCCCATAGGGCGTTCTCGTGAGGCGGTAGGCCTGCTTAAACAACAATACAATTGCCCGCTTAAATATTCGAGCATTGGTTGCGTGCGTGTGACGTTTCCTCGCGTCTTCTTCATTTGGCGATCAGTGATAGCTTGCAGAAAAAGTAACGCACGCGTTACTTTGACGAGAATAGGGCCCCTGGGGGAATCATCCGTAAACTGTATGGCTTCTGTTCAGTTTCCGTTCCCTCCTCCGTATTACGCGAGCCCGACACTGTATAATCCTCTGCATGGAATCATACCGGGTAACAGCTGTGAACCCTTCGTATCCAAGTCTTGTACGCTACTGCACCCTAATGTGGATTTCGTTTTACTTTCAGGCTGTTATCCTTGACTTTAGAGCTCCAGCAAATCACGACTGACATTGCTAATGCTGATATTGAAAGGCCTAGAGAAGCAAGAAATATCGTGGACAAGTTTTCCAAAAAAGTGCAGTACAATACAGGAGGGGTACTTTCTGCTGGCTTTTCCGCGATTGCACGCGCAAATGAAACTATAAGAAGAATAGAAAGAAGGGAACGTTAATTTCGGAACGGTATGTTGGACGTCTGAGGAATCGCATGACACATTTTGAATCGGTATATGATATTGGTTTCAAATATGTGTGGTTTGAGTGCGAGGCATTAAACATTCGATGCACATGCTTGGAAATACTTAGTGCTGTCCTCTAAGATAAAGACCTGGTGCTGGGTGATGCTGCACAAGTTGTGCATCTTGAATATTCAAAGAAAAAAAGTAACTGTACTGTTTGGCACTGTGCCAAACGCGTATGAAATATAAAATGGGTTAGCATTGCGGCATAGGAAGGACTGTTGCAGGCTGTGACCGCACAAGATTTGCGTGCGGTGCAATAGCAAATCCGACCATATGTTGTCATGGGCCTTGTGCAGAAACTGGTGTTGTCTCTAAACGCGTTTACTTCCTGTCATGGTCACTGGACTCTTTCATGCGCGTTTCTAAGCATCTGACTGTGAGAGTAATGGCGGCGCAGTTTGCTGCACGCAGTTTCCTTGGATTCTCAGCCGCACGCTGGTTACTTTCCGGATCGTTGGCCAACGCGTCTCCACCTCCCACAGTAATGGCGGCACATGTGTTATCTGTATAGCTGTGCGAATACTCCGCAGAATGCTGCCAACGCTGTAATTTCGCGGCGTCTGTGCAGTAGGACGACGTGGACGACAACACGCGAGGTGTACTGTGCAGGCATAGCCAGCGCGCTCGCCGGAACGTGTCTTCTGGGCCGAGGCGGCACGATGTCCCAGTAGGAGAGGGCGCGTCGCTAAAGTGAGCGGGTCCTTCTCCGCCTCAGGTACGAAGTAAGAAGGATGGGGAGCAAAACTTCACCATCTCCCGCGACCAGTGCAGTACAAAGGGTTAAACATATTCCAAAGGCAGGGAACACCGTCCTTTGCCGGAGTTGCCTTGGCCCAGCTCGTCCCGGAAGGCCGGGAAAAGGCACACCACCACTACAACGATAAAAAAAAAAAAATATCGATCCATTGGTGGATCCGAGGGAAATCCGTGAGCATTAAAACTTGAAAACCATTTTGGAACTCCCCTTCAAAACGCTACGGAACCCGTCACACGACCCTACACAACGCTAACGCAAGGCAGCATCCGCAGGCAAACGAGCCTTTCGGGCTTGCTCCATCTTCTTTGTATGAGTTAAGATATACCAGCCATGCTTGCTCAGAGACTTGCTCCTATTCAGCTTGGCGGCGCCGTCTCGCAGCCTCAGCCTTCTTTTGTCGCCGGTCCCCCCGCAGCTTTCATAGTCTATGGCGAGCCCACGCACACACATCTGAAACTGTCGACCACCACAGCTGCACCTGCCACGCCGCCACCGCGTCGGGATATCTACGTGCCCTCTGGTCCTCTCCCCTCTGAGCGCCTCTCTCCACTTCCGTGGCTACAGACACAACATGCCAACATGCCGCGATTCTTACCTAGCGAGGACTCTAATGCTAACGCATTAAAAACAGCATAAAACTTCACATTTGAGAACCAGTGCTGGTTCCATCAACAGAAAGAAGTAACAAGGCTGGCCCACCTATTTGCCCAGTGCAAAACCAGCGAAAGCCGCTGGCTTTGCACTGGGCTTTCAGTGGCGAGTTTCTCACCCTGACGGAAGGACATCACGTTCCACGTGACCTTCTGACACTACCCGCTCAAACTTTGCCCACCTGCGCACTGCTGAAGAGGCCCAAGAAGGCCGAAACAGCTGTCCAGTGCTGACGTGGTGACGTTTGGGACGTGTAAACACTATTTATCTATTACTGGTATATGCAGATTTTTTGTTTTTTGTTGCGTGAGAGTACCTGTAAGTTCGATTTCGTAGCGAGATCAAAATTTAACATGCAACGAAATTATGCCGAATTTCATGACGCGATAACTGGATGAATAATAAACATATGGCAACTAAGTGGCCAAATCCAAATATTACACGAGTAAAATTCTAGCTAACAATGCTGTTGCGGCTGCTGACGCAATCTGTGGGTGTGGCGGGCGCCTGCCAGAGAGACCAGGAAGCCAGGTGAGCCAGGACTCCGATCGAGGTGTCGTTGGAAAACACTTGAGAGGTTCTACTTGAACGTTAAGCGATACCAGCTTCAACAACAATAACCAAAATTCTGTAAATCTGCACGCACAGGGAGCATCCATGATATGATTCCAAATTTATCGCAGGCGTTCAAAAATCACAACGTCCTATGAACACCTCTGGAACGACTTATGTTTTATCAGTGAATTCTGCATTACAACAGTGAATGGCTATCAGTCTGTTGCGTGGCATCACCTATGCCCTATCATGGACAATCGTGTGCATGATAGCCTTCATAGGTCACTCGACAAAAAAGTTTAACGGAACGGATTCGACAAAGAATTGGACAACACTGTGTCTGTGAAATGAAATTTTAGTACAAAATACATCTTTCAGAACAGAAATTTCTCTCCAGATACCGTTTCATGTATTCTATCTTGAAAACAAAAGGGTACTTTCCCAGCAAACCACCAATGCCCCCAAAATGTGAGAGGGAGAGAGAGATACATGATGACGATGATATAGGGATGCCTTCCGCTCACTGAGCAGAATGCTACCCCATTGCTATTGGGGAAAAATGAGAGGATGGTGATGAGGATGATGCTGACGACGCTGACGGGGTCTTAGAGGGAGTCGATCAGGCCGGTAGTTTCCAGGAATTTGATGCAGGGTCGCAAGACGGACATCTGCTTTCGTGTGTCCCATGGTCCCAAAATAAGTCTGAGGTCAAGGGGTCGGCTGTCAATCCGCGCAAAGTCGTTTGCCAACAAGTGAGGCTCCCTCCTATAAGTGGCACATGCGACCATCACATGGTCCGCGGTCGCTGGCACACCACACACCGGGCACAAGGGGCTACTGGCACACCCTATCTGGTAACGGTAGTACGGAGTAAAGGCAACATTCAGCCCTAAGCGATGTAGGAGGGACTTAATGACGCGCGGTAAAGATGTCGGTAAGCGACACGAGAATGTTGGGTCCACAATTCCCAGTATAGTGCTGACAGGGATATCGCGACGCCATTGTTCGACGGATGAGGAGGCAGCCCAGTCACGAAGAAGGAACCGTCTGTCCCCCCTTGGGAGTACAATCAGGGCGCACTTGCCCTGGTGGTGAGCGGCCGCTGCCGCAGCGTCGGCAACGTGGTTGCCAGAGATTCCGCAATGACCCGGAATCCATGGAAAAGCGATGGTGTGGTAGTGGGCAGTTATGCACTTCAGTAGGCGTAGAATATTTATCACAAGTGTTGCCATTGAGCCGCGGAGACCTGAGGTTCGTGGCTGCCTGTAGAACGCCGCCCTGTCAGTCTTCGTTGTCTTGCACTGTGCATTGTAGGAGCTGTGTGGTGTGCCGTTCTCCTGTCCTTGTGTTTTGCTCCTAGTTCCATATCCTTGCATTGTGGTCATGTTTAGTCCAAACGAATATACTCCTCACCACCTTGCATAGTAATGAAAAGTTCAGCTTCAACCACAACAGACAAGAAAACACAGAACAAATCTACATATAACAAGAAAGCAATAAATATATACCAAATGCATACAAAAAATAATTCTAGTATTCCGCGAATGGTGGCTCCAAAGGCAAAATTGCGGCCGGGAGTGGGGGAAAGTCTATGTATTTTGCCAGGGAAAGTTAACCAGAAACGGCTTGCTGTTCCCTGTTTCCGAGGTACATATAACCTTACCTTTATTCTTGCCTGTGGTTTTCATTGTGTCATGTGGTTGCAGTTGTATGCACTTGTGATGTTCTGACTCGTCAAGCAAGGGCCATGAGACAGGCTGCACCAAAGGCGGTTCAATCGTAGACCAATTCTTAAAGCTTACGTTTGTCCCATTGCAGTCGCATCTTTTTTATTACTTACGACGCTCCTTAGGTACTGACTGGGGAAGGCACCGCACCACGGTGTGAAATCAGGCCCTGCAGATGCAAACGGTCGACCAGCGGCATGGACGAGTGGGTTAAGGATATATATACGTGAGCACCATCATTGCGACACTATCAATTCCCCACAGCCAATATTATCATATAGTGGGGTTTTAATTTCAATTAAGTGACAAGTTCTGAGAGGTGTAAGTGTTTATTGTGCACAACAGAGACCCTGGAAGACGATGGGCCACATAGAGTGACGATATGAACACAAGAGGAATTAAAATCTATATCAAAGGACACCACATTTAGTTAAAGATGATGTTCTTAATCAATACAATTATAATCAAAATTACAAGTTTTAGTACAAAAAGTCTGATATTCCTATAAATGCTCACTATTATTGTGACAACTTCCAATATTACCGTGTAGTGGGGACTTTCTTATTAAGTGTTGTAATGAATTTTGAGCACAGCAGGGAAGTTCAGTTGCATATGTTTTGTTCTAACATGACACAACTTTTGATTAATTAGTTACTTATTAAATAAACAGTGCAGACTTCAGGCAATAATTAGAATCAGAAACAACAGAACACAAACAATAGCCAGCACTAATAGAGAGCCAAACCGGCGCATCCCCCAACACGGAAACAACAGATACATGTAGGGAAATAATAGCAAACCAATATATCAAAACAAGAAACATTACAAATGTAATAATTCAAACTTACTGGCACAAACTTTAGGCCGAAGAACAGAGGAAAAGAATCAATAGCTAGCAAAAAGCTAAGAACAGACAACGATATCAGAACGAACCGGTTTCTTCAAGCGGCGTTTTCTCCAACAACAGAGGAAAATAGTCTATCATTGAAGCACTATAAAATCATCCTCGCAACCTAATCTAGTCGAACAATATGAAATACAATTTTCATTCTAACAGGCAATACAAACTTTCCTTTGTTTTATGAATCCACTGGAGGTATCGAACACACAGAAAATAGACACGGTACGATGAGAAAAACCAGGGCATCTATCTCCCGCTTTTTTCCTACTTGAGCCCGGGTGGGGGTCACTCTCTCTCTCTCTTTCACAGGCCTTGAAACAGGCATAATTTTCAAGACCGGTTGCCAGCCAAATAGATGCTAGCATTATTCAATTCTCAAGAACACAACAAGAATTCTATCAAAACAACCAGTAGCCAGCAAAAACTAAGAACAGACATCAATGTCAGAGCAAATCGATTTTAGACAAACATTTTCTAAGCAAGCGCAAAATATTATGCTAACATCAGCGAAACAATACTCAAACCAAATTAGAAACATTACAAATTTAATAATTAATAAATACAAACTGACTAGCGCAAAGGTAAGAAAATAATTCGATTCTGAAGAACAGAGGAAAGCAATCAATAGTTTGCACTAATAGAGAACAGTCAACAATATCAGATCGAACCGGTGTTCTCTAAGCGGCGTTTTCTCCAACACGTAAACAGATGCATGTCCACTGAAGCACCATAAAATCCTTTCCTGACATTTCCTTTCTTTTTTCTTAATAAACATATCTCCCCCCCCCCCCCCATTCTGACAATCTAAGCTAGGCGAACACGGGGCGATTCCATCTCAATCCAGGCAAGGCTGTCCACTTGGGATCTTCGATATTAGTCATTATTTGTTATCTGAAAGCATATCGTGTGTCCAGTCTTTGAGTCCTAGGTGCAGCTGTTGTGAAAGAAAAACATGTCAACCCGCGTGAACAACAGCGCGTGCCCAAACTGATCTGCCTGCACTTTGAGAGCACCTCAGTCACCCCGTATAGAAGCCCGACAGTCAATTTTTTCCACACATTCTATGCACAACAGACTGTTATTTTACACACAAAATTATTACAGCTTGTGCGTACTTCGTATTACAAATTATTGCAAAAATGCTATCTATTGCGATTTCTCTCAATGTTTGCAGTCGGTTTACAAATAAAGTACACACCTCGAACAAACAAATTTGACACACAAAAAAGCTTATTTCTTGTTCTTGTTAGCGATGTATTTTGTTTACTTATTAACTCTCCCGGAGAGGTGTAATATGCGATCGAATAGACCATGCTTCGGAAAAATGCACCATATTCGTAAGCCTGTGGTTCAGAAACCCCTGCTCCGATTTTGACTAAACGATCTTACTTGTGCAGTAGCACGTTACCTTTCCAATTGTACCACTTTTCTGCAGGCTAAGAATGTATAACCGCACTTACAAAATGAAAAACGACTACCAGTACCGTGGGTAATTCCGCTCCCGCTGCTGCGTAAGGTGCATCGCAAAAACACGTGGTGCGCGTTTCGCAACACGATATTTTCATTCTTCTTGGAGTGGCAAAGAAGGGACTTCTGTTATTTACAGTGTTACCGGCCTGCTTTTATACGCTAAGGAGTCGACACCGGTCATGCGAGACATACAATGACATCCAATGTCACACAAGAAAAGTGCGCCTTTATTCACCGAACGACATTTCCGTGAAAGAAACACAAGCGTATGCATACAGTACACACATGAAAATGTATATGAAATATGCGTATAAAGAAACGAGAACAGACACGCGGACGAGTGATGTCCATTGAGTTGCAGTTCGGGTGCCTACTGGCAGAAGTGGCAAACAAAGTATTTCACATTCAGTGTTGTCCATCTAAGCATGACCAGAACACACGTCAATGTGACGAAATAATGGCCACAGCTGTTTTTGCCATCAGAACTTTGGGGCCGGAATCACGGTCAAATTTCTTGCACCAGACATGCGATGAGCGAATTCCCTGAACTGCCTCTACCTTATTCCATTACTCTTCTTTGGTTTCCCGAAAATCCTTGACTTCACTGGCCGGGAGGTGCAACAGAACAGTCGAATGGCCTTTTTCTGTTAATACGCGGACGAAGACTGCGGGGCTTGAATTGCGTCAACAACTGGGCAGCGCATGTTGTGCAACGCAGCAGTGTACTTCAAAGAGCCACCAGCACCATCGCACGCGTTTTTTTCCGTGCCCAGTTGCAGAGAAGAGCCACTTCAGCAAGATTTTTTTTTAAACTCATGAAACTGAAATCAATTTTTAAAATGTGCTGCAGCACCATCGGATACGTAGATAACATGAGAGAACAGAGATAGAGCATGCTCCAGAAGCCCAGTTATTTTTTTCCAATGCAAGCAGCGCATGTGCTGTACCGTGGGTCATGTCCTCGCTCACCGTGGCGCAGCTCCTCATCGCCAACATCGTTGTAACGACGCACGTGAATATGGAAAGTTAGTCTTTTTTCCGTAGTGCCGTGCACTTCGCTAGAAAAAGTAGCCGTCCAGTTTTCTGCGAAGTCAAAATGTAGAACTCCTTGCTGCTGCGGAAAAGATTTCTGCTGCTGCCGTTGCTGCGAAAAAGATTTATCGATCCTGATGGCGTTCCTCTGGACATTGTGTATATGTGCATGATTAATGTAAAGTGCAGTCAACTTCCTTACTTCTTTTAGAAGTGTTGCCACTTTCAATGACTTCGTAATCAGATCTCCGTTGTCCCAACAACCAAATGTAACTTCGTCGTCTCGCTGGATTCGCAGCTTTTGTAAGTTAAAGGGACGGTCTCGTACAGATCGAGCGATTCCGAAACTTAGCTGAAATTATATTCAAGAGTGCTACAGAAACACAGTCGCGAAGTTTCAACCAGAACAACGAAGTGGTTTTCGAGAAATTTGAAGGAATATGCCGTGACAGCAGACGACGGAAGTCGCAGCTGGATTCAACTCCCTCTCATGCAACGTCAAATGTGACGTGGTTATGGTATTTATGGTGGCAGGTCGCCCATTGGGCGACCGATTCGCAATGCACAATACAGTCGAGGGTGTATGCGCTTTGCGCTTGGAAGTTGTCACGCGCGACGTCGTAATGTCTGATAGCAAATTTAGCGATAGTGACGGGTCCCTGTCACTAAGCGGTGAAGATGAGCTCATCGGCGCCGATCGATTGAAGAACCGGGGACGTCGATGAACCTTTAGCTACTGACCCTTTGCCACAACAACGTGGTTGGCCAGTGAAAGTAGTTAATGATCCGGAATCGATTGACGGGTAAGACTCATCCATATAAAAGCGCACTTTTTTGCGTATATATGTTCCGCCTGATCGTGACACCATTCTAAATTGTACAAACATTGCAGGTGTGTGTGTAGCCACTGCTCGCCAATACCAGCATGTGTTGTGCGCACAATCCGAAACCTGTTTCGATCCGTCACGTACACATGGTGTTGTATTCTCCTGAAAGGTGTTGTAAGGTTTGTTTTTGTTGCGCAGCTTTTTATTTGCATATAAAAATGTGTGTTTCATGGTACGTTATGCAAAATTTCAGATTTGGGCATTTCGTCATATGTATCAGAACTTGGATAGACTGCTGAAGAAAGCTGCTCTCTCTATCCATTCCCGCAAGCGGCAGGAGGTTATCAACGTGATAAGTGAAGGCTTTGCATTCATGTCATTACACCTGGAGCAAATGACAGAATCAAGGATAAGCTGATCTACGTCAACGTCTTCAATTACCCCTGGCCTATGAAAAAAAAGCCCTATTCAGGACCATCCAACATATCTGCATCAATTAAGACCATGCTTCTGCATCGAATAAGCCCTTATAATCATTGATGATTATAATATTTCATATCAAAAATACCTAGACGTGCATTACGAATGTGCAAGATGGAACAGCCGTATTTTTGCTAATGTTATGGTGGTGTGTTCATGAGCCCATACGGGCTCAGATTTTGATTGTGTCAGGGGTTGCACACTAAGATGTCCAGCACGTTGAATATAAAAGATTTGGAAATGTTTAAAAAATCTGAAAAATACCTAGACGTGCATGACAAATTTGTAAGATGGAACAGCGGTTTGCAACTTGTTTACATGTCGTCTGGCTTATTGTTGCTCATGTTACACCGGTGTGTTCATGAGCCCATACTGGCTCAGATTTTGATTGTGTCAGGGGTTGCACACTAAGATGTCAGCACGTTGAATATAAAAGATTTGGAAATGTTTAAAAAATATGAAAAATACCTAGACGTGCATGACAAATTTGTAAGATGGAACAGCGGTTTGCAACTTCTTTACATGTCGTCTGGCTTATTGTTGCTCATGTTACACCGGTGTGTTCATGAGCCCATACTGGCTCAGATTTTGATTGTGTCAGGGGTTGCACACTAAGATGTCCAGCACATTGAATATAAAAGATTTGGAAATGTTTAAAAAATATGAAAAATACCTAGACGTGCATGACAAATTTGTAAGATGGAACAGTGGTTTGCAACTTGTCGACATGTCGTCAGTCTTATTTTTGCTCATGTTACACCGGTGTGTTCATGAGCCCATACTGGCTCACATTTTGATTCGATATCAGGGGTTGCAGAATAACATGTCCAGCACGTTGAATATAAAGGTTGCAGAAGCTGAGTGTTTATGTAGTCATCTTTTATTGTCCCTTATTGTAATGTACGTCCACAGCACTGACCAATTGTGTTAAAATTGGGTTGTTGGTATCGGGTAGTCATAATGATGTTCAAGCAGCAAGCTCTGAGCAACCTGTCGTCCTGTCCTGTCAAGAAGGTTGTCTTGTCTTTTGCTGCTTGAACATCATATAATCACAACACTGATTTGTGGATATAACTTACATTGTTATATTATGCAATACTTTTCTCACATCAGCAATGTGCAGGGAAAAATTAAATAGAGCTGTGAAGCCTGCGAATTGGAGTTGTTATATTTGTGACCCATTAACAGGTGTTGATTCTGGCACAGGAAGGAGTGCCACTCTCATCAGTTAGTGTCAGCTACTGAAGGGGTACAAGACAACATTATTGATCATAGTTTGGCGATGTACTGCTCCGGTAGGGATAATACCTTAGAGAGGCTATATGCAAAACAAACTGATGTAGCCTGCTGCATCAAGCACTTCCTTCTCGCAATACTACCGAGGTACGCGGGACTGCCGTTTCGTGCGGTGCCAACAATTTCTGTACACATCACTTTTGGCTATTATCAACAAAGTAATACCTACATTTCAATACTGCGCGTATCCAGTTCTTTGGACACCGTTGCCGCTAACAGTTGACTGCGTGACGGTCGACATCTTTTAGTTTGAGCTGCGTCCGGCGCCGTCCCATACATATATCGTGATCGCAGAACGTCTCTTACCTCAAATGCATCGTGAACGAAACGTGCGGAGTACACGCACGCGTGTGACAATCAGACCTTTTGTTGAAGATGCTTCGAGTATGTGACTCCCAACAGGTGCTTTTCTATATCCACTTTCGTCACATTGTCGTCGACAAAAGAGTTGTTATACACCCGGGTTACGTTTCCACCACTTCCATACGGAATATTCTTTTCGCAGGTAAGACGAACTAGAAGTGCTCAAAATACCGAACGATACGAGACAAGTTCGTAAATAAGCATCAACTGCCTTTATTAGGTGGAGTCAGCCACGTAAACTCCCGCTCGAAATGAAGATGCGAGACGTACTGACATTGTTGTTCGGCCACATTTTACAATACGCGTCTTTCGTTTGACCAGACCACATGCAGCAAATTTATTGCCGTCGCCGTGATCCTCGAGCACCTTTTGGAAGTCGTCTGCTCTCACCGCTGCAAAAAGGCGCGAGAGCACACGATTTGTTCATCCAATAGGCGGTCTGACATCGTAGCGGATATCGCTGTTGCCAACAGAAATCGCAATGTGCTGGCGCTGTTCTTATCAACTTAATTCGTTTATTTAATAACCGTGACGATTCTGGACGAGCGAATTCACAGTATTACGTTTTCAGCAATGAGGAATCGAATGGTACGCTTTGTGGATGGGCCAGGGTGTACGAGACCGTCCCTTTAAGGTGCTTCCCTCCTGCGCAACAGTGGTTAGCATGCTGGTCATGTCACGTCAAGACTGGGAGGCACCCGGGTTCGAATCCCGGTGCCGGCTGTGCTGTCTGGGGTTTTTCCTGGGTTTTCCTCAGACGCTTTCAGACATATGTCTGCACAGTTCCCTTAGAAGTCGGCCCAGGACGCACATTCCCTCCGGGCGTCAGTCGTGGCGTTGCCCACCTCTGTGAGGCCGACAATGGCGAGCCCTTTCACTTAGCACCACCACCACCACTACACCCTCCTGCGCAGTGGTTGTATTCTTGGAAAAGACACGCATCTGTTGGCTCGTCGCAGATGAACAGTGCCTTTAAGGTTTCACCCGTAATTCGTTCTGCATATGCGTTGTTCATGGTCTCCGCTAGCAGATCGAAATTGGCACAATAGGTGCAAACACACAGTCCTTGGCATGGCTGTAGACGAACCCGCTTTGGACGGAGTGTATAGAATTTGGTTTTTCCAGGGTTTTTCCATTTTTATACAGGGATGTTCAGTCTTGAAAATACTGTACGTCCCCCTGATTGAAAGGGTCATGAAACGTTTGGTTACGTGTTCCCTCTTTCCATCAGTCAATATGTGGACTACGTCCGTTTTGTTTGGGCTTAGGATGGAGCAGTTCATTGCATCTTGCAAGTAGTACTTCAAAGCAGTATCTAGATCACTTTGTACAATTGGGTGTCCAGCATATTTCTCTGGAAGTGCCCAGACTCCATGCTTTGCTCTTAGGGATGTCGATTTCTCTATGATGTACTTCGTAGCCTCAGATATGAGACCTCGAATTTCCTTTTTTTGAGATGCTTTCCGGAAGGAATGTTAGCACTCGGCACCTTTCTTGATGGGACGTGCACTTGTTATAAGCTGCCCTGACATCGTCCATAAAATTACAGCATGTTCTATACCCAGCACTTGATATGGTCGCTTCCCCTGCGGTGTATGCATCCCCTATCCTGCGACGTATTGACTTGCTTACAGCGTCCCCAACTTCTTTTTGCTTCCGAGAAACATGTGATTCCGTTCGCTTCCCTTTGATCAGGGCTGGGTTTCTGAAGGGCGTAACGTCAATTTCACAGAGAGAAATGCTCTGGTTAATTTTATCGATAGCTGCATCTGTTTGAACATAGTCTGAGTCCGAGCTACATTCAGGAGGAGATTGCAGAGAAAGGTCACTCACGGCTAACCGGAAGTACCTTGCACAGTTCTTGCACAGTTCGTGTTTGCACTCTACAGCTTCACTTCTCTCCGCACCCAGAACTCCTTTCAGTGCACTGAGGTCCAGGCTTGAAACGGCTACGAATCTGCGTTGCTGGATATCTCTTTCTTGTGGCGATGGGCATAATCCGCACAATACTCACGTTCTGTACTGTATAAGTTTTGTGCCATCACAGCTGCGTTGCACGCAGGAGGAACCGAAAGAGAGAAAAGCCTTCAGAAATGTCCAGAACTTGCTCAGAGATTTGCGCGTTTACCCACTCAGAAAACAACTGACCAGAAGTTTCAAGCAGTGAACGATTCTGGGCATCAGCAAGGTCGTCTTAGTTAGGTCCCATATTCCCCAAAAGTATTTGCCCTGCCATAAAATCTGGCTCCGTCGAGACACGTCCTAATGAAAATGACCTTTCTCACTGTGTTTCCTCAAATACGGAGTCGATCTGCCCTATTTTTGCAATGTCACTATTCACCTTCTCTTATGGAACCTCCAAGCCAACGCAAATGTAAAGGTGTGTACAAAATAAAAAGTGATATTTTTGTTGCGAAACATACATCACGTGTTTTTGCGATGCAGGTATCGCAGCAGCGGGGCGGAGTTGCCCACGGGTCTGCCAGTCGTTTTTCTTAGCCTGCATCAAACCACTTGCCATAAGGGCTACCAAGTACCGACAACAACAGGACGCCACATTTTTTTACAAATTAATTTAAGTAAGTCATTCTCCTCACCATATTCTCCGTCTTGTCTTATTATAAACGAACTACAACTCAAAATATTCAAAAAGCGCCAGAACCGCCTGTAGTTTATTTGGTTACTAGGGGAGGGCTGTCCATTTGTTCTTTAGTGTCACGACCTTCACGTCCGAAGTTTTCTTATACAGATTTCTGGATGGAATGCTATCTCGGAGGTTCCATTTGGGTTCCAAAGCGCAGATGGGCGTGATGGCGGTGTACGGCCGTCAGAGTTTTAAAGGCAGTCTACGGGAGCGTGTCTTGTTATCTGGGCTTTTGTGGCGCGAAGGGAGAGCCTTTGAAGTGCTTAAAAAGCGACGCCCCAAGCAGCACAATGTACTGAAAGTCAAGCTCAATAGGGGTGGACGGGTATGTGGAAGGCCTTGAACACACTCGTGAAACTAGAATAATTATCGTTGCAGTCGTCCTTACGGCAGCACGACTAAGCTGCCGTAAGCGTCTCGCACACGTAAGCGACTTGCACTTGTACTACATTGCACTACGGGGGAAACATAGCGCATGAAATAGGGGATTGGCGTCATTGTGGTTTTCAAGCGAGCTGACATTTAACGTGGCTGGAAGCCCTGTTTCACTCGTCAAGTTGTCCACGAGGAGGCATCATGTAATATATCTTCGCTCTCCAGTGTGTTAAAACTGCACTCTGAGATTCACCTCCACTCATCGTTCTTTCCCAAGAAATCACGGTACACAGAAAATACATACGATACAATAACGAACCATGGCGAGTTATCTCCAGTTTTTTTATCCTTGAGCCCGGGTGGGGGTCACTCTCTCTCTCTCTTTCTTATTATTTCCTCGAAATGGGAGACACTGTCTTTCTTCAAGTGGTACCATTGGAAAGGTGACGTGCTACTGCGCAAGTGAGATTTTTTTAATCAAAATCGGAGCAGCTGTTTTTGAAGAACAGGCTTACGAATACGGTACATTTTTCCGAAGCATGGTCTATTCTAACGCATATTACACCTCTCCGGTAGGGTTACTAAGTAAACAAAATACATCGCTAGAAAGAGCAAGAAATAAGCTTATTTTTGTATAAAATTTGATCGTTCGAGATGCATACTTTATTTGTAAACCGACTGCAAATATTGAGAGAAATCGCACTATTTAGCATTTTTGCGATAATTTGTAAAACGAAGTACGCACATAATAATTTTGTACATAGAGTAACAGTCTGTTGTGCATAGAATATGTGGGAAAACATTGACTGTGTGGCTTCTATACGGGGCGACTGAAGTGCTCTCAGAGTGCAGGGAGAGCGCAGTTTGGGCACGCGCTGTTGTTCACGCAGGGTGACGTTTCATTTTTTATTTCACAACCGCTGCACGTAGGACTCAAAGACTGGTGGACTTATTCATCGCACACAATGTGCTTTCACATAAAAAATAATGAGGAATACCGAAGAACCCAAGTGGACAGCCTTGCCTGAATTGTGATGAAATCGCCCCACTATGAAGTGCAATTTTCATTCTAACAGACACTATAAACCTTACTTTGATTGAGGTATCCACACTAACACACAGAAAATACATACGATACAATAACGAACCATGGCGAGTTATCTCCAGTTTTTTCATCCTTGAGCCCGGGTGGGGGTCTCTCTCTCTTTCTGTCTCTCTCTCTTTCATATTATTTCCTCGAAATGGGAGACACTGTCTTTCTTCAAAGCGGAGAAGTCAGATGAGTTTGTACAGATGATATATTTTTTATCGAACATACAGAGAAAGTCCAAACTATTCAATGATAGAAACAATACTCAATCAAAAAACGAGAAACAAATTTAATTACATCAAATTTTGATGATGACTGGGCTTTCCCAACTCAAAGAAAATTCGAATACAAATCATTATTTTTTTTACTGTCAATCGAGTGAACACCTGAAACAAAGGCAAGCCAAAAAATAATCAGGGAATCAATTTCTAAGCAAATGATATGAATGATCTTTTTCGTTAACATACAGGGGATTCAATACGAAAAGGGAATCCGAACGACCATAATCTAACGCCCGCAGGATAGACATACTCACATGGAGTGGGGGACTCTACACAGAATCACTGAAAGCATGGTGTCGTACCGCAAAAAATACGGGTTCGGTTCGGATTCACGGTGGTTGGATTTCGTTCCGGTTCAGTTCTGGTTCGGCCACGCCAAAAATCGAACCGGTGAGGCTTTGTATGTATTTGTCCCTTCTATGTTGTTCCAGCCTCAGAACATCAGTTCCTTCATCTTTCATCGCAAACCGGTTCAACCCTTCCATTTTTATATCTCCCATCAAACTGACTGCTGCTGTCTGCATGGACGTTTTTAGTGACCCCTTAGTCAGAGAAAGAAGAAATGTATGAACACTTGCAAATAGCGTCCATGCTGATGAAGCGGTGCAGTCGTGCTACTTTCTGTTCCTGAAATCTATTTTTTCACACGCACAGTGCCGGCAAGATACACTGGGAGGAAGGCTAATAAGAGGGACAGCATTTAGAGGACGCTACTTGCCGGCACACTGCGTTCGCAGCGTGAATCCATCTGAAATCGTACTGAAGCATGTCGAAAACAAGTCTGCCAGGCTTGCTCTGTTCTAGCTCACAGCACTGTACCAGTTAACCCACAACAGAAAGGCAACGTGTCACGGCACATTTGCACTGCCAGTAACCAGAACGACATTTAATTCTCAAACCACGACCAATCAAACAGGAACCGTTATGCGTACACTCCTTCTCCACTTCTCATGTTTCTGACTTGTTTAATATTGACTGCTCACGTGTACAGGGAAATGTTTCGCGTTTGCTTAATCACATATTCGTCCTATAGAGCTACACAACTGGCGTACTCCATTCCTGCTTCATTCGTCCGTGTGGCGCTAGTTGCGGCGCTCACAAGGTAAACTGCGCTTCAACGTATAAAAAAAGATGCTGAAAGCATATTTACTATACGTCCTCGTTTGACTGCTAGGTGAAAATTTGCAAAATTCACGATATGCAGTCGAGTGTGTACTCGTTCGGGGGTTCAGACACACTTGAACTCTTATGCTGACTTTGATGTCCGAACCGTTTCGCTGCGAACCGGTTACGGCTATTATTTTGTCCTCTTCTGCTTCGGTTCGGGTTCAAGAGTATCATGAAAATTTCGGTTCGGGTTCGGTTCGACACGCTGATTGAAAGTACGCGTTTTTCTTACACATCACATTTTTTTGTAATTCAATTTGCATAAGTCTCATGGCGAGACGGGCGCAATTTTAATTACATTTTAAACCTGATAGCATAATAAATTTTAACAACTAAATGAGCATAGGTATGCTTAATGACGTGTAGGAGCACTCTGTAAAACATAACAAACAAGGAATAATCATCGAAGAGATGTATGGAGTTTGCGCACGTTGCCATAAGCCGTGGGAGGATCTGATAAAAAATTGCTTTGAAACAGAAAAGCCCCGAAACAGAAAAGCCCCGAAACGACTCCATTATCGCTGCATTTGGATATGTCATAGACGTGGTCGTATTCGGAGATACGGTAGAAATTACAGAATTGAAGGTGCAAGAATTTGTATGCCGCATCTACAACACTTATAAAAATATGCACATCAAGATGGGAAGTACCACTGGGATGGATGGTGGAGTTTTTGAGGTCGGCTAACGAGGAATTGAAGTACTCGTCACCAGATGTAATCGGAATCATAGCAAAGGGCATTGCATTCATCAAGGAGACAGATCAAGTTACCATATACAAGCGGTGTACATCGCGCGATTCATTATGGATTTTTTGAAATTACATCCAACTATATTGATGTGGAAAGTAATAAAAAGTAAAAATGTCATCACGTGATACGTTCCACTACCGCGGATATACAATTATTTTCATCTAACACTTCTTGCAATGATGTCGAATGAGCAGAAGTTTAATATTGTTGTACAAGGTCTGATGTACCATCACGTATTGAATCTCAACAACCACATCAACGGTGGTTGACCACCGGAAGATTTCCACGTAATACTCTCGTGTACGCCATTCAAGAATATCCATACAAAGAAAATAATCAATAAGAGATTGTGGAAGTTCGTGGCAACTAAATGCACGTTACTGAAGCGATACAAATACGGTGACCTTGTATCAATTGCATTAATCAACGCTGGATTCAAGCGACCCATAATAAGGAACTACTATATGATGCATTCTCAGTTCATCAATCAAGGCAACAAACGAAAACTTCAGTTTGGAATAGCGCAGTTGTATTTTATCCAGCGTGTCGAACCGCGGGTTCGGTTCGGGTTCGCTTTGCTTGAATTTCGTTCCGTTTCAGTTCCGGTTCGGCCCCGCCAAAAATCGAACCGGTTCGCGAACCAGCTCAACGCTTCAATTTGATATCTCCGATAAAGCTGCTTTTGTCAGGCTATGTGTTGCTAATAGCTTACTGCTGTTGTCTGCATTGTACTTCCTTTAGTGAGAGAAGGGAGAAGTGGATGGACTCTTGCAAATAGCGTCCACGCTGATGAAGCAGTATAGTCATGGTACTTCCTGTTCCCAAAACCTCATTTTTCACATGCACGTGGCAGCAAGATACACTTAAATGAAGCCTAATAAGATGAATAGCATTTTACATAGACGGCGGTACTTACCGGCACACAGCGTTCGCAGCGTGAATCGATCTGAAACCGTACTGAAGCATGTGAAAAAATAAGTGTACCAGCCTTGCTCTGTCCGAGCTCACAGCAATGTACCAGTTGATCCACAACACAAAAGCAGTGAGTCACGACACAATTGCACTACCAGTAAGCAGAACTCCATTTAGTTTTCAAACCACGACCAGTCAAACAGGCACCGTTGTGCGTGCGCTCCTTCTCTACTTCTTATGTGTCTGGCTTGTTCAATTTTTACAGCTCACGTGTAAAGGGAAATGTTAGGCGCTTCCTTAATCACATATTCGTCCTATAGAGCTACACAACTGGCCTACTCCATTCGTGCTTCATTCGTCGGCGTGGCGCCACCTCTCTCAAGAGCAGACGGCGCAGCGCGTGCGTGGGGCGCTAGCCGCGCCGCTCACAACGACAATGACAACTTCAGAAAATCCCAGAGTGCTTAGCGCCGCTTTGAATTGTGGGAGCTTACTAATACGAAAGAAACATGCAGCGGTGGGGTGCCCTGCGTACGGCAGACTTCACAACATGATCAGGCTAAGTAAATGAAGTTGATGAACTAAGACTAGTAGACAAGCAAAACCCGTCATAACACAACTACCCCAGACAACCATATATGTCTTTAGGACATCCTCTGTACATCTATGTAGGAACATCCCAGTCAAAAAATTCTGTCCCACGGATGTCCATCGGATTTAGTTTCACGGAGATAGGGATATCCGCAGAATAATAAATTTCTCCAGCGGGTATCCTACGGAGATCCTTCCTACGATCTACGGAGATCTACGGAGAACTTCCTACGAATTCATTTGAATTTTTATTTAAATAATGAGCGCGTGCCACTCATTCACACGGTGCGCAGCTTGTAGATGGGTCATTCCAGGCCAAATCACCCAAAGGTCGTGCTCGACCCCCCTCAGTTTTGGCCCCAAAATTATCATGGACTCCTTACTACATATAAAAACAGTTTCCCGAGTTTTACTGGACTATGTTGAACCGCTGTCAATTTAGGCGGGAACAAAGTTCGTCAGAATCGCGAAAACCGTGCTGCGAAAAAAGTGACCTAGTGAGCAGGGTTTTGCATCTAGGCTCACGATAGTGACATAGAATGAAAGTGCGTGGCTCTAACATTCTGACAATATCAAGTTCTTCCGTCGTGGTCAATTTTCGGCTTCTGAGACAGAGCTGCTTTTTGGGGCTATTTCTTACAAGTTTGCGCCTTGCTAGGGGCACTTTTCGCACAAGCTGGAAGGGCCAAAAACGTTCAGCATATTCTGGACCTTCCATACTTCAAAATCACATGTTTTGACGACCGAACACAGAATACTTTTTGGCACATTTAATCCGAAATGTCGTACTTTTGACGAAGTTGGCCGTTCTCAACGCCATTTTCGCAAATGAAGCGTTCGGCCGAGGAGAATTCAAATGGGTGGAAATGACATATCAACATCTGTACTAACATATCAAAAACGTCTCACATGGTTACGCGAGTGCCGCACGAGACGGCGCTCAGTAAGGCGCGCGAACTGATCGCGTTCCCAGGTTTCACAAGCCGCATCCTACGGCAGGATATGAGCATGCCCTCTTTTTCCCCAGCCCTTTTGTTAGTAAACTGTGTAGGTTTTGTTGTTATTAATGCATTAGTAAGTATTGTTAGTAGGTGTTTGTCAGAGTCGCGGCGTTTTAAAGCATGAGAAGCGAAAACGGTGCTTTCACACTCACAAGGAATAATATGAGCAAGCATGCTATCCCTTCGAATGTGCGTTTCTTATGATTAATAGCAACGCACGTAACGTTGTGAGCGGATGACTTTTGCTCCATTGTACCAAAACTTAAAGCATGGTATACTATCGTTGCAGCACTTACTCTGAGTTGGCCCACCGCACTTTCGTCGAAATTTCCGACTCTTAATGCCACGACAACGCTTCAGTTAACTGCTTCCAGTCCGAACTGATGCATAGGATACGAGCTGATCATCCTGCCGTCAAAAAGGTTCACTACTTTATAGACGGTGCAGCGTCTAACTATAAAAACAAAGGCTTCGTAAACCTTTGCTGTCATTATTCCGACTTCGGCGTACGGGCATCTTGGCACTTCTACGCCGCATTCCACGGTAAAGGCCCGTGTGACAGAGTCGGAGGAACTGTGAAGAGGCTCGCCGGTAGAGCAAGTATGCAGAGGCCACTTCACGGTCAGATTTTAAATCCGATTGATCTCTACAAGTGGGCTGATGAAAGTCTCGAGTGATGAAAGTCTCGATGACATTACGGTGATTTGGGTGCCTAAAGCAGACGTAACGGAAAAGCACGCCACGCTGAGAGACCGCTATGAGGCTGCCAAACCTGTGCCCAGTACGAGAAAGTATCATTGCTTCGGGCCTGTAGGCCGATCAGAAATTGCCGTGAAAACTACATCATTTTCCGTAGTGGAAAAAGTGTTCAAGGTGTTCAGAGGATAGGGCTTGACGCACGAATACTGTATGTGCTTGACTTCAAACTGTTACAATCGCGAAAATAAATTATGTGGACTGCCTGAATTGCAAAATAAACTGTTTTTATTATTCCAGCCTGCTAGGGCGAGCATCAGCAGCCATGCTGTTCGGTGTGGCTAGATTAGGAAGCACCACATGAACGTCTCTTGGCTTTTACGTGGTAGTAGCATGCATAGATGTGATTTAGCTGTAAATAATGTCTGTTCTGGTCCTCCATAACGGATAGGAAAACTTCATCACACGAAAAAACTTTATTCGCCAAACCAAGCCTCGCGACTCAACCCCTCGTGCGCCTCAGCTATGTGTAGAGTGTGTGGGACATAAAGAATATATTCTGGTGCTTATGAAAAAGTATCTTCTTAATTTTTTTCTGTGCGTTAGTATAGATGGTGATCTGTCATCTCCGCCCATTTGAATTGTTCTCGGCCGACCGCTTCATTTTCAAAAATGGCGTTGAAAACGGCCAACTTTGCATTTCGGATTAAATGTGCCAAAAAGTATTACGTGCTCGGTCTTCAAAACATGTGATTTTGAAGTATGGAAGGTCCAGAATATGCTGAACTTTTTTGGCCCTTCCAGCTTGTGCAAAAGGTGCCCTTGGCAAGGCGCAAACTTGTAAGAAACAGCGCCAAAAAGCAGCTCTGTCTTGCAGGCCGAAAATGAACCACGACGGAAGAACTTGATATTGTCAGAATGTTAGAGCCACGCTCTTTCATTCTATATCACTAACGTCAACCTAGACGCAAAACCCTGCTCACTAGGTCACTTTTTTCGCAGCATGGTTTTCGCGATTCTGACGAATTTTGTCCCCGCCTAAATCGACAGCGGTTCAACATAGTCCAGTAAAACTCGGGAAACTAGCTTTATTTGCAGTAAGGAGTTCATGATAATTTTTGGAACCAAAACTGAGGGGGGTCGAGCACGACCTTTGGGTGATTTGGCCTGGAATGACCAAGGTGGTATCGCACAATACTTGTAAAAAAGAAAATTCGTCGATTGGTGCACCCGTTAGCGAATTATTTAGCCCGGGGATTTAACTGAAACACCCGGGATATACCTCAAGCGAATGTTACCTTTTATTTTTTTAGATGCAAGTATACGCTTTGTAGTAGAATAATTAGCGTCTTTCTGCCATTTTTTGGCACCGTTGCCGGTCGTTTAATTTTCTCTTGGTCCGCTCTGTTTCCCATCAAGGAAAATGAGCGCGGCGTTTAAAACAAACTGAAAAGAACAAAAACAAAAAGAAAACAACAAGTGATTGGGCCACCCAGCGAAAGATCTTTGGAAACGAAGTGGCATTCATTTCCAAAAAGAAAGCAGATACTATACATTGGTGTTCTCGCGAGCTTCTACACACTCGAGAGCCCTGTTCGCCTGTGAGTCAAAATGAGGGTGAGATGTCTAAATTTAGTTCGATTTCGTACACAAACAACATTGAAATGAGGAACTGTTTGGCGTATTAAGTCACCGTGGAGATAACGTCTGTGTTTCTTACTCATTCGGTTTGAGAAAGTGAGTCGGTCCATGAAAAGTCGAATTTCTGCAGTGCCACATCGTCCCGCGTTTCTCCCTCTCTTGCAATGCATGATCCATAGAGCATCCCATCACGGAACTTAAATCGGACGTGAAACAGCCGTGACAGGACCTCCCGCGGATATACGGCTACGGATATCCACCATAAATATACCAGGGAAATCCCACGGAGGTTCATTACCGGATATAGACATCAGGATCTATTTCGGACGTCCGTAGGAGATGGTGTTCAGTCTGGGATATGGACATAAAAGTCTACAGGACGTACCGTGGACGTCTGCGAAACGGTCAAAGGTGCATCCATGGACGTCCCCCGTTTTTCCAGAGGATATCATTAATGACATTTGGAGGACTGTACCAGGATATTGTCACCTACGCTATATGGGACCTTTCAATAATGCTTCTCCGCCTATGCGTGCAGAGACACTATCACAGACTACTCTAATCTACTGCACCGTACAATAGAATATTTTCACGTATTAATCTGTTCCCTAACGGTTTATGGTGCTTGCATGTGTGAGAATACAAATGGAAAGAAAGTTTAAATATACAGGGTGTCTCCGAAGACATGTCATTGAATTATAATAAAACACTACAACACCTAGAATCATGCGGTCAACGGCATTTGTTCTTACTAGGCCTTTGCCACCCCCTGATGCGATTGTTATATAACGTAAGTTTAATTATGTAAACTTCTGAGAACTGAACTCGGAACTTGGCCCAGTAAATGACACTTTTTCCCCACCAATGTGAAGAGCATGTCGAATTTACTCAAATTCATGATAATTGACAGGGATATTGGTGAGGTATCCCATCAAAAAAATAGCCGAACATCGTGCTCCTCGGAGCACCACGAGCATAGCGCGCGACGACTTTTTGAGCGCAGTCGCTGTCAGTCCGACGAAAGGAGGTGGGAACCCAGCCCGCAGAGTGATGGTAGAAAAAGTGACATTTCCTCAAATTGGGAAAGGGAAGGCATGATCCCAGCGGAAGCTAGATGCGATAAGCCATGCCTGTGTTGTTTCTTACTATCCCGGTGTGGGCCGGGTTTCCACCTCGTTTCGTCGGACTCACAACGATTGCGCTGAAAAATTCGTCGCGCGCTATGCTCCGGCTGCTCCGTAGAGCATGATGGTCGGCTATTTTTTCTGATGGGATAGCTCCTCAATATCCTTATCAATTATCATGAATTTGAGTAAATTCGGCACGCTTTTCAAATTGGTGGGGTAAAAAAGTGACCTTTTTCCGAGTTCAGTTCGCAAAAATTTATATTTCGCATTTCGCATTTGTTTACATAATTAAACTAACGTTACATGGCATTCACATCAGGAGCGTGGCGAAAACCTAGTAAGACCAAATGCCGTCGACTGCATGATTCTAGGTCGTGTAGTTCTTTTTATTATAAATCAATGACACGTTTTCTGGGACACCCTGTATATTGAACAACAATTGTTGAGGAGTTTTAAACGCATGAAAAAAAAAGCACAGTACAGTAACGTTTACGAAACGCTTGTCATTATTATATATACAGGATGTTGCACGAGAGAGTGACCCCGACTTATTAAAGAAATCTACGTGAGATAAAAATGAGAAACGTTCTGCACGACACTCATGAAGCTTTTTTCAGCCCGATGAGCCTTCATGTTCACATATCTTTTACCCTTAACTTTTGTCGTCACCGCAACTTCAAGCACATTTCATGAGCTCACCTTGAAACATAAAACTGCACAACAGAATGTGAACTATGGTGAGCTAGAATGACTAGTGTGCTTACCGGCCTATCCAATGCATGGGAGCGCTTGGTCGCGGCCGTGACACCTGGCCACGTGCGATTGTATACATGGATGCGCTGAAGCTCGCTTGCGGAAGGATTTTTGTGGGGATCTGAAGTGCTCTTCTGTTTCGTATCACATGCCCTTTCCGTGAAATGCGGGGGTTCGCACCGCGTCAGCCGAGAAACGGAACAGTGCCGATGGATGGTTTATCAAGGGCATCACGGGCTCAGTGCAAGGTCGTTGCTTGCTCAGGTTCTCGCTCACTCTCTTGCAATTGGTAATTTGTTGCTTACAACAATGATCATAAGCGATGCAACAGTGATCGGTCTGTGCATATCGCCGTATTCTCGCTCAGCCTTGAGCATCGCTCAGCCTTGATCTTTGCGCTTCGGGGAACCCTTCGAGTAGCATTGGCATTGCGTTGGGCGTTCGCTCGCTGCGCGTGCACAATCTATAAGCAACTTGTACCCCGCCGAAAAGCTGATAGCCTCCTCAGCCGGAATCGAATCCACAACCTGACGCCAAACATTTGAGACTTTCAGTGAGGTGGCCTCCATAAATCACTGATTGTAAAGTACACGTAGATTTGGATAGACGAAGTACAATGGCTATTCCTTGCAATCTAACCGTCCTTGTTTTTTCTCGCATTCGAAATCGGCTATCGCATAAGGACCGCGTCCAGGCACAAGTATGCCAGGATTGTGTATCGAAGGTAAGTGAAGTGCCACTACAGGACCTCACAGTATGACCGAGACAGCACGGTTTCAATAGAGAAATCAGCAGCAACAAATCGTTGGATATTATATTTTCTCATTTCACAGTTTTCAGAAATCCTTTCTCTCAGTGATTCGCATGTTAGAGCACAGGGTCGGACTCGTGCGCAGTGCAAGAATTATTGAACCTGGTCAGGGTTTGTGATGCGTATTTTTTCGCGTTTTACCGACGCTTTTGGACCGACTTCATAGGCAACTGTGCTGACATTTGTCTTAAAGTGTATGAGGACAGCCCAGCTTGTGCCGAGATTCGAACCCGGGTCACCTCCCAGTCTCGGCATGTCATGCCAGCATAAAAGGGCACCTCACATTCTAACACATAGTGACCCCCAGCACCAGGAGGGCCGCCGCAGATTTAGCAGCGTACGCGGAGTAGCCCGGACTTGACCTCGTTTGGGATTACTGGTTCTGCTGAAGCTATCTTGCAAAATTTGGACGGCTTTGTTAGGAGGACATCTGCTCCTGAGGTCTAAGGTCATGAAAGTTATCTCTCTCTTTTATCGTCATGATGTACTTTGCGAACTTGGCTGCTCTGTGGTGGCGTCCATGAAAACAAAGTACAGGTCACTGCTCAGCATGGAGCGAACACTAAGAGCTGTTGCGTTGAGAGTGCGCCCCCGGTTTGAGAGAGGCCCACTTCAGCCAGTAGGAAGAGCCTCTTCTGCTGGAACTGTTTTTGTTTTCCCCTTTGGTACGGGTACCAAAGGGGAAAACAAAAGCAGGGTTTATACAACAACAACTACTACTTTATTTCAGGATGATGGCTGGGGAGTGGGGATTGTCACTGCTCTTCCTCGTTCCCAGTTTTTCACGATGCAACACGCTTTCTATTAAAGAACATGAAGACCAATACACAAAAATGATGCTGAAATTTTATTTCACAGTTGATATATATAATCAGAATGAATCAGCTGCGCTTGAAAGCATGGTATCAACTGTGAAATAGAAAGCTTCTTGCATCGCGAAAAGCAGGGAAAGGGGGAGAGCAGTGGCATAGTGTATAAACCCTGTTCTGAAATCGTAAGCAAAAACCATTGCTTCTACGACAAAGGTATAAAAGAGACAGAATGTTCCTACAGGATGTGACTTGCTGTCTAAACAGGATCTCACCTTCCACTACCTCTAGTACGATGTTCGCGACAAATGCATAATACACCGCGACTTTTGCTTGTCAAACGACGCAATTACATGTTATGAGGTAAATAAGGAGATGTTCTTCAGCTTGCATAATTTGATGTCAAGAATTGGCTTAGGTATCTGATTTTCCAAATACTCTGCATTTATAAGTACATGACGCTGTTTTCAGAAATGGCGTCTAAAATAAAATTTCAGCATGAGTATGGAAGGCATTGTGTGACTTTCAGGGCGTGTCTCACGATGGTCAGTCTGTCGTGCCCAAAACTTTATACATTGTGCACCAGTGTATCATTGCATTATACGACAAGCGCAATCATGTTGGGTTGTACAAAATAGGGTGTAAAAAAATCCTACAGCCAAAATTTTAGCAGCCTTCTACCATGTCTCATAACGGAAGATAAGCCGAGTGACCTTTCATTGGAACGCATTGAGACGCTGCCTTTACCACAAAATTCCAAAACGCGAACTCGTCCGTCCGTCGTAATCATATCTCCGAAGCTTAACGTATCAGCACGCCCACATTGTTTCATCTCTCCCCCCCTTACCTGCCATTGATTGCTTCAATTTAGGCCATCGCGGGAACTCCTTCCCGCTTCCAGGTGCTCTTTGCACATGGGGTCACGTGGCCGTGAGGGCGCAAGACGCGCCAGCGGGCCAAGGCCTTGGTAGCCGCCTGTCGGCAGGCCCGTCGTCATGACCCGGTTTCAGTCGCCGTTCAGCACACCATTCATTCTAGCTCACCATATGTGAACGGTGACAGTGGCGAGCGGATAGGGTGTGCGCTTCGTCGCCACGCCGCCGCTGGCGGGTCACTGCAAATGGCGCGCCGCCAGCGCCGCCGGTTCTGCCGATCGGCGCGCCGCTGTCCGGGAACAAAGTTCTTAACTTTTCCGTTTGCATTTTAGAAAACAACTGGGAGAAGGCATAAATCTGCCATCATCTCGTGGTTCTTTTCTTATTTCTGTGGCAATAAGAATCTGACAATTGATTCTGTGTAGCAAACATGACCATGATGACAGATCATCAATCGACTCTCATCGTACAGTCTGAGGCAACTATGTGAAAAGTCAAAAGTCGCAAATATTCCGCACAAAAATTATAGAGCCCTGTACAAAAATGGAAGATCAGCGACCACGAAGTGCTTTCGCAAACATCGAGGAAAAGCGGCGGGGGCAAATTTTAACTGTTTTTAACTTGTTAACTGTTTTTTAATGTTAACTGCACATCTCCTGTGCATCTTGTCAGGAAACACTTTCCGGAAGGTTTCATAAAAACGAATAAAAAAGCGGTACCTCCAAAGAATTATATTCATAAAATAAGGCAGCTTGATAAGATTTTCATGAGTATCACGAATACAGGGGCAGCGTTTTTTGTATTTTGATTGAACGATAAAAGATACTTATGGTGTGAAACGTAATAACCTTGTAGCTTGGTAACCCTTAATATCTAATTGAGTACTCTGTACGCTGGGCTAAGTGTCATTAAATACCTCCGAAATGACTCGAAAAATAGTGTATGTCTGACATATGTCTGTCTATGCAGTCCTACCCCATGGCACGTGCAGCATGTCGCCATACAAATTGGTTGACTCACCTTGCGTCTAAATCTACTCTGAATTTTTATGTACGTGATTGAGGAACATGTCTTGGAAGGGGGAAATGTTCTCTATTATATGACACTGATTGCGAGAAAGTACTTTCTTTAGACACCTATGGGTGTAGAAACACACACACACGAATGGGCACGCGCATGGACCTGCATGTTGTTATTTGGCACCGTCGCAACGCGAAAATCAGCCTTTATTCCGATGCTTGTCCATCGATTTAATCATTTATTCGTCCTATATTCGGATGCTTGTTCTGTGTTCAAAAAAAAAAAAAGGAATAAAAACGGTTATGTAAGCAACAAAATTAAACAGAGAAACACGATCGTCCTTGAAAATCGAGCCAGAAGCCCTCCTTGAGGTCTGCTTTCCTCTTCCCTACGCCGTACGCGTACGGGTGTTGTTTCCAATGCAGCCCCCAATAGACAGCTTATCTCCGATGAATAGAAGGATTAGCCATTGTGTAGGGTACACCACTAGAGGGCGCTACGAGCGACGCTTCACCACTTTTGGGCAGCTGCTGTCGCATTCCGCGGATGACGTCATTGCTCCTTCGGGGAGCATGGTGAGAGATAGCGGGAGGCATGGGATGGCGATGCGAAATAGAGCGCCCTTGTGCAAGGCTGTGGGGGCACTGCGAGCGATAGGACAGCCACTCTCGGTGACGGCTCTCCACAGCGTTGTTACGGCCTCGTGACCGCGATACGCGGCGTCGGCGGCAAAGGGTTTTGTGTCCAGCGTTGTATACCAGTCTTTGAGCGAGTTTATATTAATCGCACTCTGTTTATTGTTCAACTGATGGTTGTTGTTTGAGAGCTCAATTGCTATGCTGTGAGATTGATGTGTACGGCAAGCATATGGTATACGGCAATGTAAATAAATTAATATAAACAAAAGAACGTGCGTGATAAATTACGCCACATTATTCTTCCGGTGTTGCTACACTTTACACTATAAACGCACTTTCGCGAACCAGTCCGTTCCCAAACAGCCGTGTGCATCCCGTCGTGTATATATTAGACTTAGATACTTTCCTTTTAATTGCCTAATAACGCTTTTGCGACTCGAGCGCGTATATTAGAAGGCCCCAGACTTGCGCAATATTGTTTTGGTGATGGTGCATATGTTCAGACAAGAGTGGAGGAAAGTTGTTCCTATTTGCTTTATATATTTATTCACTTTATTATATCATTCTCACATACAAGTTTAAATTTAATTAGCGGTTAGTAATAGTGCAGTATAAGCAATTTAGGACACTACAGTGCTGTAAGATATATTGTAAGCACTATATGGTTGCAGAATCACTGGGTGGATATCAGTAAAATTTTAGTGCCTTCCTTTAGTGCCTTTAGTGCAAGTTCTTCCACATCCCCCCATGTACACACATTCAGAAAAAAAAACGGGTCATGGGTTTGCCTCTGGTAACATAATTTAACTACACAAATGCAGATATGTGCAATCAAACACATTTGCAAGGAAAGCATGACGATTATTGCAGTTGCAATAGCCATGTCAGTAGGTCATGCACACCTTGGTATTTTTGAAATTTCTCAAACATAAGGCAGATGACATGTCAACAGGTTGCAAATCTCTGTTCCATCTTGCACATTTGTCATGTTCATCTAGGTATTTTTGAAATTTCTTAAACATCTCCACATCTTTTATATTCAACGTGCTGGACAACTAGTGTGCAACACCAGATATCAAGTCTAAATCTGAGCCAGTGTGAGGTCATGGACATACCGGTGTAACATGAGCAACAATAAGGCAGATGACATGTCGACAAGTTGCAAACCGCTGTTCCATCTTGCACATTTGTCATGCTCATCTGGGTATTTTTGAAATTTCTTAAACATGCAATAATCGTCATCCTTTCCTTGCAAATGTGTTTGATTGCACATATCTGCATTTGTGTAGTTAAATTATGTTACCAGAGGCAAACCCAAGACCCGTTTTTTTGTTTTCTGAGTGTGTGTACATGAGGGGATGTGGAAGAACTTGCTTTGGATAACATGCACTTTGTTAACATTTCTTCATACCTTGTCATACCGACACGGCTGTTTGTGAACGGACTGGTTCGCGAAAGTGCGTCTATAATGTAAAGTGTAGCAACACGGGAAAAATAATGTGGCGTAATTTATCGTGCACGTCCTTTTGTTTATATTAATTTATTTATATTGTCGTATGCCGTATGCTTGCCGTACACACCAATCTCACAGCATAGCAATTGAGCTCTCAAACAACAACCATCAGTTGAACAATAAACGGAGTGAGATTAATATAAACTCGCTCGAAGACTGGTACACAACGCTGGACCCAAAACCCTTTGCAGTCGAAGCCGCGTATCGCGGTCACGAGGCCATAACAACGCTGTGGAGAGCCGCCGCCGAGAGTGACTGTCCTATCGCTCGCAGCGCCCCCCCCCCCCAGCCATGCACAAGGGCGCTCTATTTCGCATCGCCATCCCATGCCTCCCGCTATCTCTCACCATGCTCCCCGAAGGAACAATGACGTCATCCGCGGAATGCGACAGCAGCGGCCCCCAGTGGTGAAGCGTCACCCGTAGTGCCCTCTAGTGGTGTACCCTACACAATGGCTAATCCTTGTATTCATCAGAGATAATCTTCGGCCAGCACTCAGAATGAAATAAGGGTGTCCTCTGTTGCGAATCAAAAGGTAACGGCTTCGTTCATTAGTAATTTTGGTTCACGGCAGGTTTTCTATAACTAACCAACACGGTTAGTACTGGGATGAAACAACGCAATTACTTGGTGATTCGCATGAACTTAAATTCACGAGATACACTTGCCTCAGGGATATTGTGGATTCATAGGGGTTTTAATGCTAATTGATGGCTAAGATGACTAAGTTGCTAGTTCGCTAGCATTAATGCGTTCATTTAGGACATGCTTTAGAAAACGTTCTAGTTTTAGTAGTATGCAATGTGAACGGATGAGCAGCCCGTGTACACGAGCATTTTTTCAGGAAGTGTATGCAGGGTGTTCCAGTAACTGTCTAAAAAATGTACGCTGCGTAGATCTACAGTACATTACAGTACATGGGTTTATCTGTGTTCCTCTTCATGACCGAAAGGCTCTTTAGTTGTATCTCTACTATACGATATTGTGTAGGTACGGTACATTTATGTGTAGGGAATTTTTGCCGTGTTTTACAAGGAACTTTGTCCAATTTTGATTGAAAAAATTAATTGCTTGAGTGGAACTCCAGAATTTGCAAAGGCAATGTAACATTCTTTGCCAGAAAGGGAAGTTTTTTTATATATATGATGTGTCCTATTCCACTACGAAGTACTGCTTGCGACACGGTTGTCTGAATTCGGCACCCCGCAGTCTATCCCATCTCAAACCTCGAGGCGTTGCAAGACCATGCATTTCGAGTAAGAAATACGTACAGCATGTGGTCCAGCTTTAAATACCATGTTGGAACAACATTTTCGAGGGCACTCAAGGAAATATGAGCTGCAGAACTACTAACAGGCGATTTCAGACAACCGTGTCACGAGCAGTACATTCCATAATGTAATAGTTGGAGTAATACAATGGTAGTTTGCCAGACTTCCTTTCGCGAGTCTGCCGCTCTCTCTTTGGATGGAACACCTCAATCACAGTCATCAAAATAAAGTTGCTCTGTGAGTCACAGAACGACTGTTTTCGCGTTTTTTTTGCGATATTGTACCAGGGTGGGGGTGCGGGAATGTATTTACTAATAGAAGGCGGTAGAATGCGCTGTTTATGACGAAAGAAAGTTGCGTTGCCATGGCAAACTTTGGGGTCCAACTGACGTGATTAAATTAATGTCAATTAAACGTTGATAAAACTAATTGTCTTGTTCGAGTGCTTCTTTCGCGTTCCCGGTTTCGGAATTTATTTTTTCCAGGATGTATGATGATACCAAACAGCTCGCTGCCTTTCTAAGCATTCGATCACTTGTAAGTAGTTTATCACCTACAGAGAAAAGAAACTGAAACGGACACCGTTATGAGGCCCACAGATATTTCCGGTATTTCGCAAAAATGTCATTTTTGAAAAGCGCGACGATAGTGATAACGCCGCCGCCCAACTGGGCCGCCAAAATGGGCCCAACGCCGCCGCCAACAAAACCAGCATCGGGACACACCTCTACGAGCGGATGATGATGATGATGTGGCCTTATTGGCAGTTTCACAACACGTCCTATAATATACATCGACAAGACATCGAGGGGACGTCACGCTTGCAAAGTCACCTCTGGATGAATGTTGGATATTTCTAAATATTCTGGGACATCCAGAGAATGTCCACTGGACATCCATCATGGATCTGGACGTTGGGATCAAACTGGGATGTCCTCGGGACGTTGATGGTTGTCTGGCCAGCTTGAATTCGTACACATATGTACTAGTAAATAATGACATGTAATTACCAAACCAGAAAGTGTGTCGTACCTGTTCTTGTATGAACGTTTGCTCCAAAGACAATCGGCGAGTGGCCACTGGACATCCGTCATGGATCTGGACGTTAGGATCAAACTGGGATCTCCTCGGGACGTTGATGGTTGTCTGGTCAGCTTGAGTTCGTACACATATGTATTAGTAAATAATGACATGTACTTACCAAACCAGAAAGTGTGTCGTACCTGTTCTTGTATGAACGTTTGCTCGAAAGACAATCGGCGACCGTAACCACAGGATAACCTTTTGAACAGGATCAATTTCACCAGCGGCCCTAGATAAAAAAGCTTCCTCAAGACCTGTCCTTCTCATTTCCTCCCAAGCAGTTTTGTCGATTGCCTTCGCAACGCTCGCTTGACATGCAGTATGTGTCACTAGCCATACAGGGTATATCGCGAGCACCGACAAACTCAGAAAGACCAGATAAACCAGAACCTAATGGCACGATTACGTTTGCAGCTGCCGAATTCTCGTCTAGGCGCTGTTAAGCTGTCCAGGTGGTTTTTCCGTGGAGACAAAAATCTTCCCTGAGAGACAACCTACATTTCAACCTGAAAAAAACTGCACAGACCTCGTTGTTGTTCAGATGTAACATACATATCCCCCGGGTCACAACCAAATGGATCATGTACCGACAAAACTTGCAAACATGAAAAGAAACCCCCAATTTCAACAATACGTCGTCCTTCGAACACGAAGCTGTCAGTCTGATGATGATGCACAGGATCGCCCACAAATGATGGTGCTGTATCAGGCACGACGTCTGAGCTGGCTGAAGCGGCACGAGCGCCCGGCCAGCGGTATGGTCACTCAAAGATGCGACATCGCATAAATAATCAGAACTAGCACAAGACGAACTTCCATACCCTCTAGCACGATTACCTCTGCGACGCAAGTTCATCACACCCTTCTTACGCTTTCGCTTTCGATTACATAGGGTGTTGTCGAGCCATCGCAAAATGAAGGCTGGTTCACCACTTTCTCGAAAGCAGGTTGCCAAATGTGGGACGCACATACAGTACGGGCATACGGTAATACGATCTGCACCACACTGCGCGCCTGTGCAACGCGCATACTCCGCGGAAGGAGCTTTCCCTATGGAACACCAGGTGGCGACACACTGTCCCCACGGCATATTAGGTGCGTAGAGGACCTTATTTTTACATTTTTGCGTGAAAGATAAAAGTCATAGGTATGTCATTTCGGTGTCTATAGTTTCCTGAAACATTTTTGCGTTCCATGTGGCAACGGTTCTTCATTGCTCCCAGTAGAAATGGGAAAGCAAGTATTGAAAGAGAGGCCACGAAAAGAATGCGTTTTTTGCGTCTTTGCGAGACCATCATAAAAAAATAAAGATGACTTCGATGTTCTGGACTTCAGATGCAATCTATTTCGGCTCCGGATTTCCTAGGAGACGGGCAGTGTTCATATCTGTCGATTAGTTTTCGAGATAAAGCGTAAAAAGCTCTCAATAGAAAATGCGTGGGGACGGAGAGCTGCTATGCCCTCTTAAGAAAGGGGGCATACCAGCACTCCGTCCCTGACGCTGACGAGTGTTTCACTTAAGTGGAACACTCGTCAGCGTCAGCTTGCTCTTTGAGTTCGTGTCGTGGCCGACTGGGGGCGGCGGGGGTGGTGGGCATGCAGGGTCAATAATCTACGCTGGCGGTCGCGGAACTTTGCGTTCTAGGTCACTCGCGGTCAACATGTTGCGCGGTGATTCGGGTGTCTTTGTGTAGAACTTGTCGAGATCAAGTGACTTAAGTATTGACTTATGTAATACTAAATGTGCTCTTGACCAAGTTGAAATAAGTGTGCAAGTATTTTTGAAAAGCCGGCTGCGGCCTCTGACACAGCCAGCCCGAAACACAGGTTGCACATATCATTGGAAAGAGGAGGACCTGTGCCGCACACCGGTACCCCAATGTCTGAGGCCGAGCGAGCGAGACGGTTTCGGCAGCGTCGCAAAGTTCACGCAGCGCGTATTCGGTGAACGAAAGGGCGAACATCTCTATACTGCCACTGTCCCCCACCCGATGGACGTATGCGAGCGAAGACAACACGAACACATCGTAGACGTTTCACGTTAAGCCAACGGCCGTGCAGATTAACACAGCACCGCCCGATTTTTGGTCACTGTCGTAGTGCAGAAAACGCCAAAATGCTTCGAATGGACGACCTGGAGGTCTCTGTGAGAGACAGAAAGTCGGGAATTGCTGGGTAAAAAATGTGCGAGAGAAATGGCATCATACACAGAAGGCTAGCGTCACTGCTTCAGGGACAGACCCAAGAACACTGCCTTCGAAATACAAAAGAAGTTAATTCTTGTAAGACAATGAAGTGTCGAACCGAACCCTTTGATGGGCAGCCGGCGTTGTACTGATGTTTTTAGGCTACTCCTCAGAGCAGGGTGTCGGAGCGAACCGAAAACGAAAACCGAAAACAAAAGAAAAACGCTATTTTGGTACGAACCGGAAGAGAATCGAAACCGTATACGTTTTTTTCGCTCTGGACTGAAGCCGAAATATTTATTTAACGGTTTTCGGTCCAAGAAAAAACTTGGCCGGTTTGGACTACGAATAGGCGAATGAGAGTGACGTCGCGAATACTTTACGAGGGATACGATTACGGTGGAATGTATGTCGATATACGAATGGACGTCGTCCTTCCACGTAGTCCTTCCAATGGACGTTCCACGTCGAGAAAGCCTATTTGAACAGAGTCTCTCTTTGTTTCAGGATTGTTTCTCTTTCAAAGTTGTTAACTGGAGCCAGGAGCTACCAATTTCTCAGCTGCCTATTAATATTAAATACGATGTATGCGGAATAAACGGGTGTACATTTTGCAACATCTATTTAAGGTGGAACATTAAGGTGGAACCGGTTAAACCGGTATGAACCGTTATTTTTTTTGCTCCGGAGCAGAACCGGTACCAAACCGTTTATGATAGAATCGGAACGAAAAACGTTTCGGTTCGACACCCTGCCTCAGAGTGCAACGTGTTGACGTCAGTGGTATTGTAACATCCAGAGTTTTGCACAGTAAAAGCCACTGAAAGTTCAACACATGTACTTTTAAATTACTTTAAAATGTGGCTTTCACAGCTTTACTCGACGTGACTTTTATAGTTCAGTGGTGTTACCGCTTGAGACAAGTTGACTCTCCGAGATGCTGTCACTGTGGTGCTCTAGAGGATCTGGAGCACATTCTTCTTCATTGCCCACACTACCAACCTTCCCGAACCGCACTTACGGTGAGCTAGAATAACTGGCGTGATTACCGGCCTACCCTATGCATGGGAGCGCTTGATCACTACCATGGCACCTGTCCACGTGCGATTGTTTGCATGGATGCGCTGGCGTTCGCTGTGCGCCTTGCGGAAGGATTTTTGTGGGGATCCGAGGCACTCCTCTGTTTCCAGTCAAATGCCCTTCCCGTGAAATTCAGAGGTTTGCACCGCGCCGGCTAAGAAACAGAACAGTGCCGATGGATGGGTTATCAGGGTGTCATGAGCTCTTGCTCAGTACAAGGTCGTTGCTTGCTGCATGAGGTTCTCTCTCTCTCTCTTGGGATTGATAATTTGTTGCTTTACGTCGCGAGACAACAATGATCACACGCGACGCAACGGGCTTCCTTCACGTGCGCCCAAACCCAGAGATGTTTTTCTGCAAGTGATAAAGATTAGTGGTCCTGACATTATGGGGGTAACCCTGGATCCTGCAGAAAACAAGACGGTATACGCTGTCTGTGCAGCAAAAGCGGTGGTGGCTATTTCCGAGCGATCTGCCTGCCTGTCTGGCGGTACATGTTGCTCGGGCGGTGGGGGGCGTTCTGTGCCGACTTCATAGCGAACTGTGCTGACATTTGCCTGAAAGAGACAGTCGCATCGACCACAGATCGATTCCGAAACCACAGTGAAATGCGATTGCCCGTCCTTCACTGACCATGACTTCGAAAGTCCCATCCCGAACGACTAAATACTTTTTGCATAATTCGTGTGTAAGCGGCGCTACAGCAGACGACGAATGCAGGCGTCAAGCGGAACTCCTTGCTGAGAATCTTTAGCAATGTCATATGGAACCTGACCAATAAGAACGCGGCGAGCCAGAGGAGTCCCCGCGGCTTACAACTTGCATGAGCAAGGTCAAGGAGGCGAAAGCACATACGAAGATGGCGGAGTCTCAACGCGAAAGTGGCGAATCGTGCTGTTCAAATGCCTTTAGTAATAGCTGCCGTGACGAATATGCATGTTTGATGACGGCCCATATTCGACGTATCCGCTTCCTCTGCATGTCGCTGGTGATGTACGTGCCGGAGCTGCGTTACCGCAACAAAACGAGCCTCAGGACCACTGCTTTGGGTACGTTCATGATCGGAGTGCTCAATACTTGATCCCGTGATATTCACTACGACGCAGGAAACAATCCAAGTGTTTGTGCGCGCCTGTGCTCCACAGGAACCGGATGAGTACCTCTATGCTACAGTGCTGGTAAAGTGGCAGAGTTGTGCAGTGACGGCGAAGGGGGGGGGGAGGTACAATGTAAGCACGCAGCACACTTTGTTCCCAGCTCTCTGTCTTCGGCCTGAACTTCTGGTGGTGTATGCAGCGACTTCTGGTGCAGTATTGCAGCGACGACCACAGCTTTCGCCTACTGTACCACGATAGATAGGTACGTTGAGCAATCCTTACTTTCGTAGTTGTCGTCGTTGTTTGCACACACGACGAATGCCCCATGAAAGTTACGAAAGCTCTAACCAACTGTGCAACTCAAGGGCCTGGTTAGAATTAGAATGATTGTCAGGCAACTACTCTGCTACGTGTTTGGAAAGTGTCCTTTCTCTTTGCAGCTACCTCAGGTTCACTGCTTTTTGTGTGTTTACAAGCTGAGTTTGGACATTCCTTGGACTGAGAAACAGACGACAGATACCTGGGTGTGTCGTCCGCATGATTCGCCAACGTTTTTCCATCCCGGTCCTATCAGGGCTATCATCTTTAGTGTGCCTCATTTCCTGTTCACACCTACGCCATAATAGACTTGTGTAGTTTCCAATTGAGAAGTGAGAAACATAATCTGTGTTACCACAGTAATCCCGAGAAGTGCAAATAAATATGCAGGAGCAGTAGTTTACCGAGAACCTCAAGCTTGGGGGGGCGTTGCAAAAAAATTGGGGCTGCGGTTACATTATAACAGTGGTACACAGGGGAAAAAACTGGGGGTGTCAGGGGGGATCTGGATCGTTCTCTGGGCACAACCACATGTAAAATTTTGGAAGGGTTGTACATCCTGAAACGACCCTCATGCCTCAGCCTCCACTGCTCGAATAATACACCTCCGTTTTACAGTAAGAGTCCTCTTACTATCTGCGGCATATCCTATCAAAGCCCACCGGACAGAAAATTTGGCCAATGCCTATGTAACAGTGCCTCGTAGAACATGCAGCTTTCCTGTTGAATTGACACTACATCTCTGGTAGCCCCTTTAATGTCTGGACGTAGGTGCATCATTTTACATTTAACCAGCAGTAATGTATAGCATTAGTAGTATAGTTTGATACTGAATAATAACCGTACTGAACAACGACATCCTCTTTCTAATCCAATTCTAGGCCAAAATCCAGCTCTAAGCCAACAGAATCCAGTTCTAAGCTAACAGAATCCAGTTCTAAGCCAACACAATCCACTTGTAATCCAACACAAGCGAAATCCAAAGCCATTTGATTGGCCGCCATTAGCCCCGCCCACTTCATGTTGATTGGTCCACGCCAAGCCCCACTGATCATTGATTGGTCAATCGTAGCTCTGCTCCTTTATGCTAGTTAGTTGGCTTGGCTCCGCCCACTTCACGTTGATTGGCGCACACCGAGCCTACTGATCGTTGATTGGTTGATCGTAGCTCCACCGCTTTATGCTAATTAGTTGGCTTCGCTCACTTCACGTTCATTGGACCATGCTAAGCCCGCTGATCGTTGATTGGTTCACCACAGCTCCGCCCCTTTTATGTTAATTACTTGACTCCGCCCCCTTCACGCTGATTGGTGCACGCCGACCCCGCCATGCTAATTAACCGGCTCCGCTGATTTGTCCTACTCTCCAGGCGCTCCGCCTTCAGCAGCGCGACGGCAGCCCCGCTGCGGCTTTATCTCAGACAGACAGGGAAAAAAATACCTTTCAACGTTTATTGAGTACATGTTTGAGGAAAAGCATGGCGGTCTTGGAAAGGTTGATTCCTTTGATGCTGGGCATGGTTCCACGGAAGTGCCTGATCATGTAGAGGTCTCCGGAACAGCGACTCAGAAAAATTTCGTCCTCAGTGAGTTGGCACTTCCACGTGCACTGGATATCTTCGTAGCTGTCGCTCACGTCCAGCGAGTGAAGGGACGCACGCAGCGATGCAGTAGAGTTCCTGTCCAGGTTAATACCAGTCCGCATAGGTACCACGTGCCACTCCCTGATGGTCAAGATGTCCCAAAGGCATTCATGCGCGTATGTGTGCTTATCCTTCTCCAGCTTGATGCTCGCAGTACAGTTGCCAGCGTCCAACACCAGCGCGCACGAGACGAGCGAGAAGAGAACAAGGTACCACATCCTCCCAGTGACACAGTCCAAATGACGCTACTCCTTCTCATCCACTGCATTATCTGCGCGGCGGGGGGAAAGAACGCTAGGTAAAATCCCGCTATCTACGTCATCCACTCGAGCTTACCATATTCGCAGCTTCCGTACGGGTAGGAGTCCACGTCATTGTAGACGTATCGTTTGTCGTCGTACGCCATCAGACTTCTTTTCACATTTCTGATGGTGTACATGCACTGTTTCTTTCCCACTATTGACAGCTGTTCGTGCGACACGCTAGCGTGCTTGAATAGGGTATCGCGGTACGTATCATGGAGGAGGTGTTGCGCACAATGTTCTTTTTGACCCCTTTAGCTCTTGCAATTTGTTTTCTCCCGGCTAATTTGATGGAATACATTTTGGCTTTCAAGAATATTACTTTCTCAATGGGTATGCTACCCGTTTCACTTTTGAACGCGCCAAGTCTACCGCGATTCCTCTCGCTGTACAGTGGATGATCACGATTGAAGGAAGACAAGTCTAAATGGTCGTCGGCGATCGCACGTAACTGATCTTCGTAGTCCTTGCAGAATAGGCCGAGAATCAAAGAATCCGTATCAAAGTAGGAGGTAATCACCGGACAACTGAGCTTACTCAACAGGGTTTCATAGTAGAACGAGTACATGGTTAACTTACTCAGTTCTAAAATCGTGAAGCCAATCTCCAGGGGGAAATCGCATTGCACTTTTCCCTTGCGCATTTCGTACATGACACAATCGGGGGGACATAATTTCCATCCGCACGCATTCCGCCTGACTCCCGAGGCGACTCGCCGTCTCCTCATCGAAGGCTACTCGAATGTCCCGCATATTACATTTATTTAGCAACGTACGCCCGAAGACCGCATTATTTGAGATTTTATAGAAATTTTTCTCGAACGTCGGTGCTCGAGGCGACGCGTCTGGCAACATTGTCCTTGATGTAGGAACAGAGGAATGGTGCCTGACGAAATTTTAGAATGCAGTGAATTTTCGTCACCCGCATGCCCAATCTACAATAGAGCGCGAGCAGCGCGTAATGAACGACGTACTCGACCTTGTCCTTGCACGTAAGCAGCAGCTTTTGCTGTTCGACGGCTGATACATTAACTCTTTGAGGAGCCTCCGCTGAAATGGTGAGAGCCATTCCTTCGGGACGACCGCTTTCTCCTGAGCCAGGGGGAAGTACCGCGTCAGCGCGTGGATAGATTTTGGGTACTCCAAGTCGCACACGTACACGTATCTCACGTCCGAATCCGTGGAGTGACGCATGAAATCCACGGAGCTAAAATCCTCGACCCATTCGAAACCGCCAACGGGGAGGTGCTGAATCATACTGAATCCGTAAAGATTGTTGCAATCTATGTACGATATGGTACACCTCCTCTTTATCGGGATCGTAGCCACTGCACAGCGGGTTGTTAGCCAGTAAATGACGCCTGCTCGCCTGACAGCGCCTCTAACACCCGATTCGATAGTTCGGTACATGTCCTCGTCGATGATCAATTCCAATTTTGCCCGCGTGTAATTTAGAGCGCATTGCCACGAATAGGATGCCAGAGAAACGCAATGAAGCAATTCCAATCCGTGCGCGTCGTAGCACAGGCGCCGGAAGTGCTACATTACGTCAGCATGTAACAGGGCATCCGTTTTCAGGTACAATGCATTATAATCCCTCAGATTCGAGCATTCAAAACGTTCAAATACGTGCAGCGCGTACTGATAGTCTTCGTCGCTTATATCCTCCCCCGTCAGATTGTTTCGGAAGGCGGATTTTGCCGGCAGAGCCAATTCGTCGTATACAGCGAACGAGCTGACGCGGCTGTACGGGAATACACTTTTAGGAAGCAAAATTTCGTAGTCGTCTCCAAATACCTGCTTCAGGCATTGGAACGCCTCTGCGCCCCCCATGGCTTTGACGGTTTCCACGAGCTCTCCTAGCGACGAATTTAGGTACTGCATGGTATCTGAATAGGAATGTGCCAATTTCGAACGATCGAATTTTTTCCATGGAACTGGCCACGATGAAGGGAGCTCGCTTCCACCCGAGAAGGTGAAATTCCCGCAGCAGTCCGGCGAAATCGTAGGCCCGATTGTGCACCATGATGGGCAGTGTTTCCCGCGTCGTGCACGCCACGTTACAGGGGTTGCACAGCGTCGCGATGTAATTTGTCTCGCCGGAAGTACAACGCTTGTGATGCCGGACACGTGGCAAATGTTGCGTGAACTCCCGCCTACAGTACGCGCAGTGGGTGGCAACTCTGTGCCGCGCTCGTTGCTCATCATTAGCACCATTTCCGCGAGGCGCCCCGCTGCGGCTTTATCTCAGATGTTCAAACTCACCTTGTGGCGTGCAACTTTCAGCCCACTTCATGCTGATTGGTTCATTCTAAGCCTACTGATTCAGACGTCTAAGCCAAAGCCCACTGATGACTTTCCCAGACTTTCCTGACTCTCTGAGTGGCCGTCCCCAATGTAAGCCTACCGATTAGCCCTCGCTGGCCCGTTCTAAGTCCACTGGTACCAGATGGTGCAACTCTTTACTGGCTCCGCCCACTTCACACTGATTGGCCTTCCACAACGACTGGTCCATTCTAAGCCTACCGATGGCTGGCCCTGATTGGTCCACGCTAAGTCTACTGAACGGTGATTGTCTAACCTGAATTTGTCGCTCCTAAGCCAAGCAGCAGCTTCAGACAAGACACATGACAATTGTTGATTTCAACCTTTATTTGGTACATCGGCCTCCTAGTCCAGCTGTGGGTTGGTTCAGCTGCATCAGAGAGATCATTGGTCCATAATTCTATGCGGTCATCTCTCGCGCTCATTGCTCACTCAGCTCCCTCGGTAGATTCCAAGTGTTATTGGTTCATCTAACTGCAAGTGGTCTGCTCGTTAGTCCATCTGACTGCAAGTGGCCGCTCACCCAGCTCCTTATTGGTTCTAGTTGGTCATAGCTCCCTCGTAGGCTCGAACTCCGATTGGTCCATCTAACAGCCAGTGGCCACTCACCCACTGCTATGGATCCATTGAACTGCAAGGCACTCATTGGTCAATCACACTCATCTCTAGATGAGACAAATTTAACTGTGGGAGATTGTAACTTTTACCATAAGATAAGTTTAGCGAGGGTCATACGCTGGTAGGCTCCAACTGCTATTGGCCTGTGCTAACCGCATGCCTCCACCCTGCTGCTCACTGGTTCACAACGTTTCTGCGCATGCTCTGACGGCGCCGAAGAAGGTTCCCTACATATTTAATAGAAATTAAGCTATTGGTCCAGCTGTGTCATAGGGCACGGCTTGGTTCTGCTGTGGCTGGCCCTGATTGGTCCATGCTACTTACCTCGTGGTGCAACTCTTTACTGGTTCACACACTTCGCGTTGATTGGTCCATTCTAAGCCTACTGACTTTTAAGCCAGTCCACGCTAAGCCTACTGATCACTTACCAGACTTTCTAAACGCTCTAATTGGCCGCTACCGATTGGCCCTCACTGGTCCGTTCTAAGCCCACTGACACCAGATGGCGGAACTCTTCACCAGCTCTGCCTACTTCATGCTGATTGGTCCATTCTAAGCCTACTGACTTCTAAGCCGAACCACGCTAAGCCTACTGATTGTCCCGTCACACCGAAGCCTACCGATGTCTGGTCCTGATTGGTCCATGCTAAGCCTACTGAACGGTGATTGTCTAACCTGAATTTGTCGCTCCTAAGCCAGGCAGCAGCTTGAGACAAGACACATGACAATTGTTGATTTCAACCTTTATTTGGTACAACGGCCTCCTAGTCCAGCTGTGGGTTGGTTCAGCTGCATCAGAGAGATCATTGGTCCATAATTCTATGCGGTCATCTCTCGCGCTCATTGCTCACTCAGCTCCCTCGGTAGATTCCAAGTGTTATTGGTTCATCTAACTGCAAGTGGTGTGCTCGTTAGTCCATCTGACTGCAAGTGGCCGCTCACCCAGCTCCTTATTGGTTCTAGTTGGTCACAGCTCCCTCGTAGGCTCGAACTCCGATTGGTCCATCTAACAGCAAGTGGTCACTCACCCACTGCTATGGATCCATTGAACTGCAAGCCACTCATTGGTCAATCACACTCATCTCTAGATGAGACAAATTTAACTGTGGGAGATTGTAACTTTTACCATAAGATAAGTTTAGCGAGGGTCATACGCTGGTAGGCTCCAACTGCTATTGGCCCGTGCTAACCGCATGCCTCCACCCTGCTGCTCACTGGTTCACAACGTTTCTGCGCATGCTCTGACGGCGCCGAAGAAGGTTCCCTACATATTTAATAGAAATTAAGCTATTGGTCCAGCTGCGTCATAGGGCACGGCTTGGTTCTGCTGTGGCTGGCCCTGATTGGTCCATGCTACTTACCTCGTGGCGCAACTCTTTACTGGTTCACCCACTTCGCGTTGATTGGTTCATTCTAGGCCTACTGACTTCTAAGCCAGTCCACGCTAAGCCTACTGATCACTCTACCAGACTTTCTAAACGCTCTAATTGGCCGCTACCGATTGGCCCTCACTGGTCCGTTCTAAGCCCACTGACACCAGATGGCGGAACTCTTCACTAGCTCTGCCTACTTCATGCTGATTGGTGCATTCTAAGCCTACTGACTTCTAAGCCGAACCACGCTAAGCCTACTGAACAGTGATTGGCTAGCCTGTCGTTCCTAAACCACAATGCAGCAGCTTCAGACAAGACACACGACAATTGTTGATTTCAACCTTTATTGGTACAACAGCCTCCTGGTCCAGCTGTGGGTTGGTTCAGCTGCATCAGAGAGATCATTAGTCCTGGTCATCTCTTGTGCTCATTGGTCACTGAGATCCCTGGATAGACACCAACTGCTATCGGTTCATCTAACTGCAAGTGGATCTGCTCATTGGCCCATCTGACTACAAGCCTCTCATTGGCCACTTATGTCTAGAGCTCCCTAACAAGCTCCAACTACAATTGGTCACTTCCACTCATCGCTAGACCCAACTGCTACTCCCTCTAATCTCTAGATGAGATAATACAAGTTTAACTGTGGGATATTGAAACTTTTACCATAAGATAGATTTAGCCTGGGGCTGGTAGGCTCCAACTGCTATCGGCCCATGCCTGCATCCGGCTGCTCACTGGTTCACAATGAAACTTTTTCACATGCTCTGCCCTACACATACAAGAGATGGCGCCGGTTGTGATTACCCTCTTTGCAAAGATGGACAGCTGCGTCGCGCCATTGCATTGGTGACTCATTTCTATCCAACTGGTTCATACTTCTAGAGTGCCAGCGTTAGAAGGCTGAACAGCTTACATGCCGCCGCCTCCCGCTGGTCACATAGCCAGAGTTGCTAATGGGGAAAAAAAAAAAAAACGTGTTTAGGGTACACATCTCAAAACAAACTCTACACGTGTAAAGTTGGCTTCACCTCGTTGCATGCGTGCGTTACGTCGAGCCCACCCCTGAGAACAAGCTTAGGATCGTTTAGGATGTGTGTGCTTTGCAGTTCAACCTAAAAATTGTTTCAATCAAGCAGAATGGCAAATGATGCAATGGAGCGCGTTCATTCTTGAGAACGAATTTTGTGACAGAACCACACACACACACAAAATCATTTTAATGTGTATTAAACAAACTGCAAAAAACTCATCGTGATGGTAATCAGGGAAGCCAGCCGATCGAAATAAGCAGGAAGAAGCACATGATCGAGAAAACATCGATAGCTGATGCTGTGCAGAGAAGCTGGTTTGAGAGAAAAACAACTTGAATGACCAATAAACCCTATAGAGCTTGGGTCCGTTTTTATTTTAGACAGCACGCATTCAACACACGAAATTAAATAAATCGAGCAGAATGACAATAGCATAGCATGTGGTGAAGCTCAAAACGCACTGACGCTCCAACGCTCATTAAACAATGCTATGCAGTGAAGCTTCGCACGTACTCAAGCTTAAAAAAAGAAGACTCAACCCAAGCTGAGTATGAAGAAACACAATTTCACATTGCTCCCCTCAGAATATTCTGTTCAAACATAGCCAGCGTATATTTCACGCGACACAGCTCGTACGCAGAGCACAACTGGAAGCACCCTTAAAAATATAAGTTCAGGGCACAACGTCGCACTGTGAACGAGTTCATCTCGGAAAAAATGTGCTCACCTTAGCAGACGGGCACATAGATTCACGAGCACCATGCAGCAATATCTGAAACATGCGGCGCGTGGACAGCTCGCGCGACTTTAGCCAGCCCGTGTTTACGCATATTGCAGTTTTAGACGGTGCACTTCAACATAAGATACTAATTAAATCAAGCACAAAGCACAGTGATGCTATGTCGTGACTGACGCTCCAATGCTTATTAAACAAATTGCTTGGTGCTATGCACGCACGTGCTCAACTCAAGCTGAGTATGAAGAAACACAATTTCAGATTGCTCTTTTCCCGAACATCCCGTGCAGTCGCACCTCCGCGTTCCTTCTCTATTCTGGAAGCACCAACATCAGAAATATTAAGATCGTTGCACTATGAACAAGTTCATCTCATCAAAAAAAAAATTGGCTTACCTCATCACACCGGTATGACGCACGTAGATTCTTGTCGCGCGACGCGCTACAGCAGGGTAGGGAAACACTGGCGCGTGGACAGCTCACACGATTTCAGCCGGCCCGCGCACACCTCACAACATGCCCCGACACACCAAAATGTCGCGCACCTTCCAGGCACCCACATGTTGACCACTTACCGTGCCAGCCGCACGGAAAACTAGATAGCCGGAACATAGGCGCGTAATATACCCCTCCGGTTGGGACCATCTGTTTTATATCAATGCTCCCTTGTTTCCCCACCGTTGCAAGTACGAGAAATTGGGTCACCTTGAAGATGAGCCGGTGTTCGAGCCATCTGTTTAATATCAAAACGCATTTCCACCCGTCGTGGCCAAACTGAGTACTCTGCGGCGGACCCTAGCAGAAAAAATGTTGCGTCAAGGTGATGTAAATAGGCTTTCTCCGAGAAACTGGGTCACCTCGTTAAACTTTTTTTTCGAGGCCCCGCGTATTAAAACCAAAAAGTAAGCAGTGATCACACAACGCTATGCGAAGAAAAAAAATATCCCTATGAGCCCACGTCACCACCTGCTCATTGCTCAAACAAGCTTTCTCTAACCAAAAACGAAGAGTTCGCTTATGCAGTTCCCAAGAAGCTCCAAATGTCCTTCGCAGCTAACGGGCGCGCATCGGCCGTTCCTGCGTGATTGTGTAAACAAAATCGCACCACCCTCCAAGGGCGCATTTGAGTTCCTTCCGTCGGTCGACTCCGGGTCAAGCGCACAACGAGGAAGATGGGGAAAGTTCGCATTTTCAGTTCATTCGGTGTGCGTAGAAACTGAGAAGTCGTCTGTTTTCGAAAAGCTGGATAAACCCAGTGATGGGAGTATTGTTCCGGAGAACGAAAAGCTGGGACGTGTTGGACTTACGCAAGGTTGACACGAGGAGGCGGTATAGGTGGAACTTTTGATGGAAAGCGATAAACGCGTTTTAAGCGATTCACAGATGAAGAGTTGCAAGAAATGCGTGAATTACCGGTCTGAAACTAGAGAAGAGACTCATCGATGGATCGGCCGAAATCATCTTTACTCACACGAAGTGGCGCATCCCACCGAGACCAGCGAAAGTGCGCGCGTCTCATATGTAATCATCGGTAAAATAAAAGTATTTCCTGTTTTTAGGGGGAAATTCTGTGTTGTGTGATGGGGGGGAGAAGCTATATAGATAGGTGATAGGGAGAAGGATTATATAGCACGTACTCATGGACGAAGCGGGTATAGTTTGTGGAGTGTACCACGCTATTTTAAAGCCATTTTATATCATATCCCAAACGTTCTGCGCGATCAAACAAGTCCGAGCATTGTGGAAAGAAGATAACCGTTTAAGCGTGCTCAAACAAGTTCTGGCTATTAGTAAAAGAAATGGTTTTGGGTTCCCAGGCGGGTTCAGCATGGTGTTTCCAGCACATCAGGCGATGTTCTACAACAACGTAAATTGTTCTGCGCGATCAAACAAGTCCCGCTGCCCTTTATACTAATGACGTGCGTGCCATATCATAACTTGTTTCAGCGTGCTCAAACAAGTTCTGGCTTTTGTGCGTTGTGGTGAGACGTGGGACTCGTATGATGGTGCAGATTTGTAAGAAACACTGAAGAGATTCAAGGGCACACACTATGGAAATCGACAGCCGAATTAGAAAAGGTATTGCGATTTTATCCTCGCTGTCTAATCAAAAGCACTATTTTCAGTAGGGCGAAGGGTCCTCGATGTTCTGACGGCGTTTTTTCGGTTGGATTCCGGAAGATGCAGTACCGCAGGGGCTTGGTGAGACAGACTGTGATGCGATTAATGTTCCTAGACTGTCCAGCGGAAACGTAACTACGTAAAATTTGTAGTGAATGTACACGTAGAAATACCCTGATAAAGTTCCATCACTTCAGCCTTGTGCTTTCTTCACAATTCGGAACACCATCCGCAGTTCGTGCAGACGCAGAGACAAAATAACGACACACGCATACTGATCCGAAACTCTCGTACTGAATGATTGAATGTGCGGTTTGAACGAGAACACAGTGACTTTTGAGCAGTACCTTTTATGGAGGTTACCTTGCAAAGAAACAAGAAAAACAAACGAAGGAAATTCAAACGCTGAATTTGTTTAGAAGCTACAACGTTCCTATAAAGGATACAGTTATAAGTTACGACGATTGGATTTCCGTTGTCCTCTGAAGTAACCTCTATTGCTCCTCCAGTGTCACGTTACATGTCGTGTTTAACCTCTAAATAGAGGTATCGGACGTGTAACCTTTTCGATATTTGGAAATCTACGTCTATATAAAGGTTACACCTTGTTAACAGTTACAATAAAGGGAACCGAGTTCAGAGTGTACCTCTAGATTCAACATTTAGAAGAACTGCCAGAGTCACTCAGTCGTCTGCGGTTCCCTTGTACGGCAAACTTGGCCCAGATGCCAAAATGCGGAAACAGGCAAAGTGGCTTCTCCGCGTTGCAGCGGTGTGTAGCAGGGAAGTTACCTTTACGCGTCGGTTGAACTTTTCTCTGCTTATTTAGACTTAGTAACTGCTTTTGACCTCATTTCTTGAGTTAGACATAATTTTGAGAGCATGGTTGGTACATTATGCGCCCGCGGGTGGAACACGAATTTTGAAGCGTTATCTCTTGTCATATAAATTATTAAGATGTCGCTGTTAGATGAATTCGTTTGTGTTAACGTATTTGAGAAAATTTTAACAGTATACTTTTTGTTTATCGCAAATTGCCGTTCGGTTTTGCCAACACAACAGTGCATGTTCACGCAATTATATTGCACACACTGATAATAACTTCCAAAAGCATTCCTAGAAGTGCGGGACACAGCTTCTTAAAGTTGGCTTGACCGGCGTACTCGCTGCCCTCCATTGAAGCAATGCATCCCATCTGGTTTTGTTAGAATATCTGTTGAGCCTGAGCTTTAGAAAGAAATGCCCACACATGGGTGTTGCTGTGAGAGGCCCTTCGATGGCGTACGAGTGGAATGGCAGCGCAAGAACGTCACAGTTTTGTTCCTGGAGGACTTATATTCGCCGTGTTGGCTGCGTGCAGAATGCATTGGTGTGCTATTTTTCTCCTACTTGGCCAGAACAATGGGTTCTGCAGAAAATGCTCATGTCAGACATGAAAGGTGAAGTTGTCTCTTACGCTTTGCAACTTTGTGCGCAACTGTGGGCCGCTCCAATGTTGTTCCCACGTCAAAAGAAGTGTTGACAAGCTCAGTGTGGACTGCGAAGCGTCTGTATCTTCATTCCTGAAGGTGACAGCAACGGGTGGTGTTGGCCCACTGGTGACGATTTTGGTTATAGCTTTCGAGGGCCGTGGTTCGATCCGCGGCCTGCTTAGTGTTTATTATTATATTCATATATTTTCTATTTTTTATTTTTTTGTAGAGTGAGTTATGAGAGTAACGGCAGGGTGAGTGCGTCAGAGTTTTGGCTTAATAATGCCGTACTGGCTCTATGTCACACTGCGTGCTGTTTGGTTAATTTAGTTGCGGTAATGCTCTGCGATCGCCTGTGCACTTAATATATGAATAGCAGATGACTTTCCATTGCAATCCGACTTACTTCACCGTTACAGGAATCTCCGTTTTGCACAGTGCCCGTGGTGTTTGTTATAATGTAAATGATTGTCAATCCTTTAACATAAATTGGAACTTGTGGATTAAACGTCTTTGTTCTCTGTGAACGCGCAACTCATCAAAGTTTCATTCGAGATCGAGTTGACGACGGAACCAATTCTGCGGGTCAACTTTGACGCGCTCTCATGGTAAAGGGAATTAAGATGAACAAACTACAACGCGTGTTTCTTGCAGTGTAAATACATGTCAATCATTTAGAATAAATTTCGGACATGTGGCTTAAACTTGCTTTATTCCCGAACTCGCCAAGCTTTCATTCTCAGCATTGTGCAAGGCCGTATATGCGGGTTAACTCATTCTAGGTACCAAAATAATGAATATGTTAAAAATACATGTGTGCTTATTGTCATATATACAGGGTACGTGACGTATGACCGACTAAATTTTACTAAATCCGCGATTGACTTTCTTTTTTTTTTCGCAAAAATCGTTGAATATATCTATTCCCGACAGGATCTACTCAATGGTGGTGGTGTATCACTAAATAGCGCAGCCGTTAATTAACTTTCGTAATTAATCTTTGTAATTAATGAAAATACGTTGACTGCGTAATTGCAAAGATGTAGAGTACAACCCTGGAGGGTCTACCCCACATGAACCGACACGACAGCGCCTTTTTGTGCCCTATTAAAAAATGTGCGAAAATACAAAATGATTGAGCACTGTGCGGGTTTTGCGGCCAATTTCTCCTCTCCCTGTCTCCGTGTCACCCCTTTTCAACTGACATCAGGTTGCTCCTGAAATCATGGAACAGCCCGCTTTGTCCCCAGAAGTAAGCGTGAGGGGAATTAGTGATGCCGTTTCTCAGTCTACGTAATCATAAAATATGCCGTCTTTGATGTTCTTTCCGTCATTATCTCGTTTGATCTGCTCAACACCTTTCAAGGCAGTTCGCGATTTGATGTTACAACAGTCACGCAATAAAACTACCAATGTATTACCTCGGAGATACTTATAAATAAATCACCGATCAATCAAAAATCAAAATCAATCAAATCAAAAATAAAATCACCGATTCTGCTGCTCGATAGGTGTGTACGTTCTACCAGAAAAGAAAAACTACGATATAGACCAGGACGCTAGGAAGCGGGGGTGCCCCATGTTTTGAGGAACAGCGTGATGTCAGTTTCGTCAAGGGTTGGCAGTGAGAGAACGACAGGAAAAAGCGGCCGCCGAAGTCGCCCAACGCTCGACGATAGGGCATTTTGGCATATTCTTTAAAGGCACAGAAAAGTACTATTGTTTCGATTCCTGCTGACTAGACTTCTCAGCGTTGTGCTCTACAAATCCGGAATTGCGCGTTCAACTTCTTTTCAGGAATTGTGAAGATTCATTATAAAAGTCGTTTTTTTTCTCTTTTTACACGACGAAAGAAGTAACGGCTACTGAGTGTGCGTTCCAAAGCGGTTGCGTCTTGGTCTCTCACGATGACAACAATCTGGGCTGGTGGTTCAGTGATGCAGATATCGATTCTAGCTTTCATGTTCCCTGGGGGCTTAATCGTTTCACACGTTCAACTTAACGGCACGAGACAGCTGAACGAGTCGTTCAGGCTAACGAAACGAGCAACTTTATCGACGCTTTGCGTGGTCGCAATCTGTGCTCCTCGTGAAGCTTCTTCTTTGTGGTTATTTTGCACGTTGCGAGCGCTCACGTGTTGTAATCTCACCGCCCTGAGCGAAGAGCAGGCTGGCAGCGAGGCTGCATCTTCTCTGGCCAATAGGATTGTTTCATTTGTTCCGATAGCTCGCATTCTCGTGCTCTCATACATGCTCATTGCGTTCCAATGTTCGTTCCCAGGCTGGTTCGTCATCTTCTTTTTCTTCCTGTCTCAATATATGGCTCGCTAGTCGTGTGAAAATAATTAACAAACATGTACATCACTGTAGGATAATCGTCGAGCTATACGCAAAAAATTGTAAATCATTTTCCTACGAGATACGATATGAGAACTAGTGTGTGCTGAGTTCTAGTTCACGTAGGAGTCCGGTACCAGAAACGAAAGACTTAGTGATATCAGAAGTATCAAAAGAAGAAAGAGGAGGAGGCTGCACGTTCTCCTCAACATGTACACTTATTTCATTAACTTTATAGAACTTTTTCTTCAAGCATGGAAGTACAACGCGCAGCCTTACAGTCAGGCTTCATAAACAGTGCGAACAGCATTTCTTCCCCGACGGAACAACTTTACAAAATCTATCTGGTCCAGTTGGAAGGCATCCTGACGCCTAAAATGAAATAAATTCGCAGTGCAACAGTTTTCTAGTGAGCTTGAACAGAACGTCAGTGAACTGTTTTAATTCCATGTTAGCAGCGCGAAGCAAGAGAATGTTATGAAACTATTCAAGACAATCGACCTCAGAAAATCCACAGAACCCTTTGCTCTTCGTTTCATTGCTACATTAACACTATGTCCGCAATGTACTATTAAAGAGAACAATTCGAACACTACTATATGCATCCATTTCGCCTTTGTTGTTCATCACAACATGCGTAGCTACCAAGACGGAGTGAAGTACACGGTCACAAGTCCTCACAAACGGTGCGGAGAGCGTTTCTTGGCGGACGGAAGAACTTTACAGAATCTGTCTCGTCCAGTTGAAAGGCATCCTGACGCCATCACGTCCATGGGGCACAGTTAGATGCTTGTGTGATCGCCCAAGCGAAGAATCACTCCGCCATCTTTCTTAGGCAGCTTCAACGTCAGCGTGTCGTTACGAATAACGAAGCGAAGAAACTTATCGACGCCCTGCTGTGGCACAATCCCTGCTCCTCGTTTATCTTCTTCGTTGAGGCTATCGTGCTCGTAACGAGCCGTTACGTGTTGTGATGTCACCGCCCTGAACAAACTACAGCTGCCAACGAGGCTGTAATCTTGTCGACCAATGAGGTTGTTTAATTTTGTTTGGATTGCTCGCATGGTTTGTCTATGGTTTGTCTATGGCTTGTCGTTGTCACTTCTTCGTCTTCTTTCTCGTCTTCATCTGCATCTTCTCGAGAATATCTCACAGCCCTCATGTAACCACTGGTGTAAATACGATGAGAGGGGGAGCATGTCATTTTGTACACAGTCGTGGAGCAATAAATGTTCGTTTCTGCAGAAATTCCGTTTCTGCAAATCTCCAAATGAAGATGTTTCACATTCTAACGAGTGGGTAGACCCACTCGTTAGGCAAACGATCTAATTTGATCGTAACTGGACCGAGAGATTACGCCACTGTCACTTTAACGAAAAGAGCGCGTCATACACCACGTGCTCGAGCTCCCGAGTGCCTCGCGCCTCGTTAGATCATGAGCCATGTAGGCGATGAAGCCTGTGAGCACGTGAACACATTCGTTAGACAGACGACACCGTCGGTCGTTACGCGAGCAAGAGATTACGCCTTTGTCCCGTTAACGAAAAAAGTGCGTCACGCGTCACGTGAAATGTGTCACGTGTTCGTGTTAACGAGAGCTCCGCCCCTCGTTGACTCGCGAACGATGGAAGTGATTAAGCCCCCTGGTTCGATCTGAGGGTCATGCCTTCCTTTTTTTTGTGAAGAGAGTTTTAAGATTACGGCAAGGCAAGAGCATCACAATTTTCATCCTGGATGGCCTATTATTAGGCACTATGACATAACATGACTAGTATGTGAAAGGTAGACCACTTTTCATTGCATCCGAACCTACTACATCGTTATAGGAAGTCCCCTCATTAACAAATTATGAGTTGACCTTTCGTGTCATCTACACTTCACCACACCCTCGTTATCTTATATTCGGTTTTGCTTCATCTTTGTGCTATATTTTTGTTTTAGGAATAGTAAGCCGACCTTCGGTCAGGCTGACCTTTCCGAAACAGACTTATATCCCCCCTCCCGCTTTGCAGAATGCCGAGGTGTTAACATTGCAGAACAACAGCAGACAGAGCATCTTTAACCGCCATCGTTACAACAGCAAGGCGCGTGGGGTCGAGATTCTTGTTTCTCTTTTTAAATTTTATTTGTTCATCCTTAACAATGTGCTCTCGTTCGCACTCACAAGGCTTCCCATGCATTTTAATCAAACTGTCATGTCAAGTCATGCACGTCCCACGGAGACTGCGGATTAAGCATTACAGTGCTTCCGACGGGTGAGAAAACTTGTACTTGCATCCGCGTTTTTCTTTACCGCTTCTCGCATATTATAGTGTCTTCATATGAGACTGCGATAACTGTCGTTGCTTGCTAGTTGAAGTCTCTTATTTCAGGTTATCAATAGCAAGCGCATAAAAGCAGTTTTAGTAGACCGTTTATAAGGTTATCATGCTTGTCGGTGCCAATTTGCAGTTATGTAAGACTCAGAATCGTATCCACTGGCAAGCCACGTTCAGGCAAGCCACGTTATGAATGGTTTGCCAAAATTTTCTACCATGTTCACCCCATTCCACAATAAAGCGAATTAGAGGCCCGCGAAAATTCCAGAAGAATGGCGATTATCTGCGGGAAACATCACGGACGTTTACGCGACTCTACTCTTGGTGCGGTGAAAGGAAACTTTGATATGACGTCCGTTGCTCCCTACCATCTTATCACCACAGTTTGCGATTGCACCTTTCTTCCTTATTCTCGGTTTCTCGGTTTGAGCAGAGTTGACCCAACACCTCCAAGATAAGGAGAAGGCCCGCGCCCTACGTCACACAGGAAGGCCCGCTGTTACTATTGTGAATGCTGCTATGAAGTAAATGAAAGAGCGAACGAGAAGAAAGCTCGAAGCAGATCGCAAAGTAGGAAAGGCATCCATAGGTGACGTAAGCGCGCAGGTCCGACGCTATCTAGGAGGTGTTGGTTTACCAACGACTTTTTGTGTCGAACGTGACTCTGCTGCCACGTATAGATGTTCTGAATATAGAAGCACTCTTCCGCTTGTTTGTTTGTGTTATTTTCATTTTTTAGGGGAGGGTGTTGGCAACCGACAAACCTTCTTGATGGTGACGGGAAGAGACTGCAACACGCAAAATTTTGAATTAAGCATTAAAATGTCCTCATGAACAAACTAAAGTGCATGACACAGTGATCACGGAGTAACAAGGTACACAAAGTGAAGTGCAGTTACGGAATTCGTCTTCGTAGCCTATAGATTTTTTTCCATCATAATGTATTGTAATTTCTGAGGTTTTCCTCCGACGCTGTCACACATACACCGGCACAGTCCTCTTAGAAGTCGCCCCAGGACGCTATTTCTCATCGTCGACGGCATCCCCATTTCCCATGGAGAGAACAAAAATGGATATTGACCAGCCTTACGAGTGCCGGTCATCCCGATCCACACGCTACGAGTAGCAGCAGTAGCAGCCCAGAATTATGAGCAGCAGTACAGCAAAGAAAGGCTTGGCAAAAGTTATCAGAGCTGATTAGCACGTTTCCATTCTGCGTTAGGCAATTGCTGCTGATAGCCAGGCTCCGCGCGCGATATCTTATGTTCCCTTTCTCGTCTGCCCACGTTCCACTTTCCTTCTTCCTCACCTCATACTTTTCTTTCAAGTTGGCTTTCCTACGTGCTCTTCTGCTATCAGGCAGAACCTGCATCAAAGGAGGTGTCCCTGAATTCTGATCATGCGTCACTTCGTGTGAGTAAAGATGATTTCGGCCGATCCATCCATGAGTCTCTTCTCTAGTTTCAGATCCCGTAATTCACGCATTTCTTGCAACTCTTCATCTGTGAATCGCTTAAAACGCGTTTATCGCTTTCCATCAGAAGTTCCACCTATACCGCCTCCTCGTGTCAACCTTGCGTAAGTCCAACACGTCCAGCTTTTCGTTCTCCGGAACAATGCTCCCATTACTAGGTTTATCCAGCTTTTCGAAAACAGACGACTTCTCAGTTTCTACGCCCACCGAATGAACTGAAAATGCGAACTTTCCTCATCTTCCTCGTTGTGCGCTTGACCCAGAGTCGACCGACGGACGGAACTCAAATGCGCCCTTGGAGGGTGGTGCGATTTTGTTTACACAATGACGCAGGAACGCCCCGATGCGCCCCATCAGCTGCGAAGGACATTTGGAACTTCTTGGAAACTGCATAAGCGAACCCTTTGTTTTTTGGTTAGAGAAAGCTTGTTTGAGCAATGAGCAGGTGGTGACGTGGGCTCATAGGGATATTTTTTTTTCGCATAGCGTTGTGTGATCACTGCTTACTTTTTGGTTTTAATACGCGCGGCCTCGGAAAACATGATTTACGAGGTGACCCAGTTTCTCGGAGAAAGCCTATTTACATCACCTTGACGCAACATTTTTTCTGCTAGGGCCCGCCGCAGAGTACTCAGTTTGGCCACGACGGGTGGAAATGCGTTTTGATATTAAACAGATGGCTCGAACACCGGCTCATCTTCAAGGTGACCCAATTTCTCGTACTTGCAACGGTGGGGAAACAAGGGAGCATTGATATAAAACAGATGGTCCCAACCGGAGGGGTATATTACGCGCCTATGTTCCGGCTATCTAGTTTTCCGTGCGGCTGGCACGGTAAGTGGTCAACATGTGGGTGCCTGGAAGGTGCGCGACATTTTGGTGTGTCGGGGCATGTTGTGAGGTGTTCGCGGGCAGGCTGAAATCGTGTGAGCTGTCCACGTGTGTGTTTCCCTACCCTGCTGTAGCGCGTTGCGCGACAAGAATCTACGTGCCTCATACCGGTGTGATGAGGTAAGCCAATTTTTTTTGATGAGATGAACTTGTTCATAGTGCGACGATCTTAATATTTCTAATATTGGTGGTCGGAGATAACAAAAATTAAATCACCGATTCTGCTGCTCGATAAGTGTGTACGTTCTACCAGAAAAGAAAAACTACGATATAGACCAGGACGCTAGGAAGCGGGGGTGCCCCATGTTTTGAGGAACAGCGTGATGTCAGTTTCGTCAAGGGTTGGCAGTGAGAGAACGACAGGAAAAAGCGGCCGCCGAAGTCGCCCAACGCTCGACGATAGGGCATTTTCGCATATTCTTTAAAGGCACAGAAAAGTACTATTGTTTCGATTCCTGCTGACTAGATTTCTCAGCGTTGTGCTCTACAAATCCGGAATTGCGCGTTCAACTTGTTTTCAGGAATTGTGAAGATTCATTATAAAAGTCGTTTTTTTTTTCTCTTTTTACACGACGAAAGAAGTAACGGCTACTGAGTGTGCGTTCCAAAGCGGTTGCGTCTTGGTCTCTCACGATGACAACAATCTGGGCTGGTGGTTCAGTGATGCAGATATCGATTCTAGCTTTCATGTTCCCTGGTTCGATCTGAGGGTCATGCCTTCCTTCTTTTTTGTGAAGAGAGTTTTAAGATTACGGCAAGGCAAGAGCATCGTAATTTTCATCCTGGATGGCCTATTATTAGGCACTATGACATAACATGACTAGTATGTGAAAGGTAGACCACTTTTCATTGCATCCGAACCTACTACATCGTTATAGGAAGTCCCCTCATTAACAAATTATGAGTTGACCTTTCGTGTCATCTACACTTCACCACACCCTCGTTATCTTATATTCGGTTTTGCTTCATCTTTGTGCTATATTTTTGTATTAGGAATAGTAAGCCGACCTTCGGTCAGGCTGACCTTTCCGAAATAGACTTATATCCCCCCTCCCGCTTTGCAGAATGCCGAGGTGTTAACATTGCAGAACAACAGCAGACAGAGCATCTTTAACCGCCATCGTTACAACAGCAAGGCGCGTGGGGTCGAGATTCTTGTTTTCTTTTTAAATTTTATTTGTTCATCCTTAACAACATGTGTGTTTCCCTACCGTGCTGTAGCGCGTTGCGCGACAAGAATCTACGTGCCTCATACCGGTGTGATGAGGTAAGCCAATTTTTTTTGATGAGATGAACTTGTTCATAGTGCAACGATCTTAATATTTCTAATATTGGTGCTTCCAGTATAGAGAAGGAACGCGGAGGTGCGACTGCACGGGATGTTCGGGGAGAGAGCAATATGAAATTGTGTTTCTTCATACTCAGCTTGAGTTGAGTACGTGCGTGCATAGCACCAAGCAATTTGTTTAATAAGCATTGGAGCGTCAGTCACGACATAGCATCACTGTGCTTTGTGCTTGATTTAATTAATGTCTTATGTTGAAGTGCACCGTCTAAAACTGCAATATGCCTAAACACGGGCTGGCTAAAGTCGCGTGAGCTGTCCACGCGCCGCATGTTTCAGATATTGCTGCATGGTGCTCGTGAATCTATGTGCCCATCTGCGAAGGTGAACGCATTTTTTCCGAGATGAACTCGTTCACAGTGCGACGTTGTGCCCTGAACTTATATTTCTAAGGGTGCTTCCAGTTGTGCTCTGCGTACGAGCTGTGTCGCGTGAAATATACGCTGGCTATGTTTGAACAGAATATTCTGAGGGGAGCAATGTGAAATTGTGTTTCTTCATACTCAGCTTGGGTTGAGTCTTCTTTTTTTAAGCTTGAGTACGTGCGAAGCTTCACTGCATAGCATTGTTTAATAAGCGTTGGAGCGTCAGTGCGTCTTGAGCACCACATAGCCCCACTATGCTATTGTCATTCTGCTCGATTTATTTAATTTCATGTATTGAATGCGTGCTGTCTAAAATAAAAACGGACCCAAGCTCTATAGGGTTTATTGATCATTCAAGTTGTTTTTCTCTCAAACCAGTTTCTCTGCACAGCATCAACTATCGATGTTTTCTCGATCATGTGCTTCTTCCTGCTTATTTCGAACGCGTGCTGGCTTCCCTGATGACCATCACGATGAGTTTTTTGCAGTTTGTTTAATACACATTAAAATGATTTTTTTTGTGTGGTTCTGTCACAAAATTCGTTCTCAAGAATGAACGCGCTCCATTGCATCATTTGCCATTCTGCTTGATTGAAACAATTTTTAGGTTGAACTGCAAAGCACACACATCCTAAACGATCCTAAGCTTGTTCTCAGGGGTGGGCTCGACGTAACGCACGCATGCCACGAGGTGAAGCCAACTTTACACGTGTAGAGTGTGTTTTGAGATGTGTACCCTAAACACGTTTTTTTATTTCCCATTAGCAACTGTGGCTATGTGAACAGCGGGAGGCGGGGGCATGTAAGCTGTTCAGCCTTCTAACGCTGGCTCTCTAGAAGTATGAACCAGTTGGATAGAAATGAGTCACCAATGCAATGGCGCGACGCAGCTGTCCATCTTTGCAAAGAGGGTAATCACAAGCGGCGCCATCTCTTGTATGTGTAGGGCAAAGCATGTGAAAAAGTTTCATTGTGAACCAGTGAGCAGTCGGATGGAGGCATGGGCCGATAGCAGTTGGAGCCTACCAGCCCCAGGCTAAATCTATCTTATGGTAAAAGTTTCAATATCAGGTTTCAGGTTTTATGAACTCTTTCTGAGTTTCAATGAGTTACAAATGGGACTGTGTTACAAATATCCCACAGTTAAACTTATATTATCTCATCTAGAGATTAGAGGGAGCAGCAGTTGGGTCTAGCAATGAGTGGAAGTGACCAATTGCAGTTGGAGCCTGTTAGGGAGCTCTAGACATAAGTGACCAATGAAGACTTGTAGTCAGATGGGCCAATGAGCAGACCACTTGCAGTTAGATGAACCGATAGCAGTTGGTGTCTATCGAGGGAGCTGAGTGACCAATGCGCGCAAGAGATGACCGGGACGCGTATTTCCAAAACATATCGTGCACAGACAGCGCGGCCTTCCTTCTCGCACATCGCTCCTGTTGCCGCAGTGCGCATGCTCTTTGTAACCATGGAGACGCCGCCGCCAAGTGGTCTCGTCGGAGCAGCACGCTTGACCCGCGCGCATGCGCAGTGTAAACGGCAGCGCTCACAGAAATTCAGCGCGCTTTTTAACGCCCTCGCGTAGAGTGCGTATTGATATCCGACTCCTCTGCCTCAGATAAACAAACAAGCCCAAATGCTAGCCGCTGGCACTCATTGGCTTTTTCGTGAATTACTTGTAGACTTCGCCTGCCTCTGCGCACCGAATCTTTGCTTTTTCCGGTAGAACATCTCATCATCGAATAATACTGGGTCATGTCATGTAGGAAAGAGACAAATCCTCGATGGACGAGTTGAAGGTGATTCGTGCCGACTTGTGCTTATGTTTTTGTTGGACACGGTTTTGTATGTGCTGAAGCTAGGAAAAAATGGGGATATACGGTCTTGTGTCGAAACAATGAACAAACACGTGTGTTCTCTGTTTGTCGCCAACTACAAATGTTTTATAGTATTTATAATAATGAATTTCCTCTGTTGTGGAATATTGCGCATGAAAATCCTCAATAGTGCACGCTTCTTCGGAGTGTCAGCTCGCCTTACGTTTCAGAAAATGTCGTCGCTCATATTGCCATCTTTTTTGCTCAATGTAATAGCATCACTTCTTAATCTGGCACTTACGCACCACTCAACTCAGTGTGTGTGTTGGTGTTGTCTGGTGCTTTTTTTTTTCTAGCCGCACTTGACAGAGCTTTTTCGTACAAACTAAGCAATTCTACATTCTGACACTGAAGACTGAACCCTCTTCGCACAGGTCAGATGACCAAACACGAACGTGGCAAAGGACAGCGGACATCAAGTGTTACCCCGTCAATACTTTGTCATGTGATACTGCAGAAGCCTTTGTATCTTCTGCTATTGTACTAACGTTCCGGTATTTTACTGTGTAACTCTTCATAAAACATGCATTTTTCATTTTCCAACTATGCATTTTATGAATTGTTGTCACAACGAGCTGCTGCCCATTTTGAATATGTCTACCGCGTAGTTGCATGCATATTGCAAGTCTTTCATGATTATGCTGCCTACCCTCTGCTTATGAAACCAAAAATTACGAATCCGTTCGACATGTAAACAGTTCACTCTCGCGTGAAGCACCTTGTATTCCCCTGTCCGTTTATGAAGCAGTATCGCAGCAAGAAAAATGTTGCGGGAGGGGCTCTGTGGGGACATTGCTCGGAGGGGGGGGGGGTGATTTCACCTGTTTGTCACTGCGAAATGCAATACCAAAAGTATGATTTGGGGGAGGTTCAAGACCCCCCCCCCATACACACTGGCTAGGTCATTGTTATATGAATTCCCAGTTTCCAAACAATGAATAAGGAAGAAGTTCAGAATATCCTACCTGGGACTAACAGCTCCATTTTTTTCTTTTACAAATCAATCAATATCCTACCTTTTTCTTACTTTGATTTATGAAGGTGGTGAATGCCATCAGTCACATCACTAACAGTTATATGTCACTTTGGAGGAGCACTTTGAAATAGGGGCACAGCGAAAAGGGCAAAGAGAAAAAGATGCGTCTTCCCTAAAAGAAAACTGTTCTGATGATAGCCCTCAATGTGATTCATGAATAGCATGTTAAAGCTGGATCTGTGTGGAATCGTGTCCAGAGTACAGTTAATAGCCCTCGGACAATTTAATTGAGCTTTGGACGGGAACGGAGAGGTAGAGCTGCACTACTAACGTTGAGCCGTTGGCCGTTCGCGTAGGAGGCCGTTGTACCAAATAAAGGTTGAAATCAACAATTGTTGTGTGTCTTGTCTGAAGCTGCTGCCTGGCTTAGGAGCGACAAATGCAGGTTAGCCAATCACCGTTCGGTAGCCTTAGCATGGACTAATCAGGGCTAGCCATCGGTAGGCTTAGAATGGACCAATCGTTGTGAAGGGCCAATCAGCGTGAAGTCGGCGGAGCCAGTAAAGAGATGCACCATCTGGTGTCAGTGGGCTTAGAACGGGCCAGCGAGGGCTAATCGCTAGGCTTACATTGGGGACGGCCAATCAGAGCGTCAGGAAAGTCTGGGAGTGTGATCAGTAGGCTTTGAATATAGTCCAATTGCCGGGAGTAGACATCTTTACTAGTTTGAACCGCACCGGCTTTCAACAAACATAACAAAATACAGTTAACGTTTCGGGTCCCATTCGGGTCCCATCATCAGAATGACGCTGTCCTGGTCGTCACCGGGTATTTACGTAGAAGAGGAGCGTAGCATTCTGGGAGGGGGCCTGGTTGTCGATTGATAGCTTCTTTTGTTTTCTTTATGTGCCATGACTCCAGCTGTCTCCTCACCCCCCATTTGTTCTTTTTCGCCAGAATGCATGGGTTGTCAAGGTCTAACACGTGTCCTGTTTTGCGCGCGTGTTCACACAGTTCTGTTGGGTTTCTTGCTGATTTCTCGATATCTTTCTTCTGTTCCTTCATTCTTGTTCGTGTCTTCCTTCCTGTTTCTCCGATGTACACGGCAGGGCAACCTTGACAAGATACCTTGTATACAACGCCTCGTTCTTCTTCCGGTGGTGTTCTGTCCTTGGGGTGGCTTAGTACATTCCTCAGTGTTGTCGTGGGCTTAAATGCAGTTTTAATGTTCACCTGGGGGAGCACCCGTCTAATTGGTTCTGACACACCCTTCAGGTAGGGGATGGTAACGTACATGGGTCTTTCTTGACTACTTTCCGCCTGTTCCGGGCGTGTATTCATCATTCGGTGGTATGTATCACAGATAAATTGCTCGGGGTATGCCCTTCTTCGTAGATCCGCTTTGGCCTTTGTTATTTCTTCATGTCTTGTCTGATGATCTGAAGGGATCTTCATGGCACGTGAAAGCAGGGAACGAACAACCGATCGCTTGTGTTCAAGAGGGTGCCCCGAACCATAATGCAGGACCTGACCTGTGTCGCACGGTTTTCTGTAAACCGAGGTCTTCAAGTTTCCGCACGGGTCTCTTTGCACGAGGACATCCAAAAAGGCGATCTTTTTCTCTTTCTCCTCCTCGCACGTGAACTGGATGTTAGGATGAATGCTGTTCAGCTTGTCAAAGAATGTGTTGGTGAAATTCTTCTTAATAATCACAAATGTGTCGTCAACATAACGTCTGTAAAAGGTGATGACTTGTCCTACGTCCTCTAAGGCCTTGTCTTCAACAAACTCCATGACTAAGTTGGCAATGGTCGTTGAAATTGGGCTGCCCATGGGGCATCCGTCGGTTTGTTTAAAGAACCTGTTCTTGAATTGGAAGAAGGTTTGTCCGAGGCATAACTTTAAAAGTTCTAAATGATGATGGGACCCGAATGGGACCCGAAACGTTAACTGTATTTTGTTATGTTTGTTGAAAGCCGGTGCGGTTCAAATCAGTAGGCTTTGGCGTAGACGTCTGAATCAGTAGGCTTAGAATGGACCAATCAGCATGAAGTGGGCGGAAAGTTGCACGCCACAAGGTGAGTTTGAACATCTGAGATAAAGCCGCAGCGGGCCGCTGCCACCTTGCGGGCGCTAATGAAGGCTATGTTCAGTGGGCCAAAGTAGTAAGTACTGACCACGTTTATCCGGAAACGCACATCTTCGTCTGGACGCCATTAATTAGCAATTAGAGCTAATTGGGACCCCCCACATTAATCAGCACCCTCCAGGGAGCCATCACACTAATTGGGGAATGTCTATCTCGCGTCCAGACCAGTTGTGCGTTTCCGGATAATCGTGGTCATAAAAAATAAAAAAGATAGGCAGAAAATAAAATAAAAAGATAGAAATAGAGTGGAGAGAAACAATTTATTCGAAAATCAACGATGCCGCGGTGAAGAAGCCGCTCCGCAACACCCGAGTGACCAGCGCCCGCCATGTTGGTAGTTTGCACTCAGCAGTTGCAGAGATAGACGACAGGTGGCCACTTAGTTGCAAGGCATCACACCAGATGGCGCCACCATCATAGCTCTAGACGAGAAAGACAGAGAACAAGATACTCGCGGCAGGTAAAAATGACAGCACTGCTAAACAAGTCTAGGCATGCGAGAGAAAAGGTCTAACCGCTACTGCTAAACAGAAAACAGTACACATCGGGGAAAAAGGCTTACGGGGACGATCGCTTAGGCCTAACCACAACACTACGCAGCTAACACAAGGCGGGAACCACACATCGCTAAACATGCGTCAACAGGCTTGCTCACCGCAAAACAAGTCTAAACATATGAGGAAAAGGGCTTACGGGGGGGGGGGGGGGCGATCGCTTAGGCCTAACCTCAACACAACGCAGCTAACACAAGGCGGGAACCACACATCGCTAAACATGCGTCAACAGGCTTGGACACCGCAAAACAAGTCTAAACATGCGAGAAAAGGCTTAACACGAGCGCGGTCACCGTTAAACACGGCAAACATACGAGAAAAGGAGCGCGTCAAATCACTCACCTTTTCCCCCGCGGCAACTTCCAGGCAGAAACTGAGCGAGCGCGGAGAACACACGTCTGCTCTCTACGAGAGCCAGCCAGAAACTGAGCGAGCGCACGTCTGTCTTCCGCGACAGCCCGAGAGAAATTGAGTGAGGCGACGCGCCGCGGCAGCTATGGATGCGCGCGCGTCCTCTGCTCCACCCGTCCGCGCATGCGCGCGCTCGCGCTCCTAGCGCCCTCTGCGCCGCCCGCGGGTGTTTTCGGTTTCGACTCTCTGCTGCGCGCGCGCGCGCGCTCCTAGCCGCGACGGGTGGCTTCTGAGTTTCACTTTCGTTTCTTTGCGCGCGCGTTTATCTCTATAAAGGCAGCGCGCACCGCGCTCGCGTCATCACTACGTGGAGATGTTCAGCTACCACTCTTTACAAAATTGTTCCCGCACCCACGCTTCTTGGGAAGAAGTGGAGAAGGAATGTTTCAATGGCAAAAGTCCCCGCAACGAGCTCGTCATCACTGCTTTTCGCTACGTGATAGACATGGTAGGCTTTGGCAATATAGGAGAGATCTCGCCGGGGCCGCTGCAGGAGATGGTGCGTCGGATCTACGCCCGTTACAAGAACGTCTGCATAACGGTTCCTGACGGACCCCTGGGACTAATGAGCGAATTTGTGAGGTTGTCCAACGCAGAATTCAACTACATCGCTGCAGACATCGTGGACCTTCTCGCTCGTGCCATCGCTCATATTAAGCACGCCCTGCGGAAGCAGCGACATTTGCAAGCAGTCTACATCGCCAACCTTGTCATTGATTTATTGAAATACCGATTGGTTATTGACATGCAACGCATTAAACAGTCCGAATAACTTTGACGAGACTCTGCGTGTTCTTTCACTGAAACATGTTTATTGAATACAAACAAAAGAGTTGGGCAATAGATACCTGCACCCTCCCTCCCTTGTCTGATCATCTCGTAATGCTGCGTACATGAGATCAGACATGCCAGAAAAGGGGAATCTTCATCGCAGCGCCGTCATTGCGCGGGTCACTGCGCCAGCACGATGACGGAATGGTAATTCTTTTCGTACACCCATTCCGCTACCACACTGCCACGATGTCCCGTGCTTCTCCTGTCTGAGAGAGAGAGAGAGAGAGAAGCATGTCTCGACTAGAACTTTTATTCTCGATTACATGCGCGTGCAGCTCTTTGTTCCACGGTTACTCGATGCCTGACGTCGACGGTCTCGGGCTCTGTTCCGGGTTTTCCGGTGCTGCACAAAGAGGGAGTACTATCGTAATGCGATACGCGTCAAAACACTAGGAAAGCTTACCGTATTCGCAGCTCCCATAAGGGAAGGAGTGTACGGCATCCACGAGATAGCGTTTGTCGTCGTAGGGGACCAAGCTCTTCTTGAGTCTCGAAATGGTGTACATCGTTTGCTTTATACTCTGGATGGTGCACTGCTTCTGAGAGACCGCCTTTTCATTGAACAGAGAATCTCGGTACACTTCGTGCAATAAATGTTTCCTCACCACGTCTTTCTTAACTCCTTTGGCTCTCGCGATCTGTTTGTGTGTCCCAGCCAAGAGAATGCTGTACATTTTCGCTCGGATGGCTACGACTTCCTGAATAACTCCGCCCCCCATCTCGTCTTTGAAGTACCCCATCTGATTCGCGTGCTCGTCGTTGAAAAGTGGGTGGTCCGGCGGATAGGAAGACAGATCTAACTCGCTCTCAATCTTCATCAGCTGCTCTTCCAGGCTTTCACACGTGAGAGAAAAAGTTACGCTGTCCGTGTCGCTATAGATCAATTGCACTGGACATGTCAAGCGAGAAAAGAGCGACTCGTAGATGAAGCTGTACATTCGGACTTTGGATATTTCAAGAATGGCAAAGCCCACGTAAAGGGGGTGCGTGCATTTGATGCGGCGTTGTTTCATCTCGTACAAGATGCACTTATCACTCAGAATGTGAAAATGCTGACTGTCGACGGAGCTAGCTTTTCGGAGCGCGCTTTCTTTGTCGTAGGCTAGGGCATACTTTTTCATCCGTCTCACATTTTGTATCGACTTACCGAACGTGCTGTTCGACATGGTTTTGTACAGAAGTCGGTCGAATTTCGTGCTCGCGGCATTCCTCAACGCGACGTTTCTTTGCACGAAGGTTCGCAAAAAGTTGTCTTGGCGGAACGAGAGGATGCTGTGAACACGTTTTATTTTGATGCCCAACCTCACGTACAGAGCGAGCAGTGCATAATGAACGACGTAGCGTTCTTTGTCGTAGCACGTCAGCAAGAGTTTCGTTGTGGAAGGGGCGTTCAGCGCCAACGTTGGTGGAGAGTTCGTTCTCGTCCACGCACCTGTGTTCGGGTGCCAGGGGAAAATCCCTAGTGAGCGCGTGCAGTTCTTCGGGATATGACAAGTCTACCACGTACACGTAACCCACTTCCGAATCGTGAGGAATGTTGAGAAAATCGATCTCGCTCCACCTCGAAGGATCCACCCACTCAAAACCACCTGTCGGGAGATGGAAAGTCATCGCGTACGGGTACAAAGTGTTCACGTCGAGGTACTGGATAAAAGTGTTTTCTTGCTGGGGATCGTAATCGTCGCACCCCTTGTGATTAGCCCGACAGTATCTGTGGGAGCTGTTACAAATGCCTCCCCTGATTCCCTTCTCGATCGTTTCGTACATCTCGCGATCGCTCATGAGCTCGAGTTTGACTTTGGTGAGCTTCAGAGCGCTGCTCCACGCGTAACTGGCGAGGGACACTGTGCGTAGGATATCTAACCTATCCGTCTCTAGCGCAATCTTCCTGAAATACAGTACGACGTCGCAGAGCTGACAGGCGTCGAGCGTGACGTAGAGACGCGTGTAACCGCCTAGGTTCTTACATTCGAACAATTCGAAAATCTCGAGGGCGTACTGATAGTCCTCGTTCGTGATCTCTTGGTCGTTCAGGTCGCTTTTGAAAGCTTCCTTTGGCGGTAGTGCGGGCAAATTGTACGCTTCGAAACTGTCGACGAAGGTGTACGGGTCCTTCCTGAGGAGGCGTCGGAAACGGTCACCAAACATTTGACGGGTACAATGAAACGCGCTCTCGCCTCCGCTGGCGAGCAGGGTTTCCACCAGGTTCGACAAGGAGAGGTTGAAAAACTGCGTGGTATCGCGGAAATGAAGATCGCCAATGTTGAACCCTCTTATCTTTTCCAAGCTCGAAGCTAAGATCCACGGCTCGGCCAGATTTAGAACGTGCATGTGGCGGAGAAGGGAGCTCAAATCGTATTGCAGGTTGTGCACGCACACGACGAGTTCTTTGGTGTTACGACACGTAAGGTTACACGTATCACACAGCGTCGTGACAAAATTCGAAGAACCGGGCTCTACGAAGCGGGTGTGGTCGTGATGCGATACCTTCCGCGTATGTCGGTTAAATTCGATTCCACAAAATTCGCAGTGCGTAGCGCTCGCGTGCCGAAAGTGGTCTTCCATACTCATGACCAACGGCGCGGGACAACTGTTCAACCTATCGATTTGATCACTAAATCGCTTGAGCGAGAGCAAACATTTCTCTGCCGCGTTGGGTCCCATATAACCATCTGCGTCCATTATTTTCCCATCACAACTTCTCACTAGCACAATGCTATACGAGCTCATCCTGTGCACACTCGAGGCGTCCTTCACGAGCGCGTCCTTTTCCAAAACGCTCTCCGTGTCCAACACCGCGAAATAGGGATAGGGATGCATGTACTGTATCTTGTTGAAGGAGACACACTCCCCCGCTTTTGGCATTTCGAGAATCACTTCGTTTACGTCTCGACACAGACGTTCGTGTTGCTGCAATGCCTCTCTCGTTCCGTAACCGGACGTGCATTTCTCGCAATAAAAGTAGTCACTTTTCAATTTCACAGTCAATTTTCGGATCCCATAGAAATGCTCCCTAACCTCGAGCAGGTGGACTTTATCCTTATAGAGCGTGCAGGGAACCCGTCCGGTAGATATCGAACTCGTCTGCTCGTCGAACACGTAGGTGTAGACCGAGATTTTGTTTTTTCTCTCCCACAGGGAAATGTCTTCGTAAGTGACTGGGAAGCAGGGCGGCCAGTACGTTACGCGCGTCTCCGGATGGGAAGGATTCATGTACTTGTGGTATCTTACATGCAGGTTTGGTTTGCTCCTCAAAGGATGTAAGAGTGCCAGCACGCTATACTTGAAACACTCGTTTTCGTGATTCGGCGGAAGTTTGACGTTTGTGAGAGTCTTTGTTTTTTTCTTTAGCAGCTCGGGAAGCTTGATCGTGCATCCAATCCGCTTCGGTTTTAAGCGCGTTAGTTTTAAGTCGACACATTGGACGTCGTTCGAGGTGAAACCAGACCCTTCTCTCGCATAGCTTTCAACGCGTTGCGAGGATTCTGCGATAGCAGCATTTATCGCGCCTTCGATTTCTTGGCGGTTATGAACGACTCTCATGTGAAGGTTCACGTGAAGGAGATGCGAAGTCAACCCGTCGGCTCCGTCCTTAACCATGAGCGCCTTTGAGCACAGACAAAATTTGAAAGGCATGGGATAAGCTTCGAGGACGCGCGTGATTACTGGAGCTATGCTCGGTAGATAGAGTCGCAAATCGTCGACGTTGTCGTCGTGCGGGGAACAGAGAAGCGTGTACCTAGTAGCCGTTCCGTCAAATGCCTCGTCTGTGACAAAGAAAGGAAGGAATCGTCTCTCCGTGACGGAGGGATGATTCTCTACGACGTGTTCTCTCAATTCAACGATTCTACGACCCTGGACAGGCTCAGCTTCGTTTCGAAATTCTGGGCTTGCATCTGGTGATTCATCTCGAACCCTACCAGACAGAGGAATGAAATCTGCATACGACTGATCCCCTTCCCACATGAGCAATTCGTCTGCATTGTCATGTCCATCTAGGGGTTCGTCGTCGTCCGTTTCAGGTATTACGAAAGGCGGACTACTGTCTCTGTCGTCGTCGTCGTCATCTGAAAGGACGACTGGGCTATTACCGAGATTCTCTATTCTAGCTTCGTGCTCTCTTTCTACGGCCACGAGCATACGAGACAGCGCGGCACTGCGGTCAAACAAAACCAGTACGAGATTCCCCCTAACAATGCTCACTTTTCCCTTCAGTTGAGGAACGCTTGAGATTGATGATGAGAGAGTATGGGATGAGTTCCTGTGTTCAGTGTCATGCGGTGACAGCGGCTATCGGTTCCTGAAAAACAATGTCATACATAGAATACACTCTCACAGCAGAGACGGCCAACTTACATTTTGCTCCACGAAACGCCTCGTGTCGTGGATGGATGCCCCTCGTGGGCTTCCTGTCAATCGTCGTAGAACCAGCACACCTTTTATAGTCGCTACACCGCTCTCCTCCTCCTCGCATTGCGACAGTGTCGTCTGCACTTTGACCACCCCGCCTTCCGTCTTTCGCGCCTTTTTGCGATGTCGCATATGACAATGATAATACCATCGACATTGAATAAAACATTACACCAATTTCTAGCTAACACTCTGGGACGACTTGTACATGACGACAAGAAGACCCAGAGTGGGATTCGAACCCAGGATCCTTCTACACTGGGCGCGACACACTAACCACCAATCTAATTCGTACTGCGTGACGTTTTTCGTATTGCGGGGTTCGTGTCTACACACGTCACAACATGTTCAAACACGTCCAAACATGTTCAGACATGTTCAGTGACGTCACAACATGTTCAAACACGTCCAAACATGTTCAGACACGTTCAATGACGTCATAAAGAGGAAGAGAGAGGAACGAGTGTGTCCAGGGGCGACTTCGACGGTTCGCCGCCCGTGTCCGAACATGTTCAAACACGCCTTAACATGTTCAAACACGTTCAATGACGTCATAGGAGTGAGAGGCAAAGCTTTACTATAAATGTCGAAGCGAATGGTCGATCGTCATTCCATCATGATCAGCTTGGTAGATCCTCGTAAGTAATACCCATGACGTCATCATCGCCGAAATGTTTGAAGAGTTTCGTTTCCAGTGTACAACACTTTTGCTGCGCGTGAAGTCGGTTTTTTCCCGCCTCACATATTTCGGGAGATTGGCAGCGCCCGCTTCTTCTGCACCAATTCTGGTGGATTGTGGTCCAAAGGTACGCTTCCTCGTTATTTTTAATACGTTCTATAATCATTCACATTTTTTCAGAGCAAAAGCATTGGACGGACCGATTGATTCGCCCGTTTCTCGGCTGTCGGACGGTACCGTTCGACGTACGTTGCGAAGGACTTCGACTATTGAAAGAAGATGGAGAAGATGGGCCATCAGTGTCACTCTGTGACTGAAGAAGATTGTACGTGTGTGTGTTTGAGTTAAAAAAAACACGCGTTTCTCACACTCCTTTCATTGCAGATTACGAATGGCTACTGACGGGAGATCTACTCCTGGTCCTAACCTTCAAGCCTCCTCCAAAGACCTTCTTTTTGCGAATCAGCGATCAACTGTCGCTGTGTGGACAACTGTCAACCTGTCGCTGCGGTGGACTCTGGTCGAGAAACCCCAGCCATTGGTTAGACTCGAGCCTTCGTCCGTATTTGGGCTGCCTTCCCGGCTACGAAACCAAAGCTGGAGCCTAATTCATGTGTAACGAGAAATAAAAAAAGGTTGTCTACTCTCATTCCGTCTCAGTCATGATGACGCCCGAGCAGAGGTTTGCCACCTTTGTGCAAACGCGAATGTATCGGGACTTGCTGCGATTACGCGATTATATTCACGGTGATAGCTGCGAGGAAGACTTTCGCTCGATTCTCAAGACGATACCCTTACGTCTGTTCACCGTCAGTGGGAAGATTGCAAAGAAAATGAAGCATTTCGTAGATTACAAGCTCGAGCTGCTGGAAAGTATAGACGAGGAGAGACAGTCGACCCGTGTCTCATCAACGCGGGTTTCAACCGACCTATCGTCCGTCGCTACTGGCTTCTCCGCACATCCCTCGACGTCACGGTGCAGACCGGCGACGACGGTGAGCGTCGGGTCAGCACGTTGGAAGATCGTCTTGCAAGGGTGTTGTGTATGTCGTGAAAAAATAAATAGACTATTTTTTACGAAACGAGTTCGCTCACGAGGAGACATTTTATTGTTTCGTCATTCTCTTCGAGGTTACAGGAAAACATGGATACACAACTTTTCAAGCCGTAGCGTTTCGACATGCGCGTGGCTACGTAGATAAAAAAAAGCCCGCAGTAAGGCGAAAAAGGCGATTGAATACACTTGTCGTTATACTCGTCCACTACAGGTAAAGTCTTCGAAGGTTTGCTTCGATGGGGGGAAGTCCGTAGCTGTCGAAAAACACGGCAGACCCGTCGTAGTTTTTCAGGTAGAGCACCCAGTGCTGCCCGCGCCTTCTTCGCTCTTCCGTATTGATGATTAAATAGCCGGGCTTGCGTAAAACGAAGGCTTCGTTGGAAGCGCAAATGCCTCTCAGCATGGAGGAAGCGAGGGGGTTCAGGGACACGAGTTCCAAGATGTCGCTCTCGTACATCTTTTCTTATGGGAAGGTGACCGTACGGTCCTTGTCAACGCACATGAGCTCAAGCATGTGGAGAGCTCAGAGCATCAAGAGGACGGTGACCGCGTGTGGAAGGGCTTTAGCGAAGCATAATTGCAGGCAAACGTTTCCTTTCCGCCACTTGTTCAAATGCGAAGGAGAAGAACACTTGTCCACGTCCAAGTTGAAGTAGAGAAGGAACCCGTTCGTTTTAAATCGCTCGTAGCTATACTTGAAATGTTTCTCTCCCAGTTCTTGCAAGAAGTTCAAGTAGGGAATTTTGACGAGGTCGTTCTGAAAGTCGTACTCGGCTCGCACTTGCTGGCCGACCACGGAGAGCATCGAATGAGACAGGTCGTAATGACGGAATTTGTAGGGGTTCGATTGGATGTCGCCGAGAAAGTCGGACGTGGCGAGCAGGGCGACGCATAATTTGGAAGGCACCCTTTCGGGGTAAACGTTTTCAAAGTGAGCGTCCAAGCTCCCGGCACTCAAGCTCCGCACCTTGGTTTCCAATCCGCGTAACACGTAGATGGCTGGCGTGGTCTGAAGCCGCCGCTTGTATTCCAAAAATAGGGAAGGTGCAAGCGTCACCTTTTTCAAGTGTAACGTCATTTCTTTAATGTCCACCTCGTAATTGTACGTTTTCTTATCTTTGGGGACCGATACGAGTTTAAATTCGTCGTTGTTTAACAGGAAAACGACGCGAATTTCGACGGCAGGTACCATCAGGCACGGCTGTTGAAACAGGTCGGTATTGATCTGACCGACCAGGTTAAAGTATTTTCCACCCTTCGTCGCTTCGTAACGTTGTTTCGGACCGCGAGACGAGACGTCGTAATCGTCCTTTAAATGTTCGTCGTCCTCGACATAAAGTCCAGCCGCGTGCACTGTTTCTTGAGTCATGGGCGTGGAATGAAGCACGACGTCCAAAATACTCCTGTAGGCGTACAACTCGTTGGAACTGACGAGCTTGTTGTTCGCATAAACGGTGACCGTCTTAAACATGCCGCTCAACAGGTGGTTTATTGGGAAAACGACATCTTTCTCATCCATTTCTTCCCCGTCGTCGCGAACAATGCGCACGGTCAAAGACACAAAACTGCCGTAGAGATCCAAGTGTGCCCTTTGCAAATTTTGAATACAAAACTCGATCACGGAATTATTTACCCCGTTGACCGGATAAAAAAGTTGGTACGAAGTATCTTCCACGCCGTATTGAATGGAAGGGGGTTCGAATATCATCACATCACTCATTAAACAGATCGGCGTCTGTATTTTTCCTTTCGTTGACGTCATGACGGAGCGCGCGCAGCAGATGTGTGACCTTCACGGCGTACCAAAGATATCTGCAGGTGCGTCGTGTGTCGGCGCCTTTTGTTGTCGTTTGCGGCGTTTCTTCCCATTGTTGTTTCCAGAGCCCTCCATGGAATCCAGCACGTCTCTCCCCGTTGCTATGGCCGTCTTTTTTACTGCGCGCGATATTCCTTCGCCATCGGCCAAATTCAGCGCCAAGCGCTTCAACGTTCTCTTGGCGATCGGTTTTATTTGCTGCCAGATGGGAACGATAAACTTGGATATGTTGCTCAACACACCGCCCCCTCGTTGGAAAAGGGGTCCCGTGTACACGGGAATTATTTTGGGGGAATTACGGTACACATTTGAAATGCAACGTTAGATTGGTTCTGCCTTTGGACCGCAACGGCAAACGTCTTCCCGTTTCGTCCGCGAGAACGATCGTCACTGAAGGAATTTCGAATTGAGACAGGTTAAAATACTGGATGTTATCTAACGTGTAGGTGACGACGTGCTTGTCTTTCTCGTAATAAAAGGGTAGTATTTTTAGTATCGGTTTTTTCCCGCTCCCCACGTACGTGGGTTCCACGATATCCGTGTACACGATTATGTTGTGAAACGGGGGTTCCAGGAGTACCTCGACGGAGCTCGTGGCATCCTCCCCCGTGAACACGGTACGCGATTCGAAGCCCAAAAGCACGGCAAGGTACTCAGAAAGTCTTAGGGTGGAGGTGCCCTCGGAAAGCCGAATTTTACATTTCTGTTCGGTTCCGTCGAAGCTGAAGCGCGCGCGTTCGCCTACGCGCTGGTTAATCGCATTTAGAAGTGCTTGCGGCGTCGCATAATAGCCGGGAGGCACATGTACTTGCAAAGATCGTGGAATTTTCGTCTTGATCGTGAAAGAAAATTGACGCGCTACGGGGAGAGAGACGCTTAGCGTTTCTTCGTGTCCCTCGACGGCTGTGAGATGTAGCAGCTTGCCAAAGGGTTCCGGTACGTGCAACCCTTTCGGTGTTTTCAGAGAGTAGACGTTATCCGCGAATTCTAGCGAGGCGTCCAGCTTGTGCGCCTGGAAATACTTGTTGAGTGTGTTCCGTAGGGACGTACTTTCCGAATTCAGAGTGACGTCGCCGAAAGCGACGGGTGCGGCGTGCTCCAATAAGATGGAGGTGGCTTCACGTTCGCTCAATTTGGGGGGTTTCACCGCACGACCTGCTTCGCGGGACGCTAGCGAGGCGTCGAGCGCCTGTGCGAGCCGAGGGTCCAATTCCACGGCTTTCACGTCCACGGGTAAGACGAAGTCGTATCGCGATTTATTGTATGCGAAAGAAACGTTGAATTCCGAAAGGGCTTTTCCCAAATCCCTCTCGAGATCCGAGGTGATACGAAAAGTTCTGCCGGCTTCCACCGTGTCCTCGAAAGAAACCTCGATTTTCGCATCTTGCCTTTCGTACCCGATATTTAAAAAATCGTTACTTATGCTGAGATCCATCAGACCGACTTTATACCGATTCGAGAGCTGAAGCGGACTATCAAAAGCTACCGTGAAGGCGTTGAGTTTATTCGAGGGAAACTTATCCATGCTGGCGTTCGAGAGCAGGTGGACATAGATGTCTGACATCATTTCCCAATCTTGACCACGTCGCTGCTCGGAACCCAACTGTCGTGTTCTTTGTCGTAACCGAACCAGCGAACCAAGGAGAAGCTCTGACCGTTCAGTTGCTTCTTTCTCAGCACTTTCGTTACTGGCCAAGGCTGATTGGCGTCTCGAGTTACGACGAGTACCTCCTCCGGGTAGAAAGATCCGTCCACTTCCTTACCACGGTAATCTTCCAGGTGTACGACGGGAGGAGAGGTGTCTCTCAGGCGGGAGACGGTGAAAATCTGAGGCGACCAACTCCCTTCCGAGCTCTTATGAAAACCTTTTCTGTGTAGTAGGACCCTCATTTTATCTCCCAGTTTGAGCTTCTTTTTCACGGAGGGTACGACGGGCTTCCCATTTATCTTATTGAACAGCTCCAATTCGTTTTCGGGCGTGACTTCGGACGGGCTGATGCCCAAAGTCCTGTGTTTGGTGTTGTTGTAGTCGCGCACGATCTTGGGAAGCGCGGAAACGAAGTGCTATTTTCCCGTTACTCTAAAATAACGGAATATTCTGTCGCGTAAAGTGCGTATGACGCGTTCTGCCTGCGATGCTTTGATTACTGGAGAGAAGGTCGAATACATGTGTACCTTCTTTCGTGAGAGATACTCCTTGACGGTCTTGTTGTAGAATTCCCCGCCTCTGTCGCAAAAGCTGCGTGTAGGTACGTTACCTCCCCGAAAAAGTCTTATCATAGCCCTTTTCATTTCGGCGGGGCGCTTCGTCTTTAGTGGGAGGGTGCGCAGAAAGCGGGAGAGGGAATCGATTGCCACGAGAATGGAGCGGTAGCCACCGTTGAATCTCTTGTATTTTGAAAAATCGACGAGGTCCATTTGCCACACGTCGTTGATCTTGAGCGCGATGATGCGCCTCCTATTAAACTTTCTTCTGGCCGGATGGTGGAGCGTGTAGGCATCCAGCTTTCTGAGAATGGCAAGAGCCTTCTTTTTGCTCAAGTGACGCGCTTTTCTATAGCGTTCCACACCCCCCAAACCACACTCTGGTTTCTCATATCCCTCCATAAGTCGTCCACGCAATGGAGGCCTGCTGCTGCTGCTGCTGCTGTTGAGGCTCGCGAGATTTGGGCAGAGAAATCAGACGCAATAGTTTCGAGACTTTGGGGAACCAGGAAGGTTTCTTTCCCGTCTTACGTTGCAACAAATAATTGACGAGTTCGTAAACGGAGGAGTGTCTGATGGGCTTGCCCGACACGGAGACACAACCCCCGCGATCCCAGGAAAGAACCTTCTTTAATTCCGAGACGACCCTTTCCGCTTCCTCTTCGTCCACCTCTGGAGAGAGAGAGAATAGTCAAAGTCATTTGTAGCGTCGGACGCCTTGTTTTTATTGTCGTAGGGGTCGAATCCGTACTGCTTAAGTATGCGATACAGTGCTTGCAGTATGAGTTTCACTTTGACGTCATCACTCTCCTTCGAGGAAAGAATGTTTCCGATGGAGGAGGTGGTCACTTCAATTCTCTTGGCCATTGGTGAAAAGGTTCAACACGGCGGAAAGCAGGAGAGGAACCACCGACGAAAGAACGCCCTGTCTTCGCTGCTGAGACAGATAGCGCTTCAAACGTTGCGGATTCTTGTGAATCTTTTTGTAGGCGAGCCGTCGTAAAAACCGTTTGTGCTTCTTCAAACGCGCGAACGTATCTGGAGCTAGAGACACCTTTCCGTTCAATACATTGAGGCAAATTTCGGAGAGGTGTTTCATGTCGGACGAGGACGAACGTCTCAAGACGTCGCGACGGCGCGGACGGGGTAGAGTGGAGAGTACTTTCAGTAAAGTGAGGTGAGGGCGGAGATTAATTTCGGAGCGTAGATATATTGATGTTCTCCGGGAAAGATATTGCTACGCAACCTGTGATCCTCGTGCGTATAGTTGTGAAGATCCACGAGTAAATATGCGTGGGGCAACGACATCGCTTGTTTATATGCGTCCAGAAAATACTCCAATCTTTTTCTGCCAAATAGCTGTTGGCCGAAATGTTCCATCTGGTGCACGCTGCGCACGGTGCGCGACAGGACGACGTAACTGGCGTTGTAGGATATTGTTCTAAAATGGCTACTGTCGAAAAAGATGTTTTGAACGAGTAAGAAGATCGATGCGTTGGCGTGGTGAGAACCCCGAATGAAAAGATCGGTCACCTCGTTCAAGGAACCGGCGTCGGTCATGTGATCGTCGACGATGATCAGCGTAGCGCGCGACGTGTCGCACTCTCGCGGTAGCTCCTTGCTAAATTTTACGGAGTCCCCGAATTCGTCCTGCATGCTCGGCGAAGCATATTTCTGCACGTAGAATATTTGTGACGGAGGCTCGTCTACCACGTCGTTCAGGTTCCTCAACACGTTAGCAACGAAAGTAGATTTGCCGCACATGGAGGGGCCGCTTAAGATACAGCGAAAGGGATGACGGAAACGAAAAGGTTCGGGGGAAGACATGTTGCGTGCGTACACGTTGCACGAAGAAAAAGAAGAGACTGAGACTCGAAGAAAAATGCATCGCTTTTATTTACACGTCGTCGTCGTCCTCTACATCGGAACTGCGTTCCCAATACAGATTGTCCAGGCTAAAGTTGGACTTCTTTTTCGCCAGTCTGTCCGCCGCTAAGATGCGGTCGAGCGTCTTCATCTTGTCCTCACACATTTCTTGACGTGCTTGCAACCATTCCAGACGGTGGACTTGAAAGGCTTCCTCCACGATGCCGCGTATAAATTCGCGAAGTTCTTCGTTTTTTGTCTTTTCCTTGCGACGACGAGAAGCGCAGGAGAATAAACCACACATGGCGTTTTCCACGTCGGTCAGAATGATGACGTGAGCGCGGTGCGCGCTGCCTTTATACAGATAAACGCGCGCGCAAAGAAACGAAAGTGAAACAGAAGCCACCCGTCGCGGCTAGGAGCGCGCGCGCGCGCAGCAGAGAGTCGAAACCGAAAACACCCGCGGGCGGCGCAGAGGGCGCTAAGAGCGCGCGCGCGCGCATGCGCGGACGGGTGGAGCAGAGGGCGCGCGCGCATCCATAGCTGCCGCGGCGCGTCGCCTCATTCAGTTTCTCTCGGGCTGTCGCGGAAGACGCACGTGCGCTCCGCGCTCGCTCAGTTTCTGGCTGGCTCTCGTAGAGAGCAGACGTGTGTTCTCCGCGCTCGCTCAGTTTCTGCGTGGAAGTTGCCGCGGGGGAAAAGGTGAGTGATTTGACGTGCTCCTTTTCTCGTATGTTTGCCGTGTTTAGCGGTGACCGCGCTCGTGTTAAGCCTTTTCTCGCATGTTTAGACTTGTTTTGCGGTGTCCAAGCCTGTTGACGCATGTTTAGCGATATGTGGTTCCCGCCTTGTGTTAGCTGCGTAGTGTTGAGGTTAGGCCTAAGCGATCGCCCCCCGTAAGCCTTTTTCCTCGTATGTTTAGACTTGTTTTGCGGTGAGCAAGCCTGTTGACGCATGTTTAGCGATGTGTGGTTTCCGCCTTGTGTTAGCTGCGTAGTGTTGTTGTTAGGCCTAAGCGATCGTCCCCGTAAGCCTTTTTCCCCGATGTGTACTGTTTTCTGTTTAGCAGTAGCGGTTAGACCTTTTCTCTCGCATGCCTAGACTTGTTTAGCAGTGCTGTCATTTTTACCTGCCGCGAGTATCTTGTTCTCTGTCTTTCTCGTCTAGAGCTATGATGGTGGCGCCATCTGGTGTGATGCCTTGCAACTAAGTGGCCACCTGTCGTCGATCTCTGCAACTGCTGGGTGCAAACTACCAACATGGCGGGCGCTGGTCACTCGGGTGTTGCGGAGCGGCTTCTTCGCCGCGGCATCGTTGATTTTCGAATAAATTGTTTCTCTCCACTCTATTTCTATCTTTTTATTTTATTTTCTGCCTATTTTTTATTTTTTATGACCACGATTATCCGGAAATGCACAACTGGTCTGGACGCGAGATAGACATTCCCCAATTAGTGTGATGGCTCCCTGGAGGGTGCTGATTAATGTGGGGGGTCCCAATTAGCTCTAATTGCTAATTATGCAAAAAATATTCCAGAAGCCGGGAGAAGTCATGATAGAAAACAACGAAATTGCACACCGGCTTGACGCAACAAATAACAATTTTAATGCAGACGTTTCGTCTCCCATGCGGGGGACATCATCAGTGAAAACAAAATGAGAGGCGACCGCAACCAGCGGATTACTTAACCAGGTCGGCGAACACTTCGGGGAGGGGGCCGCGATTGGTATTACACACTGAAGGTTCTCCTCGCAGGTGCCATGACTCAAGCAGTTTCCTGGGGCCCCACCTTTGTTCCCTAGCTAAGGTCACAGCATTCGCGTAGTCAAAAGAGTGATCTGTGTTCAAACAATGTTCGGTGAGCTCTGTCTTAGATCGCGTTGCGTTTGTTGAGTTGCGGACATCTCGTTCGTGCTCTTTTAGTCTTGTACTGCGCTTGCGGCCCGTCTCTCCAATGTAGGACACCTCGCAACCGAGACACTGTACTTTATACACAACACCCGTCTGGGACTCAGGGGGAATATGGTCTTTTGGCTTAGAAATCAGTGAACGAAGTTTCAGGCAGGGCTTGAATGCAGTCTTGATTTTTAACGGGAGGAGGGCTCGCCGAATGGATTCTGATACACCTTTGACGTATGGATGGTGACGATGCCGTGTCGGAAATCGTCTTTCCTTCGGGTCCTGGGTTCGTGCATGCGTTTTCGTGTGTTCTCAAAGAAACGTAGCGGGTATCCTCGTTTCATGAGTGACTCCTTGATTATCATCTCCTCGGACGTACGTTGTTCCGGGCAAGAGGCGAAATCTTCACAGCGTTGAAGCAGGGTTCTCACTACACTGCGTTTGTGTTCAATCGGATGGTAGGATTCGAAATTTAGTAAATTACCGAACGAACCTCACGCGGAAGGAACATGCAGCACTACGCGATCTCCGGTCAGACGACTCTATCATAATCCTTCCGGCGGATAAGGGGAAAGGCACCGTTGTACTGGATAAAGACCATTACTACGCCAAAATGCAGAAGATTCTCGATGATGCTTCCCATTTCATCACGCTGCCGAATGATCCTACCTAGAAATCTGAACGCCGTCTTGTCGATCACCTCCGTGACCTCAAGAAAAAGGAACGCCTCGATGAAGTGACGTATCGACGCCTGTTCTCGTCGGATGGCTTAACACCCAGACTCTACGGCCTCCCCAAAATTCACAAGCCTGATTGCCCCTTACGACCCATCGTTTCTTTTATTGGATCCCCAACATATAACCTGTCAAAACACCTTGTGAATTTAATCACCCCAGTCACCGGACGGAATGGTCTGACACTGTCTAACTCCAAGGAGTTCGTTCGTTTGATTCAAGATCAAGTCGTCGATGACAACGACATCATGGTCTCTTTTGATGTTGTCTCCCTTTTCACTAACGTCCCCACAGCGTTAGCAGTGAAAGTGGCTGAAGCACGACTACGTGACGACAGCACCCTTCCCACACGTACGTCTCTCACAGTGGAGGACATTATCATCCTGCTACGCTTCTGTCTGAACCAATCCCATTTTTCGTTTCGGGGGCAGGTCTACCATCAGATTGAAGGTTGTCCGATGGGCAGCCTGGTGTCCGTGACAATGGCTAATCTAGTCATGGAATATGTTGAAGAATCTGCCTTCCAACGATTTACCCACAACATCAAGTTCTACCGACGGTATGTCGACGACACTTTCGTGATCCTAAATCGCAACCTCCTAGACGAATTCCATTCGACCCTGAACAGCATTGAACCGTCCATTCAGTTCACTTGCGAACTTGAACAGGAGAACCGGCTCCCCTTCCTGGACGTGTCCGTACGCAGGCTCACCACCGGCCTGATTCAAACTTCCGTCTACTGCAAGCCCTGTGATACCGGTAATTTCCTAAATTTCGAATCCTACCATCCGATTGAACACAAACGCAGTGTAGTGAGAACCCTGCTTCAACGCTGTGAAGATTTCGCTTCTTGCCCGGAACAACGTACGTCCGAGGAGATGATAATCAAGGAGTCACTCATGAAACGAGGATACCCGCTACGTTTCTTTGAGAACACACGAAAACGCATGCACGAACCCAGGACCCGAAGGAAAGACGATTTCCGACACGGCATCGTCACCATCCCATACGTCAAAGGTGTATCAGAATCCATTCGGCGAGCCCTCCTCCCGTTAAAAATCAAGACTGCATTCAAGCCCTGCCTGAAACTTCGTTCACTGATTTCTAAGCCAAAAGACCATATTCCCCCTGAGTCCCAGACGGGTGTTGTGTATAAAGTACAGTGTCTCGGTTGCGAGGTGTCCTACATTGGAGAGACGGGCCGCAAGCGCAGTACAAGACTAAAAGAGCACGAACGAGATGTCCGCAACTCAACAAACGCAACGCGATCTAAGACAGAGCTCACCGAACATTGTTGGAACACAGATCACTCTTTTGACTATGCGAATGCTGTGACCTTAGCTAGGGAACAAAGGTGGGGCCCCAGGAAACTGCTTGAGTCATGGCACCTGCGAGGAGAACCTTCAGTGTGTAATACCAATCGCGGCCCCCTCCCCGAAGTGTTCGCCGACCTGGTTAAGTAATCCGCTGGTTGCGGTCGCCTCTCATTTTGCTTTCACTGATGATGTTGCCCGCACGGGAGACGAAACGTCTGCATTAAAATTGTTATTTGTTGCGTCAAGCCGGTGTGCAATTTCGTTGTTTTCTATCAATTGCTAATTAATGGCGTCCAGACGAAGATGTGCGTTTCCGGATAAACGTGGTCAGTACTTACTACTGGCCAATCGGTGGCGGCGGCCAATCAGAGCGCTTAGAAAGTCTGGGCGAGTGATCAGTAGGCATAGAACGGACCAATCAGCGGAGCTCAGCGATCGGCGTGCACCAATCAGCGTGAAGTGGGCGGAGCAAAGTAATTAGTCTAAAAGGGCGGAGCTACAGTCAACCAATCAGCGATCAGTGGGCTTAGCATGGGCCAATCAACGTGAAGTGAGCGGAGCCAAGCCAACTAATTAGCATTAAGGAGCGGAGCTACGGTGAACCAATCAACGATCAGTAGGCCTGGCATGAGCCAATCAACGTGAAGTGGGCGGAGCTAATGGCGGCTACTCAGATGGCTTTGGAATTGGATGTGTTTGCTTAGAACTGGATTGTGTTGGCTTAGCAGTGGATTTTGGCTTAGAATTGGATTGGAATTGGATTTGAGAAAACTCTTGGCTATAGGACTTCTAATTATACTACTAGCATTGCAAAAAAAGGGCTTAAACAAGGGCTTAATCTGAACGCTGCGTCAGCATCATTCATCATCTCACAATAAAGTTGTTGTTGTCAGCCTCTGCACAAGCATTTGGGTGGATCTGAAAAGGACCTTTTTTTTCTTTTTTGTTTCCTTCTTTCAAGTTATTTTGTCCTGGCATGTAGCTGTGAGATGTCACTAGAAGCCATGAAGTCATTCCCCATTCTCTTTACTTCTTGAACTTGGATGAAGAAAGCACTGTTCTTGAAGATCCTAGTTTGTCAGAGGCATCGTACAGGCCTGTAGAAACCAGGTCTCTGAGCAAAATTGTTGTGCACACATGTACATTGTTTGATGCCGTTTCATGGACGCGATGTTGTTGGCGCTGGCGCTTTCGAGGATCAAAATTAAGCCCGATCTTTTAAATTCGATTCCACGTCACCCGGGCAGTTTTGGAAGGAGAAAATTTGGCAAATAGTTCGTGGTAGTGTACCGAACACATTGGTATTGCATTCGTAACCATGGTTCCGGATGCGACAGTCACTTTAAAGTGTTTGAGGAAAGCCCAGCCCAAGACACAGCCTGCACCCGGATTCGAACGCGGGTCACCTCCCGGTCTCACCTCCCAGGCATGGTATGCCAGGATAAAAGGTGCCTCACATTCTAACATATAGTGACCCTCAGCCCCAGGATGGTCACCGCTGGTTCAGCAGCGTTCGCGAAGTGACTCGGATTTGACCCTGTTTGGGGCTGCTGGTTCTGCTTCCAAAATTTGGACGACTTTGGCAGGAGGGTACCAGCTCTTGAGCACTAAAGTCGTGAAAGTTATTTTTTTCTTTGTCATGATGTACTTTGCAGTAGTACTGACCACGTTTATCCGGAAACGCACATCTTCGTCTGGACGCCATTAATTAGCAATTAGAGCTAATTGGGACCCCCCACGTCCCCAAGAACACTCGCGATCCTCAGGACGTCCTCAAAGTGTCATCGCGTCCTCGTCCGTGATGGGATGTCCGGAGGAGGTCCGTAGAGTGTCATCATGGGATCTTCCAGTGAGAGTCATTTGAGTACATCCTGCGGCCGCCAGCCGGAGGACATATATAGGAGAAGTAAGTTAGTTTAATAATGCAATGTGCATTTCTATGCCTACGCCCATTAATTAGTGTTTCGGTTTGTTTGTCATAACCAAATTCAACCAAATCAGCAGTGATCATTTATAAACTACAAAAATACCACAAAAAGAAAATACAAAAATACAGTGGTACAAATACAAATTGAATGATTTCAACGGATACTCCACGCACTGGGTTCAATGTGCGATAAAATATAGCTTGCTAGACCTTTTATTGTGATCTTGTTGCCATGAACATCCGTGCAACGTCCCTGATGGGATGCTGCACGGAGCATTTCCGTGGAAGATACAGAAAGGTGATGGCATTTTACAGTGCGTGCATGGCTTTCATTGGATGTTTTAAATCAACTAAGTAGGAAACACGGACGTTACCTTGGTTGTAACCTTATCATCCAAGGAATTCGTCACTGGTGTGCTGCTTATACATGGAATTGAAGTAAACTTAGGTACCTCACCCTTGGTTTTGACTGCGATGCTAGGAGGACTCTCGCATATGCAGGAGTTTGCAAGATAAGCAATAAATGGTATATGTTTTATCCGCGAAAGGAAATGCCACTTTTGGATATTCCTTTCAAAGTCGGCTGTCTTAGTCTTACACTTAGTGGCACATAGCCTTTTATATTTTTTGTTTTTTTATGCCACGGCACCCATTGTTCGTCATCGAAAAACAATCAAAAATGAGAGACGGAAAATGACAAGCTGGTGGCCGAGGTTGAAAACTGCAAGAGAGAGAGTCCGTTTCCACTGTAAACGTTTGCACACTTCTAGAAATGAGAAATGAAAGCAGATTTACTGGAGGATTTTACATGATCCTATAGTGCTCCTGAGAATATCCCAGTCTTGTCCCCATATGTTGTCCCGAGGACTATCTCTGGAGTCTCATTCTAACACTTTTCTAACAAATTGAGGATCATGTGGGGATATTCCCAGGATGTCACTGCTGTCCCGCAATGACATCCTCAGGATGAGTGAGGGATGTCAGCGTGTTCTTGGGGGTTAATCAGCACCCTCCAGGGAGCCATCACACTAATTGGGGAGCATCTAACATGTGTCCAGACCAGTTGTGCGTTTCCGGATAATCGTGGTCATAAAAAAATAGGCAGAAAATAAAATAAAAAGATAGAAATAGAGTGGAGAGAAACAATTTATTCGAAAATCAACGATGCCCCGGCAAAGAAGCCGCTCCGCAACATCCGAGTGACCAGCGCCCGCCATGTTGGTAGTTGGCACCCAGCAGTTGCAGAGATTGACGACAGGTGGCCACTTAGTTGCAGGGCATCACACCAGATGGCGCCACCATCATAGCTCTAGACAAGAAAGACAGAGAACAAGATACTAGCGGCAGGTAAAAATGGCAGCATTGCTAAACAAGTCTAGGCATGTGAGAGAAAAGGTCTAACCGCTACTGCTAAAACAGCACGGAGACAACAGTACACATCGGGGAAAAAGGCTTACGGGGGCGATCGCTTAGGCCTAACCACAGCGTCACAACAATATGCCATGTGTGATTTATTCTCCTGCGTTTCTCGTCGTCACAAGGAGAAGACAAAAAACGAAAAACTTCGCGAATTTTTTCGCGGCATCGTGGAGGGAGCCACCGCCTGGAATGGTTGCAAGCGCGTCAACTAATGTGTTAGGACAAGATGAAGACGCTCGACCGCATCTTAGCGACGGACAGACTGGCAAAAAAGAAGTCCAAAGTTAGCCTGGATAATCTGTATTGGGAACGCAGTTCCGATGTAGGGGACGACGACGATGACGACGACGTGGAAATAAAAGCGATGCATTTCTCTTCGAGTCTCAGTCTCTTCTTTCTCTTCGTGCAACGTGTACGCACGCAACATGTCTTCCCCGAACCTTTTTGTTTCCGTCATCCCTTTCGCTGTATCTTAAGCGGCACCTCCATGTGCCGAAAATCTACTTTCGTTGCTAACGTGCAGAGGAACCTGAACGACGTGGTGGACAAGCCTCCGTCCCAAATATTCTACGTGCAGAAATATGCTTCGCCGAGCATGCAGGACGAATTCGGGGATTCCGTAAAATTTAGCAAGGAGCTACCGCGAGAGTGGGACACGTCGCGCGCTACGCTGATCATCGTCGACGATCACATGACCGACGCCGGTTCCTTGAAGGAGGTAACCGATCTTTTCATTCGGGGTTCTCACCACGCCAACGCGTTGATCTTCTTACTCATTCAAAACATCTTTTTCGACAGTACCCATTTTAGAACAATATCCCACAACGCCAGTTACGTCGTCCTGTGGCGCACTGTGTGCAGCGTGCACCAGATGGAACATTTCGGCCAACAGCTATTTGGCAGAAAAAGATTGGAGTATTTTCTGGGCGCATATAAACAAGCGATGTCGTCGCCCCACGCATATTTACTCATGGATCTTCACAACCATACGCACGAGGATCACAGGTTGCATAGCAATATCTTTCCGGGAGAACGTCAATAATATGATGATATGATGTCAATGAATCTCCGCCCTCACCTCACTTTACTCAAAGTACTCTCCACTCTACCCCTCCACGCCGTCGCGACGTCTTGAGACGTTCGTCCTCGTCCGACATGAAACACCTCTCCGAAATTTGCCTCAATGTATTGAAGGGAAAGGTGGCTCTAGCTCCAGATACCTCCGCGCGTTTGAAGAAGCACAAACGCTTTTTACGACGGGTCGCCTACAAAAAGATTCACAAGAATCCGCAACGTTTGAAGCGCTATCTGTCTCAGCAGCAAGGACAGGGCGTTCTTTCGTCGGTGGTTCCTCTCCTGCTTTCTGCCGTGTTGAACCTTTTCGCCAATGGCCAAGAGAATTGAAATGACCCCCTCCTCCTCCATCGGAAACATTATTTCCTCGAAGGAGAGTGACGACGTCAAAGTGAAACTCATACTGCAAGCACTGTATCGCATACTCAAGCAGTACGGATTCGACCCCTACGACAATAAAAACAAGGCGTCCGACGCTACAAATGACTTTGACTATTTGCTCCTCTCTCCAGAGGTCGACGAAGAGGAAGCGGAAAGGGTCGTCTCGGAATTGAAGAAGGTTCTTTCCTGGGATCGCGAGGGTTGTGTCTCAGTGTAGGGCAAGCCCATCAGACACTCCTCCGTTTACGAACTCGTCAATTATTTGTTGCAACGTAAGATGGGAATGAAACCTTCCTGGTTCCCTAAAGTCTCGAAACTATTGCGTCTGATTTCTCTGCCCAAATATCGCGAGCCTCAACAGCAGCAGCAGCAGCAGGCTTCCATTGTGTGGACGACTTATGGAGGGATATGAAAAGCCAGCGGGTGGTGTGGGGGGTGTAGAACGCTATAGAAAAGCGCGTCACTTGAGCAAAAAGAAGGCTCTCGCCATTCTCAGAAAGCTGGATGCCTACACGCTCCACGATCCGGTCAGAAGAAACTTTAATAGGAGACGCATCATCGCGCTCAAGATCAACGACGTGTGGCAAATGGACCTCGCCGACTTTTCAAAATACAAGAGATTCGACGGTGGCTACCGCTACATTCTCGTGGCAATCGATTCCCTCTCCCGCTTTCTGCGCACCCTCCCGCTAAAGACGAAGCGCCCCGCCAAAATGAAAAGGGCCATGATAAGACTTTTTCGGGGAGGTAACGTACCTACACGCATCTTTTGCGACAGAGGAGGGGAATTCTACAACAAGACCGTCAAGGAGTATCTCTCACGAAAGAAGGTACACATGTATTCCACCTTCTCTCCAGTAATCAAAACATCGCAGGCTGAACGCGTGATACGCACTTTACACGACAGAATATTCCGCTATTTTAAAGTAACCGGAAAATACCACTTCGTTTCCGCGCTTCCCAAGATCGTGCGCGACTACAACACCAAACACAGGACTTTGGGCATCAGCCCGTCCGAAGTCACACCCGCAAACGAATTGGAGCTGTTCAATAAGATAAATGGGAAGCCCGTCGTACCCTCCGTGAAAAAGAAGCTCAAAGTGGGGGATAAAGTGAAGGTCCTACTACACAGAAAAGGTTTTCATAAGAGCTCGGAAGGGAGTTGGTCGCCTCAGATTTTCACCGTCTCCCGCCTGAGGGACACCTCCCCTCCCGTCATGCACCTGGAAGATTACTGGGGTAAGGAAATGGACGGATGTTTCTATCCGGAGGAGGTACTCGTCGTAACCCGAGACGCCAATCAGCCTTGGCCAGTAACGAAAGTGCTGAGAAAGAAGCAAGTGAATGGTCAAAGCTTCTTCTTGGTTCGCTGGTTCAGTTACGACAAAGAACACGAGAGTTGGGTTCCGAGCAGCGACGTGGTCAAGATTGGGAAATGACATCAGACATCTACGTCCACCTGCTCTCGAACGCCAGCATGGATAAGTTTCCCTCGAATAAACTCAACACCTTCACGGTAGCTTTCGATAGTCCGCTTCAGCTCTCGAATCGGTACAAAGTCGGTCTGATGGATCTCAGCATAAGTAACGATTTTTTAAATATCGGGTACGAAAGGCAAGATGCGAAAATCGAGGTTTCTTTCGAGGACACGGTGGAAGCCGGGAGAACCTTTCGTGTCACCTCGGATCTTGAGAGAGATTTGGGAAAAGCTCTTTCGGAATTTAACATTTCTTTCGCGTACAATAAATCCCGATACGACTTCGTCTTACCCGTGGACGTGAAAGCCATCGAATTGGACCCTCGGCTCGCACAGGCGCTCGATGCCTCGCTAGCGTCCCGCGAAGCTGAGAAGGAAGCCGAAAACGCCGAAAGGGTTACACGTACCGGAACCCTTTGTCAAGCTGCTACATCTCACAGCCGTCGGACACGGAGAAACGCTACGCGTCTCTCTCCCCGTAGCGCGCCAATTTTCTTTCACGATAAAGACGAAGATTCCTCGATCTTTGCAAGCACATATGCCTCCCGGCTATTATGCGACGCCGCAAGCACTTCTGGATGCGATTAACCAGCGCGTAGGCGAACGCGTGCGCTTCAGCTTCGACGGAACCGAACAGAAATGTAAAATTCGGCTTTCCGAGGGCACCTCCACCTTAAGACTTTCCGAGTACCTGGCCGTGCTTTTGGGCTTCGAATCGCGTACCGTGTTCACGGGGGAGGAGGAGGATGGCACGAGCTCCGTCGAGGTAATCCTGGAACCCCAGTTTCAGAACATAACCGTCTACACGGATATCGTGGAACCCACGTACGGGGGGAGCGGAAAAAAACGATATTAAAAATACTACTCTTTTATTACGAGAAAGACAAGCACGTTGTCACCTACACGTTAGATAATATCCAGTATTTTAACCTGTCTCAATTCAAAATGCCCTCAGTGACGATCGTTCTCGCGGACGAAACGGGGAGACGTTTGCCGTTGCGGTCCAAAGGCAGAACCAATCTAACATTGCATTTCAAATATGTACCGTAATTCCCCCAAAATAATTCCCGTGTACACGGGACCCCTTTTCCAACGAGGGGGTGGTGTGTTGAGCAACAATTCCAAGTTTATCGTTCCCATCTGGCAGCAAATAAAACCGATCGCCAAGAGAACGTTGAAGCGCATGGCGCGGAATTTGGCCGATGGCGAAGGAATATGGCGCACAGTAAAAAAGACGGCCATAGCAACGGGGAGAGACGTGCTGGATTCCATGGAGGGCTCTGGAAACAACAACAATGAAAAGAAACGCCGCAAAAGACAACAAAAGGCGCCGACACACGATGCACCTGCAGATATCTTTGGTACGCCGTGAAGGTCACACATCCGCTGCGCGCTCCGTCCATCATGACGTCAACAAAAGGAAAAATACAGACGCAACGGTCACCGCATTGTCTTACGAGTGACGTGATGATATTCGAACCCAGGCGGCTTCAGACCACGCCGGCCATCTACGTGTTACGCGGATTGGAAACCAAGGTGCGGAGCTTGAGTGCCGGGAGCTTGGACGCTCACTTCGAAAACGTATACCCCGAAAGGGTACCTTCCAAATTATGCGTCGTCCTGCTCGCCACGTCCAACTTTCTTGGCGACATCAAATCGAACCCCTACAAATTCCGCCATTACGACCTGTCTCATTCGATGCTCTCCGTGGACGGCCAGCAAGTGCGAGCCGAGTACGACTTTTCAGAACGACCTCGTCAAAATTCCCTACTTTAACTTCTTGCAAGAACTGGGAGAGAAACATTTCAAGTATAGCTACGAGCGATTTAAAACGAATGGGTTCCTTCTCTACTTCAACTTGGACGTGGACAAGTGTTCTTCTCCTTCGCATTTGAACGAGTGGCGAAAAGGAAACGTTTGCCTGCAATTACGCTTCGCTAACGCCCTTCCACACGCGGTCACCGTCCTCTTGATTTCCGAGCGTCCCAAGCTCATGTGCGTCGACAAGGACCGTGCTGTCACCTTCCCATACAAAAGATGTACGAGAGCGACATCTTGGAACTCGTGTCCCTGAACCCCCTCGCTTCCTCCATGCTGAGAGGCATTTGCCCTTCCGACGAAGCCTTCGTATTACGAAAGCCCGGCTATTTAATCATCAATACGGAAGAGCGAAGAAAGCTCAGACAGCACTGCGTGCTAGTAGTATGGGATGTACTCTCATAGTGCACAACGCCACAAGGCTTCTGGACACGTTTAATTAGCAATTAGAGCTAATTGGGACCCCCCACGTTAATCACCACCCCCCAGGAAGCCGCCACACTAATTGGGGAACGTCTATCTCGTGTCCAGACCACCCTGAGCGTTGTGCACCACGAGAGTCCATAAAAAATAAAAAAATAAGTAGAAAATAAAATAGACATATCGAAATAGACTGGATATAGATATATTCGAAAATCAACGATGCTGCGGCGGAGAAGCCGCTCCGCAACACCCGAGTGACCACTGCCCGCCATGTTGGTAGTTGGCACCCAGCAGTTGCAGAGATCGACGACAGGTGGCTACTTAGTTGCAAGGCATCACACCAGATGGCGCCGCTATCATAGCTCTAGACGAGAAAGACAGAGAATAAGATACTAGCGGCAGGTAAAAATGGCAGCACTGCTAAACAACTCTAGGCATGCGAGTGAAATGTCTAACTGCTACTGCTAAAACAGAAAGCAGTACACATCGGGAAAAAAGACAATCGCTTAGGCCTAACCACGCCCTACGGAAGCAGCGACATTTGCAAGCAGTCTACATCATCAACCTTGTCATTGATTTATTGAAATACCAATTGGTTATTGACATGCAACGCATTAAACAGTCCGAATAACTTTGACGAGCGTGTTTTCTTTCACTGAACATGTTTATTGAATACATACAAAAGAGTTGGTCGATAGATGCCTACACCCTTCCTAACTTGTCTGATCTCACGAACAGAACGAGATGATCAGACGTGCCAGAAAAGGGGAATCTTCGGGGGATTCGTCGGGGGAAGCGTCGAAGGGGAAGCATAGCAGGAGAAGCAGGGGAAGTGTCGTCATTGTGCGGGACACGGTACCAGCGCGATGATGGAATGGTCATTCTTTTCGTACACCCATTCCGCTACCACACTGCCACAATGACCCGTGCTTCTTCTGTCTGAGGGAGAGAGAGAGAGAGAAGCATGTCTCGACTAGAACTTTTATTCTCGATTACATGCGCGTGCAGCTCTTTGTTCCACGGTTACTCGATGCGTGATGACGACGACGCTCTAGGGCTCTCTTCCGGCTTTTCCAATGCTACACAAAGAGAGAGTACTATCATAATCCTATACGCGTCAAAACACTAGGAAAGCTTACCGTATTCGCAGCTTCCGTAAGGGAAGGAATGTACGGCATCCACGAGATAGCGCTTGTCGTCGTAGGGGACCAAGCTCTTCTTGGGTCTCGAAATGGTGTACATCATTTGCTTTGTACTCTAGATGGTGCATTGCTTCTGAGAGACTGTCTTTTCACTGAACAGAGAATCTCGGTACACTTCGTGCAATAAATGTTTCCTCACCACGTCTTTCTTAACTCCTTTCGCTCTCGCGATATGCTTGTGTGACCCAGCCATGAGAATGCTGTACATTTTCGCTCGGATGGCTACGACTTCCTGAATAACACCTCCTCCCATCTCGTCTTTGAAGTACCCCATCTGGTTCGCGTGCTCGTCGTTGAAAAGCGGGTGGTCCGGTGGATAGGAAGACAGATCTAGCTCATTCTCAATCTTCATCAGCTGTTGTTCCAGGCTTTCACACGTGAGAGAAAAAATTATGCTGCCCGTGTCGCTATAGATCAATTGCACTGGGCACGTCAAGCGAGAAAAGAGCGACTCGTAGATGAAGCTGTACATTCGGACTTTGGATATTTCTAGAATGGCGAAGCCCACGTAAAGGGGGTGCGTGCATTTGATGCGGCGCTGTTTCATCTCGTACAAGATGCACTTGTCACTCAGAATGAGAAAATGCTGACAGTCGACGAAGCTAGCTTTTGTGAGCGCGGTTTCTGTGTTGTAGGCTATAGCGTACCTTTTCATGCGTCTCACACTGCATCGTCTTACTGAACGTACTATTCGACATGGTTTCATACAGAAGTCGCTCGAATTTCGTGAACGCGGCATTCCTCAACGCGACGTTCCTCTGCACGAAGGTTCGCAGAAAGTTGTCTTGGCGGAACGAGAGGATGCTGTGAACACGTTCTATTTTCATGCCCAACCTCACGTACACAGCGAACAATGCATAATGAACGACGTAGCGTTCTTTGTCGTAGCACGTCAGCAACAGTTTCTTGGGGGAGGGGCGTTCAGCGACAACGCATCTTTCAGGTGTCGCTGGTAGGGGGACAGTTGGTTCTCATCCACGCACCTGTGTTCGGGCGCCAGGGGAAAATCCCTGGTGAGAGCGTGCAGTTCTTTGGGATACGACAAGTCTACTACGTAGACGTAACCCACTTCCGAATCGTGAGGAATGTTGAGAAAATCGATCTCGCTCCACCTCGAAGGATCGACCCACTCAAAGCCTCCTGTTGGGGGATGATAAGTCATCGCGTAGGGGTACAAACTGTTCACGTCGAGGTACTGGATAAAAGTATTTTCTTGCTGGGGATCGTAATCGTCGCATCCCTCGTGATTAGAATGACAGTATCTGTGGAAGCTGTTACACGGTGCGTAAGATATCTATCCCATCCGTCTCTAGCGCAATGTTTCTGAAATACAGCACGACGTCGCACAGCTGACAGGTGTCGAGCGTGACGTAGAGACGCGTGTAATCTCCTAGGTTCTTACATTCGAACAATTCGAAAATCTCGAGGGCGTACTGATAGTCCTCGTCCGTGATCTCTTCATCGTTCAGGTCACTTTTGAAAGCTTCCTTTGGCGGTAGTGCGGGCAAATTGTACGCTTCGAAACTGTCGACGAAGGTGTACGGGTAAATTCCCTTCTTGAGAAGCTGTCGGAAGCGGTCACCAAACATTTGACGGGTACAATGAAACGCGCTCTTGCCACCGCTGGCGAGGAGGGTTTCCACCAGGTTCGACAAGGATAGGTTGAAAAACTGCGTGGTATCGCGGAAATGGAGCTCGCCAATATTGAAGCCTCGTATTTTTTCTGTGGTAGACGCTAAGATCCACGGCTCGCCCATATTTAGAACGTGCACGTGGCGGAGAAGGGAGCTCAAATCGTATTGCAGGTTGCGCATGCACACGACGAGTTCTTTGGTCTTGCTACACGTAAGGTTACACGTATCACACAGCGTTGCAACAAAATTCGAGGAACCGGGGTCTACGAAACGGGTGTGGTCGTGATGCGACACCTTCCGCGTATGTCGGTTAAATTCGCACCCGGAAAATTCGCAGTGTGTCGCGCTCGTGTGCCGAAAGTTGTCTTCCATACTCATGACCAACGGTGAGGGAAGACGGTTCAGCCTATCGATTTGTTCGCTAAATTCCTTCAGTGCGAGCAAGCATTTTTCTGCCGCGTTAGGTCCCAAATAGCCATCTACACCCATTATTTTCCCATCACAACTTCTCACTGGCACGATGCTATACGAGCTCATCCTGTGCACACTCGAGGCGCTCCAGTATGCTTTCCGTGTCCAACACCGCAAAATAGGGGTAGGGATGCATGTACTGTATCTTGGTGAAGGAGACGCTCTCCCCCGCTTTTGGCATTTCGAGAATTACTTTGTTTACGTCTCGATACAGACGTTCATGCTGCTCCAACGCCTCTCTCGTCCCGTAACCGCTCGTGCATTTCTCGCAATAAAAGTAATCACTTCGTCCGATGAAAGTTCTAAATTTTCTGATTCCATAGAAATGCTCCTTAACCCGTCAACAGGAACCCGTCCTGTTGTTATCGAACTCGTCTGCTCGTCGAACACGTAGATGTACACGGATATTTAGTTTTTTCTCTCCCACAGGGAAATGTCTTCGTAAGTGACTGGGAAGCAGGGTGGCCAGTACGTTACACGTGTCTCCGGATTCGAAGGATTCATGTACTTGCGGTATCTAACATAATCGTTTGGGTTGTTTCTCAACGGATGCAAGAGTGCCAGCACGCTATACTTGAAACACTCGTTTTCGTGATTCGGTGGAAGTTTGACGTTTGTGAGAGTCTTTCGTTTTCTTTTTAGCAGCTCGGGAAGCTCGATCGTGCACCCAATCCGCTTCGGTCTCAAACGCGTTAGTTTTAAGTCGACACATTGGACGTCGTTCGAGGTGAGACCGGACCCTTCTCTCGCATAGTTTTCTACGCGTTGCGAGGAATCTGCGATTGCAGCATTTATCGCGCCTTCGATTTCTTGACGGTTATGAACCACTCTCATGTGAAGGTTCACGTGAAGGGGATGAGAAGTCAACCCATCGGCTACGTCCTTAACCATGAGCGCCTTCGAGCACAGACAAAATTTGAAAGGCATGGGATAAGCTTCGAGGACGCGCGTGATTACTGGAGCTATGCTCGGTAGATAGAGTCGCAAATCGTCGACGTTGTCGTCGTGCGGGGAAGAGAGAAGCATGTACCTAGTAGCCGTTCCGTCAAATGCCTCATCAGTGACAAAGAAAGGAAGGAATCGTCGCTCCGTGACGGAGGGATGATTCTCTACGACGTGTTCTCGTAATTCAACGATTCTACGACCCTGGACAGGCTCAGCTTCGTTTCAAAATTCTGGGCTTGCATCTGGTGATTCATCTCTAGCCCTACCAGACAGAGGAATGAAATCTGCATACGACTGATCCCCTTCCCACATAAGCAATTCGTCTGGATTGTCGTGCCCATCTAGGGGTTCGTCGTCGTCGTCCGTTTCAGGTATTACGAAAGGCGCCCCGCCTCCGTCTTCCGTCTCTCGCGCCTTTTTGCCATGTCGCATATGACAATGATACCATCGACGTTGAATAAAACATTACACTAATTTCTAGCTAAAACTCTGGGACGCCTTGTACATGACGACGAGAAGACCCAGAGTAGGATTCGAACCTAGGATCCTTCTACACTGGGCGCGACACACTAGCCACCAGGCTAATTCGTACTGCGTGATGTTTTTTCGTATTGCGGGGTTCGTGTCTACACACGTCACAACATGTTCAAACACGTCCAAACATGTTCAAACACGTTCAATGATGTCATAGAGAGGGAGAGAGGAAGTAGTGTGTCCAGGGACGACTTCGACGGTTCGCCGCCCGTGTCCGAACATGTTCAAACACGTCTTAACATGTCCAAACATGTTCAGACACGTTCAATGGCGTCATAGAGAGGGTGAGAGGAACGAGTGTGTCCAGCGGCGACTTCGACGGTTCGCCGCCCCTGTCTGAACACGTCCAAACATGTTCAAACACGTCTTAACATGTTCAAACACGTTCAATGACGTCATAGAGAGTGAGAGGAAAAGTTTTACTATAAATGACGAAGCGAACGTTTGATCGTCATTCTCGTACCATCATGATCAGCTTGGTAGATCCTCGTAAGTAATACCCATGACGTCTTAGTCGTCGAAATGTTTGAAGAGTTTCGTCTGCAGTGTACAATACTTTTGCTGCGTGTGAAGTCGGTTTTTTCCCGCCTCACATATTTCGGGAGAGTGGCAGCGCCCGCTTCTTCTGCACCAATTGCGGTGGATTGTGGTCCAAAGGTACGCTTCCTCGTTATTTTTTTTAATACGTTCTATAACCAGTCACATTTTTTCAGAGCAAAAGCATTGGATGGACCGATTGATTCGCCCGTTTCTCGGCTGTCGGACGGTACCGTTCGACGTACGTTGCGAAGGACTTCGACTATTGAAGGAAGATGGAGAAGATGGACCATCAGTGTCACTCTGTGACTGAAGACTACGTGTGTGCTTGAGATATAAAAACACGCGTTTCTCACGCTCCTTTCGTTGCAGATTATGAGTGGCTACTGACGGGAGATCTACCTCTGGTCCTAACCTTCAAGCCTCCTCCGAAGACCTTCTTTTTACGAATCGGCGATCAACTGACCACTTGTCATTGCGGTGGACTCTGGTCGAGAAACCCCAGCCATTGGTTAGACTCGAGCCTTCGTCCGTATTTGGGCTGTCTTCCCGGCTACGAAACCAAAGCTGGAGCCTAATTCATGTGTAACGAGAAATAAGAAAAAGGTTGTCTACTCTCATTCCGTCTCAGTCATGACGCCCGAGCAGCGGTTTGCATCCTTTGTGCAAACGCGAATGTATCGGGACTTTCTGCGATTACGTGATTATATTCACGGCGATAGCTGCGAGGAAGACTTTCGCTCGATTCTCAAGACGATACCCTTACGTCTGTTCACCGTCAGTGGGAAGATAAGATTGCAAAGAAAATGAAGCGTTTCGTAGATTACAAGCTCGAGCTGTTGGAGAATTATAGACAAGGAGAGACAGTCTCGGAGAACAAGGAGCAGTCAAAAACAGAGAGAGAGTCGACCCGTGTCTCATCAACGCAGGTTTCAACCGACCTATCGTCCATCGCTACTGGCTTCTCCACACATCCCTCGACGTCACGGTGCAGACCGGCGACGACGAGCGTCGGGACAGCACGTTGGAAGATCGTCTCGCAAGCGTCTTGTGTATGTCGTGAAAAAAATAGACTATTTTTACGAAACGACTTCGCTCACGAGGGGACGTTTTATTGTTTCGTCATTCTCTTCGAGGCTCCAGGAAAACATGGATACACAATTTTTCAAGCTGTAGCATTTCGACATGTGCGTGGCTACGTAGATACAAAAAAGTCCGCAGTAAGGCGAAAAAGGCGATTGAATACACTTGTCGTTATACTCGTCCACTGCAGGTAAAGTCCTTCGAAGGTTTGCTTCGATGGGGGGAAGTCCGCAGCTGTCGAAAAACACGGCAGACCCGTCGTAGTTCTTCAGGTAGAGCACCCAGTGCTGTCCACGCTTTCTTTGCTCTTCGGTATTGATGATTAAATAGCCGAGCTTGCGTAAAACGGAGGCTTCGTCGGAAGCGCAAATGCCTCTCAGCATGGAGGAAGTGAGGGGGTTCAGGGACACGAGTTCCAAGATGTCGCTCTCGTACATCTTTTCTTATGGGAAGGTGACCGTACGGTCTTTGTCAACGCACATGAGCTTGGGACACTCAGAAATCAAGAGGACGGTGACCGCGTGTGGAAGGGCTTTAGCGAGCGTAATTGCAGGCAAACGTTTCCTTTCCGCCACTTGTTCAAATGCGAAGGAGAAGAACACTTGTCCACGTCCAAGTTGAAGAAGAGAAGGAACCCGTTCGTTTTAAATCGCTCGTAGCTATACTTGAAAAGTTTCTCTCCCAGTTCTTGCAAGAAGTTAAAGTAGGGAATTTTGACGAGGTCGTTCTGAAAGTCGTACTCGGCTCGCACTTGCTGGCCGTCCACGGAGAGCATCGAATGAGACAGGTCGTAATGACGGAATTTGTAGGGGTTCGTTTGGATGTCGCCGAGAAAGCCGGACGTGGCGAGCAGGACGACGCATAATTTGGAAGGTACCCTTTCGAAGTAAACGTTTTCAAAGTGAGCGTCCAAGCTCCCGGCACTCAAGCTCCGCACCTTGGTTTCCAATCCGTGTAACTTGTAGATGGCCGGCGTGGTCTGAAGCCGCCGCTCGTATTCCAAAAACAGGGAAGGTGCCAGCGTCACCTTTTTCAAGTGTAACGTCATTTCTTTAATGTCCACCTCGTAATTGTACGTTTTCTTGTCGTTTGGGACCGATATGAGTTTAAATTCTTCGTTGTTTAACAGGAAAACGACGCGAATTTCGACAGCAGGTACTGTCCGACCAGTTTAAAGCATTTCCCACCATTCGTCGCTTTGTAACGTTGTTTCGGACCGCGAGACGAGACGTCGTAATCGTTCTTTAAATGTTCGACGTCCTCGACATAAAGTCCAGCCGCGTGCACTGTTTCTTGAGCCATGGGCGTGGAATGAAGCACGACGTCCAAAATACTCCTGTAGGCGTAGAACTCGTTGGAACTGACAAGCTTGTTGTTCGCATAAACGGTGACCGTCTTAAACATACCGCTCAACAGGTGGTTTATTGGGAAAATGACATCTTTCTCGTCCATTTCTTCCCTGTCGTCGCGAACAATGCGCACTGTCAAAGACACGAAGCTACCGTAGAGATCCAAGTGTGCCCTTTGCAAATTTTGAATAGAAAATTCGATCACGGAATTATTTACCCCGTTGACCAGATAAAAAAGTTGGTACGAAGTATCTTCCACGCCGTATTGAATGGAAGGGGGTTCAGATATCATCGCATCACTCGTTAGACAGATCGGCGTCTGTATTTTTCCTTTCGTTGACGTCATGACGGAGCTCCCGCAGCGGATGTGTGACCTTCACGGCGTACCAAAGATATCTGCAGGTGCTTCGTGTGTCGGCGCCTTTTGTTGTCGTTTTCGGGCTTTTCTTCCCATTGTTGTTTCCAGAGCCTTCCATGGAATCCAGCACGTCTCTCCCCGTTGCTATGGCCGTCTTTTTTACTGCGCGCGATAGTCCTTCGCCATCGGCTAAATTCCGCGCCAAGCGCTTCAACGTTCTCTTGGCGATCGGTTTTATTTGCTGCCAGATGGGAACGATAAATTTGGATATATTGCTTACCACACCGCCCCCTCGTTGGAAAAGGGGTCCCGTGTACACGGGAATTATTTTGGGGGAACTACGGCACATATTTGAAATGCAACATTAGATTGGTTCTGCCTTTGGACCGCAACGGCAAACGTCTTCCCGTTTCGTCCGCGAGAACGATCGTCACAGAGGGAATTTCGAATTGAGACAGGTTAAAATACTGGATGTTATCTAAGGTGTAGGTGACGACGTGCTTGTCTTTCTCGTAATAAAAGGGTAGTATTTTTAATATCGGTTTTTTCCCGCTCCCCACGTACGTGGGTTCCACGATATCCGTGTAGACGATTATGTTGTGAAACGGGGGTTCCAGGAGTACCTCGACGGAGCTCGTGGCATCCTCCTTCCTGTAAACACGGTACGCGATTCGAAGCCCAAAACCACGGCCAGGTACTCGGAAAGTCTTAGAGTGGAGGTGCCCTCGGAAAGCCGAATTTTACATTTCTGTTCGGTTCCGTCGAAGCTGAAGCGCGCGCGTTCGTGTACGCGCTGGTTAATCGCATCCAGAAGTGGTTGCGGCGTCGCATAATAGCCGGGAGGCGGATGTACTTGCAAAGATCGAGGAATTTTTTTCTTGATCGTGAAAGAAAATTGACGCGCTACAGGGAGAGAGACGCATAGCGTTTCTCCGTGTCCGATGGCTGTGAGATGTAGCAGCTTGACAAAGGGTTCCGGTACGTGTAACCCTTTCGGCGTTTTCAGCTTCCTTCTCGGCTTCGCGGGACGCTAGCGAGGCGTCGAGCGCCTGTGCGAGCCGAGGGTCCAATTCGATGGCTTTCACGTCCACGGGTAAGACGAAGTCGTATCGCGATTTATTGTACGCAAAAGAAATGTTAAATTCCGAAAGAGGGTTTCCCAAATCCCTCTCGAGATCCGACGTGACACGAAAAGTTCTCCCGGCTTCCACCGTGTCCTCGAAAGAAACCTCGATTTTCGCATCTTGCCTTTCGTACCCGATATTTAAAAAATCGTTACTTATGCTGAGATCCATCAGACCGACTTTGTACCGATTCGAGAGCTGAAGCGAACTATCGAAAGCTACCGTGAAGGCGTTGAGTTTATTCGAGGGAAACTTATCCATGCTGGCGTTCGAGAGCAGGTGGACGACGAGGTGTCTGACGTCATTTCCCAATCTTGACCACGTCGCTGCTCGGAACCCAACTCTCGTGTTCTGTGTTGTAACCGAACCAGCGAACCAAGGAGAAGCTCTGACCATTCACTTGCTTCTTTCTCAGCACTTTCGTTACTGGCCAAGGCTGATTGGCGTCTCGGGTTACGACGAGTACCTCCTCCAGATAGAAACATCCGTCCACTTCCTTACCCCGGTAATCTTCCAGGTGCACGACGGGAGGGGAGGTGTCCCTCAGGCGGGAGACGGTGAAAATCTGAGGCGACCAACTCCCTTCCGAGCTCTTATGAAAACCTTTTCTGTCTAGTAGGACCTTCACTTTATCCCTCACTTTGAGCTTCTTTTTCACGGAGGGTACGACGGGCTTCCCATTTATCTTATTGAACAGCTCCAATTCGTTTGCGGGTGTGACTTCGGACGGGCTGATGCCCAAAGTCCTGTGTTTGGTGTTGTAGTCGCGCACGATCTTGGGAAGCGCGGAAACGAAGTGGTATTGTCCGGTTACTTTAAAATAGCGGAATATTCTGTCGTGTAAAGTGCGTATCACGCGTTCAGCCTGCGATGTTTTGATTACTGGAGAGAAGGTGGAATACATGTGTACCTTCTTTCGTGAGAGATACTCCTTGACGGTCTTGTTGTAGAATTCCCCTCCACTGTTGCAAAAGATGCGTGTAGGTACGTTACCTCCCCCAAAAAGTCTTATCATGGCCCTTTTCATTTCGGCGGGGCGCTTCGTCTTTAGCGGGAGGGTGCGCAGAAAGCGGGAGAGGGAATCGAATCGATCTTGAGCGCGATGATGCGTCTCCTATTAAACTTTCTTCTGACCGGATGGTGTAGCGTGTAGGCATCCAGCTTTCTGAGAATGGCGAGAGCCTTCTTTTTGCTCAAGTGATGCGCTTTTCTATAGCAGTCCACACCCCCAAACCACCCTCCATAAGTCGTCCACGCAATGGAGGCCTGCTCCTGCTGCTGCTGTTCAGGCTCGCGAGATTTGGGCAGAGAAATCAGGCGCAATAGTTTCGAGACTTTGGGGAACCAGGAAGGTTTCTTTCCCGTGTTACGTTGCAACAAATAATTGACGAGTTTGTAAATGGAGGAGTATCTGATGGGCTTGCCCGACACGGAGACACAACCCTCGCGATCCCAGGAAAGCACCTTCTTTAATTCCGAGACGACCCTTTCCGCTTCCTCTTCGTCCACCTCTGGAGAAAGGAGCGAACAGTCAAAGTCATTTGTAGCGTCGGACGCCTTGTTTTTATTGTCGTAGGGGTCAAATCCGTACTGCTTGAGTATGCGATACAGTGCTTGTAGTATGAGTTTCACTTTGACGTCGTCACTCTCCTTCGAGGAAAGAATGTTTCCGATGGAGGAGGAGGAGGTGGTCACTTCAATTCTCTTGGCCATTGGCGAAAAGGTTCAACATGGCGGAAAGCAGGAGAGGAACCACCGACGAAAGAACGCCCTGTCCTCGCTGCTGAGACAGACAGCGCTTCAAACGTTGCAGATTCTTGTGAACCTTTTGTAGGCGAGCCGTCGTAAAAAGCGTTTATGCTTCTTCAAACGCGCAAACGTATCTGGAGCTAGAGCCACCTTTCCGTTCAATACATTGAGGCAAATTTCGGAGAGATGTTTCATGTCGGACAGGGACGAACGTCTCAAGACGTCGCGACGGCGTGGAGGGGGTAGAGTGGAGAGTACTTTGAGTAAAGTGAGGTGAGGGCGGAGATTCATTTCGGAGCGTAGATATATTGACGTCCTCCCGGAAAGATATTGCTACGCAACCTGTGATCCTCGTGCGTATAGTTGTGAAGAACCACGAGTAAATATGCGTGGGGCGACGACATCGCTTGTTTATATGCGTCCAGAAAATACTCCAATCTTTTTCTGCCAAATAGCTGTTGGCCGAAATGTTCCATCTGGTGCACGCTGCGCACGGTGCGCCACAGGACGACGTAACTGGCATTGTAGGATATTGTTCTAAAATGGCTACTGTCGAAAAAGATATTTTGAACGAGTAAGAAGATCGACGCGTTGGCGTGGTGAGAACCCCGAATGAAAAGATCGGTTACCTCCGTCAAGGAACCGGCGTCGGTCATGTGATCGTCAACGACGATCAGCGTAGCGCGCGACGTGTCTCACTCTCGCGGTAGCTCCTTGGTAAATTTTACGGAGTCCCCGAATTCGTCCTGCGTGCTCGGCGAATCATATTTCTGCACGTAGAATATTTGTGACGGAGGCTTGTCCACCACGTCGTTCGGGTTCCTCAGCACGCTAGCAACGAAAGCAGATTTTAGGCACATGGAGGGGCCGCTTAAGATACAGCGAAAGGGATGACGGAAACAAAAAGGTTCGGGGGAAGACATGTTGCGTGCGTACACGTTGCACGAAGAGAAAGAAGAGACTGAGACTCGAAGAGAAATGCATCGCTTTTATTTACACGTCGTCGTCGTTGTCCTCTACATCGGAACTGCGTTCCCAATACAGATTATCCAGGCTAAAGTTGGACTTCTTTTTCGCCAGTCTGTCCGCCGCTAAGATGCGGTCGAGCGTCTTCATCTTGTCCTGACACATTACTTGACGCGCTTGCAACCATTCCAGGCGGTGGACTTGGAAGGCTTCCTCCACGATGCCGCGAAAAAATTCGCGAAGTTTTTAGTTTTTTTTCTTCTTCTTGTGACGACGAGAAACGCAGGAGAATAAACCACACATGGCGTTTTCCACGTAATGACGTTTTCCAGAATGATGACGCGAGCGCGGTCCGCGCTGCCTTTATACAGATAAACGCACGCACAAAGAAAGGAGAGTGGAACCGGAACTCAGAAGCCACCCGTCGCCGCTAGGAGCGCACGTGCAGTGGAGAGTCGAAACCGAAAACACCCGCGGGCGGGCGGCGCAGAGGGCGCTAGGAGCGCGCGCGCGCATGCGCGGTCGGGTGGAGCAGAGGGCGCTAGGAGCGCATGCGCATCCATAGCTGCCGCGGCGCATCGCCTAAGTCAGTTTCTTTCGGGCTGTCGCGGAAAGCAGACGTCCGCTCCCCGCGCTCGCTCAGTTTCTGGCTGGCTGAAGCGGAGAGCAGACGTATGCTGGGGTGTTTCGCGCTCGCTCTGTTTCTGCCTGGCTGATGAGCAGTCGCCGCGGGGGAAAAGGTGAGTGATTTGACGCGCTCCTTTTCTCGCATGTTTGACGTGTTTAGCGGTGACCAACGAATGATTTGACCGCGCTCGTGTTAAGCTTTTTTCCGCATGTTTAGACTTGTTTTGTGGTCAGCAAGCCTTTTGTTCGTGTTGACGCATGTTTAGTGATGCGTGCCCAGTGGTTCCCGCCTTGTGTTAGCTACATAGTGTTGTGATGCTGTGGTTAGGCCTAAGAGATCGCCCCCGTAAGCCTTTTTCCCCGATGTGTACTGTTTTCTCCGTGCTGTTTTAGCAGTAGTGGTTAGACCTTTTCTCTCGCATGCCTAGACTTGTTTAGCAATGCTGCCATTTTTACCTGCCGCTAGCATCTTGTTCTCCGTCTTTCTCGTCTAGAGCTATGATGGTGGCGCCATCTGGTGTGATGCCTTGCAACTAAGTGGCCACCTGTCGTCGATCTCTGCAACTGCTGGGTGCCAACTACCAACATGGCGAGCGCTTCTCACTCGGGTGTTGCGGAGCAGCTTCTTCGCCGCGGCATCGTTGATTTTCGAATAAACTGTTTCTCTCCACTCTATTTCTATCTTTTTTATCTATTATTTATATATATATCTATTTCTATCTATTTCTATCTATTTTTTATTTTTTATGACCACGATTATCCGGAAACAACTGGTCTGGACACATGTTAGATGCTCCCCAATTAGTGTGATTGCTCCCTTGAGGGTGCTGATTAATGTGGGGGGTCCCAATTAGCTCTAATTGCTAATTAATGGCGTCCAGACGAAGATGTGCGTTTCCGGATAAACGTGGTCAGCACTTATTACTCTTTGCGAACTTGGCTTCTCTGTCGTAGTGTAGATCAAAACAAAGTACAGGTCACTGCTCAGCATGGAGCGAGCAATAAGAACTGCTGCGTTGAGAGCGCGCAGCGTTTTGAGAAACGCTGACTTCAGCCAGTAGGAAGAGTCGCTTCTGTTGGAATGTGCTTTTGTTTTTCCCCTTTGGTACGATGGTTTCTAGCCAAGCTGATTCACTCCCATTATATATTAACTGTCAAATAAAATTGCAGCATCAGTTTTGTGTGTTGGTGTTCATACTGTTCATTGGAAAGCTTGCGGCATCACGAAAAGCCGGGAATGGGGGAGAGCAGTGACATAGTGTGTAAACCCTGTTATGAAGTCGCAAGCGAAACCATTTGCTTGTACGACGAAGGTATAAAAGAGACAGAGTGCTCCTACTGGATGCGTCTTTCTGTCCGAGCAGGACGTCACCTTCCACTACCTCTAGAAAGATGTTCGCGACACATAGTACACCGCGACTTTTGCTTGGTAAACGATGCGATTACATGTTACGAGGAAAATAACGAGATGTTCTTCAGATTGCATAATTTGATGTCAAGAATTGGCTTAGGTGTCCGATTAATTTTCCAAATACTCCAAACATTAGTACATGCCGCTGTTTTCGAAAACGGCGGCAAAAACAAAATTTCAGCGTGAATATGACAAGGATTTATGTGACTTTCAGAGCGTGTATCATGGTGGTCCATCTTTGCTTCAATTTCGCCCATCGTGGGAAAGGCTCTCCCAGGTGCTCTGTGCACATGGGGTCACGTGGCCGTGAAGGCGCAAGAAGCGGCAGCGAGCCGAGCCCTTGGTAGCCACCTATCGGCAGGCCCGTCGTCAAGACCCGGTCTCGGTCGCCGTTCAGCACACCATTCATTCTATCTCACCATACCGCACTCTCCGAGTCTCTTAGACAGCTGGACTCTCGCCTTTTCTCTCTACCAAATTGCTTGGTCCCGGGTCGAATCCAGCCCACCAACACTTTGCGCTCAAAGCTCTTTTGACCTTTTTGGATACAATAGGACTTCGATGGTTATTGTGAAGGGGCTCATTATTTCATTCCCCACATCACCACCAGCAATGAGGTACAGTATCGCCCCTGGCGATGAAATTCCGTTTTCATCATCTTAAAATAAAGTGGTTGTTGTTGTACTTTAAAATTACTCATCTTAAAGTAGTACATACTCTTATTCAATGGTGGTCGTTTTCAATGCAAAACAAGGGGTTATAGCACCATCGACGACACCATCTTGAAGAAATCGCTCTGGAATGGGCTGCTGGCCATCTTGCTCGTTGGCGTCTGGTAGTTGCAGAGACCAACGACAGGTGGTTAGCTAGTTGCACACCAGGTGGCGCCACTGTCTTCCTGGTGTACCTTCGGGCGGTACAGGTAGCCATGGGTATCTTCCTTCCTGCCCCGCCTCTCTTATCCCCTTACATCTTTCCCTTATATGCTCCCCTCAAGGCTAAAATTCCTGAATGGGTGCCCAATCCAGGGACTTTACTCAATGCGATATGCATTGAGTACACACAGAAAAAACGGCAAAACACTAGCTGCTGGTAAAAATTGCAACAAAAAAGATACTGCTAAACATGCGATAGCGCATACAAAAGACTGCTCATCGGGAAAAAGGCTTAAGGTGAGCGCAGAGCTAGGCATCAGGGTGCTTAGCCCTAATTGCTGTTTTCGGCCTCACGACGGTTTGCGTGGGAGACAACAACAAAATACTAGAGGCGGATACATGTTGCAACAAGAAAGACATACGAGATCATGTAAAAACACTGCTCATCAGGGTAAAGGCTTAAGATGAGCATTCAGGCATAGTCGCAGCGTAACTGGAGATCGCTATGAAACTCAATGGCTAACACAAGATGACACCAAAGTAAAAATTTTGTAAGGAAGACATTGCTAAGCAAGCTCAGAGTAGTATATAGTCAGCTCAACTTGCCCACAACTCACACAGTGGCCTGGACGCCATTAATGAGCAATTAGAGCAATTTGCGACCCCCCACAGTAATTAGGATAATTCAGGCAGTCATTACACTAATTGGGGAGCATCTAGGACGTGTCCAGACCACTGTGTGAGTTGTGGGCTAGTTGAGCTGATAAAACTAAAAAAAAGAGGTAGAAAATAAAAAAAATAGTTAGAGATAGAGTGGAGAGAAGGAGTTTAGTTGAAGATCAACGACGGCATCTTGAAGAAAGCGGTCCGGAACGGCCGCTGACCGTCGCTGGGCGACGGAGCACAGAGGCAGGTTGCAAACCATCGCAGCTATGACCACCATTTCGGACATCCTGTGACGTCAGCTGTGACGTCATCATGGCATGTCTGGGCAAGTTAGGACAGCTCTGGACATGCAAGGAGAAAGACACTCGTAATACAGCGGCTGGGAAAGCAAGAGTAAATATGCAAACCATCAAAAGCTAACAAGAAAATAGAAGTAGTTACACAACAAATGATCCCACCACAACAACAGCGCAGAACGATGCGACTGCTCTACTCGACAGCCAGGCAGAGAACTGACTCATAATGGTTTTTTTCTCCTGTATAAAGCCCCGCAGCTGCACCCCCTAGCGGTTACTTTCTCAACTAATCTCACAAGAAAATTATTAAGAATCACGCCAGCGCTACTCCCGTTCCCAAGGCAGAAGATAGAAAATGGTAGGGATGCCTGGACAACAGCAACCAGCACCCGACGTGCACTGGCACGAAAATCGCAAACAAAGCGGGAACAAAGTTGGTGAAAGCATTAGTTACACAGCAAATCAGCTCACCACAGCAGGAGCGGAGACCGATGCGACTGCTCTCCGCGACAGCCAGCGAGAAGCTGACTGAGACGCCGCTCCGCGGCCGCTACGCATGCGCGCTCTTAGCGCCCTCTGCGGCGACTACCTGCGAGAGGCTAAAAGAGAAGAGCATTCCTGCGCCCCCTGCTGGCCGTTCTCATTGGTTGTGACGTCATCCTATTGTCTCAGGGCTACACTGTTTTTTTCCACTAATGGTCCTCTAGACAAGGTCAACCTGAAGCAATAGTGTTGCGGTATGACGTTTCATGCACCTGCGTGGCTCAAGGACGCGTTCGCTCTAGACAGAGGACCTATTATTTATTGAATCATTATCCCAAGATTATTTCCTTTATTCTTCTATAACAATTGCATAGGAAGCTATTGCAGAAGAGCACCATGTATGAAAGCTGATCGTAGGAATTCCAAAGTCTTACTAAATGAGACTTGCAAAAGAACAAAATATCCACGTAAAAGACACGTAACTCCATCAATGGCTAATACGAGGACTAGGCACTCAACAAATCAACACAGAGTACGGGTAACAAGGAGCGCAGAACTCACGGCAGCACTATCGTCAAGACAACAATGTTCCTTGTCAAAAAGAAAAAATACAGCGCGTCAACAAAGGAAAGCATGCATTTCGGGGCATGTCAGAACACGTCAGGACAAATTGCACGACTGCTGGGCAAATGAGGAAAACAAAGAGACACTGGAACAGAGTGAAAAGACACTCACCGTCATCGGACACGTACACTACATTCCCTCATTGTAAATCCGCTCGTCACAAAATCCACCTGCATCGTCGAACACCATTCACCAGTGACGAACCACACATCTGCACCCCATCAGAGGCACACAGAACCCCAGCGAAACTAAGCTCTTCCACTGACGGCCAACGCAATTGCTAGGAGCAGAATTGACGTGTCCAGACCCGCCAGTGTCCAAGAGAGAAGTGAATCCTTGCGCCCCCTGCAGGCCGTTCTCATTGGTTGTGACGTCACCCTATTATTTCAGGGCTACGCTGTTTTTTTCCACTAATGTCAGCCTGTAATGTAAGGTCAACCTGAAACAATAGTGTTGCGGTATGACGTCATCATGCAGGTGCGTGGCTCAAGGATGCTTACGCTGTAGACAGGGGACCTGTTATTTACTGAATCACTATCCCTAGATTATTTCCTTTATTCTACTATAATGATTGCATAGGGAACTATTGCAGAAAAACACCATAGATAAGAGGAGATGTAGCATTTCATTCCCAAAGTCTTACTGCACACGAAAAAACAAAATAATGGTTTAGCAAGACATGTCCATCCCAGCCGAGAGCCAGCCAGCTAACTGAACAATGACGCTATAAAAACTAGTACGCAGACTTGGACAAAGTATAGCCAGTAGCTTTATGTCTGAAGAGCGTGATGAAACCCAAAAGGAAAAAAAACAGAATGTGATATCGCGTGCTCGTTTGCTATCACAGTGATGATGACGATGTAGATGTCGGCACCTCTAGAAATATTCAACAGACGCTTTCTTCCTCCTGAATAAAGTCACACACCTGTTCCCCTCGCGGTTACTCTCTGAACTAAATGAATCGCAAAATTATTAAGAATAGCTCTACTCCCACTCAAGGCAGCACTATCGTCATCGTCAAGAATATAGTCCTTGTACAAAAAGAAAAAAACTACATGTAGAAGGAAAGCATGTCAGAACAGGTCGGAGCATGTCAGCGCATGTTTGTCAGACAACAAGGGGGGAAAAGGCGAAAAGAAACAAAGAAGGAAACAGCACCAAACTATTTCTAAACACACGCACTCCTCTTATTCAAAATCAGTGCTCATCATAAATCCGTCCTGGACAATGCACACCATTTTTCTATTGCTACACTTTTTTCCAGTAACGGTCAATGCATTGCTACAGACTGCGTGACGTCATCACATCCTGTCTGAAGAAGACAGCGGCAAAGACAAAGACTCCTATTATTTATTGAATCGCAAGATTATTTCCTTTGTCCTACTCTAAATGACATTCATTCTCACATTAAAATTCAACAAAAAAGCACCGTGCATATTAACGATTTTCACCCCAAAGGCTCATCATGGTCATTAGAATTGCAGTAAACTACCACTGCTCTTTAAAATAATAGAGTCCACTCAACATCACCTTCAGGCTTATGTAATACATGACCCTTTCGATGCTCATACATTCATTGTCTGAGGCTACACCTGCGATCAAAAAGGTGCAAAAGCCGGGGTGGCAAAGTTCCTTTCGCGCACGCCAAAGCACAAGACAGAACGCCTTTACGGGAACATGATGGCATTCCCACCATATTAATGATTTTCTACCTTGCATTGCAGTTTAGAAAAACTACTAGAAAGCTATAATTTTAGGAGCTCATTAAAATTCTACTTTCTTTGGAAACTATAATTGCCCTATTACTTGGATCGCTATTAATGAAGCGCTCCAATTTTTTCTCTCTTCCCATTTCAGCCATGTCATTCAGGGAAGCAGACTCACATCCAAAATAATTAATTTACACTGAGGGTGCTGTGCTTCAGGAATTCCTATCCTGCGCTCAGATGCAAGCATTTCTTCACGGACACCTTTAACAGCTGACTTCCTCACCATACCGAGCTCCTAACAACATCTAACAAACAATCAGAGAAACCCTCTTCTCAGCTGTACCATGCGACTTTCTTCTGCGTAAAGTCAGTGATTTGAGGAAGAGAGCAGCGAAAAATTGCGCGCACTTGTGCTTGACTTAAAAAACCTGAAGCACATGCCAACAAACCAAGAAAAAGACACTCATGTCTGGTATCTGATAGTGCCACATACACAGACGCATTGCCCTTGCGTAAAGAAAGCACAGGACAGGGATACACAATTTTCCTTAGGTGACCAGGGAAAGGGCTTAAGACCTCAGGTCACCATACATCGCCACGCGGCTAGCACAACATGACACCAACAAGATACTAGCAGCGGGAAGAACTGCAGCACTGCTAAACAAGTCCAGACAAGCCACGATGACGTCACAAATCAGGAAAAAAAGCACACGCATGCACACACAGAGGACAATGCATTAAACACACGGAGCGCTCAGGAATAGTCGTAGCGTTACCGCACATCGCTACGAAGCTCAACGTCTAACACAAGACGACAGCAACAAGATATTAGCGAAGGGTAAAAATTTCAACACTACTGGACAATGATGGCATTCCCACGATATTAATGATTTTCTACTTTGCATTGCACTTTAGAAAAACTACCACAAAACTATAATTTTACGAGTCCATTAAAATTCTACTTTATATGGAAACTATAATTGCCCTATTACTTGGATCGCTAATAATGAAGCGCTCCATTTTTTTCTCTCTTCCCATTTCAGCCTTGCCATGCAGTGAAGCAGACTCACATCCAAAATAATTAATTTACACTGAGGGTGCCGTGCTTCAGGAATTCCTATCCTGCGCTCAGATGCAAGCATTCCTTCACGGATACCTTTAACAGCTGAGTTCCTCAACATACCGAGCTCCTAACAACATCTAACAAACAACCAGAGAAACCCTCTTCTCAGCTGTACCATGTGACTTTCTTCTGCGTAAAATCGGTGATTTGAGGAAGAGAGCAGCGAAAAATTGTGCGCACTTGTGCTTGACTTAAAAAACATGAAGCATATGCTAATAAACTAAGAAAAAGACACTCATGTCTGGTATCTGATAGTGTCACATACACAGACGCATTGCCCTTGCGTAAAGAAAGCACAGGACAGGGATACACAATTTTCCTTAGGTGAGGAGGGAAAAGGCTTAAGACCTCAGGTCACCACACATCCCCACGCGGCTAGCACAACTTGACACCAACAAGATACTAGCAGCGGGAAGAACTGCAACACTTCTAAACAAGTCCAGACATGCCATGATGACGTCACAAATCAGGAAGAAAGCACACGCATGCACGCACAGAGGACAACGCATTAAACACACGGAACGCTCAGGAATAATCGTAGCGTTACCGCACATCGCTACGAAGCTCAACGTCTAACACAAGACGGCAGCAACAAGATATTAGCGAAGGGTAAAAATTGCAACACTACTCAACAAGTCCAGACATGCGACAACGCATACAAAACACTGCTGATCGGGGAAAAGGCCTAAGCACGCGGCGGATCATCATAGAGCATACACAACTTCATTTTTCTATTTCGCGTAAACTAAACGCGGTCTGCTTGGAAAACGACGTACAAATTTTCTTAAGGAGCAGAGAAATATGGAAATGTCTACTCCGTGCTCAGATACCAGCATTTCTGCTCAAAAACCTGCAAAATTAAGCACTGCTTACTTCGTCAAGATATCGAACACCCAACAAAATCAAACAAACAACCCCACTTCCACTGGTAGAACACTATTCAGCTTTTACGCAGGAGGTTTTCTTCTACATAAAAGTAGAGAAAATCAGAAAAGAGCAGCGAAAAATTACAGGCACTTTTGCTCGCATAGCTATAAGAGAAAAAATAAATAAAATAACGACGCTACTGAACAAGTCCAGACATGCGACAACGCATACAAAACACTGCTGATCGGGGAAAAGGCCTAAGCACGCGGCGGATCATCATAGAGCATACACAACTTCATTTTTCTATTTCGCGTAAACTAAACGCGGTCTGCTTGGAAAACGACGTACAAATTTTCTTAAGGAGCAGAGAAATATAGAAATGTCTACTCCGTGCTCAGATACCAGCATTTCTGCTCAAAAACCTGCAAAATTAAGCACTGCTTACTTCGTCAAGATGTCGAACACCCAACAAAATCAAACAAACAACCCCACTTCCACTGGTAGAACACTATTCAGCTTTTACGCAGGAGGCTTTCTTCTACATAAAAGTAGAGAAAATCAGAAAAGAGCAGCGAAAAATTACAGGCACTTTTGCTCGCATAGCTATAAGAGAAAAAATAAATAAAATAACGACGCTACTGAACAAGTCCAGACATGCGACAACGCATACAAAACACTGCTGATCGGGGAAAAGGCCTAAGCACGCGGCGGATCATCATAGAGCATACACAACTTCATTTTTCTATTTCGCGTAAACTAAACGCGGTCTGCTTGGAAAACGACGTACAAATTTTCTTAAGGAGCAGAGAAATATAGAAATGTCTACTCCGTGCTCAGATACCAGCATTTCTGCTCAAAAACCTGCAAAATTAAGCACTGCTTACTTCGTCAAGATGTCGAACACCCAACAAAATCAAACAAACAACCCCACTTCCACTGGTAGAACACTATTCAGCTTTTACGCAGGAGGCTTTCTTCTACATAAAAGTAGAGAAAATCAGAAAAGAGCAGCGAAAAATTACAGGCACTTTTGCTCGCATAGCTATAAGAGAAAAAATAAATAAAATAACGACGCACACGCTAATAAACTGTGACAAAGACACCCATTTCTGCTATCACATAATTATTGCATAATGCTAAATACTCATTTGCATTGGCCCTGCGTGAAGAAAGCCCAGGACAGGATACACAATTTATCTTAAGCGAGCAGGGAACGTCACTTCTACTCGAACAGCTTAATACCATAAAGTCTGAATTTTTTGCAAAGAAAATAAAGCTTGAACAGCGCTACGAAGGTGACAGACACATACTAACAAACAAACAAACACTTCTATTCATTTCTATTGATAAAGGCGTAAACCACACTACAAGGACAAAGCACAATGCTTCAGCAAAGCGCATCAAATGCAACGCAACAGGACCGGCTCTCATAAAATAGCCTGCCCAAAACAAAGACTTCACCAGGTTCGCGAGGCAATTCCATTAAAAACGCTCTCGATCTATCCTACAGATAGCAATGCAAGCGCTGCTACCCTTATTTTTTAAACCACTATTCCACGCAATAGTACATAAATGTATCACTCGTGTCACATGAAAAAGCACACACAAAGAACTTACTTGTCAAGTGGGATCCCTGGTTCAGAAAAGCGCCCGCGCGCACACACAGACACACACTTACATTTTCGCACTCACAAACACAAAGTCTATTCTCACAACCACATACAGTCAACCCTCGATTTATGAACACCCTCGGTTCCCCGAAGAATCGTTCATAAATCGAGGGATTCATAAATCGAAAATTCCGTTAAGTGAGTACTATCGAGCAAATGGAACAGTATTTCCGAGTTGGGACTGTGTTTATAATGCAATATATTGTGAAATTTTGCTTTCGACCATACCTTCTGTTGTGTCAATCTCACAAAGAACATGTGTTAGCGCATTCACACTCTGTTTATTATGCAATACTAAATTGTTTAATTTTGCTTTGGACCATGCCTTCCGCTGTGTCAATCTTGGAAAGAAGAGATGTCAGCACATTCGCACTCAACTGGCCTCGGATTTCCTCTGGGATTTTTAACCTACGTTTATTAATCTCCGGGTGACAGCGGACACCTTATTCACCAATTGAGGTCAGGAACACTTCTGGAAAACCCGTTTGTTGTTCGGATTTCGAGGGGTTAAGAACCGAGGGTGCAATACCTGAAAAACGTTTTGTCTGTTCAGGCGTCATTCAAAAGACCACGAATAATCCCTATGAAGGTTTTCGTTGGCCTCGGAACGATTCGTTCATAAATTGAGGGCAAAAACGCTGGGCAGCTCCTAGTCGGTCCCCAGTCAGTCAGTCGGTTCCCAGAAATGCCATTCATTACTCGAATATCGAGGTTCATAAAACGAGGGAAAAATGCATGTAAAAAGTTTGGTTCCTCGTGCTAGTGTTCATAAAACGAGGGAATTCATAAATCGAAGGTTCATAAATCGAGGATTGACTGTAAATCCACATTATTGCTCAGGTCAATAATTATCCTACCATCGTCAAAAGATGGCTCACTCTTGTATGCGATCGCAAAGCCATAGGTCCTCGTTCCGGATGTAATAGGATATCGCCACTCGACCGACGCGAACCAAAAAAGAAAGAAAGGAATGCACGTTCGCTATACCTCCACGAAGAACACGGTGCCGTGCTTCTACGCAGCGATCATCATACAGGAGTGAATTGTCTTCTCCGTTTTCCTTTTATTTTCTTGCACCCATATATTTTGCAAGAATACTATTGAGACCCAACAGAACAGTGCGCTCCCATCAACACACCTTGGGCTGACCTTACACACCCGAAGCCTTTTCTGAAAACATTCTGCTGGCGCTGGAATAAAAAGATTTATCGCCAGGGTGCAACAATGTCAGCTCTGCTTCCGTTTAAGTGATAAAACAGTGCGCCCGAACCGCGTCCCACGCGAGCCGCACGCGGGCCCGTCCTCGCGACGCGACGCGCGCAATTCCCCGTGCGAGCGCAACGCGGGCCTCACGGTTTGGACGCGCGCGATCCGTTTCCCCGAGCAGGCGCACTGGTTTATCACTTAAACGGAAGCAGAGCTGACATTGTTGTACCCTGGCGATAAATCTTTTTATTCCAGCGCCAGCAGAATGTATTCAGAAAAGACTTCGGGTGTGCTCTGTTGGGTCTCTATAGTATTCTTGCAAAATATATGGGTGCAAGAAAATAAAAGGAAAACGAAGAAGACAATTCACTTCTGTATGATGATCGCTGCGTAGAAGCACGGCACCGTTTTCTTCGTGGAGGTATAGCGAGCGTGCATTCCTTTCTTTCTTTTTTGGTTCGCGTCGGTCGAGTGGCGATATCCTATTACATCCGGAACGAGGACCTATCGCTTTGCAATCGCATACAAGAGTGAGCCATCTTTTGACGATGGTAGGATAATTATTGACCTGAGGAATAATGTGGATTTATGTGGTTGTGAGAATAGACTTTGTGTTTGTGAGTGTGAAAATGTGAGTGTGTGTCTGTGTGTGGGCGCGAGCGCTTTTCTGAACCAGGGATCCCACTTGACAAGTAAGTTCTTTGTGTGTGCCTTTTCATGTGACACGAGTGATACATTTATGTACTATTGCGTGGAATAGTGGTTTAAAAAATAAGGGTAGCAGCGCTTGCATTGCTATCTGTAGGATAGATCGAGAGCGTTTTTAATGGAATTGCCTCGCGAACCTGGTGAAGTCTTTGTTTTGGTCAGGCTATTTTATGAGAGCCGGTCCTGTTGTGTTGCATTTGATGCGCTTTCCTGAAGCAGTGTGCTTTGTCCTTGTAGTGTGGTTTACGCCTTTATCAATAGAAATGAATAGAAGTGTTTGTTTGTTTGTTAGTATGTGTCTGTCACCTTCGTAGCGCTGTTCAAGCTTTATTTTCTTTGCAAAAAATTCAGACTTCATGGTATTAAGCTGTTCGAGTAGAAGTGACTTTCCCTGCTCGCTTAAGATAAATTGTGTATCCCTGTCCTGTGCTTTCTTCACGCAGGGCCAATGCAAATGAGTATTTAGCATTATGCAATAATTATCTGACAGCAGAAATGGGTGTCTTTGTCACAGTTTATTAGCGTGTGCGTCGTTATTTTATTTATTTTTTCTCTTATAGCTATGCGAGCAAAAGTGCGTGTTTTTTTTCGCTGCTCTTTTCTTATTTTCTCTACTTTTATGTAGAAGAAAGCCTCCTGCGTAAAAGCTGAATAGTGTTCTACCAGTGGAAGTGGTGTTGTTTGTTTGATTTTGTTGGGTGTTCGATACATTGACGAATTAAGCAGTGCTTAATTTTGCAGTTTTTTGAGCAAAAATGCTGGTATCTGAGCACGGAGTAGACATTTCTATATTGCTCTGCTCCTTAAGAAAATTTGTACGTCGTTTTCCAAGCAGACCGCGTTTAGTTTACGCGAAATAGAAAAATGAAGTTGTGTATGCTCTATGATGATCCGCCGCGGGCTTAGGCTTTTTCCCCGATGAGCAGTGTTTTGTATGCGATGTCGCATGTCTGGACTTGTTCAGTAGTGTTGCAATTTTTACCCTTCGCTAATATCTTGTTGCTGCCGTCTTGTGTTAGACGTTGAGCTTCGTAGCGATGTGCGGTAACGCTACGATTATTCCTGAGCGCTCCGTGTGTTTAATGCGTTTCCTCTGTGCGTGCATGCGTGTGCTTTTTTCCTGAGATGTGACGTCATCATGGCATGTCTGCACTTGTTTAGCAGTGTTGCAGTTCTTCCCGCTGCTAGTATCTTGTTGGTGTCATGTTGTGCTAGCCGCGTGGGGATGTGTGGTGACCTGAGGTCTTCAGCCTTTTCCCTGCTCACCTAAGGAAAATTGTGTACCCCTGTCCTGTGCTTTCTTTACGCAAGGGCAATGCGTCTGTGTATGTGGCACTATCAGATACCAGACATGAGTGTCTTTTTCTTAGTTTATTAGCATATGCTTCAGGTTTTTTAAGTCAAGCACAAGTGCGCGCAATTTTTCGCTGCTCTCTTCCTCAAATCACCGATTTTATGCAGAAGAAAGTCGCGTGGTACAGCTGAGAAGAGGGTTTCTCTGGTTGTTTGTCAGATCTTGTTAGGAGCTCGGTATGTTGAGGAAGTCAGCTGTTAAAGGTATCCGTGAAGAAATGCTTGCATCTGAGCGCAGGATAGGAATTCCTGAAGCACGGCACCCTCAGTGTAAATTAATTATTTTGGATGTGAGTCTGCTTCACTGCATGACAAGGCTGAAATGGGAAGAGAGAAAAAAATGGAGCGCTTCATTAATAGCGATCCAAGTAACAGGGCAATTATAGTTTCCATATAAAGTAGAATTTTAATGGACTCGTAAAATTATAGTTTTGTGGTAGTTTTTTTAAAGTGCAATAAAGGTAGAAAGTCATTAATATCGTGGGAATGCCATCATTGTCCAGTAGTGTTGCAATTTTTACCCTTCGCTAATATCTTGTTGCTGTCGTCTTGTGTTAGACGTTGAGCTTCGTAGCGATGTGCAGTAATGCTACGATTATTCCTGAGCGCTCCGTGTGTTTAATGCGTTGTCCTCTGTGCGTGCATGCGTGTGCTTTTTTTCCTGATTTGTCACGTCATCGTGGCATGTCTGGACTTGTTTAGCAGTGTTGCTGTTCTTCCCGCTGCTAGTATCTTGTTGGTGTCATGTTGTGCTATCCGCGTGGCGATGTGTGGTGACCTGAGGTCTTAAGGCTTTTCCCTGGTCACCTAAGGAAAATTGTGTATCCCTGTCCTGTGCTTTCTTTACGCAAGGGCAATGCGTCTGTGTATGTGGCACTATCAGATACCTGACATGAGTGTCTTTTTCTTTGTTTATTGGCATGTGCTTCAGGTTTTTTAAGTCAAGCACAAGTGCGCGCAATTTTTCGCTGCTCTCTTCCTCAAATCACCGATTTTACGCAGAAGAAAGTCGCATGGTACAGCTGAGAAGAGGGTTTCTCTGATTGTTTGTTAGATGTTGCTAGGAGCTCGGTATGTTGAGGAAGTCAGCTGTTAAAGGTATCTGTGAAAAAATGCTTGCATCTGAGCGCAGGATAGGAATTCCTGAAGTACGGCACCCTCAGTGTAAATTAATTATTTTGGATGTGAGTCTGCTTCACTGCATGACAAGGTTGAAATGGGAAGAGAGAAAAAATTGGAGCGCTTCATTAATAGCGATCCAAGTAATAGGGCAATTATAGTTTCCATAGCAAGTAGAATTTTAATGGGCCCCTAAAATAATAGCTTTGTAGTAGTTTTTCTAAACTGCAATGCAAAGTAAAAAATCATTAATATGGCGGGAATGCCATCATGTTCCCGTAAAGGCGTTCTGTCTTGTGCTTTGGCGTGCGCGAATGGAACTTTGCTCCCAGGCTTTCGCGCCTTTTTGCTCGCAATGCGCGAATGGAACTTTGCCACCCCGGCTTTTGCGCCTTTTTGCTCGCAGGTGTAGCCTCAGACAACGAATGTATGAGCATAGAAAGGGTCATGTATTACATAAGCCTGGAGGTGATGTTGAGTGGACTCATTTATTATTTTAAAGTAGGTAGTTTACTGTAATTCTAATGACCATGATGAGCCTTTGGGGTGAAAATCGTTAATATGCACAGTGCTTTTTTGTTGAATTTTAATGGGATAATGAATGTCATTAAGAGTAGGACAAAGGAAATAATCTTGCGATTCAATAAATAATAGGAGTCTTTGTCTTTGCCGCTGTCTTCTTCAGACAGGATGTGATAACGTCACGCAGTCTGTAACAATGCATTGACCGCTACTAGAAAAAAGTGTAGCAATAGAAAAATGGTGTGTATTGTCCTGGACGGATTTATGATGAGCACTGTTTTTGAATAAGAGGAGTGCGTGTGCTTAGAAATAGTTTGATGCTGGTTTCCTTCTTTGTTTCTTTTCGCCTTTCCCCCCTTGTTGTCTGACAAACATGCGCTGACATGCTGCGACCTGTTCTGACATGCTTTCCTTCTACATGTAGTTTTTTTTCGTTTTGTACAAGGAATATTGTTGACGATGACGACAGTGCTGCCTTGAATTGGAGTAGAGCTATTCTTAATAATTTTGCGATTCATTTAGTTCAGAGAGTAACCGCGAGGGGGATAGGTGTGTGACTTTATACAGGAGGAAGAAAGTGTCATTATTCAGTTAGCTGGATGGCTCTCGGCTGGGATGGACATGTCTTGCTGAACCATTATTTTGTTTTTTCCTGTGCAGTAAGACTTTGGGAATGAAATGCTACAATACCCTCTAATCTATGGTGTTTTTCTGCAATAGTTCCCTATGCAATCATTATAGTAGAATAAAGGAAATAATCTAGGGATAGTGATTCAGTAAATAACAGGTCCCCTGTCTACAGCATAAGCATCCTTGAGCCACGCACCTGCATGATGACGTCATACCACAACACTATTGTTTCAGGTTGACCTTGTCGAGAGGAGCATTAGTGGAAAAAAACAGTGTAGCCCTGAGATAATAGGGTTACGTCACGACCAATGAGAACGGCCTGCAGGGGGCGCAAGGATTCACTTCTCTCTTGGACACTGGCAGGTCAATTCTGCTCCTAGCAATTGCGTTGGCCGTCAGTGGAAGAGCTTAGTTTCGCTGGGGTTCTGTCTGCCTCTGATCGGGTGCGGATGTATGGTTCGTCACTGGTGAATGGTGTTCGACAATGCAGGTGGATTTTGTGACGACCGGATTTACAATGAGGGAATGTAGTGTACGTGTCCGATGATGGTGAGTATCTTTTAACTCTGTTCAAGTGTCTTTTTGTTTTCCTCTGTTGCCCAGCTGTCGTGCAATTTGTCCTGACGTGTTCTGACATGCCCCGATATGCATGCTTTCCTTTGTTTACGCTTTGTATTTTTTCTTTTTGACAAGGAACATTGTTGTCTTGACGATAGTGCTGCCGTGAGTTCTGCGCTCCTTGTTACCCGTACTCTGTGTTGATTTGTTGAGTGCCTAGTCCTCGTATTAGCCATTGATGGAGTTACGTGTTTGGATATTTTGTTCTTTTGCAAGTCTTATTTAGTAAGACTTTGGAATTCCTACGATCAGCTTTCATACATGGAGCTCTTCTGCAATAGCTTCCTATGCAATTGTTATAGAAGAATAAAGGAAATAATCTTGGGATAGCGATTCAATAAATAATAGGTCCCCTGTCTAGAGCGAATGCGTCCTTGAGCCACACAGGTGCATGATGACGTCATACCGAAACACTATTGTTTCAGGTTGACCTTGTCTAGAGGAGACAATAGGATGACGTCACGACCAATGAGAACGGCCAGCAGGGGGTGCAGGAATGCTCTTCTCTCTTAGCCTCTCGCAGGTAGTCCCCGCAGAGGGCGCTAGGAGCGCGCATTCGTAGCGGCCGCTGAGCGGCGGCTCAGTCAGTTTCTCGCTGGCTGTCGCGGAGAGCAGTCGCATCGGTCTGCGCTCCTGCTGTGGTGAGCTGATTTGTTGTGTAACTAATGCTTTCGCCAACTTTGTTCCCGCTTTGTTTGCGATTTTCGTGCCAGTGCACGTCGTGTGCTGGTTGCTGTTGTCCGGGCATCCCCATCATTTTCTATCTTCTTCTGCCTTGGGAACGGGAGTTGCACTGGCGTGATTCTTAATAATTTTGTTGTGAGATTAGTTGAGAAAGTAACCGCTAGGGGGTGCACCTGCGGGGCTTTATATAGCTTTGTATAAAACCATTACGAGTCAGTTCTCTGCCTGGCTGTCGAATAGAGCAGTCGCATCGTTCTGCGCTCTTGTTGTGTTGGGATCATTTGTTGTGTAACTAATTCTATTTACTTGTTAGCTATTGATGGTTTGCATATTTACTCTTGCTTTCCCAGCCGCTGTATTACGAGCGTTTTTCTCCTTGCATGTCCAGAGCTGTCCTAACTTGCCCAGACATGCCATGATGACGTCACAGCTGCCGTCACAGGATGTCCGGAACTGGTGGTCATAGCTGCGATGCTTTGCAACCTGCCTCTGTGCTCCGTCGCCCAGCGACGTCCAGCGGCCGTTCCGGAGGTCGTTCCGGAGGCCAGAGGCCGTTCCGGAGGTCAGCGGCCGTTTCGGACCGCCTTCTTCAAGATGCCGTCGTTGATCTTCAACTAAACTCCTTCTCTCCACTCTATCTCTAACTATTTTTTTATTTTCTACCTATTTTTTTTAGTTTTATCAGCTCAACTAGCCCACAACTCACACAGTGGTCTGGAGACGTCCTAGATGCTCCCCAATTAGTGTAATGACTCTCTGAATTATCCTAATTACTGTGGGGGGTCCCAAATTGCTCTAATTGCTCATTAATGGCGTCCAGGCCACTGTGTGAGTTGTGGGCAAGTTGAGCTGACTATATACTACTGTTCAGACATGGATATTCATCGGGGCAAAGGCGTAAGATGACTGCTCAGGCCTAATCGCAGTGCGTCGTTCGGGCAAAAGGCCTAACCGCTATAGGCCTGTCGCGCTGAAGTTTTTCGCAGAGCCAGCTAGTGACCGACAGGCAAACTACTCCCTAGTTCAGCGGCATCCCGTGTGCACATTTTTTTTTGTAGTTTTCTTGTGAATGCGAGACGTTGAGCAGCGCTCGAGACCGAACACATCGCAATGTTAATTGATGTGGGTAAAAGCGCTAAAACAGAAAGGGAGGAAACACCGACACAGAACTGTTTTACATTCCTTTCCGTTTTAGCGCTTTTACCCACATCAATGATTCATTAACAGGACCAAAAGGTAGTTTTAAATGGCAATATTAAAAATGAGATGTTATTTTTATTAGGTCGCAGGAAAGTGAAAGTCGCGCAGGTGAAATTCAGAAGATAAACATGTCTCTACAGCTTTGCAAACAAACCGCGCGAAAGGTATCGCAGCCACAGTTGGATTAGCGCTGTTACGGCCAGTTCTCACTTGGCGACGCCCGACGCGGCGTCGTGACCGGGCGGCGGGAATAGACGCGCATTTCCCGAGTCGGGAGAGGAGAGACGTCGAGCCAAAAAAAACTGCCATGCCGGCCATCTTTCACGACGTCGGCGAGAGCTGCCGAGAACGAGAGCTGGCGACCAATCAGGTGACACAGAAAGGCCACGCCTCCTGGTTTTTCGTCTGCTTTGGACGACGGCATGCCACTGTGGTGGGAACATGAAAGTCGTGCGCGCTGACGGGGCGGCGGAAATGCGCCTCTACTTCCGCAGCCCGCTCACTACGCCGCGTCGGGCGTCGCCAAGTGAGAACTGGCCCTTAGCCGTGTGATATCGATGTTCACAAGATTATCAATGAAATTACTCGGATATCTTTATCTAGGGCACAGAAAAGACGTCCACATGTTCTTTGCTAGACAGCAGGTGTCTTAAGTTCGGAAACAAATATGCGAAGCATATTTGTTGGTTTGTTGGTTCTATAGCTTTAAAATAACAGACGACGGAAATGAGTTTTCATGTTTTACAATGACACCTACGTTGTCTTTAAGCAGACGAAAACAAAAACAAAAGAAAACAGTAACTTATGAAGATGATTTAACCAAGGGACCTCGTCCGTAAAAGCTTACAATCTCCCGGTAACTCTAATCTGGCATATAAATAGGACACCTCATGTCTGTCGTGCTCTAGCTAACATACACGCACTTCATGTCATCGAACGAATGTCGGTGGGCTAACATATGGTTTATTTTGTACAGTATTGCACATCAGTAAAATTCCAGAAAGATTCTACATGAAGAAATTACAGTAGGCCCAGAACGACCGACTGCCGGATAACTAGGAAGTAACGCGTGTCTCGCGCGCCCGTGGCCCACGTGTCGGAAAACCGCAGCGCCGCCTGGTTAGTGCAACAGGACTATGGCAAACACGTAGCCACTCTCAATCACAACTGTGGCGGCGGAGCGCCCGACTGCACATTCGCTCCCGACGGGAGCCAGCCGTCAACTGACGAGCTTCGCGTCTGTTGGCTGATCCAGGGGGATGAACGTGTAGTATATTTCTATTGCCGGGAAAAACTCACGTGACCTCTAGCGTTGGGCCAATCGTTGGACGACGGTTGAGTAGCTTTTTGCTTTGCTTTTTTTGTCTCCCTGGGTGACCTGTGACGCTGGCGGTGATTTCCCTTCTCATGTGTTCTCTCCCTCTCCCCCGCTTTGGCGGTTCTGGATGGTTGTGGATTTGCGTTCGCGTCGAGTGCAATAAATAACAAAATGCGGAAGCGTTGGCTGTTTCTGTTACAAAAAGGGGTTTATTTTTCGTGATAGGTATTTCCAAATCACAAACTGCAGTCTGCCGTAGCTGTGCAAAACACGAACATGATATAAACATTTTTTTTTTCTCTAGTTCGAGTGATATGCCGAAGCAACTTTGCATTCACTCATAGCTGATGTCTGACGTGGAAGATTTCACAGTAGAACAACAGTATATTGGCTGCACAGGCACACATATTCAGAGATCCGGCATGACAGAGAACATGGCCATATCCCTTTGCTGCTTGTGTAGGCGTCTGGTTGACCCGTCACAAAGGAACTTGTGCAGCTGCTATGCCGAAAGATGATGCTCCAACCACTCTGAGTGGCTTATCCATTCTACTGTATCCGTGCAGATGCTTTTCTGAAGCAGATATATGAGTTTAGTGCTTATACCTGAACAAGAAAGATAGGGCTCAGAAATGTGAAAACCAAAAATTCTACCTGCCAAAATGCTGCGTATATGCCAGAGTTGGGGTGCTATGTTATGCTAAGCGGCAGAATGGAATAGGAAGTGACTTGCCTGTCATCGAGTGGGTAGTGGAAAAACGCAGTATTCGTCCTTCTTGAATCGTTGTCGCACCAAGCAAGCGAAGCAGACCTAGCTGCCTTCCACTTATCTATCACTGAACTGACTTGCAGAAGTATCCATGAAGCACCAAGTTTTTCAGAGTCAGTATCGACAACATGCTAGGGAAGGACACGAAAAACCATCCAAAGTGGTACCGGCATAGATGCTTTGCTTGCGTTCATGCTCCACCCATCATATTTCGAAACTTTACGGCGAGTTGCTTCGGCACCGCCGACACGGCGACACCGGCTTGAGTGCGCCAAGCAAAGTTCATAATTTCAAACCAACCAATGAGCGCTCGCATACCGGCGGAGCGGCCTAAGGGGCCAATGGGCTCGTGATGGTTGAGAACTCGCGCTTCGACGTAAAAATTCTGACGTTTTATGACGTTTGATGACGCGAAAAGTTCGCAGCGCCTCACTTTAGTCCGCAAGGGAACTCGCGAGTTTCATCCCCTTGGCTGATCCGCATACGCGAGCGAGCGCGCTTCCAGCGGCAGCCGCGGCGCCGGGATGGGGATGCTTCGTCTTTTGGGTTGCACTCTCGTTTCTTTGCACGTGCGGCGCCGCACATGCGCGCTCCTCACGGCTCCAGCGTTCATAGTTAGTTCATAGTATGGACAGGTTAGGACAGCTCTGTACAAGCAAGGAGACAGAGGAATGCAAATTTTTGTGGAAGAAAGAACAAAACATCCTAAGAAGGGACACTACCAATAACTAATAACGAGGACCAGATACTCAACAAAATAGCCCAGGGCAACGCTAAAGGTATCGCAGCGCGCAATGCCCGTTGCATCCGTGAGACAGGCAGAGAACTGAATAGTGATGCTTTTTTATCCTGAATAAACTCATGCATATGCCCCCCTGCCTGAACTTATTCAATTTGAAAATTATTCAGAATCATGCCTGCGCTACTCTTATCTGGATCACGGGTGTGGCAGCACTATCGTCCACCTTAAAGACACGGCTTCAATAATAATAATTCTTGTCAAAATAAAAAAATACTATCAGCTAGATGCGTCAACAAAAGGAATGTGCATCATAAAGCAACAAACAAACAACGCAACGTGCAAAACACACTCACCAGCATCAAACTTTTCCTAAGCACACGCACACACACTCCACTTATTCAAAAACAATCCTCATCTTAAATCCACTCGTCACAAAATCCACGGAAATGCGAGAGGTAACCCTCCCATTTTCCGAGGGTGCATTTTTTTTCACTAACGGCCAACGGTCCATGCAACTGCTAAACCTAACCCAGCCTAAACAATTGAGCCACTGTATGACGTCATCACATCCTGTCTGAGGCTGCACCAAGGACGCCACCAAGGTCACTGGGGCTGCACCAAGCACATAGGGCTGCGCTAGACAGCGGCAGACTGGCTAGACAGCGGCAAGGAGCTTGAGTTGGATGTGGAGAGCCCTGTAGACAAGGAGGAAGTCCTTGTTTTGGGCACGTTAATTTACCAGGTATCAAGTCTGTGAGGTGGACCCCAGGCGAGTAGAGGAGTCGCAAAGCTCGCCGCCCTGTTGGTTTTTTAGTAGAAATTCAGAGTATATCGTATTATGCTGTTCGAGTGGAAGTAATTTTCCCTGCTCACTTAAGATAGTTTTTGCGTTGTTTTTCAAACAGGAAATAGCGAGTAGCGTTTAGTTTACACGGAAAAATGCGCTTCTGTGCCCACTATGTTGCTCAATAATTTTATGTCAGCAGAAATGTATAGGTGTGTTTGTTTGTCTGTTGGTCATTACTGTGTGTCCGTCATGCTCCTAGCGTGTTCAAGCTTAGTTTTGTTGGTAAAAATGAAGAGTTTATCATATTATGCCTCCGAGTAGAAATGATTTTCCCTGCTCAATTAAAAGAATTTGTGCGCCCTTGTTCTGTGCTTTCTTTACGCAGGGACAATGCAATTGTGTGTGCCGCAATTTTCTAATAGCAGAAATGGGTATGCTTTTCTCAGTTGGTGGTAGTTTATCAGCGTGTGCCCCGGTTTTTGCAGACATAGCTATTCTGCTATTCGAGCAAAAGTGCGTGTAATTTTTCACTGCTCTTTAGTTCTTTCACTAATTTTACGCAGAAGACATCCGTGCCGCTTGGTACATCTGAATAGTGTTCTATCAGGAGATGTGGGTTTATTTGATAGATGTTGTTGTTGTCAGTCACTTAGCTCGATATGCTGATCAACTAAGCTGTGCTTAATTTTGCAGTTATAGGTATTTGAGCAGAAATGCTGGTATCTGAGCGCTGACTAGAAAGTCCTATAAAGCACGTCTCCACGTACATTCCTAAACTGCTGTGTTTGCTTTTTTCTAATTTTTGTGACGACTGGCGATATCCATTACATCTGCTCGGCAGCTCTATCGGCAGCAGCTCGAGTATGGCGGTCACGCTCTCCCCGAGCTCCGCAATTCCAATGGCCCATGGCCAGGTTTTCCAGCCCCCTGTTCCTAATTCCCGTCCTATTATTTCCACTGACTCTGTGCAACCCTCTCACGACTGCAGAATTATTCTTCCTCGGTTCTCCGCCTCTGTGGACTTCAGTCTCTGCTCCGTTCTCCATGCCGATGTCACCGGTAGGCCTTACACTGTGACGGACTTCAAGCTCGCTCTTCGGCCCCTTCTCCAATTCTCTGACGTAGAAGATCTGGGTCAGTACCACTACAACCACGTCTGGCTCTTGCAGTTTAGAACCCCTGCAGCGAAAACAAGCTTATTGTCTCACCGTGCGCTCACAGTTAAAGGCAAGAAGTGTGTCGTATTAGGGGCCACGAATCCAGTTCTTCATTTGCGATTGAACTGGGTTCCTACTGCTGTAAAGGAGCACGATATACGAGCAGCGTTTGTGAACTACGGCAACGTCGAGGAGACAGCTAAAATCACCTGGTCCGATCCTGAGTTTGGGAGCGTTGGTTCTCTTTCCCGAGCTGTGAAGCTCCGCCTGAAGAAAGATAGCACGCCTGAGGACGTCCCCCATCTAATCAATATCCGTGATAGTCAAGTGTTAGTCCTGTGCAAAGATCGGCCTCAACTTTGTCTGCGATGCAAACGCCTGGAACATATTCGTCGGGACTGCAGAGTTCCCCAATGCAGCACTTGTCGACGGTTTGGACATGAAGCCACCTTTTGTCCTCAGTCTTATGCGGCTGCTGTAGCTGCTCACGATCAAGGGACGGAGCTAATGGACCACAGTGCGGATGGGGATGTGGAGGTGGTGAATGAACACCCCAGTGCCAGTGTACTATGTGCGCCGGCGGCTCACCCTGAGTGCAGCCCTCCGAATCTTCTCGCACCACAAACCGGGAGAGCTGTGAATGCTGATGCTGGTGATCGAAACATTCCACGGGAACCAGTGACCCAAGCGGCATCTTTGGTTCCTGCATCATGCGCCGGCGGGGTTGAGTGCATGAGTTCATCCTCATGGGCGGACACTATGGACCACCGTGACGGCTCTTCGAAGCGGAAGCCATCGACGTCACCGGCTGGGGTCGTCGTCAAAGCTTTAGGACCTGATCTTCCAAGCGACCCCTTGGAGCACTCGAGCGACACCCTTATTAATGAAGAGCTGACGTCTGCGGGCGACACAGATTCGTCCGACATTGCGGACGGAAATGCTGCTCGGTGGATGCTGGTGTCGCCTCGAAGAGGCCGCAGGCAACGGCCATGTCATAACACTACCTCCACACCGGCCATACTTTGTCCCCCCTTCTCTTCTGTCTTCTTCTCTTCTCTCTTCTGTCTTCTGTCTTTTCTCCCTACCTGCTACTGTTCCTTCCTTACTGATTGTGTGGGCACGGACTGTCTGAGAATGTTCAGCGAACAGTGCATGAGCTAGCTTAGCTGCAGTGGAGTACAAGTCAACTACCATCTTTCAGTGGAATTCGAGGAGTTTGCCGTCTAACCTCCCCGATTTCCGCCAGTTCGTGTAGCGGCACAAGTTCCCCTTGATATGCATCTCCGAATGCAGGATATCCGAGTCTTTTCGCTTATCTGGCTATACAACGTACGTCTCCAAACCTGGTGAAGGTCAAAGATCTGCAGCCCTTTTCGTTCGCTCTGACATACCCGTCATACATAGACCCTTGCAAACGAATGGCAGAGGAGAGTGCGTCAGCTGCACAGTTCGTTTGGGCTCTATGGACGTCACTGTTCTGTCTCTTTACTTGCCGCCGGCGTCAGCCTTCAACACAGACAGTCTCGAAGAAATACTTCACTCTCTTCCTCCTCCCTACGTGCTCTGCGGGGACTTTAATGCCCACAACGTTATCTGGGCAAGTACGCGCTCTGATGCGAGGGGCCGGCAGTTAGCGTCTTTGTTTACGCGTTTGGATCTGTGCCTCCTCAATGATCGGTCACCAACATTCATTCAGGCAATGCGCCTGTCTTCGTGCTTGGACCTTACGGCAGTGTCCTCATCTATAGCGCGGCGCTTCTCGTGGCAAGTTGGTGCAGAACTCCTTGGCAGCGATCACCTCCCTGTGCTGATTAACATTCCTGGTGCGCAGCGCTCCCCACTTCCACGCTGCATCAAGAGCTCCGACTGGAACGCCTTTCGGTCCACCCTTGAGTGGGCCTTCAGAGGCCAGCAGCTAGTGCATCTGACTTCTTCCTCCTTTGCTGAAGTCGTAACCGATGCGGTGACTTGCACTACAACGGCGCGCCGTGTCCCCATCGCCTTCTCAGCTATTGATGCAGAGTATGAACGGTTGCGTGCTATTCGTCGTCGGGCTGAACGGAAGGCTTGTCGTTCCGGTCTCCCGTGTCACATCGCTGAAGCACGACGCATTCAGAAGGCCATACAGAGACACCTGGCCACCCTTGCAAGAAACCGCTGGCGGCGCTTTGCGAGCTCTTTGTCTCCGCGGACGCCACTTTCCAGAATATGGAGCATGCTCAGGGCACTCTCTACACCTGTTGCTCAACGGCGCCCTTTTCAAGCAGTCGCGCTAGCAACCTCACGCTCGGAAATTGACGTTGTAAACGAATACTGTGCCCGTCTAACGACAGCTTCGATGTCGCAGCGATCGTCAGCTCGTGCCATTCCGGTCGTCCTGGAATCCTCGCAGGAGCAATGTCTGGATGTTCCGTTCTCCTTCATGGAGTTGGAGGCTGCCCTAAGGAAATCACCCCCTCACACCTCTCCTGGGCCTGACTGTATTACGTACAAAGCCCTCCAAAATCTACCCCTCCATGGCCGACACGCACTCCTTAAGCTCTGCAATAATTGTTGGCGGGATGGTGCTTTCCCAGCAGAATGGAAGAATGCAATGATAGTGCCGCTCCTGAAGCCAGGCAAGTCTCCACACGCCATTGATGCCCTCCACGCAATTGCCCTCACCAACTGTGTCGGGAAGGTTATGGAACGGATGGTATCCGCACGATTGAACTGGTATTTTGAGAGCACCCGATTCTTTCCTGGAGCTATGGCTGGTTTCCGGCAAGCGCGGTCCGCGATTGACAATGTCATCGATCTTGTCTCCTCCATCCAGCAAGCAAAGTCTGATGGGCTCCTAACAGCCGCTGTCTTCCTGGATGTAGCGAAAGCATACGACAGTGTTCTCCATAATGTTGTAGTCACGTCGCTTCAAGAAGCTGGTGTGGGTGGCTGTACCCGTACCTGGTTGCAAGCCTTCCTCTCTGACAGGTCTCTGTTCGTACGCACAGCAGATGGTGACAGTGCCAACTACTTTGTGCATCGTGGAGTTCCACAGGGGAGCGTCCTCAGCCCGCTCCTGTTTAATGTCATCCTGGCACATCTCCCTTCTCTTCTGCCCAAGCATACCCATATCACGATCTATGCCGATGACATTTGCATATGGACCTCTGCAGCGCGCCGTGATGCCATTCAGCGTCGTCTGCAACATGCCTTAGACCTTCTTGTGGCGCATCTTGCTGACTGTGGGTTGTCGGTCTCGCCGGCTAAGACAGTAGCTATGGCATTCACGCGTGCGTCGCTCCTTCACCAAGTACCCCCTACTGCTAGCTGGCTCTAGACTGAACTACGTCTCGCATTATCGGTATCTAGGCATCATCATTGATAGGGGACTGACATGGTCGCGGCAGATCAACTCCCTTTCTGCTAGCGCCCGCATCTACTGTAATGTGCTCCGGCACCTCTGTGGATCCACATGGGGCCCGTCCTGTGCTGACCTCCATCGTGTGCACTGCTCCCTGTTGCTTGGCGTTATGCGCTATAGCCTGCCTGTCCTTTATGGGCTCTCCAACACTCACGAGCGGGAGCTGCTCAATATTCAAGCCAGAAGTCTCCGTCTCTGTTTGGGAGTGCCAAAGACAACGGAAACCTTTTCTGTTTTGGCGGAGGCACGCGAGCCATCGGTGCTTATTATTCGCGGTAGTGTCGCCTTACACGCGTACACACGTTATCTTGCCCGCTATACAGCCCATTACCTCTGTGACATTGCGCAACGTTATCCCGCATCTACATTCGGTCAAGCTATTTGCCGTTTACGAAGCAACATCCCCTCAACTTCCGCCCGGACATCCTTTGCGCCACCCATGTGGACACTTCACTACCCCACTGTACAAACGTCGATTCCGGGCCTTAGGAAAAAGAAGGTTGTGCCAACAGTTGTGGCCTGCCAACTGACCTTGTTCCACATCTACAGTCACCACCGGCATCGAACCCAAATATACACCGATGCTTCAGTCTCTCTAGTTGGGTCGTCTGCTGCCTTCTGCATCCCAGAGGATGGAGCTGAGCACGGCTTCAAGCTCCCTCTTATGTCATCTGCTGAGGCCGAGGCATTCGCACTACTGGCCGCTTTGAGACATGTCTCCTCGTGTGCGCCCAGCGCCTGGTCGATCCTCACCGACAGTAAAGTGGCTCTGGAGGCGCTGGCCTCTTACTCTGCCGCAGTCATCAGTGACACCTACGCCACGATCATCGCCCTGCACTCTGAACTTGTATCACTGGGACACGAAGTGGTGTTCCAATGGATTCCGAGCCATGTCGGAATTTCAGGCAATGATCGTGCTGACGCTCTTGCTCGGCAAGCCCACGACGCTGAGCAACCAACTGTCTTTCCCCTTGGGCACTCTATGTGCCAGCTGAAAATCCGCCGCTTCACTGCCAACCGCACACAGCTCTTTCAGCAAGAAGCTATACGAACCAATGCCTTCCCTAAATCCATTGACCCTTTAATGGCATATGCTGTGCCTGGCCGCATCCCGCGCATCGAGAAATCGCTGCTTCATCGGCTGCGGCTGAATGTGGCCCGAACTCCTCTCCTCCTATTTAAGATGAATCAGCACCCATCACCTCTTTGCCCAACGTGCAACGTAGAAGCCGATGTGCCACACATTCTCATTGCCTGCCAGAGGTACGAAGATCACCGATCGAGTCCCCAGCGCCGCCTTGCTCATCTAGGCTACCGAGAGCTTTCCCTCGCGGTGCTACTTGGCCCTACCCAGCACGCTGAAGTCACGTCTGCGCTGACACCATTCGTTCGGGAATCTAAACTCCTGGGCATTCTCTGATGCGTCCTATGCGCAACGATTAGTGAAGGAACTGTTTCTTCTGTATTTTTTGATAATTTTCTGTATCCCAGCTGTTTGTGTCTTCTTTTGTTTGCTTGAAAGCATTAGGGAATAGTGAGCCCACACCGTGGCTAGCCTTTCCCTTCTCTTTTTTCTTACCTTGCATTAAACATATCCCCCCCTCTATTGTTTCTCCGTCGCATATATGTGTCCATTTGTTTCAAAAATAAGATTTGTCACGTTTTCAACATAGTTGGATGTAGAGTGACCTGAAGTCAGTCCTGACCTGGAGGAAGTCCTTGTTTTGGGCACATTAATTTACTGGGATTCACAGCCATTTTATGAGCTTGGGACGTGGCTGCATCTGATATAGGTTTCCTCCAAGTTGCGTGCTTTGTTCTTATCGAATCGCCCCGCGTGAATTCTATCAGTAGAAGTGAATGGGTGTGTTTGTTTTGTGTCTTTTTCACAGTGCTTGCGTTCGTCATGCAAGCTTAGGTTTCTTGGTGAAATTTCAGAGTATGACCTGTTATGCTGTTCAATAGCCATCTGATAGTAGAAAATGTGTTTTTTCATGCTTGACACTTCGCTATTTGAGCATAAGTGTATGTAATTCTTCACTACTCACTGAATGTGAGCCCTTGCTTTTCATTTATGCAGAAGAATTCTGCGCCACTTGGTGCCCCTCAGTCGTGTTATAAAAGGAGAAGTGGGTTTGTTCCTTTGATAGTCGTTTGATTGTCGTTGTTGCTTGTCAGTATTCAGTTTGCTCAATATGTTGATGATGTATGCTGTTTGCAGTTATGGGTATTTGAGCGGAAATGCTGGCATCTGAGCGTGGGGTAGAAATTCCTTTAAAGCACGTCTGCCTCAGTGGTATTTGGTGAATTAATTCTTTTGGCTGTGAGTCTGCTCCACTGCATGACAGGACGCGGTAGGAAGGAATGCGAAATGAGAAAAAGTTTGAGCACTTGATTGATAGTAATCTAAGCAATAGCGCAATTATATTATACAGCAGGTGCAGCCGTTCCCAGAAAGAGTAGAATTTTATGGCTCCTAAAATTATAGTTGTGATTCATGGTGATTAAGGGTGGTAAGGGATTTTTGTTACGTTGTTCTAAATAGCAACGCAAGAGTGAAAATCATTAATAGTAGAAATTCAACCACATAATAAATATGTTCCTGTAACGGCGTTCTCTTCCGTCGGAGTCCTCCGTCCTACGCGAATGGAACTTGCCCCCCCCCCCCCCAAGGCTTTCGCGCCTTTTGCTCGCTGTCGTTACAGGTGTAACCTCAAACAGTGAGAATGTGAGTATAGAAAAGGTTCTGCGTCGCGCATTATACAGGGTGTCGCAGTTAAATCCCCGGGCTAAATAATTTGCGAACGGGTGCACCAGTCAAAGAACGTTTCTTTTTAATATTAAGTATCTGATTAATATTAAGTATCGAATGAGTTGGAGACGGCCATTATTTAACTAAAAATACAAATGAGTTTCGTGAAAAACATAACTTCTAAAGCAGTGAGCCGTTGGCATTAAAATGGATGCTACCCGTTTTGGTGGACACCTTTTAAACAAAAATCTGCCACCAAAGCGGGTCATTAGTTGCAGTAATTAATTGGTTTCGGTTTACATATTTTTGTTGCAGCTGATCGCGGTGAAGCGCAGAAGGACGCTTTTCCACTCCCTTATCCATCACTGAATTACGTGTTGTTGAGCTTACTTCGCAACGGGGAGCGCTGAAGAAAAAGTGGAAAGCATGTGATGTCAAGGTATTATGTGATTAACTGTGTTTCGCCCGTGCGATCATAACAGAGAAAGGGCTCGTATCAGTCAGATAAGCGGGGTGTGTGACTGACGAAATCTGTCTGACGCTGTCAATTTTTCTTCGGCACTCCCCTTTGCGAATTAGGCTAAGGAACACGTAATTCATCGGTGGATAAGGGCCAGCCGCGACAAAAATATGTAAACCAAAACCAAATAATTACTGCAAATAACCAAATATTACCAAATCATCAAAAAATAACCAAAACCAAATAATTACTGCAGCTAATGACCCGCTTCGGTGGCAGATTTCTCTCTAAAAGGTTTCCACCGAAGGTCCCAAAACGGGTAGTACCCATTTCAATGCCAACGGCGCCCTGATTTAGAAGTTTTGTTTTTCACGAAACTCATTTGAATTTTTATTTAATTAATGGCTGCCTCCCACTCATTCGCACGGTGCACAGCTTGTAGATGGTATCGGACATATACTTTTAAAAAGGAACATTCTGTGATTGGTGCACCCGTTCACGATTTATTTAGCCCGGGGATTTAACTGAGACACCCTGTATAAGCCTAGTGATGACGTTGAGTGTTGCAGGACCTCACTTATTATTTTTCTTCTATATTCTAGAGAGCAGTGGCGGCAGTTTTCATAATGAGTGAGGATTTTACTGCTGTTGTGGTTCTAATGAGTGAAAGTAGCAAGGGCGCTTTTTGGTAAGTCTTTTGAGGCGAAAATGCTTAATTGCCACAATCAGTTTTTCTTAGACCTCATGCATGGTGTTGTAGAGAAGACGGTGTTCCACTACATGAGTCCTGACCGGCGATGATGGGATGTCCCGGCGTGCAGGTGTACCTGGCCTCATGCTAGAATGGTGCGGGTAGAACGGGCTGCCAGGCACAGTGGTGCGCGGCTGCAGAGGCACGTCTTCATGGTCGTCCATGGGCCGCCACATCACTCCCACCTCACACGAGGAGCGGTGTAGATCTAGCAGTTGAGATTCGCGTCGATACGTGAATTGGAGAAAGACGGGCGACACGTGGAACAGGGACGGCTGGGCTTGAGTCTTGTCCAGATTGGGCAGTAGCAGCGGAATGAATGGTGCGGGCAGGCACTGACCGGGCGAGTTCCAGGGTGTGCCAAAGTGGCGTGGGCGAGAGGACAACATTACCCCGACCGGTACGGGAGCGGTTAGCTCCAAGGGTTGTCGCCTGTGAATTGCCGGGGAGGACCGTCGTGAAGCACGGGGAGACCGGGAGTAGGACAGACTGTGGGCTTCATGCGTGTCACCGGTGGAACGGTGGTCCCGGTGCCCCTTACCTCCCAGAAGATGTTTGGCTGGGGTCTTGCCGAATATTAGGACCGACGTGGAAGGCCAGGTGGGAAGATAGCGCGAGCTGGGTTCCTGGACCGCTGGTGTAGAAGATGCAGGTGGTGTGCTCGACAGCGGTGGACAACGACTGGTACAGGATCGCGTGCTCGGGAATGTGCCGCTGCTGAATGGTCGAGGAGGACCGTCGCGAAGCGTGAGGCGGCGTGACGCAGTGAGAGTGACCATGGCGTGTTGAGAGTGGTGCGGTGCGGGAGTAGCGTAATGATATGCCAGGTCATTGAATGCTGAGGGAGGAACGTCACCGCCTAGTGAGTCCTCGGAGGAATTAGGCACCACACCTTCAGCATGGCTTCCGGGGATATTTCTCGGTGGTCCTGGAAAATTTGGGATGGTACTGGGCCGAATTACGCCGAACATGGTGTTCTTTGTTCGGGTCACCAAATGTAGAGGAGATGGTGTTCCTCTACATGAGTCCTGACCGGCGATCATGGAATGTCCCAGTAGGCAGATGTGCATGGCCTCACGCTAGGACGGTGCTGGTAGAACTGGCTGCTTGGCGAAGTGGCGCGCTGCAGGAGACGCACGTCGTCGTAGTCGTCCATGGGCCACCACGTTAAATTTTAACGTGAGAGTGAATATCATTAAGAGTAGAATGAAGGAAATAATCTGGCGATTGTGATTCAATAAATAAAAGGAGGGTCTGTATAATATCCTTGCCGCTGTCTAGCGGAGCCCTACGCGCCCTTGGTGCTGCCTCAGACAGGATGTTATGACATCATGCAGTGGCTCTAGTTGTTAGGGTGGATCTGTCTGTAGCAGTTGCGTGGACCGTTGGCCATTAGTGGAAAAATGTGCAGCCTCAGAAAATGGGAGGTTTACCTTTTGCTGGTTGTATGTGTTGCTCCTCACTGGTGGGTGATGTATGTTTTCGTAGATTTTGTGACGAGCGAATTTACGATGAGGATTTTTTTTGAAGGAGTGGGGTGTGTACGTCCGTTTAGAAGTAGTTTGATGCTGGTGAGTGTGTTTTTCCACTTTGTTCATGTGTATGTTCTCAGCTGACCAGTGCTTTCTCTGTGCTTGCTTTCCTTTGTTGTCTAGCAGTCATGCGATCTTTCCACGAGTGACAGCGCTCGTTGAGCAGTGTCCTGACGTGCCAAGATCTGTTCCATCCCGTTCCCTCTTATGATGCATGCTTTCCTTTTGCTGACGCGTCTAGCTGGTATTTCTGTATTTTTTTCTTTTTGACAAGAATGATTATTGTTGAAGCAGTGTCTTGACGATGACGATAGTACTGCCACACCTTTGATCTCGATAAGAGTAGCAGAGGCATGAGTCTTAATAATTTTACGATTAAATTAGTTTAGAAATTAACTACTAGGGGGCAGATGCGTGAGGGTAAAAGCGCCACTATGCAGTTCTGTGCCTGTCTCTCGTATCGAATGGGCATTCTCCACTCCGATCCTCGTTAACGTTGCTCTGGACTGATTTGTTGTGTGTCGGCTCCTTGTTATTAGTTGTTGATTAGGGATATTCTTTTTTCCACCAGAGTTTGCATCCTTTGTCTCCATTCTTGTTCAGAGCCCTCGTAACCTGCAGGGACTATGAAGGTTGGAGCCAACGAGAGCGTAACCGAAAGGAAGAAGCAGCCCGGTGCCACAGCTGGCGATAAGAGCGCTCGCACTGGCGCATGCGTACCGGCTGACAGAGGCACCCATAGCACCCATAAGGAGAGGCTAGAAGCAAAGGCCTGAGGAGGAAAAAGGGAGAGAGCAAAGGAGTTGAACGGAGGGGCTTTCCTCCTGAACGGCAAAGCGCGGGCTTCGCCATATTGTGATAGCCGAAGCAGACCGGAAGTGCATGAGCGCCAGATAACCAAGCCAATCCAGAGAAACAAAAATGGCAGCTGGTGCAGGTACGTATTCGTTTTTCTGCCACCTGAATGTGCCTCTCCAAATATTGTACGCTGCAGCGTCTTGCTAGCCTTGTATGTCCGGTCTTGTATACCTGTTTCAACCGCAGGTTGTGCTAGCATGACAAATTATGTCTGTAAACATGTACGCTGCGTAATTTCTTACGGGGATGGAACGTCAATACTCAGAAATTTTCAGTGCGTGTTACCGATATAACTTGGTCTGTGCACGAAGTTTAGATATTGTAAGCTACTCTGTCATATTGAAAGATGCATGAACGGTCATCCGGGTTGATATGTGACCTCCATTGAACTCTGCGTCTTTCACTAAGCACATACATGAAAACAGGAGGCCTTAAAGGTGATAGGTGCTGTCATAGTTGCAGCATAAATTCTGAGTAAACGTAGGACGCTTGGCGCCTAAATATTACAGGAGAATTTGCACATGTAACGAACATGACTGTGTTATCTGTGTTATCTTGCTAGACAGTTCGTGCAGCCTCAACAGCAGGAACCGCTTCATGATCACTTTCACCAGTGAGATGATATGTTCGGGCTCAGAGCTGTAGTGGTTCAACAGATGTGTCCTTGATCTATGTAGTGGATCTATGTAGTTATGCTACATTGTTCATGACAATGTGATTAACCAAAACAGACTTCTGCTCAATTGATTTTGACTTGAAGGAATTTCACTGCACGTATATGCATGTAGAGACTGTGTTTACGTATCTGTTGCTTGCACGCTCTCATTTTCACAATTTTTAATCCTAATTTCACAGGCTCTGGAGGCTGCACTCATATGCTCTGGAATGACATGAATGTGGCACCGTGCCTCACAGACAGGTGAAAGCGCTTCATCACCTTCAGAAGAAGGTATCGCCAGAGTGTGGAGCCAGGCATTAATAGTAAAGCTTTGTACCATAGTACTACTAATAGTTTTCAGTATTTGTTTATTCATTGTAATACCTATTTTTTAGGTGTACTTTACTGTGTGGTACAGTAAACACTTAGTAACTGCAGCAGCCAGTATCCAGCACTTCTTGTTTCAGCTAAGCAGTAATTCGACTAGTGGACTGCACTTTACATCAGAGTGAATATTCCTGTGCACCATGGTGTGTTTGAGTTCAGTATAAGTTTCAGCTAATGTGACGTTTGACTGAAAGAGCATTGACTGTATAATACTCGAAATTGAGGTATTGATTTTGAACTTACACGTTAGTTACACCTCAGCCATCGCTATTGCATATCTGTGACATTAGTACTTTTCTGGAACTGTTATTTACTTGTACTATAATACAAATCTTGATTGACAGGCATCGTGTGTGTACACGACCTCATTCTTGCTCGAAGATTGCTTTCATCTCTCTTGCTATTCAAAGGTCATACCACTTTTTGCATATGAAATAAATTGCAATGTACCACATCTTGTTCAAGTGTCATTCCTGCATATTTCACGGACAAGTGTAGAATAAACATCATGGACCCCCGACCAGTTGCTAACGCTGCCAATACCCCGAAAGTGAGTATTGAACTCTCTGCATCACAAAATAAAATTAATATACTAGCGTGCTGCTGTTCTGTTTTCCAGAGAAAATAGTGGGGATAGCACCTGGCTTCAGCCATTTCTTGTTGCGGCTAAAGTAAAAGCATGAGGTCTCGAAGTGATTGGAACATACCCTTTGAGTCATAGAAGGGTGAAAAGACCGCTCAGAAATGCTTTGAAGCCATTGTCTCAAAAGTATGGGGTCATGGTGGGGAAACCTGCAATATTGACAGAAGTAAGACCTATGGCACCTCAACAATTTCCATCGCCTATGAATAGAAATAATGATTTGATTATATCTACGTCTCCAATAAAGGTGTTAGTGAACAATGACACCCACTTGTGGAAAGATATTCCAGATATAGCAGAATGTCTTGTCTGACACCTTGGAAGCGCGCATGACATGGGCATGACTTGTGCCCTAAGCAGAAACACAATTCGGGAAACAAAACTCCAGATACAGTGCAGCAAGACTCGCAAGACCACCATGAATGAAAGTCAGAGCCCCAAAGAATTATCGGCGAGCTTGTGCTGTGAGGTACCACCTCTTCCCCGGGGTCGCCGAGCACGTAAATCATTCCAATTCGCATTATATCATCTTTCTGCTGTCTCCGCTGATCCAGTGACACTTTCCTTTTGAAATGTTGTCTTTTCACTGTGTATTAATTGTGTAAAAAGAAAAGAAAAGAAGTCGTCGCCCCGAAAGTTGAACGTAAGAGTGTCAGGCATAGAAATCATAAGGAGAAATCATCCTTATGATTTCTATTAGAGATGGGACGAATCCAGAATTTCTCGAATCTCGAATCTTTCGAATCCTTTCTTTAAAAAGAGTCTAGAAAGCCAGGGAAAAAGTCTCTTCGACTGAAAAGTGTTTTGAAGCAGAATTTGATATCTTTGTTTAATACAAAACAAATTTCGGGAGAAGACATACCCACTCAGTCAGCACAAATTGTTGCTATGTTTTTATGTTGCTATGTTGCTAATGGCCGCTTTCGTTATGCTGCAACGATGTTATTCAAACAACATTGGAGAAATGTGACATTGCAATACTGATGTGTCACTGCTAAAGACCAGCTTCGTTATTTTGCAACAACATTGCAGAAACAACATCGCAAAAAATGTATGTTGTGTGCATGTGCAATGTTGATGCAACAGTACCAATCACCAGTTATTTTACAGTATAGCAACGTTACAACAGCAACACCGGCGGAGCACTACAGTCTTGGTGTGCAAGTGAACACAATAAGCTGACATTTTCGGTAACCGTCCTTCTCCTGGGCAGACTTCTGGGGAATGGTGCCGACATCCGTCTGGAATGTCTACCGGCAAGCATTGGGAAAACCGCTGACAGACCCGTGTTACCTCCCATTCTTTGCGCGGAAGGCGATCATTCTAACTACTATGCCACGCGAGGGCTCAAGGGCAGTGGTCGGACTGGTGCTATGGATGAACGCCATATCGAGGGTCACCGCGCATTCACATGTGCGTAAGAATAAATTGTAAGTAATTTCAAGTTCTCGGTCAGATTACTTTTCTTTGAGATTATGTTGTCCTCGTCTCGATACTTTTGTCCATAGTCATCTCCCATAGTGCGTCCGTAGTGTTGTCCCAGAATGTCTCTCTCACAGTCTGAATCAATTATCCCCATAATGATCACACTAATTGTAATGTTGCCCCACTGCAGCACGTGAAACATTGCCTGAACAACATATTCGTAATGTTTCTAAAATGCATCGTCTCAAAAAGCTTCACCAACATTGCACTAGATGCATTGAGGTAGCATTCCATTTTTTGCATGAAACATTGCCGCAACATTTGAACACGTCGTGAAAAACAAATTGGTAAATGACGGGTGAACGTCACGAGAAGTTCCGAAGATTTCATATTCTGTTTATTGGTGGGAATTACAGATAGAACAAGATCGTGCAGACATTGTGCTTCTGGCGCACTCGGAGCAAGTGCCTCAGAAATGCTGCATGCAAAACATGCAACATTACAGAAATATGTTTGTTTCGATGTTGCTGCAATATTTCAGACGTTGCCTAGAGGTCACGTTTCTAAGCTGCCACGTTTCCTCAGTCTACCAGGTGCAACATTGCTCTCGCAAGAGAATCACACTGTTAGCTCTACGCATCCTTCGAAATACGGCAGGCACATCGATATAATGATAGTGCTGCAACGCTAAGAAAGTCGCTGATGCACTGTTTTGTGAGCAATGCTATTGCAACATTGCATTAAAATTGGTTGCCAAACACCACACCCGCAATGTAACTGCGACATTTCTTCAGTGCAGCACACGCACATTGCTTGGGAAACACATTCACACTGTTAGCTCTACGCATCTTTTGAAATACGGCAAAAACATTGAAATAAAGATATTGCACAAACGTTGAATTTACGTTGCTGTTAATCGTTTTGGAAGAAATGCAAGTACAACATAGCATTGACATTGCTTGGAAAACATTGCATCAACAATGTAAGCGTCACATTACCTGAGTGTAACATATTCAACATTGCTTCAGTAACATCATCGCAACGTTAGCTTTACGCAATCTTGGAAACATAGCATGAACACTGAAGCACGCATACTGCTACAGCAACGAATGCGGGCATGAAACATCATTGCGACACTTCAACGTTGAGGTTACACTGATCACTGATGCAACACATTTGCAAGATCTTGTGCTGTCTATGCATATACTTCTTCCTAAGTCTAACTTATTTAACATGTTCTTCATCGACTACAGGAAAGACAAACTCAGGAGTCTGAGTTCTCTCCATAAAACCAAGAAACAATCAAATCAAAACCGTATTACTTTTAAACTTCTAATACCGGAGCTTTATGTTGTGGTTTTGTCGCGCCCCGGGGGCCGCCGGCCAAGCAGGCCTGGAGGCGCCGATTTAAAAAAAAAACATACAAACGTGATTGGTGGATTCGAAAGATTTGATTCGCCATTTTAGGCACTGGGATTCGGATTCGTGAATCTCGAATCCCTGCCTAGGATTCGAGGATTCGCGGATTCGATTGGCACATCCCTAATTTCTATGATGTCAGGGCCCCATGTCTTTAGCGACGACAGAATGCATCTAACGTGGTATGTTTGTGCGCTTACGAGGCTCTTCCGGGAGAGACGAATATTTTTCAGCTGTGGCGGCAGTCCCACAAAGGGGGGACCGCCAGGATTACCATCCCCAAGGTCAAACGAGTCTTTCAATCGTTTCATTACTCCGTCGGAGTTGACCTTCAGACGCTGGCCGTTCTCGGGTCCTTTCCCCCTAATTCCACATGTTCCTAACGTTCTAATTTGTGGTCAGTTGTTTCAGCCGTACTGTTTCTTGTGATGCAGCGAGTGGCAAAGTCGCACGCCGCGTAATTAGCTTTAGCCGATAACCACGGCCGGCTGTCGGCAACTCTGGAACCGAAACTCTGCTAGCTTCCCCTTGCACTCAAGGCCTCATTTTCTTTCTAGAACAGGCAATTACAGCACGGGATGGGCGCAGTATTAGTAACTTCATGTTTATTTTATGTTTACTGCACACTTTTTCCTCATAAATTGATTACAGTAACAATATTCACAACTGAAACGGAGCTGGCAATCACAGCGCGCAGACAGCACTGGCACATGGCGACACTGGCCGCCACAATATGGCGCATTCCTTGTTTGGACGCAGAGTCAGCGCCATTGCTTCTAGCCTCTCCTTATGATGTCTATGGAGGCACCCCACGTCAGTTGCGGTATGCGAGGGCTCATTGGTCGGTTTGAAACTACGAACTTTCCGTGGCGCGCGCAAGCCGGTGACGCCGTGTCGGCGGTGCTGGAGCAACTCGCCGTAAAGTTTCGAAATGTCGTGGGTGCAGCAGGGACGCAAGCAAAGCATCTATGCCGGTACCGCTTTGGATGGGTTTTAGTGTCTTTCCCTTAACATGTTGTCGATACCCACTCTGAAAAACTCGGAGCCTCTTGGATACTTCTGCAAGTCGATTCAGTGATAGATAAGTGGAAGGCAGGTCTGCTTCGCTTGCTTGTTCCGACAACGATTCAAGAAGGACCAATACTGCGTTTTTCCGCTACCCACTCGATGACAGATAAGACAGTTCCTATTCCATTCTGCCGTTAAGCATAGAATTGCACCACACCAGTGGCATATACGCAGCATTTCGGCCGGTAGTATTTATAGTTTTTTTTAATCCCTATTCGGAACTTTCTTGCTCAGGTATAAGCACTTAGCTCATATCTGCTTCAGAAAAGCATCTGCATCAAAACAGTAGTATGTATAAGCCACTCTGAGTGGTTGGACCATGATCTTTCAGCATAGCAGCTGCACAAGTTCCTTTGTGACGGGTCAACCAGACACCTAGACAAGCAGCAAAGGGATATTGACATGTTCTCTGTCATGCTGGATCTGTGAATGTTTGTGCCTCTGCAGCCAATATACTGTTGTTCTACTGTGAAATCTTCCACGTGAGACATCAGCTATCAGTGAATCCAAAGCTGCTTCGGCATATCACTCGAACTTCAGAAACAATGTTCATGTCATGTTCGTGTTTGGCGCAGCTACAGCAGACTGCGTATTTGTGATTTGGAAATACCTATCCCGAAAAATAAGGCACTTTGTGTAACGGAAATAGCCAACGATTCCGCATTTTGTTATTTCAACGAACGAAAATTCAACGATAACGAAAATTCACAACCACCCAGAACTGCCAAAGCGGGGGAGAGGGAGGGAACAGATGAGAAAGGGTAAGCATCACCAGCGTCACAGGTCATCCAGGGAGATAAAAAAAAGCGAAAAGCTACTCAATCGTCGTCCAATGATTGGCCCAATGCTAGAGGTCACGTGAGTTTTTCTCAACACTACTAGTATTATACTATACGTTCATCCCCTTGGCCTGGCTCTCATCAGGAGGGGACGTGCGTTCGGGCGCTCTGTCGCCCCGGGAAAGGTGAGTGTTGCCGCCACAGTTGTGATCGCGAGTGGCTATGTGTTTGCCGTAGCGGTTAGGCCTTTTCTCCTATGACGACGAACTGCGATTAGACCTGAGCGATCATCTTAGACTTTTCCCCAATGAGTATGCATGTCTGGACTTGTTTAGCAGTGTCTTCCTTACTGAAATTTTTACTCGCTGCTAGTATTTTGTTGACATCATGTGTTAGCCGTTGAGTTTCGTAGCGATGTGCGGTTACGCTTAGCTTAGGCCTGAGCGCTCGTCTTAAGCCTTTTACCCGATGAGCGGTGTTTTTACGCGCTCTCGCATGTCATTGCAATATGTATCCGCCGCAGGTAATTTGTTGTTGTTGTCGTCCACGCAAACCACCAGGAGCCCAAAAACTGCAATTAGGGATAAGCGCCCCGAAGCCTATCTCTGTCCGCGTAAGCCTTTTTCCCAATGAGCAGTGTCTTGAATATAGTTTAGTAACGGTACCGCGGCTTCTACGAAGACAAAATCGTGAAAAACATGAAAAACAGATATGCGTCCGGTCTCTTCATGCAATTTTACTATTTTACAGACCAAAAATTGTTACAGATTTGCAAAATTTGTGAATTTTGGTACGAAATTACCTCTTTCGACAACGGATAATTACCGCGGTCTATCTCCAACCCCCATCCCACTACTTCAGCGCCACCAACCCAATGGAACCAAAATATGACACAAACACAAAACTATAAAACTCAATTCTCTGACTTTTCAACATTTTCATATAACTAAAACGTAAATTTATTACAAATAACGCATAACATTAGGAAGAAACCGTGATGAAACACCAATCTCGTGATGTCGACAAACACCGGAAGCATGTGTATCACACGACACTTCGCAAGTGCTTGATTCCAAAACCACAAGCACGAACTTGTTCAAGTTGGTCCACATCCTGAAGGACACACAAACGACGGTATCCTGGATACACTCGCAGGGTTTCGTGCCCAATCATGACGTAGAGCCCTCTCGATACATGGGATACATATTCCCCTGAACTAACCTAACACCAGTCACGACGGATGCACAGTCTACATGGGCCCTCTCGACACATGGAATACGTATTCGCCAGACCTAACCTAACCTCAGTCACGACAGATGCAGTCTACATGGGCCCTCACGACACATGGAATACATATTCGCCAGACCTAATCTAACCTCAGTTACGACGGATGCACAGTCTACATGGGCCCTCTCGACACATGGAATACGTATTCCCCACACCTAACCTAACCTCAGTCACGACGGAAGCACAGTCTACATGGGCCCTCTCGGCACATGGAATACGTATTCGCCAGACCTAATCTAACCTCAGTCAAGACGGATGCAGTCTACATGGGCCCTCTCGACACATGGAATACGTATTCGCCAGACCTAACTTAACCTCAGTCACGACGGATGCACAGTCTACATGGGCCCTCTCAACACATGGAATACGTATTCGCCAGACCTAATCTAACCTCAGTCACGACGGATGCAGTCGACATGGGCCCTCTCGACACATGGAATACGTATTCGCCAGACCTAACTTAACCTCAGTCACGAAGGATGCACAGTCTACATGGGCCCTCTCAACACATGGAATACGTATTCGCCAGACCTAACCTAACCTCAGTCACGACGGATACACAGTCTACATGGGCCCTCTCGACACATGGAATACGTATTCGCCAGACCTAATCCAACCTCAATCACGACGGATGTACAGTCTACATGGGCCCTCTCGACACATGGAATATGTGTTCGGCTGACCTAACCTAACCTCAGTCACGAAGCACAGTCTACATGGGCCCGTGTCGACACATGGAATACGTGTTCGCCAGACCTAACCTAACCTCAGTCACGACAGAAGCCAATCTACATGGGCCCTCTCGACACATGGAATACGTATTCTCCAGACGTAACCTAACCTCAATCACGCCGGATGCACAGTATATATGAGCCCTCTCGACACATGGAATACGTGTTCGCCAGACCTAACCTAACCTCAGTCACGACGGAAGCACAGCCGCTAGTATTTTGCTATTTTTCCTGCGTTCCACACATATCGCCATGGGGCGCTGAGTAGAGTCCTGGATGGAAGAGTAGAGCATCCCTTTTCCATGCACCGCCCGTCCTCCGATTGGGCGAGACGCGTCACGTGGCTCTTCGCCCTTCATGAACCTTCCAAGCGCCCGCCGGAGTGACTCAGTGGAAGGCAGGCGTCTGTGATTTTCACCTTCGTGCCTCGCGTTCAACATGCCTTGCTGCTGTGCTGTCGGGTGCAGCGACCGGACAGAATCAGGAAAGAGCTTCTTTTCGATTCCATACGGGAGAGACAACTAGAAGCGGCGATCGGCGTGGCTGCACAGGATCGCGCGCAAAAGTTTTGCGAGCTACGACGCTTCGAGAGAACAGAAGGAAAAGGATGACACCAATGACTCCTCTCTGTCTCTGTCCCTCTCTCGTTTACCCTCTGCTCCTCTCGTTCGATCAGGGCCACGTGACTTATACGCCATGTGACCCTCTCCTTTTGAATTTGCTGTCGGTACCACAGGGGTGACACAAAGCCGTTATTGTTGTAACCATAGATTGAGAAGTCACCCATCAAAAAGAACTCGTTACAAGTTAAGTTACCGTGTGAAAAATATAACTAAGTTAATAACGAAGTTCTTCAGCGTGAAATGTAACTCGCAGTTACTGAGTTACTTAAAAAAAGAACGAATTACTTCCAAGTTACTTCGGACACAAAATAGCATTACGCAGGTGCAGCGCGCTTGAGCAGCTGAGTTAGACCTTGAGTTGCCTGCGGAGGAGTGCAACACGCTTAGCTAGCTGAACTACGCAGGAACCTAGAGGTGAACAAGGTCGCGCCCGAAAGCCACGGTCTTCAGGGGACTACGATATGGTCCCTTTCAAAGGGACAGTCTGGCCCCAGATGTGAAGTAAATAGGTCTCATCAGATTATTCCTTATACCTTCCCATGCCACAATGCAAAATATTTCGTTTGTATTTGGCTCCGAGAATTTGTAATGTAATTTTCAACTTGCATCTTTTGCCCCCGACTGAAAACCGCGCTTGGACAGTCGTGACGCCAGGAGCGTTCTCTTCCGCCCTTAGCGGTGTCTGCTCCGCTCCTCTCGGCGGGCTGTCTGTTCTTTGTGCATCGCCATTCTTGATTTCCGTACTTTCAGTACGCATGGCATTCCTGCTTTTTATTAACAGTGACTGGTTACTGCATATGTGACGGTGTATGTTGAGCGATGAAGCATATGTGTTCTTTAGTACATCGTGAGAACAAGAATGAAAACACAACCTCCGTGTCATTTTTCGGGTCTGCGGAGACCCAACCCCTAAAACAGTTGTGGGTAGCCATGCAGTATTCACCGTCCTGGATAAAACCTCGGTGCAGTACCAATGCCTTTTGAAAAGACAAGCAAGTGTTGTTAAGTTTCGACCTCGTTCTCGTCACAGATTTGTCCTACACATCATAAACGTTTGTCAGGCGCGTGCCAGCGTTTGTCAGGGTAGCCATGCAGTATTCACCGCCCTGGATAAAACCTCGGTGCAGTACCAATGCCTTTTGAAAAGACAAGCAAGTGTTGTTAAGTTTCGACCTCGTTCTCGTCACAGATTTGTCTTACACATCATAAACGTTTGTCAGGCGCGTCTCTCTGAGTTACAGCCCCAACACCTGCATAGAAAATGTGACAAGCTACATAGTTAGGAATAACATACGCAATGTCCGATTTAGGGGGGGGCAGACGGGGCACTTGCCCTGGGGCCACAAAGGGGCCCTGACCAGAAAAGGTATTGTCTAGAGATGGGACGAATCCAGAATTTCTCGAATCCGAATCCGAATCCGAATCCAAGGAAGGTTCTGCGAATCCACGAATCTTACGAATCTCGAATCTTTTGAATCCTTTCTTTAAAAAGAGTCTAGAAAGCCAGGGAAAAAGTCTCTTCGACTGAAAAGTGTTTTGAAGCAGGATTTGATATCTTTGTTTAATAACAAACAAATTTCGGGAGAAGACATACCCACCCAGTCAGCACAAATTCTTGCTATGTTTCTATGTTGCTATGTTTCTAATGGCCGCTTTCGTTATGCTGCAACGATGTTATTGAAACAACATTGGAAAAATGCGACATTGCAATACTGATGTGTCAGTGCTAAAGACCAGCTTCGTTATTTTGCAACAACATTGCACAAACAACATCGCAAAAAATGTATGTTGTGTGCATGTGCAATGTTGATGCAACACTACCAATCACCAGTTATTTTACAGTATAGCAACGTTACAACAGCAACACCGGCGGAGCACTACAGTCTTGGTGTGCAAGTGAACACAATAAGCTGACATTTTCGGTAACCGTCCTTCTCCTGGGCAGACTTCTGGGGAATGGTGCCGACATCCGTCTGGAATGTCTACCGGCAAGCATTGGGAAAACCGCTGACAGACCCGTGTTACCTCCCATTCTTTGCGCGGAAGGCGATCATTCTAACCACTATGCCACGCGAGGGCTCAAGGGCAGTGGTCGGACTGATGCTATGGATGAACGCCATATCGAGGGTCACCGCGCATTCACATGTGCGTAAGAATTAATTGTAATTAATTTCAAGTTCCCGGTCAGATTAATTTTCTTTGAGATTATGTTGTCCTCGTCTCGGTACTTTTGTCCATAGTCATCTCCCATAGTGCGTCCGCAGTGTTGTCCCAGAATGTCTCTCTCACAGTCTGAATCAATTATCCCCATAATGGTCACACTAATTGTAATGTTGCCCCACTGCAGCACGTGAAACATTGCCTGAACAACATATTCCTAATGTTTCTAAAATGCATCGTCTCAAAACGCTGCACCAACATTGCACTAGAGGCATCGAGGTAGCATTCCATTTGTGCATGAAACATTGCCGCAACATTTGAACACGTCGTCAAAAACAAATTGGAAAATGACGGGTGAACGTCACGAGAAGTTCCGAAGATTTCATATTCTGTTTATTGGTGGGAATTACAGATAGAACAAGATCCTGCAGACATTGTGCTTCTGGCGCACTCGGAGCAAGTGCCTCAGAAATGCTGCATGCAAAATATGCAACATTGCAGAAATATGTTTGTTTCGATGTTGCTGCAATATTTCAGACGTTGCCTAGAGGTCACATTCCTAAGCTGCCACGTTTCCTCAATCTACCAGGTGCAACATTGCTCTCGCAAGAGAATCACACTGTTAGCTCTACGCATCCTTCGAAATACGGCAGGCACATTGATATAATGATAGTGCTGCAACGCTAAGATTAAGTCGCTGATACACTGTTTTGTGAGCAATGGTATTGCAACATTGCATTAAAATTGGTTGCCAAACACCACATCCGCAATGTAACTGCGACATTTCTTCAGTGCAGCACACGCACATTGCTTCGGAAACACATTCACACTGTTAGCTCTACGCATCTTTTGAAATATGGCAAAAACATTGAAATAAAGATATTGCACAAACGTTGAATTTACGTTGCTGGTTAAGCGTTTTGGAAGAAATGCAAGTGCAACATAGCATTGACATTGCTTGGAAAACATTGCATCAACAATGTAAGCGCCACATTACCTGAGTGTAACATATTCAACATTGCTTCAGTTACATCATCGCAATGTTAGCTTTACGCAATCTTTGAGACATAGCATGAACACTGAAGCACGTATACTGCTACAGCAACGAATGTGGGCATGAAACATCATTGCGACACTTCAACGTTGAGGTTACACTGATCACTGATGCAACACATTTGCAAGATCTTGTGCTGTCTATGCATATACTTCTTCCTAAGTCTAACTTATTTAACACGTTGTTCATCGACTACTGGAAAGACAAACTAAACAACAACTTTATTTTTGGCTTTGGAGAGTGGGGAGGTTCATCGCCACAGGCGATAGCGCAGAGGCGCATACAGCGTTGGTATGGGTAACAAACTCAGGAGTCTGAGTTCCCTCCATAAAACCAAGAAACAATCAAATCGAAACCGTGTTACTTTTAAACTTCTAATATCGGAGCTTTATGTTGTGGTTTTGTCGCGCCCCGGGGGCCGCCGGCCAAGCTAGCCTAGAGGCGCCGATTTAAAAAGAAACAAACAAACGTGGTTGGTGGATTCGAAAGATTCGATTCGCCGTTTTAGGCACTGGGATTCGGATTCGCGGATCTCGAATCGCTGCCTAGGATTCGAGGATTCGCGGATTCGATTGGCACATCCCTAGAATTGTCCAAGAGAAATGTTTCTCACATGCCTGAAACGCATCCCTGAAACGGAAACTTGGTAAAAATATCTCCTCCGTCAACGCATATCGACCCCGAATGACACATTGGATAGACGTAGAATATACGAGGGAGCCCCCCAGCACAGTGCCCCGGGGCCCCCACCACTGTAAATATGGCACTGAACATAAGTTATTAAACACATCGCCAATCCCAAGTGGGTCAAGTCTCACCTAAAAATCTCACTTTGCACCTCAAACAAGCGCCGAGTGTTGTTGTATCGTCTTGCACAATTATGACGCCGGGAACAAGAGTGACGTCACGGAGAAACCGAAACCGGATATGGGTTAACCGTAAGCTTTAATTCACTTTCTCTAAAACGTGAAGCTTTCACCCTTTCTATTTTACGTGGATGATATACGCGTGGAGCACAATCGAATGGAGTAGCAATCCGAATACCCTCCGGTGGTCCGGACTGTCGCTTTAAAGGAACGCGACCCTCGGTCCTGCTTTTCTTTCAATGGGAGGCAGCGTACATGTGCCCGTTCGTGGAACCCAGCCCTCTCCTTCTGATTTGTTTCGGTTTCAGTCTGTCTACCAATGTCATGATGACGTTTCTCTGGTAGAGCTCTATTCGAGCGCCTCCCTGTGGGCGCACAATGTTCGGCTTCGTTTCAATGGCAGCGGTTCTTACTTCCTGAATAAAATACTGTCACTGATCGAATATCACGTTTTATGGCAAAAAATGCCATGAAGGAACCGGAGAGAAAACAAGAAAATATGTGGACGTGAGTGAAAAGCGAGTTCAAAGTAACTTGGAACATAACTAAAGTTACTTTGGCAAAGTTACCTGAAAAAGGAACGAGTTCCTCTGAAAGTTACCACCGCGCAAAAGTAGCGAGTTAAAGGTCAGCTCCGGAGGAAACTCACTGCCACAGATTACAACAAAAACTCGCAGGCACAAAGGTTGATGCCTACTGAATGTACTTCCAAAATAGTTTGGGCGAATACCCTGTATTTACTGCGAAATCTGTTTTTTGGTTTGCCGTCCGATCGTCCGCTTAAACAGCTGACGTCACGCTCAGCTTTCGCTTTGGCTCCTCTCGGCTTGTTTGCGGGCTCGCAGTTTCGCAATCGCCAGCAATCACAACTCGTCAGGCTGAAAGCGAAATCGAGAGTCGTGTACGTACGGGCACCTTTCTCCGCGTCTTAATTTTTTGATCATCTTTTTACTTCGGCTAGTCAGTACACACAACCTCATCTAAGTTGTCACTTTGTGAGAGATGCAGCGTGAGTGAATTGTGAGAATATCGTGCTTCTCGCAGTATGAGCAGGTACGCTACTAAGAAAGATGTTTCGTGCCAGGTTCCCAGTTGATATTGTGCGTGATTGAGTGGTACGAAACCAGTGGTTGAGTGCTCTGAACTTATCAAGGCAACTGTCGTGTGTGCTCGAAGCATTTTGCATCAGAATGTTACGAGGTCGTTCACCTGACGGCCGATTTGGACTGTAAAAGTCGCTGGAAAGGGATGCGGCACCTGCCTCGTTCGACGACAACAAAGAGGAGAGGATAGCAACAAAGGACCAAAGTTGCGGGTAAGTGTCCGCACGAACTTGCACTATGGCTTGCACACAATGTAAACATGTGAACGACAAATATGGGACTGCTAAACCCTATAATCCGCGGTTGTATGTAAAACTACGCAGTTTCTCAGAGAAGCTGGTTGAGAAATTACATGAGTTTGGAGAAGTCTGAGCTTGGGCACAGGGAAGACAAAACAGTCACAGCAGCTGAAATCAGCAACAACTTAGGAGTTCCTGTTTTGAGACACTCTGTGTCTGTTTGGACTTCTGTGTGATCACATTCAGCCTTTTCCCAACCATGGAACCACACCATATCCTGCATACATGGTAGCATATTGTTGTCCCTCTTTATAAGCCGGGCTGTGTCTGTGAGTGCTGTGTATTCAAGCTGTAATGTAAAGTTATTACGTGCCAGAAATTCCATTCTGTCCTTCTATACTAATGATGTTGACTCCAGCAACTGAGTACCTTGACCAGCAAGGGATGACGATCAGCATGCTCGTCACAGATTAGCAGAAATAGGTGCAGTCATGAGAAACACTCATCTACCTGTGAATCATCGTTTTGACACATGGCACATTGCAAGAGGGCCACATTTGCTTTGTAGCACACCGTCATAACACATAGGTATGCTGTCCATTGGTTGACAACATATTTCCTATTAGAAGGGGTATAGCTGGGGGCATGGGGGTATGCTGTCAACATTGTTGATCACATTTTGTAGCTCTTAAATATGTAGATGCTTTTTTGCACTTTTCCTAACAATATTAGCCTTAACAGGTATAATTATAATTTCTGCTTCTCCTTTCTCAGGCCCCAGGAAAGAGGTACATACAGCAGCACTGGTGAAGCAACGTCTGGTGCTACAATAATGGTGCCACAGTATCGTGAACATGTACATGTGTGCGCACATGGACAAGCAATGATAATGGCAACCTATTTCCGGTAAAATGGCTCATGATACTCTGGCATGTCATGGATATTTGGATCATAACGTTGCTTCACATATTCATGAGCATCAAAGTCACCATGCAAGATGTGCACATCAAGACATTGGGAAGCTGCTTTGGCCCCACGAAGGTGATATACAGTATTTCAAGCTAGCAGCGATTACTAAGCAACTGTCCTGCATTCCTCACTTACAGGAACTGGAACATTCGAAGTGTTGTAGGGGATAATGTGTGTACTTCGCCTTCTGAAGGGCATCCCGCCATCCCAAGCAGCACAATGTACTGAAAGTCAAGTGCAATAGGGGTGGACGGGTAGGTCGAAGACCTTGAACACACTTATGAAACTAAAGAACATTGATAAGACGCATACCGGCCACCCCTTTTGCACTCGACTTTCAGTACATTGTGCTGCTTGGGATTGTGTGCACTAAAAGTTTCCTTGTCTCAGTGCTGTTACTTGGTCATGTATCTAAGTATGTCATGGTAAGTAGGTCATGCATCACTTCGACCTTATCTGTGTGCCACATATTGTATCTACACATAAGGAATGTGTGTGAGAAAACTACTGAAGCCGATAATTGCATTGCTTCTTTACTGCATAAGCCTGTTCTGTCTGTTTTAGGAATTCTAATAATGCTAATTTTCATGTCAGGGTATGTCCAGGGGCTTTCTGGTGCTCTGCTCGATCTCTGTGGACGATAGCAGTTCATGAGCCCCCAACAGAAGGAAGAGACTACACAAGGGGGGCTCACCGCAAGAGTTACAGTGAATGAGTAAACGCTAACAACACTGCAAGGCATTAAATGCAAGTCGACAGCAGAAGGGCTTCAGCGAACATGTACAAACAGTCGCACACCTAGGATTTTTAGTTTTTGGCATTTCATTCGCCATTAATCGGTGGCTTCTGTAGAAGCGTAGGGGATGGGGAAACAAACACAAGATTTTGGAGCACACTGTAAATGGTACTCCATGTTCCTTAGCCATTTTTACTACATGAAGTGCCAGGCAAAAATCAAAGGGGTTGGGACGCTTTCATAGACGTGGTTTGTTACATTATGGGTGCATCATGCATTGCGCTCCATAATGCTGATCAATCTTTTTTTTTTTTTTTCATGTGTCATACTTCGCGAGATAAAAGCTCTCGAACAGATGCCTGACTAAGGCACGAATGTCAAGGACCTCAGAGATACAGCCAATTCCACTGATAGCCCTGAGATCTCTGACGTAAGAGCTGCTTGAGTTTTGCTATTCAAGGTGCCCATTTTCTACGCTCTATTCCAACCTTGGTTTGTAAAACACACATTGGTACGAAGAAGCTTTTATGTTCATGTGGGATGGTGGTGTTGCAACCCCTTTCACTGGTTTGTGGGGAATGACCTCTTTCTGCACCTAAGACTTACCACAGAACACCTCAACTGACACCTGTATTCTGTCCATCTTGCAGTGTGCTTGTTTACCTGTTGCGAGGGATTATGGGGGGAGTCAGATAGTTCTATGATCTCTGTGTATCCGATAAAATTATGGTCTATTCAGTGTTACGTGTAAAATTACAGTATCTGTGGAATGTGTGGAGAAGTGCATTGATTCAAGAAGTAAATCGGCTCCTGATACCAGCATGCAGATCCAGATGTAATACTGGTGTCTTTCACATATGGAAGCAACTCATCTTCATTTCTTTTCTCTGTTTTTTTATTCTTTCTTTTTTTGTGGTTGATTAATGTGATGGCTCATGGCTGCACTGCACTGGTAAACCAGCCGAAATAAGGTGCAAGATATCCCTGATAATTACACTTGCATGGTGTCCTTGTACTGTGCAGTGTATTTTTGTATTCGTTTATTTTTTTCCTTCCTTTCTTTTTCTGTTCAGCTCTCATAAGCCACGTATGCCCTCATGTAAGTATCTTGTTCTTGTATCTGGTGCTTGCTCTCTCGACAGTGTAAAATTTCGGCAAATACGTTCATCGCGAATCCACACTAAGGTTGTCATTCAAGCACAATTCTTACGTACGTAGTACCTGCAGTGTGTATACGATAAAATAGCGTTGCCAAACACAACTCGTTCACCCAGTTATAATGCCAAGAAATGCGATTACTGCTCCTGTAACGCCAAACGCCAGGTATTCGAGAGTGAGAAAGATATGCGCAAGTGATGCAGCAGTGGTGAGCCGTAACTATAAGAGAGTGAAGTCTTCAATTATGCGATGAATTGACTTACTTTATCAAAGACACCTACAATGCGAATAAAAATATCTTTCGTATGTAGGCGTAGCACAGTTCCGTTGACGATATACGTGACGTTCATTGCGTTCTTAGCCAGTCTGCCGCTGGCCGGAACGCGACAGCATAATTGCACGAATCCTAAGTGCACAAGTGGTATCAACAGCGTGTTTTAGCATTGGCAGATCATCCCAAATATTTAAAAAAACGATGCGATCAAGAAGCCTACGTCGATCGAGCAGACGCTTCCTGCCACCATCGCCTGTTTACATTCCCGAATGCTCCGTAGAGAGGGAGGGAAGTCTTGAAGAACACTGATATCACTTACGTCGGCGATATAGACCGCGTGAACAGCTGCCGTCATAAAAATGGCGGCCCCCATGTCTGTTTCGAAATGGTTAATTTACGATTATTTAAAATATGGGGCTGTTTTGTGGAAATGAAGGGTGCTTTCAGACACAGTTCCATATGGGCTTCCAGAATATTGTTACAATTTCAAGAAGTCAAGGTATCTCCGGAGCTGACCTTTAAGTTATAGGTTACCAAAAAAAGGAACTTAGTTAGAGTAACGAGTTACCTCGAACTCTGGTTGTAACTACCCTCAAGTGGGTGCTAAAAGTGGGTGGCAAAACCGCCATCTTGTCCTGGTCGCACGTAATAGAAAACGAAAGAAAGAGAGGACTCCGACTTAACGTAACAAATAACAACTTTAAGCAGACGTTTCGCCTGTCATACGACGGGCATCATCAGTGCAAGACTGAGCGGGAGAGCCAACAACCAGTCGCTACTTAAGGAGATGACAGTATTGTTCGGGAAGGGGGCCACGGTTTTTGTTACAATGCAAGGGATCAGCGCGTATGTGCCACGATTCCAGGAGCTTCCTCGGAGCCCCTTAAAGGGACTCTGACCAGAAGTTCGACAAATATTTCGTTTGCATCTATTACGAAGGTATAATATGCCTCCAAGCCACACGCGAAATATTTTGGCTGTGCGCGGAGGCAAAGTTTGCCAAACAGGGAGCTGAAAACCGGCTTCGCTTTTCCCCCTCAACTCGCGCAATCGGGGCCGAAATCTAGCCTCTTTGCAGTGGACATCCGCCAATTTCCGTGTGCGTAACGAAATCACGAGGGCCACGTTTCATTGGGCGCCCGGACCGGAAGTTCTGTTGTTAGTGAGTTTGTGAGAGCGCCGGCATCCGTCCGGAAAGCGATCTTCAATATGGACGTCGAAGGCAGAAATGCGGAGACTTCGAGCCCGGAACTTCTTTCTGACCTTTCTGCGATCGAGACATCGAGAAGAAAATTCTGCGTGCTGAACAGCTCGGTAGGCTTTCGAAACGTCGCCGATGCCGCGAATGCGAGACGAAGTTGCACTACGAACTTGCAACTACGCAATGCACTGCACTACGAACATCAGTTACAGATGAAGCAAACAGCATGAGTCGTCTGTCTTCAGGTAAGCGATGAGCTTTTTAACGCACACTGCATGTGATCGAACATGTAAACGTTCTCAGAAATTTCGTGTTCTGATATCTAATGCGCACTTGCTGTTCATGGTGCCGGTGTGGCTGGTGTGTCATAGTGCCGAAGGAGATCGAATGCTTGTGCTGCAAGGAGCTCGAAAACACTGCCGAATGACTGCAGTATGAGTGCATTACAACCCACAAAGATTTCCAACTTCTATTCTTCAATATGACTGTCCTGAAGGTCGCATATTGAACTCCGTGGGCAGCGCGAACCTATGAGCGACTGTATTCACAAGTAAGTCACATGTGTCCTAGTCGAACGATGTTAAAATTTGGGCGCCCAAAACTGCTTTCGTCCTGCAATAGAGTCGTTAAAAACTGCAGTACAGGGCGCAGCACATAAAAAGGCTATACAGTACACGACTGGAGAAAACCAATATAGGCAATTTTGTAATTGTGAGTGTGCTGTGTCCTGAGTCACGTTTCTATGTATTGCCCTGTGCATAAGGTTTTAGCATAGGTTTTTAGCGATATTGAGTGTTCTTGATTGTCGATTCAGTGAAAAGTAAAACAATTTTGGGTTCTAAAAGAACACAGCATGTGTAGTAATGTACAAGGTGTGGGCAGGTAAACTGCAGTTACTCTCAGGTACATGTAGAAATGACAATGCACACACACTGTACTGTAACCGGTTACCTATTTGCCTAAACTATATTTTATTTACATCTGTGTAGACGATGCAGATACACTGCGTATCGCCAGTTTGAGAGGTGAGTATGGCACAAGCTTGGAAAAAACAAGATCATGGTCATCCCAGCCTGTGCAGTGAAGAGGGTCTGGCAAGCCTTTCCCACAGAAAATGCCACAGGCTTCAAGTACCCAAGATCCTAACTGGGGGTACCTCTTCGCACAGCTCGTCTATCACATTTAAAATAATTCAGCATCTGTATTTAGGATGATCTATAGCTCTCAGGATGATGCATGGTTCATGAGTTCAACATGTTATGTTGAAACACAACACTAGTCCTTTTTAATGAGTCTTGCGGAACGATAGATGAGCACTCCTTTCGTGACATTGTGTACCATTGCTACAGTGAACAATTTCTTGAGCAATACTGATGAACAAACAAAAAATAGAGTCTTGTCTTCCAAATATGTATGTTCCTTGTAACTTCCGTATTTGTTAAGTGACCCATGTTGATGTCCCCCCTGATGTAATGCCTGCAATGGCCTTTGAGATATATTCATAAATAAATAAATATCAAAACCGGAAAAAGATGTAACACGTATCCTCTCTTTGTGTGAATGATACATAGACATTCTCAGGAGATTTGTACATAGTCACACTTTGCCTCATTTTGCATAAAGCCTAGTTCCACCTCTTACATCATCTCCACATCTTCAATCTCCAAAGCAGTACAAGGCTAAAGTAATCAGCTACTACATAAAAAGAAGGAGGGGAGGAAAACAAATGCTGGCACATCTAAAATTCGGAGAAACCGTGGTACTTTCACGGGGCTGCTCACGGCTCAGTGCTGGATCAGATCCCGATGGAAAACTGCTTTTCTGAGCCTCACTGATAGATTCCCTTGATTGCACTGACTGTGAGGCACATCTCATTGGCTTGGTGGCAAGTCGGCTTGCGTCTGATAGTTAGATTGGGAAGAAAGGGAGCAAGGAACATCTCTCTACGGTCTTAAGAAGGATATCAACGTTACCTGTCAAGGTACAGCATTTCATGTTGCTTTCAGTAAGTACAACACTCCTCATAGCAGTTACCATTCGTGTTGGGAAAGCATGCTGAAGTTAGCTGAGGCAGCGCATCCAGAACTGTGAATCGGGTTCATAGAGAGCACCTGGTGAGAGGGACAGCAACAGTGTCCAGTAAAGACTCTCCACGAATTTTGTGCAGGTTTGGGGGTCACACCTTTTAATAGTGTTGATGGAAAGCAGGGTGTGTGAAACACTGACTTCTGGTAGATGAATTCTTGTTATTTATAACCAGGTACCCATGTTCTAGTAATCTAGAAAAAGCCTTGGCTCTCTTGGAGGAAATTGCTAATGAATCTGAGTGTCTTTTGTGGAAACAGGTTGTAACTGCCTTTCTATCCACACTTCTTAGTTGCCCTAGCAAAAGCAAATATGTAATGCTGTACACCATATCTGATGCTAGCATACTAATTGCTTTGAGTGTTCTCAGGCTTCTGAAATGGAGCTACCTCGTACATACGCTGTGCCATGTCGGCAAGAACATAAATCAGACTGCCTTTACTTTTTAAATTGGCCCTTCAGTGCTTCATGTGACTGCAAGAATGGCACCCCCAAAACAATAGGCAACAAGAATGATTTCTGCAATGTATTGAGCTTTGTAAAACAACAACTTTATTTGAAAATATATTCCAAAAGCCGGGTGACAACCTCAGATAGCGTCCTTTACTGCAAACACCGCTCAACACAACGAATAAAAACAGAGCGTAAACGTTTTGTCGCCTATCCGGGTGGCATCATCAGTACAACACAAGCCAAAGATGAGCACATCAGCCTATCTAAGAGGAAATCTTACACATCCGATAGGGGGCCACGGTATGTATTACGGGCTGAAGCATCAAGCCTGATAAAGCGGGATTCTAAGAACTTTCATGGTCTATGATTCTAAGAACTTTCTAGGGCCCCATCGCTAGTCATGAGCAAAGGTTACTGCACCATCAAAATATATGTCCCTTAGGACAGCAGTGGTAGACTGATTCGGTCCTGTTTAGTTAAGCTAAGCATTAGTAGCCATGGCAACTGGCTCTTTTAGTCTTGTCCCAAGTCTTTTGTCTATCTCGCCAATGTAGGTTGCATCACATTCTATGCACTCAACTTGATATGCACAGTCAAAATGCCTGATGGGCACAGTGCCCTCCAAATAGCATATGAAATACATTGGATGAAAGGAATACGGACCACCGATTTGACTCCTTTGATGTTGTTTTTGATTGTTCTCTGTTGGAGGGATGATGCCACCTGGATAGGCAATGAAACGTTTACTCTCTTTATTCTTAATTGTTGTGTTAAGCCAGTGTTCTGAGTAAAGCATTTTACATTATGAACTTTGTTTGAATGATGATTAGTGGCGAGCTTCATACCCTGGGCCACTACTCCAACAATTGCTTGTGGTAGTGTGGCGAAATGGAATAACGAGCCTTGTAGACAATTTACTCGGCAATATATTTATTTATCTCTCATAGGTTGAAGAACCCAGTGTGGTGTTACATAACGGAGGGGCACGTAATTATACAAGACCGATCACCAAAAGGCCTTGCTTTTGAATAGATTAAAATGTGAAGCGATTGTAATATAACAAATGCTGCATGGTGGCGATATGATAGGTTCTCCTCACGAGTTGTCGCCACAGTTACGGTTAGTTGAGAAACTGCATATCCAGGTAGCAGGATCAAATTTTAATTAGGCTACTTTGGCCAACACGCGAGCGTAGAGCACAGTGTTAAAAGCCCTTACAAAATAAAAAGAATACTACATCTACGTGGACCCAGAAATCAAGACAGTTTGAAATGCTGTGAACGAATTCCACTACGTTAGTTTTGCCTGATACCCTTTTCTAAAGCCATGCTGGAATTTAAAAAACGAAATTGACAGAGTCAACTTGGTTGACAACGTGGTAGTACATGATGTGCGCCATTAGTTTACAGGGAACCCTAAAAAGTGGAGCTGGTTAATAGATAGAAGGAGCATAGTTGTCACCTCTTCTGAAGACAGGAATAAGCTTGAGACCTATGTCCTCGACTCGCACACATACTAAGAACCTTTGACACAGATTAACGTATCTTCATTCCAGCTCTTTCACTTTCAGATGTTCATCTCTGTTGAGTGGTCTGTCATTCTTGTAATACAGATTGGAATTGAAATGCAGGTGCATAAGGGATGCTCTGAAACAAAAGTGTTTGGTTTTAGTCCTCTTAATGTTTCTGAAAACGAAAACAAACTTCACGGTGACTATTCTTCTGAAATGAGCAATTCCAGGATGACAGCAAAAAAATATATCTTGCCATATCATTATATCCACCTGGCACTTCAATTGAATAATGGCAGTTGAAGATGACGATGATTCAATTTAATGACGCATAAGCAACTCGGGCTATAGTGCGCCAAAACCATGGTAAAACTGTGACTTGTTAAATATCAGACGATTATACTAAAATAATATACTTTGTTGGTTGGTAAATTGAGATATAGACAAAAACATATGATAAAAATAAGCAATTGAAGAAAAGGCAATTGTTGGCTTTGTGTGACTGATGTCGAGTTTGCCACACTACGTGTTGAATAATAATGTACGCTGATACGCTGTAGCATATAAAGTACAATCATACACACGCTCATTATGTGGTGGATATGTGAAACCAATATACACATACTTACATTTCAAACTTTCTTGAAACAGGCAGTCCAAGTCTGTCGGATTTGCCAGACTCTATATAAAGCCAGTAAGCACAGTGTGGAATGACTCATCTATTCTATCTATATCTCATATGATTCATCTTTCGAAGGCAGAGGTGCAGCTACCACGACGCTTCGTCATCTTAATGCTTCGGAGCGGCATAGTCTAGTAAGAAGCCATCAGAAGGATCTCATAACGATAACTTGGTCGAAAAAGTGGAGGGTTCTGTGGGATATGTAAGAAAGCATACGCGTTACACAACAGCTACGAGAATGATCGACTGCACCTGCATGGTTTTCAGTACGTAGACTTGGAACTGAAAAATAAATGTGCTAACCTTGTTGATACTACTTTTCTGTCAGGACCACACGAGAGCACATTTGTTTTTTTTAGTTGAAGGTATCATCAGGTCCCCATGCTCCTTTGAGATGCAGCAGACAGAAGTTCGCTGAGGCGAGTGATTGCCGTTGCGGTCCGTCGCTTCGCAGCAGATCAAGAACAGTACACCGCAACGATAGGTGAAACGTTCAAAATATGGTGACCAACTCCAACACCAACCCAATGACCCGAACAAAGGGGATGAACCGGGAGTCACACAAGTTCGCAGTTCGCAATCACAGCATACGGCATCCATTACAGCTGACCGGATACGGAAGCATATATCGAACGCCGTGTACAGATTGAAAAGAAAATCGTAGAAACTGTTGCAGGTGATAAATGCAGGGTATATTTTTCTTTTTGAGGCTCTGTAACAAAAACATATTAACGTAGAAATGCCATTTCATGAAGGAAATTGACAGATATTGCGTGACCACGTGACGCGTTTGAGCCAATTGTGGGTGTTGCGAGTGGCCCCCGTGTTGACGTCATCTTGATGGTGGGCCGGTGTGGATATTCTATATAAACGTATGTTTTCTCGGTTTGACGCTAGGCGTGCTGCACTCGGATGAAGTCGAATGTTTAAAATTCGAGTTTAGAGAAACCGTGGGGTTTTAATACGTGCATTTTCGCATGGAGAGTCCTTGTTGGGTGCTTTATCGACTACAAGTACGAAAGAGCTCCCACAGTTTCTGGTCAGAGTCCCTTTAAGTAGCGACTGGTTGTTGGCTCTCCCGCTCAGTCTTGCACTGATGATGCCCGTCGTATGACAGGCGAAACGTCTGCTTAAAGTTGTTATTTGTTACGTTAAGTCGCAGTCCTCTCTTTCTTTCGTTATGTCATCTCCCGGCTTTTGGAGTATTTTCGTAATAGAAAACGTCATTTTGAGGTCATGTGACTTTGTTTACATGTCGTTTTCCGCTTACCGACATATTTTCGTCGTCATAACGCAGAGAGATGAACGGATTTTGCCAGCGTCAACAATGCGGTGCTTCTTCCGCAACATGGTAGCCCATTTCGTCTTAGTTTAAGGACATCGCATCGGCTCAGTGAGTCTTAAAGCGTGGTCGTCATCACATCTTTGGAAGTCGTCAGCAGTATGAGGCTTTATGTGTAAAACTGCACGTTTTACTGCGAGATTATCCGATAAAAATAATTACCGTGATCGAAAGCCATCCAAAACGGCGTGCAGAAACAAAAGGTTTGGCCGCCGATCACGGGCGCCGCCATCTTTAAGGTCATGTGTGCCTTGACGTTTGCTGTAACGTGCGACCAGGACCTGCCCAGGATGCATTGCGTTCGCCTAGCACGCTTTCGTCTACGGAGCAATGCATTGGATGCCACCCCCGTGGTCGGTACACACACTTTTCACGCTGAGAGCCACGTCGTCTGCGTTGAAAATAGTTCACGTGATTTCAAATGTTTGTGAGCAATTCCTTAATGGTAGAGATGCTGTTGTAACTTCATACTGAAGCTCTTACTTCGAGCTATTGTTCTTGCCATCTGTGCAACGTTGTACTGCATGTACGTGAAAGCGTTTCAGCCAGTCGCCGGCGGTTTAATCTGTTTAATCTGTCGGTTATTTCAACCGTTTTTGATGTATGTAGACGATGTATCGGATATGCTTTCGTGAGTGAGAGGTATTCCCGTTCTTTTTTGTGCGTTTACGTCTGCTTGCAGGAATTATGAGCGTTGATAGGGAGATCGCAAGATGCAACGTGGTGAGACTGTAATGATGCGCTCTCTGTGTAAACGGTATGTTTTTTGATGACTCCTTCACACTGACATGCAGTTCTAGCAATGTGTTTTGAAATGGTCTTTCTTGCAGGTTAAGTTCGTACGAAGCGGCAAGCAATGGATCGAGTCATCGTGAGCTGATAATGAAACTCGATCTCGCCGACTTGGACTATTGGAACCATTGGATCAAGGAATGCAAACTGGACGGGAGATCACGAGTCCCCAGGTGTACGAAAAGACAGAAGAACACCATCGCCGGGGAGTTCACTACATGAAAAAAATGTTCAGTCGTCGTTATATGCTGGTCGGACATTGAGGATATACATGCCCCATGAGTTTCAGCTTTGTCCATTACGGCGTGTGTGTTGATGACGAACGGTACGCTTTCAAAGACATGTAAGTGCTGAATCAAGTTCCTGTTGCGATTGGTTACTGTTTCGTATTGTTTCTTGTTAGCATCTCGATGATGAGTGCTCACGCTTTTGAAAGTCATGTAAAAAACAGTTGTGTGATTTGAGGCTGTTTTGATACTGCTACTAAATTGAAGAAAGCGCAAGAGGCGCAGTCCAAATGAACGAAGTTGGACCTTGATGATCCGGCGTCACAGAGCATTTAGGTACCGAATTGCAGACTGATATGTACATCAGGGTCATTCTACGCCGAATGATCCAAAGGTCCTACGCCCCCCACCCCCCAGTTCTTTATTCCAAAAACATAGTTCGTTCTACCAATAGGCATTTACCAGAGTTTAACTGCAAAATATAGAACCTCTCTGCAGTTACGACGTCTGCGAATTTACGCATTTGGGCAAGTCCGCAATCCTGTCTTCTTCCTTTGTAATATGGTTTGCGTCTCTTGCGTAAATTTTGACTCCTCGAAACCGAGGTGGGGTTAAATATTTTTCGCCAACTGTTTGGTAACTGTTTATTGGTATTGGTAGGACGGATTATCTATGGTATGCTTTGGAAAAAGAACTGAGGGGTGTCGAGCAGGACGTTTGGATCATTTGGCATGGAATGAGTGACTCATAAAGGTTGCTTGCCCACAGAACCATTAACCGCCCACCAACATTCAGCGAACGTCGGGTTGTGGATGCTGGGTACGCCTCCCGAACGTATAAATTTGCTCCCGGCTACGCCGATATATCAGGTTGAAGATATATCAGGGAACATAACTGGAGTTTAATATTTCTACATTATATCTACAAGTTACATACAAGTACATGTACGTACAAGTACATTATATCTACAAACGTAAAGTGCATACGCTAGTCGCTTTTGCAGTGTTTTAATAGCTTTACTTAAGATAAAATTCTGTCAAAATGTGCTTCTAGTGTGAGCTACTGCGTGTCACTTTCACACACACAGCACACATTTCGGACACAGTACGCACATACAGAAAAGCTTTTATGTGTGGTCTAAATAAAGGATAGTGAAAGGATAGTCCTAGACATTATGGGTAATTAAATGCTAGTACACGGCTAGAAGCCGCCTCAGTATGGTACATGAAAGGTCTAAAGGTGGGCTAGAGCAAGACGTTGGATGTCTAAGTTTGGACGTCTAGGTGGCGTAACCTTAGCTATGATAAAGGAAGGCTAGGGGAACTCCCCTACACATTAAGACTATGGGGAGATGTGTACTAGACCTGTCAGTTGTCCAAATTTAGACGTCGATTAGACATTTATTACCCCACGTTTGGCTACATGGGTTATGCCATCATAGTGTTACTATTCGCCGCATAGTGTTACTATCGCTGGCATTTCATTAGCTGCAGAGGGAATGCGAATATTGTAACACTCTTTTGAGCTCACGTGAGCTCTCCTCGGAAGAGAAACTACATAGCAAATACGTACAGCTCGCATCGGGGTTGACTTGCACGTCATCCCGGGCTGCGGATCTGGTGGTGCTGAGTACTAATAACTGCGATGGGTGGTTTGCACATCTATTTGCAGTCAGAGTGTTGACCCTCATTATGAAGGCGTTGTTCTCTGCTAGGCTCTACCAGGGTGACTCTCTTCCCACTTCGCAGGCTGGAGAGGTGTTCAAGATAACTTTGACGGAAGCCGCACCAACATGACCATCAGTCTCATACAGAATTTTTTAGATTCGATGGTCCCTTTAAGTCATTGAACGGAGCCGTGATTTGAATCACCGGTGTAAGTCAGTGATTGAAACCAGCAGCCACATGCATGGGCGTTCCTATGATTTTTTCCACACGGGCGCAAAATGGTTCCAGGGGAAAGCGTGCAAGTTCCCCCGCGTACCACTTTTCCTGGGAACTGACACTCCAGACTTTCCGGGTGTTATTAGGTTTGTGTTATGCCATCCGAGAAAAATTGTGACGACCTATGACAAACCAGCGCACAATTATCACGAGTGACATTGGAGCTGGGGCGTGGAGATGGGGTTTGCCTCCCCCCCAGGGTCTCTGTGGCTGCACGTTGAGCAGCTAAAGGTCAGCTACGCCGATATCTAAATAGTCGAAACGGTTGTGATATTCTTAAAGCCCACATCCAACTCTCCCCAAAATGCACCTTCATTCTCCCAGTTTCTCCCTGTTCGCTACCGTACTATGTAAAAAAAAACAGATAATTCATTCCGAAACACACATGGGCGCAGCCATGTTTTATGACGTTATGTCGTGTTATGACCCGAACGAGCGCTGTGACGTGCACGCGCCTTCGTACTTGTCAGTGGATTCCAGTTACGGTGTTCGTGGCTTCACGTATCTGTGCTTGAAGATGGCGGACAGACGCGTTCCACTGGTTCCGCGATGGGTAAACTGTGCAACATTTGCGAATTCATTCGTGAACCAAGCTCTGTGTGATGTTGTAGCTGGAATTCGTCATTTGTGTTTTGTGAACTCGAATAATTTGTATCAACTCGCGTCTGCGTTAGCCCTTTTACAGCACTTGCCCAATGTATGCAAATAAACTGCGTACTTGCCCAGTGTAAACAGTGTACTTGCCCAGTGTTTACAGCACTTGCCCCAGCACTTGCCCAGCACTTGCCCACAAGTATCTTAGGAAATTGACTGACGTTCCGACTGCCGCTTTAGCAACAAAATGCCGACAAAGTTTTATTTTTGCAGGAAATTTTTCTTGCGTACTGTGTATACGAGAAACCGCACAATGCTACGGAACAAGTTTTACTTACGATTCATCAGTGTGTAACACCGTCGACGATATTATGGGACGACGAGCGACATAGAACAAAATACCAATCACATTTTAAACTTTTTGTGGGATTCTGTGCATTTTCCAGAAGCTTTGTTTGAATCAGACACTCCCATGTCATGCTGCGTCGTGTAGCACGCTACAAACTACTGCACTTCATATCTAACGTATGGATTTTGTTTTTAATGAGCACCGTTGCACAAAAGCATGCACACGAAAGTTCCGAAAAGTCATGTGGTTGCACACCATGCAGACGCAAAAGAAATACCAGAGCATACAGGGTGTTTCATTTAACTCGAGCCCCACCTTAAAAAATAACGGCTCATTGCATCACAACGAAACCAACTGGATAGTATTACTAGTAGCCTGAAGTGTTTCAGAGTATTTTTGTACCGCAATTGATTAATTAATTAGTGGAAATTAATTTTATAGCTTTCTAGTTACGAGGATTACAACGAAGGTGTCAATTGTGAAGTTGTAGGCGCTGCCATGAGAAAACGAATCCAGTGTCTTGCAACACTCTAGCTCTAACGACTCGTTTTTTCCCGGGTCTGCAGAAATGTGCCCGGACTTCCGAAACTTGGATGGAGCATGTTTCCGTCACGCCAAAAGAGCGCCCGATCCCAGTAAACCATAGACGTCTAGGACACCTGATATTCCAAATTTGATGTTTGGATATCCCATGGATCATTGCAGAGAGACGCAGCATGTACGTCCTGGCGACTATGGTTTGTCCCACGTTTTCCACATTCCACGAACGTCATAGAGACGCAACTTCGGGATATTTGGATATTCACAGGATGTTTTCAAATCTGCACATATTTTTGCTGTAAATGTGCTATATACTATGCAATGGGGTGCCATACATTCTCATCAGATATGTAACAATGCTTTATTTCAGGATATCATTACGGCCAGGTTCTTTTCTTTTTTGCACCATAAGCGTATTGTAGTGTGCTAAATGGCAGCCCAGCGACCTTTCGGCCATAATCCAAGACGAATACAGACCGCGCGGTAATAAATGTGTTTTCGCCTTTCACCATATGAGACGCGGGCTCCCTTTTCGGCCCCTCCACCGCGTACGCGGATTTCAAGAGATACCAGAGCGAGCATATACTGAAATGCAAATTGTTTGCATTTCACTGGATGAACATACTCCATGTTCATCCAGTGTAGCGTGGCGTATCACGTTTGCAACGGTGACAACGTCTTTGCAGTTCGCTTGTGAGTCCGCAAACAACGTCACCGTATACCTGCGAACGTTCCTGACACCCCATCCTGGCAAATATCGTGTTTTGAACTCAAGCTAACGTCTATAATGTGATTACTTGGTAAATAAAGTAGTAAAACAAAAAAATTTCCCTTTTGCTTACGTCATGCCACTGAGGGTCACGTGCCCTAGATGACTCTGAAAAATAACGCGCGCTTGCTCCTTTCTTTTTACATCTACCGGATGTCCCAGGGATATAGAAAGTAAGACGCTTTTCGAAGTCACATTGTGGACGTACATGTAACGTCGCATAGACGTGGCGGACATATGCGACGTTACATGTACGTTTGTGGGACGTACCTGGGATATTTCTGGTTTACTGGGATGTCAGCGCCCTCCAACGTCCACTTGACGAAAAAGAAGTCTTGCGATCCATTTCACCTACTACACTCTTATCTATCATCCTTGCATGGTGCAGTATCTATCAGTACGAGACGCTAAAAGAATTTGGCAAGTTTTCCCGAAAGCGTCGTAGGTCATCGAAACCTTCAGACGACGTTCGAACCAACATCCTGACGTTCTTTGAGGCACACCCTCTAGCCAGCATCCGCGAGGCCAGCAGTCAGAGTGGCGTTCCATTGTCGACGGTGTGTAGGGTAGCAAAAAAGGCCTGCCTCCATCCTTACCACGTTCAACTGCATCAACAGTTGCAGCAAGGAGACTTCGAAAGCCGGTTGCACTATGCCAACTGGCTTTTGCATACTGTCGATCAGAACCCGCAATTTTTGAGTAGCGTCATCTGGACGGACGAGGCAAACTTCACCCGGGACGCGCAGGTGAACGTGCACAACGCTCATTATTGCAGTACCACCAATCCCCATTGGCTTCGCAAGTCCCATCATCAATACAAATGGTCCCTCAACGTCTGGTGCGGCATTTGCGACGGGACCCTCATTGGACCCGTCTTCCTTGATGGGACATTGACCGCGGACAGATACCTTAACGATGTTCTTCAGGGCCCCGTGGAAAAGTTCTAGTCCAACCTCCCACTCGCGCGATATGGCCAGCTGTGGTTTCAGCACGATGGCGCTCCCGTACACAGCTCCAGCCCAGCTCGCGCCTATCTCGACCACGCATTTCCTAACCAGTGCGTGGGAAGGTTCGGACCAGTGCCATGGCCTGCGAGGTCCCCGGACCTTACGCCTCTGGATTTCTTCTAATGGGAATATGTGAAGGACCGCGTGGACACGACAACACCTGAACGTACGTCGAGGACACGACAACATCTGATGCCCTCAATGTGAAGATCACTCAAGTTTGCTGTGAAATCCCCGAGGACATGTTGCGGAGGGCGATCGAGAACACAATCAGGAGATGCCGATTTTGTGGGATGACGCACGGCGATCTCTTCGAGCACCTGCTCTGAATATCCATAATATTGTTTCTGTTATGTTGGAATACATGTGCGAAATGCAGACTCACGCTGTTCTATCTCAAAATAAGTTGTCATTAAAATAAGTGACACCAAAAAGAGACAGTTACTTTAACTTGCTCTTTTCTGTTTTCCCTGTGCAGAACTTAGGGGAAGCATGATACCCGCTGGCTCTTCGCTGGAATAAAGCATTGATTATGCCACAAACCATTTTACAGAGAGTGGCTGTGAATGACTAAATACGTGAACATTAAAAGAGCAGCTGACCAAATGCCACCCGCGACATGTGTTTTCTGGTTCGCTTGCTTTTTTTTCTTTTTTGTAAACCCATGCTACGGGTTCAAGGTGCTTCCGTGGAAAGATAACCTCCCCTGTCGCATACTTTGAGTTGCTTCACGGCGAAAGAATGAAAAAAGAGGAGGAAATCAAACAAACAATAAAAAGACAAAGCGCCGCGTTGTCATGGTCAGCGTGCCTCCTGATAGTCTAGCAGATACGGCACCATGCAAGGGTGATAGATAAGTGCGTAGGTGGAATCAGTGATCTCTATGTATAAAAGCTGGATCGCGCATGGGAGAGGGGCTCGTGGGGGAGAGGCGTGCCTTCGGGCTGCCATGTTGGTGGGCCCTAAAGTGCTGTGTGCGCCCATAGAAAACAATGGGAGGCAACAATGATTGTGAGTATTTATTGCGTTGCAAGCATTTGTTGTTGTTTGTCATCATACAATTTTGTAAGGTGCCAGTATACTGATGTATCCTAACAGTGTTTCACAGGTGTCCTGCCGTTCGATTCTTAATTACGTTATGTTTTGCATTCCGAAACTAGACCGTCACTGCAGTGCAGCGCTGGGGATTGTACTACAGCACGTTTCCCAGCCAATATTTGAATAAGAAACGACTTCAGGTTAACAACAACCATGTATATAATATCCCGTACTGCGTTCTGGACAAAAATTGTTCCATAAAGAACGGTCCGGGAAGAGATATACTCGCATGGCAGAAAGAGATCGTTCTGTAGAATCACAGCCGTTGTTTTAGCCGTGTATGCGTTTAGTATGATTTATATCAAGCATCGCCTTAGCACGAGTCTTTTAGTAAACGACAGCGGTGCTTTGCCTCGCAAATATGGACACACCGAAGCAGCCCAAACAATTACTTCACGCAATTAGATCACACTCGTTAGGACAGTTCATCAGGTATAGTGATGTAAGCTTAATCAATTAAGTTACTTAGAAAGTGGTAACACCTCCTCGAGACACAGGACTTATCTCTTTTTGAAGTACAGCCCTTCTATGTTTGTTTGCTTCTTCCTTTATTTGTTCTGATTATTTGCAGGCGCGGTTGTGCCAAACTGAATGTCCTTCTCCAGCGCTCACATGCTTATGTTGGATACAACTGCAGCGTGAGAAAAGCTGCTTGGGGACGGGGTCCTGCTATCCAGTGCTGACTTTGTCATGCTTGTTATGTGGAGCATGTTCCAAAAAATGCAGCTCCACGTATGGTCTTCAAATTGCAGCAGGACTATCTGGAGCTTGAAACAGTTGTGATTTTGTCATTTTGGCCCTCTTGTACCCAGTCTGTGAAACGCAAACAAAAAAGTCTAACAGGATATGGTTTTGTAATGAAGATCACTGATGATGAGTAAAGAGAATATACGAGTTCAAGTTTATTCAATATTTTATATCATTCATTATATTATTCAACATTTTATGTCAAGTTTATACAACATCAAGTTTATTCAAGTTCAAGATTTATTTATTGCACTTATGCGTTTCAGGATACAATGAACGTGCAGGGAGGTCGCAAAAGACTATATTTATTGTTTTGTGACCTTGCTACAATGGCAATATATATTTTAGGTGGTGGTGGTGAAAGGGCTTGCCGTTGTCGGCCTCACGTATGTGGGCAACGTCACGACTGACGCCCTGGGGAAATGTGCGTCCTGGGCCGACTGCTAGGGGAACTGTGCCGACATATATTTTAGGAATGACAATGGTCAGGTACGCTCTCTCAATTTTAGGTTGGAATGAGCAATGAATAGCAACTTCCCTCCTGATATTTTCTCATATATGCTAAATTTTAAATTTAATGTGATCGAATATGTAATAGTATAATAATAATATATAAGAATATAATATGTGATAAATGAATGTGATCAACAGTAGATGTAAACAACATGAGTAGCCAGAGAAGTGCATTCTCAATAAATAATTTTCTTCTTATAGCGTATATGTGCATGCCTATTAACTGAAAGAATTATCACAGTTCCCTGACAAGTTTTAATTTGAGAGTGTACTGTAGAGGCTGCTTAGATCTACAACAGTTCATACAAGGTATCATATACTGTGAATGCCTTTAAAAATCCCATGTGACACATATGCCTTTACTTTCTGGAGGTGCTGTGGTAGTCAAAGCTTGTGTGCATTACGCAGGTTCTGCACCCATTTCTTGAGTATGTCGAGGCAGCTGTGAAGTAACCTGCATTGATGATGATTATTCCAATTTTTATGGTGCATCGACAACAAAGGAAATAATACATCAGAACATTGGTTTGGGTGCAACCAGTTAAAAATGAATATGTTGTTTGATAAATGCATTGGACAAATGTTAAAACATCAGTTTAAAACATGGTTTATAATCCCTGTATCTTCTAAAAATTTAAAAGATTAAAAACTATTCTGAAAAGAATATGGGGAACTCTTCTAAAAAGAATTATAATCTCTAATTATTATATTGCTGGGTGAAGGAGCCTAAAGTCTAAGGTGTGTTTCTGATGTGAACACGTAAGAAAATATGCAAAACTGAGAGAGGCCAACCACAGTGCGTGCACTGAGGTTGTTCCTTCCTGTAAAGTAGAAACCAGTGGATGAGGAACGTGATACTTACCTGTACACCCAGCCGTATCACACTGCACAGATTATTCACTGGGTAGCCCTCATGACGAAACCTGTATTGAGAGACCACTTTTGCCTTAAAAACTGCTACAAACAGCACGACACGCTACAAATTACTATCGTAACAAGCTGACGATACAGCTCAGACACAAAGGCGTTATTCAAGTCGCGCAACACCACCGTTACGTAGGATTCTTTGTCACAAATCAAACCAAGGCACAAAACAATACATATACCTGAAAAAAAGGTGACAATCGTGGTCTCATTATGACGTAATCCCGAACTTGTGTGCGAAGGTAATTCAAAGAAACGAATGTGGCACTTGCTTCCGCAGAGGACAACGTGTACCATGCTAGCAATGCATGCAAAAAAGCGCTCGAGTGCTTGTACATATGTTGATGACAACACTACCTGTGTAGTGTAACATGTTCTTTCAAGCATATTATGCACTCAAACTGTATTTGCCGCCGGGTAAAATGCAAGTGTGCTCGATTGAACGTCGGAAGAGCGATCAAGCAACCTGCATCCAGTGCTCGTTTTGGGCAAAAAAACACTTCATAATGGTCAACTAAATATACAGAATGGACGCCTATTTATTCCTCGATAAAGAGTGTCTCACCTGTGTAAATTTAGGCCCTGTAACCTTGCCAGTACGGTTGGTACGACCGTAATTGCAAGAAGTTGACATGATCGCTGCGGCAACAGTTGTGGGTACAGTAAGATGGCGGCCGGTTTCTTCACGCTCGCGCTCCCTATCCGCGATCCAGCCTTTTACAATCGAGATCAGTGGGTGGAATGGATCGCATCTCTCCTTGTTCGTCAAGTGGACATGAGAGGGCTCTGCGATGGAACCCTCTTTTGACGCGACGGAAAGACGCTCCGTCCAGGGGTGTTAGACTCGTCAAAGCAGAACTAAGTTCAAAAGATGACGTCGCGCGGGGAGGAGTTTTGAACTTCCGAAGTTCAAGAAAAATGTTACCCTTTCCCGGCAACTGAAGTTGGTCTACGTCAGTGCCGATCAAAATCAGTGTGTGCGCGACCGGGCCACTGGCACGAGCGTGATAGAATGAAGAACGAGAAAGCGCACCGCTTCTGTCCGCTCCGGTGAAGAGTGAAATGCAGAGCAATACATCCTTGAAGGACTTAAGGTCAAATCATACATTTTCAAATATATTTGGGGTGCGCGAGCATTAGAATATTTCGGATCTCGAGGCGCCTGTGTTCCGAATCGAATACGGAATTATATGTTCAATTTTGAATCGAATCAGTATTTCTCCCAAACTGAGTACATACAGAAACAGCATGACTCGAGGCCTGATCCCATGGCACTGACTAACCTTTCCTTTTTTTTCCTCAATAAACATATCCCCCCCCCCCCCCCCCCCCCCCATGGTTTCACAGAACAGCCGCGCTACTGGGTAATGGTAAAAAGGAAACGGAAAACTGTTGTACGATTCACGGAAATTGCGGGCCGGGACGTCCTCCGTCAAGTTATGCAAACGCAAAAAGAAAAAAAATATGTCGAAAAGACGAAGCACCCGGTGACACGGCTTTTCTTGTAACCTCCTCACTGTTGCTTCAGACAGCTGCGTCGTTTCAACCTTGCTGCCGCTATCAGCGGAAGCATGGAAGCATGGAAGAAGGAACTGAAGGGGAGACTCCTCGTTTCTTTCCACAGTATGCTACATTACGTGACGGAGTAATTAACGTGGTCGAGATTTTGCGGAAAGAAAATTTACCCCGGCTATTTTTATTGTAGTGGGGTAATGTGTTTTGTGTTCAAATTGGTTGAGAAAACGAAAAGCCCTTTCTGTTCCGGACAAGAAAAAACAAAAGCCAAGAACAAACTAACGAAATAAAAAAAGTTACGCTGACTTGGCACATTTCAAAGTTCTATTCAGAATATTTCTCGCGACTGAAAATCGATCAAGTGCACGCAAGTCACACCAAACGTTTGTCGATGACAAGCGCCAGTGACTCCACCAAGTAGAATTTTAAGCCTCTGTCTTGCGTCACCATTACATGACACACCCGCTGTATCGGCATGTGTGCTATACGTGCATTCGGGATCAGTGAAAACAACAACGCTTCGGTGAAGAAACCATTTGCTTATCGTATTTCCTTTTTCTATGTATCTACCCGTTTCTTTTTCAAAATGACCGCGTGTAAATTTGAGCAAATGCAAACAGACTAGTGCCTGCACTGCGACGACACAACCACTTCATGGTTAGAGGGACGGAAAAGTCGCATGTCCGAAAAACCCAGGGTCCGTGCACTTGCAAGCGTTGATTTCGAGGTGCTGCTCCGCTGCATAGAAGAGCACCGACGCTTTCCAACGTCCTGCACATGCAGTGTTCATGTCTCTGTTGTGTGCATCTTATATTTAGGATGCATCTCTAAATCAGAAGGAAAGCTGTTGTCCTCCTCCGCGTCTCAATGGAATATCTCGTTTTTGTACTACAAGGGAACTACGTGAAAACAAGAGGACATCACGGAACCTGCGGCCATGGGGGTGTCGTACGGTGAGAAGACAACAATCTTGTGCGCAATGATATCATTATCCGTGACGAGACGCGCATCTTGCGTGAATCCTACAATCTCAGAACAGATGGTGGTGGTGATAGGGCTGCCGTTGTCGGCCTCACATATGTGGGCAACGTCACGACTCACGCCCTGGGGGAATGTGCGTCCTGGGCCGACTTCTAAGGGAACTGTGCCGATATGTCTGAAAGCGTCTGAGGAAAACCCAGGAAAAACCCCAGACAGCACAGCCGGCACCGGGATTCGAACCCGGGTACCTCCCACTCTCGACGTGACATGGCCAGCACTATAACCACTGAGCCACGGGAGCTGGAGGAAAACGTCATTTTGACGTCATGAAAATATTTCAAAGTGCGCGTGTCTCGGTAACCTTGACCTGAGGTTTGATTGACAGTCAGGAGCGCTCACGTGGGTCACGGAAAGCATCCAATGGTTGCCCTCCCTCCCATTTCTTGAACTTTCTTCGTGATTCAAAATACCGAGACGCGCGCACTTTGAAATATTTTCATGACGTCAGAATGACGTTTTGGTTGCCCAGGGGGGGGGGGGGATGGTGTCTTTGCAGATGTCACCAATGTAAACAATTCGGGAGATATGAGGAAAGACAGCCCTTGGACAGTTTCCCTGGCCCACGTGACGGCCCGTGTTGTCAATCAAACCAAAGTTCAAGGACAGGGAAAATGCAGCTTTTGGCAGAAGTTCCGTGACGTCAAAATGACGTTGCGCAACATTTTTTTCCACCGAGAAAAGTTCAAGGAAAGATAGTGGCGAACTCCGAAGTGTGTTAGACGATTGCGGCCGCTTTTATTGCCGTGCCTTTACTACTGCGCCTCTGACTCCAAATGTATCATGACATCGTTTGAAATGCCAAACGAGGATTTTTGCCAGTGTTACCGACTGTCGAAGAACACTGTTCGTCCGCTGTGTGACCATCTGCGCAAAGCCTACACTCTCAGAACAGAACTTCACCGCATAGCATGTTGTGCGCCAACTACAGACACGAATGATATGCTTATCGCTTCCGATTTGAAGAGAGAGGGGGACATAGGCATTTTTATAGCAATTATCATATATCCAAATTGCTATACGCCCCCTCGCTCTTCGAATCAGAAGGGGTACGTAATCCTATCATTCATGTCGGTGGTTTGCGGATAACGTGCTATGCGGTGAAGTTCTGTTCTGAGATTGTAGGATTCACGCAAGATGAGCTTCTCGTCACGGATAATGATATCATCGAGCACAAGATTGTTGTCTTCTCCACGTATGATACTGTACCTCCCATGGCCGCAAGTTCCGTGATGTCCTCTTGTTTTCACGTAGTTTCAATGCTGTACAAAAACGATATATTCCATTGAGACGCGGAGGAGGACAACAGCTTTCCTTCTGATATAGAGATGCATCCTAAATATAAGATGCACACAACAGAGACATGAACACTGCATGTGCAGGACGTTGGAAAGCGTCGGTGCTCTTCTATGCAACGGAGCAGCACCTCGAAATGAGCGCTTGCAAGTGCACGGACCCAGGGTTTTTCGGATATACGACTTTTCCGTCCCTTTTACCATGAAGTGGTAGTGTCTTCGCAGTGCGGGCACTAGTCTGTTTACATGTGCTCAAATGTACACCGGGTCATTTTGAAAAAGAAGCCAGCAGATACATAGAAAAAGGAAATAGGAAACAAATAGTTATCAACCGAAGCGTTGTTGTGTTCACTGATCCCGAATACACGTATGCACACATGCCGATACAGCGGGTGTGTCATGTAATGTGGCACAAAACAGAGGCTTAAAATTCTACTTCGGGGTGTCACTGGCGCGCACTTGTTCGATTTTCAGTCGCGAGAAATATTCTGAATTGATCTCTGAAATGTGCCAATTCAGCACAACCTTTTTTTTTTAGTTTGTTTGTTGTCTTTCTTTGTGTTTTTCCTTGTCCGAAACAGAAAGAGCATTTCGTTTTCTCAACCAATTTCAACACAAAACACATTACACTACTACAACAAAAATAGCTAGGGAAAATTTTCTTTGAGCAAAATCTTGACCCCGTTAATTACTCCGTGTAATGTAGAATACTGAGGAAAGAAACGACGAGTCTCCCCTTCAGTTCCCTTGCTTCTGCTGATAGCGGCGGCAAGGTTGAAACGACGCAGCTATCTGAAGCAGCAGTGAGCAGGTTACAAGAAAAGCCGTGTCACCGGGTGCTTCGTCTTTTCGACTTTTTTTCTTTTTTCGTACAACAGATTTCCGTTTCCTTATTACCATTTCCTAGTAGCACGTGTGTTTAGTGATGCCATGGGATCAGGCCTCGAGTCATGCTGTTCCTGTATGTATTCAGTTTGGAAGATATATTGATTCGATTCAAAATTGAATATATTATTCCGTATTCGATTCGGAACAGAGTCATGCGCCTCGAGATCCGAAATATTCTAATGTTCGCACAGCCGAAACATATTTGACAATGCATGATTTGACCTTAAGTCCTTCAAAGGTGTATTGTTCTCCATTTCACTCTTCACCGGAGCGGACAGAAGCGGTGCGCTTTCTTGTTCTTCATTCTATCACGCTCGTGCCAGTGGGCGGGTCGCGCACACACTGATATGGATCATGCACTGACGTAGACCAAACTTCAGATGCCGGGAAAGGGAAACATTTTACTTGAACTTCGGAAGTTCAAAACTCCTCCCCGCGCGACATCATCTTTTGAAGTTAGCTCTGCTTTGACGTGTCTAGCACCCTATGTTGTTAAAAATAACTCGTCCGGAATCATTCTTAAGGCTCATTCACACATGCGGCGGCGCCTCAGCGTTCGCGGCGCCGCCCAGAGGGGCCTGTCACACATAGCCGAGCCGCCACTTTCAGCTCTCTTCCTCAAAATTTACATTGTGAAGCACGTTATCCATTTTATAATTATCGTGAAGCATTTCTGCTGGAATCATCAATCGTTGGAACGACAGACGCGACACAATAGCAGAGAAAGAACAGCAGAAGAAGCGAGACACATGTTAACCTACCGACGTCCGACACACGGTCACACACAAGTCGTATTTATTTTCGTCGATTCCGTGGTTTGCGCAAATTCCCAGCTCATCGTTGACAGCTCAGACACCAAACAACTACTGGTGACAAGGAATTTACTCATGCGGTAGCACCAAGCACACACACACACGCACAAATGACGAAAGATCCCAGCGCGGTATCGGGAGGCCAGCCGTTGCCCGCCGGCGCCACAAGGAAGCCCCTCCACCCCTCCGAGCGCTCCGATTGGCTGGATGAAAAGCGTTTGCGTTTCTGCCCTCCGAAGTTGCAGCACGGAGCGGTTCTCGAAAAGTGGCTGGAAACACTCCGCGGCTCGCGTTTCGCGGCGCCGCGAACGCGTTCAAAAAACGCATGTGTGAATCCAGCTTTAAAGGGACTATGAAATTTCCCAAACCCCCATACTTTTTTTCGATGGAAACTGTTCTTCCCGCAGAGAAACTAATATGCCACAAATTTTTCCGCTCTGCGAGGAGCGCGCGCTGGAAATGTCTCTTCCGCGTTCCTCCTCTCTCGCGCATATTTCCCTGCCGATAGTGTAACTGTACGGACCGCACTTCGGTTCCCCGTTACGTCACCGGTGTTGCACAATGGCAAGTAATGCCGCGAGCTCGCGCTGTGGCTGCCGCCACTGCCGAAATCTGCCGATCGCGCGAAAGCTGCTGTCATGGAGATTTCCACTCCCGATGAACGCATACGCGGGATCCTACGGCGCATGCTCCTGGCGGGATTCCTCGGCTCGGCCAGCTCGGCAACACGTCACGATGACGTGTTGCTGAGCCGGCCGTGGTCGCGTCAAGTTACCCGTTGTGTCTCCGCTCGGCAGCTCCCCACGGCGCGGCGCCAGCTGTCCTCCCTTCGCTGCTCCGTTTAAATTCGCTCCCGAGAAGTCCGCTCGCGCGACGAAAGTAAAATTTCGGTTCTAGACTCAGAAAAATGTCTTCTTTCGAACGAAACGAAGAAAAAAATCGTTTCATAGTCCCTCTAAAGCTGTTGGGCCATTCCACGCCAAGTGATCCAGAGGTGCCGCTCAACCACCCTAGAATTTTATGTGAATTTTTTTAGTGGTTCCTTATGGCTCCTAAAGCAACACAACATTGGTCTTTTCTAACGAAATTCAAATTTATGGGGTGCAGAGCCCCTCAAAGATGCAGTACTTGGCGAAAGCATTTGTCGTTTTAGGCAAGCCTTACGGCCCTCGTAAGGCACGGAGCATGTTGAAAAGCTCTTATTTGATAGGGGGAGTTCATTTTACCGTATGTAAGCAATTTTCACCATCGCACTCGACGGACTCGACGCTTGTGGCGTGCACGAAATTTTCAATGTTTGTGCAAGTTTACCACTTTTTTTGCAATATAAAATTTGAGAATTTCCTCCTCAAAAGTTTTTGCCATATAGCCCTGGTGTTGTACTTTCAACACAAAAACTTCCAACCCCGCCGGTGCAATGTAAGCTGCAGTAAAAAATCGGGAACTTGCCAAAATTCGACAAAATGCACATTTTTGACCGGAAAATTTGGTGTGAGGAGTTCGGGATAGAAGCGTGATGAAGGTGTCATTCTATGCACCGTCTTCCTAGCAAGACGTAGCAAAAAACTCTCAGAGGTACTTTTTGTTAAACTCAAGTAATATTTTTTTAATTGAAGGCAACTTCGCCAACGTGTATGCGCACTGTGGCGCACCGTACCGAATGAACAACTGAGCGGGTCATTCACAAAACACTAGATGGAAAGAAAACACTAGGCAGTGGAATTATTGAAGAGCAAATAACGGTTGCAAACACGTGTTTGCCTCCTTCGAGACCCGATGGTTGTGCAGTGAGCGCTCATCAAGCTGGCCATCTTCCGCTGTAACGAAACTTGTGAGCTCTAACGAAACGAAGTGAGAGATAAGCAAAGACATGAATATTGGGGTCCATTCAGACTTCATGGTACCATATGGTTGATATTTGGCCTGTGGCGTCCGGCATCCGTCAGTCGAGTCGGTGACATGACTAGAGTAATCACGACTTCAACAGTGAACAAGTACTGCCTGTACAGAACACAAGCGGAGAATGCTTTCACCAGCAAGTTCCTTGGATGTGCCATTGTTCCTTTCATTTTTTTGCATGTGTGTGTTAACTCATTCCAGAATTCGGAAGTGAACCTTCTAGCTGTCCGCTCCTGTTCCACGTATATAAAACTTACTTAGTAGCTGTGACGCACGATATTTTCGCTTTGTGCGCCAACAGATGAGACGTATACGTATCAGAGAAAAATTTTGTTAGTCACGGGTGATATCACTTTAGATATCGGATACGCTATTTCCGGGCATTTCTGTTGTGTACAAAGCTATGATACTGGGTTATTCAGGTCAGGTATAGCGTTTCTTTGGTAGTCATCTTTCATACGGGGGATGGTTATTTCAGTGAAACATGGGCGAGCGTACCAGTATAGGCACATTTATACTGCTTGCCGTGTGAGGTCTAGTGTGTAAGCCTGACCTTAAAAATGACTTCAGGGAGATCTGTCGGACCTATCGCCTTGTTCCTTGGAGTTTAATCACTGCCATGAAACAACGGTAACAAGGGGTAAAGTTTGCGTTTTTTTGTGAGTTGAACTGCGAAAGTCAAGTACTAAGCCAAGGAACACGTCAAAAAGTCCTAGATCTCTCTGAAGTCATTTTTAAGGTCTTGCTTATACACTAAGTGTCTTCACATGGCAAGCAGTATAAATGTGCATGCCCTCGTACGATCACCCATGTTTCTCTGAAATTACCATCCCCCGTATGCAAGATGACTATGAAAGAAACGTTAGACCTGACCTGAATAACGCAGTGTCATAGCTCTGTACACAACAGAAATGCTCGGAAGTAGCTTATCCGGTATCGAAAGCGATAGCACCCGTGACTGGCAAAATTTTCTCTTATACGTACATCTCAACTGTTAGCGCACAAAGCTAAAAGATCGTACATCATAGCTACTAAGTTTTATATACGTACAAGAGGAGTGTACAGCTGAAAGGTTCTCTTCTGAATACTGGAATGAGTTAACACGCACATGCAAAAAAAAAATATATATATATATGAAAGGAACAATGGCACATCCAAGGAACTTACTGGTGAAAGCATTCTCCGCTTGTGTTCGGTGCCGGCAGTACTTGATCACTGTTCATGTCGTGATTACTCTATTCATGTCAAGGACCCGACTGACGGATGCCGGATGCCACACAGCCAAAACTCAACCATATGGTACCATACAGCCTGAATGGACCCCAATCTCCATGTCTTTACTTATCTCTTACTTAGCACCACCGCGAGCTAGCTACAAGTGTCGTTATAGCGCAAGATGGCCAGCTTGATGAGCGGTCACTGGACAACCGTCGGATCTCGAAGGAGGCAAACACGTGTTTGCAACAGTTATTTGCTCCTCAATAATGCGACTGCCTAGTGTTTTCTTTCCGTCTAGTGTTTTGTGAGTGACCCGCTCAGTTGTACATTCGGTACGGTGCGCCGCAGTGCGTATACACGTTGGCTAAGTTACCTTAAATTAAAAAATTATTACTTGAGTTTAACAAAAAGTACCTCTGAGATTTTTTTGCTACGTCTTGCTAGGAAGACGGTGCATAGAATGACACCTTCATCACGCTTATAGCTATTCCGAACTCGTCACACCAAATTTTTCGGTCAAAAATGTTCATTTCTGTCGAATTTTTACAACTTCCCGGTTTTGTACTGCTGCTTACATTGCACCGGTGGGGTTGTAAGTCTTTGTATTGAAAGTATAACACCAGGGCTATATGGCAAACAATTTTGAGGAAGAAATTCTAAAATTTTATATTGAAAAAATTGGTAAACCTGCACAAACTTTGCAAATTTCGTGCACGACACAAGCGTCGAGCCCGTAGAGTGCGATGGTGAAAATTGCTTACAATCCCAAAATTCGCGGTCACCCCCCGCCGGCGCACTCCGTCACTATACTCAGCCGCTATGCGGGAAGCTGCCTTTCAGGATGTTAATTCAATGGGAGACAGCGTTTATGCCAATTAACAGCAAAACAGAATAAAATTTTTAAGATGTCATCGCCTAGTAGAGAAAAACACCATGTAAGGAACCCCTGGAGACATGAAAGGCACCAGCAGAATATAAGCCTAGTGCACCCTGGCCAAATGAATTTTAATGCATTGCGCCTATGGGGATTCCGTCGATTTTTGCACATCGCCCATGTTTAGACTACGATTTTTCGACAAAGGCAGTCAAATTCTGCAAATGTCATCACCTATTTTCGTTCAGTACGTCCTCCAGGCCACATACCAATCACCTCACGATGTGTGAGTGTTAATCCTGATGCACCCAGGGCCTTCAAAGTTGCGACTCAGACAGGGTTCCCCTCCTAGGCGCTCGACGGACTAAGTCCCAGTATTATCGTAATACGCATGCGCTGAGACCGTACGGCCGGTCTGAAGGAGTTCGAAAGGAGAACGGTCATTTTTTCCAGAACTCGAAGTGGCTGACAGAACAGACAACTTTATTTTCAGTGAGTAATATACAAATGATACCGTTTTGTATTTTATATCGCTTTTATATTAAACTATACAACTTGATAAAACTGTCCATTTCGAGTGCCGTTTTGGAAGTGATTTTGTCAAACGCGACCTTTCAGGGTGCAACAGGAGAACAAGGTACGGGGTTCAAACCCCGTGATCGTACTTTCACATATACATACACATATACATTACATTACATAATCAGCTTAGGATATCTTTATTATCATCGTTATATCAAATGATATTAAGCCCCGAACTTGATGAAATTCGCCATTTGGCCGTTTTGGAAGCGATTTTGTCAAACGCGAGCTCTCAGGGAGCAACAGGGGAAGATATGGGGTTCTAACCCCGTGATCTTACTTTCACGTATACATATTATAATATCAGCTTAGGACATCTTTAATATTAATTTTATATCAAATGATATTAAGCCCCGAAGTTGATGAAATTGGCCACTTGGCCATTTCGTGTGCCGCTTTGGAAACGATTTTGTCAAACGCGACCTCTCAGGGTGCAACAGGCGAACAACGTACGGGTTTAAACACCGTGATCATACTTTCACGTATACATATTACAAAATTAGTTTAGGACATCTTTAATATTATTTTTATATCGAATGATATTAAGCCCTGAAGTTGACGAAATTAGCCATTTGGCCATTTCGAGCGCCATTTTGGAAGCCATTTTGTCAAACCCGACCTCTCACGGTGCAACAGGGGAACAAGATACGGGGTTCAAACCTCGTGATCTTACTTTCACATATACATATTATGAAATTAGCTTAGGACATATTTAATGTTATTTTTATATCAAATGATATTAAGTCCCAAAGTTGACGAAATTGGCCACTTGGCCATATCGAGTGCCGTTTAAGAAGCGATTTTGTCAAACGCGACCTCTCAGGGTGCAACAGGGGAACAAGACACGGGATTCAAACCCCATGATCTTACTTTCACATATACATATTACAAAATTAGCTTAGGACATCTCTAATATTATTTTTATGTCAAATGATATTAAGCCCCGAAGTTGACGAAATTGGCCATTTGGCCATTTCGAGTGCCGGTTTGGAAGCCGTTTTATCAAACCCGACCTCTAAGGGTGCAACAGGGGAACAAGATACAGGGTTCAAACCCCGTGATCTTACTTTCACATATACCTATTACGAAATTAGCTTAGGACATATTTAATATTATTTTTATATCAAATGATATTAAGTCCCAGATGTGACGAAATTGGCCACTTGGCCATTTCGAGTGCCGCTTAGGAAGCGATTTTGTCAAACGCGACCTCTCAGGGTGCAACAGGGGAACAAGACACGGGATTCAAACCCCATGATCTTACTTTCACATATACATATTACAAAATTAGCTTAGGACATCTCTAATATTATTTTTATGTCAAATGATATTAAGCCCCGAAGTTGACGAAATTGGCCATTTGGCCATTTCGAGTGCCGTTTTGGAAGCCGTTTTATCAAACCCGACCTCTAAGGGTGCAACAGGGGAACAAGAAACGGGGTTCAAATCCCGTGATCTTACTGTCACATATACATATTACGAAATTAGCTTAGGACATCTTTAATATTATTTTTATATCAAATTATATTAAGCCCCGAAATTGACGAAATTCGCCACTTGGCCATTTCGAGTGCCGTTTTGGAAGCGATTTTGTCAAACCCGACCTCTCAGGGTGCAACAGGGGAACAAGGTACGGGGTTCAAACACCGTGATCTTTCTTTGACATAAACATATTACAAAATTAGCATAGGACGCTTTTTGCTTAGGGAGTGTCGTTTCGGAAGCAGTTTCTTCAAACGCGACCTCTCCATGTACGGCCTGGCACCAGGATTAAAGGGGCTTCGCAGGTTTTAAAGGGCTCGATCTGCTGGCGAACGTTGCGGTATCCTCTGTTACAATCCCAGTACAAGCCGTTCATAGTATCTTTTTGGCACAATGATACAAGTCATTTGAGTCATTGTAAAGGGCCCTGCTGCCGCCTTTTCCAAATTTTGCGGTGGTTTCTGATGCAATCACAGGAGAGGGGCATAACATGAGCCGTCGCGTCTTTATAGGTGTGTAAAATGTCTGCCACCATGATTAAAGGGGTTTTTGTCCTTTTAAAGGGCTCTGCTGCAGCCTTTTATGGAGTTTGCGGCCGCATCCGTTATAATTCCAGTAGAACGGCAATAGCATGCATAACCCGTTGCGTATACTTATATGACTTTGGAACTATGATACAAGGGGTATCGACCGTTTTAAAGGGCTCTGCTGCCGCATTTTCCGTATTTTGTGGTAGTCTCTGTTATAATCCCAGTAGAACGGCAATGCACAAGCAAATGATGACATGTCATCGGCAGCATGATACAAGGGGTCTCGCCCATTCTGAAGGGCTATGCTGCATCCTTTTCCCGATATTTGCGGTCGCTTGTGTTATGATCTCGGTAGAATGACATAGTATAAGTTGTTGATAATATGACTGTGACAGCATGACACAAGGGGTTTTGCTCGTTTAAGAGGGCTCTGCTGCCACGTTTGCCGAATTTGGCGATCGTCTGTGTTATAACCCCAGCAGAATAGGATTGCACAAGACACTGGTAACTTTCTTTCTTTCGCTCCATGATACAGGGAGTTTCGCCCGTTTTATAAGGCCTTGCTGCCGCCGTATCCAAATTATGCAGTCTCCTCTTGCGCAATTCCGGTAGAAAGGCACAGGGTAAGCCGTCATTAATATGCCTTTGGTACCATGATACAAGGGGTTTCGTACGTTTTAAAGGACTCTGTTGCTGCCTTTTCCGCATTTGGTGGTCGCTTCTGTTGCGATCCCTGTAGAAGAGCATCATAAGCCGTTGATAATATCTGTTTGGAACCATGATTAAAGAGGTTTTGCCCGTTCTAAAGGGCTCTGCTGCGGTCTTTTACGGATTTTGCGGTCGCCTCCGTTACAATCCCAGTGGGAAGGGCAATAGCATAAGCCGTCTCGAATATGCCTTTGACAGCATGATACAAAGGGTTTTGCCCGTTCTAGAGGGCTCTGCCGGCGCCTCTTCCAAATTTTGCGGTCACCACTGTCAAAATCCCAGTACAAGGGCCTAGTATAAGTCGTTGATAATGGCTTCGCTATGCAGAATACACCAGTGACTCTTTGTTGTGTATTCCTTGGTTGCCCCTGCCATCATCGGGGTTGCAGAAAGGTTACTTTTTACTTTTCTCAAAGAAGTTGGCAAGTGATGCAATGTTTCAGAAGGATACTGTGGTGGTGGTGGTGATGGTGAAAGGGCTTGCCGTTGTCGGCCTCACGTATATGGGCAGCATCACGACTGACGCCCTGGGGAAATGTGCGTCCTGGGCAGACTTCTAGGGTCACTGTGGGTCATTTCTTGCAGGTCGAGGTGTAAGCAAACCATGGACTTGTTTATTCGTGCTGCACTTCGAGAAAAATTGGTTGATTACCATGAACAGTGAAATTCAAACGGCTTCGTAACGGATATGCTCTCAAGCGGCGAACCACCCCAGGCCATAGTCATGAACTATTTGTTGTTGTTGTTGTAACGGATATGTATTTTCATCTATGATGTCTTTTCCTCAGACTTTAGCACCAGTGCTCGTAGGTGTCTGTTGCCGTGTAAATGTTCGGACTGCCGGCGATTTGCTGTGCAAGTTCACTTTTGTGCCCCGTATCTTGGCAAGTTTTTTTTCCTTGCCGTCGCGGCTCTCTCACGCTGAATTCAAACGGAAGGTATCAGCCTTTGGTCCGTTGCGCAACTCGTATCAGCAGCGAAGAAGAACGACAATTTCTTCTTTGTCATTGTTGTTGCGGCTGGCACTATCATCAATGCGCATAGAAGCCAAGATGCGGTACCCGGCGTGATAAGATGTCTGCGTGATTTCGAGTGGAGAGAACCATAGGGTGGTATATATATGGATACATATCTATGCGTATATGCATTGGTGGCCAAGGTGTATCGGGAAATCTCATGAATTACAGGGGAGTGGTTGGAAAAATTCAGGGGAAGTGTACACCTCTCTGGGGGATGGGGGTAATCACCCTGGAAAGGACCGCAATTATAGCAAAGTACCTTAGCGTAAACAGCTGAGCGGTATAGTTATTAGGCATTCGCATATACAATTCGTCAGTGAGAAACTTCACTTGACACACCAGCAGAGACAAATGAGCTTCTTTTCCAAATTAGACATTGAAAATTTGAAAGGCGTTGCAAGTTCTTCGTACATAGTTCTTCACGAACGATTATCCCAACGTTCAGGAGCACTGAAAGTGTCGGTTTACACACTGTATTGCTGATTTTGCTTGCATTTTCTAAGTGAAAAAGAAAAAGGAAATCATGGAAAGAGAAATAATTAAAAATATTCACACAATGGCCCTCGAACATAACTACTTCATGTATTTTTTTCTTTTTTTTTTCACTGCGCCTCTCTGTGCTCAGTATACAGTTTTTGGTGCATGATATCCGGAGAGGCTGCTGCTATGCTGGAAGCCCATAAACTTAGTGTAATAATTAAGATGACGTCATTCTCTGCACTTGTCTCCACTATAACTTCTCAATTATCATATTACTTACAGTGTAGTTTATCAAAATGCACGTTCAGACCAGATCGCTAATCGCTATAACTACTAGCTGACATTCATGAGTCACAAGAACTGCTCGAATGTGAATGTGCTTCCTAACGTCGACAGGAGCAGCACTACATCGAGCAAGGGTAAAAGCAATGCCTGAAAACCTGGTTTCATTCCGAATTCTTCATTATTGGTGTGGGCGTGTGTGTGTGTGTGGGTGTGTGTTTGTGTGTGGGGGGGGCAGCTTTATTCTATTTAGTGGTCAAGAGCCCTCGGGACACAGAATAGCTGACTGCAAGCCATGCACATGCGGCCCGCGTGTGTGAGAGCCCTGATTGCCCTGATCTAAGCATTACTTCATCTTCAGCGAGAAATAAATAATGTACTCGAGGGCGCGTAGCACTTGTTTAGCGTTATCTCCAAATCTGGTATTTAGTTCTGCTCCAAAATATCTGGTCCAAAGAAGTCACGTTTGATCAAATTATTGCCACTCGCATCGCCACAGCACTCGCAGACGCCAAACTGTTCGTATCTTCCATTTCATTTAGTAATAACTCTGGATATAAACGTGATATCGAAGATGTCATCACTTAATTACGTAGTCTGTGTATCCATGCTCAATAGCTATGAGTCCGCGGCCCATACCTGGTTCCCTTGCCAGAGCCCGCGAAGTAGCGTTTGGTCAAATCATTCATTTTCAAGCGACCAAAGAACAAACAGGAGACAAGATCAGACACAAGTCGCCCTGTTGTTGTTTCGTGTTTGTTCTTTGGTCGCTTGTGGATTTACACCAACCAGCCCAATCTATATACTTCAGACATTCTGCCCAATCGTCGCCCAAGTGGCACTCACTGGCACGAATTTGTCAGTTTCCTCAATTTAGCTCGTAATAACTCTTGATACCAATTTGATACTGACGGTATCATCATAAAATTACGTAGTCTGGGTATCGTCTGCGGACCGTAGCTGCTGTCCTTGCTGCACTCTTAGAACTCGCATTTAGCGAATTTGTCGTCCAGAAGGCTATCACAGGCGCCAACCTGCCAATTTCATCCGGCAATCTCCCGATATCTGGAAAGTCTCATGCTCGTTCCCAGAGTTATACATCACGTCTTATTCTTTATCTTACGCGAATGCTCCCGGGCGTGTTATCGGTGTTGTTATCAGGTCTGGGCGCGAAACGGGAATTGTTCGCCCCAGATCTGTTCCTCCTCTCCCTGCCCAGATCTGTTCCTCCTCACGTACTCACGCACCACCCTGTAAACTTAGCTTCCTTGCGTAGTCCTCTGCTATCAGGGCAAGCCGGGTTTCAGAGGGGTGTCCCTGAATGCTGCTCTTGCATACGGTAAAATGAACACTCCCCTATCAAATAAGACGCTTTTTAATATGCTCCGTGCCTTACGTGGGCCGTAATACCTGCTTAAAATGGCATAGGTTTTCGCCAAGCACTGCATCTTTGAGGGACCCTGCACCCTACAAATTTCAATTTTGTTAGAAAAGACCAATGTTCTGTTGCTTTCGGAGTCATAAGGAACCACCAAAAAAATTCACATACAATTCTAGGGGGGGTCCAGCGGCACCTCTGGATCACTTTGCGTGGAATGGCCCCCCTGTATTTACCACCTGCAGTAGGTTTCGCGATTGCCTTTCAGTTTGGGCACGGTGTTCCGTATGGTTCCGTATCTGGCCAGCTGTCATGGCTGTCATATGATGAGCTTGTGTGATACCCGGTTCATCCTGCCTTTCTCGGGTCATTGGGTTGGCCTTGGTGTTGTCTGAAGAATTTTCAAGCTTGTTGTTCGTCATATTTTGAACGGTTCACCTATCATTTCGGCGTACTGTTATTGATGGGCTGCGAAGCAACGAACTGCAATGGCATTACACTCGCCTCAGCGAAATTCTGTCTGCAGCATCTCAAAGGAGCAACAGGACCTGATGATGCAGTGCAAAATTTACCATTGAATTCTTCGCTTCTTCATCTAAGGAAACCAAGTGTGCTCTCGTGCGGTCCTAAATGACTTTAACAAGGTTAGATATTTATTTTTCACTTCCAAGTCTACGTACTGGACACCATGCAAGTGCATCTGGCGACCTATTCTCGTCAAAGGATTGACCTGGATTACTTTGTGTTTCACCTCTCATTGGTCGCTGCGTGAAGAAGGCGTGAAGAACAGAGGTGAATGTCACGCGCTCTCAACCACTTGTTGAGCACTTATCCTGCACCACCAGCATCTTCATGGTTTATCACAAAAATTGCAGGATCAAGTGCTCGAACTATCCGTTGAGTGCGCGTGACACAGACCTCTGTTCAGATATCACGTGTTCACATCGACCTCGATTACATTGACGAGAATAGGGCCCCTTATCATTGTAGTGCACGCAAGTTAGGAGTGCACATACAGAATGTCCCAGTGAGATTTGTAGCTGCTGTGTGAGAGGTATGCTTTCTTGTACATCCTACAGAACCATCCGCTTTATAAACTCAGCTATGCTTTATGTAACGCTCATCCTACTAGGCTATGCCGCTCTGGAGCATTGCGATGGTGGATGGTCGTCGTGGCTGCACCTCTGCTTTCAAATCCTAGACAGTCATTCCACGCTGTGCTTACTGGCTTCGTATCGAGTCCAACAAGTCCGACAGACCTGATCTGCCTTTTTGCACAAAAGTTTAAAAAGTAAGTATGTGCTACATTTGTTTCACATATCCCCACCACATACTGAATGTATTGTACATCATCGTACTTTTTCTACTATAGCATATCTAGCGTACATTATTATTCGACACCTAGTGTGGCCAACTCGACACCAGCCACACTATGCCAACAATTGAATCTGCCTTTTCTTCAACCGCCATTATTCAATTGAAGTGCCAGGTTTCAGTTGGATATGATATGATATGGCCAGATATATTTTTTTGTTTCGGTCTGGAGTTGTTTTGTTTCAGAAGAATAGTCACTGTGAGGTTTGTTTTGGAAACATTAAGGGAACTAATACCAAGCACTTTCATTTCAGAGCATGCCTTATGCACCTGCATTTCCATGGAGATCTGTGTTACAAGCATGACGGAGACACATCAACAGTGATGAACACTCGAAGGTGAAAGTGGTGGAACGAAAATGCATTAATCTGTATGAAAACCGCTTGGTATGCGTCGAGTTCATAGTTATCAATCTAATTTCTCTCTTCAGAAGAGGCGACAGCGATGTTCCTTCAATCTACGTACCAGCTGGGCATTTTAGTGACCGCTGTAAATAAATGGAGAACATCATATATTAGCCCATTGTTAACCGTCTCAAGTCTACCAATTTTTAAAAAAAATTCCAGCATGGCTTTAAAAAAGGGTACTCAGGCAACATTAACGTAATGGAATTCACTCACAACATTTAAAACTGTCTTGATTACAGGGTCCACATAGGTGCAATATGTTTATTTTCTTTTGCAAATGCTTTTGGCATTCTGCTTTATGCTCGCTTGTAGGCGAAAATAGCCTCATTAAAATTCGATGCTGCCACCATTACCTGCACCTGTCCCTCTTTTCAAGTTCACGAGATGCTCTCTGACGCTGACTTCCAGTTCAGAAGGCACTGTCTGAGGCAACTTCGGCAGCTCAAAACATTTCTTTCTAAAAAGGTTTTCTCCTGTTTCACTGCTTCATGACGAGACCAGCTCTAACAGTACTGGACTATCACCAAATGTTGTGTAAATAACTTTATACAATGATTTATGGCACGAATAACATTTTGATTTCCTACAAAATGTGCCCTACATAGTGCATCAGGCAATTTCTTTTCGTGGGCATTTCTTGTGGACCATTGTAAAACGTCAGTTTGTGTTAAGTATCCACCAGGTTTCGAGCGGCAATTTTTAGTTTAGTAACTACAACAAACCTGCGTTTTCCAACAGGGGGATTCAGCCTTGGGGAGTATGCTACACTACGTGGGGTCAATTAAACACTGTGCAGACAAAAATTAAGAGGTAGTGGGCAGATGTACTGACCCCCAACTTACTGCCACCAGTTGCATATAAAACTGCATACAAAACTCCCTCATACAGCTACTGTCCTTCAGCACTCTCTTGTGGTCAGGCTCCACAGATAATACACTTTATTTTGCATTAGGTTTGACTGAAGTAATTTTGCGAAAGGAAAGGGGCTCTCAGTGATTAACGTCGAAACAGGCACAGAAGGGAAATTTCCCACTTCACGCATGTTCAACATCCCCAGTGCAATGAATAATGGTGCATTTCCTATGCGTTTAGCAGTGAAGGATGCTTACAAAGTGCACCTACAAATCTGTGAGTAATAAATGCTATACAGCTTATCACATGTGCTTGTATGTTTATTATTTTCAGCTATATGAAAGACTGCACATATCCTCTTCACATACAGATGCATGGTGAACATATTAATACAAAACTATACCGCAATTTCACACTTATTAGCCGCGGCTTATGCGCAATTTTTTTCCCACAGGCGCTGTGCGGCTTGTCTTAGAACTATTTTTCCCTGGCATTTTCCTCATAGGCCAGTTTTAACGAAAGGACCGACAGTGTCTCTGTAACAGCACCGCCCTGCCAATGCATGAACAATGTGTAATAGGGGCGCGTCCACATTCGAGTAGACTGATCTTCGTGGTATCTTCCTCCAAGTGGTGACAGTGATTCATGTCGTCTGGAGGGCCACTGACCCGTTGATCCATGAAAAACACACAACAAGGGCACAATCCAATCTTGGTAGAACACCTTTGTTGTACACCATGCCGACCCCCGAGTGTGGACCTCAGGACCTCAGGCATTTATGGCCTTTCTATAGTCTGCTTTGTCGCACAAATCGGTCGCGTCGTATTGCTGCGGCTTATCTGCCCGAAAATTTTCAAAGCGTTCCTAGAAACAGGCCCTGCGGCTTTTCTGCCGTGCGGCTTATACGCGTGAAATTACGGTACATGCAACAAGCAACAGTAGCATTTCCTGCACATATCAAAAGAAAGAATATCGGGCATATTAAGCGCAGAGGAACTAGAAGAAGCAGAAAAGTACTGGATAAAGCGAGAACAGAAGAAGCTGTTTGAAGGAAGTAGAAGCGCAGACACTTCGTTGTATCGAAGTATTCGGCGTTTCAAAGATGAAGAAGGAATCTGGCGATTGTACCGCAGAATGCACGCTAGCGACATGTCCTACGAAGAGCAGCATCCAATTCTTCCGAAAAATGGATATTTAACAGAGTTACTAATACGTCGCCTACGGGAGAACATGTATCACGCGGGCGTCAGGGACACGTTGATACGATTACGTTCAAGATTTTGGTTTATCCAAGGGAGACAGCAGACAAAGAAAATACTTCGAAGATGCGTAACGTGTCAAAGGTACAACTCAAGGTCCATAAAACCAGAAAGCGCACCACTTCCTCAGGACCGGACTACTCAGCAGCCTCCATTCAGAACAATAGGAGTGGACTTCCCAGACCCGCTTTATGCAAGAGCCCAAGAAATAGAAGAATCGAGCAAGAGGGACTACATTGTAATATTTAGTTGTGCCACCACAAGGACTGTACATCTGGAAATGGTGGATAGAACGTCAGCAAACAGCTTTCTGCAGGCGTTTACAAGATTCGTCGCACGCCGAGGATTCTGCACCATTATCTGCAGTGATAACGCCAGGTCCTTCAAAAGAGCCAACAAGGACATTAACTTGATGATACGCGACCCCACGGTTCGGAAATTCACAACAGCCAACCGAATACGACGGAAATATATCGTCGAAAGAGCACCTTGGTTGGGAGGGTTCTATGAAAGGCTGGTAAGAAGCATTAAAGCTTGTGGAAACCTAAGTTCCCACAACCTCCGGGCGTCAGCCCGTCCGTTCCGTGCGCGAAGGAACAAGCAGCACAACAGCAGATTCAAGCAAACATACCAGGTTTATTGACGGAGAACAGCTTGCATCCAGCAAACAATCGCGCAACGAAATCCCCCACTTTTCCAGCGGATCACCGCTTTTATCCCTGTGACTGGGGTACGCCCCCCTGGAGCACGGCTGCCCTCTGTCGCTATAACACGTGGCGCTCTCTAATCGCCACACCTCCCTCCCTTACAGGGTCATGAGGTCGCCAGATAGGTCCAGTACGGCGTCGTCCATGGCTAAAGAGGGGGCAGGCAGCGGAGGAGGGGGAGGCCTGGTCTCCACCAGAAGCTCAGGTCTGAGCCGCCTGAGGGTGGACAGGGCTGTAGTCACGTCGTTGGTTGTCCGGGCGGCCTCTGTACGGGCCTGGTGAAGTGGGCCCCGGCGGTGTGTCGGACAGTGCACCTCCGGGACCAAGCAGAGCGGGCATAGGATCCGCTTCTCCTCCGTAGTTAGGGGCTGTAGGGGATCGGCCGGGTGGCGCTCGGTGAGCGTCAGACCGCGAAACGGAGCCGGAGTTTGTGTGGGGTCGTCCCCCGGAGAGGCCTTGGCTGGTGAGCCCACCGTGTGCGGGATGCCCAGGAAACCGGCTGTCCGTGGGACACAACTGTCCAAGTGGCCACGGAGTGGTGCTGGGGTGGACCCGGATCCGGGCGGCTTCCGCGGGAACGGGAGCGGGAAGGTGCACGGCGGGCGGAAGACTGCGGACGTCGTTGCACGTGCGCCGCCTGCGGGGACGCAAGTTGTAGCGGCTGGACGCAGGTCCGGGAACGCGATCCGGGTCCAGGTTCTGGAGGGAGGCAGGTTGCAAATCGGGCTCCTCTCCGTCCGGGTCTCGGAGGTGGTAAGACTTCAAGTCCGAGATGTGAACTGGCCCAGTCTCCTCGCCGGTGTCGCAGCGACGAAGCCTGTAAGTGAGGCCGGAGGAGCACGCACTTACCTCGAAGGGGCCATCCCACCTATCTGCGACTGAAGCTGCAAAGCCTCGAGACGCATCACTCAGCGGGTGAGTCCGTCGAAGGACGAGGTCACCGACGCTGTAGGTGAGGCTCCGACGTCCACGGTTGTACTGGCGAGCCTGGTCCAACCTTGCGACGTCCAGGTTCTCCCGAGCCGTCCGGGCTGCATCGTCCAGTCGACTCCGGACGTCCTCAGCAAACCTTGAATAAGGAGGCCGGGTACCACAATCCCGGAGGCCCAGAGCATTCTCCACTGGAAAAGGGGCCTCTCGTCCCAAGTTCAGGAACGCCCGGGTGAATCCTGTAGACCTATTGACAGTCGTCCGCGTAGCGAACGCCAGTTCAGCCAGGCGAAGATCCGAATCACGGTGGTGCTGGCTATAAAAGCAACCAACATCATTTTCAGGTTCCGATTAACACGTTCGGTAATGTTAGCCTGCGGGTGATATGGGGAAGTCTTCTTATGCTGAATGCCTAAGACAGCGCAAGAGTCTGAGAACACCTTACTTGTAAAGTAGGCTGCGTTGTCGGTGATCAGCTGTGCGGGAAACCCGAACCGGCAAAAGGTGTCGAGTAATTTTTCCCACACTCTCTGGGAAGTCAGTGTCCTGAGAGGAAACAGCTCAACCCATTTCGTGAAATGATCAGTAACCACGAACAAATACTGGTTACCTCTAGGACTACGGGGAAATGGTCCCATTACATCACAAGCAACTATCTGCCAGGGTCTACTGCTCTGAACAGGCTGTAAGCGCCCAGGGGGTAAACCACCACGAGGTTTTGCTCTCTGGCATACGGGACAAGTACGAACATACTTTGTTACATCCTGCCTCATTCCTGGCCATGTCGCAGCACGACACAACTTTTCATAAGTTTTCCTGCCGCTGCTGTGACCTACCAAGGCAGAGTCATGAGAGTAACGTATGAAAGACTTACGCAACTTCCGTGGCACCACGACTCTGAACGGGGATGAGCCGTCGCCCTCATCCGCCTGGGGTATGTATCTGAACAGGATGCCATCTTCGCCCAGCAGATAGGAGTCGTGCCGTCCGTCAGTCGTTCCGGTGTCCGCCGAGTCTTGCTCAGCTATCCACTGCGACACCCGCTGACAAAGGCCGTCCGCTCTCTGAGCGTCTAGGAGCTGCTCTCTGCTCACGACCATGCCCCAAGACGAAGATACGTCTCGTGCCACTTGTGCTAATGCCAGGAGCTCTGAAGGCGCCTCAGTGCCTTCCTCTTCCCCCTCCGGTAGAGGCGCACGGGACAGCGCGTCTGCTACCACGTTCGTTGAGCCCCGACTGTACTCCACGTTGAAGGAGTAACCTTGTAGCGTCAGGGCCCACCTGGCAAGTCGTCCAGACGGGTTATGGAGCCGCTGCTGCCAAGAAAGCGCATGGTGGTCAGTCTGGACGGTGAAAGTGGTGCCGTCCAGGTACAGATCAAACTTCCTGGAAGCGAAGATGATCGCCAAGCACTCATTTTCCGTCACGGAGTAGTTCCGTTCTGCCGGATTCAGCGTGCGACTTCCAAGAGCCACTGGACAAAGAATAGCGTCATGCTCCTGCAAGAGAACTGCGCCAACACCATAATCGCTTGCATCTGTTTGCACAACAAATGGTTTGCTGAGGTCGGGCAGATAAAGCCTAGCCGTATCAGCGATTGCTTGTGATAGAGCTCGAAATGATCGTTCCTGCTCTTCTCCCCAATTCCAGCGCGTATCCTTGCGCAACAACTGGTTAAGCGGCTGCGCTAGCTCGGCACAATTAGGAATGAATTGTCTATAAAAACCAACCATACCTAGGAAGCGCTGCAAGGCTTTGACGTTAGCGGGAATCGGAAACTCCGTGATCGCCTTTAGCTTGTCGTCGTTAGGACGGATGGTACCTCTGTCCACCACAAAGCCAAGAAGGCTGATCCTAGACGATGCCAGCTGCACCTTGCGGGGGTTGATCGTTATTCCCGCTTCGGTCATCCTTGTAAGGACGATTGACAGGTGTTCCAAGTGTTCCTGAAAATTTCTAGAAAACACTACGACATCATCCATGTACGCCATTGCGAAATTGTACTTCGCATCTCCCAACAGTGTATCCATCAACCGCTGGAAACTGGCGGGTGAATTAGACAGTCCGAAAGGCATTCGTACAAATTCGAACAAACCTCTATGACACGTAAAGGCTGTTTTTGGGACATCCTCCGGGCCAACTTGGATTTGCAAAAATCCTCTACTACAATCAAGCGTTCAAAACACAGTTGAGTTGCCCAGGGAATACAAGAATGACTCAATGGACGGAAAGGGGTAAGAGCCCCTTACAGTTACTGCATTAAGTCGACGGTAGTCGACGCATAACCTAGCCGTACCATCACGTTTCGGAGCCAGAACAACAGGAAATGCCCAAGGACTCTGGAACCTTCGAACTGCACCGGTTTAGAGCATTTCGTCAAGAGCAGCGTCTAATAAAGCACGCTTATGCACACTCAGTGGTCTGGGATTACAACGCCAGGGTCTAGCGTTACCGGTGTCTATGCTATGTTGTAGCACAGACGACTTACCCGGTTTTTCGGTAAAGATTCCGTCAAACTGCCGCAGTACTTGTTCAAGCTGACGGCGTTGCTCCTCAGGACCATGGAATGACCCCAAGACAGTCGGCAGCCGAGACATTTCAACGGACGCTGCCACAGCTTGCTGTGCTGTGCAGTGTTCCCGTGCTGCGGCGCAGCGGAAAAATACCGACGAGCCGTGGTACAGGTATCCTCCATTGGGCAGGTCCAGCACCAACTTCTGCCCGATGATGAAGTCTCTGCCCAGGATAACAGGAACTGCCAGGCCAGGAAGGTGCACGAAGCGCTGCTTTCGTCATCTCCCATCCAAACGTACCCAGAGCACCACTGCTGCGTGTGCTGGAACGGCGTCATTGGAAGGAAGACGGAGAGTGACATCTGTGGATTGCAATTCCACATGTCGTGATACGCAATGCTCGTAAACACTATCCCCGATAAGAGAAAGCGTAGCTCCCGTGTCGATAAGGGCAATGTAATCTTTACCCAAAATTCGAACGGAGATGTTTGGTTCCTTATCCTCGACGTAATCTCGGACAGAAAAAGCAAGAGGAGCCAAAGCATCTCTTTGCGTTATCTTACCGCCTGCAAAGCTAGTTTTTGACTGAAGGCCACGGATAGTAATCGTCTGCTCGCTTTCTTCGCAACTTGCCGACGTCGTTGAGCGAGCATTCATGGACGCTGGCTGCGACCGTTTCCCGATGGCACATTACGGGTGTTTGGTCTTTGTCGCGGGCATTCCCGACGAAAATGGTCAGGGCTGCCGCAGTTCCAACAGCCGTTGGGCGCTCGTGGCTGCTGGGGCGCAGGATGATGCCGCTCCCGCTGCCGTGGGGTACCGCTAGCTGAAAGGCCAGGTTGACCGCGACTTCGGGGCGGGACGGGTCCGTCAAGGCTCGTTCCTGCGGGGATCGTCCTCTGGTCATAGAGGAAGGGATCTAGGGCTCGGTGGGATGACCCCGCATTGTATGACTTACCGGGGTTGTCACCCAAACCTGTTGCACGCAGGCGTTCGACCGAGGCGGCTCCTCCCGACCACGCGCAGCGCGGTTCTCATAAAATGAGCTATGTGTGCGGTTACATCCCCTCGATTTTCTTTCATCATTAGAACGTCAGAACAAATGCAAAACCTAAAGGGTATTCTTTGTGCTCGCAAAATAGCAATTATATGGTGGAGGTGGTTCATTAAATATTGTCGCAAGTCCTCTACTCCCTGATCGTGAACAGATGCCAATAGCACAAACGCTTTGACGATACCTCGAAATGCGCTATCAGTTTGAAAGAAAGGCAGGAAGGAAATGTCCACATAGGGATGTGATCGCTCGACGTGAGCATGCAATGTGGCAGGTGAAATGTCTGGAGAAGATGGTGAATTCTCTTCCAATGGCTCATCATCCATGATATCATGAGGATCAAAAAAGCAGAACACGCATCTAGGCACTGAAAAAAAAAGAGGAAACACTAAGAAAACGTGCACCACAGAGCGTGAATGAAAAATACTTACTTTTGAAGCGATGCGAAGACTGCTGCCTCACACATCCTCCCCACTTATATAGCGGCGACCTCGCTGCATGCCCCAACATGCACGGGTGCGAGGAGTCGTTATAGCCTAAAAATAACTCAGGACAGGAATTTCTACCCTCAGCGTTAAACCCTCAGATACCAGCATTTCTGCTCGAATAGCAAAACTTGCTAAAAATTAAAGCTAACAAACTACCATCAACTGACAAAACACCCATTTCTCCTATCAGATAATTATTGCATAATGCTACATACAGTCGCATTGTCCCTGCGTAAAAAAACCACAGGACAAGGGTACACAAATTCACTTAAGCGATGAGGGAAAAGGCTTAAGACCTCAGGAATAATCGCAGAGTCACCACACATCGCTACGCGGCTAGCACAAATAACAACAAGATACTAGCGGCGGGTAAAATCGTAACACTGCTAAACAAGTCCCAACATGTCATGATGACGTCACAAACCAAGAAAAAAGCACACACGCGCGCGCACACAGCAGCTCAGGAATGCACAAGGAGAGGTGCTTTATTGGAATTTCTACTCCTGGCTCAGACACCAACATTTCTGCTCAAATACCCATAACTGCAAGATTAAGTACTGCTTACTTCATCGAGCACCCAACAAAATCAAACAAACAAACAAAAACAAACAAATCCACCTTCCGTGATAGAACACTATTCAGCTTTACCAAGTGATTTTCTTCTGCTTTAGCAGTGAAAGAAAAAAAGAGCCATGAAAAATTACACGTACTTTTGCTGGAATAGCTAGAACTGCAAAAAAAAAAAAAAAATCGAAGCACATGCTAATAAACGGAGAAAAAGGCACCCATTTCTGCTATAAGATAATTATTGCATAATGCTACATACACAGTCGCGTTGTCCCTGTGTAAAGAAAGCACAGGACAAGGGTACACAAATCGAATTGGGAAAATCACTTCTACTCGCGCAGCATAATACGATGTAAAACGACGATAAAACCAGAGACACGGAACAGAAAGCAGACAACACGACACGTTCTCAAACACAGCAACCCATTTAATGAACAGACCTACACTCCCAATAACCTCCGGATGGGTGGAAAGGGGGAAACAGAGGGAACACTAACGCAATTGCCTCGTGACTTAATCTCTTTGTACTCAGCTAAGAGTCGTCCAAACGGGTCACGCACCTTTTTCAATACACTTGTCTCCTGGAAAAGCGGGAAACAATTGTGACATTCTTTCAAGTGTTCAACAAGTTCTGAATTTTCTGACAGGCTGTCTGCATTCCTTTTATGCTCTAAGAGCCTAATGTTTAGTCATCTACCAGACTGTCCTACGTAGCAAAAAGCACATGCAAAAGGAATATAATACACAACACCTACGGCGCACTCCACAAAGCGGGTCTTGTGAGAAATACGGCAAACTGACTTATCTGAATGAAAGGGCGTTAGAGAACTTAAACGTGCAACATTTGAAAAAACAACTTGAACATTGAACCTCTTTGCAGCGGATAGGATGTTATGAGACACGGCATGAAAATATGGAATGCAAACTCTTGCAGAAGGCTGAGGCAATTGCGTTAGTGTTCCCTCTGTTTCCCCCTTTCCACCCATCCGGAGGTTATTGGGAGTGTAGGTCTGTTCATTAAATGGGTTGCTGTGTTTGAGAACGTGTCGTGTTGTCTGCTTTCTGTTCCGTGTCTCTGGTTTTATCGTCGTTTTACAATGTACCAGCTCGCCTGCACCCTTGCTCTTCTACCATAATACGATATACGCTGACTTTTTTTTACGGGCGAAAATTGCAATAAGAAGCCACTACTATGCAAGTGCAACAACCCTTATTTTTAGACCAACGTTTCATGCAATACCACATAAATTTATCACTCGAGTCACACGAAAAGGCATACACAATGTACTTACTGGTTAAGTGGGGTCACAGTTGCACACACACACACACACAACACAGACACAACGAGCGACAGTGAAAAATAAGAAATTACACGCACCTCTGCTCGATTAGCAAAGCGTCAAGCATGACAAAACACATTTTCTACCACCAGAAAATTCTTAAACAGAATAATACAATATTCGCAAAAATTAAGCTTGTGTGGCAAACACACAACCTGAGGAACACACCCATTCACATCTGCGTTCTGGATTTGTTAAACAGGCGTGAGCGATTCGATAAGAATATAAAGCACGCTGCTTGGAGAAAGCATATATCATGTGCAGCGCGGTCTACCCTACTGAAAATGCGATCAACCTTATTTTTCAAAAAATCACAGTCGGCATAATATACGGTAATATCGGCAATATCACTAAAGTCAGACACATTGAACATACTTGTCAAGTGGGGTCCCAGCTGCACAAACACGCACGCACACATTTTTAGTGTCTCACAACAAGCAAAAACCCAAGGTCTATTCACAGCCACATAAATTCATATTATTCCTCACGTCAATAATTATCCAGCCATCGTCAAAACGGGGAACACGCATATGCCAATGCGAAACAATAGGCCGTCGCGCCGGATGTAATACGATATCGCCAGTCGACCGTCCCAAATCACAAAAGAAACACAGCATCTCAGGAATGCATGTTGCCTATACATCCAAGAACAGCGTGCAGCAATTATAACACAGAATGAGATTCATTTCTTTGTACTTTTGTTTGCTTGCATACAAATATTTCACGAGAAATATTAATGAGTGTAAAAGGAGAACAGCATTCGCTACACCCTGTAGCTCTTATCATTTTTAAACAAACCAGTTTTCATAACCACAGTACCATTCACTAAATAGGGGAGCCACTAATGATTCAAATAAGATAAAATATCATTCCATCATCATTGATTGCAAACTTCACGCAAGAATAAGCAACTGCTGCGCGTCGTATTTTTCTTATAAGAAACACCAAATCTCGCCGTGTTAAACACCAACAGCAACAATTTTTTTTGTATTTTGTATTTATTTTTGTCGTTTCGAGCAGCTCATTACTTTGTGCTAGTCATCAAAAATTAAAAATTTCTGATCTGCTGCTGTTAAAGTGACAAAACAGTGTGCCCCCCACGTGAGCCGCATCCCGGCCCGTTCACGCAGTTAGGACACGCTTGACGCGATGACGCGCGCTCCGTTATCGTTCCCCGTGCAGGCTGCGGGTTGCCACCCACATGGCACAGTTTGCTTGACGCTTTGCTATTCGAGCAGAAGTGCGTGTAATTTCTTAGTTTTCACTGTCGCTCGTTGTGTCTGTGTTGTGTGTGTGCAACTGTGACCCACTTGTAAGTACATTGTGTATGCCTTTTCGTGTGACTCGAGTGATAAATTTATGTGGTATTGCATGAAATGTTGGTTTAAAAATAAGGGTTGTTGCACTTGCATAGCAGTGGCTTCTTATTGCAATTTTCGCCCGTAAAAAAAAAATCAGCGTATATCGTATTATGCTGCGCGACTAGAAGTGATGTTCCCAATTCGATTTGTGTACCCTTGTCCTGTGCTTTCTTTACACAGGGACAACGCGACTGTGTATGTAGCATTATGCAATAATTATCTGATAGCAGAAATGGGTGCCTTTTTCTCCGTTTATTAGCATGTGCTTCGTTTTTTTTTTTTTTGCAGTTATAGCTATTCAAGCAAAAGTACGTGTAATTTTTCATGGCTCTTTTTTTCTTTCACTGCTAAAGCAGAAGAAAATCACTTGGTAAAGCTGAATAGTGTTCTATCACGGAAAGTGGGTTTGTTTGTTTGTTTGATTTTGTTGGGTGCTCGATGAAGTAAGCAGTACTTAATCTTGCAGTTATGGGTATTTGAGCAGAAATGTTGGTGTCTGAGCCAGGAGTAGAAATTCCAATAAAGCACCTCTCCTTGTGCATTCCTGAGCTGCTGTGTGCGCGCGCGTGTGTGCTTTTTTCTTGGTTTGTGACGTCATCATGGCATGTTGGGACTTGTTTAGCAGTGTTACGATTTTACCCGCCGCTAGTATCTTGTTGTTATTTGTGCTAGCCGCGGAGCGATGTGTGGTGACTCTGCGATTATTCCTGAGGTCTTAAGCCTTTTCCCTCATCGCTTAAGTGAATTGTGTACCCTTGTCCTGTGGTTTCTTTACGCAGGGACAATGCGACTGTATGTAGCATTATGCAATAATTATCTGATAGGAGAAATGGGTGTTTTGTCAGTTGATGGTAGTTTGTTAGCTTTAATTTTTGAAGTCATAGCTATTTTGCTATTCGAGCAGAAATGCTGGTATCTGAGGGTTTAACGCTGAGGGTAGAAATTCCTGTCTGAGATGAATCTGCATTTCACTGTAATTCGTTTCATTTAAGTAATATTATTGAAATTCCATAGCCACTGTGAACAGAAAGGGATGGTTGTGTGCATGCTCATGGAAGCGACTTGCATGTCGGAATGACATGTGATGAGAGCGCGAACTTTGCGCTCAGGTGCGGCAATGTGTAGGCGGACGGAGCATTACGTGAAGCCAAGGGCAAGCAGCGACCTTGAACATGCAGAGCGAGTTATTTTTAGGCTATGAAGACTCCTGGCACCCGTGCATGTTGGGGCATGCAGCGAGGTCGCCGCTATATAAGTGGGGAGGATGTGTAAAGAGGCAGCAGTCTTCGCATCGCTTCGGGAGTGTGCGGAGCTCGCTTCAAAAGTAAGTATTTTTCATCCACGCTCTGTGGTGCACGTTTTCTTAGTGTTTCTTCTTTTTTTTTTCACTGCCTAGATGCGTGTTCTGCTTTTTTGATCCTGATGATATCATGGATGATGAGCCATTGGAAGAGAATTCACCATCTTCTCCAGACATTTCACCTGCCACATTGCATGCTCACGTCGAGCGATCACATCCCTATGTGGACATTTCCTTCCTGCCTTTCTTTCAAACTGACAGCGCATTTCGAGGTATCGTCAAAGCGTTTGTGCTATTGGCATCTGTTCACGATCAGGGAGTAGAGGACTTGCGACAATATTTAATGAACCACCTCCACAATATTATTGCTATTTTGCGAGCACAAAGAATACCCTTTAGGTTTTGCATTTGTTCTGACGTTCTAATGATGAAAGAAAATCGAGGGGATGTAACCGCACACATAGCTCATTTTATGGCGCTTGCTCGCGAAGTCCACAGCGACGGAGCTATCGCAAATACTTTGATGGAATTGATTCAGGAGTCCACCAGGCGCATTGAAAATTACCAGCGCGAAGGTAGTGGGTTTGTATCCACTGACGTCCAAAAAGTTCAAATGTGTATTTCCGCTGTGAAAACTAAAAAGTTTGGATGAGAGGGGGTACTTCCCACAAATTTGGCTAAACGCAGGAACGTGTTAACGAATATCCATTTACCAGCACGCAAGGATGGTGAATGTTTTAAATACAATACACTCGCTCTCCTGCATCCACAGGAAAGGAATTCGTGGAAAAAATGTGAAAATTATGCAGCAGATTACTGGTGGCCGACCCACTTCCCTGTTTGATTCTCTGATCTGGACGAGTTCGAAGAGAAAAATAGGATATCTGTGTACGTGTACGCGTACGTCGATCAGGGAGTGCACGTGTCACGGCCCCCAAAACTGGAAAGCGAAAAGAAAATTCACTTATTGAAGGTTGATGAGCATTTTTTCGGAATTAAGTCCCTCGAGCGTTTGTTGACGAGGAAGAACACGCGTTTCGTATGCGACGTTGCACTCGCTCTTTTAATGAGGAAAAGAGCATGGCGAAACATCGACGCCTTTGCGCGGACGTGAACGAAATCCTATTAGAATTTTGTGAACCCGAAGAAAATTTTGTAGAATTTACTAAAATACAGTACATGCAACAGTACAACTACACAGTTGCGTTGGACACGGAGAGCGTACTCGCAACCCTGTGGTGTTGGCATGCAACGTCACATTACCTCTAGCTTCTGTGCTGTGCTTGTGAGCACCCACGACTCAAAGGTGATGCGCATCAGGACGCACCATGGGGAAGATGCTGCAAGGCAGTGCGTGAGAGCATTGATGGAAATGCGGGATGAGATGATCGCCCTGAACGCTTGCCCCGCCGCAATGGTGCTGAATGATGAGCAATGCACTGAGCACAGAGCTGCTACCCACTGTGCGTACTGTAAACAGGAGTTTACCGAAGATCTACCCCGTGTCCGGCATCACGACCATTCAAAGCATCGTAGTGCGGGTGAGACAAATTATATCGCGACATTGTGTAACCCCTGTAACGTCGCGTGCACGACGAGAGAAAAATTGCCGATCATGGTACACAATTTGTCCTACGATTTGGCCGGGCTGCTGCGGGAATTTCACATTCTTGGGTGGAAGCGACCTCCCTTCATTGTGGCCAGCTCCATGGAAAAAATTCGTTCGTTCGAAATTGGCACCTTCCTGTTTAGAGATACCATGCAACATCTAAATTCGTCGCTGGGGGAGCTCGTGGGAACCGTCAAATCCATGGGTAGTGCAGAGGCATTCCAATGTTTGAAGCAGGCATTTGGAAACGACTACGAAATTTTACTTCGTAAAGGTGTATTCCCGTACAGCCATGTCAGTTCTTTTGCAGTGTATGATGAATTGGCCTTGCCAGAAAAATCCTTCTTTCAAAACGATCTCACGGGGGAGGATATAAGTGAGGAGGACTACCAGTATGCGTTGCTTGTATTTGAACATTTGGGATGCTCAAATTTGAGAGATTATAATGCACTGTACTTGAAAACGGATGCCCTATTACATGCAGACGTGATGCAGCACTTCCGACATCTGTGCTACAGCACGCGCGGATTGGAATTGCTTCATTGTGTTTCTCTGGCATCCTATTCGTGGCAATGCGCTCTAAATTACACGCAGGCAAAATTGGAGTTAATCATCGATAAGGACATGTACAGAACCATCAAATCGGGCGTTAGAGGCGGGCTCTCTCAGGCGAGCAGGCGTCATTTGCGGGCTAACAACCCTCTGTGTAGTGGCTATGATCCCGATAAAGAGGAGGTGTACATATCATACATAGATTGCAACAATCTTTACGGATTCAGTATGATAAAGCACCTCCCCGTTGGTGATTTCGAACGGGTCGAGGCATTTAGCTCCGTGGATTTTATGCGTCACCCCACTGATTCAGACGTTGGCTACGTGTATGTATGTGACTTGGAGTATCCAAAATCTCTCCACGCACTGACACGGTACTTTCCCCTGGCTCCTGAGAAGGCAGTCGTCCCAAAGGAATGGCTCTCACAATTCCAGCAAGGGCTTCTCGAAGAATTAATGTATCAGCCTGCTAACAGCAAGAAGCTGTTGCTTACGTGCAAGGACAAAGTCGAGTACGTCGTTCATCACGCGCTGCTCGCACTCTATTGTAGATGAGGCATGAGGGTGACAAAAATTCACAGAATTCTAAAATTTCGCCAGGCGCCATTCCTGCGTCCCTACATCGAGGACAATGTTGCCAGACGTGTTGCCTCGGGCACGACATTCGGAACTCTCAAATAATGCAGTCTTTGGGTGAACACTTCTAAATAAATTTAACATGCGTGATATTCGAGTAGCCTTCGATCAGGAGACGGTGAGTCGCCTCAGGAGTTGGGCGGAATGCGTGAGGATGGAAATTTTGTCCCCGGATTGTGTCATGTACGAAATGCGCAAAAGAAAAGTGTGTTGCGATTTCCTGCTCCAGATTGGGTTTACGATTTTGGAACTGAGTAAATTAACCATGTACTCATTCTACTATGAAACCTTGCTGAGTAAGCTCACTTGTCCGGTGATTACCTGTTACTTTGACACTGATTCTCTGATCCTCGGCCTGTTCTGCAAGGACTACGAAGATCAGTTACGAGCGATTGCCGACGACGACTTAGATTTGTCTTCCTGCGGGATCATCCACTGTACAGTGAAAAGAATCGTGGAAGGCTTGGGGCATTCAAAAGCGAAACTGGTAGTGTACCTATTGAGGAAGTAGTCTGTTTGAAAGCTAAAATGTACTCCATCAAATTAGCTGGAGGAGGGCAAATTGCAAGAGCTAAAGGGGTCAAAAAGAATATTGTACGCAAGTACCTCTTCCATGAGACGTACTGCAATACCTTGTTCAATCACATGAGCGTATCGAATGAACAAGTATCAATCGTTGGAAAGAAGCTGTGTATGTACACCATCAGAAATGTCAAAAGAAGTCTGATGGCATACGACGACAAGAGATACCTGTGCAATGACATCGACTCCTATCCTTATGGAAGCTACGAATATGGTAAGTTTAAGTGGGTGATATAAATAGTGAAGCTCATAATGTTCTTTTTTGCTTCAGAAGATGTGCAGGAAGAGAATTAATGCTTCTGTCACATGCTGTTCTCTCCTGCGGTTTGCCTCTGGGTCATGGACAGAGAGGGATGAGTGCTTGGGTGATCCATATAGTACCTATGTGAAGAACACTATGGATGTTAGCGGAGATATACAGCGTGCATGGATGTGTCCCCAGGGAGAACTACAATATCTCCAAGACTGCCATGATGTACTCAATAAACATTGAAAACTATTTACCATGTTTTTGTGTGCCAACCATTGCTGAGAGTCGACACAGGCTAAAAAAGAATGCCGCCCCGGACCAATAAGCAATTTGGAGGGGAATTGTGAGCTGGCCTAGAAATGAATAGGATTGACCCACAAGCGGTTGTCTATGTTGCAGCTGGAATTATGAAGCAATGTGCAGTTCAAAGCGTGTGACCGAGTAACTAGAGAGCGGAAATGACAAATGAGTCTATCGAGCATGTATGACAGGAAGCCAACAAGCCAATCACTAGGTTTTAGAAATGGATGGAAGTGACCATCCCCCAGACCAATAGACAGGTGAGCGATTTGGAAGCCTATGAGCTGACTTAGAATTTAATAGAATAGATCATTTTGGTGTCTACGAGCGAGTGAGCAGACGTTGTGGCAATTAATGGTGGCCAATCAGATGGATGAAAATGGATGGATGAATTAGATGGATGAAGGGGTGGAGCTGTGACCAACCAACCAGAGGACTTAGAAGTGGCTTGGCCTGAATTAGAATTGGGTGGTGGATTAGAAATTCCTAGAAATGGATTAGAAAAAAGAGCGATTTGGAAGCCTATGAGCCAACTTAGAATTGAATAGAATAGATAATTTTGGTATCTATGAGCGAGTGAGCAAATGCGGCAATGAAGGGTAGCCAATCACATAGAAATTGGATGGATCACCATGAAGTGGTGGAGCCTGGATTAGATCTGGCTTCACCTAGATTAGAAATGGGTGGTGGATTAGAAATTCCTAGAACTGGATTAGAAAAAGGATGTCGTTGTGGGGCTCGAATCTATACTACTGACATCCACTATACAAAGAGGCTAGATTTCGGCGCCGATAGTGCGAGTTGAGGAGGATAAAGCCAAGCCGGTTTTCAGTTCCCCATTTGGCAAACTTTGCTGCCGCGCACAGCCAAAATATTTCGCGTGTGGCTTTGGGGCATATTATACCTTCGTAGTTGATGTAAACGAAAGATTTGTCGAGCTTCTGGTCAGAGTCCCTTTAATGCCTTCGCTCCCTCGTCACTGCGAGGGAGTCTTTCCACGTTCCGTGGCCACGTTTGTTATCGACTGGGAACATTTCGGCGTTATCACAACACAGGTGATCTCCAAGTAGCAGCCAATGAGCGCAGATCATACGCGGCGACATATCCTGCCCGAAGAAAACTCAGAGTGTACGCTCATAACGGCTATCGCATTTAAAACCGCCGCTCGTCGAGGTGCTCACTCGGCCAAGTTGAGGAGGAGGGAAGGACAACACAGAAAACAGCAAGAAGCGAGGACCATCCCATTTTTGTTGCTCCTTTTTTGTTTGGTTTCTTTTGTCTCTTGAGATGAACTCGGTCTACGAGGGTGGTTCCATAAGTTTCCGGCCCGAGGTAGAAAATGCGCGCGAATTTCAAAATGCGATTAAGGACGCGTGGCGCCATCTGTTGTAGGGCCAGAGCACCACCCTCAACCCTCTTCATGCTTTTGTCGGTTGGAGAGCGGCATTTCAAACAGCCAGGGTGTATTCTTCAGTGAAAATGAAAAAAATCGAGAACCGCACTGTGATAAAATTCTTTACAAAAGAGGGACTTTCGCCTAAAGAAATTAAAGCGCGACTGGACAACTTGTACAGGAAAGCCTCTCTGTCGTACACAACGGTAAAAGACTGGGCTAAGCAGTTTCGACTGGGGCGAGAATCCATTGAAGATGATCCACGCGATGGTCTTCCAGTGGAAGTGGTGACACAATAAAATTTGTCTCTTGTCGAGGAGGAAGGGCTGAGCGACAGGCGTCTGAAGGTGAAGGAAATCTCAGAAAGGCTGGGGCTTTCGAAAACAACAGTTTTTCGCATCATCGGCGAGGGCCTTCACATGAAAAAGGTCAGTGCGAGATGGGTGCCACGACTTCTCTCGTCAGTTCAAAAGCAACAGCGCGTCGTCTGTGCCAAAACGTTTTTGGAGCTCTGTCAAGAGAACGAAGAAGAAATATTGAAGTCAATTGTCACGGGGGATGAGACTATGGTGCTCTACTATGATCCCCTTTCGAAAAAGGAGTCGATGGAATGGCGCAAACCAGGAGAAGCACCTCCAAGAAAAGCCAAGGTCATACAATCCACAAAGAAGACCATGGCAACAATATTTTGGGATTGTCACGGGATCCTCCTCATCAGCTTCAAAGAGAGAAACACCACAGTGAATGCGACTTATTATGCTTCACTCCTGCACCGACTGCGAGACGCCATCAAGGAAAAGAGGCGCGGCAGGTTGAATCGAGGTGTCCGGTAGCTCCAGGACAATGCCCCTGTCCACACGGCTTCTGTTGCCAAGGCTGCACTGAAGGAGTGCGGCTTCGAAGAAATCCACCACCCACCCTACAGTCCAGACTTGTCACCGAGTGACTACTTCCTGTTCTCAAACTTCAAGAGGGATCTCAGAGGACGGAGATTTCAAAACGATAGTGAGGTGCAAGAGGCAGTTTTCCAGCATTTTGCGGGCAAAACTTCGGACTATTTTTTCAGGGTATAAGAATGCTGGTTGAAACGTGTCAAAAGGGTGTGTCGATATGTGTGTGTGATAGTGAAAAGTGTGAAAGTGATACACTTGTTTCGTCTCTATGACTATTACAAGGTGGTCGGGCCGGAAACTTTGGGAACCACCCTCGCATCAGAAAGTAAAGAAAAACGATAAAAGTTTTTCTCATACTGTTTCCATGCGCAGTGGGAGTGTGTTCGGGCCGTGCCGATAGCCGAAATCTGAAAGCGCACTTGCAGAGACGGCGAGTATTCGGGTGTGAAATCATTGGGGAATAGTTGAAGAAACTTTAATACCCCTGTCGAACAGCAAATCGAATGGCATTCCCAGCGAATGACAATCGCACCGAATGTCATTCGCTTATCTTACATTTGAGCTACACGAAGAAACAGGATGTCATTCGCAAATGATGTCAGGGTCGATAATTCAGACACCAGGGCCGAACATCTGAAGCATTATACAGGTACGTTATAGTTTTACTTATTTTGCTCGAAACCAGCGAAACATTAGATAATTTCACAAAATCGTTGCCTTTTCAAAGACACTTACTTGGCTAAGTACCACAAGCGAACACAACTAAGAAGCCTATCTGCACCGCACTTGGCAACGTGGCGACTGGGAACGAGGGTAGTTCTCCGAAAAACAGTGTTTAGCCTTCCTTCCTTCGCGTCAAAAGTTATCCAATTCGGGATAAAATATTCGAGTACAACTTTTCATTCGTCTTCCATTTCTTGGAATGGTTTATCGTTATTCTTTTTGATACCTCTCTACTGCGAGGGTATGCTGTCGGTGCGAGAGGGAAAAGCGAATGCGAACTCATTCGCTGGGCAAATATCATTCGGATGTATTGCCATTTAAAATCACCGAGTGACACGGAACGAATGTCATTCAGTGCGAATATCATTCGCTGGAATGAAATTCAATTTGCCGTGTGACAGGGGTATAAACTACGATGGGAATAGCATGTGGTGGCCACTGACTTTCTAATTAACGCAAAGCACGTTACCTTTCCTTGGCACAATTTTGAGTTCAATTAAGATAATTAGCTTAATCGATGAGGTACAGTCACGCAAGACACATGTTTGGGTGGCAAAAACCTTCACAACTGTCATGCAGAATGTTTACCGTTTTTATACATAATCATACACGGAACGCAGCCAGGGACACGGACGAGGAAGTGCACAAACGAACTACTGACTCTCAACTAACAGAAGTTTACTTGCAACACACATTTAAATACAAAAACAAGACACAAGGAATGTGACACACCTTATCACAACAGCAAAACAGAAAAAACTAGCTGCTCAACACATGATGGTTTCGATCCCAGCACGTTCCAAGATATTCCATTTCGGCTGATAAGAGTGACAATGACGGTGTGCTAACACAGTGATTTTCCTCTGGCGTTGTGATTAAGAAGGTCTCCAAAATTTCCCGAGCAACGCGCGTTTTGAACCCACCCTCTATTGTGGTATTATTCAATAGCGGCTAGCACCCACAGGTCTTGCAGTGAAGAGCCAGGTGTCCTGATGGAGTGGTGCTGCGGACCAACGCCCTATGTTCGTTCAGTCTAGTATTAATGCGCCCAGTCTCGCCTATATAAACCCTCCCGCATGTTAACGGAATGCGATATACCACATTCTGTCGGCATTCAACCGAGGCATTCTTGTGCGAAATCTGGCAGCCCCTTTTTGTAGGAGAACCATTCACCTTACCACAAAGAGTTATTAACTTAACTGGCGCTGAGAGGACCACAGGTACGCTATGTCTCTCTCCCACTTTTTTCAAGTTGTGTGACATAGCGTGTACATACGGTATGGACACCGGTCGACCAGGTAACCTATCGTGGTTCTTCTTGGCCACATCTTTTACCTTAGCCAAGAGTGTAACAAGAGTGTTTCAGAAATCTCATACAGCACTCCTACTGGGTAACCCCCTTCGCATAGCTTAATCACTTGTGCTGCAAAACTGCCATCTACATGGTGTTCGCATGACCTGTCCAAAGCAGTCCCAAGGGACGCTGAGGCGATGGCCCTTTTTACAACTTTTGAGTGGCACGAGTCGAAGGGCAGAACCGCCTTTTTAGACCTGGGACAGTATGTCCAGCATACATGATAGGGAGATATCGTTAAGCGTAGGTCAAGGAACTATAGGCAGGCTGCTCTAGGCATCTCAAATGTAAACCTCATGCCCCTTGAATGCAACCTAAAGACATCTAAGAAATCATTCTCAGAGATTTGCGGTGAACAACAATCATTCTGCCAGTACAAAATCAAAAAATCATCGACATACCTAAAAATGCGGTATCTGCGCCTGCCTTGAAGTGCACCACTCACCAATCTGTCAAAATCAGCCAAGAAAATTTGGCAAACAATGGGAGAAACTCTGGACCCAATTGGGGTGCCATCTTTTTGCACCAACAGTTTGTCATCTTCCTTGTGATAGTGGAAGACAGGTAAGTCCGTAGTAAATCAATGAACGCTGTCACAGGGATGCCCGCATTATTTTGAAACCGGACAGGGTCAGACCGCTCAATGGCATCTTGCACCGATGAAATCAGGGCATTTTGTGGAATCGAATAAAAGAGGTCCTCAACGTCTATAGAAAACATGTTCGCGTTAACATTGCCCCCATTCTGCAAGAACTCGACAACCGGCAGCGAGTTATCAATAGCAAAGGGGTCCTGAACGTCAAGCTGCTTGAGCTGCTGCAGAAGACAGGTGCTCACACTCCGTTGCCATGTGCCTCTTTCCGAAACAATTGCTCTAAAAGGCACTCCTTCCTTGTGTGTCTTCGCAGTATAGAAAACTTCCAAAAAATGTTTTGACGAAGACTTCACACGGCGACACAAGTTGTCCAGGTTGTTGTCCCTGCACAATTCGAGCACAGCCTTATAAGTGTCCCTAGCGTCCCGTTGTGTAGCAGGGCGAAAATTCTTTAACAGAGCCTGGTCTCGTTTTTCCAGATACAGGGACGTGGGCACCACAACGAAACCCCCTTCCTTGTCTGACGTGATTAGCTTAACCTGTGCTTCAGAGCAGAAAGCTGTGACTTGCCTTAGTATGTGGGTTGCACCAGTTGGCAGTGGAAGGTGTTTGACCGTATGGACCGCTTCCCGTATGCAAGCATCCTGCTCTCCTTCAGGCGCAGCCCCTGACACACTCCTAATCAAGCTATAAACTTCAGGTTTTTTAAGATCTGGTTGTAAGCTGAACTTCGTGCCAAGTTTTAAAGTGTCAAGTACTTTTTGTGGCACCTCCACTGAGTCCAGCACAGTGACATGTCCCTCCACGGTGGGATGCTTCTTTTCTTTCTTCAAGCTTAGTAGAAGTCCTCGAAGCGTGGAGTCCCACAGGGCCTCAGCGAACTGGTTCCCCTTTCGACTGTACCGTTTGAACCTTGAGAGCGATGCTACCTCAGGTTCCCCCGCAACGCAGCAACACAACTTCAAGCAGTCTTGAAGAAAACGGTAGTGCCGCCAACACTCACCCTGTTTTCTGTTTTGCTGTTGTGATAAGGTGTGTCACATTCCTTGTGTCTTGTTTTTGTATTTAAATGTGTGTTGCAAGTAAACTTCTGTTAGCTGAGAGTCAGCAGTTCGTTTGTGCACTCCCTCGTCCGTGTCCCTGGCTGCGTTCCGTGTATCATTATGTACAGCTACCAACTACCCCGCATTTCTACGCTCGTTCCCGTTTTTATCTCACGTCGATTTTTGATAATAATTAGGGGTCACTTTCTCTTGCAACAGGGAGCTTGTGGATCCGTTGGGGGTCTTTCACGAACACTAACTACGCGCTGTACAACGAAGAAGAAAGGGCATTGCATGTCTTTCTTTAGTACACGCCGCGAATGTTCTATACTTTCTCGTAAATGTCTCTCACGTGTTTCTGCTGGACTTCAGTCGAGGTCATCGGATTTGGAAATCTTGATGCAGAGATACCATATACATATGTCTCAGTTAAATCCCCGGGCTAAATAATTCGCGAACGGGTGCACCAATCGAATAACTTTCTTTTTTGCAAGTGTCTGCCGATATCACCTACAAGCTGCGCATCGTGTGAATGAGTGGGCGCTCATTATTTAAATAAAAATTCAAATGAGTTTCGTGAAAAATATAACTTCTAAAGCAGGGCACCATCGGCACTAAAATGGGCACTACCCCTTTTGGGACCCTCAGTTCACACCTTTTCGATAAAAATATGTCACCGAAGCGGGTCATTTGTTGCAGTAATTAATTGGTTTCAGTTTACATATTTTTGTCGCGGCTGGTCACGGTGAAGCGTAAAAGGACGCTCTTCCACTCCCTTATCCACCAATGAATTACGTGCTCTTGAGCTTACTTCGCAACGGGGAGTGCGCCAATTATTTAGCCCGGGGATTTAAGTGAGACACCCTGTATACGATAACGTTAGTCTTGGTAGACAGGTCAAGTAAAGCTGTTCCACAAGAGAGGAGAAACGTTATTTGTACCTAGGTGGACATGCCCCAACTTATTTTCAGCCTCCTACGACCGAGTGAAGCTTCAGACCTATTCAGACCTAAAGCCAGAGCAAGAAATCACTACAATGCGACACGAAATAGTCTTGCACGGGACGTGGGCGTGGGCGTGACGACATCGTCTTCTGAGAAGCAGCTTTTTTCTACCTCTCCTATTTCCCGAACAGAGCAGCAAAAATAATTCCGAAAGCGCTTTTTCCTCCTCACTCACCGATGGCTTCAACATATATTTTTTATCCCGTGTATTCGAGACATCAAATGTACCGGCTTGTTTGACTTGAGATGGAACTAGCCAGGTGTGGTCGCTACGATAAACACATAGCGTAAATGTGTAATTTAAAATGTAATGTTAAAATGTAATGTTAAAATATAATGTTAAATGTAATGTTAAAATGTAATGTTAACTGTAATGTTAAAATATAATGTTAAATGTAATGTTAAAATGTAATGTAATGTTAATGTAAATGTGTAAGTTGCACTTAGGAAGAAGTAATTCCCAGAAAGTACAAGATGTTGCAAATGTGTTTCATCAATGTTACCTCAACGTTGAAGTGTTGCAGCGATGTTTCTTGCCCATATTCGTCGTTGTAGCGATATACTTGTTGCAATGTTCATGCTATGTCATAAGGTTTGCGTAAAGCTAACATTGCAACGAAGCGATGTTGAATATGTTACACTCAGGTAATGTGGCTTTTACATTGTTGATGCAAGGTTTTGCAAGCAATGTCAATGCTATGTTGCAATTGCATTTCTTCAAAAACGCTTAATCAGCAACGTAAATTCAACGTTTGTGCGATATCTTTATTTCTATGTTTTTGCCGTATTTCAGCCGGTGTGTAGAGGTAACAGTGTGATTGTGTTTCGAAAGCAATGTGCGTGTGCTACACGGAAGAAATGTCGCAGTTATTGCTGATGTGGTGTTTGGCAATCTATTTTAATCCAGTGTTGCAATAGCTTTGCTCACAAAACAGTGCATCAGCGACCTAATCCGAGCGCTGCAGCACTATCATTATATCAGTGTGTCTGCTGTATTTCAAAGGATGCGTAGAGCTAACAGTGTGATTCTCTTGCGAGAGCAATGTTGCACATTGTACATTGAGGAAATGTCGCAGTTAAATGTGTAATAGAAATGTTACCTTACAGCAACATCGAAACAAACATATTGCTGCAATGTTGCACACTTTGCATGCAACACTGCCGAGACACTCGCTCCGAGGGCTCCAGTAACACAATGTTTGCACGATCTTCTTCTATCTGTAATTCCCACCAATAAACAATTAATGCAATCTTCGGAACTTCCCGTTACGTTCACCCGTCATTTACCAGTTTGTTTTTGACGACGTGTTCAAATGTTGCGGCAACGTTTCATGCACAAATGGAAGTTACCACAATGCCTCTAGTTCAATATTCGTGCAGCATTTTGAGACAATGCATTTTAGAAACATTACGATTATGTTGCTCAGGCAATGTTTCACGTGCTGCAGTGAGGGAACATTACAGTTAGTTGACCATTATGGGGATAATTAATTTAGACTGTGAGAGACATATTCTGGGACAACACTGCGGACGCACTATGGGAGATGACTCTGGACAACATAATCTCAAAGAAAATTAATCTGACCGAGAACTTGAAATTACCTACAATCCATTTTCACGCACATGTGAATGCGCGCTGACCGTCGATATGGCGTTCTTTCATAGCGTCAGTGCGACCACAGACCTTGAACCCTTGCGTGGCATAGTGGTTAGAATGATCGCCTATCGTGCAAAGACTGGGAGTTAACACGGGTTCGAATCTTGACTGTGCTGTCTGCGATTTTCCTAGGGCTTCCCGGTAGGCTTTCCAGACGAATGTCGGCACCATTCCCCTGAAGTACCAGGGGCAGGAGGATTGCTGATTATGTAAGCATGCTGTGCTTACTTGCACATATATCACCAAGACTGTAGTGCTCCTACGGTGTTGCTTTACTAACGTTGCAACACTGTAAAATAACTAGTCATTGGCAATGTTGCATCAACATTGCAAAATCACATTTTTTGCAATGTTGTTTTGGTAATATTGTTGCAAAACAACGAAGCCTTTCTGTAGCAATGTCACAACAGCATTGCAATGTCAAATTTTTGCAATGTTGTTCCAAAAACAAACATGGTTGCAGCATAACGAAAGTGGTCATTGGCAACATAACATCAATCTTGCATAGTAATATTGGTGCAATGTCACTCCAACAATTTGCGCTGACTGGTTGTATGTCTTCTCCCGAAACTTTTATATTTATATATATATATATATATATATATATATAGATTAGAAGCTTAGGAGGGCGGTTGACCACGAGAATGAAATAAGCAGGAAAAATCAGAAGACGACAAAGAGCTTACAGGAAAACACAAAGGGGAGTTTATTAACACATATAGGGATAGGGGTCGACGTTTCGGCAGTCAGCGCTGCCTTCGACGGGACTGGATATATATATATATGTGACGCTTCTCTCAGTGGGACTGGTGCCGTCCTCAAACAAACTGGCGATGACGGCAACGAACATCCCGTGGCATACCACTCCCGCAAACTCCTCAAACACGAGAAAAATTACAGCGTAACCGAACTGGAATGTCTTGCCATCATTGAGGCTGTGGACAAATGGCACTGCTATCTCCACGGCAGCGCTTTCACGGTTGTGACTGACCACGCGGCGCTACAGTGGTTAAAGACAATCAAGCGCCCCACCGGCCGCCTTTTTCGCTGGTCCCTCAAGCTGTCTATGTATGACGTCACATTTAAGCACCAGCGAGGACTGGACAATATCGAGGCCGATGCTTTGTCTCGATCACCGTTGGTCAACCTCCTCTCTATTGCTGACTTACAGAACACTCCGTGTGACCTCCGTCCTGGAACATACACGCTGCAAAATGGCATTCCCATTGTTCGCAAACGCGGAGTCCCCAAGATATACGTAGCCACTCCGCTCAGAAAGGAAATCCTTCGCAAAGCTCACGAAGAGTTTGGACACGTAGGAGTGAAGAAAACGATCAGTCTAATCTCCCCGTACTACTACTGGCCTGAAATCATCACCGATGTTTCGAGTTTCATCCGTCATTGTGACACCTGTCAGCGGTGCAAAAAGAGCAAGCAGAAGAAATTTGGGTTGCTGGAGTCGTTGCCACCAGCCGAGAAACCGTTCGACCTCCTCGCGATGGACACCATCGGTGGACTCGCTGGCTACGGGTCTATTAAGAAATTTATCCACTTGATAGTCGACCATGCCACGCGTTACGCCTGGGCCTTTGCGCACAAGAGTGAAACCGCTGAAGCCTACATCTCCTGCCTCCGAGAAGTCTTCGCAGCCGGGACACCTCGTCGCTTTCTTTCCGACCGTGGGACGGGTTTTACATCCAACACCTTAAAACGCTTTTTGAAAAACCACAACGTTCACCAGCTATTCACATCAAGCAGCCACCCACAATGCAACGGCCTAAACGAGCGAACAAATCAGACTATTGTCAATCGCCTACGCTACAAAATACAGGAAAACCCAAGGGCACCCTGGCCTCAGCTACTTATCGATGTAGTCGCCGAGTACAACAGAACGCCCCATGAAGTCACCCGGTTCCCTCCTTCGTATTTAATGCATGGGGTCCTATCCTACCCCCCACACCTACCAGATCACGTCCCGCCACTCGAAGAAGCGCGGAAACAAGCAGTGCAGAACTCCCTCGCTTACCACCAAAAGAACAAGTTGATCTACGACAAGAAATTCATACCAGGTGAATTTTCCATCGGAGACGCCGTCCTCTATGAGACCCCATGGCACCCTAACCGCGGAAAATTAGCTCCAGCTATGGAAGGACCTTACACAGTGCTCAAAAGGGTGTCACCGGTAAACTACGAAATTGACCGTTCAGTTCTTCCGCTCGGAAGGCAGACCGATATTGTACACATCAGCAAGCTGCGCCCCTACCATCCACCCATCCGCTTCACTCTTGGAGGGGGGGGAGTGTGACGTAACGACGAAGAGACCGAACTCACGCTCGTGCATGGGCAGGATTCATTCATTAAACTGATATTGCTCGGGACGGATGTCCAGTGTTCATCACATATATATATATATATATATAACAAAGATATCAAATTCTGCTTCAAAACACTCTTCAGTGGAAGAGTTTTTTCCCTGGCTTTTTAAACTATCTTCGGAGAAAGGATTCGAAAGATTCGAGATTTGTAAGATACGTGGATTCGCAGAACCTTTCTTGGATTCGGAGATTCGCCCCATCTCTAGTCCCAGGCCAACCAGCCTTCAGAATCTGAGGAATTGTTGTCTGTTATTTCCTCCCTGTCTCGGGTCTTTACGTCATTCAGAATCGTATCGTTTTATCTTCCGATTGGAAGGTAAGTTGATACATGAAAAGGTGTACGCCCCCTTTCTCAGCTTATCCGGAGACAGAGTGATATCATCCGCGATTAAGATTGGCATACCGCGTGCTATGCGATAAAGAGCGCCCCCTGTTAGTGCCTAATATCCGCAAATGACCTCTACATTAATCTTAACTCTAGCTATCAAACAGATGCCATTTTCAGAGACTTCTCCAAAGCGTTCGATAAAGTTCCCCATTCTCTTCTGCTATCTAAACTTCAAGCCTTAAAATTGACACTCCCACTATTGAGTGGATCCGTAACTTCTTCTCTAACCTCCAGCAGTGTGTTTTTGACACTAATATACCTTTTCATCATTCACATCTGTCACCTATGGCGTTCCACAAGGGACAGTACTCAGCCATCTGCTATTCCTCATATATATCAGCGACCTTCCTTTACAATTAACGTCTACTGTAAGACTTTTCACCTATGACTGTGTAATTTATCGTAAAATAACATCCGTTGGCGATGCTGATGCTCTGCAGGCTAGTCTAACAAAATAACACTGGTGCTCTCGTTGGCTTATGCCATTTAACACTAGCAAATGTAAAATCATTTTTTTACTCGTAGTCATGGCATTATTACATCTCCCTACTCCCCGTGTAATACACCTCTTTCACGTTCTCATAGCTACAGATATCTCGGCCTCCATATTGTCTGTGATCTCTCCTGACCTTCTCACATTTCGCACATCGTGTCCGAAGCTAACAAGTCTCTCGACTATCTGCGCCATAACCTCAAACTCGTGCCCCTTAATCTGAGGCACCTTGCCTACATCAGTCTTATACGTCCAAAACTAGAATACGCTCCATCTGTTTGGGATCCTTTTGAAGATTATCTCACCCAAAAGTTACCGAACCGTGCAACCAGGTTCATGTGTTCTGATTATTCACCTCATACTAGTGTATCTGGGCTCAAGAACCGGCTAGGACTACACAATTTGTCGACAAGACGAACTGTATCCATATTATAGACGGGTAGAAATCCAGCGAACCTGTAAGGAAGTATGAATGGAATTGCGTCAGGACGAGAGCCGCCGAAATTTCGAACAGAGACTGTTCTTCTTCTGGACCCAGAAGAAGAACGGTCTCTGTTCGAAATATCGGCGCTACTCAGAATAGAATTGTGGGGGGGAGTCGTCGTTTGATTTCTTTTACGCCAGGTGGCGTCAGGGGAGTTGAGTTCGTTCATCTAAAGATGGCAGCACTTCCAGCAAATTTACCGCCGTTCAACCGATGGCGCTACCTGCGCCCCCAAATTTTAAATTTCGCGCCCGCAGATTTTTGTGTCATGTTCAAGAGCTTACAGCACATTTTAAATTTGCCCGACTTTTCTGACATTTTAAACAGATGGCGAATTCACTTTTGCCTCAACAGATGAAGCTATGACAAATTAAAAAATTTCCCGCCATTAGTTGATTAGACTCCTCACGATGATTTCGTTTCAAAAAACAATTTACGAACCACTTCTACGTCAGTTTACTGTCAAAAGGCTCGAGTGATGTAATTCTTAGTAACACAAGGAGCAAGTTTAGAATGAAACTCGCTCACCCAGTGCAATTAGATCGAAAGTGGCAGGTTGCTCTGGCTGTGGTGAATATTCCATTTGCAGTTAACAATATCATGAAGAGACACCTCTCCTCGATACTGTAAGCGTGAGAGAGCAAGCAAAATGCGGGAGTAAACATTATGGTAGCTTTTCCTCCACGCCTAACGAAACAGTAAAAAATAACGAGTATAAAAATACGAACAAATTCAAAACAGTTAAGCTTCGATGAGATTTGGATTTTCATACTCTAATTCACTCTGTTATGCAAAGTAAGTAACAGACATATTGTAAGGCAATTACACACATGTCTCGCTGTAGGGATAAATATTCCTTCTATTGACGTTACATGACACAGTCTACCTAACACAGCATCGAATCGACATTTAAATTTAGTCGATCCACATACCGTGTGAGGATGAGGCAATGTTGATTTTGTGTTGGTGATATCCAAAGCGAACAGAAAGTCAAACAGATCGCTGGTCTGTTTGTGGAGATTTTCCGACAAAAGGAGGTCATCACACTCAAGTCTTGACTGATGAAGTTGTAGGACGACTTTCCCGTTGCATGAGAGAGTCTTAGGAAGACTGTCTCGCTGTAGTGTCCGATGAATGGTCCCCTCAGCAGCTGGGACCACTGAATGCATGACCGAAAATAATGCGTAGAAATGCACATATTGCTCAAGTAATTACCGTTTATTCTGCTAAAAGCATAGACTGAGCAGAAAGAAATAATCAATACATCTTTACATGTACATACCACGTAGTATAAGTGTGATCACTCACTGTATCGAGACAAAGCATATGCCTGACTGTGCGATGCACTCACGGACCACAGGGAGCTTTCGTTCGTTGACTACCTCACATCTTGTATTTTCTTAGAGAAGAGGACACGACACTCCTGTTTTCCAGGCAGGTCGCGACATACACCCCATTCCTTTTCACCGTACGTTCGGAATCTTCTTATCCTGTTTCCCTTCAAGTTCCTCCGAAGTTTCTAAAATGAAACATCTAATTAATAGTAATCAAAACATCACGGTCATCACTCATACCTGCAAACATTCGCGACGTGCAGTCCGATTGGCGTTTCACAGTCCGTTCTTGCCCCTACGCCGTTTACGTCTTCGTGGCGTCAAAACACTTCCGGGAAATCGACAATGTGTTGCACAGGAACCATTGTCATCGCATTGTCTTACAAAGAGCACTCAAACACACGTAAATACTGCACAGGAGACACACCATCCTTGCGACGGCTACTGAAGACAAAACCGACAAAACCAACTTGCTACGACGCGTCCAACTTCCAACTGCCACCCAGTGTTGCCACACCTACAGATTTATCATGAGATCTACCTACTTTTTAAAAAATCTACAGATCTACAGAGATTTCTGAAAATCTCAATGATTTTTCGCTTCAACGAATCAGTCACTCGACCCAGTGTTTCGCATCAGTGCACAAAACGACAACGATGAAAAACATCAGCAGAACACGGGATTGAGCGCTTTACCCACTATTTTTTAGAATATATTCCGCAGTTAATTTGACGAAAACGAAGCAAAGAAACAGCCTCTCAATGACCACCATAACTGACCTCCTGCACACAAAACGCATGCTGTTGGGTCAAGCTGCTTCGCCTTCGCCGTTGACAAAAGGACTTCGTCGGTGGATCACGAAACTGGCAGGGTTCGACAGAGGAGAAGGATGTCTACAGCGATTGAACCATTAGCGAGCCTCAACGCTAAATCAATTTTCTTGGGTGTTTGTGTGCGCCTTACCACTTCGCCTCACAGACTTGGCTTGACTGCAGTGATTTATCCAGACCCCCCTACAGCCCCCTAACACCCCCTCATATGTTCAGTGACACCCCCCTAACTTTTTCACCTGTGTACCCCCTACAGGGGTGCACTTGCGATTTCAGCTTTAAACACATGTCGGTAATGATATGTTAACTATAATAATGACTCCCCTCCCCCAATTTTTTGCAACACCCCACCGTGCTTGGGATTCTGGATAAACCACTGCTTGACTGGCTTTGCAGTGAAACCACTAAGTTTATAATTCGTGTCACGCATGTACGCTTTCATTATGCTTGTGGAAATAATATATCGAGCTTTATTGTTTTTGTGGTCCATTGCGATCCTCGCTCACCACTGGTGGAACGAGCGAGAGAAATGTTCCTACTACACGCGATACGGCGCCCCTGCATTATTCTTGCATTGGAGCGCCACGGCTGATGTGAATACACATCTCAAAGTATTAAAATCTACGTGCAGTGATACTTTTTTTTTTGTGATTGTAGCGGACTTAAGTACGGGACATCGCAAACTGAAACCGAAAGTTACAACGCGTAATGACAGTGCGCCGCAGCAATAAATTCCAACTGTGGTCTTCAGCAGTGGAACGAAATAAGCCCTTGCTCTTCCACTAATTTAGAAACGCAGGCAGACATTCCAGATTTGAAGGTTTTGAGTGGCTACAGATTTTTAGCTCGATCTACAGATTTTTCGGACTCGGATCTACAGATAATTTTTTTCACGTGTGGCAACACTGCTGCCAACTGCCACTCTCGCCCTCTCCTCTCCCTCTCGGCTCTCGCCGTTTGAAGTTTGAATTGTCGTGGCGGTCTTCACATTGCCTCTGCAATTACCGTTTCTTTTTTTTTTTTTTCGTTGTCTTTCTTCTAGTTATTTAGCTTAATTTTTGTTGTTGTTGAGATGTATTTTTTTACATTTCTGTGGTACTTAATATGTTATGATATTCACCTCAGATGAGAATGTGCATGAATTGGAGTTACAGGGATACAGCATTCGCAGACGCGCGCACCTGGATAAACAGCAATAAAAAGAGATCATGCCTGTGCTAAAATAGATCAGAGTAATAGATCAAACAAAACATGGCAAGTGTGGACAAGATGAAATCTCAAAGGGGGAAGCTGGGAAGCTGCCCAACTTGGAGTCTCAGCGACCATTCTGGGAACAAAATGGTACCTGTGAGGCTCCAGCTGGAACTTCTGGAACCATCTGAGACCAGAGTGGTACCACTGAGTGGCACTGCAGGGAACCAGTCACCCCGCTTGGGAATCCAGCTGGGACCATCCACATTCAACTGGAACCATTCCGGAACCATCAAAGATCCAACTGGAACCAGTTCAGATTCAACTGGAACCATTCTGGGACCAGTCCAGATTTTCGCCTGGGGAGGAGCAAAGTCGCTCTACACGTGATGCCGACGAGCCGCTGAAGTTTCTACAGTGAGCCAGGGGGTATGAGGAAGTGACGGAGACAATCGTGAACCGTTCGTACTGCATTTCCGCGACTGCTACAATGAACTCGTATGCTATATGAACATAGAGCAAAGCTCAGTCTAACCAGAGAGGGGCTCGCAGCAGTGACGGCGAAAACATCAGGAGTTGACAGGCAGGCCACATGACTGCCCCCTCTCTGGATTCGACGCTGTGCTAGGAGTTCTGTTTAATGTTTCAGCCATCTTCACGTTAAGGTTTTCTTTCCCATACTTTTATTGACAACTTCCACGTGACAACAGCGTGCCTTGTAGATGTCACAGACACTAATCACCTTTTTCCGTAAACTCGTCGCTCACTTCGTTCCGCTTGACAACTTTTGCGCATTCGACATCGTGTTACATCTTTTCCTTCCACGTGATCGCTTCATGCATATGTCTTCGTGTTACATCGTTGGAGTCAACATCCTCGTTACTCACTGTCCGCAAACTCTTCGTTAACCTTTTTTTTCTTCGTTTTGCAAAAGAGAGCGTGAGTAGCACTTTCCGAAATCTGCTTTCGCAAAGCAAGGGAACCAGTGGCGTCTGCTTTTCATCACTTTTTCCGAAGAGAGGCGAGCATGGAATGATAGCGACACATATTGAGAAAAGTTGTTGAGAGAAAGCAAGTTGAAACGAAAGAGTAATGTCGTCAAAGAGTGATGGATTATTATGTACATATTTCTACTCACTTAACACCAAATAAATAAACTAGTGATTCTTCAATTAAATCTTTTTATTGAGATACTTTAACAACAATATAACAGCCCTCTTCAAGAGCGAAATTCCATATCCAGAATGATGTTGACCATGTGTTCGACCGAGTGTGTATACATTTTGTGGGCAGCGGTGAACTTTTAGCTCCCAGTCCTCACACAAACAACATACTTCTACACATTCCTGATCGTAAAAGCTATGACTGATATTCACCAATCTCAAGCACATCTGTAGCTGTTGTGTTTCATTGCGTGTTGGAAGACCAGTCTTGTCCCAAAGTCGTAACGCCAGCAGTGATGCATTAGGGGGACACCTATGGGCATAAACGTATTATTCCAGCTCAACTTCTTTGCTGGCTAGTTCCACCGAATTTCGAACAAGCAAGGAACCTTTGCATCCTGGATTCTACTGAAAAAATATCTTCGGTAGACCATCAAAAATAATGAAAAGGGAACCCACTTTCACCTTTGGGGGCTAAGCCGTTCGCAAGATAGAGGCGGTGGAAATATCAGGGTCGTTTTGTCACCAGTCGCCGTAGGCGATTTTGCAGGCTGCTATGGCGCCAACGGCGCATCTCAGGGTACCACACTTTTTTCTGTGTATAGCACAGTTGGTGGGTAATTGCTTGGCGACTTGGTTTTGTTTTAGGAACGGTAGTTATTTTTTCATAAAATGTTAAAGTCACGACATACAGCGAAAGTGGCTGTGATTCGAGCGCTTCTCCTGCGCGACTGGTTCGTCGCAGAAACGTGAGAGTCGCACTGATGTATTCGCCGTTCAAAGCCCTTCACAATGGTACCAATTTCGTTTCTCTTACGCGCACAGAAATGTGATTTTTCGTCAATTGTTAGAAAGACCTATCGCGAAATTCGCGCACTTTGGTCCCTCCTAGCGCGACTGCGCCACTAAAATTAAGCCTCCATTTTTTTATATATCGTGGGACGATCTTAGGCCGATATCTGTAATAAATATTAAAATTCGCCCTTGACCGCAGCGATTTTTCGACTCACCACTGGTGCGCGCGCTCGCGCCCTCCGGTCGTCTGCTACTTCGCGCGTGGCTTCTTAAACTTGTGTTGTACGTTTAAATTGAACAGGACAAGTAACAACATTTATGGAGAAGAATACACTGCATGGGTTTATTTACATGTATTTACACGGGTGACGCATCCTTGAGCACTCGCCTTAGAGTGACAACTTTCGACGTCGTGTCCTCTTTCTCCCATACATAACAGGAGCGAAGTCCAGGCACCGGTCGAACGCCTTTTCACTCATCCAGTTTGCGTTCTCTACAGTCGCGGACGTCATCCACGGGAATATGCAGCAGGACTACATTTCGAACCTTTTTTGACACGGTATTACTGAAGTCGGTAGCGTTCAGGATTGCGTCCGTTTCTATGCAGCGCAGGTTGTCGTTGTTGCGGCATGTTTAACAACAGCGCCGATTCCATCGCAGGCATTTTCCCCATGGCCGGGCGCCGAGAATATCCACTTTTTTGTTGTCGTGTTATGACTCATCTCGAAGTGTTGAAACCTGTTCTTAAAGTGAGAGCTCGCTCCGTCCGACACATACACCGCGCTTCCGGGGGACCGCTTTCTTCAAGATGCTGTTCGATCTTCGCTAACGAAAGCAAAGCTGTTGCGCTGTCGTGCCGCGTGTCGTCACTTACAGCGGCGAAACTGATTGTCCGCTTCGGTGTAGTGACAACGCACGTAAATACGGAAACTTGTGTTTTATGCCAGTGATAGCTCTGGACCTCCTTTGGTAGTATGACAGTCCAATTTTCTGAGAAGTCAAAATGAAGTACCACGTTGCCACGCATCAGTGCAGATTTTTCTCTATGTATCGCTTCTCACTGGATCTTCCTCACATAATCATGAGTGATATAGCGCCCCACCGAATTCCGCAAAACCTCGACGAAGTCGCTTATGGGCAAAGTGCGCTTCACTAGTCCTCCGGATTCCCACGTGGCAAGGGGAATTTCTTCGTCTTCTGGTAATCCCTGACTTGCCGTTGTTATGGCCTCCGTACCGGGACAGTTCTCACACTCTCCGGAGAGGCATGCTTCTGAGCCTCCGTCGCAGACACACATGCTGATGATGATAGGAACGGATAATTCATTTTCGCTATTGTTTATCACAGCTGTTGTCGTTAACTCGAAATTCGCGTAGTAGGAACACACACACTCTTCTCTACAAGGGCTTATGCTCACCCATCTTGGACGAAGCGAATAAAACTTGCTCAGGCTGAGACTGATGTCCGGATATTTGTTCTTGAATTTTACATAGGCTTCCCGAATAGAACACGTCATGTACCGTTTCGTCTTTGCGACTTTGCTATCACCTTCCTTTACGTGCACTACGTCCCTTTGTCGCGGGCTTTGGACGGAGCACTCCAGTTCATCAGATGTGTAAAAACTCAATGCCGAATCCAAGTCCTCCTGCTTTAATGGATTTCTTGATTATGGATCAGGCACTGCCCACACATGGTTGTCCTCAACTAGCTCCTTCGCTTTCCGAATTATGTACCGTGTCGCTTCGGGGATGCTTTCTAGTATATCGCGCTCACACGCATGAATGCGGGGAGCAGTGTAAGGAGCTGGCATCTTTCTTGCAGAGACTTACTTGTCTGGTATGCTGCCCGCAGATTTCCTAACATTTCTTTGTAGAGCTGCGCCGGTGAAGTCGATGTGCCAGGAAGAGAAATTTCAAAAGCAGTCTCGATCTGCCGCCGGGTTTTCACATTCAGAGCCTCGTTAATTTCGGAGTGTTTTCTTGCTGCATATGACGCTGACGGCTTCTTGCGTTTTCTCACAGGTGACACGCCGATTTCTTGGGTAATGATTAAAGCATTTATGTCCTCGATTGCTTGAACGTCTGTCGAGAATGGCACATGTCCAGCACTGCCTTCTGAAGGAGTCGGCGAAGAGGCCTCCTCTGATGGCACGAGATTCCTCATATATAGAAAACACTTCCTGCAGAGCATGCCTGAATCGTTAACATCCTTGGCCCGTTCGGCACCAAGCACGGTTTTCGCAGCTTCCACTCCAATAACAGAAACGGATCTGAAGTCCTTCGTGTGCAGAATTTTCTTCCTGTGCTTGTGAAAGTAGTCCGCACAATCACTGCGATTACCACTGTGCACAGAAGACGCCGCAGACATTGTATACAATGGTGTTAAATACGCGTAGGGCATCACCAAGCGGATTGAGAAGACTGTGCCAGTGGTCTTCAGAGTTGAAATGCCCAATGACTGACGACGACGCGGTAGTGGGTTCGAGATGTCCCTTTAGCTTCTTGGGAGGTATATGGCAGGACATCCGGCTTACGAGCCGCCTACCTTCAGGATGATAATCTTGTTAAACTACCAAGACGTCGGGCGCTGCTGCAGTCACCAACCTTCGCTAGTGTACAGCACTTTTTTTCCGGATAACCTATATCTTATCATCCCACCAATGCTGTTTTATGTATTTGTACGTAAAAAAAGCACACAGAAAACGTTTCTGTTGCAAAGCATCACCCGACTTATGCCTGGTTCACACTGTTGCATTTTCATGCGTTACGGATGCGGCGCGACACGGTTGTCATGACAACGAAGCACGACACTCCGAAAAGCACACGCACCGCAAGAGTTGAGCTCGACCGAAGTCCATGCGGTACGGGCTACCTGCGGAGATGCAGCTGACCAATGAGCGAACGCGCTCCGCGCAAGCGCATCACTGCTGTGCTGTCGCGTGCTTTTCCAACATGGCTGCCTCCGGTGAAAGCACGTTGGCAAAACAAGAAGCTCTAATTTCAGAGGTCGAGAAATACCCGTGGCTCTACGACCCACGCCGAGCCGAGTACAGAGATTCATTCAGAGATTCAAAGTTTCGTCGACCACATCACGTTGCCCGTTCATGGCTGCCTGTGGAATGGAGACGTGGTGAAGTGGAGACGTGATTGGTCAACCACAAGCGTTTGACGTATCAAGAACGCATATGTCTGAACAGCGTGTCGTACGACAGCCGCCTCCGCACTGGATCCGCACCGTAACCGCAACGGAGAGAAGTTGTAGTGTGAACCACGCATTAAGAGCGGCGCGCTATGGCCTTGGCGAAGTAGCAGACGACGGGAGAGCGCGCGCACCAGTGGGGAGTTGAAAAATCGCTGCGTCGGCTGCGGTCAAGGGCGAATTGTAATATTTATTACAGATATCGGGCTAAGATCGTCCCACAAAATATAAAAAATGGAGGCATAATTTTAGTGGCGCAGTCGCGCTAGGAGGGACCAAAGTGCGCGAATTTCGCGATAAGCCTTTCGGAAAATTGATGAAAAATCACATTTCTGTGCGCGTAAGAGAAACGAAATTGATACCATTGTAAAGGGCTTTGAACGACGAATACATCACTGGGTCTCTCACGTTTCTGCGATGAACCAGTCGCGCAGGAGAAGCGCTCGAATCGGAGCCACTTTCGCTGTATGTCCCGACTTTAACATTTTATGAAAAAATAACTACCGCTCCTAAAACAAAACCAAGTCGCCAAGCAATTACCCACCAACTGTGCTATTCACAGAAAAAAGTGTGGTACCCTGCGATGCGCCGTTGGCGCCATAGCAGCCTGCAAAATCGCCTACGGCGACTGGTGACAAAACGACCCTGATATTTCCACCGCCTCTATCTTGCGAACGGTTTTGCCCCGCACAGTGAAACTGGGTCAGTTCTTACTCATTTTTGAGGGTCTACCGAATTTTTTTTTTTTTCAGTCGAATCCAGGGTGCAAAGGTTCCTTGCTTGTTCGAAATTCGGTGGAACTAGCCAACTAGGAAATTATATACATTTTCTACAGATGCAATACTACTAAATATACTCCCAGAAAACGTGCCATTGAATTATAATAAAAACCTAGGCCACCTAGAATCATGCGGTCAAGGCCATTTGCCTGTCCTAGGTTTTTGCAACCTCCAGATGCGAATGACATCTAACTACAGTTTTATTATGTCAATTTTTAAGAACTGAACTCGAAAACTTCCCAAGTAAGGGTCACTTTTTTACCCCACCAATGTGAAGCGCGTGCCGAATTTACTCAAGTTCATGATAATTGACACGGATATTCAGGAGCTATCCCACCGAAAAAATAGCCGAACATCATGCTTTGCGGAGCGCACAGAGCATGATGCGCTCCGCAATGCTTCCTGCGCCGGGCTGATGAGTCCCAAGTAGGACGAAACGGCCGTCCTCGGCTGGGGGTGCACCATCAACTTGTAAACATATTCTCCAGATGCAGCTTCGGCTACTTTCCCTTTGCATATGCACTTTCTGGCTTGCAGTGCGGCCTCCACAGGTGTCGCTGTCACCGTGGAACACTGAGGTCTGTCTGAGACACGGACGAAAATGGTGTTCACCTTTTCTATACATACATTACTTATGGAGATCAGATAGTTTCTATTCACACTATCCAGTCCGCTGGTGCAGCGTTCGGTCTGTTTATGCAATTGTGAGCTTTCAGCGTTTACGTAAACGGTGACAGTTTACAATTATATAGGGTAAGGTGGGGCTAGACGAGACGGAAATTTGCAATTGAATGTGAAATTTTAATTTTTCCTGTTTTCTGCAAAAACTAGCCATAGGCACATTGTTCGGTATCTAGAGCTTCTAACCTGTAAATGCAGAACGGACGTAGCCGCTCTAAAATAAACACAGAACAAGAAATTCAAAAATGTAGTTTGTCTGATCTTGCCCCAACCCTTGGGCCAAGATGAGACACCGCGTGGGGCAAGATGAGACACGCCGTGGTAATGAACCATTCAAAATTAGTTTTTGGAATCCATGCAGACAAAGTAAAGCCGTGGGCCCTACACAACCCCTTGACCCACCGCCCACATGATGTGCAATAAAACCACACAACCCGATGCTATTTTGCTTCACCGTGCTTTGCAAACAAGGCACCGCCAGTCTGATGTGTCGCTACTGCGTGCTTCTGCTTTTCCTAGGAAACAGGAAAATTTGCTGGAAGTGCCTATTTAATATGCAAAAAGAAATCTCTGAGGAACAAGCATAAATCCACATAATAGTTGAGTTACCAGTTTCTAAATTACATTAAATTTCAATTACATTAAATTGTCGCGCCTTGGCCCGTACATGTCATCGGATGCATAATTTTTTCTATCCAACACCGTATAACCAAGGGTGCCCATATTTTGCCCATGTCTAGATGAATGAATAAAGAAATAGAACGTGGACTTACATTGACAAGATAAGCCTGCGAAACGCTGCTGCACGGATGACACGAGAAAGGACTACAGAAAATCGCGCCATTTTCGCGGGTCTTTACATTCTAGGCAGAAGAAACCGATTTTTTCTCTCTTCAACGCATAAACTAATCCGGACAATTCTCACGTGTAATAAAGCGGGCATGCAGAGCCACCTACGAGTAAAGTTTCAAGCACATGGAGCAACGCGTCTCTGAGACTGGCAGCGTCGAGCAAAAAATGTCGCGTCTGCCCAGTGTCTCATCTTGCCCCACCTTACCCTAATCACTGGTATAATACTGGCAAACAAATTCAAAGGAATTGCGTTGAAAGTAAATAGGTACTACGCAAAATTTTTATAGAAATTCAACCCACTTTGCCCGCATTCCTGTATACTATTTCTATAGAATCTATACATTTTCTTCTTCTTCTTTATTTTTTTTTGTAAGTGACAGTCCTGGAAACAATTTCTCTGCGATCTAGCAAATTTCTCAAAAGAGATTAGAAAGAGCTTTGTGCACATTTTCTAATCACGGTCTATACAGTATGTATCTAGCTTTGTCTATCAGTTTTCTATACATACTGCTCATCAAATATTCAAACGAATTGTGTTTAAAATAAACGAGTGCTAGATAGAATTTGTATAGAAATTCAGCCCACTCTACCCACATTGCTGTGTACTATTTCTATAGTATATAGACATTTATTTTTTAAGGGGTTGTCGAAAAATTCTTCGTGTCAGTCAGTGCAGTCTGGAACTGCTGTGTGCGGTAATACCTCTGGCTTGTTCAGCCATCGTGGATGTTCCCACGAAAGCTTACAGTCACACAGCTGATGCCCTTTAATACCTCTCGTTACAAAATCTGCAAGCTTATCCTCACCTGACCGTTTCGCCGTTTTGAAAAATCGAATTTTCAAGGCAGTAATATTTGGACTGAATAAATGCAGCACTCGTGTGCATATACTGTATTACTGAGGTACTCTAATGGATAGGGTGCAGAAATGGTGTACGCATCGACCTTTTTCTGGATTTTTATGAATAAATAAATAAATCAGTAACTTGTTGTATTACAGGCATTCTGCAGCTCTGCACTTGCGACCCATCTCGAGAAGCGAATTCTTCTTGTGAACACTACTACGACATTAGAGCAGGTCAGCAATGCAAGCGGGTCGACCTTGGGATTCGAAGCACGAAATGGTGAAGAAAATGGCACAGGTAGAATGGGAGGCAAAATAGCACTGGTGGGTGCTTGCAGGCAGTCACTGCGAAGAGTGAACCACCGAGGTCTGCTATCGGTGTCAGATTATTTAGGAACCAAAACAGAAACAATAAAACAAACCTAGACAAGACTCCTCTCGATACTTTCCAACGGTATCGATGAATTCGGATTTACAGCTCGCAGCTTACAGCGCGCTAATACAGCTCGCAACGTAAGAACATATATTCCGATTTTTTTTTCGGAATATGCCTAATTTGCAAAAATACATGCAGCGAGTGTTTTCGATATTGTACGGAAGAAACCAATAACCAGAACTCTAAATGCTGTAGCAATGTGGTGCATATACGATGAACCTACATAAATAAAGCATTTATTCTTTATGGGTATGCACGTAAGATTTCCGAGTTTTGAACAGGCTACACATATTGTGGAAGAGAAAGACGATCGAAAGGAAGTTTGGAAGCTCATAGAGTGTCGCCACGAAAAAGCCCCGCTATGTTTCCACGAAGGTAAGATTGTTGTACATCTTAAGTTCTGTACGATTTATGTAACATTTTGGGTAACCGTGTTCCTCCTGCAGTAGAAGTACGGGGTACGCCAAGATAAAATTAATTGTTTTTAACGTAAATAAAACAAATAGGAACAGTCTCGGGAAGCTGAAGTAGATGTGAAAGTAGGTATTATGCACCAAAATTTTATATCAACACTGCCACTTGTCCAATTTCCCTGCGGATAAATCGTGGAAATTAAAAAAAAAACTGCTATACCCGTGTATCCAATCGGCAATACCTGTGTTTTCAGCTCCTTCCGTCAGATGGCGACACGGTCGAACTCGGCGTTGTAGACGATATCGAAACCAAGTGAGCAAGTGGAGCTGAATATAGATTATTACTGCGCGAAGTTGTTTCACCGGTGGTAAAACATGTCATTACAGCACATAACATAACAAACCCACAAATTACTCATGACCGCAGAATCGATAAAAATAAGAAGCAGACTGTCGTGTCTACAGCGATCGTCTGCAAGTCCAACAACGAGCTTCACGATCTGCGACAACTTTTTACGTCTCTGTCTAGTTTTCCAAAATATCTCCTGTGTAATATTCTGTGCTTTGTACCTGTATTTACTATTACTTACTATTTTTCACTTGTGCTTTTGTTGTAACTGAGCACCATGCGCCAGCTAACCGTACAACAGCGCGCAAACTACGTGTTGTGGTACACGAAGCTGAGAAGCGTCTCGCTCGTCCAACGTAAATTTCGAAGAGCCTACAATCGTCCTCCTCCTTCCGAAGCGACCATTAAAAAATTGGTTAAACGTTTCGCACAAGAGGGTTCCATGGCCAACAGAAAACACGAGTACCCAAACACCAAGCGCACGGATGACTTGACCAACGCTGTGCTGGGGGCATTTGAGGGGCATCCAGGAATATCTACGACCAGAGCAGCCCGACTGTTTGAAGTCGGAGCAACAACCGTGCGACGAATTCTCAGAGGTCACTGGTTTCTCTCATATAAGATTCAAGTTATACACGAATTGCAAGAGGATGATTTTGACCGCCGTGTGCATTTCCTCAGAAGCGAATGAATTGCAACGCATTGCCGATAACCCAGGACACATTGAATTTATTTTATTCAGTGATGAGGCGAACTTCCACCTAAACGGACATGCTTACCGGCATAAGTGCAGGTACTGGTCGCCGCAGAATCCAGGATGGACGTTTCAGCGCTCAGTACAATCCCCAAAGGTTGTTGTGTGGGGTAGGCCCCTTCTCCTTTAGTTGCAGTGTAACGGGCGAAAGTTATCTTTCTATGCTGCAAGAAGAATTTTTGCCTTAAGTAGAGTCCCTGCACATGCAGAAAGAGGTGTGCATATTTATGCAGAATGGAGCACCACCTCGCTGGAGCATACAAGTTTGCTAGTGGCTTAACAGAACATTTCCACAGCGGTGGATGGGCAGGGGCTCTCCTAACATAGAGTGGCCAGCTCGTTAACCCGACCTGACTCCGTGTGACTTTTTTCTGTGGGGATATGTCAAAGATCCCCTCTCGTATACCGCGGAAGTATCAGCACCATACGCGACGTGACGCGACGTGACGCGGGAGCGTTTCCTGAGCGAAGTCGATGTCGAAGGACCTTCTTAGACTTTCCTCATTGATAAGAGACAGGCGCAAAAGGCCGTTTTCAGGGCCAACCAATTGATGCTACAGAGACCAAGCGTCCCGAAACCCAAACGAGTTGAAATTGTGATGTTTCTATTCTCTTCTCATATCGCGTTAATATGGTTTCAATATCGTCTGCAACGCCGAGTTCGACCGTGTCGCCGTCTTGCGGAAGGAGCTGAAAACACAGGTGTAGCCGGTTTTTTAACATCCACGATTTATCCGCAGGGAAATGGAACAAGCTGAAGTATCGATATAAAATTTTGGTGCATAATACGTCCTCTAACATCTTCAGCTTCGCGACACTGTTCTTATTTGTCTTATTTACGTTATAAACCCCGACGTTTATCTTGGCGAACCCTGTACTTCAGATGGTGTTATTCAAATACATTCAAATGGTTCTAGACAACACAATTTTTATTTCTAATATCTTTAGACTCTGTATATGGCCTTCTTTGACTTCCACGTATTATTGCACTTGCGAACACAATCGCCAATTTTTAAAAGCAATCAGTCCCATTGCAATAATACAGCCCATTTTGGTTCTCGGACATTTGTAGAAACGGTACAGCACCAGCCAGATCATTCCAATCTAGGGCAGTGGTTCTTAGCTTATGCGACGAGATTGATGGTGGTGGCACGTGTTTCAGGGTCATATTATCGCCGCAATACTGCAGAACGACCCGTACGTATGTGTAACTTGAGTCCGAGCTCCTAGACCATCACCGCTTTGTAGTTTAGTGTTTCCTTCAACTTGTCCGGGAATACGAAAGTTCCGGTTTTTGGTGATCGCTGTTTTTGTTGACAAGTTGCACATGGCTTGAGCAAATGCCATCGAACCCGGGAGAAGTGTTACGCAAGTCAGTTGTCACCTGTGCTATCTCCTCAGACGATTATTTTATTTTCTCGTTATTTTATTCCCCACATTCCCACCAGCAATGGGGTAGAGTATCGCCTGTGGCGATGAACTTCCCCACTCTCCAAAGCCAAAATAAAGTTGTTGTTGTTGTCCTCAGACGATGTTTCCTTCTTCTTCTTTTTTTTTTTGATTCCGTCTTAGCGCCGCGAAGCTACTGTGGCTATGAGCGGCGTACAGATGTGGACACATGGAGAGAGGACAGCAGGAAGAAGTAGGGGACATGGGGGGTTAGATGCGTCCTGGCCCGTCTGGAAAGTCCTCAGACGATGTGGGGCGCCTACCTAGAGGTATAAACACCGGGGTTTCACAACACTGAGTATTGAAACCATTGTCGCGCAGATGAAATACCAAACGGAAGCGAATCGATAACGTTTGTATAGTCCCCACCATATGCCGGGAGGAACAAGCGATGAGGATCGGGAACGATTTCGCAAGGACGTTGCGATTATACAAAATAGGTATATATGTTTCTTTTTTTCCTTTTTTTTATCGTTACAGATTTTTAAAAGCTGTGGGAACAGCACTGATGCCGGCACTGATGTGGGCGTGTTACGCGGTCATGCAGGCGTCCTGTTGCAAAGAGCATGTAACTACTCAGCGACTAATTACCCAAACATTCATTAATTCACTTTTTAATTCGTTGTTTTCGCGAAAATGCGAGACATCAGAATTGAAGGCGACCATAAGGCTGACAAATAAATGGCCACTTTGGTATGGTATGCAACTGCGGTAAGACGAAATCAATACGCACTTCTCGAGCGCAGAAACAGGGCAAAGGCGTTCGCGTCGGAGGGCGACGTATTTTGTAGCGGTTGAGAGGATTGTAATATACGCTCATTTCTTGGCCAGATAGACCGTTTTCCGGGCCAGATAAGCCGAAGCGATGCCGTTACTGCGCTCGAGAAGTACGTAGTTCCAACACCACCTAGATAGAGAAAGCCTGCTTACTCGTCGACGTGACGTAACCAGGGGCGGATTTAGCGGGGGGTCCGGATGTCCTGACCCCCTCAATTCCAGACTTGAACATAGGGTTCAATGGACCAATCCCAGCATGCACCTGGCACTTGTCCATAGCGGACCCCCCCCTCGGAAAAATCCTAGATCCGCCCCTGGACGTAACAACTAACAGCCAGTCAATCAGAACTGCGTTTTCAACGGCCGTTGCCAACCGCGAACGTGCTTTCAGCGGTGGTAGCCATGGAGACGAGCCACCGTTAGCGGCATGGGCTGCCACTGTCGTCTGCGAGTAGTGAACGCCCCTTGTACTAAATAGTAATACAAAATAAAGCGTATTCAATACGGTCCCATATTTTTCTCGAGACTAATTTGCTGGAAAGCGTGTTGAAACAGTGTTGCGTGTTTAGTCGACAGGTTCAAATTTGCGAAGTTTGCTGCAATCATTTGCGAGTTCTTGAATTGGCCGAACGGCATATCGCGGTAGCAGACGAATTCTGACTTTATGTGACCACGTAGCGAAGAAGGGATAGGAGGCATTGAGCAGACCTTCTGTATCTAGGCGGCGTTGGTAGTTCTCATTTGCATACCAAAGTTTCGCTATTTGTATCTCAATGTACGCGCTCGTTTGAGGATTTTTGAGAAAGAAGTAATGGCCGCCTCCAGTTCTGCTCTCACAATTTCGATAAAACATCTAATTAAAAATTTAATGAATTAGTGTTAGGAAACTATTCGTCCAGTAGTGACATGGTCTGTCCCACAGCAGGCCCGCCCGGCGGCGCAGGCCGCCCACAAAAATGACAATAGTGCTACTCTCACAGATTAAAAATAAAATAAAATAAAAAGATCGTAACGGATAAAAAAGACACCCTGTGTATCGGGATAAGCGGCACTAACCAATGCAAGAGCGTTTTAGCCATACTTTTCTTCTGCGAGTGGTTGCAGTTGATGGGACATGGTTGCATCACTATGATGCTTAGGCAAAACAACAGCTCATGGAATGACGGCACTCGGGTTCTCAGAGGCGGAAGAAATTCAAGACTCAACGATCAGCGGAAATGATCATGGACACGGTTTTCTCCCCTCGATAAGAAAAGTGCTTTGATGACTGACTATGTAACGAAGGGTGAAACAGTTAATCCAGAGTACTACTATAGCTTACGATGCCGGTTAAAGGATGTTTTGAAAGCAAAACGGCACGGGATGCTACGGAAAGGCGTTCCCCTTTTGCAGGACAATGCACCGGCTCACAAAGGAGGCAAGGCAACGCAGGTTCTAAAGGGCTGGCGATTTGAATGCATTGAACTTCCGCCGTACTCGCCGGATCTTTGCCGATCAGACTGTCTTTGATTTCGAAACCTGGAAAGAAGTTTAAAAGGAAATATATTCTCGTAGGGTTCGGAGGCTATAGCAGCAGCCGAAGCATATTTCGGAGAGCAAACGTCGGATTTCTTCAGGAACGATGTGCCGACTGTATTCAACTTCAAAACAACAACAGCTTTATTACGAGATGATGACTCAAGATGGTGACCCAAGTTGAATATGTCGAATTGAAATCATCGTTTATGACTCTAGGCCGCATTCTGCGTTATCGGGCCGTTGACTTTTCAGCACCCCTCTGGTATGCAGGCCCAGCTCTCCTCGTTGCTCGTAGGCACGTTGATATATTTCGGTTTATTTTCATTGTCCTTCTTCCAGAACATAAATAGTATGTGGCGTGCGAACTAGGAACGCTGAGGGATATTGGAAATACAACAAAACGTATCCATGGTCATTTCACGAAAAAAACAAAAAGAAAAGGAAAAACACGAATGGCAGAATTAACGCGAATGCTCACGCTGTTTCATCAACAGCGATAGCTGTCGGGTCCACCTGGGGCAAAGTTTTCTTTTGTTATTGTTTGAGAATGGTGAGGCGTGCTTTGTGGTCGGTGGAGTAGGTGGTGAGGGCACGTGTGTGTACTTGCGCAAGCACGCGCCATGTAAACACGTAGTCGATGGTGGAGCTGTGTGAAGTCGTGAGCTCTTGAATGTTGGACGTGGGGTAGATGTCGAAGTCCTTCATAGTGGTCACGAAAGTAGTTCTGTGGGCGTCTAGGTTAGTGTCTCCCATGAGTAGGATTGGTTTCCATTCCGGCTCGAAGGTAGAGTGGATCAACTGAGCGACATCCGCTTGATTAGCGTCTGGTGAAACGTATAGATGCATGGCATGAGGACGTCTGCTTGAGGGACGTATGCTGCGCACATATCGGCGATGTCGGACGTTGGTTGGTTGACGAAGGCATACGGCTGTGCGGTAACGTTGGTAGCGCTGTTGCTAACGTAGACTGCTGCTCCCGCAGCCCTCATTGATGATGTCTGGAGACAATGTGCACGCAGGTGAACCCGGGAACCCTAAGCAGATCCCCCTATGTTTCGCTCATCCATAGGAACATTGCGCGCCGCGGGACATAATCGTGCACAACGTGTCGTCTGTTTGCGTGGAGAGAGCGGACGTTGAACTGAGAGAGTGTCCCGGTCGTCGAGATCGTCCAGACATTCCGTGGTGCAGTCTTGAGGCGGTGTTTGTCCAAGCGGTTGAACAGGTCGCGTAAATCGCGCCGTACACGGCCGCTAACGTGGTGAAACTCGCAGTTTTCTCTGCAGTCTGACGCGTGCGTCAAAAAGAGGACTTCTAGGGACGTGCAGCGTGTCAGTGCTACGTAGATGAGTGATTGGACGTGCACCTTGTTATATTCGTACACCACTTGGCACTACGAAGCTCCCTGGGGCTTGTGGATCGTTATCGCACTGACCTGAATAACGGGGAATTCCATTTTGCGCAACTGTATTCCGCGCTTCGCTTTCAGTTGTACTTAGAGGGACCAACCACTACCAGTGGAGGCACCAACTGTCGTTCGACCGCGCGCTGTAGTACCTTTCGCAGTGGCGCTGCTTTGAATCTCGCCAGTTTACCCGTTGTGGCGCTCGTAAAGTCAATTCATGTGCGGAAGCGCATGCCATCTTCGTCAAACTCGACGTGCTTGAGTGTTCCGAGCGCACCGTTAACGAGACCATCGGCAACGTCCTGGTTGCAACGTTGCTGGTGAGCCTGTAGGGCTTCCCTAAGCTGAACAACATGGTGGATGGTAAATTGGCAGTCTTGGTCGGCGGGATGTCGTCGATCAGCCTGTGAATTGCCATCCTTTCCTGGTTTGTGTCACAGTTGAATATACGCTGTCCAGCGCATACGCTTTGCATGTGCCCTCGAGACCGGCAGCCTGAAGAAGGTTGTACTGTTTGACGGACTTATTAGCCAGAACAAGCCACTCCACTGTCCGTTCGGACAGTGGAGTTGAGCCTCCCCCTTGGTGACGAAGCGACTCTCCAACAACGCCGTTTCGTCCTCCGTTAGCGCATTCCCGTCGCTAATCTTGGTGAGAACACTCGCAAAGCGTCCTTTTTTTTTGTGTGTGTGTACAACTTCTCGCGGAGGAAAGCAGTCGAGCAAACGCCAAGTGTTGTGCGTCGAAATGACGTTTGTTGCGGTAAGAAAAACGAGCTATAAAACGAGCCTTTATTATGATGACGATGAGGATGGGAACGATGGGTCTGAAATCCTTCTCACAACTGCCCCCCTTCCGGAGAGGAGCCCTCCTGGCGATCTTCTTGTGGCGGGCGAGAAGTGTCGAGAGGTCGTGCGATGTATGGTTTGAGGCGTGAGACGTGCGCAGACGCAGTGATCCGACGGCACCGGTCAACGGGATTGTCCAGTGGTTGGATGAGGTACGCTACATCATTGAGCGCTCGGAGTACCTTGTAGGGGCCAACGTAGTGGTAAAGGAATTTTGACGAAAGGCCAGGCTTCCGCAGAGGAACCCAAAGCCAAACGAGGTCCGCAGGACGATAAACAACGTTAGCGTGGGACGCGTCGTAACGCTGTTTGGGTGACGCTTGCGTGTCGAAGGTTCGGCAGCTGGCAATCTGTCGACATTCTTCTGCACGGCAGGTGGCGCTTGCAAGTACAGGGTTGGATATATCAGGCACGTAGGGGAACAAGGTATCAATAGTATGGACTGGATCACGGCCGTAAAGTAGGAAGAAGGGGCCGAAGCGAGTTGTCGATTGTTGTGGCAGTGTTGTACGCGTAAATGAGATATGGAGGGAGGTCATCCCAGTTGTCTTGACGAGGCGAGATATAGAAAGACAGCATGTCGGCGAGAGTGTGGTTGAAACGTTCCACGAGTCCGTTTGTTTGTGAATAGTAAGGAGACGTAAAGTGGTGGGTGACACAGCAGCTGGAGAGGACCTGCTTGACAATCTCAGCCACAAACTGGCAGCCTCTGTCACTCAACAGGACTCTGGGAGCGCCGTGCTGGAGGAGGATACGTTGAATAAAAAACTGGGCAATATCAGCAGCTGTTGCGGAAGGCAGGGCGGAAGCAACGACGTATCTGGTGGAATGGTCAATTGCCGTTACAACACAGCGGTTTCCAGAAGTGGACAGGGGGAGGGGGCCGAAGAGGTGAACTCCGACTCGTTCGAAGCGATGGAGTGGGGGTGGCAAAGGATGTAGGTGACCAAAGGATGTGGCGGTATACTTGCGTTGTTGGCACAGTTGGCATGACGACACATAGCGATGGATGTTCCTGTACATGCCCGGCCAAAAAAACTTGCGACGGATCCTCTCGTAGGTATTGAAAAAGCCAAGATGTCCCGCTGTAGGGTCGTCGTGAGAATGGCGCAAGATCGCGTTGCGCAATTGACACGGAACGACCAAGAGTAGTCGAGAGCCGTCGGGGCTGTAATTGCGTTTGTACAGCGTGCCTTCTTGCAACACGAAGTGTTTGGCTTTACGTATAAATTGGCTTTACGTAGAAGGTGCCGTGCCGTCAAGATGACGATTGAGCTTCTGGGCGGCTTCGTCGTGAAGCAGTTCTGAGGGGAAAGTGCTTGGGTCCAGCTCGGAAAGGCATATGACATCCTCATAAGAAAGTACCGGGGCGGAGTTCTCGTCTTGCAGTGGACATCGGGAAAGACCATCAGCGTCTTGGTGCTTGCATCCAGACTTATAATGCACAGCGAAATCAAATTCCTGGAGTCTTAGTGCCCAGCGCCCAAGACGCCCAGACGGATCTTTCAAGGACGCAAGCCAGCAAAGAGCGTGGTGATCGGTCACGACCGAGAAATGACGACCGTATAGGTAAGGGCGAAATTTGCCAATGGCCCAGATGACGGCGAGACACTCCTTTTCGGTGGCTGAGTAGTTTTTTTCTGCTTTAGTCAATGTGCGACTGACGAAGGCGACTGCTTGCTCCATTGGCGCATCCGGGTGACGCTGTGCTCAAACTGCACCTAGTCCTGCCCCACTGGCGTCGGTATGCAATTCAACGGGAAGGGAAGGATCGAAATGCCTCAGAATAGGGGCGGCCGTAAGCAAAGCTTTGAGCCGCTCAAAAGCAAGCTCGCAGTGGGAGTCCCAGTGGAAGTTGGATTCGCAGGAGAGGAGAGCCGTGAGAGGGGCTGCGATATGCGCGAACCCCTTGATGAATCGACGGAAATACGATGCCAACCCAATGAAACTGCGCAGCTCCTTGACACAGGTTGGCTTCGGAAAATCGGAGACGGCTTTGATTTTATCAGGATCTGGAGAAACACCGTTTGCAGAGACAACGTGACCCAGTATTTTAATCTTCTCGAAGCCGAAAGGGAACTTTTTCCCGTTGAGTTGGAGGCCCGCAGACTGGAATGTGGAGAATACAGATTCAAGGCGAAGTAGGTGGTCTCCAAATGTTTCCGAGAAAACGACAACGTCGTCCAAGCAACATAGGCACGTTCGCCAGCGGAGCCCCCGAAGCACAGTGTCCATCATCCGCTCGAATGTAGCTGGAGCGTTACAGAGGCCGAACGGCATCACCTGCATCATCTGCCAGTACCCAGAACGGGTTATTTTGTTGATACGTCGGTAATCAATGCAAAAACGTATAGAGCCATCCTTCTTAGGAGCCATGACGACAGGTGAGGACCAAGGGCTCGAGGAAGGACGGATTATTCATTTGGACAGCATTTGGTCGACCTCTTTATCAATTTGTTGTCGTTCGGCGGGAGAAACACGATACTATCTCTGTCGAAGAGGCCTTTCAGAGCCAGTGTCAACTGAGTGTTCCACGTCGCGTGCAACCCCAAGAGGTGATTTGTCGAGGTCAAATAAATGTGCATAATTTCGTAATAAGGACAGAAGCGTGCCTCTACTCCGATCGTCAAGCGAGGGAGAAACAGTTTGACATAGGGCCGAGTCGTGCACTGGATGAGGGAGAGTTACCGCGGCGTCGGCGGAATTTCCGAGAGCATGCACAGCGCCGAGCTTCACGGGTTCCAAGGTGGCAACGACAAATCCGCACGGCAACAGGACAGGCTCCCATAAAGTGTCTGACAGGGAGAGACGTCTTTCCGCCGTCAATTCGTGAGAGGGAGAACGGAGCAACGAGACCCTTGCGTGCGAGCGGAGTATGGTGAGGAGACAGTATCACCTCAGGAGTAGACGATGCTTCAGAGGAGACGGCTTCTATGTATATGGTAGTACGGGGGGGAAGTACGGTATCGTGCTCAACGCGCAGTTTAAGGACACCGCAGTCGGCCTCACTGGCGAGGACCGGCCCTGTAGGCAGAGTGATCTCACCGCGAGAGTGATCGATAATGGCGTGATGCTCTTGAAGGTAATCGCAGCCCAGTATAATGTCATGCGAGGTAACAGGGAGGACTCGGAATTCCACAGGGAAGCATACATCGGATATCGCCCCAGATGAAAAACTTTCCAACTGGGACCAGTTCAAACTGTGTTATTGAACTGGGTCCAGTTCAAAACCAGTTTGCAGCTGGTCCCAGCTTGAACTGGTCCCAGTTCAATAACACAATTTGAGCTGGTCCCAGTTTGAACTGGGACCAATTGAAAACCAGTTTGCAGCTGGTCCCAGCGTGAACTGGTCCCAGTTCAATAACACAGCTTGAGCTGGTCCCAGTTTGAACTGGGACCAGTTCAAAACCAGTTGGCAGCTGGTCCCAGCTTGAACTGGTCCCAGTTCAAAATACCAGCTTGCAACTGGTCGCAGCCGAAGTAGCAACGTTTCTCCTCCAAGCGGAACTGAGCCACTCGGGAGCTCATTTGGATCTCCATGATGAAACCCACAGATGCATGATACTGAAATAAACATGAATTATTTTATTGTGCACTTCTGAAACAGACATTTTGTATTTCACGATGCAGTTTCTCACTGACTTTACAGAAACGGTTGAGGAAAACAGGAAGCATTCCGGGCAGCCGTGGAAGTCATGTCATCAGTTGGTTTTCTACGTATAGAGCTGCAGAAGACTTATCATTACTAATTCATTTACTTCACTATACACACATATGTCGCAGACACTCACCTTTCCTGTGTATCCCTCGTTACAGGAGGCGCTTGTGGAGTCCGACATATTGCTTCGCAGTTGTCCTGTGAAGCACAATATTATCACCAAAACATGAATTGAAAGGCACAACTACTCCACAACAGACTCACATGCTTTTCCGATCCACGCCACGAGTACTCTGGTGAGCTATGCGGATTCTAGAGCAACCCGTGTTTTCCGTGTGAAGGATCTGAAACACGAGAATGACATGCATTAAAAGCGGGAACGCGCAGACTAACGGCACATGATAAATAAAAGAACGAGAAACCAAGAGACACTTTTCACAGCGTGTGGTGTGCAAAAAGTTGCTTTGTTAACGTTAACATGGCATTTGCATAAACCGGGCGTTGGTCGTGAAAGAAACGCGTCCATATGTTCTCGTGCTACACACTGGGGAGACAAACTTTACGTGCAGCAGGACGGTACCATTATTTATATTTCTGCTTTATTCGCAGCAAGCAAAAAACACTTGAGCATAGTACTCACGATGAAGCAGTCTTCGCAGCTGCAACAGAGCCGCAATCGCATGACACCTGTCTGGTCGTACTGAAGCCGATGACGCTCACTGTAATTTATATTGTCGCATGTCACGCTAATAACATTAAGAGCAAAAATGTCACTTGGGGCATGCTGAGATGAACGCGAAAAGTCAAAACACGGCGGACAAGCGCGAACGCTGCATCTGGAAGGAGCAAGCGACCGTTACACCTTGTTCAAACGCGTCATTCATCAGGGGAGCAGGAACGCGCAAAATATGCAAACATAATAATTCCAAATTAGCTTTTGTTAACATTAGCGCACCTTCAAAAAAAAAAAATAGAAATATGATTTTTTTACTATAAAGTTGCTTACCGATCGTCCCCCCAAACTTTCTTTCGTAATCTTCATATATGTTATTACAAACCTATCCCGGAACCCCAAACCGAAACTTCTCCCAAACATGTCAGCTGGTCGAGCTTGAACTGGCACCACTTCACTTTCCAGTTGCCACCTGCCCAGCTTGATCTGGTACCAGGTCATGTCCAGTTGCCTCCGGCCCAGTTTGAACTGGTACCAGTTCATATCCAGTTGCCACCAGCCCAGTTTGAACTGGCACCACTTCACTTTCCAGTTGCCACCCCTACCTTCAACTGGTACCAGGTCATGTCCAGTTGCCTTCAGCCCAGTTTGAACTGGTACCAGTTCATGTACAGTTGCCACCAGCCCAGTTTGAACTGACACCAGTTCACTTTCCAGTTGCCACCCCCACCTTCAACTGGTACCAGGTCATGTCCAGTTGCCTCCAGCCCAGTTTGAACTGGTACCAGTTCATGTCCAGTTGCCACCAGCCCAGTTTGAACTGGTACCACTTCACTTTCCAGTTGCCACCTGCCCAACTTGAACTGGTACCAGCTCATGTCCACTTGCCACCAGCCCAGTTTGAACTGGTACCAGTTCATGTCCAGTTGCCACCAGCCCAGCTTGAACTGGTACCACTTCACTTTCCAGTTGTCACCAGCCCAGCTTGAACTGGTACCACTTTAGTTTCCAGTTGCCGCCAGATTGATCCCACTTGGTTCCAGTTCATGATCAGTTGGAGGCAACTGGGAACAAACTGGTACCAGTTGACTTCCCAGTTCATTTTTTCGCCTGGGGCTATACGGTGCAGGAACCAGTCGTGTGAAAAATGTGGTTAAACGCCGACTTGAGAAAGGATCCATCTTTGAACGTTACTTTGCGCAGCTTCTTGCACATCTTAGCAGACAAAATACGAACACAGGAGCCGGTGTCAATAAGTGCTGATGAAGAATGGCCGTCAATGGAAACGTCGATGCAGTTTCGAGGGTGCGGTGGGGTGACATTTGAAAACGGTGCAGTCGATGCAGGACGACCCCCAGGAACTGCAACTACATGTTTCCCCGCTGGAGAGGAGGGGATGTAAGGCGTATGGGGCTACGTGACAGTGACCTGCGGCGACCGGCTGGAGACCGGGAGCGACGTGAACCGGCGTAATCGTCATTCCGGAGTCCGTCACCAGATGTTGCGGTGGGAGGCGCAGAGTAATAATAGCGATTACCGGCATAACGAAATGGGCGGTCTGAGGGACAAGCATCAGTGTAGGGCGCCGAGGGCGTAAATTGTGGACGGCCAGCCCAGAAAGCCTCCCGTTGACGTTTCCTGCAGAACCTTATTGTATGACCGGTAATGCCGCAGTAGTAGCATGTTGGGCGACGACGGGGCCGGTCCAGGGACATACTGAGAGGAAGTTGAGAACCTGGAAGCATCGACGGGGAGTACATCATGGACTGCTGTCGGGCTTCTGAGACTGCAGCTGTCGCCGGACTCGGGTGGATATTTGACCGAACAACGTCAGCGTACGAGGGCTGAAGCTGGGCTGTGGTGCGCTGTCCGATTGCGCTCGCGAGTTCTTCCCGTACTACCGACTGTACAAGCGTAGTTGTCTCAGTAGGTTGACTCAGTAGTTGACCCGTAGGTGATGAAAGCCTGGAAAGTTCTTCCCTCATTATCTCTCGGATCAAGAGACGCAGATTATCGAGGGACACGATTTCAGAGGTGCCGTACTGGAGATGGGCTTCCTTCGTGCGCCGGTTTCTTGCGCCCTGTAGTTTCTTACATAATGCAAGAATTTCGGCAACAGTAGTGATGTCCTTTGCCATGATGAGTTGGAAGGCATCCTCCCGTATTCCCTTGAGTACGTAGCGATTTTTTTTCATCGTCAGGCATCTCAGGATTGAGACGCTTGCACAAAGAGAGAATCTCTTCGACGTATGACATGTACGACTCATCGGGATGTTGGGCTCGCCAGGACAGATTCTGCTCAGCATCTGACTTCCGAAAGGCGGGCCTGCCAAATAATCCCGTAGCCGAGACGAAAATCGTTCCCAGGCTTGGAATTCTGCCTCATGGTTCAGGAACCAAGTCTTGGCGACCCCGGACAGATAGAAGACGACGTTATTCACCTTGCTGTTGTCATCCCACCTGTTGTGACGGCAGACGCGGTCGAATTCGTCGAGCCAATCATCAACATCCTGGCCGTCGATGCCGTTGAATGTGGGCGGGTCACGTTGCCGCAGTACTGGTGCGGGGATAGTCGACGCGGTCGCTTGTCCTCCCGAGGCAGAACCGTTGCCGGCTGCGGATTGGGGTGCATTAGCCATAAGTACAATGCGACGGCTTCGGAGTTCCAGATTTACTGGCTTAGGAGGAAGGAAATCGAGCGCACCTCCACCAAATTGTTGCGGTTCGAAAAACGAGCCTTTATTATGATGACGATGAGGATGGGAACGATGGGTCTGAAATCCTTCTCACACGTTAAGTTTGCGGCGCGGTCGCGTATACACCGCCGAGGCATTGACGGGAGGCAATTCTTCTCGCTCGTCTTCTTCCCCTCATGTGCTTCCTCTTCCTCTCATGTTCTTTGCCGACGCGCTGAGACATTACAACGCGAAACTGTGGAGCCCTCTGTGAGGAACGGGAGGAAGAACTATAGCGCAGGCCTATCGCAACGTCAGAGCCGTATATTAAAAGCGAGTCTGGCCATTAACGAGTCATGCCTATACATGAAGCTCCACCCCCTTTCAGCTTTCTGACCAATGACGTCTCGAAATATGGGGCATTATCAATCAACCTATAATCACTATTTGTCGCACTACCCAACATGGGCAGCGCCATGTTGGGTGTCAACTGGATTGGATGGGATTGAAATGGATAGCTCTCGCGATCTGGAAAACTATTGGATTTATTTTTTTTGCCAATTTAATGAACGCCACCTAGGCTGCGCAAGGCACGTCGGGAATTGTTGTCTGCTTCCGTCGTTGTACCGCTGCCGGCAGAACCACCTGCTCGTACACGTCCTGTCGTCGGTACGACTTTTTTTCACTTCTCTACATAAATAGTTGGAATAAAAAAGGCAAGTATGTTTACATCCCTTCAATTCAAAATTGTACAACACAGTGCCGTTTTTGTTATCATTTTGTCGTGATCGCCGCTTTCACTAGGCCTAACACCGATGACAAAACGTGTTATTTTCAGGTAGATATCGACAGCGGAGCATCAGCTGAAATTGATTTTCGATAATCCTATATGAGGATGTACATCTGCAGCGTAAAATCAGAGTTGTCTGTAAAATTTTTGTCACGAAATTCCCTCTTCACCGTGTTTGCTTTCGTCGCCATTTTGAGTGGCAATAAGATGTGATGGCGACCCTTGCGGCAAAAAGCAATCCAATCAGAGGCATAGGCGTCCCCAGGATTTTTTACAAGGTGGGCAAAGTGCTTCCAAGGGGGGCACGCGTGCAATCCCCCTCCCCTACCACCTCTTTTTCTGGAGGCGGACATTGCGGACTGTGCGGGTGTTCAGAGATTCCTATTATGACATCTGAAAATAATCATTACGACCTATAAGAAAAGAGCATACTATTTTAACAAGCGACATTGGATCTCCAGGGGTGCACGGCCCCCTTGCCACCCTCTCTGTACGCCCATGATGAGAGGCGCGGAACTGTGTTGACAGGTCGAGCCTCTTTCTGGGGCTCCTCCCAATGGCCACACTCCCTTTTAACATACGGCTCTGCCCAACGTGAGCCTCAGCCGCCCTCTGTGAGGTGCGGGCGGAAGCGATTTACTGGATGCTTCAGACACTCTTCGGCCAACGCCAGAATCTTTCCCCTTTTTATGCCTCCACTTTGCAGCTATCGCTGTAAGAGCTCTACTTAAGTGCCTCTCTTCTTCATTTTAGTACGGTGTGGAACATACATGCGTGCCTGTAAATTCCTCCTAATAAAGAGGATGTCATCAAGTTATTAAAATCAATATGTGATCCGATAGAGGTGGACACAAGGAAGATCAACCCGATGGCAGTAAGTAGAGCGAAGAGCTTGAGTTCGAGAACTGTTCATATTTCGAACACAAAACTGTTCTCGCAGAACAACAGCCCCCCCCCCCCCCCCTAGAGGTCACCCAGCTGACACTCAACATGACCGCTTCGAGGGATATCTGACGAATCGCATGCTGCATGCGGGTGATCTTGAAAATATAGTAGTAATTTACCTCTTGACACGGAATCGCAGACACCCTGCAAGACCTCTGTGCAAGGCAGGTGGGCAACTGCACGGTAACCAGAAGCGTTTGCGCTGGGAAGCGGACCGCTATATACCAATACGTTTGAGTGAAATAGCGGTATTCTGTTACTTAGATTCGGTAGCGGGCACAACAATGTGTAGTGTAACACGAAAAGTCTCCAATACCATGGGCGCAGAGATTCTGTTGGAAAGAGATTTTGTTGGTCTTGAACTGCCTCAACGGACCCTCTTGATTTATTGAAAAAATAACTTTTTATTGCCAAAGCTGTTGGCTGCCTATTGACAGCTATTGAAAAGTGGTCACCGCGTAGCCTCTGAAACTGTGTTTGAGCTCCTGTTGTGCGTGAATGTGTTGCATTTCTATTTACCTTAAGTTGACATACAATGTATGCTGCTGTAGACGTGTTTTTGTTGAGCTCCTGAAGACAAATTATTTAAAATGCTAATATGGTTACCAAACAGAGAAAACAAAAAGCATACAAAACGTGTACATTTTATTTACAATCAAGTCACACAAAAATCCTACAAATAATGTGTAAATACTTTTTACATACTGCTGGATACACATTGCTGATTCGAGATAATGTAAAGTGTTACCTTAGATTGGACAATAAATATGCAAAGCGAACTTAAGTGAATCATCACAGAGTATGGGTTGATGAGGTCACACTGTACATTAACTCACCTTAGTTCCTGGGCCAGGATAGATACACGTGCCTGGGGAAACTTGGTGCAGGTGTAGGCTGAAAAAAAAAAGATGGAACGTCATGTATGAGTGCTTATAAAAGTTGTTATCCAAATATCGTTGACAGCCGCGTCTGTAAGTATATTTTCTTGTCCAACGTTTCCGGTTTTAGTGACAGGATTGGAGTAGGTATATGCACCATAATCTCTGATGGCTCATAGAAATATAAGCAGAAATCTCATATCCGGACAAAAATAATACTCACAAAGTCAAGGGGATCCGCAGGCACAGACTTCCTTTGTTTCTAAAATTTATTTACAACGGTTCCCAGGAAGCCGTTGATGGCGTCTCCCTGTGCGAGCAAACGAAGCTCAATGACTGGGTCATCGAGGGGTCATACATCGTACAAACCCAGTTTGCTTTCTGAAAGTCCACTTAATCAGAATGTCAGTCATTGTGATAACCACATCCTACGCTAAACTTTTACACGGCGATCAAGCCACAGATGACAATCGATTCGATATGACGCCAACGGACAACAAGCACCACCAAAACCACAAGCGCTACTGGATTGCCTAACGGCTAGATGTACAGAAACACAAGGAGCGGCTCTTCTCTCCAGACTAGCGTAGCCACCCTCTAGCGGTCGCTCGAGTCAAAATCGCCATTACGTCTGGTCTACCACGTGATCCCCTTTAAAGTTTCGGTTTTGCAAGGCTTTGTTTCTCGCGCTGCTTTCCGTGCGATTTTGCTTTTCGAAAGTAATTTATTGCAAAAATGTGAGCACCATCGTAGAAACGACGCATGGTAATGTGTTCTTCTTCCGGCTGCGGCTCTCGTTGGACGGAAAGCAGCTCTGTCACGGGAACACGTTTTGTTCGTAAGTACACGATCAGTTGTTTTAGTCGCTTGTGCGTCTTCGAATCACCCTGAATTGTTCATTTTGGACCCAACTCTGTGCCGCCGAATCATTTCATATCCTGTGTTTTCATTTTCATTTCTATTTATTTCATTTCCAAAAATACAGAAATGAGGTCCAGGTACAAAAGGCGGAGCCTGACGAGGTACCTGGACCGACAAACAGGAATGCATACAGACAAACATAAACAGTCGGCGGATATCTGTGCGCCATTACAGTGTCTATTGCAACGTGATTATGCAGTAGTAACATCGATAACATTTTTTACATGTACAGTACAAGTACTCCACTGTTCGTGGATGTTCATCTCTCACCTAGATGGTACACACAAAAGAGAAAAAAAGAAATACAGCGCTGTGCAAAGTGTCCTTTAGCCAAAGGCACACGCAACCATACTAAGGTTTACCATTTTAAAATAGCTTAATGTTATAATTGACATCTAAATATGAGCGGAAGAGTCCTCTGAACTGTGCCTGTGTGTACTCAGGCTTTACAAAATTTGCAAATTTGTTTAAAAATTGAGGCACTAGATAGGCCATGGATTGATACCCGTAGTTGGTTCGCACACATGGCGTTGTGTAATTCCTGAAGTGCCTTAGCCCATACGTCGTGGTTTTAGTTGTAAGGTTTATGCGATTTTCCTTAACTTCTTTATGAATATGAATTCCGAGTTTTAAAATGAACATTTGTTTAACAGTAAGAATGTGAGCGTCGGAAAAAAGGTCTGGAGAAGGAGTAAAGAAGTCGGCATTTGTTAGAAAACGTATTGCTCTTCTCTGGAGAATGTGTACTTTGCCTAGGTTATTTGCTGATGTGTTGCCCCATACTAACAGGCAGTAGGAGAGTTTGGAATGGACAAGTGCGTAATAAATATTGCTCATGAGCCACCTTGGCAGTGCTCTTCTAATGCGACTGATAGCACCGATTACCTTGGATAGTTGTTTTGTAAGGTGATCAACATGCGTATTCCATAATAAATTCTCGTGAAACCATACGCCGAGGAATTTTATCTCAGAAACCTGTTCTAAGGGAATCGCATTAATGCTTAGCGAGAACGTCGGGTCGGAGACCTTGTTGATAGATCGAAATATTATGAATTTCGTCTTGCTCACATTTACCCTTAATCGATTTGCTGCTAGCCATCTGGAAAGGTGTTCTAGATAGCTGTTTATCAACGTGGCAAGGTGTGACAGGCTATGGTGGGAAAAAAAGATGTTAGTATCGTCGGCATACAAAATTATATCTGGTGTGTTAGGAATGGAGACGATGTCATTGATGTAAAGAAGGAATAAGAGTGGCCCCAGAATGGATCCCTGGGGTACCCCGTACTTTATTAGAAGCTTATTAGATTCATAACCATGAAGCTTGACGTATTGGAAGCGCTCATACAGATAGCTTTTTATTAATTCGTGAATCTTCCCGCGTAAACCATAGGAATAACATTTTCGCAGTAAAATATCATGCTGTATCGAGTCAAACGCCTTTCTTAGGTCGAGGAATATGCCTACAGTATACCGCTTATCTTCTATATTTTCCACAATCTGGTCTCTGATTCTCATTAATGCGGTTTCAGTGGATTTCCCTTTCTGAAATCCATATTGTGCGTTTGTTATTATGTTATGTTTCAAAACGAATCTGGTGAGTCTGTCATTTATTATTCTCTCCACCACTTTTGAAAAGAGTGGCAAAACGGATATTGGGCGGTAGTTATTGAGGTCATTTCCATCTCCTCCTTTGCAAATTAGTGTAACTTTGGCTATTTTTAATGCGTCAGGGAAGGTACCCGTTTCTAAAATATTATTACACAAGTAGCAAAGCTTGTCACTAATAAGTGGCAATATGTGCTTTATTGGCTTTACTTTAAGGTCGTCGACGCCAGCAGCCAGCGAATTATCTAATCCGCACAATATCCCCTCAATCTCGGCAACTGTAGCCGGATAAAGATAGACAGAACTCACAGGGAACGAGCCAACGAAGGTTGTAGAACTGGGATCTGCGCTATCTGTTGCCCCAACATTGACAAAATGGTTATTAACCATGTTAGCTAGTTCTGAGCCCTGATACGATATAGAGTCAATGGTTAGTTCTGTAGGGAGCGGTGGTGGGGTGTTACCAAATGCTAAGTTCTTCACAGTTCTCCAGACTTTCTGTGGGTTGTTCCGCTCATTTGTAAAATACCGCGCGTAGTATTCTTCCTTCACTCTCTTTGTATCCGTGGCTAACTGGTTACGAATATGTTTGAATTCCTGCCATATCATGCCATCACGCGTTTTTAGGAACCGTTGAAAGAGCTTGTTCTTTGCGGTGATGCGTGAGTAAAGTTCTCTAGTTATCCAAGGCTTCCTTATTTTTTTGGATCGGTGTCTACGCGTTAGTAACGGAAAGGATTCATTATAGCAGCTCGTAATATTTTGAAGGAATATGGAGTATAATGTGTTACTGTCACTTTCCGCATAAAAGCTGTCCCAGTTGATATTCGAGATGCGCATATGGAAATCTTCTAGCGAGTTGTCATTAATGACGCGTGTATGGTCACTATATCGCAGAATGTGGTGCCTAATAGGGTTGAGTGTATTCAAAAGGCAGAATATGGGTAAATGATCACTTATTGGGACATTCATTACCCCTGATGTCACAAGCATGCCATTTGTAATACAAGGATCAAGTAAGGTGCCTGACAGTGGGCGAGTGGGTAAAGAGATTGTGTTGTGGCAACCATATGATTCAATAAGCTCTAGGAAGTCATGTCTCAATGTACAACAGCCTAACAAATTTATATTTATGTCTCCGACAAGCAGTACTGGAAGGTTTACGGAATCAGCGTACGATAATATCGTCTCTACATGGTTCAGGAAGGAAATTTTATTCCCGGACGGCGGGCGATAAACAGTACCGAATACCATGCCGCACGTTTCAATCACCAGGGCTTCGACATTGCTATTCACAACGCTACATTTGTCACAAAGAACGAAGGGCTGTTCTGTGTATGTGGCAATACCGCCGCCCTGCCTATCTGTTCTGCCATTCGATACACAGCGGTAGCCAGGGAAATTTACCTGTACTTGGTTCCCTCTGAACCATGTTTCGGTGAAAGTAAGAATGGTAAATCTATGGCCTAAGGATTCCAGGAATTGCTCTACATCATCGTGTTTTGCTAATAAGCTTTGTGCATTTAAATGCAAGACAGACACGCAAGAGTGTGATATGGAACTATACTTTTCTCTAAAGACAGCTGGGTCTATGTACAATTTATTAACGTCGCTTGTCATAGTCATTGCGAAGAAAGAACATGTGCACAATCTGATTACACCGTATCAAGGTCACTTTCCTTTTGTATCCTAATCGCGGGGGACCCTTCCGATTTCCGCACAAAGGTCAGACCGTCCTTGTGCCAGGCAAACCTAGCCTTGCCTTCCTTCACTTTCTTGCGGGCAAGAAAAAATAGCCTCTTGTTTTGACTGGTCATATTCTCGTCTATGTAAATTTCCTCCACATCTAACCGGTTTTCCCTTCCAGTTCTTAATCTGTGCTTGTTTTTCAGCCACTCATTTCGGTGTCTTCTATTTGCAAATCTCACAATGATGGGTGGAATCTTTCCGGGCTTCGAGGGTAACCTATGAAGAGCTTCTATTTGGTCAATTTCAGGCTTAGCGAGACCGAGCCGGTCTGCAATCTCACACAATTTTCCGTGAAGATCCTCATGCTGAGTCATTTTGACACCATGTATTTCTAGGTTATTCAGTCTTGTGTACTGCTCAAGTCGATTCACCTCTTGTCGCAATTGTTCGCAGTCATCGGTTTTACTCTCCTCTAGGCGCCTAACCTTAGCACCTATCTCTTTCAGGGCTTTCTCCTGCTCCATTTGTCTCTTCATAATTTCATCATATTTTTCAGACATCACCTCGACAGAAAGCTTGATTTCCTCTGTTGTTCTAGACAGCTCATCTACTTTTCCCCTGACAGGTATTAATGTCAACAGCATCTGCTTAATCTCGCTCAGCTCCTGAGCCAGGTTTGGTGAATTAGCTGTTTCAGATGGTTTCAGTTTCCCTCTGCCCGCGCGACAGGTTTGACATTTCCAGGCATCGTAAAATGCATTACGCTTACTGCGGTACGTGCTCTCTGATACGCCTGAGCAGATACCAAGGTGATAGGAAAATCCACATTCACAACAAGTAAGACAAGCACTCTCTGGATCCAAAATTTCCTGACAGGAAAGACATATGTCACGATCATTTTGGGCCATTGTACCCAGTTGCAGTCGGTGGCGATGTTTGATCTATACAGTGGAAGTTATTCAGTTTCCTCACCTGCAATGATAAGACGAGTAAGCACAACAGTCGACAGGTTCGCCACCGACTGCAGGAATTCTTGGTTTGTCGTTGTTTTTATGCTGACACCAGTCACGTGGCAACTCGCAGATCGCAGCGATCCCAACGGTAGTCGTTGTTGATGCGATGCAGTAGATACAGAGGAAGGCTGTAACCCCCAAGGTGGCACGTTGCGATTTCGTGTTAGCAATCCCGGCGGCGGATGGGTTGTTCACGTTATCTTGGATATTACTGCAATGATAAGACGAGTAAGCACAACAGTCGACAGGTTCGCCACCGACTGCAGGAATTCTTGGTTTGTCGTTGTTTTTATGCTGACACCAGTCACGTGGCAACTCGCAGATCGCAGCGATCCCAACGGTAGTCGTTGTTGATGCGATGCAGTAGATACAGAGGAAGGCTGTAACCCCCAAGGTGGCACGTTGCGATTTCGTGTTAGCAATCCCGGCGGCGGATGGGTTGTTCACGTTATCTTGGATATTACTGCAATGATAAGACGAGTAAGCACAACAGTCGACAGGTTCGCCACCGACTGTGTTGTTGTACAAATCTGATTAATGGTTTGAGTACAGCATTTTTTACGACTTAATCGGGAAACGTACATACGTTGAAAATCACCGATGCCACACGTAATGTTTCCGGTGCCACGTACTCCTTTTGCGTTCTGCACACTGTGATTGACCTTCTAATAGAAGAGGAAACATCCGAACATACAGAAATAAAGTGCAAGCACGCGTTCAACGTAATACTGCCGTGTGAAATGTGACACAACTACAGCTCGCGTCGTCTGCTTTGGTGGCGCCGTGGTGTCTGGAGAGTCACGTGAGCGGTCACGTGGTAGACAGGAGCATCCCAGAATGCAATGCGAAGCCGGCTACGCTCCTCCCGATAGAAAACTGTCGGAGGGGCCGCTCCTTGTGTTTCTTTCCTCCATGCATAAAAAAAAGCCAACTGATGGAGCTGCCATGGTTGCCTGTATAGTTTGCTAAAAATATTGAGAATTCATTATTGTGAGTTGAATTGTCGTTCGCTGTGCCTCAGTATACTGTGGTTTCAGATTGAAATTGAGATAAAAACAATATAATTACATGTAGTGGATAAATGGTGCGTTGTTCGCTCGTCGCTGCCTCCCGTCGGAAAGAAGACAAAACACCGAGACAGGGAAAACTAAAGGCGAAAACCACAGCTTCTTAAAATCGAAGCAAAGTTGCCCTCGCATAACACATTATTTGTAAGTGTTACCCACCGCGCTGGTGGAATTTATAAGACAAGGGCCCTTAACACTGTGCTAAAAGTTATAAATAACCTAACACAAGTACAATCCGTACATGTTGCAGCGAACCGCATATGTTGCAGCCTTTTATATTCCTATAGGACATCCCATTGTAGTCGTCATGTAAATTAACATTTTACTCGTGTAGATACTGCACTGCGTTTCCTAGTTCATTAAGTTTACGCTTTGACAAAGCTGTCACAGTGCGTCACAAAACTGTGTCACACTGAAGTCAAAGGCACGAGTCACATGAGAATTATATTGAGTTTCTCTTGACTCAAAAAGGGGTGAACAAGATGTTCATAGAACGTTGTGCGGTTAGTACTGGTTGCTATTCAGGCCAATGTTTGGCCATTTCCTTCTGTAACGTATTGTGTATTGTGTGCATTCCTTGGGCCCTGGACGGAGATAAAAGTTCAGGGCTTTTCGCAACCCACGTGCGAAGAAGTCACAGCTATAGCTGTATCCACAAATTGCGCGTGTATCGTGCACGCGTAATAAGGGCCAGATGAGGCTCACGGCTGCATTGCGCACGCACATGTAGGCATGTTTTTCTTCTTACACGAGTCTTCTTCAGTCTTCTTTAAAGTGCCACTACGGACTAAATCTCTTGTCTTCAGAATCCTACCAAAGTTATGTTACTGAAATCTTCTTATCCCACTTTACATTCTTGCAAAATATTTTGGCTCTACGTGACGCGAAAGCTAGAGAAAATTAAGTATTATTTTAGAGAACTGTGACGTCATATTAGGTTCCGACGGAGCGCCCGGCTCTCATCTGGCAACGTTGTTGCCCTTTGCGTCTTCCGGGGGCTCACATTTTGCACTTCGTTAGCGGAACCCCACGTGACATCCTCCGACCGCTCCGACGGGCTCCGACCTTCGAGAAAACACAAGGAGGGAGAAGACATCTCTCCCATTTCCCCTCTTTGGATCAGCGTCACGTGACTTCTCCTCCGCGGACGCCGGCGTCGTTGCTAGGAGATGAGTGCCATCTCCAGAACATGACATGATTGCAATTTGTGGGCTTATCTTTACGTCACACGCTCCGCGCGTCATCGAAACTTGTGGAGGCCCAGCAGATCTTCAAAAATTGACAGAAATGCATAGCGTTCGTAAACAGGATTGTAATTTCGCGTATGAAATCTTTAAGGCACCTACTTTTCATGGACAAAATAAAATGAACGCTGTTCTCCGAGTCCAGAGTGGCACTCTGTTTTCCACACATTCTGCAGTGAACTCCGTGGCCAACAGTCGGCGGTGTTGCGCGCGTGCGGGCGCCACGTCGGACAGCCCATCGCAAACGTCACAAACATGACCGAACCTGTACCCCGCACGACTGCTTTTTCTATTTTTTATTTTTATTTTTTATTTTATTTTTTTTGCAAGTACGCAACTTTCGTCAACGACGCAGCGTGGCTCCTCTGACGTCTTTCTATGTGTGCTCCGATTTGCTGCGCCATCCATAATGGCGCGTTGAGTCGGAAGTCAGGACCTCTGCCGTCCTTGAGAACACAAAACACAATACAGCTATCGATGTAAGATATAAAATAAACCGGAGCCTCCATTGTCATATTTCAATTCAACATCAACATATCAATATCAACATCATTAAGCAATGGCGCATACCATTTCTTAACCACGCCAGGTTTGAAACTGTGGACCTGTGGAATCCCTATTCCATATACTTTTACGTCTGTGATTTACAGTCCAAGGCCCGTGAACCTGGGTAGCAGGGCTCCCGCGCCGTACGATGTTAGAACTCCCATGAATCTGGATGCTTTAAGCCACAGCAGCAGGGCACCCTGTAACAAGCTGCAGTATAAACATGAGGATCTCAAAACTGGACAGGATACTGAAGAGACGGCAACCGAGAGATTCGGTTCATCAGGTAAGTAACCGTGATCTTCTCTCTAATGTTGAGTTTCAGAGTTTTAGTGCAAAATATGTTTGAGAAAGTAGATGAGTAATGGGACTGGAGGGCAACTGTGAGGGACTGTTTATACAGTCCCTCTATACTATGGAATTTACACGTCTGAAGATACTAATAAACATCTCAACACACTATCGCGCCAGTTATTTGCTGACCACTCGCCGTTTTCGTATAGACCAAATAGTTTTGTCTTCCGTTACACATGCATTAGAAGACTACAGGTCACCGGAGCTCATCCAAAACTGCCGTCAAACTAAGGAAGCCGCCATTAGGCGTCCCCGTGTTGCCAGGCCAGAACTGGCGGAGCCCGCTAGTTTTGGCAGAGGAAATCTGAACAATGGTTTTGGTTCATGTTTGTCGTTTTGTCACTGTGTGTACCAAACAAAGACGTGTGAAACGTGATAAAAAAGCGATTAAATCTAGAGTGGGGTCATATGTTGTGTGTTTTATTGTTCCGATGTATTCTTTTAGACTGGCCTCCACCTCTGAGCTTTCTAACTCGAGCCTACTTAGATTTCGGTTTCTATTCCGTGGCTGTCAAACCTGTCAAGCCGTAAAACGCGTGTCTTTAATTAGTACGTTTATTGGCGATTTCAAAGATATCGTGGTTACCGATGCCTTTAAATGGAGCCGAAATCCGAGAACTTAGACGCTCTGTTTCGGAAGTCAGCAACATAAACATGAAACTGCCCATTGGCCTCTGGCGATGGAACTCCCCATTCATAATCTTAAAATAAAGTTGTTATTATTGTTGCCCAATAAATGCATAAAAGAGAACTGCAAGCAGTGCAGAGAGGGTGGATCAGGAGCATCTTTCCTAAAGTAAGTAGCCTGCTTTTCCCACTTTCATGTGTGTGAAATTCTTCCACTATGTTTTTGAGTAAATTAAGTTTGTCTTTCCCTGGCCGTACATCATAGTGCCAATATGTACAAACATAGCTTTATATTCACCCAAACCTTTTAATTTCAACATCAGAAATGTTTTACTAACACAGCACTGACAAGAGGGCACATGCCGCAAGGTAGCATGCCGCTTAGCACCCACCTTATCCCAGTTACTTATATTTGTTTGATCCCATCTGCCATGTCTTTGTTCAACCATCTGACAAAAGGTACCAAAAGAAGCAGTGCAAGTTACTAAGAAAATAACTGCATTTCAGATACAAGTACACACACATATAGGAGCACCTTGTATTTTCCTCAAGATAATACAAGCACTCAGATATTTTCACTCTGGGAATACGACAAGCAGATGCTGCACCATCCCATTAACAGCTCCACTCGGGAAGGCTCTGGGGAAACATTGTTAATGAAAATTTGTCGCCCTCACAGGCTCCCACGACAACGTACGGAACGATATTCGCTATGGGTTCAGCGACTTGAGGAGTGAATGTGAAATCCTACACTGACTGCAAACGCGACCTCATGTGCTCTACTCATTTTCAGCAATGCTTCTTTTATGGTGGACACAGTCGAGCTGTACTGAAGCCTGATGCCTGCCCTAGCATTCCGGCTCCAGGTCAACAAAGTATACATGTTCAGGTGATAGAGCTTACACTGTTTCATTCCTTTTAGTGTCAGTGTGTCTCTGTAGTTCTCTGTGAATTTTCTCAATTTTATCCTGCTTGTGGTTGTGTTTAGGTCATGCAAGAGTATACCAACAGCAAAGTGTGTCTCAGATGCAAACCTCTTCAAGCATTTGCCATGAAGCCGTGACACAGGAACGGCTCCACTTGGGCCATTCAGTTTAAAGTCTGCTTGCAGCGTACTTTTTGCTTGAGCAAGGGATTTCAAACCCTTTAAAAAGTAAAGTACCAATTAAAAGTACACGATTGCTGGATAAATGTAATTTTAAAAGCCAGAAAAGCCAAAAAAGGGTGGCCAGATAGTTTGTGTGAGGCATATTCATCTAGCACGTGTTACATCACTAAAATTCGTGTACTAACCACAAAACTATGGCTTAAATCTTTGTGCAATTATACCAAAACCAAGGAAGAATCCCCAGCAAAGTGCGCGGGCACTACGACTGTCTACATCAAGCAGCTATGTGCTGCAACATGTTCTACATCGTGTCTGCTCAGTCGATAATCTCTTTTATATGGGGAGTACCGACACTGACACTGCAGCGTGGCGTGGTGAATGCTCCTGCGTAATACAGTCAAAGCTTGTTGCAGAGAAAGTCAATGCAATTGTATTTTCACTGAAACAAGATAGAATCATCTCTTGATTGATGAAGTTCACAAATTCCTTTATTTTATTAACAGTGCCCTCTCAAACAAAACCCATTTCCTTATTTATTGCAAAATTATAAGCCTCGCTTTATGAATCTCAAATAATTGTAATATTTTGCAGGAATATTGACCATTCATAAATTGTGTGTTAATTCTATTCGATACAATAAAGTAGACCACTCATGATCACCATCCATTCTTTTAATATAGAGGTGTACCTGTGTCCAACAGCCTGTGTACTTACACCATTATATTTACGGTCTGACTTTCTCAAGTTAAACTCAGCTCCTACTGATTATTACCCCGAATCAGTTGAGCCCCAATTTTGGTCGAACATGATCTCTGTCTCAACTCCAATCGTGTATCATATCTGCTAATTAATGGCAATATGAACGTGTATGGTGTAAAATTATTTTAGCGCAAAAATAAACTATGCAAGGCATGTTTGATATCACAACATTCAGCATTTGTGACCATTAATTGTGACAACTGTATATTTGACTTCCTTTCAGTGGCACAGAGAAAAGAGAAAAATTACGAAGCTTATAACACCCAAATGCATCAGCAGCACCTGATGTCATCCTGATTTACAGATGGGAAACTGAAAGACTGTACATCCACATTTTTCTTCCCTTTTCTAGGGAGCATACTTTTAAAAAAAGACAGACGCAAGTATAGTTTGCTCAGACGTAGCGCTGTAGAACAGCATCCCATCAACGACTACGTTTTTACATGCTCCTTGGCAGCAGCAGCTACATGTCTGTTGACTACCCCGTGAAACAGCTTAATTTTACTGTACTGTTCTCTAATGAAATCGTGACTCGCATTAATAAACAGATTTTCTTTGTTGCAACAAAGTTGTGTGTTGCTCTCTCATTCACCTACACGTTTCCCTCTACTTCGTGCATTCGAATAGCTATTCTGCCTGAATCACGGCAGACTGTGATATCGTACATCGACCTACAGAGCTCTGTGCCGAGTACCGTCAACATGCACAGTTCATTCGATGCAAACAATTTGATGCATCTGTTAATAGTTCAATTGCATGATGCAGCTAGCACGATGATCCATATGTTGCGTACCTCATTTCGCTAAACTTGAAACGAATTCACAAAAACGAACGCAGGTCATCGTTCATGGTAGAAGTGGTAAATGGCACGCAAATGGCCACAGCACCGACAACACTACTCCAACGATGAAACAGTTCATTCATGTACTACTCCAACACAAACGCTACGACGTAAACAAGGCTTGAAGCCCGGAAGCCACAAATCAGCAATTTCACAAAACTGTGCAGCATATTGTAGATCAAGAACTTCGAAAAATACGTTCCCTCAATACACAAACCGACGATTTCGCATCATCTTCGCCTTCGCAGTGCTTCTTGTTGACATTAGGAGCATTTAGGCTTGGCTTGGACAAGTTGCCAGCTGGATGGCTTGGATTGTGTCTGTAATCCACTTGAATCCAAACAATCATCCAACTTTAGGCACAGTGTGCCCAGACACTTTATACTTTGCGCCAAGTATGGGGAGAGATATTTCTGTGCTAATAACTGTGGGACGTCTGATGGCTGCCGCCGCCGTTTGACGCGCTGAATAGGAAGAAATGCATGGGAAGATGGCGACTTACTCCCACCTGGAAGACTACCAGTGATTTTCTCAGCACCCCTCCACACACCTAACACCTCCCGAGGAATTGCTCACGACCCCCCCCCTTCTCCCCCCCCCCCCCCCCCCCAGGGAGTGTCATATGGCTCTGTCGAGTATTCAGATCAAACCTTGATATTTACGATGCCTACCGGTTTTGAACGCTGTGAGTAAAGCATAAAAAATGTAACAAATTTACGGTCACAAATTTACGGTAAGAAATGTAACAAAGTAACGGTCATGTAAAGCGGTTCAACGTGGTTACACCGGATCATCGTGCGAGAGCACGGTGCACTCGGTGGATCACGTTGCTAAATGTGTGGTAACTGTACTTGTGAACGAGATATACAGGAACGAGACCGAGTGTTGTGCTCTCGCACTAAAATATTGGTTTCATCGCTTCGGCTGCCAGTAGAACCAGCTCGCCTCTGTGCAGCTCTCGCGCGAGATGCGCGCGTCTCACAAGAGAGGAGGGCGCCGCACGCGCCACCCAAGCGGGGAAACCAGTTGCGTCTGTGAAGATCGCTCCTTGCAGTTAGGCGGTTGCGTTGCATGGTCGGTGTAGCTTTCTGCTATGAAACGCGCAGTACCCTCAGGGACACTGGAGAACTGGTTTCGCAAAACTAAGAAAGTACAAGACAAGGAAGCTTACAGCGCTGCCGCTCAGGTGACTTACACAAGCATGCAGCATGTGGTCTACAGACAGTACGCGAGTAAAAGAGTAAATCACTACGCTCCTTATCAAAACGGCAGGCGGGATTTCGCTTGCAGTTTGGCTCTAGACTATGAAGAGTTCGCGCGGTAGAATAGGGGCACGCAATAAAGCACATGCTTAAGCGAACTAAGTGCGTCGGGAAAGGCGACTACGATTGCATGTTCTTGGCTAGATAAGGCAACCACTGCGAAATGAGAATGCCACACGTCATGGGAATTTCGTTCACAGGGTGTAGGAGACAACAGTGATGCGGACGACAGTGAAACAGATGCAACAAAGTCTACCACGGGGCTCGGTGGGTGCGCGTCCATTCCGAGCGTACACCCATGTGTAGACTTCAGTTTATTACCAGACAATCGCCCTCTGGACGGATCTTTTCGTGCGAGTAATCAAACGCTGGCCGAGGTCAGGTCGCACGGTAGTCGCGCGTCCAGTTCATCAACTGTTGGGCAAAATAGTGCGGATAACAGTTTGCGCGTTATAGGAACAGATGCTTCCCCGACTGCGTGTGCGTCCGCAGACGATCAAGTTACTTGTCCTGGTCGTGCAAACGTGCACAGACGAGCAACATCCTACAGTAAGTTCCCTTGGATTCAGTGCACGAAAGATGGCTACAGGTGCAAGACCTGTTCAGCTTACACACAGGATGGTCCATGTGTCTCAGCGTTGATATCCTTGTCTGCGTCAAAAAAACTCGGTGACAAAGCTTTCAAGCACGAAAGAAGTGAAGTACACAAAGCAGCCGTCGAAGCAACTGCATACAAAGAGCTCAACATGGAAATACGAGATTTTTTGCCGTTGCAACGCGCGAAGTAGCTCTCAAAAGAAGCAGCCCATGTAAAGGAGCTAATGCGTCTGTCGCATTATCTCTTCAAATCAGAAATCCTTCATACGACAGACAACTGGCGGAACTTAGTTGAAACTGTGGCGATGCTCAATGTGTGTTGCGATTTCACCAAGGAAATTGGAAAAGGTCGCCAGAATGCAACGCACTTTCATCAAAGACTGTTGCTGGATTTCTCGAGGTTTTCAGAGAATGCATAGAAGATCAATTGCGTGAGTCCATGAGTGGGACCACTTCGTATGCTGTTATGGGCGACGAGTGTACCGAGATTAATGGGGCTGAGGTACTGAGCACATGCATCCGCCACGTGACATCCTCAGCTGGAGGATTTGCTGTTGTTGAGAAATTTCTGTCCGCAGTGAAACTGGTCTCAACTTAGGCTGAAGACGTGAAGGCCTCCCTTGTAACTGAGCTTTCAAAAGTAGGACTGAAACCGGAAGATATAGCCGCTATGTCCTTTGACGGCGGGACAAATTTCAGCGGAAGCACTAGTGGCCTACAAGCAAGGCTTAGGGAACATGCTCCAAATTTTATATTTGTGCATTGCCGTAGCCATGTCCTGCACTTGCTTTAATGCACAGCTGTAGAGCTACGCCTGAAATCAAAGGAGTTATCAGCTTACTTAGCAAGCTCTACAGTACGTTCAAAGGAAGTCACAAAAGGCTTGCTATTCTGCAGCATGCTCAAACGGCCTTAGAAGGAAGCACGCATAAGCTAGTCCAACCAACACCAACGCGCTGGCTCTCTCACGAAGGCAGTGTTAGGGTCGTAGTAGAGCACTACGCATCGATTTGCATTGCACTCGAGCATATCTACATCGATGCAGGAGATATGTCGTCGGATGCAGGGGGACTGCTGCTGCTGCTGCTTCGGAAAAAAGATAGTTTTTGTACTCCTCTTGCTTTCCGAGCTTCTGACACCTCTTGCAAGGCTTAATAGGGCACTCCAGTCGTCCAAACGGAGTTTAAGTGAAGCAACAGCACTCATAAATACTGTCATATACTCTATTGAGAACACAGAGCTCGAGTTCCTCATTTCCAGGACTAAAACTATACTGTCGATGACGCCAGGAATAACGGCGTTCAGATTGACGATTCATCAACTACGGACGAGTATCTGCGGAGACTTGGCAATCGATACAGGTCTTCAATCATTGCAAACATGAAGATGAGGTTCTCAGATGATTTTCAAGAGCTTGCAAAGCTGCATAGGATTCTTCCCGAGAGACCAGAGGATGTCGACTTTGAAAAGATAGCTAATCTCTGCAAGGTCAACGCGGCGGATCTGTGCAGTGAATACAGAATTTACAGGCGCTACCGAACGGAACTCGCATCGCAGGAAAGCCTGCTCGCGCTCGAAAGCAGTAGCGAAATAAAAGCAATGTTCCCCGCTTTGTCGAGGGCCGCCATGGTGGTCTTGCTTCTTCCTCTTGGCACGGCTGGCGTAGAAAGGTCATTCCCGACTATGAATCGAATACTCTGCTCAGAACGTTCGCGATTGCTTTCTGCGCATGTTGACGCTCTGATGAAGATATCTATCGAAGGACCACATATTCCGCGACAGCAGGTGACGCCTGATGGCAGCGCCGACAAGTACCGCGAGTTAATACATAAAGCTTCTGAAAGATGGGTCCGGAAACCAAGGAGGCTATGAAGGGGAAACTAACCGCTTCACATGAAGACAACTGCTCTGCGTCGTGTGTGCGTGTTTTTTTTTTTGTTTTTTCTTTGCGTTTCTCGTGACCTGTCCTCGTTTTCTGTTTTTAATGTCACACAACATTTTTACCAGAAATGAAGATGCTCGCAACTCTGGTATTTTGAGAGCAGCAAAACAATGTTCACCGTAATAAAGCGTTACTGTTTGAAAATTGAATGTCGCTACATTTAGCCAGAAACACAGTTGTTAATGGGCAGGTCTTCTAAAGCGCATTTGTACCCCCCATTCCACTCCTTCAAATCCCGATTCCCCCAAAACGGAAATCCTGGGAAAAGCCACTGGGTCACATCATACGTGACGTCATAGGATATGGTCATGTGGTTGTGACGTCATGTGAGACCGTCATGTATGATGTTGCACCCCCCACTGATTTCCAACCCCCCACCCCCACCCACCCCGATAAGAAAATATTGGGAAAATCACTCACTACAACCCGTAGAATCAACATTTATAGCCATCAGCTCCTTGTCCACTCTGACGGTTTCGGATTTCATGCGAATCATTAACAATGTTTCAGAGACATCTGGAGAAGAAATCACGGAGCCGGTCGGTCCAGGTAAGCGTGCTTGGATTATTACTGATTTGAATTTCAAGTGATCTAAGCAGAGCCCCCAAAAGAAAATATTAGACACCCACGTGCGTTCCATTTGAAGTTTCTGTAGCATATGCGTCATCTGAAAGTGGTTCAGAGCCAGATCCAGCGTTTTGTTCCATTTCATTTATATATTCGGTTTACAGCAGTAAACCCAGATTGTGGGTAAAAAGCCACACATTGTCTCTTGACGAGTCCCGCGACTGGTTCTTCACCCGGAAAGTAAAATATACACATTTTCGAAACACTAGGAAAAAGCGAAATACATATGCGTGTACATCAACCGAATACACATTTCTAACATTATATAAGATCTATGTTTGTAGTCACATGAAAAACAAAACAAAACAAAAACATACATCATATAAAACGCAACGCAAGGGCCTTACGTAAAAAAAGAAAAAGAGCGACAGAGAAGGACAAAAGCAAGAAAATTTTACTTACTGCTAGGGAAGAGGAGGGAACTTAACACCGCGAAGCAACTCTGGCTATGAGCGGCGTACAGATGTTGACGGTTGAAGAGAGGAGAGCAGGAAAGAGTGAGAAACAGAGGGGTGAGTGTTCGTCCTGGGCCGACTTCAAGGGGAACTGTACCGACATTCGCCGGGAAGGTTGAACCAGATGCTAGAAGTACCTAAAGGGACTATCTCATCCGGGAACATAGGAGACCGGCACGGTAATGTTCGTCACCTCTTCACAGTCAACTTAGCCAAGTTTCTCTTCCGAAAACAGCTTACATATTTGATACACGAGTGGTGAAGATTCGCACTCCCTCTGCAACTAACAACATGGTGTCGTAAGCAAGGAACACGAATGGGAGCGCAGCACAGGCGATTGTCTGCGTGGTCGCCTGCTTAACGTTCGCATCGCAATACGCTAAGTGAGAAGCTCTCGGTAAATACTTTCGCTTACCAGTGTGAGTTCTGACGTGACCGTGTAGCGTGGAACACGGTGTTACGCTCCTAGCTGTACGAACACGTCCGACGCTAACGAGAAACATTCCACAAGCCTATCGCAGGCTCACACCGACCAACAGACGCCGTCCCCTCGTAGTCGCGCTCGCCCGCCCGTACGTCGGTCGGTTGTTAGCAAAGGCTCCCTCCAGTCCCTCCAAAAGGCGCTATCTGATTGGCCTTGTCCTGGTGACGTTTCCAGAGATGGAACTCCGGGATACTCTTAATGTGCATCGTCTGCTCTTGACATGTGTTACATATCAAAGTGCACAACGCCATCACTTCGCGTCGGATTTTCGGCGTTATTGTCAGTCATGAACGCGCATGTACAATTACAACTGTACGGTAACACATTTAACGCACAAAGTAGCACCGCACTTCGTGGCCTATTAAAAAAGCTCTCCTCAATCAATACATTGTCCTTAAATACACTTTGCTATGCAATTTACCTTTCTTGCTACCGAATGTCTTATTTCCATTGTTCCACCCGATTCTCAGTGATATGTCGACGGTATATCCCACCACCGCTGGCGGTTGGACATCGGTACCGCTTCCGCCTCAATTTTCTTTTTGTTCTTCTCTTCATGAAAATCCCCTGTCTTCACGCCTCTTGAAGTGGTTCATGGGAAGCAACTGCGTCTTCCTCCTACTCTGACTCTCCTTCTTCAAAGGCGCATTTGGAAGATCACTGTACCTCAGCTTCCTGTTCTGTGGTCCTCGTGCATTCAGGGCATTCCCGATTATCAAATCGTACAGTGGCGTTTACATGCACTTCGCGTGAGATGTCCATTGTGAAATGGTGTCCTCACGAAAATTCTTGCTTCCGGTAAATTCTTCACCATTCCATCTACAAGTTGCACGGGGCTGAACTTCCCGGTCATGTATTTTGCTTTACGAGGGCCCTTCTTACGATGACCGTGTCGCTCCCTGTATCGCTCAAAACAGGCACTGTGCGTGCAAACGTGTCTTCCCAGCTTCCCTGTTACCACGGGCATGCCTTTTACCCAGAACTGTATTCCAGGGGACAGACAAGCGTTCACAATCGGTATCCTTACGCCGTTCCTCAGTTCCACGTACTATCCTCACACGCTTCTGCCGGGCGTTTCTCTTTACACCTTGGGGCTACAATACATGATGACTGCAGAGTAAACCACAAACATCTGATGAGCAAATTAGAATGGTGCAAGCGATCTGGTGTACTGCAGAAAGAGGTAACATCTCCTTGAGTTTGAGGAACACACAATACGAAGAGGACAACGCGAGACTCAAGACTCACCCGTGCTGTCTTCTTCGTATTGTGTGTTCCTCAAACTCAAGGAATGTTACCCTTTCCACTGTTGGACGTATCATAAAAATACAAATACGTATAAGACCGAAGGGAACGTCTAATCAATATCCATTATACGTACAGTTAGTACTTTCGAAACTGTGCAGACCTATGGAGCGTTCATTGTACAGTACCCATGCTCTAGACGTCCTCTGTGCATCCATTATGTGTAATGAACGGATACTGGATGGTACAAACTTGTGAGGCATTTATGAAATGTTGTTCCGACTGTCAATTTAGTAGTAATTTTTGCATGGTGCTAGAACCAAGCGAATATAACTTGTGAGAGCGTGAGACATTGGAAAGCATGAAAAAGCAGAAGTTTTTTCATCATTCGCGGGCTGCTCTGTGCAAAGTACTTTCGTAACGCTCTTCAACCCATCACAGGAAACCTATCGGTTTTACAGCTCCACTCAGCAGGTAACCTTATCATAGACGGTAACCTGAATTACAAACGCAGTGCTTGGTAGGAAGGGATGTCAGAAATGTGAGCGTGTAGTTTGACTCCTGTAGACCTACGAATTAATTGCAGAGACGCATCCTTTCGTTCAAGTCAAACAGGGACTTTTCATTTTTCGCAAAAGTAAAATGAACTTACAGGCGAGAAATTAGTTTTATTTTTCAACGTAATCTCCAGCTGCACTAATGCACTTGTCCCAGCGTTTCACGAGGGCTTGGATGCCAGCAGCTTAGAAATCCTTACCGACGCGTAGCAGCCATGATCGGACCGCATTCTTGACCTCGTCGTCGCAGCTGAAGTGGCGGCCCCCAAGGAACGCCTTCAGTGGCCCGAAGAGATGGAAATCGCTGGGGGCGAGGTCTGAACTGTAAGGGGGATGTGGCAGCAACTCCCAGCCAAGTTTCTGTACGGTGCGTGTCGTGAGATGCGCGGTACGCGGGCGTGCATTGTCCTGTAGGAGTAGGACTCCTTTGGTGATGAGGCCCGGCTTTCCGAAACTGGATGTGTTCATGAATGATAGTGTTCAATGTTCCCACAGAAAGGTCCGTCTTTCGAGCCAGTTCGAGACATGTTATCCGTCGGTCCTTGAGGATCAGGCGCTCCACAAGTTGGATGTTCTCAGGGACACTGACACTGGGCTCTGAGCCGCCCCGTCCGCAATCGTCCTGCACTGATGTACGGCCGTCTCGGAACCGTTTGTACCACTCAAACGCTTTGGTGCGACCAAGTGTATCGTGGTCATACTGAGCCTGAAGTCTTTTGTGAATTTCAGATGACTTTACGCCTTCATTCACGAGAAACTTCATGACAATTGGCTGTTCGATGTGCGCGCTCACCTCGTTGTCGGCCATCTTGTCTCGCACGTGTCTTCTGTTTTGCACTAACTTTGGACCACTACGTGGTGAATGCGGAGGCCTGTCGCGTGTGAAAACAATGAAAAAGAAGTAGCGAGAGCCATTTGTACATTCAGGAGACAGAAAGTCCCTGTTTGACTTGAACGCCCCTCGTATTACGCTCGCACTACTTAACGAACGTGCCCCAAACTATTGGTATTTCAGTATATGCTCCATCCAATACGCCAAAATGTCTATGTAGTTTGCACAACGCGCGGTGCTTTGGTGGGAATTTGCGCTGGTCACACAGAGTTGCCAAACGACGGAAGCCGGTGACGCATTGTGCAGCAGGTTGGTTGGACGCTTGTATCGCGTGAGGTGCTTCGATATAGTTGCATTCGTGATGCTCCTTTGCTGGTCCTCAGATGCAATGAAAAATATTTCCTGTATCATAGTGTATCCAATGCATGTACATTTACATTTACCATTTACATTTACGCAATGCATGTACAGTGTACAGAGGCAGACGTATATAGAATGCCCGATGGAAATTCATACGTGTGCTTCGGACATACATCCATTAGAGGGGAAAGCCGTGATATCTCCGCAACGTACCAACAACGTGTTCTGGACAAGCATTCGATCATCTACAGTACGTCTTTTCGGCGTATTTTGGAGATACCTGGATATCTAATGCACATACTAAATGTCCCAACTGAACCATCCTGTGGATGTCAACGGGACATATGTCGTTTACTGGTGCGGTGTGGACGCCTTCTCGGGGCAGTCTCTTGCCTTGTGTCCCTTCTTCCCACATACGTAGTACTTAGACTTTCGTTGCCCGGTGCCACCGGCAACCGGGCGCAATATGTTCTATTCTCTTGCCTTTTTTGGACCTCGTGCTTCTTCCCGCTCATGAGCTTGCTTTGTGACCGTTCCACGTCGTGGTTCCTCAATCACATCACCATCATCCCTTCTACCCTTCCCCAGGTGGTCCTGGCACTGGGCTTCTAAAAATCGGTCTGTAAGAGCAGCCACATCCACCAAAGAGTCCGTCTTCCTCTCCCGCAGGAACGTAGCTAACTCCGGTTGACAGCCTTTCATGAACTGCTCTGTCAGCACCCAAACAGAACAAAACCTCCCGGGGTGTTGTGGATATCCTTTCACGGAAATTCGGATCTCCCTGGGAGACAGACATTTTTCCGACGGACGTCCCCCACATCTCCGAGTGGCCACGGTTCGGACTTCCCACATATATCCGTCGTTTGTCCTAATAGGATGTTACATGGAGATATCTGGACAATGGACGGGCTTACTTATTTACATGCACACGTTGTGTGGATATACAAACATCCGTAGAGGAGAAAGACATTGATCCTCAGTTTTCGTAGAAATCAGCATTTTTCTACCTGCCATTTTGTTTTAATCCCCGCCTCCGCACCTTTTAATTTCTTTTGCTCCTCTTTGTTTCTCGTACATGCCATGACGGAGAACGAACGCAGCGTTTTAATAAGCAAAATATACATATGAATGCTCCGAGAAGACCACCCATTCCCAGAAGCTCACTTCGAAAGGCAGTGCCATTTCCTTCCAAAGGGAAAACAGATACCATGTACTGCTTGTCTCGCGAGCATCCCCATATTCCAGATACCTTCTCGCCTGTGAATCAAAATCATGGGTGCGTTGTCTAAGCTTAATTCGGCTGTTTGGTTGGTGGTTGGTAAAATTCGATTACGCACGCATACAACAACGAATTGAGAAATTGATCGGTGTATTAACTCGCTATCAAGACAACTGTGTTTCTGTGTATCTGTGTTTCTTACTGGTTTTGGTTAGAGACATTCAGCTGGTACATTGAAAGCAAACTTCGCAGTGCTACATCGCCCCCAGTTTCTCTCTCTCCCGCAATAAATGATCCGTGTAACATCCCGACAGGGATCTAACTCAGACAATTCTTGAAACAACCGCGACCGGACATCCTGTGGATACAGATCCTGGGACGTCCATGTATGAGGCTCCCAGTGATATCCGACAGATATAGATTTCCGGATATGGACCTTGGGATCTGTTTCGGACGTCCACAGGAGAAAGTGTTCTGTCTGGAGTGTAGATCTCGTAGGCTGTCATAGTCATGTTTTATTTCGCACAGGTCAACCAGCGGTCAAACAAACTGCTCACCTGCGCGCCGCAAACTGAGTACCGGTTTCTCCGTCCATGAGTTTTCCGTTGCGGAACATCTCCCAAACCTTTCGCAGGAAACTTTGCAGAAGCGCCTTCTTGGCCTTCTCAGAATCGGCAGAATCCTTTGGAGTCAGCCTTGCGATGACTCCTAACGCGTCGCCCCTCAAGTATATGCTAAGTGCGGTCGCCCATTGGTCTTTTTGTCATAGTTGTCCTGTTGCCAATCGCTCAAAGCGAATCACGTATGCGTCTAAATTGTCACGCCTTTCGTCGAAAGGTGCGAGCCATCGATGAAGTGTAACCGGTAACGTGTTAGTCACTTCTCGCACGAAGCTGGCGGTGGACCCGGCCCATCCTCGATTTTGTAGCTCCTGTAATTTGATGTTTAGCTCTAGTGTTTGCTTCTCATCCTCCCCTCTTGCTCTAGCTTCTTGCTTTTCACGTATCTGCTCTTGTTCTCTGGCAAGTACCTGTTCCTTTAAGTGCTCTCTTTCTCGCGCTCTCCTCTCTCTTTGCTCTACCTCTATCCGACCCTTCAAAGTACCGCCCTCGACGCCTGACTGCCTTCCGATTGCAAGTAACTCGTGCAGATCCATTACTCTAACGTTTTTCGCACACTCGACTTCGAGTCTCACAATTAGCTAACTCACCCACGCACGTACTCAGTCCAATGCTACTGTCGAGTCCTGTCTCGGACGTGTTGCAATTGTCACGGGTTGGCCGGAATTTTGGGGGAAAACCTGAACCCGCAAATCAATGTAGATTCTGACCCGCCTAGTGGAGCGACTGTGGCCACTGCAGTAATGAAAAACCAGGACTCATTTTCAACAAACAATGAAAATGACACCTTTCCTGCAAGGTTCACGACAAACAAATATGACGGTCTCAACTGCTACAACGTTCCACTTAAAACCCCAAATCGCCACACAGGCTTCCCGACAAGTTGCACCAAAGTGATATCTGCTCCTTAAAATGAAAATTGCCACACGAGCTACACGACGAGTTGCACAAAAGTGATTTCTGCTCCTTAAAATCAAAATCACCACGCAAGCTAGCTAACAAAGTGCACAAAAGTTACCATGGATCCTTAAACTCAAAATTACAACGCAGACTACCCAACAAAGCGCACAACAGTGATCTCTGCACCTTAAAGGGACCATGAAAGGATATTTGAGAAGCCTACGATCATTTTCAGTTTGTTCCTCTGTACTAAAGCATTCGCCCTGTGAAATATGAAGCTGAAAATTGTTCAAATAGCGAAAATATTCTATATTAACCACGGCCGTGAACGGCGGCTGCTACGACCCGCCTACGAGGTGAACTGCCCGTGACGTCAATCACAGCGGGTGCTGTTGATTCGCGCATGGTCTTTGGGGAGCAAATTGCAAAATTTCGAAGCAAACTTGCAAACTTCCCCATGAAATATGTTTTAATTTGACCTGAAGCTAAGATCGTATCTAATCGTTGACACAGAATCCTACCAGAAGTGTGATGTAGCCGTTGATTGTCAGCATGGTTACCGGAGCACGTTTTCTTCTCGAAGCTTCTTGTTCGTCAGATAATGTCTGTCGGAGGCCTGTTGGGAGCTGCTGCGTACGGAACGATTCCTAGACGCTGAATGCGTCGCATAATCTCTTCCACCATCGCTGACAATTTGCGTTTCGCCATATTTTTACTGATTTCGACGGCCGATATACGACGTCGTTGTTGTCCAAACCGAAACCATGCACCCTTGTGGTCCCGCGGGGTATCTGCTCCCTGTCGTCCACAGTTGGCTGAGAGGACTAGACGTTGATGACGTAAACCCGCTTCGAAGAGATGTATCCGGCAGTCACGCCCGGCTATTTTTGTGTGGTAACTGCGCCCCCGGTGCACTGAGTACGGTTAAAAGTCGATGTGTGCATGATAGTGATGGCTCATTAGAACCGTTTCCGGCAGAGTACTCGTAATTCGCAAAAATCATTTTATGGTCGCTTTAAACCAAAAATCGTCACACAGCGAACCCTACAAATTGTAGAAAAGTGATCTCTGCTCCTTACGACCAAAATCGCAACACAGGCTACCTAGCTAAACAATTGTTTACGTCAGTCTCGTCAAAATCACTTAGCTATAGGGGTGGGGAAGCCCGAAGATTCTGCGAAGACTCCTGCGACGTCTTCTTGTCGGCGGGGTGTCTTCTGGCGTGTCCCTCGACGTCACACCGCGGCATACAACACTTGTTCACGTCACAAACATAAACTAACTTCCTGTGCAGCAAGCTGCACTTGACACTTCAGACCGATCGTCACTTCAGACCGATCGTCGAGCCATGCCGCTACTTAAAGCAATTACTATTGCCGCCGCCACTCTTCCCGGACTTCACCGGCGGGAAAACCGCTGCTACCCCCTTCGCGTTGGTAAGGATTACCCCTGAGCACTAGACACTAATGACGAGGTAATAGGATACTTGTGCCCGAGGTCTTAGCCAGTATCGGCTTTGTGTTGACCCGTTGTCCGGAACTCGTACGTGCGGGGCCGATGGTGAAGGGTCCTCGACAGGTTCGTCGCTCTCGTGCCTTAGATAAAACAGCTTCAGGTCTGAGACGTGTATTGGTCCTGTCTCCGCTCCGTCGGCACAGCTACGTAGCCTGTAGGTGATTCTTGATCCGCACGCAGTTACCACGAAGGGGCCCTCCCATCTGTGAGCAAGGGAAGCTGCGAAACCTCGTGCTGCATCGCTGAGTGGATGTGTCCGTTTGAGGACAAGGTCACCCACGCTGAACGACAGGTTCCTTCGGCCGCGGTTGTACTGCTGCGCCTGGGAAGGTCGGGCTACATCGAGGTTCTCCCGAGCTGTCCTAATGGTGTCGTCGAGCCTGTTTCGGAGTCCCTCTGCGAAGCTGGAGCAGGGACGGCCGACCGAGCTGTCCTGGAGGCCAAGGAGTTCTCTAAAGGAAAAGGCATCTCTCGACCCAGGTTCAGGGGCGCCGGTGTATAACCTGTTGAACGATTAACAGTAACAGTTGAGAGAGGCGTAAATCCCATTCACGATGATGATGGCTAGTAAATGCAATCAGCATAATTTTCAGATTCCTATTGACCCTTTCAGTAATGTTAGCTTGAGGGTGATAGGGAGACGTTGTCTTGTGTCTAATGCCTAGAGCAGCACAAGAGTCTGAGAACGCTCTACTCGTAAAGTACGAGGCGTTATCAGTGATAAGCTGTGAAGGAAAACCGAACCGAGAAAATGTCTCCAGGAGTCGTTCCCAAAGCTTACGTGAAGTGAGCGCCCTCAGCGGGACAAGCTCTACCCACTTTGTAAAGTGGTCTGTTATTACGAACAGGTACTGATTACCGCGTGGACTGCGGGGAAAATGTCCCATTACATCGCACGCAACGATTTGCCACGGGCTATTGCTCTGTACGGGCTGCAATCGCCCTCGTGGTTGTCCACCGCGAGGTTTTGCTTTTTGGCATATCGCGCAAGTCTGGGCGAATTTTGCCACGTCCTTTCTCATCCCCGGCCATGGCATAAGTTTTTCTGTCGCTGCTGTGAACTGCCAAAGCCGAGTCGTGGAAATAGCGTATGAAAGACTTACGTAGCCTGCGCGGCACTATGACCCTTAATGGAGAAGGTCTCTCATCGTCTGCCTGGGGAATATATCTGAGCAAAACGCCATCCTCACTCATCAGGTAGGAAGCGTATCGTCCGCCAGCGTTATCCGTGCCATTGCCGGAGTCCTGCCTTTGCAACCGTTGCGACACACGCTGACATAGTCCATCCTCGCCCTGAGCGTCACGGATTTGCTCCATGCTCACTATGGTCCTCCACGGCTGAACTACGACCTGTGATACCTGTACAGGTGCGATAAGTTGTGCAGTTAGCTCAGCGCTTTCCTCCCCTGGTGGCGAAAGAGGTGCACGGGAGAGGGCATCCGCTACAACATTCGTGGAGTACTTCTTGTACTCGATCTTGTAGGAGTAACCCTGGAGTCTTAACGCCCATCGTGCGAGACGGCCTGAAAGGTTGTGTAGCCACTGAAGCCAGGGCAGTGTCTGGTGGTTCGTCTATATGGTGAACTCTGCGCCATCCAAATAGAGATCGAACTTCTTCAGGGCGAAGATGATTGCCAGGCACTCTTTTTCCGTGACGGAAGAGTTCTGTTCGACCGAATTGAGAGTGTGGCTTGCGAAGGCTACCGGACAGAGGACATCGTCGTGTTCCTGCAAAACAGCTGCCCCGACACCGTAGTCACACGCGTCAGTCTCAACTACAAAGGGTTGGTTCAGGTCCGATAGGTATAAGGACGCGCATTTGCAATAGCCTCGCGGAGAGCACAGAAAGAATTATGTTCTTTCGCTCCCCAGAGCCATTTGGTATTGCCTCGGAGCAACTCATTAAGCGTTTGTGAGTTAAGTCCGCACGGTGAGTTAAGTCCGCATTAAGTCCGCACGGTGAGGGATAAACAGCCGGTAGAAACCAACCATACTTAAAAGTGCTGTAGTTGTTTGGCATTCTAGGAATCCGGGAACTCTGTGATAGCTTTTACATTGTCCGCATTGGGACGTATGGTACCGGTGACTGTTTCGTATCAAAGGAGACGAGTAGTAGATGAAGCCAGTTGTACCTTTCTGAGATTGATGGTGAGTCCAGCTTCTTTCATTCTCGAAAGAACGATGTGTAAATGTTCCAAGTGATCCTGGAAACTTCGAGTGAAAATTACAACATCATCCATATATGCCATTGCGAAATTGTATTTTGCGTCTCCTAGTACTATATGCATTAATCTCTGGAAGGTGGCTGGAGGGTTAGTGAGGGGTTAGTGGCATTTAGCCGACGATAGTCGAAGCGCAATCTAGAGGTACCATCTGACTTAGGAGCCAAAACAACGGGGAAAGCCCAAGGATTCTGCGATGGTTGTACCGTGCAGGTATCAATGATCTCTTGTAAAGCCACATCAGGCAAAGCACACTAGTGAATACTCAGTGGTCCAGGGTTACAACGCCATGGTGTTGCGTTGCCGGTATCAATCGTGTGCTGGAGTACTACGTCTTACCGGGATTTTCTGTGAACATGCTCTCGAAGGGACGCAAGGTTCTTTACAGCTGAGAGCGGTCTGGTTGTGTACCGGCGAATTTGTTCAAGCAAGTAGAGAGTCCCCCTCGTACAGCTGTCATGGTACCGACCTTGGGCGTAGTTTCACCTTCTGGAGCCAGGGAAAATGGGAATATTCCCGGGACATTTTTTATAGTGGTATACCCCGCAGTCTAGGTCTATCACCAGCCTATGTCGTATGATGAAGTCCCTACCAAGGATTAGAGGCACTGCCAAGCCAGGTATGTGGACAGAGCGATGTCTGCGATGTGGTCCATCGTAGCGCAGCCATGACGCCATGCGTAATGTGGTATCGCAGGGTACCGTACTCACATGTCGGGCTTGGCATAGTTCGTACGCTGCATCTCCTGTCAATGAAAGGGTAGCCCCTGTATCAAGGAGTGCAGTGAAATTCTTACCAAGGGTCCGTACTGCCATCGTAGGTACGTTGTCGGAGAAGGAGTCCCGGACGGCGCAAGTGAAAGGCGTCAATACGCCGGCGTGTCAAGAATTTGGGCTGCCAAGAGTAGAAGGGTTCTGATTAGAGGCAAAATCATGCTCTAGAGACCCACTTTTCTGTGCGGCAGCCACCGTCACCGGGTGGGCTCCTAGAGGACGTCTGTGATAGCCGTTTCCCGGAGCAGCTTGCGGACGTGAGCTTTGTGCTCGCAGAGGGCAGTCCTGGCGAAAATGGCCAGCCTGTCTGCAATTCCAACAGACCAAATGAGGAGTCAAACGTCCTCCCCGTAAGCTAGTGTGAGGGGCTGAGACCTGCTGTTGTGTCCGATAATCTTGAGGACCGTCGAGCGCTTGAGGGCGTCGACCCCTAAGAGGGGAAGCCTCGTGAGGGCCCCGGTTTTGTGGAGGCAGCCGGCCCACAGGGGGTTGCCGTTTCTTCTGTGTGCGCCCTGACCGAAAAGAGTGCAGTCATGGGACCCTCGTACTCCAGGTGGAGCAAAGGACGGGTCCAGGGCTCGTAGGGACGGAGGTAGGACGGGTAGAAAATGGCTCCGTCCGGATTCTGCAGACCACGAAGGTACCGCAGGCTGGCTCAAATCTGTGTGCCGGAACGTAGACGGAGACGGGCAGGCTGAAAAGCGGTCCCGTTCCTAGCCTGGGAACCACGAAGGTATCGCAGACTTGTTGAGTTACGGAGGGGGGCACGAAGACCACGCGCAGCGGGGTTCGAGAGCGTGCCACTCTGGCGGCGGAGGATGGTATGTGAGTTCCGCCAGCAGGTCCCCTTGAATAGTACGGGCTTCTTTGGCCATCACTTCTAAGTCTGTGGAGGTTCGGGCGCGCAGGAACGGTCGAAAGCGAGGTTGGCATTGTCGAGTGACCCGTGCCACTTGCTTTGCCTGCGAAGCTGTTGGGTCCGCACGCCGAAACAGATCCTGAAGGGCTCGGATAAACTCCACCAGGCTTTCATCTGGGTGTTGAGTCCGCCTGTCCAATTCCTCCCTGATCCTGTATTCATAGTCGGGGGCAGGAACTCAGTGCGTTTGAAGTCGTCCTTTGGAGGAGAAAGCAGGCAGGAGACTATACCAGCGGGCTGCGTCCCTAACCAAAGAAATGGGCAAGACCCGCGCAATTAAGTCGGTATCAGTTAGTCCCGTGCCAACCTGGTAGTCGTCAAGGTCATCAAAAAAGTCGTGAAGAGACTTCGGATCCGTGTAGCCGGAGAATGCCATACTGGAATATTCACTCGGAGGGGATTCCTCGGCTGTTGTGAAACGGATCCGGTGACGAGCTGCTGTGCCATCATGGAACACAACTGGGCGATGCTCGTGAGCAGCTCCGGCGTTGTAGAAGTTCCGGGCTGCAACCCCGTAGCAGTGGTGGAATGAGGAGGAACTGCTTGAGTTGTCCTGTCCTTCGTTGTTGCCTGCTTGGTCGAGGGCTCCACCGGATTCGTTGGAACGGCGGGTGCTGCTGTTTGGCTGCGCGTGCCGTAGCCATGTTGGGGTTGGGCTCTGGAAGTCACTCAAAAATACCGAAGGATAAATCGCCTCCCTTCCTTCAGCACTGGCAAATGTGCAACCCCGCCCCCCTTCCACGTTGGGCGCCAGATATGGGAAAACCTCCCACGTATGGATTCCCAAGCCTTTGCCAATGACTCGAAGGAAGAGAAGCATGAATCAGGGAAGCAGAACAACAAGTTTACTTGCCCAGCAAGCGATACAATCCACATGTAGTCCACAATGTAGTCCACAGCGATCAACAGTCCTCAGCAGTACCGCCGAGCTCCCACTTCGGCTTCCTGGTGCCGAAAAACCGTCCTGCCCTAACAAGCAGTCTCGTTTTGTTGCCTACAGGCTCGCGCTCCAGCCTCCTCGTCTTTGTCCTTTTCTTGCCCTACAAGGTAGAAAACTTCGCGTCTACCAGAGCATAAAAATGGGCTCGAAGGACTTGAGGGGGAACCTGATCTCTTCGTTCCTGGAGGTCCGGAAGACGTACGAAGGTGGGTGGCACAGGCAGAGACCAGGGGGCGTCCGGCGCTGTGACGTCCTTAGCTATGAAGCCACTGAGAGCCTGGCGTATCTTCTGTGCTACACGATCGAAATCAGTTTCAGGACGGCATCAAATTTTCCTCAGGAGTGGGTCACGGGGAACGTGCGCACGCAAACGTAGGAAGTGTCCCAGTAAACCAAATATGTCCCAAGGATATCCTGGGGAAGAACTGAATTTGACATTTGGATATCCCAGGAATGTTCGTGAACATCCCGTTTACGTCCGTGCGACGTTCCTGGGAACAGACTTTCTTTCTCATTTTGCAGTCCGGGGGATATCCTATGAACGTCTCCGTTGGATATCTGGATGTGAATAGGACGTTTACCGTTTCATATCAAATTAGCTTGTATGCTGAGCATTATGCATTATTATTCAGTTTTTGTTATCTGTCCACGTTTTAGAAATAGTTTTGGATAAATAATCGACATATTTTATTTGAGAACGGTATGCAACCGCTGTATATAGCTATGGATGCAGCACTTATCGGCAACGCCACGTGACCTTGCGTATCCCATTGTTGTTATGGGAGACCGCTTGCACTCGCACATACATAAATATGTGATATCGAGTGAGCACTACCTACGGAGGCCTGTGGTGGCCTCTTTTGGCGTACTGGATGCAGCATATACTGAAATGAGAGTTGTGGGAGTACGTTCAGTAAGTGTACAGCGCGGTGAACTACGATTGTAACGGTGAAGACGTCTTGGGAACTAATTAGTTCGTGTGCCAACAACGCCGAAGCATAACCGTTGATACTTTTGGCGTCCCTTTCTCACAAACATTGTGTTTTTAATTCAAACTATCTTTCATGATGTGCTTACTCTGCAAATAAAGGTCTAAACCCAAAATGTTTCTCGCTTTGCTTACGTCACTCCAGTAAGCGTCACGTGTCCCAGATATGTGCGCAAAATGCATCGCGGTGGGGCGATTCCTTTTACATCCTGCAGATGTCCCTGGGAGATACAATGTCGGACGATTTTCAACGTCACATTGTGGACGTCCAAATAACGTCTGGTGGACTTCCTGGACATAGGGGAGGTGTGTGACTTTTCTGGAACGTCCCTGGGATATTTCTGGTTTACTGGGGTCGAGCCGTTTCACACTCACGGAGGACCTCAACCAGGACTTGCCGTCTTTCAGCCATTCTTGGAACCCCAAGGTAGCGACGATCCCATAGATCAGTCGATGTGTCAGTTTTCTCCACTCGGACTCATAGGTGTGCATTTCTGTGCGACTTCACTTACCTTCACCTCTCAAAATATTAACTTTGTCGACTTCATTTAAACTCACCTCACCCGAACTCATATACGCAGCCCTTCAACCACCCTCACCACTCTGTCCTCACCAGTGCAGGCCCTCATACTCCTCACCCTCACCCCCCTCTCTAGCAGTCGCACTCACCACCCTTCAACTTATGATCTCAAAACCGCTGAAGCCCTCATGGCCCCTCATCCTCACGAGTTCAATTCATGGCAGGACTCACAGCCGTTCACTATCATACTCGTTCAACTCACGTGCCTTCAACTCACGGCCCTTCAACTCACGGCCATTCACCCTCACGCGCCTTCACCCTCAAGTGCCTCATGACTCTCCGCCCTCACGTGCCTTCAGCTCACGGCACGCCTCATGGCCCTTCACGCTCACTTGCCTTCAACTCAGGCAAGGCCTTACCATCATATGCCTTCACTCATGTGGGCGTAAGTCGCCAACTTCCCATGTATTTCTCCCTATTCCGCGCGTTATGGTGGGCTAGAAAGACTGGTGTGCCGTTCGGCGGTTGTCATATGTACCCGCCGACGTTCCTGCCGAGAGATGGCGCCAAGCGTATCTCAGCGCTATGCGATCTAATCGCCTCTTGCGGCTGATTTCAGGGCTACTCGTCACGTGATTACACACCTGCCTTTAACCCATGAGCGTGCCTTTTCTTTGCTCTGCATGTAAAATGTCTCTTGAGTGTCACCTGCAGCAGCAAACGAATGGCACACCTAGATATCAGTGCTGACATTCGTCGGCGCGTCCCTATCAGCCCTCGGGTCTGGGACATGTGTACTGTGATAACGATATAGACGTGTTCGAGGAACCGGTTTTGCCTTAGTGTAGTGATATTGGTGATACGTGCTCATCCTTCCCTTCATTTGAGCGACTTTTACCTTCTCGGTTGCGAGGGCCGGTGACGGGAAATTGTGATAGAAATGTTTAGGTCGGTGTTGGGCTATAAGCCTGAGATATACGTTAATTGCAGCTAACTAAAGGAAGCGATAGAATTGTCTGCATATGAACAATGTGTAGAGGGAAGGAATCCGGAAGACAAAAGGGACGATTTATTCATTTGTTTCAGAATACTGCTGGTCCCAGAAGGGACCGTGGAAGGTGTAGGTACATTAATTATAGTTGTAACGATCTGCAACGGTCGCAGGAGGAGACAACGAAGAGTAAGGAACCGTAGAACAGCTCAGAGAACTTGGGACCGTGCGCTACCGGCATCGAACTCCGGATCCTTCGTCGCTCGTGCCTTGCACACGTGCGCCCTCTTTTATTTTTTCTGTGGCAACACATCGCACAACATTACAATAGTATGTACACGTAATACACTCATATATAGTGGCGACAATTCGAAAGAAACCCGTAAAAGTGACGCAGCAAAGGGGTCCCAAATTACCTTCGCGAACGTGACGATCGGTAGCACGAGTGTTCTATATACCGACAGTCTGACCTAAGCAGTAGCATAATGAAGTGTTCTTCCAAGATAGAAGAGGCTTTCTCTTGGCTGTAATGCCTACTACGCGCACGTGAAAATTCCATCTAAAATCGGACGGGACGGCGACCCCAAGATATTTGTACTAAGCTCCCTTGCAAGTACTATGATGTTGGCAAAGGCTTTTGTTCTACATGTAACAGCATACATACAGTTTTGTCGGTGTTCAACTTGAGTTGCAATTTGTAACACCATTCGTTGATGTGTTCTAAACTGCTTGCAAAGGCGCAATATGAGGCGAGCAAGGTGGGCCATAAGCAAAACACACACACACAAAAAAAATAGAAGACAGAGAGAACGATCGGCATATTGAGGACGCACGTTCAGATATCCCTACGTTTTTCGGAATATATCGCGTGATATATTATGTGTTCATCAGCGAATAAACATGCTTTACAATTAATGTTACTTAACATATCGTGTATATAGACCAGAAACAGCAAAAGTCTCAAGACTGACTCCTGTGGTATACCCCAGATGTGTGGGGTTCGATCACACCGGGAATCAGATCCGGAGCCAAGCCATGATCTTGGTATTAGGTGTATATGCTTTCTATAGGGTACGTACACGGTCAAATGCCTTGGAGACATGTAAACACAAAATGTCAATTTGTAGGTTATTATCTAAAGCAAATGCCAGGTCGTGGATGAAATCAGACAGGCCCATGACAGCGGAGTAGTCCCCACGAAAGAGATGCTGCAAATAATGCTGTTACTTGTTTGGAAAAGATGTGCTCTAGCAATTCACAACAGATGCAAAGGAGATGCCCTCAGTGGCATAATAAGAAATACAGATACAAGTACAGATTTAAAGTAATGTGATACTAATAATAATTCGGGAGGAATAAGTCGTGAGACAACGGTGATAAATCTATGATTAAAGGAGTTTGCCACATCTTCTTTATAATCTGTCCTGCTCGTCATTTTGCTCCTCTTTTGCTCGATACTAAATCATACGCTAAATTGGCTGGGAGTACGCAACAAAGACGTAGCTGTAATATTTCTTTTTTGCCTCACTTAGTTTCCTCCTTTAGAGCCTTCGTCAAACCAGGGTTAGTTTCCATCGCCGTCTAATTTTGTTTATGCGACGTTTAAGATGCTAAACTTCGCATGTCAGCCATGGTCTTTGAGTGTGAACCTTGTAAGGCTTCTTGGACACGAACTTTGTTGTGGACATGTGTACAGTGGCCTTGAAACAATTTCAGGCCATTTTAACATTTCTCGAAGTGCTACAGATCTGGTTAAAATTGTACAAGGATCTGCCCTAGGAAAATCGTAGAATATCTGGATTTTAGGTCTGTCATGCTTAAATTTTATATGGTGCATCTCAAAAGAACCATCTTGTGATCTGAATGTCCACCAAGTACTTGGCAGTCCCCGTTTCCAGTGGTAGTCCCCGTTTCCCCGTTAGTGCATTTTCATTTATGAAGTCTCAAACTCCGGTTAGGGTTTCCTAATTTGCACCCCAAGATGGGATCACATACTCAACAATCATGACATTATATCCTTAACCGTATTCAATGTCAATATAGGTTTCATTTGTAACTATGTTACACCCTTTTTAATATAACCTGATGATGGTGGTGATGAGGTAACAGAAAAAGATGGGGATATGAGTCGCGACAGAGTCGGACTGGCCACGCCAGGACACCTACAAGCGGTGAAAATGCAAACAGATGCACATACGGTGAACCATAGGCACCGACTGCGGGGGGGCGCGGGGGCCCTTGCCCCCCCGGAACATGAACTAGGGGGGGGAAGCCGCCTCCCCCGGGAAGTTTCGCCAAGAGACTGGCACCAACGTTTGGGGCTTGGCGCGCCCGGGTCAAAAGAGCGAAGAAGCACCAACCCCAAAAATGCATCTTGCAATTTGTAAAATATGTATCCGCCCACCATACTCATTATCACAGTAGAAGGTGAGACGAAGAAACACAGGGGATGACACAACACATTCCCTGAATTTCGCCCAAAGCAATCAGATCAATGAAACGAAGCAGTCGAAAAGGTACCAGCAGCTGCCAGTGAGGTGTAACGGTAGGATCTTCGGAACGCATATCCGTTGGGAGCGGGTTCAACTCCCGCTGCTCCATTTCATTGACCATATTCATTATATTGCGCGCATTTCGGGTCAAACACCGAGGATTCAATGCATTTTGTTCCTTTTGCACTCAGTTTTCAAAGGCGTAATGCCTTAATTCAGTTGTGCACATGTTCACTGTTTACGTTCTCTCTGTGTTTTCTTCGTTTTTTTTTCTGATCTTCTTTCCTCTTATTTCTATACCAGTTCTGCATACATCATAGGATCCCGCCAGAGTGTGTGATTCTTCAGCTTTAGTTTTGTGTTCTTCATTTTTCTTTTCCTTTTCTTTCCTTATTCTTGTTTTCTTTTGCTTTATTTTTCTTTGCCTGTTTTGTCTTCCCCCTTTCACTTTTTTTTGAATAACAAGCCGACATCCATCTGGCTTACCTTACCTTTCTTTTTTTTTCTTAATAAACATATCCCCCCCCGCCAGAGTACTTCGCGGTGCGCCCTTGCCACCCCACCCCCACCCCCCACCCCCGGGAAAAGGAAAAATCTCCGCCTCTGCGGTGAACGGGTTATCGTGCAAAATGTAGGACAACGGTCTCAAAACGAGTGAGGGTAGTACGACAGAATATGACGAGGGGGGGGGGGCACACCAAGCATGCACATACGAGGGCTGTTCAAGTCAATCCGGGACTTTCTGTCTCCTGAGTGTACAAATGGCGAGCGCTACTTCTTTTTCGTGATTTTCACACGCGACAGGCCTTCGCGTTGGCCACGTGGTGGTCCAAACTTTGTGCAAAACAGAAGACACGTGCTGAACAAGATGTCCGACAACGAAGTGAGCGCGCACATCCAACAGCGAATTGTCAACAAGTTTCTCGTGAATGAAGGCGTAAAGTCATCTGAAATTCACGGAAAACTTCAGGCTCAGTATGACCACGATACACTTGGCCGCACCAAAGCGTTTGAGTGGTACAAACGGTTCCGAGACGGCCGTACATCAGTGCAGGACGATCCCGGCTGGGGCGGCTCAGAGCCCAGTGTCAGAGTTCCTGACAACATCCAACTTGTGAAGCGCCACGGTTTTCTGGGACAAGGCTGGCGTTGTTTATGTTGATTTTCTGCCCAGTGGTACCACCATGAATAGTGCATATTACTGCCAGGTTCTCTGGGATGTGCCTAAGCCGCTGAAGCAAAAGCGGTCGGCCCTCATCACCAAAGGAGTCCGCCTCATACAGGACAATGCATGCCCGCATACCCCGCGTCTCACGACACGCACCTTACAGGAAGTTGGCTGGGAGTTGCTGCCACATCCCCCTTACAGTCCAGACCTCGCCCCCAGCGATTTCCATCTCTTCGGGTCACAGAAGGCGTTCCTTAAGGGCGGCCACTTCAGCTGGGACGACGAGGTCAAGAATGCGGTCCGATCATGGCTGCTACGCGCCGGTAAGAATTTCTCCGCTGCTGGCATTAAAGCCCTCGTGAAACGCTGTGACAAGTGCATTAATGCAGCTGGAGATTACGTTGAAAAATAAAACTAATTTTTCGCCTGTAAGTTCATTTTACTTTTGCGAAACATGAAAAGTCCCGGTTTGACTTGAACACCCCTCGTAGCTAGTCATAGAGCGCACGTATATTACGTTTTTCAACTTGAATCTTGATAATCTATAATTTATTTATTTATTTATTTATTTCATATACTGGAGCCTCTGTGAGGCTATAGTAGGAGCAGGCATGCTTGGTTACAAAACTCATGCACAGGGAATTCCCTTATAGCACCAGGTAACCATTCCATATGTATTCCATAAATATCCATTCATCAACTGTATGAGGCACCAAATGTTGCAAATACTGTGATATCAAATGTGCCTTGCACAGTTTATTTTTGCACTAAAATAATTTTACATCACATGTGCATTCACATTGCCACTAAATAGTTGATGTGATACGTGATTGGAGTCTGGACTGAAATCAGCCAATACCATACCGATTCTCAGCTGATTCGGGGGAATAATCAGTAGGCGCTTTTAGTTTGAGTGGTACAAACGGTTCCGAGACGGCCGTACATCAGTGCAGGACGATCCCGGCTGGGGCGGCTCAGAGCCCAGTGTCAGAGTTCCTGACAACATCCAACTTGTGAAGCGCCACGGTTTTCTGGGACAAGGCTGGCGTTGTTTATGTTGATTTTCTGCCCAGTGGTGCCACCATGAATAGTGCATATTACTGCCAGGTTCTCTGGGATGTGCCTAAGCCGCTGAAGCAAAAGCGGTCGGCCCTCATCACCCTTTTTTAGTTTAACCCGAAAAAGTCAGACCGTAAATAAAATGTCGTTAGTATACCGGCTGTTCGACATAGTGCGACAAAGGTCAACCTCTATATTAAAGTGCCACTCCGGACTCTGAAAACAGCGTTTATTTTATGTAGTCCATGAAAAGAAGGTGCCTCAAGGATTCTATACCAGAAAGTTCAATCCTGTTTACGAACGCTGTGCATTTCTGTCAATTCTTGAAGATGTGCTGAGCCTCCACATGTTTCGATGACGCGAGGAGCGGGGGACGTAATCATAAGCCCGCAAATTGCAATGATGTCATGTTCTGGAGAGGGCATTAGTCTCCTAGCAACGACGCCGGTGTCCGGGGAGGGTCACGTGGTGGAGAAGTCATGTGACTCTGATCGAAAGAGGGGAAATGTGAGATGTCTTCTCCCTCCTTGTCTTTTCTCAAATGAAGGAGTGCAAAAAGTCTTCTCCCCGGAAGACGCGAAGGACAACAACGTTGCCAGATGAGAGCCGAGCGCTCCGTCTGAGCCTAACATGACGACACAGTTCTCTCAAATAAAAATCAATTTTCTCTAGCTTTCGCGTCACGTAGAGCCAAAATATATTGCAGGAATGCAATGTGAGAAAAGAAGATTTCAGTAACATAACTTTGGTAGGATTCTGAAGACGTGAGATTTAGTCCGTAGTGACAGTCTAAAAAAAATGCATAGCGATCATGATTTATTGTATTGTATCCAATACAGCTAACCCTCAAATTATGAACGATCAATGTTCCTGCAAAATATACGCAATAATTGAGATTCATAAATCCAGCTTTGTAATTTTGTAAAAACGAATGGGGTCGTGTTTTCTTCTAGAGGGCACTGTTAATAAAATGAGGGAATTCATATATTGAGAGTTCATCAATCGAGAGATGATAGTATTTTGTTTCAATGAAAATATCATTACATTGACTTTCGCTATAACGAGCTGTGACTGTATTACACAGGCGCCCTTACCACGTGCTGCACTGTCAGTGTCGGCTACTCCCAATATAAAAGAGATGAACGACTGAGCAGCCAAAATGTAGAACATGTCGTAGCATATGGCTCTTTGATGTAGACAGTTGTAGTGCCTGTGCACTTTGCTGGAGATTCTTCCCTGTTGTTGGTATTATTGCATAAAAATCTAAGCCATAATTTCCTGCTTAGTAAATGAGTTTCAATTATTTAACACGTGGTGGATGAATATACTTCAAACTGCCCACTTACCCATGTAAGGCACTTTTAAAAATTACATTTATGCAGCGATCATGTATTTTTTATTAGAACGTTCTAACGGATTTGAAAACCCTTGCTCAAACAAAAAATGTACCTAAAATAGATAACTGAATGGTCCAAGTGAAGCACTTCCTCTTTCATGGCTTCGCGGCAAATGCTTAAAGGGACTCTGACCAGAAGTTCGACAAATATTTCGTTTGCATCTATTACGAAGGTATAATATGCCTCCAAGCCACACGCGAAATTTTTTGGCTGTGCGCGGAGGCAAAGTTTGCCAAACGGGGAGCTGAAAACCGGCTTCGCTTTTCCCCCTCAACTCGCGCAATCGGGGCCGAAATCTAGCCTCTTTGAAGTGGACATCCGCCAATTTCCGTGTGCGTGACGAAATCACGAGGGCCACTTTTCATTGGGCGCCCGGACCGGAAGTTCTGTTGTTAGTGAGTTTGTGAGAGCGCCGGCATCCGTCCGGAAAGCGATCTTCAATATGGACGTCGAAGGAAGAAATGCGGAAACTTCGAGCCCGGAACTTCTTTCTGACCTTTCTGCGATCGAGAAGAAAGTTCTGCGTGCTAGGCTTTCGAAACGTCGCCGAGGCTGCGAATGCGAGACGAAGTTAGAGCTCTACGAACATCAGTCACAGATGAAGCAAACAGCATGAGTCGCCTGTCTTCAGGTAAGCGATGAGCTTTTTAACGCACACTGTGATCGAACATGTAAACGTTCTCAGAAATTTCGTGTTCTGATATCTAATGCGCACTTGCTGTTCATGGTGCCGGTGTGGCTGGTGTGTCATAATGCCGAAAGAGATCGAATGCTTGTGCTGCAAGGAGCTCGAAAACACTGCCGAAAGACTGCAGTATGAGTGCATTACAACCCACAAAGATTTCCAACTTCTATTCTTCAATATGACTGTCCTGAAGGTCGCATATTGAACTCCGTGGGCAGCGCGAACCTATGAGCGACTATATTCACAAGTAAGTCACATGTGTCCTTGTCGAACGATGTTAAACTTTGGGCGCCCAAAACTGGTTTGGTCCTGCAATAAAGTCGTTAAAAACTCCAGTACAGGGCGCAGCACATAAAAAGACTATACAATACACAACTCTGTACTGGAGAAAACCAATATGGGCAATTTTGTAATTGTCAGTGCGCTGTGTCATGTATTGCCCTGTGCATAAGGTTTTAGCGTAGATTTTTAGCGATACTGAGTGTTCTTGATTGTCGATTCAGTGAAAAGTAAAACAATGTTGGGTTCTAAAAGAACACAGCATGTGTAGTAATGTACAAGGTGTGGGCAGGTACACACTGTACTGTAACCGGTTACCTATTTGCCTAAACTATATTTTATGTACATCTGTGTAGACGATGCAGATACACTGTGTATCGGCAGTTTGCAAGGTGAGTATGGCACAAGCTTGGGAAAAACAAGAGCATGGTCCTCTCAGCCTGTGCAGTGAAGAGGGTCTGGCAAGCCTTTCCCACAGAAAATGCCACAGGCTTCAAGTACCCAAGATCCTAACTGGAGGTACCTCTTCGCACAGCTCGTCTATCGCATTTAAAATAATTCAGCATCTGTATTTGGGATGATTTATAGCTCTCAGGATGATGCATGGTTCATGAGTTCAATATGTTGTGTTGAAACATAACACTAGTCCTTTTTAATGAGTCTTGCGTAACGATAGATGAGCACTCCTTTCGTGACATTGTGTACCATTGCTACAGTGAACAATTTCTTGAGCAAGACTGATGAACGAACGAGAAACAGAGTCTGTCTTCCAAATATGTATGTTCCTTGTAACTTCCGTATTTGTTAAGTGACCCATGTTGATGTCCCCCCTCATGTAATGCCTGCAAGGGCCTTTGAGATATATTCACAAATAAATAAATATCAAAACCGGAAAAAGATGTAACACCTATCCTCTCTTTGTGTGAATTATACATAAACATTCTCAGAAGATCCATGACTTGAAAACCCGAGACAAGGTAGGGACGATAACAGACAAACACGGTCTCAGAGACCGTGTTTGTGTTTGTCTGTTATCGTCCCTACCTCGTCTCGGGTTTTCAAGTCATGGATCGTCACCACCAGCTCACTTGCTACCTAACTTTCCTTTCGTTATCATTCTCAGAAGATTTGTACATAGTCACACTTTGCCTCATTTTGCCTAAAGCCTAGTTCCACCTCTTACATCATCTCCACATCTTCAATCCCCAAAGCAGTACAAGGCCAAAGTAATCAGCTACTACATAAAAAGAAGAACGGGGTGGAAAACAAAAGCTGGCACATCTAAAATTCGAAGAAACCCTGGTGCTTTCACGGGGCTACTCACGGCTCGGTCCTGGATCAGATCCCGATGGAAGACAGCTTTTCTGAGCCTCAGTGATAGATTCCCTTGATTGCACTGACTGTGAGGCACAACTCATTGGCTTGGTGGCAAGTGGGCTTGCGTCTGATAGTACAATTTGGAATAAAGGGAGCAAGGAACATCTCTCTACGGTCTTAAGAAGGATATCAACATTACCTGTCAAGGTACAGCATTTCATGTTGCTTTCAGTAAGTACAACACTCCTCATAGCAGCTACCATTCGTGTTGGGAAAGCATGCTGAAGTTAGCTCAGGCAGTGCATCCAGAACTGTGAATCAGGTTCATAACCGAAGTCACACCGAAGTTGGCACATCAGTAAGAAAGATCGCGGCTAGGACAATTGTGAGTAATCTTTAGTCGTGTCTTTGTATTCAATTATTCCCATTATTTTGTACTTGTGTTGTGTTGAAACTGAGGACATTGCGTAGCTTTACTGACTTCAGATTTTCTGGCATGGAGATAAGAAATTCAGAAGGCAACGAAAAGTCATTTTACTAAAGGTACAGGGGCAGAAAGATTGAAAGATGGATGCTTAAAGCGTTATTATATTTGTAACTGATCAGGTGCTTTTGCAGACGAGACACATCAAAGGACAAGGTCCATAAAATCGCAAGGTTCCGTGAGGCATGGGGAAGCGTGCCTTGATGTTACATCTGCAACGTTGCAAACTGGCAAGGTTCCAGAACGTAACGGGACACATGGCCTGGTCCCCCCAGCATCTACCTCAAGAGCAGAGCCGACAATTAAAGCAAATTTTGCAAATTTCCAAAGATTCTCCAAGAAATGGTATGCAGTTCAAAATTTGTGCGACTACAACACAACAGCGTGCACAGCTTGAGACAAAAGTTCACGGCACTGGCGCTTTAATTCATCTGAGCGGCCCCCGGCCAGCTACCAATGTGATGGCTACCAGGTAGAGATCGAATAAGAAACAGGAGACCATCCATCTCACAGTATGTGTGCCTGCTCGTTTGCTACTGCGGTGTCACTCCAATGGAGAAGTGTGACACCATTGTGTTCTATAAGCTTTTGTCCCAAGCTGTGCATTGTACAACACCGACAGGATGAGCGACGATTGCCAATTCAAGCAATAACAAACTCAGATTCGCCACATCATCTAAATTTCCTCGGCCTGTTACAGCTTATTTCTGTGCACGACGATGTCCTCAAGGTGCATACACTGTACCATGCGAACTGATGAATGATCACATCAACTATCATTCATCAAATGTTTGTGAAGAGATTGTTAAAGGAATCAGCATGACAGATCTGTTTCAGATGCTTCTTTTTCTTTTAGTTTTCAGACAGTGTACTGTCAGACTATTCCATGACAGTGTACAGTGTGACGTGATTTTTTGTACACAGATGACTGATAAGACGACAGAGAGGGCAAGCCCTGTTGAACAGTCCGAAACACAGTGAATGCAAACGTCTACAAAATTTGTGGGGAACAGAAATACAAAGAATACATGCCAAGTGTAAACTAAACAAATAGCAAAGATGTCGCACAGCAGAGAACACTCGCCATTCGCACAGTTGTCATCCGCATAAAAGAAACAAATAGCAACGAAATTGCATATCACCCTACGTATCAGCAGAAAAGGCCTGTTTGATGGCGTTTTTGAATGATGCAAGATTATTGTTGGAATGCGTAGAGGGATGTCATTCCAAATTGGACTCCCCAAGGACAAACAGCAGAATGGACCGAAATTGGTGTGGTATTTAGTGACGTAAACAACGAGAATTGGCCGAGGCAGACCACAGTTAGGGACGACACAGACACGTAAACCTCAAACGTACAGAAATTAAAGAATTCAAACAAATCTGGGGAGGGGGAAACAGGTGCTGACGCCAAGAATCGAACCTGGATTGTCAGATATGCTCCGAGGCACTCTATCTCAAGGGAAAAGACGTGCTGGTGTGGTGTAGCGGTTGGCATATCTGACCAGAGATGAGAAGACCCAGGTTTGATTCCTCTTTTCCCTATGTTGTTTGAATTCGTAAGTAGAGAACCAGAATTAATTGCGCTCATGCTTGGGAGAATAAGGTGTGGCATAATTGTGCATGGCTAACTGAAGTTGACTAGAACCTATCTAAGAGAGCTGGCACATAACCTGAGCTACTGTATAGTGCACAAGCTGGTGCATATCGAGGATGTGCAAAAGGGAAAAGCAAAAGGAGACAGACTCATCAGGATTGAAACAAAGAATAATCTACAGTGTCCTGTTCTGCATCAGCAGAAGCAGGAGATCAGGTTGCTAGCATATGCGAGGACATAAACGTGGAGAGCGTATGTCACACGTGAGTGGATAAGGGCGTAGTACACAGTAAAAAGGTTAACATATGCTAAGCATATGCTTAGCAATAATGAAGAGACCAGACGTAGTTCTGCATTTCACGAAGTGAACATGATGTTGCCCCCAACATTTTCATGAAGCACAATGACCAGGAACTGTACAGATGACACCCGAGTGAGCTCATGTGGCTCAAGCCTAACAACATTGTTAGCGAAGTTAAGGGTTTTTTGGGGAGGATGAAAAAGGGTTTATTGTGAAGACCATTTCATGGATTCCAGCTTTGAAATACTATCCAATTCGTTTGAGATGGCACAAGACAAGAGCATGTTAATCATGTTTTGCAATTTGGAAAGATTCATCGTTTCACGCCCAACCAGAGGCGTAAAGCTCAATGCATGTTCAAAGCATTAATGGACTGTCTGTCATGTGTTGTCACATGACAATGATGCATTCATGAGTGAATAACGTAGATGTAAAGGTCCCTGAGCATGAATTCAGTTGAAATCCTCTGGCTGGCTGTATTTCCTGCTGCTTGGCACACTCTTGGAATCTGATTGCAAAGCTGCTTCTGAAAACTGCCCTGTTGCTTCACACCATCCGTGCATCGATATACGTACAATATTCTAAATGACTCCATCAAGTGAATTTTCAACAACTGCTTAGAACAGCAACCCATTCTAGTACGGCGCACAATTGGCGGGCAGATCGGAAACCGTTGATGACTTGGTCAAAGAGTATGTTTTTTTTTTCTAAACGTTCTGAAAATAATTTCCAAGGATCCAAATACAATGGCAGAACTGCAAGCCAGCATGCTTATTGATATGGTGTCCCGCTGAAATTTATTTTGTGTTTTGGAACGATGTATCGTTAACGATCAACGAGATCAGTAAAATACCCAACTGTACCCAAAATACCCGGACCTGAACTGTGTTTTTGGCCCACTGAGGTTACCAAAGAGCTACGTTTCCTTGTGGTGTGAAACAAAGCTTTATAAAATTAATCAACAAAGTTGTGTGATCTAACTGGCCTATATTGAGTAGATTTACAACATAAATAATGAAGAGTGGAGCGACTGTCTTCTGTGGAACGAAGCAGAAAAGTGCTGTAAGAACATAGTTAATAAACTTCAGTTACAAAACTTCCTCGATAAGAACTAGTTCTGGAACTCAGTAGATGATTTTAGTTCCAACTTTCTTGAGGACTTTTGCCTCTCTCGTCACAAATGCTAAGCAAATGCCATCAAGCATACATTGGAATTCAGTTGTTAAGGCAAGACGCATGAACATCCAAACATATGTGGGTGTGCTAGTTATTTTCACACATAGTGTGATCTTCTGAATTACCAATAGTTGTTTGGACAACAGGTTCCATAAATCTTCTTATCATTTACATTTCTGCTGTGGTTGGCTTTGACATGGCTGTGACCGTTTTAACTCCTGGAATCTTTGTTGAGACAAAGCAGGGTTGTTTGGCATTTTGGTTCAGTGGTGTTGCAGCACGCTTAGCATAACATTGCCAACAACAGCATGAGACAGCCTAGAGGCAACTAGAATATACAAGGTGTACTGATATACATGAAAATTTTAAAAATCACATAGCATTGCTTGTGAATTACATTACCAAAATGTTGATGAGTGTCGTGTACCCCGGCCACTCATATTTTTTGATCATAACAAAAGAAGGCAAGTGAGCTGGTGTGATGGCAAGACATTTCTTCCATTAATTTAATTAAATAATTATGCATTCTATATAGCCATAAGTTTGGTAATGATTGCTGGAAGGGCGTACATTTCGTGAGATAAATCATTCACAAGAATATAACGGTCCACTTTTATCAATAAGCAGATAAACAGAAAGCCATCAGATTGTTCCCAATCTCTTCCTCGAACGTCCTTGCCTCTTCTTTTCCCTTCACTTCCTCTTCCTCCTCGTCCCAGTCTCTTACAAAGCATATAAAAACAACGGCTTTGAGCTTGCCTAGGCTTGATGCAGTACCAACTGACGTTAGTATTTTTATTCTGTCAAGGGCGCCGTCACGGGGTGCAGTCCCCCCCCCCCCCCCCCCGGCTTCAGCAAGTAAACATTGCCGGTGCAACACAATCGCAGATTACGATTCCTGCTGTATCTCTACGCTGAAGAAATGTAGAGTTTCTGAGCGAAGCAAATGTAGTTGTGGGCGCGGTTGATGCACAGCATTAGATGCAGTTCCCGTACCATGAACCCCCCCAAACATTCATCCCCCCTCATGAAGAAAATTATTGCAGAGTCCATGCCATCTGTTGACCATCAGTAAATAAAATGAAAATAAAAAGTGTGCATCTCATTACTGAGTTTATTAAGTGACAGTGTGGTCTGTCAGGACAAGACTGCTTTCTAGTGCTCCACCTCCTTTTTGCTTTTGTACTTGCATCCCTTGTCTGACCATGTATCCTGAAACCAGAACACCTGGCTTCCACTCCTTAGTAGATAGCCTTGTAGGCTCACCCATGCGCAGTTATGTTATGTAAATCCTTCTCGTGTCCCACTGCCAAATACAGGTTACGGCAGGGCTGTTACACCTGGTGTTTTTCAGAAACTTCAACTGAAAATTTGTCCTACTTAATATATCCCTTCACAATGTAATGTGTATTAGAGCACTGCACGGGCCCGTCCAGGCCCGCGGGCCGGGCTGGGCTGGGCTTTGCGTTTTTTATGCAGGCCTGGGCCGGGCTCGGGTTTGAACCACCAGGCCCGGGCCGGGCACGGGCTTGACGATGCCGGCCGTGGTCGGGCATGTACGCGAACATACTTCGCGAGACTGGACAGCTGAATTTTCAAATTCACTTTTTTCTTTCATTTTGATATCATGGTATTCTCATCAGCGAACTATCACTTTTTTATACGTGATCATGCTTATTTCGTGTAATGGGTCTAGATTTCACATGTGCACTCACATTCATTTGGGGACGATTGGTGTGGCGGGCGCGCTGAGTTGTTTGCCGACAAGACAAAAGGAGTTGGGCGATTTGGGCAACAGAAGGAGCGCCCTTCGCTTCACCCAAGACAGCCAGTAGCAGCCGCGTAGGTGTTCTGACATATTTCGTTCGCGTGAGAGTTCGAGACAGGGGAACTAATACCAGTGCATGCGCAATAGAGCGGAGATGAGTCTCTCTTGAACCGCAAGGTACATACATATCGCCCACGCGCCGCTGCGCGCTGCCTTCCCAAGCAAGCAAGCACCAACCACAAAGCGGCTTGCCGGCAGAGGAACACAGCCGCTCCCTTTGAGTGTACCTCCTCACTTTCCACCAATTAGCTGCGTCCTTTTCCTCCCTGCGCTGTGCTCTTTAGTAAATCTAAATACGCTTCCGGGCCTCGAGGATACACAGAGCAGAGGCGGGCTGGGACCGGGCCCCAGCATGGAAACAGTCGGGTACGGGCTGGGCACGGGCCGGCGGAGTCCGGCCCGAGCTGCAAATCTATCGAAGACGTCGGGTGCGGGCAATCGCATCCGGAGCTGGGCAGGGCACGGGCCTGAAAATTAGACCCGTGCAGTGACCTAGTATGTATTACCCGTGGCTGTGGTGTTGTACCTACCAACAAAACAAATCATCATCATCATCACCATCAATTACACTGCACAACAAAGTAAGATGTAAGTTAAATTACCAAGCCTATGAGTAGCAGATACTGAGTACCAAGAGAAGATGCACAAAGACCGGGCAGGCCAACCTTGATGTCTTTTCCTGATGCTCAAGGAAACCTATATGTTTCAACCTACATGCACAATCACTTGATAGACTAGAGAATGCAGAGAAATACGTAATACAAAATCTGGAAGCAGAATCAAATTTTTATGATTGGTAGTTTTCGGAACATTGTCTCGTTTATTGCAGGAGTGTCCTAGCACTCAGTATTGGAGAGAAATACAGAATAATGCATAAACTGCCTAGTGCAGTGAATGGCAGCATATTAATACCATTCTTTTTCCTATAAGATTTCTCAGATCAGAACCTGGGACCTGGAGGGCATGGAAAAATGTGTGAGGGCATGTGTGAGGGCAAATGAGGGCAGGTGTGAAGACATGGCGTGTCCTCACACATCATATATATATAATCCGAACACGGTAGTATGGGTGGTACATTAAGCTAGTGTGCCGGTTTACGCTACAGCATCATTTGCTGAACGCCTACAAAAGAAGTGCATTGAACGCGAATGGTATAAGTGTATAACAGAGCATGAGACGTACTTCAGCTTCAGAATTGTATTTCTGAATCTTAATTCACTTAGAAGTTGTGTACGTTCACCTGGGGCGGCTGAGAAAAAGTGGACTGGCACTTGTTGCATCTGCAGTAACAAAGCGGCCCATGGAACAAGTTTGTGCAGACGCCCTCACCTTTCGAACAAGCATGCAACTCGCAGGCGTTACTGAAACGTTCCTGGTGAACATCAACGGACGTCGAGCGGGGTACTTGAACTACAGTGTACTTGAACGGGCTATTTAGCTTAGCTGCTTCGCCACACAATACCACAAATCGCATCCTCAAGCAAGCAAACAGCTGTCTGCTAGTGCAAGCGCACGTGAGGCGAGCAGTCGACAAAGCGGCGGCAAAGAACGACTCGTGACGTCACTGCTAGCTTGTGCGCAGCGCACCAGTTTTTCCTCTCCCGAAGGCCAAGTGGAAACACAAGGAGTGGCAAGCCATCCTCTGGCGGTCGCTCGAGTCAAAATCGCCAATACGTCCTGTCCATCACGTGATCCTCTTTTCCGTGTCCCTCGTCTTGGGGGTTCTTCAGTATGGATCTATCTAAAGTTTCCGTTTTGCAAGAGTTTGTTTTTCGCACTGCTCTCCGTCCGTTTTTGCTTTTCCAAAGTAATTTGTTATTAAAATGTGAGCACAATCGCGGAAATGACGTTATGGTGACGTGTTCTTGCCCCGGCTGTAATACTCGTTCAGCGGAAAGCAGCTTTGTCACGGGAATACGTTTCATTCGTAAACTTGTATACTCGATCTGTTGTTTTGGTCGCCTGTGTGTGTTTGTGTCATCTTAAGTCGTTCGTTTGAAGCTGGTGCTGTGCCAAAGATTCATTTCATATCCTTTATTGTTGTACGAGTCAGATTAATGGTGTTCTGCGTACAGTATTCTTTAGCACTTCAGCAACAAACATATACGTAGGTAGTCACCGTTGCCACGCGTTATGTTACCGGTCCTGCGTACTCGTCCTGCGTTCTGGAGACTGGGACTGGTCTTGTAATAGTAGAGTAAACCTCCGAACACACAGAAATAAAAGTGTACGCACGCGTTCAACATAATGCGGACATCTGAACTGTAAGACAACTACAGCTCGTGTCGTCTGCTTTGGGAGCCTCCGTGCTCTCTGGGGTCACGTGAGTGGACACGTGGTAGACACGAGCATCCCAGATTGCAGTGCGAAGGCGGCTACGCTACGCCCGTCCCAATGGAAAACGATCGGAAGGACCGCTCCAGTGCTTCCTTCCTCCATGGCGGCTTCCTTCGTTTGACGGTAGTTCTGGATGAGCTCCAGTGACCTGCCTTCACTCTGCGGCAGGCCTCACAGCCGTTCACCCTCACGTACTGTCAACTCATGATTGACGTCGGTACAACCCCTGGTATAGTTTCTATGAGAAAGAAAAAACTTACACACACTGGCTTGACGCAACAATGAAACAAAATGTAATATGACGTTTCGATGCCTGTTCGGGCATCATCATCAGAATGAAATAAGAAACAGTACGCCATCCGAGTTCTACTTATAGCTTTGTCATGATCTTGTAGCAATCAGGTAGTGACCCTTTGTGACTGTTACATGCGTTATCATTACGGTGAATGTGCCAAGACTCCAAAAAAAATTTACGCCCCATCTATGCTCGTGTGCCACGGTCTTTGCATTGTGAAAGTCAAAAGAATGACCTGTTTTTAGCACGTGCTCGACAAGTTCTGTGCGGTGATTCACTGCCGGTGGTTTTGATATCTGTTGCTGATGTTCTTTCAGTCTCATGGCTTTCTTTCTTCCAGTTTCTCCCACGTAGCAGACACTGCTTTGTTCACATTCCAAACTGTACACAATACTAGATTCTTCCATGTGAGGCACAGGGTCTTTGGGGTGACATAAAATATTATAACCGGTGATACAAAAATATTATACAGTGTTTTGATGGGTTTAAAGGCTGTGTGTATGCCAAGTGGTTTTAAAATTCTTCGCACAGCTTCTGATACGCCCCGAACATAGGGAATGCATACAATGTTTTCAGGAGTGGGGTTCTTCTCATGTACATCAGACATTCTAGAAATGGTAATTTTGACGAAGTCGACAGGGTAATGGTTCTTGATGAGGATGTCACTTGATAGCTTACGTTCGGTTTCTCTTGCTTGGCGAGTGCTTGAAACTGCATCTAGACGTTTGTAAAAGCTTCTGACAACAGCACGTTTGTGTTCAGGTGCGTGGTATGAATAATACCTCAGTCAGACGGGCATGCTAAATGACAATTTAGCAACTGGCATTTAGCGTAAAGGTCCTTTGGTCCGTGTCAGACGACAACAAAACTGACCTTTGGCGCTAAGTGCCCTTTACCGCTAACGGAGGCCACTAGCGGCCTTTAGGAACCAAAAGGCGTAGCCTCGATCTCGGCAAGTTTGCGTATACCCTCGTTACCATACTTCACTTTGTTTCCCTCGGCTACCTCTGCGATCCATAGCGCCATTTTTTTTTTCTTGACAGTGCCTGTTGTTTGTTTTTAATCACTACATTACGCATAACGTAGTTATTTGCAAGTTCTTGAAAATATTTGTATTATAGTCGTGTATATATGGAGAAAAAAAATCTGAGGAGAAGCGCATCCGGACGACATGGACGCATGACGAAATTCTGGCGTTGATACGTGTGTAGGCCGACAAAATAGATGAGCTGCGAAGCCAGAAACGGAATGCCGCAGTCTACGAAGCAATTTCTCGCGAACTGGCAGCGATCGGTGTGCACAAGTCCAAGAAGCAAGTGCACACAAAAATTGAAAACATGACACAGGAGTTCAGGTAAATGAACGCATTTTCCACCGCACGGAGTGCTATTTCCTGCGGTTATATAAGGGATAACGACATTGAGGAAGCAGTCCAGGGAAAGAGGCAAACCTCTCATTTGGATATTGATCGACAGATGAAGCTTCCATAGTGTGAATAACAGTGTCACCCAAATATACAAAAAATCTCACAAAATATTGTGTAACATAGCATGTCCCTTTCTAAACGAACGACACACTTGGTTACCGGATATTTGATCGCATACCTTATATTAAAAATAAACCATAAATATGCACGTCAAGTATGCGTGTAATATTTGTGTGATTCCTATCTGTTCCTTTTCAGGAAGCACAACAGGCTGGGCACAGGCTCGGCAGGTATCGTTTGGCCCTATTTTTGGGACCTGAAAAGGTTCCTGGGGTCCCTGCCAGCGAATGACCCAACGCTAGCACAGGAGTCCAGCTGCTGGGAAGAGGTACCACAAGAATCTGTTAGTCAGGTATGCGTATGCTAAAGCCCTCTAAAGAGCATCTGCATCATGATATAACCATTTTACAAGCGAAATCTCTCAATAGCAATGTTAAGCTTCAGTTCTCAGCAACTGTTTTCAATATTTTGTTTTGTTTTGTAGTGAGTATTGACAGGTGTAGTTCATGATCACGTCTTTGGACACAAGATGTAACTAGTTATTTACATTTTTCAAGATACTGCATGACATACAGTACGTGGAGCCGTGTGCATTGACCTCTGACGCAGCTGATGAAGATGCATCAGCACAAGACTGCACGACAACTCAACAGTCCGATGCCAGCCTGAGGGAGGATGAGGGTCCAGCCACAGCCTCCAGTGAGTCCAGCTCGTCCAGGGATGGAAGGCCAATACGCAAAAAAAAAAAAAAAAAAAAAACGAGAAAGAGCAACGACTTGCTTAGGGAAATCCTTCAAGAGGAGAAGGAGTTGCGGAAGGAGGCCTCTGAACACAGAAGTAAGGAGCTCCAACTCCAGAGGGAGCAGCTTCAACTCATCAGGGAGTCCAATAACATCCAACGTGGACTTGTACACCGCATGAAAAAGTTTTGTGAAGCTGTGTAATAAACTATAGAAAGGTTTATTAGTCCTCTGAATCGAAGGCATAACATACACTTTTAGACGACATAATATCCACAACAAATGCCCACTACATTCATGTGAGAAAACTTAAGAATGAAATATCACCAAAAAAAGACAACGTGTCAGCTCTTGCTCATAAAGGAAGCAAACATAATTTTACTTTTTTGCTTTACTTTTGGTGCATGTGTACTCTGTATGCAGTGCTATATCATGCTCAAAATCCAACATGAGCTCAGTTGTTATAAATATGTCATACGGCTTGTCATGAAGCTCACACATCTTCTCTCGCAAGAAATTATTTGGCTAAGGCATTCCTTACAGCAGTGCCACTTCCCTCTACTGTGCTACATTGATGGCAGGGTTCTTGGGTTTGCTGCGTGGTTGTTTGTGAGTCTTGCAGCCATTGTCACTCGACCATCACCCATGTCTTCAAAAATGTTGTGAATGATACAAGCTGCTCTAATAATCGTTGGCATTCTCTATGTGGCTTTCGTTTCACTTCATTACACACCGAAACCTAGCTTCCAAGCGTCCAAAAGCGTTTTCCACAAGACGTCTCGCTGACGACAATGTGTAGTTCAAGCTCTTCTGCGCAGGTGTCAGTGATGCAGTTTGAGGAAAAGGTTTAATCAAGTTTGGTGTGAAGGGAAATGCTTGGTCACAAAGGATGTTCAGAGGAATCCTCACTCCCTCCACTACCCTTGTCAGCTGAAACCGCTCGCTGCTGACTGCTCTAAACAAGTTGGACCTGTGGTGGACGTACGATTCATGGCAGCGTGATCCGACATTAACATACCGAAACCGGTATCGGTGGTCCACCAGAGCAAGCAGTATTATGCTGTACCTGAAAGCACAGTGATAGAATAATTTAATCACGTTTCCAGATTCCCTTGAAAGCAAGTCACACAATAGATTTTTTTTTAATTGCTCTCGAATGCTTACAACTCACATTTAGAATACTAAGGAAAATACGTTATGAAACACAACATGTATGGTAAAAATGGATTAGAACGTTCACACATGATCCGAATATTAGTTTTATACTGTTGACTGAACATGGCATGGAAAAGAAAAGTCCTTCCAGATTTCTAAGATGTAGAACAAAAAGTGTTGATATTTGATTGGAAGTTGAGAAGAAAACGTTTACATATTTCTACTTACCACCCCTTATGGTTGTGGTAATCTGTAGCGTGCTCTTTTGTCGGCGCACGGGCGGATCCAGCCCCCCCCCCCCCCCCCCGAGACATACCTCTACCCCCCATTCCGGCAGATTTTCCTGCCGCACGCTCCGTTTTCCCGCCAATCCCGCGTGCGCCTTTCGCCCCAAGATTGCGCGAAGGGCATGACATATACTCGCCTACGAACACTTCATTGCCTAAAAAGGAGCGAAGGCGCAGGTGGTGCGATGGGGAATCACATTCGCCTCCTCTCAGCGCGCGGAACGCGCCGGACACTGCGCAGTGGATAAAGACAGCGATTTGACGTTTGGGGGGGTCAGTGGCTGCCTGGAGTCTACAAAGCTAAGTCGTCCTCACTCAGCTTCACAAAGAGACAGCACGTTACGAAAATGGTAGGACATATTTTTCTGCTGTTTAGACATAGAGGAAGACAAATAGATACTGGTGTAGCACCAGTTACCAAGCACCTTCAGTTATGCGTTGTTTTGAACGGGCTAAGAGCATGTTTTTGTAAGGGACTAAGGTGGCGTTCCTCTACCGCTTGCTAAGCTTCGCAACATGTAGATCATAAATAAAGTTCTGGTGTGAAATGAAAGCGCAGCGGCTCGCCGTCTTACATGGTACGTTACAGTATCCCGTTATGGTGCAGAAACCCGCATTATTAATGAAGAGCATGTGCAATACCCATAGACATGGGAATTGTCTCAAAATACCCTAATCAAGATTGACAGTCCCGCAGTATTCCATTAGTGCAAAAACCCGTGTTTTTAATGAAAAGCACAGGGAATACACATAGACAGGTGTCCCAGGACATCGTAATCAAGATTGCCATTCCCACAGTATCCCATTACAGTGCAGAAACCCACATATTTGATGAATAGCATGGGTAATACCCGCACACATGAGAATAGTCCCACAATATCCTAAACCGGATAGACAATCCCACAGTATCCCGTTATACTCCAGAAACCTGCATTTTGAATGAAAAGCATGGGTAATACCCATAGACATGGAAATAGTCCCACAATATCATAATGAAGATCCACAGTTCCACAGTATCCCATTACAGTGCAGAAACCCGCATATCTAATGAAAAGCATGGGCAATATCCGTACACATGGGAATAGTCCCACGATATCGTAATCCATGTACAAAGTCCCACAGTATCCCATTACAATGCAGAAACCCATGTTTTTAATAAAAGCATATGTAATATCTGTAGTCTTGGAAATAGTCCCGGAATATCACAATTCAGATTGGCAGTCCCACAGTATCCCATTACAATGCAGAAGCCCACGTTTTTAATGAAAACCATGGGTAATACTCGTAGATGTAATATCTTTAAGTATGGGAATAGTCCCACAACACCGTAATCCAGATTGACAGTCCCACAGTATCCCATTATGGTGCAGAAACCCATATTAATAATGAAAAACATCTGCAATATGCGTACACATGGGAATTGTCCCAAAATACAGACGAAAAAGTCATGTAGCCCACACCTAGTCACTTGGATTAAATTGCATGAGAAACGGATTAAATTATGTGAAATGAGGATTAAAAATAATGAAAGGAGGATTAATTCCGATGGCAAATAGATTAAATGTCATTGTATAAGGATTAAAATGTACGACAAGAGGATTAATAACACCGGAAAAAGCTGTAGAGACGCGGAAGGACCGTTTGAAGTGTAGCTCCCCTAGTCGAGGCAGTGTTTTTTCGAACCAGGTATCGCTTCGTCATGCTTCCATACCCGCCGCTCCACCACAGGAAACTGATCAGCGAGAGCGGCCAATAACGTAAACCTGCTTGCTAGAAGTCTCTCATCTAGTCACCTTCCGCTTTGGCAGCGTCGATTTTTGTCTTCAGAAGATTTATTTCTTTTTTCTTCTGCATGTGTGCAGTCATGAAAAAGGCAATTGCCATACGCTTTCGGGATCGCGAATCGCTTCGACCAGTGCCGTCAGCCATTTTGCAAACCTTCAAAACAAAGCTTTCGCGCCACCTCGAGTTAGAAAATACTGTCGAAACGTACGGTCTGCAATATTTTGTTTCATGTTAAACGTAATTTCCTTTTCGAGCAATACTTTATTATTTTCGCGTGCTGCCTGCACTGAATAATTTCTTTTTTTCGCACGGGAGGTTCTTCAGCCATCGATATAGATATCATTTGTCAGAAAGGTCAGTTACTACTCGTCTGACAGTGGCAACCGTAAATGACATTTAGGAAACACAACTGCCATTTTCTCAACTGTCATTTAGCATGCTGTCTGACAGGGGTATAAGGTGTCTAAGGTGTGACAGGGGTATAAGGGGTAAAGTCTAGGACAGATCCAGTGTCACATGGTTTGCGGTAAACTGAAGTGTTAATGCGTCCTGACTCGTCACGAGTAACTAAAATGTCAAGAAAAGGAAGACTTTGGTTGACAGAATGGCGTAAATGCAGGCTAGCACGTGGATAAATTCCATGATAGGCAAGCCTGAGCAATGGGCCATCGCTCAGGCTTGCCTATCATGGAAGACTTTGGTTATTCTGCTTCTCTATCGTAAACTGTATGTTAGACTTCTGTAAACTGTATGTATAGCTTCTATGCACGGCTACCGATGGTATTGGCCCCTTTTAGGGGGTGCGGTACGGCGTTTGCGAACTTCAGCAAAACGTTAGTTCGATCTCGGTGCATCAGAACGTTATTTTATGACTTTGGCACAGCGATACGAGCGCATCGGTCCGTTTTAAAGGGGTCTGCTGCTGCGTTTTCGAAATTCTGCGGCCGCCTCTGCTGTAATCTCAGTGCATCAGAACGTTATTTTATGACATTGGTGCAAGCGATTACGAGTGCAATCGGTCCATTTTAAAGAGGCCTGCCGCTAGCTTTTCGAAATTTGGTGGCCACCCCTGCTACAAGCTCAGTGAATTTTGAAACGTTATATCTTGTCATTACGACATTGGTTCCAGCGATTACGTGTTCATCGGTCCATTTTAAAGGGGTCCGCCGCTGCATTTTCGAAATTTTTCGGCCGCATTTGCTACAATCTCAGTGAATTTTAAAATGTTATATCTTGTCATTATGACATTGGTGCCAGCGATTACGAGTACATCGGTTCATTTTAAAGGGGTCCGCCGCTGCGTTTTTCAAATTTTTCGGCCGCATTTGCTACAATATCAGTGAATTTTAAAATCCTATGTGTTGTCATTACGACGTTGGTTCCAGCGATTACTTGTTCATCGGTCCATTTTAAAGGGGTCCGCCGCTGCGTTTTCGAAATTTTTCGGCCGCATTTGCTACAATCCCAGTGAATTTTAAAACGTTATATTTTGTCATTATGACATTGGTGCCAGCGATTACGAGTACATCGGTCCATTTCAAAGGCGTCCGTCGCTAGCTTTTCGAAATTTTGCGGCCACCTTTGCTACAATCTCAGTGAGTTTTGAAGCTTTAATCTTGTCATTATGACCTTGGTCCCTTTAATTACGAGTTCATCGGTTCATTAAAGGGGTCCACCGCTGCGTTTTCGAAATTACATTGCTCTGCTGGGCTTCCTCCAGAAGTTAAACAAAATATCCAATTTCGTGTGCAATGCCACTTTTAACTGCAATATGCTGCGGGTTGTAACATCGGCACCAAAGCGATAAACAATAATTCAAATTATATTCCTCCGCTGCCGCTGCGATACTCGCAGAAATTAAATTAAATTCTTAAAAGTCTGTACACTGCCGTTTAAACTGCAATATGACGGTGATTGCACCACGGGCACCAAAGCGGCAAAGAGTAATTCAAGCTACATTGCGCCGCTGTGCTTCTGTAAGAAGTGTGTGCACGGCCCTTTTAAACTGCCACATGCTGGTGGTTCTACCACTGGCGCCAATGCGGTAAAGAGTAATTCAAATTACATTGTTCAACTGTGCTTCTTGCAGGAGGTATATACATAAAATTCCTAAAAGCGTGTGCATCGTCCCCTTTAAACTGCAATATGCCGGTGGTACCAGTGGCACCAAATCGGTAAACAGTAACTCCAATTATATTGCTCCAATGTGCTTCTGGCAGAAGTTAAATAAAATTCCTCAATGCGTGTACACTGCCCCTTTAAATTGCAATATGTCGGTGGTACCAGTGGTACCAAAGCGGCAAACAGTAACTCAAATTACATTACTCTATTGTGATTCTGGCAGAAATTAAATAAAATTCCTAAAAGCGTGTGCAACGCCCCTTTAATCTGCAATATGCCGGTTGTACCAGTAGCACCAAAGCGGTAAACAGTAAGTTAGTTAGTAAGCTAGATTGCTCTGTTGCACTTCTGGCAGAAGTTAAATACATTTCCTACAATCGTGTGTACCGCCCCTTTAATCTCCAATTAAAGGGGCGGCGCAAATTTCCCGGGAAACCCAGGGAAAACCTCAGACAGCACAGCCGGCGGTAGGATTCGAATCGGTCGAATCGATCGGATTCTCGATGTTCGAACCTCTCCTGAAATGGTACCTTTCGTAGTGCATTTGGGAGAGGGAAACGAGGGGAATCCTTCTCTCCTATGTAAAGTCCCCCTAGGACCCCTCCTGAAATATTTTTCTGGCAATTATTTCCATCTCCCAGCTGGCACTACCTCTAGTATCAGCGATGACCCACAGGGAACAATAGCTTGAGGCAACAGTACATCCTATGTAGGAATATTTTTTAAACTCAATGCCCATATCAACTTCAGTGGACGGTTGGACGACTTCGAATTGAGTCTGTCAGGTCTACCTTTCAAATTTCGCCCCAATAGAGGTCAATTTAGTACACACTCCAAAAGTTTGTCTTTGTGAACTGCAATCAACTGCAACGCTACAGATACGGCGAAAACACCTCTCCCATAATCACGAATGGGAGCGTGTACAAGCAGCATTCTAAGTTTAGACTGAACAAGTGCATATATTTTTCTCACAAACGCCTCATAGTCTGGTGAAATTGTGCTGTGTTGTGATATCCCGCAGCTACTAGAAAATTTCCAACTAATTCGCGTCAAGCCCCTAATTGTTGTTGATGAGAAGATTGTTCTCGCTCTGGTCATATTAGCCACATTCGAATTCAATTATATATCTAAAAGCTTCATATGTTTGTTTACTTAGATACCCTACGTACCTTGGTATTTGCTATTCGTTCTCGGTACACCCTGTGTGACATTCTGTGGCGAGGAGATAGTGCAATCGCGAGAATGAGAGTGTGTTATCCGATGCCGTCAGGAGGTGTAGGGAAGTCTCTGGTTGAAATTTCGTGATAAAAGAAAATGGGACATCGGCTTTGTTATGCTGATATTATGATTAAGTTGTTCACAAAGCTGACAAAAGAAGCCATTCTTTCAATTACACAGTTGTTTATTTTGATATACTACAGCTGCAAGTTCGAATCTTTCGCAGGCAGTACTTGACGCGCTGAACAATGTCAATATACTTTTGCAGTCTTTACTAAATTGACCTCTCTTGGTGCAGAATTTGGAAGGTAGACACCACAAACAATTCTGAGTCTTCCAACGGTCAACCAAAGTTGATATGGGCATTGAGTTTCAATAAATGTTCGTGCATGAGATGATGTACTCTTGACTCAAACCTTTGTTCCTGGGTCGTCGCTGATGGAAGAGGTCCTGCCAATTGGGAGATGGAAATAATTGCAGTGGTATGAGATGGGATTACATCGCGTGATACGATGGGAGATACCATATCAATACATAAATAAAATCTCAGTAAAAACCGTAATAATCACAAGAGAGACTGCTTGGATATTTTATATCTGCTTTCTTTGCGTATGGATACCCGCGGGTGAGGAGGTCGACTATATGTGCGGTCACTTTGTTCAATTCTTGGGCAGCTGACTTTGTAAAATTGGGGCGGGCTCAGGTGTGTCCGAGCCGTATTGTTTTACACGAAGCCGCCACGATCTCCGATTCCTTTGCTTGGTTCTGGCTCCTCCACGGTGCTAACCCCCCCCCCCCCCAATTCTGGATGGAATGTAACGTCTTTATAGGTCACTTTCATACTAGCACAAGTCGAAGTTGCCCCGGTGGTTGAAGGTAAGGGCTAGAGTCGTGCACGTGCCCGTGCGGGGCTTCTTATTGGCTGTGTGCTCCGGACCGGGTCGACAAAATACGCCGGCACCGCTGACCGGGCCCAAGTTTTTTCCGAGAGTTTTTCCGATAAAATCCGATAGTTTCCCAAACATTTTTCCGAGAGTCTGGCTCTGTCGGGTCACGCGGCTAATGGACCATTTCTGGGTACGCGTATGCGCATGCCCAGCCGCCATGTTTGTTGTAGGCTGTGATGCGAGTTGGCGAAGCTTTTTCTCGCAATGCCTGTTATGTGTCAACTGGCGAAACATGAAAGGGATAAATGTCGGTGCATGGTTCTTCTGGTTCCCAACGTAAAAGCATCACCGATAAAAGCGGGAGCTTTGCATTTGCGCCGTTGGGTGCATGAAGGAAGATGGTTCCGTGTGGACGCCGACGAAGAACTCACGTTATGGTGAGCTAGAATGACTGGTGTGCTTACCGGTCTATCCAATGCATGGGAACGCTTGGTAGCGGAAATGGCACCCGGTGACGTAATATTGTTTACATGGATGCGCTGACGTATGGTGAGCTAGAGGACTGGTGCGTTGAACCGCGGTTGCAAACGGGTCGTCAGGTGGCTACGTTAGGTGGTCACGTGGCCCTATGTGCAAAGAGCAACGCGGAGAACCCCAGAGTACCTGCGATAGACGAAATTGAAGCAGTGTGCCGTAAATTCGAGGGAAAGAAAGATGTGCGCGTGATGGTGTGTCACGCTGATAAACTCGATAAACTTGATAAACTGCTGACAACGGGGCGTGCTTGAAGTCGGTGCAGGGTTCTGCCTAGGAATTGGCAGTGATGTTTTCATTTTTAATGTATGCTAGAGATAGCGCCTTAATGTTCAGGAAGAAAATGTCAGTCGATCATTCTCCCGTTTTGGCACATTGCAAGAATATAATTGTAATTGGGTGTGTACGTCGCGAGACAACTGAGGTCACATTGCAAGAAGGTGGCGTAATTTTCGCTACAGTATTTTGAGTTACCTGGTTACGTTTGGATTTCGTTATACACCCCGTTCCACGCTGCTGAGTGAATGCAGCTTGTGTGCGAAACGTTAAGGTATCCTTGGAATTCTATGGTGTGAATAAGTTTCGCACACAGAGACACACTGAGATTTAATATAGTATATGTTCTGGAAATCAACTGATGTCGTTCCCGCTGAGATCAGCTATTTTCCATTTTCGAAAACATAGCGATACATGTTAATACATTCAGAGTGTTTGAAATTGTCGAGGAACTAACTTGTGTCACCCAATTACAGAAAGTGAAGAATCATCAGAAATTTACGTTTCTGTGAACAGAAGGTGTCTGAGTTGAGAAAAAAAAAAACAGAAAATACTCATTTAATAATGCCTTTGTGAGGAATGTGGCACAGAGAACGGAGGTGGCAGGAACTGTAGAAATGTAAACGGAACTGCTTGATCGTTGCATTGCCTTGGTTGTCCGGCTTCAAAGACAAATATGTGGATACAGTTTTATCGCGAAACCATCGGGGGAAGGCGTAACACTGAATCGATACGAGCTAGTAACAACAGCCGGTGATCTTGCCTTATTTAGTGACTCTATAATCTTGCCAGATGCCATCAACATTCCCGAAATGATGCAGTACATCGCGTCAAAAAAGTAAAAGAAGCATCAATGAGACTCCTTGAAAAGGGATTCCGAGGATGAGTACGACAATTAGTAAATCCTACACAGGGCTGGTGCTAAGGGTGTGCGGGGCCTGGGGCAAAGGCACATCGCGGGGCCTGTTTCACACGATTAAGTGCATACTTGATTTTTAAAAATTAGGTAATCCCCGGTTGAAGGCTTTGTGCGCGGGGTCTATGCAAGCGCGGAGCTTAAGGCGCCGCCTTACTCACTCCCCCCCCCCCCCCTATCTCCGGTCCTGATTCTACACGAGGTAATCATTGTGAACATCGTAGGATGAAGTTGAATTCCAAGTGGCACACATATTCCAAAGATAACTCACATGATTTTTAACCGCATGCACATCGTGCACACATACACATGGGATGATGATGGGATCCGCAATTAACCGCCGCCGGTACATTGCTTTTCCAGAAGATCGTTCGCTCTACCGGTACCGTACACGAACTGGACAAAAGTGCTTGTTACAGAAAATTAGAGCTGCGTACAGGTTGTGCGTCGAAAATGACATCCTACAGTAATTACTTATCACAGTTGCGCGATGGCATTCACACCAGCAACCTGATGGGTGCCAACTGCCAAGGGCACTTGAACAAACTAAGACGTCCATCGGGCAAACTTTTTCTCAAGTGAGAGTATCCAAATGGCACTGAAAGCGTCACGCAACATTACATAAGGGCTAGCATGAAGCATGAGTTAGCTCGAACTTCAGACTGTGGTGACTAGATTAAGTATTGCTCATGTAAGACCACTTTTGTCGTGGGAACAGCCAGGATATTTTGAGCGACGATTGTGCAGTGTACTTGCTTGGCACTTTAGCGCCAAAAATCTACAGCGAACAACGGTAAGGTCATAAAAAAGAAAGCACTCCAGGTATAACAAGAAATATCAGTAACATAAGTACAGTAAAGAGTCCCTAAATTTTGAGACAGATTCACGTGAGTTGCAGTACTCGAGACCTCGTTAGGACACTTCACATCTCTACCTGCAATTCAGCACTTCGCCAGCTTGTTCTTCCATACCTTAATTCGGCACACTCAAATATTCCACATTTGTCTCTAAAAAAACGCTTTATCTGTCCCCTTTATCACGTATTGTGGCCTGTGACGAATGTCGCTGCTTTCTTGTCCTTTTTCTTTCTTATTGACAAAGAAAACCTTTCTGCGCGCGCGAATGAACCACCCACGATTGAAATGCTCAGTTGTTTCATGATGTATCACTATTTCTTTTTTTTCCTTAGAATGTTGAGAACAAATAATACTTTCTCACTGCCTGCACCTTCCCACGTTACAGCTGGAGAATAACCGTAGAAGAAAGGCACTGTGACGCAGGGCAGTACATAAATATTTTATTTTTTGTCATTGGCATCTCCAACTTCAGCTACGTTCTTCCATTCTTGTTATTGGGCACTTGTGCCCAACAGGTGACACATGAAACAGCACACATTCAACAGCACACGTACACTTTACACGAAATGATTGGTCTCCGAAACTCACTTCCTTTATTTCGTGTATGGACTCTCATTCGGAAAAGAATAGCTAGCGACAAGAAGTGATTTTATGCGGTTGTGATGTGGACGTGAACAGCAGGTGCATTATCGCCGACGTTCTTGACGTTCCATCCTGTGTGCTTGTCTAACAAAAGGTTTATTTTGTACCAGGACACCCCCTTAACGACCCAGAACAGGGAGAATAGTATGGCAAATAGACGTCAGGAGGCTTATTACACAACACAACAAGTAGTGATGCTACATCTATTGTAGCCGCACTCAGTACTTTATTTACATGAAATGCATTGTGGAGTGTCGGACATATGGTAACCGTATTTTATGAAGCACTGGTCGGCGAAGCATAGTACCTGTTGCAAAGCACTGCACGCCTCTGCGTTTCTGATCCGGACCATACCCGAAGCGACTAAGATTTACCCAACCGCCGAGAACTGAGCTGGAGCACTACACCTTGATCGCTCTCTCCGTTTCGAGCGATCGAGGGACCGTTGCTGGGCAAAGGACTCATACCACTTCTCTGCTCGTCCGCGGCCGGACACGATGTGAAAGGGGACTGCTCACAAAAACAAACAAAAAAGCTGGTCAACGACTCAGGGCCCGGGACTGTTCGGAGTTGACACGAATCCGAACCTCGCTTGACGTAAACACGGCTGGGAGGCCCTAACCCTGCACGTTGTGTTGTTCGAGCCACACCAGCACATTGTAAGTGCTCTAAGTTATAGGAACCAGAGAAGGTTTCCAAAAACTGTGCTAAAAAGATGTGTGAAAATTTGATATCCACAATGCGTCTATGCCGACTTTCGGTACTTATACCGTGCTGTCCCGGTCACGGTGATACCGGAGTGGACCCCTTCCAGGAGACGGAATCCTGTCATGCTTGTGCCTGAATGCTGTTCCTCGTATGAATAGAGATCTTGAACGCAAGGAAAATAAGCAGCCAGGTTATAATTAAGCGATATAGTCACGGAACTGTGTGCTTTACATTTCCAAATGCGTTCTCAAAGTACCCATACCATACAATCAGGATCGCCCCCCCCCCCTTTACAACCACCAAATATTTTGTGACACTCGCACCCCTTGTTTCCTGCCCACCTGTAGAAGGGGTATTATTACAAGTGTAGCTTAGACGTGTGGCAGCAGCGCTGCCTGCACCACTATACCCTAAGACACCCAACGAAACGGATCGAAACAACAACTTATTTTTAAGATGAGGAATGGAGAGTGTTACAAGGCATTGAAAGCTGCCATGATGCGTTTGTACAGGGTGTGTGCAGAAAAACATGACCCGCATTTTTACATGTAACTCGTTGTCTACTTAGCCGAGGAACTTCCGGTGGCGCACGACGGCGTATTTATGCGTGCTAAAGCTACAAAAAAATCCTGGAAGCCATACTCAGTGTAAAAAAATAAACAGAGCGCGAAAACATGGGCTTCCATGCATTAGAATAGGGCGGTCATGACAGTGCACATGGTAGTGCATTTCGGTCTCAGGAGAGTTATGTGCAGGCACCGCTAGGGGTACTGCCGATGAGCATCCATGGGACATCGTTTCGATTTATGCAACGATAGCTCCCCTAGCGGTACTTGAACACAACTCTCCTACGTGCACCATGCTGCCCTTTTCACATACACCCTGTTGTCCACCATGTTGCCCTATTCTGATGCACGGAAGTCGACGTTTTCGTTGTTCCGTTTACTTTTTAAGCTGAAGCTTTATTTTTTTGGCTTCCACAATTTTTCTGCAGATTTCGCACGCATAAATGCGCCGTCGTGCGCCACCGGAAGTTCGTTAGGTAGATAGGCAACAAGCTATGTGCCTAAATGCGGGTCACGTTTTCCTTCACACACCCTGTATATTCATAATGTTATGTTGCAAGCATCATGCAGAAAGCGCCAGACAGCGTAAGCAAACGAAAACGAAGTTGAACAGCGCGAGAGCTCGCGGGTCGTGACGCCGGGATAGGCCATCCACCGACGCTGTTTGGTTTCTTAGCACGGTGCAAGGTTCCGCGTTTCTCGGGAAGGCACGTGACTCAAAGCAGAAGAGCATCTCGGAGCACCACAAAAATCGTTCCGCAAGGCGCGCAGCGAGCGTCAGCGCAACCATGTAAACAATCTTACGTCACCGGGTGCCATTTCCGCGACCAAGCGCTCCCATGCATTGGATAGGCCGGTAAGCACACCAGTCCTTCTAGCTCACCATACTGACGCTCGCCGCGCCTTGCGGAACCATTTTTGTGGGGCTCTGAGAAGGTATTCTGCTTCGAGTCACGTGCCTTCCCGTGAAACGCAGAACCTTGCACCGTGCCGACTAAGAAATCAAACAGCGTCGGTGGATGGCCTATCGCGGCATCACAAGCCGTGAGCTCTCGCGCAGTTCAACTTCGTTTTCGTTTGCTTTCGCTGCATGATGTTTGTAACGTAACGTTTATGAATACAAACGCATCATGACAGCTTCCAATGCCTCTCCATTGCTCATCTTAAACATAAAGTTGTTGTTTCATTGCGTGTCTTGAGTAGTGGTGCAGGCAGCGCGGCTGCCACACGTCTAAGCTACACTTGGAATAATAACCCCTCTAGAGGTGGGCAGGAAACAAAGGGTGCGAGTGTCACAAAATATTTGGCGGCTGTAAAGGAGGAGGGGGGGAGGCTCGATCGTTACTGCATGGTACGGGTACTTGGAGGAGCATTTGCTTCAAGCTCGCTTCGTTGTCAGCAGCTTATTTATTTATTTCAAGTACCGTACAATCCCACGTGAGTGGCATTACGTAGGGGAGAGGAGAACGTAACAGTACATACAAATGAACATCATTTCAAGGTACAAGACTACAATAACATTTAACGCAACAGAAATTCGTGCACTCTTTTCAAGGAAATGTCCCTGGAGGCAGAATGAATTAAGTCATGAGGGAGGCTGTTCCAATCGGGGATCGTTTTAACAAAAGAGTTTTGAAAAATTGTTGATCTAAAACGGTAAGGCTCAATCTTGTGTTCGTGATCTAGGCGTCTAGAAATAAAATTAGGAGGAAACAAGTAGTTACCAGAAGGAATACCAGAAAGATAGAAATAAATATCCCGGATAAATTTCAACCGAGCTTGCGTTCTCCGAGACTCCAAACGCACCCATCCCAGGATGGATTTTAAATGCGCAGATCGTACATAAGGTCAATCTAAATTTGTCACAAACCTTGCAGCTTGGCTTTGAATTTTTTGAAGTTTTTGATTACAACCGATCTCGTGCGGATCCCAAACCCTGATAGAGTATTCCAAAATTGGTCGAACATACGATTTATAGACTATCTCCTTAATGTCCCTGGAAGCCCCTTTAAAATTTCTCCTAAAAAAGCCGAGAGTGCTCCTAGCTTTTTTAACGATCATGTCAATGTGTTTTCTCCCATTTGAGAGTTCTGTGAATTTTGACACCTAGATATTTATATTCGTCAACCGTTTCGAGGACCGAATTACACAATGTATAGTTTAAAACGTTGATGCTACTAGAAAACGACATAGCCTTAGATTTGCACGCATTCAGTTTCATACCCAAGTCTTTACACCATAGTTCTACTTTACTTAAATCACGTTGAAAAATATTAACATAATGAACCGTGTCTATGGCCCGATAAATTACACAGTCATCTGCAAATAACCCAATGGAAGAACCAACAACACTGACAAGATCGTTTATAAAAATCAAAAATAAAGGGGACCTAGCGCGGATCCTTGCGGAACATCCCGACGTAACAACAGTCGAAGGCGAATTCACTCCGTTAATAACTACACATTGTCTCCTGCATTTAAAATAATCGGTAAGCCAGTTGAAAACTTTTGGGTCTAAGCTTAAAGAAGACAGTTTAAACAGAAATAAATTATGATCTACTGTGTCGAACGCTTTCCTAAAGTCAATAAATACACAACCAGTGCGAATTTGTTTGTCAAGGTTATAAGCCAGGTCGTGATAAAAGCAGGTTAGCTGGGAAGTGCTACGAAAAAACTACGAAAACCATGCTGAGCCGGTGAAAGAAAGTCAGTTTGAGACAAATGGCTCATGATATTTGAATATATAATATGCTTCAATATCTTGCCAGAAATACTCATCAAAGAGACTGGACGGTAATTGCCAACTGATGTTTTGTCACCAGATTTGAAAATTGGCACAACATTGGCGGATTTCCAGTCAGATGGAATCCTACCAGATTCAGGCGAGAGTGAGAAAATAAATAAATATTCAACAATAGCATGATAGCATTTTTTAAAGACAATCGGGGAAATCCCGTCGGACCCGCTACTCTTCTTAACATTCAATTTGCAGATTTGACTAAAACTGCCGTTTTTTGACGTGGTTACAGGTGGCATGGGCTCCGCAATGTACGTTGTACTCCCGGTGTGACGCTACACCAGGGGAGCGAAACACAGACTGAAAATAGTCAGTTAAGGTGCAAACTTTCGCGAGATCGTTATCAATAAGACCGTGAGTCGTTTTAATTGAAGGAATGCCCATGGGCACCTTGTTCATAGATTTTATGTACTTCCACAATAGCTTTGAATTGCCCCCAAAATTCAACTTCAGTCTTGTAAAATATGACCGTTTTTCGTTGCGAATTGCGTTACGAATACATTTAGATAACGTTTTTATCTTATTATAGTTCAAAGCACTGCCGTCCTTTTTGAACGCGGAGAGGACTGCGGATTTCCGCCTGATCATCCTTTGTATATTCTTCGTAAAATGAGGTTCATCGCATTTGCGTTTGTGTTTAATTTTCCGTGCCGGCACATATCTCTGGACAAGGCTAGTTAGCATATCTCGAAAATGCTTCCACAGAAAGTCAACACATGAGGATTGGCTTAATGTTTCGAAATCAGGGTAATTAGCTACCAGATTCCTAGAAATAGCCTCAAAATCAGCCCTGCTATACAAGAATATTTTTCTCTGATGCTGAGCTGATACTACCTTAGAGTGGATCTTAATATTAGCAGTCACACATATTCGTGATCCGACAGGCCCGGAAAAACAGAAACATCAAATAATTGCCTCACAGTTACACAGTAGTAAACTTAAATTTTGGAGCCGCGTGTCGGAAGATGAACAAATCGGTGCAAACAATGCATAGACAACATCTCATCAAAAACTCGGTAAGCAAGTGAATTATTTAATCTCTCATATCCGGTAGTACACCACTTGAAATCCGGCATGTTAAAATCGCCAAATATTAACACAATATCGTCAGAGATAAAAGATGTTTGATCGCACAAATTTCTCAAACATTCTTCGCCTGCGCTTGGCGGAGGGTAAAAAGAACACAATGCAATGGATTTGCCTTTCGACAAGAGACGACACCATACAGACTCACAGTTGTCAAAATTAATCTGAATTTGCTCAGCGTGCACAGAACACTGCGTACACATATGAATATTCCACCACCATGACTATTTCTATCCTTTCGAAATGCCGTGTAGTTCGGGGGAAACACTTCGGAATCACTCACGTAATCATCAAGCCAGGATTCACATACCATAATTATATCAGGATTTATTGTAGACAAAAGCGCACAGAAATCATCAACTTTATTTTTTTACGCTTCTGGCATTCAGACACAAAAGCGACATATCACACGTTTTTCCAGTGACATTCTGAGAAAGCTATGTTGAGGGTTTATCAAGTGTATGAGTTTATCAAGTTTATTATATGTGCGCAGCGTGATGCACCAGCACGCGCACATCTTTCTTTCCCTCGAATTTGTGAAGTACTGCTTCAATTTAGCCTATAGCAGGTACTCCCGGGTCCTCCGCGGTGCTCTTTGCACATGGGACCACGTGACCACGAGGGCGCGCTCAGACTTGTACGTATTTGAAGTATTGTATTTAAAATACTGTATTTTAAATACAACTTGTGTATTTTGGTACTCTACTCAATACTTTTTGTTTTGTGTATTTGTACTCTATTTAAAATACATTTTATGGTATTTTCTACTCAATACTCTAATTACATATTTTGGATCTCCCTCTCAAACTTTCTGTGTCTCGTCTTTCCATTATCTAGCTTGTTCAATGGAAATTTCCTGAGTCCCTCAGACTTGACCCGGACATTGGCCCTTCTTTGAAGTCCCCATTTAGAGATCTTGTCCCGTGTGTACTAATCCTTGGCCAGTGAGGGTTCTATTATGTGTGCCCTGACGCCGTGACCCGAATTCTGACCTCGCCAAGCAGGGACTTGCTAGAAGTTTCTTTGTTCTGGGTCACATATATTTAGTGGAGTTATGCGGTATATCTTTGTCATCTTTTCGGGACTAGCGGCGGCTAGCGTATATAGTGCGCGGGGTTTAGGTGATTCATGTCACATAGCGGCGACATGCCGCATTGACCAGTGACTTTTTGCGTTCAATGATAAATAGTATCTTAATTGTATTTCAAATAATTTTTGAAGTATTTTGTACTCTATCTTAATTACTTTAATTTTCATGTATTTATACTCTATCTTAATTACATTATAACGTTAGTATTTATTATCTTACCTTAAATACATTTTTGAGTATCTTGAACATGTCTGGCCGCGCGCGCCGCGACAGCGAGCCGAGTCCTTCGTAGCCACCTGTCGGCAGGCCCGTCGGCGCGACATGTTTGCAACCGCCGTTCAACACACCAGGGTACGTTGTCGGCCAAGTCATCGCGACGTCGTTCGCATTCGCAGCTCGTCATCGTCACTACGACGCTGGCAGGATGACAAAACCCTCCCAGCCGCCAACAACACGCGACGCCATTCACCTTCTCTCCTGCGCTCCTTTCCGCGACGCTCCGGCGACATACTCTTGAAACCCGACGCTTGTTTACCGGTGCAAAAACTAATTTCTTCTTGCGTATCAAGCATGTTCTGAACTTGATAACACATAGCTTTTCGTATGGTAAAAAAACGTTAAATTTCACAATCTAATTAAAAGTCAGTAACACAAAATATGTTGCGGATACGATAAGTCGGCCAATGACGTGCTGCTGAGGATCAGTAATGGGCAAAGTACCTCAAAATTATGCTTAAAGTAAAGTACCAAGTACCTGGCATCATTGGTACTTAATTAGTACAGTACAAAGCAATTAAAAAAACGCAAAATGTAAAAATGAAAGCATGTGTGTCTTTCAGAGTGTTCATCATGTAATGCAATCACACATATAATGTGATATAAAGTGATTATTAACTGCCAATGAAGGAAAAATATAAAAAAGCATAGAATCCTGCATTGGGAGAACTGAAATGACAATGTACCAAGTCATTGTGCTGCCGGTTGCAGTGTCATAATGTGTGCGTGTCTTTGCATTCCATTCGTTTTACATAATCATAAAAGCGTCGATACCTTTTCGACATTTCAAGCCTCTCGACAATAGATTTGTTTCAACAAATATGCTCTTTAAAAGCACAAATATCCCGTTTTGATAAAATGTCAGACTGGGACTCTTGGTACTGCATCCCATTAAAAGCGCTAAAATGACGGCAAGACGAAAACTCGGAGATCGCCCTATCTGTGTGTTTTCGTCTTCTTGTTGTAATTTTAGCGCTTTTCGTAGGGTGCATTTTTGAAACTCTTTTGTGATTTTTCGTCTGGAGTCCAAGTTTGGGTACTTGAGTACTTGATGGGAAAGTACTCGGAAAAAAGTACTTGAAGTACGGTACAAAGTACACGATTTAAAATGTACTTAAAGTAAAGTACAAGTACATAGAAATCTACTTAAAGTACTACTTGAGTACTTGGTACTTCAAGTACTGCCCATCACTGCTAAGGATCGTCTGCTGCCTGCTTCTTTGTGTGAGTCGGCGCGTTGTGCGGAAGCAAGATAAAAAGTGCAAACAAGCCTGGAGAGCTAGTCATTTATGAAGATTTGGTAAGTTTTGCTATTTTATAAGTATGATTAACCTTACCGAGCCCCTAATCGTCACGGATGAGAACATGACCATGTTCAACTACTTTCGCACTTCAGAAGTATGGCAATGTCGGAGGCTCAGAAGATGCAGTTGCTTGCATTCATGGAACAATACCCTGAGCTGTGTAATAACCGTACGTTCCAGCCAGGGGAAACCAAGCAGGACCGAAAGAAAAAGTGGGACGATATCGCGTCGACGCTAAATGCCCTAGGAGGCATTGTGAAAAACGCTGGCGGTACCGTGTCCGCAGAAATGTACGGGCGAGTATCTGCAGCATCACGGTGACTGGTGGGGGAGGTGGCATGGAATTACGCGAGGGGACAGAGCCTGGGGAGGAAGACGTGGCGCGCGTTGTGGACGTCGCGTCTTGTCTCCAGGGTCTGGACTCTCGCGTAATGGCCTTGGTTGGCTGGGACACGGTGGTAGGGATTGCTGGTGGCGCAAACCTTACCGAAGACGGCGAACTGCTACCACCAGAAGTAAGTGTACTATCTCACATTACATGTGCTCCATATCAAACCTATCTGCGGTGAATTTTTATATTGCATGATTTCTGAACAGAGATAAAATAATTCCATCATGTACTTAACAGCATGCAAACTGTACGGTTTTGCAGGCCCCTCCCCAATCAGCAGAGGACGCCACAATCTCGCATCAAGAGGGCCGTGTACCTGTGGTATGCACACCAATCATACAGGGTGTCCCAGAAAACGTGTCATTGAATTCTAATAAAAAAACTAGGCCACCTAGAATCATGCGGTCAACGGCATTTGTTCTTACTACGTTTTTGCCACCTCATGATGTGCATACCATGTAACCTAAGATTAATTATGTAAATTTTGGCGAACTGAAGTCGGAAATTTGCCAAGTAAAGGTCACTGTTTTACCCCACCAACGTGAAGAGCGTGCTGAATTTACTCAAATTAATGATAATTGACAGGAATATTGAGGAGCTATCGTCTTTGTTAGGATACATCAGTATACTGGCACCTTACAAAATTGTGTGACGACAAACAACGATCAACGCCTGCAGAGCAATAAATACTTACAATCTCTGTTGCCTCCCATTGTTTTCGATGGGCACACACAGCGCTTTAGGGCCTCCCAACATGGCGGCCCGAATGCGTGCCTCTCCTCCACGAGCCCCTCTCCCATGCGCGATCCAGCCTTTATACATCGAGATCAGTGGCTGCGATCACCGGAGAATGCCAACAACGCGCCCCAGTCCTTCTAGCTCACCATATCACGTGTCACGCTCTCCGTTCCCAACATTCTTTCTCTTTGCCGGCGTTGCCGCATGCGCTTTGAAGCTTCTCGCAATGCCTATAATGTGTTGCATCGAACAGTACGAGCGTCGCCATGATAGTTGGCATGAAAACACGGCGTGTTATGAGTATGCCTTAACAAGTTTTCGTGTGTTTTTTTTTTTTTTTTTTGTGTGTATCACGTGTTGTGTGCTTCCACAGGAGCAGGCTATACCACTCAAAACGCCTACGCCTACGTGGTGTTAATATGTCATCATTGCTTCGTCGTCTTCTCATCATGTGGTCTCTCGCCACCAGGAGCGACGCGTACATGGAAATGGTCCATTCCACACAATGAAAGCATATCATCACGTGCTTGCGTCGTTCCTGAGCATATATTTGCGCAAAAAAGCAAACGACACTGCATTATGCGTATGATTCAACCTTCCGGAACCTTCTCAAAGAAACTTGCTCCTGACTCCTCACATATTCCACAAATACGTTCGCAAAGCTTGGTGAGAGGAGTAAGGATTGGGAGAAGGAGCTTGTCGACACCACCCTCTGCCTCCACAAAAACTTGTAGTGTAATGATAACGCGCTTGCCCGCGTGCGTTCTGGATTGAATTTGGTCTCGTGCTGTTGCGGTGCTAAACGTGCAGGTCTTGTATATTAGTGGCCTTGCTTTCTCCTCCTATAACTCTACTTATAAATTTGTTTGATAAGCGCTAGAAACGCGTAAGTTACGGCTGGAAATGCTAGGCCGGGCTCTCTTTGCTCAGTCACCGGGCCAGGCCGTGTCCGGCCATTTTTCGATGCGGCTTGGCCGGGTCGAGCCCGGAAGAAGTCTGCCCGTGCAGAGCTCTAGTAAGGTGCGCGCCGGCAGTAGAATTTGCTTCTGCCGCTAACCTTCTTCGGTGCTCCCGTAGCTCTCTCGATCGTTCGGTGCTGGACTTTGGGGGCTTTTTTGGGTTCCTCTCGAGCCGCGCTTTATTCTGGTTGCCGTCTGCTTCGATTCTGATCATATTTTAGTTTCATGTTTGTGGACATTCTGGCAAAATTTTTATATTTCGGCTTTGCAAATTTATAAAATTTTGGTTATTGTTATTGTTGTGTTGAAGAAGACGACGCAGACTCCAGGGCTGCCACGGTGAACGCGTTTCTTGGCTGGTGTGCCTCCTTTTATACCCGCACACATGGTTGCCCGATACTAAGAGCAAATGATCCATATCATGACATTACATTCTGTTCCCCTTAAATAAATTCCTTTCATTCCATTCTCCTCCCCTTAAAATAAATTCATTTCATAACATACAGAAAACAAAAGCAAGAAAGTCTCTATAAATACTTAAAAGGTATAGCCTTCTTCCCACATTGGTCGGCGTCGTGTTCTTCCAGAAGACCTTGGTTTAAGCTGAATTGCTGGCTGCGGACTGCAAAGCTGTGCGGTTGACTCCGTTGCTGTGTCAGCTAGAGTCTGCGGCTCGCCCAAGATACTTGTGTCCGTTAATGCCAAGTCCCGAGTTGCTTTTTTGCTGCGTTCTCCCTGGCTTTCTGAAGACTGCTGCGAAGTAGTTGTTGGGGTTCTCTGGACAGATGTGGCCACTGTTGCTTGGGATGGATGCTGTCCCGATTATGCTCCAATGACGCTAGCGATACCTTTACGAGTTTTGAAGAATTCCATGTTCGTCCCTCTTCTAGAAGGAAGGTAGCTGGACCCTTTTGCTTTACAACCTTCAGTGGATCTGTGAAGGATGGTGCAGCCTTGCCGTCCTTTATTGGTTTCCGAACCCTGACGTAGTCACCTTCCCGAAAGTAAGGTGGTCTTGCACTTTTTCTTGCATCGAAATACTGCTTGACACGCATCTGCTTGTCAGTTATCTGCTGTCGCAGTGCAGGCATTTCTGCTTCAGGTTCTGAAAAGAATGTCTTTGTCGGAAGACAGACGTTGTCGAGCCTTGTTCTCGGTTTACGACCATGTGTAGGAGCAATGCCGGAGCGATCCCCGTCGTTGCTTGGGAGTACACCTCTAGATACCCAGGTAATCTCTCACTGCGGTTTTGATTGGTCGCTTCTCGAGCACAGACAACTGCACAGTCTTTTTACACACGCTTAAATCTTTCTATCAGTCACTTCGACTGTGCGTAATATACAGAAGACACAGAATGCTTAATGCCACGTTCACACAAGAAGTCCTGAAACACTTCAGATTTAAATTGTGGGCCGTTGTCCGTTACACTTTTTTTCAGGATACCCATCTCTACTGTACTGTGACAGTAAAAAATCGATCTGCTAGTGAAACATAGCTCTGGCCATTTTGAATGGTAATCAATTACGGTAATAGCAAACTCACAACTAAGTTGCGCTTTCTCAAATGGCCCTACAATGTCCATTGCTAACTTCTGGCACGGTTGATCAGGAAATTGAACTGGTCGCAATGGTGCGCATGTAGTCTTGGCAGATTTATCTGCCGCTTGACACACTTCGCAGCTTCGTATTGCATGTTCAACTTGGTTGTCCATTTTTGGCCACCAGAAATGATCCCTCAAGCGTTGCTTGGTCCTCACTATGCTGGGATGTGCCTCATGTGCAAAGTTAACCGGAACAGACGTTAACGCTGTTGGAACAACAATTTTCTCTTCTCTGAGCAGCAAATCCTCTGCAACAGAGAGTTGTTCTTTTACGTTAAAGAAGGGTAACAGGTCGGACGAAAGTGTTTTCCTTGTTGGCGAGCCTTGCGAAACATTCTTGATTACGCTTTGTAATACTTCGTGTTTGGCCACTTGGTCCTGAATATGTTCCTTAGTAATACACGGTGAGACAAGAGCTATAATGTCTTTCTTCCATTTCTTCCACTGATCCAGCTGCCAGCCGCAACCTCTGCGACTAGTGGCATCTGCGACTAGTAGGGCATCTGCGACTGCGTTATCGCTTCCACGATGATATTTAATGTCAGAATGATAATAAAGGGGTCGCGCTGCCCACCTTGATACTCTGAGTGTTCTTCTGCCTGATCCTTTTGAAGAAAGCAACGCCACCAAGGCCTGATGATCCGTTCTCGGTACGAATCGTCGTCGCCACAGATAGACATGCCAGTGTTCAACTGCAAAAAGACAAGCCAAGGCTTCCTTCTCTTCCACGGAGTACTCGCGCTCAGATGGTGACAAGGTCCTGGAAGTGAACGCCACTGCCTCAGTCCGTTGTTTGTAGGCTGTTGAAGAACCGCTCCGAAGCGACTGTCGATACCACCACTGGCAATTTGGGGTCGAATATGCTGATCACCTTTGTCGATGACACTAGCTCCTTGATTTTGTCAATACTTTTCTGTGCTGCTCCACTCAACTTGAAGGGTCCGTTGTGTCGTAAAAGTTCCCTGAGAGGTTCAACAACGTCTGCAATGTGCGATACAAATTTTACATAATATCCTGTAGGGACATAATATTCTGTTGTTACTTAAGCGTTACTTTGTTCTTATATCGAGTGAGTTTTAGTGCATCGTACACTATCGCCTTTCCGTACCCAAAGGATAGCGTTGATGGTTCTGCGCACGCCGATAACAAAGAGCTTCGCGCAGCGCGCAGAACCACCTACCCTATCGCTTACATACCCTAAGGCGTATTGTACCGGCACTGGTGTGCCTACACCAGTCCTGGATTTTTTACTCTTGTGTTTCGTGTACGTGGCTGTCCATCTTACCTTGCGTATTTTCACAGCCACTGAAATGAACAAGCGCGAAGATGACGGGAGTGGTAAGCATTTTGGTCTCATTTGTTCTCAGTTTTTGTAACGTTAAGATAAGATGATATCCTTTCAGAAGTTGAAGAGTAAGTATGTATTGATGTGACAACAAAAGGGCAAGTACGTCATCCTACTCTAAAATCGAAAAAAAAAAAATATGCCGAAGGCTGCCTTCGGGGGTCACACCAGTTAGGTTTTGACGTAGAACTGCGAACATGATCTCCGTGATGAAGTAATTTTGACTCGTTTTGTAGCCGATGTAGCGTATATCCGACGTTGATGTCATCGGCAATGTAACGTTGCTGTTAGCGCGAGTGGCATCGTGTTTCTTTCGCTACCTATAAAGTCCAAGAAGTTCTGCAGCAGCTAGTGACACGCTCTATGTGCGATAGCATTTATAAGCGAACTCTCCGAGTTTTCGTGAGGCACGGTATGTAGCAGCGTCAGCCATGCACGCATTCGCTGCTGGGGGATCACGTGTTCAAGCGCAGCTACAAAACCGCCGTGAGATCCGGTGCGTTCTGGGATATCTGACAGTGGTCACAACCATGCTACACAGGCGCAAGCAGTTGTCGGAGGAGGAACTTCTCCGGTTGAAGCATAAGCGCGCCGAGGCACAGCGACAGCTGCGTGAAAGGGAAACAAATGTTAAAAAGGTGCAGCGGCCGAAAGAGAACGACATCATGGTTATAGAGGTCCTTGACGTGCAGAGCCTCAATGCACATGTTGCCGAAATAGCGACTAACCCGGTAATGACAAAGTGCGACGTCCTCGCCATCTCGAAGACCAGGAGCGCATTCCTGGCAGCGTGAGCACCGTAGTATCGTTGCGCAGTCCATGCTTTTGCAATGAGCGGCACTACGATGTCTCGCGCGCTGCCAGGAACGCGCTCCTGGAACGACCTTTTGTGAGATATGGAAGGTTTCCGGTATGCGTTTCCCATGACGTGAAGATATGGTAAGCTAGAAGGACTGGTGTACTAAACGGCGGTTGCAAACCGGTCGACCCGACGGGCCTACCGATAGGTGGCTACGAAGGGCTCGGCTCGCAGTCGCTTCTCGTGACCCCGTAGCCACGTGACCTCATGTTGCGAAGAGCACCTGAGATATCCATGGAGGTAAGAAACTAAGGAGATGCCCTAAGCGCCTCTCCCAATGCAAGCGAGCGTGCTGTGGCCCGCGCATGTCATTGTGGTTAGTTGCCCACACACGTGACAATAAACGTCACGGCAAGACGTCATAAAACATGGCGTCCTCCATGTCCGCGGCTTACCTTACCTGAATACAGAGACGAGCTGCGGCCGAATAACTTGTTTTCGCTTTCATAACATCTTTGGAGTTAGCAGTTATCACACCCGTTGAAACAAAAGATAGATCATCTCAGGGTGGAAGCAATGGATCACTAAATCGCTAGAAGACGTACGTACGTCATCGTGACATTGCCTGGCTTCTCTTGTGTTTTGCTCAACTTTTGCTGTGATTTACCACGCGGCGAATGTTGAAACACCCCATAACCTTCAAAGTATTGTGCGAATGGACTCCTTGAAGGTAAGAGGTTTCCTGAAGATGAGGTTTGCTAAACTTCCAAGTCTCCGCGCAGACCGCCATAACGCCGAAACATGTGAGGATCACTTGACTGGGCAACTAGATGGGCGTGGTATTGCCAGGAGCGACCGCTAGAGGGGTCCCACGGCCCTCCGATCTTATAGCCCTCTCCTTAGTTTCTTACCTCCATGGAGATATCGCAGGAGCACCAGTGGTGGGCAAAGATGAAGCAGTCCACGACAGATTCGCGAGAAAAGAAAGATCCCAGTAAACCAGAAATATCCGAGAGACGTCCCAGAAAAGTCGCACACGTCACATATGTCTAAGAGGACGACATGACGTTATCTCCACGTCCACAATGTGACGTTCGAAATCGTCTGACATTGTGTGCCCCAGGGACGTCTGCAGGATATCAAAAGAATTGTCCCAACGTGTGATATGTTGTCCGCACATATCTGGGACACGTGATGCTGACTGGAATGACGTAAGCAAAGAGAGGCACATTTTGGTTTTACAACATTATTTGCAGAGTAACCACATCGCTGAAGATAGTTGGAATTAAAAAGAATATTTTGAGCAAGGGCGCCAGAAGTATCAGCGGTTATACTCCGGCGTCGTTGGTAGACGAACGAATTAATTCCAAAGAGGCCTTCAGCGTTACAAGTGTAGTTCGCACCACTGTACACTTACTGGACGTACTCCAACAACTGTCATTTCAGTATATGCTCCATCTAGTACGCCAGAAGAGGCTACCATAGTCATTCATAGGTAGTGTTCTTACTCGATGATCACGTGTGTGTGCGTGTCTAAACTGTTCCCCAACTGTGTTTTATACACCAGTTGCATACGGTTCACCAAATCAAAGATGTAGACTATTTATTCAATGCATGCAATAATAATGCATGGCTAAGTATATATGCTAATTTGATACGAAAGAGCGTCCTATTCACGTTCAGATATCCACCGCAGATATTCACTGGACCGTCCCCCGGATGAAAATGAGGAAGAAAGTCTGTTCCCCACGGACGTAAACAGGACGTTCACGAACATCCCTGGGTTATCCAAATGTCAAGTTCAGTTCTACCCAGGATATCCTTGGGACATATTTGGTTTACTGGGATGTGCGCGTGCTAGTCCGCCACGCTCCACAGACAGATGTGATTACCACAGCGGAATGATATCGGAGAATTTGAATTGCAGGCTTTTAACAGGAGAATCTTTCGTCTTGAAACGAGATAGCGCTAAAACACCACATGGCGAATTTTGGAACACATATTTGGAATATCCAGGAAGTGTGCTGAACTTTCAGTTCCAGAATTTTGAATTATTCAAGCACGCTTCCAATTTATTGTACACCTCAACCTAAAATTCAGCAATGTGCAGTATACACTCACATATAAAATATAATGTATATATATTTTAGTTGCAAATGTGATTTTATGCTCTGAAAATCACAATTTTTTTCGTTCTCGCTAGGGTTTGCATTTATCCGCCATTCCCGAAAACATAGATACAGATGCATTCAGAGTATTTGAAGTTGTCAAGGTGCTCATATATAAAACAACCCACAGCATATTACAAAACAAACAGAAAGTCTGCTTATTTTGCTTGTACACGCAAGTGTTTTGAGGTGATTCTCAACATCTTGTATGTGCGAGGTTGTACGTCATGTATATAGGCCTCCTTGATACATGCTTTTCAGAGAGAAACTCACGTCCGGAACACTCTCTCTTTCCATACACTTTTGCAGTACCTACGCTTCCACCTACGTGCACTATGCGTGATTGTCTCGCGGCGTCAAGCACCGAACTATTAATATTAGTATTATTAGCCACACTCTGTTTATGCTCCAGAGACGATGAGTCCGGCGTTTCTGTAACTTTATGTGATAGCGAGCTACTAACGTAATAACAACAATAAATACTGGGCAGGTTGGTATCCCAAGGAGCACAATGTACTGAAAGTCGAGTGCAATAGGGGTGGTATGTGTCTTATCAATGTTCTTTAGTTTCACGAGTCTGTTCAAGGCCTTCCACCTACCCGTCCAACCCTATTGCACTTGACTTTTAGTACATTGTGGCGCTTGGATACACAGCTTGTGAAAAGTGACGAAGAAAACATGGAAGACGCACAGATGATGTCGCGCTTTCAAGCGTTTAGTAGTAGAAGGGACTACCAAACCTGAATCCCAATCTCCAGTCTTATCAGATCACAGATCGTACCACAAGCAGGTTTACTATCAGACTGAGGCATAGGTTTCGTAATTCATTGTATTCCCATTGTACTAAATGGTTGAAAGTGCGACATCTCTGCGCACCTTCCATGTTTTTCTGTCACTTTGTACAAGCCACTAACTTAAACCCAGGTTCAGGTGCAATAGTCCATAAATACGAGGCGTTCCATCTAACCCGTAACAAAAATATATTTAGAAATCAGCTGTCGGATAGTGAGTGGACCAACAGTGTTTATATTCAATGAACTTTTAGTATGGGGTACGAGCTAGCACGCTGACCAATTTTATGTCTTGAGTAATTGAATTGTCTGAAGTAGGCTACGGAACTTGCCAAGTGAATGCGAGTTTCTCTCCCTCTCTCTTTCCTTTCCTTTTATTTTCTTCTTTTGTGTGTGTGTGTGGAAACAGGCCAGCGCATCTTGTATTTCATAGCAAAATACGTAGATTGCCTGCTCAGTGGTTACTCAGGAAAAATTTGCGAAAACTATAGTTCCGAGATGCCCAAACTGTACACCGTGCTGAGTTCTCCGTATAGGTGATACATGAAAGAAGCTGTGGGAAAAAAAACGATGACCGTCTACTTCAATTATCTTTTGCATGTTGATGTGGCAGGGGCTCGAACGCCAAAGTGCAGAAAGAAAGAGGGGGGGTCACCTATTTCTTCTATTGTGTTGCATTATTTCAACAATTTGCCCGTCTGGAAACGATAGTTTTGCATTTCTTTTGAGCCTTTGCCATTGTAATAGCAGGTCGGAACTTGCGATGGAACGAGGCTAAGTCCATTCGGCGGGCTTTCACTTTCTGGCAAAAAAGAAAAAATAACAATAACATCAACTTTATTTCAAGATGATGAATGGGGAATTTCATCGGCTGGGGCAATACTTTTCCCGTGTAGTGGTGGTGAGGTGAGGGATGAAATAGTGAGCTTCTTCAAAGAGGAAAAAATGTTAAAACGTAAAGAAAACGTGATATCCGCTTAGCAAAATTCGGAGATCAATTCAGAACATTTTATTTCGGCGATCAAAGACTAATCAAAGTGGTATTATGCCATGCAAACGACTGCCGAAGATAAAGCCCAGAATACTGTGGAGTATAGCATGTTGGCACATAGGTGCTCGTGTCTATTCCCACCCAAAGTTTATTATACGAACAGTGTTTATCAACAGGTACTGTATAGTAATTTTCGCGTGGAACTAATATTCGCGAAATTCGTGAGCGCTGTTTTCTTCGCGAATATGCGAAATATGCGAACCAATAACCGAAAAGTACGAGAACGAAAAATCCAAGGAATAAGGCCCGAAACGCTGATTTAGCTTACGTATGCGGTTTATGGCACTATTGCAGTACATTGCCTCGTAAAGTGTTCAGTTCTTCTCCGTTGCAAGTGGAGACAGTATGGCTCGGCGCTCAGTCTTCAAGAATCCCGCACGGATGTCCGCATCCCGTGATTCTGGTTCCTTGTAAGCCTGGATCATCCAGCCAGCGTATATGAGTTTGAGCACGCTGGCACGCAAATCGGCCCTTGCAAATGTTACAGATGAACTGTCGTATATGCCAATCGTACCTGCTCCGCGTATCACATACCAACCAAGTCCCGCCCGTGGAACGGGTTCCCGCCCAATTGTGATACCTTTTGTTAACTTCTTCCCGGAAGTTTAAGATGTAGGGCTACTAAAACGCCTGGTGCAGGGTTGAAAGTCGCGGTGCCGCGAATTCAAGGTTCTACGAATTATTGCCACTCACAAATTCGCGAATTAATAAGCCCGCGCATTTAACCACTTACACAGTATATTGCTTGTGTCTGTGTTGTTTTCCTTTCTTTCTGTTGGGTTGTGTATATTTGTAGTATGACCTTTTTGAATGTTCGATTTCTTCCAACGGTTACAGACAGGTGACGTTGTGGAGAAGTGTATATCCTTCCTTGTGTTAAACTGTCGACAAAACATTTTTACTTGCTAGCTAGAACACAGCTGGGCCATTCCAGCCAAAACCAGCCAGAGGTGTAGCTGAACCCGCTTATATTTTGCTGAAAAAAATTGTGTGCATTCCTTTAGGGGGTGTGTATGTAGGATAAAAACTTTTTTTCTCAAGATTTTGTTTTTTTGAGCATTGGGGGCGCCTCAAACTTGGCCCAAACATGAAAAAGTGTTGTCCGTTCCACGCGTCCTTCTGACACATAGAGACGACATGTCAGCGCTTTCTTAGCCTGGTGTTAGAGGAGAAGGGTCGATCCACCTTACCGAAGTCCATATGGAACGAGAACGAATCTGATGACGTGGTGAGGGTTTGAGAACGGAGCGCGTTTTGGTCCAACTTTACGATTAATTTTCAGCAAGTTAGCATTCTCGCAGGATCCCAAGATTATTTATGCTCAAACTACTGTATGGAGGTTAGTTTCACGTAAAAATATGACGCTGATCTATATTCATTGTTTAAGTCAGTCAGAAAATTCTGTCCTACGGATGTCCATCGGATATACTTTCACGGACTATCCGGAGAATAATGAAATTCCTCCAGCGGATACACTACGGAGATCCACTTGGCCGGGCTTCGAACTTCCTACGAACGTCCACTTTGCGGACATAACTAGGAGATACGGACATAAACAGGAGCTCTCTGGGATGTAGCGTGTATCTCGAGCGCGTGTTACGTTTTTATTTTTCAGAAGTCAGTATACGCTTTGAAGTAAAATATAAACATACATTTTTTTTAACATCTGCCACCGTCGCCGGTCGTTTCAATTTCTGTTGCTCCGCTTTGCTTCCCATGAGGGAAAATCAGCGCGGCGTTTCAAAAAAAGAAAGAAGAAAAGAAGAAGAAACAGCAACAAGAGATTGGGCTACTCAGCCGAAATGCTTTGGAAATGAGGGTGCATTCACTTCCAAACAGGGAACAGACACTATACATTGGTGTTCTCGCGAGCTTCTACACATTCGAGAGCCGTGTTCGCCTGTGAGTTGAAATGAAGGGTGAGCTGTCTAAGCTTAATTCGATTGCGTGCACAAACAGCGGCAAAATGAGAAATTGTTTGGCATATTAAGTCGGTGTAGAGGTAATGTCTCTGTTTCTTACTCATGTAGTTTGAGAAAGTGAGTTGGTTCATGGAAAGTAGAATTTCTGCAGTGCTACATCGTCCCGCGTTTCTCTCTCTCTTCAAATACATGATCCGTACAGCCACAACAGGGCCTCCTGCGGATATACGGCTACGGATACCCCTCCATAAATATCCGAGCAGAGTCCCACGGAGGTCAGTTTTCGGATATGGACATTGGAATCTATTTCGGACGTCCGTAGGAGATGGTGTTCTGTCTGGCGTGAATATCGACAATTCGCAAAAAAAATGACACTTTTCAGGTAGTATTTTCACGTACCCGAGGTAGTCTAGGAAGTGAAACAAATCGCGTCATTTGTAGAACAAATCGTCTCCTGTAACATATTCAAAATCTACAGGTGTATTTTTCCTTAAACGAGAAAAAAAAAAAATTTCCCTCCCCATACTCCGCTGGAGCTCATTTGTTAGCTGAGGTCGTCTAGGAAGTAAAAAGTGATAAATTTGTGACTCTCTTTTGTGAAAAGAGACCCTCTCCTTTACCACTTTGAAAACCTACAGATGTTCTTACGCGAGAAAACAAGATTCGTCAGCGCACTTGCATCCCGTCTGTAAGGTACCAGTATCACCCTTCGGACGAATTTCGCCTCCTGCTGTTCTGCCAAGTTCTACCAACTTAACACTCCCAGTCGCTGCTTCGTAACAGATTCGTCATCATTTATGATTGTTTTCACATACCTGAAGTCGTCTGGGAAGTGAAAAAATCACATCATTTCAAGAACAGACCATCTCCTATAACATATTAAAAATCTGCTGGCGTATTTATTCTTGAATGGGAAAAAACTTTGTCAACGCATTTGCATCCGCTCTGTGAGGTACCATTAACATCATTTTTCTACCACTGTGTCCTCTTACTGCGCCAGCTGACTATAGCTATTGACTTACAGCACGTCAGAACGCGACGTAACAGTCTTTGGAAACCATTTGTTATGGTCTCGCGCGCACTTCTCTCACAACAGAAAAAAGGAAGAAAAAAATTAGCTGCACGTGCACTGTCTTTGTTTCACTGGAAGTAGTTTTAGTTTTAGTACTGGAAGTTTTTGCTGCATATGCCTGAACAGAAGATATAGGCTTTAAGTAACAGTACCTCCTGATGCCCTGGATGAAGCATGCCTCATTGTGCTCCACGTTCAGCAATTTCTTCTCCAACCGTACGGCCTCGGCGTTGAGTCATAACATGCTCCCTCAAGCTTTTTTTCACCCAGACAAACAGCTGTGCGGGTGTGCAGGAACAGCAGCAATTGTAGTTTCTCTTTTTCTATTGCGACGTGCCATCACGAAAGTAATACATTTCTCGGACATTGTTCAATAAACAAGTGGCGAATGGTGTGTACCGTAACATTGCCATGAATCATGCCATTCAGACAACCAGAAACGACGGCGAAGTTGCTACGAAGTGGCGGCTGTGAGTACTCCCGGTAGAACTAAGGGTCGTTTCACACGATGCATCTTTCTTGCATGCAACGGTTTCATGCAACTCAAGTTGCTCGCAACCTCGTGCATTCACACTGTGAAACTGAAGGGCACAAAGCCCCCGGATGCAGCCTCATAAGATGCCCAAAGGAGGGCGCGCTGACAGCGAGTTAACCAATCAGCCGTGTCTTTGGGCGTCTTTAGTTGACGAAGCAACCGCGAAAGCGGCGGCAAACTTGGAGAATGGCGTTCCAACAGCGGAGGAAACGCGCGGCGGCTGCACTGATAATTTTGTTGCTTGCCGAAGACGTCCCTCCAGCAAAGAAACGTTGTGTGTGGGTGAAAGATTACATTGATAAGTGAAAGAAATCTGGTGCGCATCATGCACTGGTTAATGACCTCCTCACGGACACCACCGCCCACCGACGCTACTTGCGCATGACACCTGACGTTTTTGCGGAAATCGTACAAATAATTACGGCCAATCTGCAAAGGCAGGATACCATCATGAGGGAAGCTATTACTGCGGAGGAATAGTTGGACATAATATTACGACGCCTTGCCACAGGTTATCGCCTTCATCTATGTGGTATCTCCATGATGACTTGGCAATCAATACACTTTTCACTTGTAGGTGAATCCCAGTCGTCCCTCCACTTCCAATATAGGGTTGGAGTGAGCACTGCACACAACATTGTGTATAGAACATGTGCTGCACTTATTGAATGCCTCACTCCCAGGTATGGCCCGCTCCACAAATTATTTGTCATGTACATAATTAGATGATACCACCCTTATGCTTCAGATATGTCAAACTCCCAGCCTGTCCAGAAGAATGGAATGTGGTTGCGGACCGCTTGGATACGCTCTCGCAATTTCCACACTGCCTGGGAGCCATGGATGGGAAGGCTATAGAGTTGTTCTGCCCACCAAACAGCGGCTCACTATACTTCAACTATAAGGGGAAGCACAGCATTGTGCTATTCGCTGTGGTTGATGCTGACCTGAACGTATGTACCTATATATACGAGTACATCATGGTGTCATGTTTGCATGCTTAGTTAAACCCTTATACATTCGTGCAATACTTACAGTTCCATAAATATGTTGTCCTTTCTAGGCCTTGTACGTAAATGCAGGCGCGAATGGACGTGTACATGAATCCACAGTTTTCAAACAAACAAAATTTTATAAGAAACTGAAGGCAGGGAAGCTCAACCTTCCCCCACCTGAGCCACTGCTAGGTATTCAGACTAAAAATTCTTTGTGACGACACAGTTTCTAATTTTGGATGTGTAACATGTGAACTGATAGGTAGGGTACAGCTGCCGTATGTGTTTATTGGTGACGCTGCCTTTTCATTGGAGGAAAGTGTCATACGACCGTATCCAGGCTCCGACATGTCAATAGAAAGCAGGAGGTACAACTACAGGTAATAATAATCAGCTAAGTACTAACTGATAGTGCCCATAGCACACAGTGCAGAAATTTCATATCTTACTGATGCTTGATTTAAATATTATCGGTATTAACTGTAGAGATGCTGAAACACAGTTCTTACAAAATCATTCATGATTCAGGTTATTGCATGTATCAGGTATTGCTAAAGTCCCCAAGCTTCATACTGTTTCTTCACGTTTTGCAGACACTCTCGTGCTCGCAGGTTAGTGGAGAGCTTCTTTGATGTGCTTGCCCACAGGGTCCTGCTCCAGCCAATACAGGCAACACCAAATAATGCTACCACAATCGTACTCGCGTGCTGTGCTCTCCACAACTTTTTGAGGCGTGGAGGGACTGACAGGGATGTCAGAGCTGAAAGTGAATGTAGGGCACCTGGTACCATGATGCAGCTCAGACAAAGGGGCTATCACGCATCTGCCGCAGCCAGCAGGGTACAAGAAGAGTTCCGTGCCTACTTTTCTGCAGAGGGTGCCACAGAATGGCAGGACGACCGCCAAAGTACACGCTGACTGTACGCAATAAGGAAGCATGACAATTGCTTTTTTTTTCAAGATTAGTTTATATACCATTTTTCTATTATTACTTGAAACAACACAATTTATGTATTATTAAACTTGAAACAAAAGACAAATGTTACATGGTGTCAGTGCTGTGTATGACTTGTGCGTTATACTTAAACTGGAAGATCAGTTCCATTATTTTCAACTTGAGTAGGTCCTTTCTCACCTCGTCGATGCCTTGCATGGCATGCACTACAGTAGCACCAAATGCACTTTCCGAAGTCACGTCGTCACCATCCTTCAGAATCTGCAAGGCTCTCAGGAATACTCCCTCCCTAATTGGTTGCGACTCTGCCTTCTTTTTTTTACGTCGTGGCGGTTGTGGTGGTGAGCTTCCCTGCACATCACTGTCACTTGCACACTGTTGCGAACTTTCGCCCTTTACCCCCTCCTGTGAATAGAAATCCTGCAAGTGCAAAAATTTATGATAATATCTGACATAAGCATATACGTAATAGCCCGGGGCATTCAAAAAGGGCTCTAATACGATTTTTGTTGTTCATTCCCTACCTATTTCCATTATATATATGACAGTGTATTTTCTAACACGGGGCCTACCATATTGGGTGCAGTGCAGTCGAGTGAGTCTACAGATGACCTCGGACCGCCAACGCCTTTCACAAACAGCATATCCGCATAGAGCTCCCACTTTGGGGTGTACACGTTGTCGGTAGATGCACCTGACCGTTTCGACGCCTTCACTTTTGCGTACTCCTTATTGAAATACGTTCGTAGCGCGTGGAATTTCGACGTTATTTCCGGTACTGCGTAAAAAAATAATGACAAAAGACGCGTCTCAACTACGCACCAGACTCACCCGGACCGCCAAACGTCTCGCTCAATACAGCTAATGTGTATCTATGCAGACTCTTTTTCTTGTAGTCAGGATGTTTCGGCTGGAATAGGAACTGATGCTGTTTGTAGAACTCCAACATTATTCGCTGGTTGTCAGTTGCCCAGCGAAACTGAAAGCAATTAAATTAGCGTCAACAATGCACGACTTTCTTTGCACGTATGATTTGTAGCAGGTACTGCTTTCCAAATTCAAACGCGTTCTAGCATGTACAGTACTAATAAAGTTATAAGGACAACATTGCAACAAGTACTTGACCAGCGCTTACCTGCGTTGACACCGCGTTTTCTTCGCCGGCTACTCCTTCCGCCATTTTCTTTTTCTTGACAAATTTGTCTCTCCGCGTCTCCGCCTCAATGTCACGTGGGGGCGACGTGTACAGTCATTGGACAAACTTCGCTGACGTGTGTCGATGATTGACAGGATGCTCGTCGGAGATGCCAGTGAATTGCACGAGAAGCGATTCCCAAACGACCATTCCACACGGAGCATCTGTTTCGTGAAACGAAGTTTCGTGCAACAAAACATGCATCATGTGAAACGACACTAACAGTAGAAGGCGAATTTCCTTCAAAGGGTGACAATGGTACCTTACAGATGGGATATGAATGCGCTGACGACTTTTTTTTTTCTCGCTTATGAAAAAATACACAGGTAGACTTTCTAAATGTTATGAGAGAGGGTTTTTTTCCACAAAGGCACATTTATTTTACTTCCTAGAAGACCTCAACTAACTAATGAGCTGCAGCGGAGTACGGTGAAGGAAAAAAGCTTCTTTCTCGTTTAAGGAAAAATACACCTGTAGTTTTTCAATATGTTAGAGGAGACGACTTGTTCTACAAATGGCACGATTTGTGTCACTTCCTAGGCTACCTCAGGTATGTGAAAATATTATCTGAAAAGTATAATTTTGACGGGTGCTCGATATTCTCGATTGCTTAGTTAAGCAATGAACACAGGTATCAGCTTCAAAGTTTTATGTGAAGCGAATCCCCATACAGTAGTTTATGAGCATAAATAATCTCGGTCTCCTGACAAAAATGGGAACTTGCCAAAAATTTACGATAAACTTGGCCCAAAACGCGCTCGGTTTTACGACGTCACCGGATTTATTCTCGTTCCATATGCGCTTTGGGAAGATAGATGGTCCCTTCCCCTCTAGCACCAGGCAAAGAAAGCGCGGAAATGTCTGCTGTATGTGTCAGAAGGACGCGCGGAACGGACAACGTTCATGTTTGGGCCAAGTTCGAGGCGCCCCCAATGCTCAAGAAAACAAAATCTCGAGAAATGAAGTTTATACCCTACATACACACACGCTCTATGTTAAACGTTTAAACGTGAAAACGTTTAAACGTTTTCTTAAGAAACGCGTTTTGTAACACGTTTCACAGATTAAACGTTTTCTTAAAACACGTTTAAACGTGTTCTGTTAGATATACGTTAAACAGCACATATACGTATTTAAACGTTTTCGTTCGCATAAACGTACAGCGGCACGTATACATATATAAACGTTTTCTTATGAGACGTTTAATCGTTTCCTTGAAAGACAGTGCAGGGTATCGTTAAAGTGGCATGTTACTTTGTCCCGCTCATTTGTGACAGTCTTATGTTTAATAAAGAACGGTCACAGCGCAGGGCGCATTTTATTCCATTTCTTGGTGGTTAATAGAGCTTTGCCCCGACCTCGTTCGCAGCGTACACCGAACTCCGCTCCGCGTGCTTTGATGGCATTGGGATCGCTGACACCCCAAAAACGGAGCTTTATCTCATCGACATCGTCCGGCAGATCCTGGGTGTTTTTTCTCCATCCCAGTTTGTTCATAACGGGAGGTCTACGGCTCTTTGTGCCGTCAGCGCGTCAGATTCGCGTCAGCGCATCATGAAACAAAAGTCGTGCTCATCCCTTTTTTCCACTCTGGCGCAAGAATGATATCATTCGGGACAGTGATTGGTTCTTAACGCGTAATTGGCAAATGTTCTGGTTTTAGAGTGAAATAGTGGGAACCAGTAGGAAAGAGCACTGTTACATGTTACACAGGTTACATTACACAGGTTACACTGTTACACAGGTTACATGCTTCAGGATAAAGTAGTCGCTCAAGGTGACAATCTTCCGCGTTGGTCTTTTCACCAAAATACTACTCGCGTAAAGAAGGTAAATACGTAATTTTCAGTGTAAACTACACAAAAGATTCAAACGTCATCACCGACATTACGAGCTCGACATGTTTAAAACTGTAGTGAAACACGGCGGTTCATAGTGAAATGTACGACGAAAATGAACACTGATAGGGCGGCTTAAAAGCCAAATATGAAATGAACAAGCTACTTATAAGACAGTGACAAACTGGCGTTGGTAATTACTGATAGGAACCATGGACGCGCTAGGCATAACGGGGACAACTTCTGTCTCTGTCCCCATAATGCCTGGCGCGTCCATGTTTCCCATTAATAAAGATAAGAAGTTGCTTAAATAGCTATCCGTTTCGAAAGGCGATTCGTTTCGTATTAACAAGACATTTAAACGCTTCACCTTAACATAACGTTCAACCGCCTCATTTTAACAAAACGCTTAAACGTTTCACATTAACGACACGTTTAAACGGTTCGCATCCACAAAGCGCTTAAACGTTTTGCATTACAAAACGTTTAAACATTTCATAAGGAAACATCCAGACTATACGTGAATATAAACGGCGTAAACGGAAACGTTTTAAACGAAAGTCGGAAAAACGTGTTAGATCCCGAGCCATAATACACACCCATATCGGAATGCATACAATTTTTTTCTGCGAAATCTAAGAGGGTCGAGCAACACCTCTGGGTGGTTTCGGCTGGAATGGCCCAGCTGTCTGTGGAATAAGAAATCACCTATCGCTGTTATCACCGATAACAGCTACAGGCGCTCAACACGCACCGCGATTCCTGATAACTTATCATGTATCGTGGTGCGTGCCGACCGGCGTTCTTTTTGCTTTTGCCTCGCCGAAGGAACTTAGGTATGTGGGGACGGGGGTGTGGATTGAAACCAGCAAGGGTTGTAGTGCTCCGCCGTTCCATTGCATGTTATTTAATTTATATTGTTCTCCGCCGCCCGCGCGTTGACTCGTTAACTACGGTGAATATTCGCGGAAGGAGTGGGTGCAGCCATACATATAGTCTTTTGTCGTTCTTAGCTTCAACTTTGGCTACATCCTTCCATTGCTTGTTATTGCGTACTGGCATCCAACAGACTAGAACGTACTACAGGTACGGGTCACACAGTATCGTATTTTGCATAAAATACATTGCGGTGTAAAACATATCGCAAGACCGTGCACGAAGCGACGAAGATTTACCTGACAAAGGGCCAGTTCCACCCACTGATCTCGATTGTAAAAGGCTGGATCGCGGATAGGGAGTGCGAGCGTGAAGAAACCGGCTTAAACCGGCCATCTTACTGTACCCACAACAGTCGCCGCAGCGCTCATGGCAACTTCTTGCAATTACGGTCGTACCAACCGTACTGGCAAGGTTACAGGGCCTAAATTTATACAGGTGAGTCACTCTTCATCAAGGAATAAATAGGCGTCCATTCCGTATATTTCGTTGACCATTATGAAGTGTTTTTTTGCCCAAAACGAGCACTGGATGCAGGTTGCTTGATCGCTCTTCCGACGTTCAATCGAGCACACTTCCATTTTACCCGGCGGCAAATAGAGTTTGAGTGCATAATATGCTTGAAAGAACATGTTAGACTACACAGGTAGTGTTGTCATCAATATATGTGCAAGCACTCGAGCGCTTTTTTGCATGCATTGCTAGCATGGTACAGGCGTCGTCACCCTTAACCGTAGCGCGGGAGCGCGTGGCTTGCTTGCATGCCAGCGCCGCCTTGTGTCGATGATGGGGCGTGCTGGGGTGGAGACCCTGGGGCCCTGGTGCACAAGCGCCCCCTCTCGACAGGGGCATGGCAAGCACGCACGGATCACCTACTCGGTTAGCTATCTGCAGACACTTCTGCGATAAGAAAAGCAGTATACGAGCAAAAATATCAGTGTTTCTTTGGCGTATCCACACAAACACGTTACCAAATCTTTCCTCAGCACCATGAAACAAAAACAAAAAAATTATGTGATAACACATATCATAGTGAACAGAACGCTCAGAGGAAACATGGGTGAGCCTACAGTGTTTGCATATGTCTCAAACTTATTTCAGAATATTGTGCCCCTCAAGCTCGCCTTTCTGCAAACCGGCATTTAGATAAAGCGTGGTAGATAACGCACACGCGCGGTTACTGTGCCTGTTCTGCGAGGGCATAAGGTCATACCATACAGCAGGTGATCCATTCGTACCATGCCGATGGCCCTGAGCTCAACCGATCGAGAGGAGGCGCTGGTGTACCATGATCTTAAAGCCTCCACCCCAGCATCGACGCAAGGCGGCGCTGGCATGCAAGCAGGCCACGCGCTCCCGCGCTACGGCAGAGCCGTATATTAAAAGGGAGTCTGGCCATTGGGAGGAGTCACAAAAAGAGGCTCGACTTGTCAATCACAGTTTCGCTCCACTGATTGGTTTGCTCTTTATCAAGGGGGTCGCCATGACACCTCACTGCCATCCAAAATGGCGACGAAAACAAACACAGTGAAGCGGGGATTTCGGGACAAAAAAATTTCACAGACTACTCTGATTTTACGCTGCAAATGTACATCCTCATATACGTTTCTTGGAAATCAGTTTCAACTGGTGCTCATCCATCGATATCTAACCGAAAATAATACGTTTTGTCGCCGGTGTTGGGCCTAGTGAACACGGCGATCACAACGAAATCGTAACAAAAACGGCGCTGTGCTGTACAATCTTATATTTAATTGCTGGATTTCATGGATATAAGCATTCTTGCCTCTTATATTCCAACTATTCATGTAGATTTGATTAAAAATCATACCGACAACAGAGTGTGTCCCAGCAGGTGGTTCTGTCGGCAGCGGTACAACGACGGAAGCAGACGACAATTCCCGACGTGCCTTACGCTCCCTAGGTGGCGCTCATCAAATTGGCACCAAAAACCCACCAATTTTGCAGATTGCGAGAGCTATCCATTTCAATCCCATCCAATCCACTTGCCACCCAAAATGGCGCTGCCCATGTTGGATAAGGGGGCAAATAGTGAGGATAGGCTGATTGATAGCGCCCCATAGTTCAAGACTTCATTGGTCGGAAAGCTGAAAAAGTGGGTGGAGCTTCAGGTATAGGCATGACCCATTAATGGCCAGACTCCCTTTTAATATACGGCTCTGCACTACGGTTAAGGGTGGCGACGCCTGTACACGGTGTTCTGTGCGGAAGCAAGTGCCACATTCATTTCTTTGAATTACCTTCGCGCACAAGTTCGGTATTACGTCATAAAAAGACCACGATTGTCACATTTTTTCATGTATTGGTATTGTTTTGTGCCTTGGTTTGATTTGTGACAAAGAATCCTATGTAACGGTGGTGTGGCGCGACTTGAATAACGCCTTTGTGTCTGAGCTGTATCGTCAGCTTGTTACGATAGTAATAATTTGTAGCGTGTCGTGCTATTTGTAGCAGTTTTTAAGGCAAAAGTGGTCTCTCAATACAGGTTTCGTCATGAGGGCTACCCAGTGAATAATCTGTGCAGTGTGATACGGCTGGGTGTACAGGTAAGTATCACGTTCCTCATCCACTGGTTTCTACTTTACAGGAAGGAACAACCTCAGTGCACGCACTCTGGTTAGCCTCTCTCAGTTTTGCATATTTTCTTACATGTTCACATGAGAAACACACCTTCGACTTTAGGCTCCTTCACCCAGCAATATAATAATTAGAGATTATAATTCTTTTTAGAAGAGTTCCCCATATTCTTTTTAAAATAGTTTTTAATCTTTTTAATTTTTAGAAGATACAGGGATTGTAAACCATGTTTTAAACTGGTGTTTTAACATTTGTCCAATGCATTTATTAAACAACATATTCATTTTTAACTGGTTGCACCCAAACCAATGTTCTGATGTATTATTTCCTTTGTTGTCGATGCACCATAAAAATTGGAATAATCATCATCAATGCAGGTTATTGCACAGCTGCCTCGACATACTCAAGAAATGGGTGCAGAACCTGTGTAATGCCCACAAACTTTGACTACCACAGCACCTCCAGAAAGTAAAGGTATATGTGTCACATGGGATCTTTAAAGGCATTCACAGTATATAATACCTTGTATGAACTGTTGTAGATCTAAGCAGCCTCTACAGTACACTCTCAGAAATTAAAACTTGTCAGGGAACTGTGATAATTGTTTCAGTTAATAGGCATGCACATATCGCTATAAGAAGAAAATTATTTATTGAGAATGCACTTCTCTGGCTACTCATGTTGTTTACATCTACTGTTGATCACATTCATTTATCACATATTATATTCTTATATATTATTATTATATTATCACATATTCGATTACATTAAATTTAAAATTTAGCATATATGAGAAAATATCAGGAGGGAAGTTGCTATTCATTGCTCATTCCAACCTAAAATTGAGAGAGCGTACCTGACCATTGTCATTCCTAAAATATATATTGCCATTGTAGCAAGGTCACAAAACAATAAATGTAGTCTTTTGCGACCTCCCTGCACGTTCATTGTATCCTGAAACGCATAAGTGCAAGAAATAAATCTTGAACTTGAATAAACTTGATGTTGTATAAACTTGACATAAAATGTTGAATAATATAATGAATGATATAAAACATTGAATAAACTTGAACTCGTATATTCTCTTCACTGATCATCAGTGATCTTCATTACAAAAGCATATCGTGTTAGACTTTTTTGTTTGCGTTTCACAGACTGGGTACACGAGGGCCAAAATGACAAAATCACAACTGTTTCAAGCTCCAAATAGTCCTGTTGCAATTTGAAGACCATACGTGGAGCTGCATTTTTTGGAACATGCTCCACATAACAAGCATGACAAAGTCAGCACTGGATAGCAGGACCCCGTCCCCAAGCATCTTTTCTCACGCTGCAGTTGTATTCAACAAAAGCATGTGAGTGCTGGAGAAGGACATTCAGTTTGGCACAACCGCGCCTGCAAATAATCAGAACAAATAAAGGAAGAAGCAAACAAACACAGAAGGGCTGTACTTCAAAAAGAGATAAGTCCTGTGTCTCAAGGAGGTATTACCACTTTCTGAGTAACCTAATTGATCAAGCTTACATCAATACCTGATTAACTGTCCTAACGAGTGTGATCTAATTGCGTGAAGTAATTATTTGGGCTGCTTCGGTGTATCCATATTTGCGAGGCAAAGCACCGCTGTCGTTTACTAAAAGACTCTTTCTAAGGCGATGCTTGATATAAATCATACTAAAAGCATGCACGGCTAAAACAACGGCTGTGATTCTACAGAACGATCTCTTTCTGCCATGCGAGTATATCTTTTCCCGGACCGTTCTTTATGGAACAATTTTTGTCCAGAACGCTGTACGGGATACTATATACATGGTTGTGGTTAACCTCAAGTCGTTTCTTATCGAAATATTGGCTGGGAAACGTGCTGTAGTACAATCCCCAGCGCTGCACTGCAGTGACGGTCTAGTTTCGGAATGCAAAACATAACGTAATTAAGAATCGAACGGCAGGACACCTGTGAAACACTGTTAGGATACATCAGTATACTGGCACCTTACAAAATTGTGTGATGACAAACAACGACCAATGCTTGCAGCGCAATAAATACTCACAATCTCTGTTGCCTCCCACTGTTTTCTATGGGCACACACAGCACTTTAGGGCCCACCAACATGGCGGCCCGAAGGCACGCCTCTCCCCCACAAGCCCCTCTCCCATGCGCGATCCGGCCTTTATACATAGAGATCAGTGGTTCCACCAACCCTGGTAAAGTGTTGTTCCGCGATCAAGTGTCCCTTATCATGAAATTACGACTGAACCCACTCTCTCTAGCGTTAGGTAGCGGGAATTCAACCAGGCCTATATATGGCCCACTCCCACGTACAGTGGTTTACTTTGAACCGATATCAAGGGCTGCTAAAACATGAAGTAAACATATATAAATGGAAGAAAAATTCGGTTCGCCTAGCTAGCGAACAGTCGGGTGTCTCAGGTTGGCAGTGGTAGTTGTGGAAGTACCTTAACAACTCCATAATTTAAAAGCCTGAGTCTGAGCACACAGTGTGGGCACACCTCTGTGTGCCCAGACTCAGGCTTTTGCATTATGGAGTTCATTCACCAGCTAGCCTGCATGTACGTCACTTTGTCTGTACCCTGACAACCTTCTGAAGATAGTACCTTCCACTTTCACGACGCCTGCTCCCATGCGAATGCAGATATCGACTCGCAGTTATGTTTCCAAAATATTCGACTATGTTGACAGGATAGGACAGCACAGGTGGGTGACATGACTTTCAGTATGAGTACTATACCAAGAGCGCTAAGGACGGCAGAAACAATTACGGCATAAAAAATTGACCCATTTCATTTAGAACACTAAGGCCGAATTGAACATGTGGAGATTTTGTCAAGGATCGATCTGAACTAGCCGCCACAAATGTACGATGCAACACACGACACAACGACGAACACGACGACAGACATTATACAAAATGCATGGGAATGTAGAGCAAAATGTGGTGGATGGATGTGCCAGGGAAATGCGCCAGTAAGGTAGTGCAGTTTCGTGTTCTTTCGTGAATTTGTTGGTGGTAACACTGGTCACTGATTTTCAAATTTTTTCTACCCCACCACATCACATTTAATCCTGCATGATTAAAAAAACGAGCTTATATTTCGACTGCCGTTTTCCAGATAACATGAAATGAACAGCATACAGCGAAGCAAAGGCGACCATGCCCCGCCGCGCGAGAGATCGTGACTCGTGACGATGTCGTGCCATTCACAAAGGCAGTTTTCTTTGCCATTACCGAGCAGGCCCGCGCATTTGACGGCCACATGACCATGCACGTGACTAGAGACAGAAGAGCATCTATGTGTCCCACAATAACACAGAAACTCTGCCGCTAGGCGCGCCGGAATAGCAAGCGCATCCGTGTAAACAAACGCACGTGGTTGGGTGGCACTGCTGTGACCACGCCCTCCCCATACATTGATAAGGCCGGTAAACACACCAGTGTTCTAGCTCACCATAGTGAAGACAACTGAAGTGCCGGTGTACAACTCGATATATTACAAAACTGTCTTAGCGATCAAGACAGTCACGATCAAAATCGACATGGTCAACATGCCCTATCCGCTGTAGACGAAGTTTGAGACCACAGAGGAAGAAATGAAAGGATGCTCCTCTCAGGCGCTCTGCCGTTGACGCTTAAACGGTCCATGAAGAGATTCCCAAAAATCTTACTTCTGAGTGGAGAACGGCTCGCAAGGAGGCCTATTATCTGAAATACAGGGTGTCCCAGAAAACGTGTCATTGAATTATAATAAAAAAACTAAGACACCTAGAATCATGCGGTCAACGGTGTTTGTTCTTACTAGGTTTTTGCCACCCCCTGATGTGAATGTCATGTAACGTAAGTTTAACTATATAATTTTTTTGCGAACTGAACTCGAAAATTTGCTAAGCAAATTTACTTTTTTACCCCACCACTGTGAAGAGCGTGACGAATTTACTCAAATTCATTATAATTCACAGGGATATTGAGGACCTATTCCATCGAAAAAAATGGCCGAACATCATGCCTCTCGGAGCACCACGAGCATAGCGCGCGACGACTTTTTGAGCGCAATCGCTGCCAGTCCGAAGGAAAGGAGTTTGAAACCCAACCCACAGAATGATGGTAGAAAAAGTGACAGTTCCTGAAATTGGGAAAGTGAAGGCATGATCCCAGCGGAAGCCATCCCGGTGTGGGCCGGATTTCCAACCTCCTTTCGTCGGACTGACAACGATTGCGCTGAAAAATTCGTCGCGCCCTATGCTCCGGGTGCTCCGTAACGCATGATGTTCGGCTATTTTTCGATGGAATAGGTCCTCAATATCCCTGTCAATTATCATTAATTTGAGTAAATTCGGCACGCTCTTCACATTGGTGGGGCAAAAAGTGACCTTCACTTGGTAACTTTCAGAGTTCAGTTCGCAAAAATTTCCATAGTTTAACTTACGTTACATGGCATTCACATCAGGAGGTGGCAAAAACCCAGTAGGAACAAATGCCGTTGAGGGCATGATTCTAGGTGGTGTAGTTTTTTTTATTGTAATTCAATGAAACTTTTTCTGGGACACCCTGCATATCCTATTTTTGCCATATTGCATTCAACGCGGGCACAATTCACGAGCAAAAAATTCAGTGACGACTTAGCAGTACATGCGAGAGAAATGCGTTAGCATTAAACAACTTTTCCGGTCTATACTTGACTTCCGGGTATCCACTTCCGGTCTAAACCCATCTTCCGGTTCTCCGTTTCCGGTCTAACCTGACTTCGGGTTGTCCACCTCCGGGCTATACTTTACTTCCAGTTCGACATTTTCAATTACTATATGCAAGTACATTTCATTAACCTTTAATTACCTCAATTACTTTCAATTACCCTGTAATTACCCCTTTGATTACCGAAGGTAACCACAAGTTACCTGAGGTAATCTTGAAATGCATTTAAGTCCCTTCTTACTACGTTTACTTGCTTTATTTACGGTCAATTACCCTTTAATTGACGTTAATTACCTTTAATTACATTTAGTTCCATCCTGTAACCTGCAGTTACCTTCGGTAATCCTTAATTTCATTTAATATTTCACTTAGTTACATATACGAGGGGTGTTCTAGTCAAACCGGGACTTTCTGTCTCCTGAGTGTACAAATGGCTAGCGCTAATGGGGTTAGCGCTAATTCCATCCAGCAATGGGGTAGAGTATCGCCTGTGGCGATGAAACTCCCCACTCTCCAAGGTCGAAAATAAAGTTGTTGTTGTTGTTGGCTAGCGCTACTTCTTTTTCGTCATTTTCACACGCGACAGGCCTCCGAGTTTACCACGTGGTGGTCCAAAGTTTGTGCAAAACAGAAGACACGTGCTGGACAAGATGGCCGACAACGAGGTGAGCGCGCACATCGAACAGCGAATTGTCATGAAGTTTCTCGTCAATGAAGGCGTAAAGTCATCTGAAATTCACAGAAGACTTCAGGCTCAGTATGACCACGATACACTTAGCCGCAGCAAAGCGTTTGAGTGGTGCAAACGGTTCCGAGACGGCCGTACATCAGTGCAGGACGATCCCGGCCGGGGCGGCTCAGAGCCCAGTGTCAGAGTTCCTGAGAAATCCAACTTGTGGAGCGCCTGATCCTCAAGGACAGACGTATAACATGTCTCGAACTGGCTCGAAAGACGGACCTTAATGTGTGAACGTTGAACACTATCATTCATGAACACCTCCAGTTTCGGAAAGTTAGTGCCCGTTGGGTTCCGAGGCAGCTCTCCGTGTTTGACCGGCAGAGAAGACTGGAGATCTCCCAAGAGCTAAGGTACCGTTTCGACACTGAAGGACAGCCGTTCCTTGATTGGATCATCACGTGCGATGAAACGTGGGTGCACCATTTCACTCCTGAGTCTAAACGCGCATCAAAACAGTGGAAGCATCCGGGCTCGCCAGCTCCCAAGAGGTTCCGAAGCACCCCGTCTGCGAGTAAGGTCACGGCCACGGTTTTCTGGGACAAGGCTGGCGTTGTTCATGTTTTCTGCCCACTGGTACCACCATCAATAGTGCATATTACTGCCAGGTTCTGAGGGATGTGCATAAGGCGCTGAAGCAAAAGCGGCAGGGCCTCATCACCAAATGAGTCTTCCTCCTACAGGACAATGCACGCCCGCATACCGCGCATCTCACGATACGCACCTCACAGGAACTTGACTGGGAGTTGCTGCCACATCCCCCTAACAGTCCAAACCTCGCCCCCACTGATTTCCATCTCCTCGGGCCACTCAAGGCGTTCCTTGGGGCCGCCACTTCAGCTGCGACGACGAGGTCAAGAATGCGGTCCGATCATGGCTGCTACGCGCCAGTAAGGATTTCTACGCTGCTTGCATCCAAGCCCTCGTGAAACGCTGGGACAAGTGCATTAGTGCAGCTGGAGATTACGTTGAAAAATAAAGTTAATTTCTCGCCTGTAAGTTCATTTTACTTTTGCGAAAAATGAAAAGTCCCGGTTTGACTTGAGCACCCCTCGTAACTTGCATTCATTACCTTTAAACTCAACTATTTAGTGCACTGTATACGGCATAAACCTTTGGTACAAAATAAAAGCTTAGTACGATTAGTACGGCAAGTATTGATGGTCAATTATCCTAGAACTATCTATGGTTCTGGACACTATTCATGACATAGTCACCGATAGTTTCATATCACTACTAGGCGTTCCCTTGGTAGTTTACTCTCTGGCTTCTTCTTGAATGTGAAGACTGATGGCACAGCAAATTCATAGACACCCCGTTTCCCATTTGGTACGTTTGTGACAAAATCAGTCTCTTTGAAGTGCCGTGAACACACCTTTGCTATGTGAGCATTGAACTTATCTTTTCTCTTGATGGCCAGCAGTCATTTCTGTCTCAGGGAAGCTGTTGAAGGTGACTGTAAGGCAAGCATGAAGTGTCTTCGCACTAAATGATGGAAACAGTCAGAGTGCACCGTCTGAGGGGACATCTAAGGAGGACTATCTGTCTGGTAAACAGTCACATGAAATGCAGAGCAACCAAACGTGACAGTTACGTGGGAGATGGTCAAATAACGAAAACGAATACTCAGATTCACCGAGCTGAGAAAGACCACAGTTTATACCAGTGCGTAACGGTGAGTATCACAGCGGGTTTCGTAGCAACAACTGCAATCGTACTAAGCTTTTATGTCGTACCAAATGTTTCTGCTGTATAAAGTGCACTAACAAGTTCTCAAATGAGCTGTACTAAACTGTATAGGTTTCTCCTGGGATGGGATAACAGCGCCGTTCCACTAGGTTAACGTCATTTTCTTGTCCAACCTATGTCACTGCGCTCAAAGCTTTCGATGCAATAAGGAATGCAGACGTTTGAGGTTTTCTTACGTGGTTTACATTCCCCTTTGAACCCCGCGTCTCATCACATTGATAGGACATTGAAACAGCATATCTGAGAAGCATGATACGCGAGAGAACTGTTGTATGACAGTCGTTTGCCTTGCTCGGGCCGGGTGGGACGCCTCATACATAGCGGAATGTCGGTAGGTTCCCGGGAGTGCTACGAGATGGCGCTAGGTTTTGCATACGGTCTATTGTGCCCATGATTGCGCCCTGGTATTCAGGTGAGCTGCGTCGTGAGTTGCGATGTGGCTGTCTGGCATCGTAACAAAATCTAGCCTCTTCTTGTACGTGACGTCGTGAGTCTTCATACACAATGATTCGCATGTCGTAGAGAACCAGCGAAGTGGTTTCTGCAAGTTGTTTTCCCTGTTTTCTACGCTTCTCTTCCTGCCGGTTGCTAACGGCGCTTTATTTGTCTGCATCTTGTCCCGTTCTTGTGCTGTTTCTTCATGTTACTATGTACCAACTTGCCCACACAGTTGGTTTGACGCAGTATTGCACTACTTTTGAGTGAAGTACTCAATCACTTTGTTTTCGTAGCGTGCAAAACGTAATAAATAAAAACATCATAAATCAACCTTGCTCAAGGACTCGGTATGTAAAATACGAGGGTCGGCTGGAAATAACGCACAATCGCACGTGGCACAAGACCAAAGCGAGATACGTGACATAGATAGGCGTGAGCTGTCATCTTACAGCACATTCGTCGACTACAAATAGTAAAAACATGCATTGGTGCCTGTCGAGGGGTTGAATGTGCCAGCTATGTCAACGCGTTTAAAACAACGCCGAGTGACTGAATTTTTGACGGCCAAAAACGTGAATCCTAGTGACAGTCATCACCGATGTTTACATAGTTTGCTGCTCATTGAAGTACTGGGTGGGCAAGACGATTTCGTGCATCAGAAGCTGGTAAAGCGAACTTTAAGGACAGACATCTTGACACTGTTGTGGGATGCCAAACCCGTGTACCTGACCGGATATTTGGAAGCTGGGACGACTGTGAATTCTGCACGGCACATAGAGACGTTAAAACGCTTTAGAAGACGTGTGTGGCGAATGAACCACATGGAAACGTTCGTCCGACTGCAGTTACGCCAGTGAACATTGCAGGTGTTGAGCAAGCCGTCCTCGAGAACCAGTAGCGTATCTGACCGGAAATCAGAAGACCCAGGTTCGATTCCTGGCGTCAGCACCTTTTCCTTGAGTTAGATGAATTCGTTCATTTCTGGGCGTTCAAGGCTTAGGTGCTGTGTCGTTCATATTTGTGGCATGACTCGCCCAATTCTCGTTGTCTACGGCGAGCAACAGTTCGGGACATTGCAGCGCAGCGATATATTAGTGTCGGCAGTGTGGAGGCAATCATTCACAAGCATTGACTGTTCCGCAAAAGGCTGTGCAATATGGCTTCTTCGACACCTCACTTGTGACCAGAAGGGAGCGCGCATGGCGGTCTCTGAGTAATTACTGAACTGGTTTCAATCCGAGAGGGACGAATCTTTATAATAAGTCATCACACCTGATGAAACCTGGATGCATCATTTCGCCCCAGAGAGGAAACGCAGCAGCATGAAATGGCGATATACGATTTCCCCGGCACTGAAGAACAGCAAGATGCAGCCGTCTGCTGGAGAGTTGGTGGAAACTGTCTTACGGGACATGCGGGGTGTCATCCATGGGACTTCTTGGAGCAAGAGGTCACGATTAATGCCCAGTGCTACTCCATATTGATAAAGGGTGTATTACGAAACGCAATTCGCAAGAAAAGGCATGGGATACTGTCCGGAAGGGTCATTCTTCATGAGAATACCCGGCTTCGCGCGGCACGTTTGACGGTAGCAACCATGGCCGAAATGAGCTCGGAGGTTTTGCCCCATGCTCGTTACAGCCCAGATTTAGCTTGTCATTTGCTTGTGTCCTTTAAAGAGCACCTTGGAGGAAAGACGTTCCACACAGATGAAACCCTCCAGAAAGGTACCCTGCAGTGACTACGGCAGCAGCCCACTTCTTTTCAGGGTTCTTAAGTAACTGAGTAAAAGTAACCGAGTACTTGTATTTAGATATGTTTTGTGTGTCTTCAGTGAAATACCGGATACATTTTTATGACGGTACCTGTAATTGTAACTGAGTTACTGTTTACAGGTAACTTCTACTCTTTCTTGAGCAAATTTTTGAGTATTTTTGATTCAGGAAATGACGGACAATAGGCATGAATAGCGCGAGTTACCGGGTATCCGCACGAGCGACTTTTCGAGCCAAGATCTCCACAGAGACGCGAGGGTGACAGAAGTTACGTAAGAGCAAACGGAGTGCACGTGAGTTGACGTCATGGCTTCTTGTGCAATCTTGTGCAATGGAGAGCCCCGCAGAGATTCTCTCGGCTCCCCACAGAATCTCTTCCGATCTCTGCGGAGTCCGTGAGAAAACATGGCGGCTGCCCAGGAGCTGCACATGAGTGATCGTTTTTTTTTACGACCTGTTTAGCGCTGTTGAGATGAACGTGTGTCTTTGGAAGCTTGACTCACCAGACTACAAGAACGTACGACTGAAGACAGCTACCTAGGAAAGCACAGCGACGGATCTGCAGCGAAAGCACGGCGGCAAAGTTACAGGAGATAAGTATTCGTTTCTTTGGTTTCTCGAAAACGTATATGCGCTATGCGATCTTTGTCGGTGTCATAAAAGTGTCTTTCAAAGTATGTTTGCTATCGCTGCTGCTGAAGCACACAACACTAAAAAGGGAGTGGTGGCTGACGATATACTTTTAAGCAAATCGCGTTGTCGTTGTAGTACCATTTTATCATGTGTAATGTTAGCGTCGCTAGCTTGCCTGCAAGGCAACATTATCAAGCGATATGGTTTTCTTCCATGACGTAAGCAGATACTTTGCTATAAAGCGAAAGCAGTATAGGGATGAAAGAAACAAGAAAATGGCTACGAAAAGCCGACAAGCAGGAGTGACGTACATTGGCAAGTGGAAATACTTTGAAGCACAGTCTTTCCTGGATAACCCCTGCCCGGATGTTCATCACAGTGTTCTTGGTCTGCAGCAGGAAACGAGAGTGGGCTGAGCCAACTGTAACTTGCTTCTGTCACGGTTGCTGCTGTTTGAAACATTTATGAACTATTCAGTCGAGTGAGACGTACACTCTGCCTTGGGAGACCAAAATGGTGATGTATTGCTTTCATTCAAACTTTGTCATTACTATTTTTTGCAGCCACACGCTGTTGATCAGACTGAGACCACAGAGAGTGAGTGTCCCACTAAGGAGGACGGGCAGCCATTGGTTGATCTGCTTCCCGTGGAAAGTGAAGCCATGTCAAAAGCAGACCGTACACTGGAGGAGTCCGAAATGGTGCCATCATCCTCCCAGCCTGCACCACCTGAGTATAGTACTGTGTCATGCCGAGGTTACGGGGATGAGAGTTAGCAACCTGGACCCCTGGGCTGGCGCGTGTGTGGAGGGTTGTCCCCGCGCTTACTGGCGGGGGAGGGCTGCGCGCGCGCTTATCGTAGCGTATTTTTCAGCCTGGGCCGACTTCATTCATATTTTTTTCGCTGCAACAGGTGTGCAGTGGGCGGTTTACATGCAAGTATAGATGCGCAAAGGATAGCCATACACAAAAGTACAAGTGAAAATATATTTATTAAAGTCAATAGTGCAAGGAATTATGCTGTGACTCTGTGTGGAGGAGAAAAATCCAGCCAAACAAACTTGAAGCAGAAGAAACACAATACAATACATGTAACAATGAATACACTTACTACAGGTACGATATTTATTTTATTTATTTTTTATGCGAATACCTCAAATGCCCGTGAGGGGCGTTACATGAGGGGGGTGTGAACTAATAATACAACAAGCACTATCACATAATGAATATATTAATATAACTAGTACGCGAGGTTACATATGTTCAGTAACACACAAACAAAATAATACAAGTAAATGAGACACACTTTATAATTCAAAAAAGGAACACAACTGTCTACGAAATGCAGAAACATCAGAGATGGTGGCAATGGATTGGGGAAGGTCATTCCAAATGTCAATAGCATGTGGAAAGAAGGAATTGAGAAACTGTGATGAACGACAGTGGATATGCTCAACTTTGCATGTGTGATCAGTCCGGGCGGAGACGTAGTGTGCTGGTGCAATGAAAGAGGGTCGGATGGCTTGATTGATGTAAAACTTGTGAAAGAGACACAAACAAAAGTATCTTCTACGGAGTTAATATATGAGGATATAATAGCATTGAATAGGTATCACTGATCAAACACAATATTTTTTATTAACTGTAATCATACACACAAGTTTTCAATGAATCCGAATTAAAATGCGGTAGCACATTTAATCAAATAAGATATTCTTAATCAATACAATTACAATCAAAATTACAAGCTTTATTATAAAAAGTCTGAGATGTGAGAACCTGATAGATAGTAATTTCGAGCACAATATGGAAGCTAAGTTTAATATTTCAATATGATACAATTAATCAATTTCTATTGAAGTGAACAACGCAGAGGTAAGGAAATAATTCGAATCAACACACATAGCATTAATATAGAACCAATCCTCCAACATGTAGGGAAATAATAGCTACACAATACCACATCAAAACGAGAAACTGACACCACATTTAATCAAAGAAGATATTCTTAATCAATATGATTACAAACAAAATTACAAGTTGCATTATTACTAGTTGCAAAGTCTGACATGTGAGAACCATCAGTACGATAGCGGGAAGTTCCGATAGTTGTATGTAATTATCTGTGAGCAGCAGAGACCCTGGAAGACCATGGGACATGAACACAAGAGTAAATAAAATCTATACCACTACATTTAATCAAAACAACAGAAGAGAATAATCTATCATTTTAACTATCATTAAATCATCCTCGTGACATAATCTAATCGAACACTATACAATTTTCATAGGAGAAACTACAAACCTTACTTTATTTTATGAATCCAACACAGAAAATAGATATGTTAAAAATGAACTTCACCACATAGCACGCTCCTAGCCAACAACCAGCTCTGATGATATCTGCTTTGATTTATTGAAGACGGGCGCCGATAGATCTGTCGAACACCACGGAGCGCGAACGACACGAACACAAGAAGAAATAAAATCTATACCACTACAAAGAAGATAATCTTAATCAATATGATTACAATCAAATTACAAGTTGTATTATAAAAAGTCTAATATTCCTATACGTGCAAACCATCACTGCAGTAGTGTGAATATCTGTCATAACATTTCGCGCGCAATAGGGAATCTAAGTTTCATATTCCAACATTACACAACTTTTAATTACCCAATTTCTTATTAAGTGAACAGCATAGACATAAGGAAATAACGAGAAACAACACAATCAAAAGCTACAATTAATAGAGAGCCAAACCTGCGCACCATCCAACACATAGAGAAATAATAGCTGATCAATCTATCAAAAAGCGAAATATTACAAATTTAACACTATAGCACAGATTTAACGCTGAAGAACACAGGAAGACTCTAAGCGGAGACACGTAAACAAGAACAGAGGAAAATAATCTATAATTGAACCATCATAAAATCGAACAATATACATTTTTCATTCTAACAAACACTACGAACCTTGATGGAGGTATCCAAGACATAGAAAATATGGACTGTTTTCATCTCGGTTTTCATTCTTTTCCTCACAGCCGGGAGACTGTATGCTTTATCCCATGCTTTATCACTCAAAAGGTTTGGGGCTATATTCCTTCGCCCAGCAAACAGAACGCTCTAGAGGTCAGATAAGATAGTTCAAAGGCGATATATTTTATTGTGCAGTGCAAATAGATGTCGATATTACTCGTTGGGATCACTATCTTTTCGCATCCTTTCCTTGAAACAGAAATCTTTCGTCAAAGTGGTTGACAAGTCGACTAAGTTTGTACAGATGTGATATTGTTATTGAACATGTAGAGAAAGTCCAAATTATTAAATGGTACCAACAATACTCAATCAAAAACGAGAAACAATTTTAATTACATCAATTTTTGTAATATCTTGCAACAGAAAGTTCTAATGAACCACACAGAAATATCAAATGTGAAATGAAACTCAGAGGTATGAGGCATTCCCATCTTAGAGATTATTTTTACTTATATCAATCGAGTGAACAATTGAAACAAATGCAAGACAATAATTATTTCAGGTAGTAACTTCACAACTCATAGAATATCAGTCGGGCGAGTACTTGAAACAAAGTCAAAACAATAATTCTCACGACAGGTGGATATTATAGCATTCTAAACCAGATAATAGAATTTTAATCAATAAAATGAGCATAGATATGCTTTTAATTAAGTGTAGACGAGTACTTGAAAACAGAAGAGACAATTGCTCTACATTGAAAAGATGGACAGATTTTGTTCTCGATACCATAAGTCATGGGAAGATGTGATAAAAAACTGCTTCGAAAAGGAAGAGCCGCGAAACGATTCCATTATCGCTGCATTTGAATACGTCCTAGACATGGTCGTATTCGGAGATATGGTACAAACTACAGAATTGAAGGTGCAAGAATTTATATGACGAATCTACAATACTTATAAAAATATCTGCACATCAACGTCGGAAGGGCCACTGGGATTGATGGCGGGGTTTTTGAGGTTTGCTAACGAAGAATTGAAATACACTAGAAGAAAACTAAAAAACTAGAAGAAAGGGTCACCCGCGTCGACGAACCTGTTTCCGGAAAAAGCAACACGCTCGCGTATGGTACCGCGTTAACGCGTCCAGCGCAGAAACACGGCCCGGCGTGTTGCCGAAACGTCTTCGAGGACGCGGGTGACCCTTTCTTTGAGTTTTAAGTAAATTTCGTTCGAAAAATATTCGTAACTTTTAATATCCACGACATAGAGAATTCACATATGATAGAGTGTATATAGAAAATATAAATCCATTCGATTAAATTCTCTGTCATCGTGAAAGAGTGCTCGTCAAAGTGAGCGAGCTCAAGCTTGCGTATTGTGAAATTACACATTCTACAACACTGATCGTAACTCGCAACATCTGTTCAAATTTTAATTAAACTCTTACTGATGTGTGGTAGTCACCACTTCTCCTGAATGTGAATCGATAAGTTTGAGCATTTAAGCCACAATCAAATATCTTGTATAGTATGTGTGACTATATCAGAACTTTTTAATCTATATCTTTTTTTAAAAAATGCAAGAAATAGCGTGCAGTTTTGGCTTTGAAAATTTAAAGAAGAAAACGATCTTTAAGAGTTTGCGTTTTACAACGTTATGAGCTAAAAACTTATAAAATTATAGTATGGCATTTCCATTTGTAGTGCCCTTGATGCTATGACACTAAAATAACGTAGTTTTTCTGTATGGCTACGGGAAATCTCGAATATATTTTGTGAATTGGATCTACGTTTATGTGTGACCTGCGTGATCTGGTTATTATAATTAATATAACATATCTTCCATTGTGTTTATGCATAACGCTCATCTTCATTGTATATTGGTTAAGCACTTCTGATGGCGGTTGTGTGATCCGCTTCTCCCAAAATCTGATTGCCACTTGGAAATTATTTCGTATATGTTTGTGTGCCGTGTGTTACGAAGATAACGTGATTAGAAATGTAGACTTGGCCTGCACGTCATGCTCGTAAAATCCTTCGTTTGCATTGTGGCATCTGATAATAGATTCGCTTTTCGCGAAGACTTCGTATTATCTCGCAGGCACTGAACCCGAATGCAGTTGTAAAAGTTGATGACACTGTGTCGCGAACGCTTTGACTTATCCCGCCGCGGTCAGTTATCTTGCCTTATTTCCCGTTTTGCCCTTTCTTGGACAGCTCCTTTTTCTATCCAGACACACAAATGAATAACTGTGTTGACGAAAATATTTATTCCGCGCTCCAATTGGGTTGCTTGTCCAAGACGCCTTTTCTCCTTCTTTTCCTATGTCTGGCCTAGTCCAACTGTGTGAGAAATATACATGCACTGTGGAATTTAATTCGTGAAGTGTGATAAGTTTTCACAAAAGATTGATGATCATTTTTCTTTGTAATCAAAGATTGATGTATCATGCCTCAAATTTCAATGACCGATCCTTCTCCGACAATTCTATCCTTGGGGTGATGAAGTTGTACAGAGTGTAGTCGGGGGAAAAACCTATTTGATGGCTAGCTCTGATTCCATATTAGAATTTTTGCACATAGTGTGGAATATTCGTTCCCTCAGCAATCACTGTGTTCAATCTAGCCATACCAAATGCAATGTGTTTTTCATTGTGATGCGTAGAATTCATTATAATGATGACAAAGATTACATTTATTGTTTCAGTTATGTGCTTGTTTATTCCGATAAATTACAATTGTCCTACTCCAATCTTTGAAGTTTTCGTTTGTTGTCTTGATTGATGGATTCGGAATATATTACATAATGATGTCTTATTATCGGTCTTTTGAATCCAGCGTTGATTAATGCAATAGATACGTTGTCGCCGCATTTGTATCGCTTCAGTAACTTGCACTTTGTTGCGACAAACTTGCACAATCTCTTATTGATGTTTCCTTTCTTTGTATGAATGTTCTTGAATGGCGTACAAGACAGTATTCGATGAAAATCGTCCGGTGGTCCACCGCAGTTGATATATTCGTTGAGTTTCAATAAGTGATGATACATCAGACCTTGTACAACAATATTGAACTACTCCTCATTCGACATCATTGCAGACACTGGTAGAAAAAAAATTGCGTTGCCATAGTAGTGGAACATCCTATGTGATAAGTTTTTATGTACTTTCCATCTCAGACATGTGCAATTTCAACAAATCCGTAATGAATCGTGCGATATAGACCGCTTGTATACGATAATTTGATCCGACTGCTTTCTTGATGAACGCAATGCCCATTGCAATTATTACAATTACATCTGGTCTAGTGTATTTCAATTCTTCGTTAGCAAACCTCAAAAACTCCGCCATCAATCCCAGTGGCCCTTCCGACGTTGATGTGCAGATATTTTATATTATTATTATATTTTTATATATTTTATAGTATTGTAGATTCGGCATATAAATTCTTGCACCTTCAATTCTGTAGTTTGTACCATATCTCCGAATACGACCATGTCTAGGACGTATTCAAATGCAGCGATAATGGAATCGTTTCGTGGCTCTTCCTTTTCGAAGCAGTTTTTTATCACATCTTCCCATGACTTATGGTATCGAGTACAAAACCTGTCCAACTTTTCAATGTAGAGCAATTGTCTCTTCTGTTTTCAAGTACTCGTCTACACTTAATTAAAAGCATATCTATGCTCATTTTATTGATTAAAATTTTAATTATCTGGTTTAGAATGCTATAATATCCACCTGTCGTGAGAATTATTGTTTTGACTTTGTTTCAAGTATTCGCCTGACTGATATGCCATCTTTTGATTGACTGATACGCCATCTTTTCAATGTAAAGCAATTGTCTCTTCTGTTTTCAAGTGCTCGTCTACACTTAATTAAAAGCATATCTATGCTCATTTTATTGATTAAAATTTTATTATCTGGTTTAGAATGCTATAATATCCACCTGTCGTGAGAATTATTGTTTTGACTTTGTTTCAAGTATTCGCCCGACTGATATTCTATGAGTTGTGAAGTTACTACCTGAAATAATTATTGTCTTCCATTTGTTTCGATTGATATAAGTATATCTTCCACTCGATTGATATAAGTAAAAATAATCTCTAAGATGGGAATGCCTCATACCCCTGAGTTTCATTTCACATTTGATATTTCTGTGTGGTTCATTAGAACTTTCTGTTGCAAGATATTACAAAAATTGATGTAATTAAATTTGTTTCTCGTTTTTGATTGAGTATTGTTGGTACCATTTAATAATTTGGACTTTCTCTACATGTTCAATAAGAATATCACATCTGTACAAACTTAGTCGACTTGTCAACCACTTTGACGAAAGATTTCCATTTCAAGGAAGGGATGCGAAAAGATAGTGATCCCAACGAGTAATATCGGCATCTATTTGCACTGCACAATAAAATATATCGCCTTTGAACTATCTTATCTGACCTCTAGAGCGTTCTGTAGAGCTGGACGAAGGAATATAGCCCGAAACCCTTTGAGTGATAAAGCATGGGATAAAGCATACAGTCTGCCGGCTGTGAGGAAAAGAGTGAAAACCGAGATGAAAACAGTGCATATTTTCTATGTCTTGGATACCTCCATCAAGGTTCGTAGTGTTTGTTAGAATGAAAAATGTATATTGTTCGATTTTATGATGGTTCAATTATAGATTTTTTTCCTCTGTTGTTGTTTACGTGTCGCCGCTTAGAGTGTTCCTCTGTTCTTCAGCGTTAAATCTGTGCTATAGTGTTAAATGTGTAATATTTCGCTTTTTGATAGATTCATCAGCTATTATTTCTCTATGTGTTGGATGGTGCGCAGGTTTGGCTCTCTATTAATTGTAGCTTTTGATTGTGTTGTTTCTCGTTATTTCCTTACGTCTATGCTGTTCACTTAATAAGAAATTGGTTAAATAAAAGTTGTGTAATGTTGGAATATGACGGTCCGTATTGCGCGCGAAATGTTATGAGAGATATTCACACTATTGCAGTGATGGTTCGCACGTATAGGAATATTAGACTTTTTATAATACAACTTGTAATTCGATTGTAATCATATTAAGAATATCTTCTTTGTAGTGGTATAATTTTATTTCTTCTTGTGTTAGTGTCGTTTGCGTTCCGTGCTCCATTTTCTTCCATAGATCTATCGGCACCCGTCTTCAATAAATCATAGCAGATATCATCAGAGCTGGTTGTTGGCTAGGAGCGTGCTATGTGGTGAAGTTCATTTTTAACATATCTATTTTCTGTGTTGTATTCATAAAACAAAGTAAGGTTTGAAGTGTCTCTTATGAAAATTGTATAGTGTTCGGTTAGATTATGTCACGAGGATGATTTAATGATAGTTAAAATGATAGATTATTCTCTTCTGTTGTTTTGATTAAATGTAGTGGTATAGATTTTCTTTGCTCTTGTGTTCGTGTCCCATAGTCTTCCAGGGTCTCTGCTGTTCACAGATAATTACATACAACTATCGGAACTTCCCACTATTGTACTGATGGTTCTCACATCTCAGACTTTTTATAATACAACTTGTAATTTTGTTTGTAATCATATTGATTAAGAATACCTTCTTTGATTAAATGTGGTGTCCATTTCTCGTTTTGATGTGGTATTGTGTAGCTATTATTTCCCTAGATGTTGGAGGATTGGTTCTATATTAATGCTATATGTGTTGATTCGAATTATTTCCTTATGTCTGCGTTATTCACTTCAATAGAAATTGATTAATTGTGTCATATTGAAATATTAAACTTAGCCTCCATTATTACATACATTTATCAGGTTCTCACATCTTTTTATAATAAAACTTGTAATTTTGGTTGTAAACGTATTGATTAAGAATATCTTCTTTGATTAAATGTGCTACTGCATTTTAATTCGGATTCATTGAAAACTTGTGTGTATGATTACAGTTAATAAAAAATATTGTGTTTGATCTGTGATACCTATTCAATGCTATTCTATCGTACCTGTAATAAGTATATTCTTTGTTACATGTATTGTATTGTGTTTCTTTTGCTTCTGTTTTTTTTTGTTGGATTTTTCTTCTCCACACAGAGTCACAGCATAATTCCTTGCACTATTGATTTTAATAAATATATTTTCACTTGTACTTTTGTGTATGGCTATCTTTTGCATGTCTATACTTGCATGTAAACCGCCCACTGCACACATGTTGCAGCGAAAAAAATATGAATGAAGTCGGCCCAAGCTGAAAAATACGCTACGATAAGCGCACGCGCTGCCCTCCCCCGCCGGGAAGCGCGGGGACAACCCTCCGCACACGCACCGCGCGGGAAAAATACGCGCAGGGCTCAGGGCAGGACCCAGGGGGCCAGGTTGCTAACTCTCATCCCCGTAAGCTCGGCATGACACAGTACTACTCACCTGTTCCACGGAAGCAGAAGAAAACTGCAAAAAGTGCTACTGAACAAAATGAAAGAACAGGTGCCCTTTCCCGAATTGCGGATGTACTTGCACAGCAGCCAGATGAGTGTGTGACATTTGGAAAGCTGATGGAGTGCCGTATGCGAAAGATTCCCAGCAAGCTACACTCTAAGAAAAAAGGTTGAAAATGGGCAGAAATGTCACACTTCTTCCCGACCTACTTTTTATCTCCCCTTCGAAGGTCGGAGTACTGCATTTCTGCCCCTCCACTGACCTGTCTCCCTTTTAGGGGTCAGTAATTTTGAGGACACAGCCAAGAATTATGGTGGAAGTGAACAGTTGCGTGGGGTTACGGGTTAGGCGTGTTTCACTTCTCTCTCACTCCCTTTTCCCCTTTTCCTTTCCTGTGTTGAGTATGTTAGGGGACACCGTCGATTTTTGTACTTCAGGAATCCGGATGAAACATGCGGCAATGTTAGGATATAGCATATACAGGGTGTCCACGCTGAGTGTGAACAGATTTTTAAAAAAATATATATAACACTTTTTCCAAGATGAAATCAATTGCAATATAGCATATGCTAAAGGGCACTCCCTAGCAGGCCATTAGCAAAGTCCAAAGGCAATGTCTTAATTAACTTTCATTCATTAACTTTTTAATTATAAAAGCTACAAAGTTGTCCCAATGAGAACATCTGTTCCTTTCGGTCACCTGATATCGTAGCCGTTTTCAGAACAAAAATCCGTTCGATAGATCGGCCGCAAAAAATTTGTGAAGAAACGCCATTTTTTTCTTTATTATGTTCATTGCGCTTCTTAGAAGACGCGTCTTTCTTTCACCCCCAATGTGAGAGGGAGAAAGAGCACACTATCGCCTCTTGCGTCCTGGAAAAAGATTAACAGGAAACAGAAAATGCAACCCAAGATAAGGCCAGTTCCGATAGAGTCACCCGATACATTTGTTTTTGTTTTGTTTCCGCAAGTTAAAGCTCATATTCGACGCATGAGGCGGCACTGTGCTCCTTCCCCCTCTCCCGTTGGGGATGAAGGAAATATGCGTCTTCTAAGAAGCGCAATGAAAAGTGCAAGCTTTAGGCTGTCAGTTCGTTCCAGACAGTCATGCATACCGCATGCAAGGAATCTAGCAATGAAGATTATAACACGTTACGGCGAAAGAACGGCGGTGGTGTCCTGCGGTGGCAACTCAGCGGTACTCCGCCTGAGGGAAGATTAACTAATGTGCAAGCACCTTACAGTGAGTAGTGCCGTGTACTTTTTTTCGTGATAAGTGCTTGACGTAGCCATCACCTATATTCTGGTCAGTTCTTTACTGATGGCGCGCTATGTAGTGTCGCACTGGGATAATTATGCTGTCTTTCGTTCCTTGCAGATCTACGATGACGACTTTGACATCTGTGTGGAAACAGCAGAAGCAGGTTCGTGGCTGTATAGCTCCCACCTTGGTTCTCTTTACTACGAATTTACCATTTGTACGCCTTCATGACACTTTTTGTTCGTTCAGACTAGAGGAGAATGCAATGCGCTCACAGGGACTGTCATTGAAACTGCCTTGGACAGAGTTCTGCAGGATATTTCGGAAGCGGCTTTGAGCTACAGTCTCAAGAAGCGCCAACTGGAAGCGTTCTTTGAAGCTGAACATGGTGACGGTAAGATGATTTGTCTTCCGAGATAGTCTACAGGTAGTTCGGACGCTCACGGCTTCGATAGCGCATATGCATCGCGACACATGCAGGGTGTTTCTGTTTAATTCTTGTGTAATGTCGGGTGAATACTCATATTGTGATTATGTATATGTGCAGCAATGATGGTCATACTTCTTGTGGTCCTCAGTCTGGTACATGAAAGTTCCGAATCCTTCATCACACCCCAGGTGGGTACGTATGGCGTTCGTTCTTATTGTACATCGCAAAATGTTTTGTTCTGTAGCTATGGAAACGAGCGTTGCATTTTTCGTACTTTATTACTGATGTCTCCAGAGCGACCGCGAAGATAACGTCCTGCTGAAAATACTTGGGAGATTTTGTCTATGCATTCTGGTAACTTTCTAAAAAGCTAACTGGTAACTTTCTAGGTGGAGAACGTACATGTCTGTCATGTGGTGTGCTTTTCCCGGGAAGTATTCCATCCGGAGCGAATGCTGTTATACCTGGAGAAAGAGACCCCTAGGGTTGAAGGAGCCTGTGAGGACTCTCGTCGTGCCTTACTGGCTTATGGACATCCAATTCATGCCGAAGTCTCCTTCTACACTGCAAGTGCTCTACAAATTAATGAATGTACCCCTCGCATTGGTGGACCCATGTGATAAAGCTGCTGTGTCTTGATTGAAATAGATTGTGCAAAATAAACATTTGTAATTTGTAACAGCCTTTTCTGTGTGCTCCCATGTTATCCACTTCGGAACAGTGTTCATTAACTGCATGTTGTTACTGTTAACGTCACGTGCACCCCAACAAGACGGAACAGTTCTAATTACAAGTGTAGAAGAGTTCTATGCATACGGTGGCAAATGCTTCTCCCGAAATGTGTGAAATACCCCTCCCCACCGAAAACGTATATCACTGCCAAGGCAGAAAACATCTCTCCGATACAATGTTAAGATTCGAACCACTAGGGTAGAACTGCTTCCTTCAGGAGTGGAAATTTATAGCCCTGTAGGGCAGATCACTTCTACCAAGGGTAGAAGCCAAGGGTAGAACGTCCCACCGCAAAAGGTATAGCATTTATCTCCAACACGGAGGCAAATTTAGCCTCCTCGAGGTAGACGTAGCTCTTCCATGAGGCATAATACTCAACCGTGGACGGGTAGAACTCTTCAACGAAGGGGGTAGAACTGTCACCCTAATATAGGGTAGGGTCTCTTCTACCCCTGGGGTAGAAGTGGCGGGGTAGAACTGCTTCTACCCCTCATTTTCTACCCCAAAAGGGTTGAAAATTTGGGACAACGCACTTCTACCGCAAAAGGTAAAAAAACGAACCTTTTTTTTCTTGTGTGTGCACACAGTGCAGTGCAGTGTACACACTTGGTGTGGGGTGCAGGTTCTAAGTTTTGTAAATGAATCAGAAGAAGAATTGGAGAGAAACAATGCATAGTCATCCACATAGCATAAACATATTCTAATTTGAACAAATCCTCTACGGTTGCACGCGGTAAGACATAATGCAGATAAAACATTGCCCCAACCCACAATATCATATTACGCTGTATCGACTCCTTTCACAGCATGCTTCAGAACTAACCCAGTTACGTAGTAATGGCGGAGGGAATTAAATGTGAGACAATTGATGTTCTGAGGCTGGAACACATAGAAAGGACAAATATATACAAGCCTCTTTCAGCAATGAAATATAGAGGGACAAATAGCACGCATGCCTCATAACGCCCAACAGCATAACACAATTGAATAATGGCAGCTGGGACTGTAACCCACACCCCCTGATTTGCGGTCAGAGATGCTACAAGATACACCACATTGACTACCGTCCCTTTCAAAGTACCAAGCCATGCAAGGAAACACGGTGACATGCACTCACACTCTAAGAAAAAAAGGTTTGTTTTTTTACCTTTTGTGGTAGAAGTGCGTTGTCCCAAATTTTCAACCCTTTTGGGGTAGAAAATGAGGGGTAGAAGCAGTTCTACCCCGCCACTTCTACCCAAGGGGTAGAACAGACCTACCCCATAGTGGGGTGGCAGTTCTACCCCCTTCGTTGAAGAGTTCTACCTGTATATGGTTCAGTATTATGCCCCTTAAGGCATATGTGTTATACCTCATGGGAGAGCTATGTCTACCTCGAGGAGGTGAAATTTGCCTCCGCGTTGGAGATAAATGCTATACCTTTTGCGGAGGAATGTTCTGCCGTTGGTAGAAGTGATCTGCCCTACAGGGTTATAAATTTCAACTCCTGAAGGAAGCAGTTCTACCCGAGTGGTTCGAATCTTAACATTGTATCGGAGAGATGTTTTCTGCCTTGGCAGTGATATACGTTTGCCGGTGGGGAGAGGTATTTCACACATATTAACATGGAAGCACACAGAAAAGTCAGTTACAAATTACAAATCTTTATTTTGCACAATCAACTTCAATGAAGACACAGCAGGTTTATCACATGGGCTCACCAATGGGAGGGGTACATTCATTAATTTGTAGAGCACTTGCAGTGTAGAAGGGGACTTCGGCATGAATTCGATGTCCATAAGGCAGTAAAGCGCGACGAGGGTCCTCACAGGCTCCTTCAGGCTGGACACCCTTATAGAGTCTCTTTCTCCAGGCATAACAGCGTTCGCTCCGGATGGAATACTTCCCGGGAAAAGCACACCACATGAGAGACATGTTCGTTCTCCACCTAGAAAGTTACCAGAATACATAGACAAAATCTTCCAAGTATTTTCAGCAGGACGTTATCTTCGCGGTCGCTTTAGAGACATCAATATTAAAGTACGAAAAATGCAAAGCTACAAAGCAAAACCTTTTTGCGATGTACAGTAAGAACGAACGCCATAGGTACCCACCTGCACTCTAAAATCGGTACCTTATAATGTACCTTATATCGAGCTGTACCTGGTAAATATCAGGTACATCCGCGCTTTTCCGCAGTTGCTTTAAGAGGTACTGGGCTAGACAAAGGATCTCGCTTTGTATGTATGAGGTACAAGCATATTTGTGGGGTACACCGTCAGTTTATGAGGTACCGTGACTTGTACCGTATAAAGCAGTACCTCTTGCGCAAAAGCTTATTGTGCTTTCCGCTGCTTTCAGCACTTCTTGCGTTCAAGTAACGCCCCAAAGGGTCCTATGCAGTCAGATAATGCATGTACATCGCACGGACTCGGACAACTATGATTGTTTCATTCACGGCTGATGATAAAACGCCTGCTGTCTATGTCGTCAGCTAAAGAGCCTCAATCGTGGTACTTTTGTTTAGATCGTCTGCGTTTGTTTTAAGTATATTACGAACACAGTCTAGAAAGCAAGGAAAATGTCGTTCTGTATATGTGATGTTTATTGGTTATTGGGTATTTACATTGATAGAATAGAAAAAGATTGAACTCTCTCAGTGTGTTCGTGAAGGAGACAGGTTTTCTTTTGGCCCACATGAAAACTAAAAGAAAAAGAACATTCCGGAACTGATAAGCTGTCGAAGAACCAACAAGCCACACCTTCCAGTGGTTTCATGAGGTCAGGCGGGTCAGTTTCTTATTTTTTTTGTTTATCTTGCCTCATATCTAGTGAATCGAACCTTTGATCCTACTGAAGAAACATGTGTTATAACTGCAGCCGCGTCCGCGTGTGAAGGTTATTTGTGGTCAGGAAATCGCCGTCTTCGCACGGTGAAGTTGACCGGTTAAAGGACATGGAAAGACCGGGAAGGTGTATCTGCTCATGGTAAGTTGCTCTTTAACGTTGTTCGTTTCCGCTACAACTACGTGTAGGATGAGCGTAGTGAACGGTAGCTTGCCAGAGTACGTATGCGATTGTATTGAGGGTTGTAACAACCTAGAAGCGTTCCACGTCAGTGTATTAGTTCAGGCTTGTTTCCCAAGCAGCACAATGCACTCAAAAGTCGAGTGCAATTGGTGGACGGTTCGTGTCTTCTCAGTGTTCCTTAGTTTCACGAATCTGTTCAGGGCCTTGCACCTACCCGTCCACCCCTATTGCACTCGACTTTCAGTATAGTGTTCTGCTTGGACTAGTGCTGAAGGTTATCGTCCCAGTTGTAGCGCTGAAATATTTTTCGATGTAGATACAGTGGCGGCGTACACTTGCCTTAACCAGCGGAGCGCGTGTCATCGGGCGCTGATAGACAGCTGGAAACGAGATTGAGATGATTCACTATCCCGTTGGAGGGAGGGTGCCCTTGTGCAATTTCTCGTCTTGACGGACCTCTGTGACACATTGTGACGCTCTTTGTTTTTTGTTCATTGAGATTTCGCACGTGGACTGCAACGTTTGTGCAAAGTTTTGTGGTGATGTTTTCATACATTCCGTTTCTATTCCGTTTCAAAGTGTATAGATATGTGTAGTTTCCCTTTCTTTTCTGAATAACACGCCCTGGAGTAGCCAGTCCCGAGTGGCTCGCGACTAACATCTCCATTTTTTTCTTTTACAAATCAATCAGGGTTGGTACACACAAGGGAGATGTCGAAACGCGAACTCATCCGCTGTGCGTACCGACCCTCCCTTCAGGGGATAGTGGATCATCCCAACCTCGCTTCCAGCTGCCTATCAGCGCCCAATGACATGCGCTCCGCTGGTTAAGACAAGTCTGCGCGCCACTGTACCTCCCGTCAGTCAATTAACGAACACTACTACCCCAAGGCGTGGCCACCTCCAATGGATTCTTTCGAATCTAGATCTCCGGGTAAGGAATAAAATTATCATTCTATACTGGAGCGAATTCTGATCGCCTTGATACATTACTTTGCTGGTCAGGCACCAAGAGTAGCCAGTCGGCAAAAACCCATGGGTCAGAATGACGTCTTCACTTAACGGCGTAACGGTGTAGTTTGTCATGTTAGTAATGTAGTTCGTCAACACTAATTATTCATACGATCTAAATAAATCAAGCGAAGTGAAAGGCTTTGCTGTGCTGTTACTGCTCAAACCGACAGTACGTGTAGTTTTATCTCTAATATCTACACTTCATTTGTTTCTCAGCTGCTACTAGAATTCGACGTCAGATTCCGCAAAAGCTTTGATAAAGCAAAGATGACCAACATCCTGGCGGCTTTTCCAGCCATGAAGGAAAAACAATCGCCGACGTTCGTCGATGTGGACGTATTCTTACGTCCAAAAAATTCGAAGTATCACCTGATATCAACGGTATGTGGACTGCTTCCTTTGTTTGGACGAAACTTTTGGAAGGCACAAATACGAACTAATTGAGGCGTTCCTCTCCAGATCGTCCTCGAAGAGGTAGTCTCTCCGGGACCAAAACTCTTTTTCGGGCAGGAGAGCCTTGTTTGGTGTAGTGACGGAGAGGCTGTGCAGCTGGAACCGTCGGGCATGCTTGAGTTTGCGTTGCTCTGCTGCTTGACAGTTTACTACGTAAAAAACGTGACATACCCTGCTGCTTTTGGCCAGTTGTTGGGCCTGCTGCAAATATATGTTGTGGACGACAACGAATTCTCGAAGCCGTACAGAAAGCCACGAATTTCGCAGCTGCTACAATCGCTGAAGGTCAAATAAAAGGGGCGGTTCAGTAATTACATAGCCTTTTGTCTTTGTCCCGCATGTGCTTCGAAACACGTTGGTCACCTTTGCGTATGTTACAGATGCACACTTCGGCGAGTGTATATTACCACTACTGATATACCAAAGCGTAAACGCACAACACATGATGCGCGTCGTGCATTTCTGTGCGTGCGATACGTCACGTACGGATCGTAGTGTCACCTCTCCGTTGTGTACTGTATACGTCTTGGACAACTGTACCCCTTAGACGGGCGTACCTCTTAGACGGATGTACCGCTTATAGATGTGCATACCAGTTAGACGGCTGTACCTCTTAGACGGTTGTATCCTTTAGACGACGGTACCTCTAAAATGGCTGTACCTGTTAGACGGCAGTACCTCTTGGACGGACGTATCTCTTATACAGGTGTACCTGCTAGACGGCTGTACCCCTTATAAGGGTGTACCTGTTAGACGGCAGTACCTTGTAAGTGCTGTACCTTTTAGGCGCTTTCGTACCGCATAAAATAAAGGGTACATTTTTGCAAAAATGTACCTTATAAAAGGGGTTTTTAAGAGGTACAGATTTTAGAGTGTGCGGCGTGATGAAGGACTCATACCTTTCATGTACCAGACTGAGGACCACAAGGAGTGTCAGCATCATTGCTGCACATATACATAATCACAATATGAATATTCACCCAACATTACACAAGAATTAAACAGAAACACCCTGCATGTGTCGCATTGCATATGCGCTATGGAGATCATAAAACCGTGAAACGTCCGAATTTTCTGTGGACTATCTCGGAAGATAAATCATCTTACCGTCACCATGTTCAGACTCTAAAGGCTTAATACAGAAACTGACACTGAAGATTTTGTTTACACGTTTAATTTGTACAAGCTTTCTTCCTGATATACTTTTGCCGGTGGAGAGAGGTATTTCACACATAATAAGGTAAGCACACAGAAAAGTATGTTACAAATTACAAATCTTTATTTTGCACAATCTGCTTCAATGAAGACACAGCAGGTTTGTCACATGGGCTCACCAATGCGAGGGGTACATTCATTAATTTGTAGAGCACTTGCAGTGTAGAAGGGGACTTCGGCATGAACTCGATGTCCATAAGGCAGTAAAGGGCGACGAGGGTCCTCACAGGATCCTTCAAGCTGGACACCCTTAGAGTCTCTTTCTCCAGGCATAACAGCGTTCGCTCCGGAAGGAATAGTTCCCGGGAAAAGCAGACCACGTGAGAGACATGTTCGTAATTTGTACCTGAGGAAGCGTGGACCTCCACGCGAAAGCTTGTACAAATTAAACTTCAGTGTCGGTTTCTGTATTTTGTTATTGTGATCTACAGGACTTGACTCCCCTCTTCGTATACACTCTAAAGGATTCAAAGAACGCTTCCAATTGGCGCTTCTTTCGACTGTACCTCAAAACCGCTCCCGAAATGTCCTGCAGGACTCTGTCCAAGGCAGTTTCAATGACAGTCCCTGTGATCGCATTGCATTCTTCCCTAATCTGAACAAACAAAAAATGCCACGAAGGCGTAAAAATAGTAAATTCGTAGTAAAGAGAACCTAGGTGGGAGCTATACAGCCACGAAAAGTGCCTGCTTGCGCTGTTTCCACACAGATGTCGAAGTCGTCATCGTAGATCTGTAAGGAACGAAAGACAGCATAATTATCCCACTGCAACACTACGTAGCGCGCCATCAGTAAAGAACTGACCAGAATATAGGTGATGGCTACGTCAAGCACTTATGATGAAGAAAAGTACACGACACTACTCACTGTAAGGCGCTTGCACACTAGTCCATCTTCCCTCAGGCAGAGTACCGTTGAGATGCCGTAGCAGGACACAACCACCATTCTTTTGCCGTAACTTGTTATAATCTTCATTGCTAGATTCGTTGCATGCGGTATGCACGACTGTCTGGAACGAACTGACGGCCTAGAGTGACGCAGTTTCTTCCCTTCGTCTCTCGCCCATTTTCACAAAGAAACACAAAAGCAGCAGGCCACGTTCACTGGCCTTGAGTGTTTCCTAGTTTCCTAGCATGACCCCGGATTACTGTCTTTGGAGTATTATGGTCAATGCTGTTGTTCCTGGAATAGCGTTGGTGCCCCAATATCTCTAGGGAGAACAATAGTCAAGCAGAGAAGGAGAGTATAAAGGGGTTCTGCACAACCCCATATTCCAGGTTAAAATACGCATGTATGAAGGGGATCTCCCCTCGTGTCTGTTTTATTTTATTCTACGTTTTCCTTTCTCCATTTTAGTTTAATTTTCGCACAGGAGCGGCAGAATTAATCGGGTGATTAATTCAACCTCTCCTTATTTTTGTTACAGTAAGTAACTGCGCATGCATCATCGTGTTTAAGCAGGACGCGAACTAAAAATGTTTTGCAATTCGCATGACATGTGGAAAACAGTAGTGTGGATTTGAAATACCATATTTTATGTAAATCCGAATTTAAATCTTAATTAAAAGGAAAGAGAAATCGATTTGACACAAATTTATATGCGGATTAAACATGATTCGATTTGATAACGCAGCTTGGTTTGCATTTGATTTGTCACCTCTTTTCAAACGAGGTGATCTAGATCCGATCTGTTCTTTTTGTACCGTTTTTAATGTTTACTGTTTTCTTTGTTTTCTTTCTTCTGTTACTTTTTTGTTTTTTACATATTTGCAACTATACAAAATTACGTCTAATTTGCAGGGCTGGCGCGAACGAGTTCTGAAATTTATGTGTGGTGGCGATAAGTCAATTCGCAATATTTATCAGCAGTAAAGCGAACCCGTCCAACCAATTCTGTCTCTTTATAGATCAAATTACGTTTTAAATAAAACAACAAGTTTCTTACCAGCGCTAATTTTTCAACGCCTTATTCCGCATAAGAAAGGTCGGTAAAAACAGTTGTTTCCATTCTCCGACTTTTTAAAGGTAATATTTGTTGAAACTCAAGCTGTGGGTAGCCTTCGCTGCTGTGAGCGTATGAGTGCTCTAGCTGTCATGATGTTGTGGATGCTGTGGACTTTATCCATGAAACCAAGATGAAACCTGTACTTCGCAATGAAACGTATTTTAAGGCAATTTGACATATTGACGTCATCCTTTCAGATGGGAACACTTGTACATAGATTCTGAATTGCTTAGAATCATTATTTCATTCTTTTTATTGCATTTTACCACATTTATCAAAGTAAGGTACAATACGTGCGTTGTTGAAGAAACGGAAACAATGCACTCTCATTAACGTAAAGTGAAACTTTCTGATGTTTTTTTTAACACGCGATGAAATCTCGTCGCACAGCACCCCGTATTGAACGTTTCTCGCGCAAGAGTGACGTGTCCCCCGCCAAAAAGTTATTGGCGACCTAGTCCAGGTCTGTATTTGCGATTTTGGGACCGGACACTGGTACACGCGACACTGACCCACCGATACCGGCCTAGTACTATATACTAGTACATTTTCGATCTGGTCCAGCCGAAAACGCTATTGGATTCTTTTTTCATTGTTATAAATGGTATCGGTCGGTGATGTCGGTATGCCAAGATACATCAATAATGAGGAAAATAGGATCGGTTTAACGGTTCTATACTTTGCACTGCTACTACCGTGTACAAGAAATCCGCTACATAGACTTTCTTCACAATGGCCCGCTTTTTGTGCATCAAAGTTCAATATAATAATCATGACGGAAATTCATGTCTAAATATTACCTAAGACGCAAGAGCTGTAACTCCTCGGTCTAAAGGACATGCTCTACCTTCCTAGCTCGAAAGTATTAATACACACTAACATCGGATTAATGTATTCAACTTTATTTCTATATACTATATCCTAACATTGCTGCATGTTTCGTCCGGATTCCTGAACTACAAAAACCGACGGTGTCCCCTAACATACTCAAAAGAAAAAGGGGGAAAACGGAGTGAGAAAGAAGTGATATACGCCTAACCCCACGCAACTGTTCACTTCCTCCATTATCCTTGGGATTGTATCTCATTACGGCCGAAGTCTCATTACGGCCGATGTCTCAATACGGCCGAAAGTCTCAATACGGCCGATAATCCTCTAATCCCCAAGTGTCTCATTACGGCCAAAGTCTCAATACGGCCGAAGGCAGTCTCATTACGGCCGAAGATGTCTCATAACGGCCAAATGTCAAAATGTGTATTGTAACCTGCATTAATATGCAATGTCGCAGCCAGGTATGGATATATATTCAGCAGGGTATAAGCCATGCACTGTGCCCTTAGGGCCCTTATCATATTTATATACACATATTGCGAGACAAACGGTATGTTATCATACCACAGCACAATGCAACATATTGTGTAATGTGTACTCCCACAAGGTAGTGTAGGCTGTGAAGCAGGCTACTATGTGGAGTTAGCTACTTGTAGAGAGCTAGATGAATATTGGCTTTGTTGTGACGCTTTTGGAGGCATCCTACAGTCATTGGCCATGACAGAGCACCTATCTCAGTCGATGTCAGTTTATTTCCATTCGCCTTACAATGATACAATTCTTGCTTCTGGAATGAGTAAACCTGCAAGAAGCGATGAGCAACCATGAATAGGCTAGAATATTTAAAAAAAAACAACAACAAGCATTTGTCTCTACATGGCTCGTTTTAATGTGCACAAGCTGCACACGTGTTGATACGCGTCTGCTATTTCATACAAGGTTAACATAAATATTCATTTAGACAAAAGAATGACAAGCCTTAAAAATGTGACTTCCAGGTAAACACAGAGCATGACCATGATATGAATATAGGTTCAGTAGTTCATTCCCTTAATGGAAACATGTGAATATCAAATAGTAATACATTACAATTCATGAAATGATGCATGCATAACTTTCCATTTCTGGTTTCTTTTTTTATAAAAGTAGTGCACGAATTAACATTCGTGCACTACTACAAAATTTCTCACTTCACAACAGAACTGTACGGTGATGCATTATCGGTATCTTATCGTCTTCGAATAAATTTGTTGTTCCTAAACGCGCAACCAACTAGAAACGGCGCAAACCTACGAACGGATACCGAGTTACATCTATTACAGGCACTTCAGCTGTTTTGATTAATTTAAATTACTCTTATGAGAATCCAACTATGTGTGGACAGCACACTACTAAGACAGGCAATCTACGAAAGCATTACTCACCAGAATTCCTGCTTGACTTGGTCTTGGTCAACACTGCGCGATATACGTTGGGGCTGTGGCGATTCATTCAACTCGATTTTTACCGGAACAACAGGCGCTGCTCGAAAGACAACGACGGAAAATAGAGAGCCGCTATAAAGTCCGCTAATTTGCACATTACAGCACTACAAAGCGATATATGAACACATCGTAAACAGCAAGTCAACCACTCGCTCACACACACAAGAAACGAGGTACCCAACGTTGCTAGACACCATCCGAACTCCGAAGTGAGAGTAGCAAAACAACAAGATATCAAAACACGAAAGGAAGAGTATTGATCCCCCCTCCTTCTATAGCATGCAAAACGTGATTTGCGCTGAGATGAACATATATGTTCATGGCGCGAGTAATTTTCACTTTTCACTGATCCAAAGGAGGTCACTTGGGATTGCTCGACGCTTGTGAAATCAACAATGAAAATGGCGAAACGAAACTTGTGAATCGTGCATTTGCTCTTCATGGTAGCTGCCAAAAAATCGAATCAAACTTATGGGACACTGGATTACAGGTATGTTGGCATCTTTTTCATTCCTGCATATCATTACACTATGCGTGAATACATGGTGTCATGTCATGGGTGTCATGTCTCACGATGCTGGGGAAGTAGTTGCAAGGGGAAGTGTGCATGGTTCTAGACTTTTAATTTTTGATCGCGTAATCGAAATATCGGCCCCTCTCGCATTGTGGCTTGCATGTGACCAACCAAGTGCTGTTCCCTTACCGTTTTCAGGTTGCTGCCACTACTCCATGTGCCCGCAATTGTCTTGCGTGTATGATTACACTAACGGCGTCGCCCACCACGGCGGAAGTGTTTTGCGTACACGCGTTTCAGCATGAAGCCTGCAGGTAACATCTGACGTTTACCCTTCGGATATTCTGAATTTACATATTGTAGCTTAGAAGAATTCCGAATGCCCAGAGTGACACACACTTTTAACATTGTGACATCAGTGCAATGGCATAAGCTCTAATGTAGTGCCCCACGAAAATGAACAAGGGGTAGTGGTTTATCCAGAATCCCAAGCACGAGAAGGGTGTTGGAAAAAATTGTTGGAATAGTTACGTCATTACAGCTTAAAGGGACCGAAAAGTGAAAAATAACCCCTATATTTTTTCCCACTGTCGTGCACAACATCGTTGTTTGATAAGATACAGAAAGGATTACTTCTCAATTCGGAGTATTTTTCACGTATAAATATTTTGAAGATTGCCGGAACATGGACGGTGCTGCCAGCGAACGGCGAAAAAGAGCAACTTGGGTTTCAGGTCCAGGGCTCCCTGGGATTGGTCAACCCTTACCACGTGAGAGTTAATTTTGTAGAGAACAAAGCTGACGCACATTATCTTACAGCTAAACGCCATTTTAAAAATGACGCTCACTTCCATAGCTTTTACGTTAATAAAGCATTCAGCTACTTCGCCGCTAGAGCTACGATCCGCCGCGCCATCTGCAAGGGCGTCTGTGTTATCGCATTTATTGTTTACGTCGTGGGTGGTCGTGTTGGTCGCGCGAAGAGAAGTGAATGACATGTTCGTGGTTGCTGTGTCAATTATTCGAGAGACCTACATATGCCTGGTGTAGTTTTGGTGTTCGGGGATGCAAAAATCATGTTACCATCGGCGGCGGGCGTTTTCTACCACAAGATTCAACAGGAGAGTGCGCGAAAACGAATGTGGTTCGAAACACTCGATTATTAGATGTAGCAGTCGTGTCGTGTGTGCTGAGCTCATTTTGCTGCCGATGACTACGAAGATGCCGTAAAAGGCGAATTGCGAAGACGTCCGAGGCACACTGAAGCTCAATATCCAGTGATTTTGCTTCACCGAGGTGACGAGTTCAACACAACGTCGTAGGTATGTACAGGCGTCACACATGTATAAATTATAATATAGCGACGACGTATTCCATTTAACTTATGTTATCCCACTTGTCCCGTACTCAACATTGTCAACATCAACAAATTTAATTTTAGGGGCCTTCCAGTGTTGAAGTGGCGCAAGACTGCTTCGTGTGTGCGTGATCCCGGCACTCAAGTTGACATGACAGAAATAGCTGAATGCAGGTATGCAAAGTCCACAGATGGAAGCACTAGATTTGTTACCTGTTGCAGACTTTGTGACATTTTTTTTAATCTTTGGACAGGTGCAGAACATTAGTATGACTTCAAAAACAGGAGAAGAAACCGATGAGAACTACTAGCTTGTTTGAAGGGTACAAGAATACTTCCTGTTGAGATGTAGTTATGACTTTATGACTAAGGAACGCTAATTAATTTTCTAGAGATGCATCTTCTACACTTGAATGCCCAGTGAAACAGCAAACGTTCATTGTCTTTGAAGCCCCACTACTGGAATTGTTCAATGTGTGTCAGAGCTGCAGCGAGCCATGCAAGGTTACCACATCATATTGGTCCTAAATTTGCAGAGCTCCCCTCTCTAGGACGCAACTGTCATTTCTCTTTATTGCTGTTCCGATCCTACCTTCTCAGAGACTAATGTGGTTCATCATACACTGCATGGGCACTGCCTTTCTCTATACTCATGCTTTCGGTTTCTTGTTCTGTTGAATAAACTTCATTGAGTTTGCAGCCATCACGCTGTCTACTGTGTTTGCCCCTCATCTATATTGATGTGCTGTAACGGTGTAGCACATCAACACGCCAACAACCTACCAAACAACCTTGCCTGGTCCGACTTTTGGATGGAAACTACATGATGTGGTAACATCCACATATATAAAGTTTTAGTCGACGGAGATTTGCTGTTTTTGTACAACCCCTGAAGAAATGTTCTGATCTTCATCAAGATGACAGGTCATTGTTTGATCTGCAGCATTATTGTTCCTGTAATCTTTTCACCAACAGAGAATACAAAAGTGAACAAATGGTAAAATATAACTAGCTTGTTAAATTCAAAAGGGAAAGACGAAGCTGTTTATACTTCTCTTGTTTATTTTGTTGCAGGTTTTACAACTCTATCAAGTACGTCAAAACATCAGAGGGCAGGAAGTCCTTCTCTGTTTCCTAAATCCCTGGACAATAAAAAAGAAAGATATAGTTTGGGTTGTAACAAAATGTTGCTTCTGCTCTTATATTTCCTTATATATAAGAGCAGAATTCCATGTCGTACATCTCATTTCCAATTTTCTTTCTTCCCCAAAACCATCAGTGCTTGGAACGACCTTCCCCAGTCTATCGTAGCTAACTCCGACTTTTCAGTTTTTCGCAGCCAGCTAGCTGCCTGTTTTGGTGTCTAATTTCCCTATCATCGCATATGTTTTCATAACGTTTTCACATAAGTCTTTTTTTGTTTTTTTGCAAAGTGTTCAATTGCTTGTGCTGTATCATATCTTGCTGATGTAACCTCCCCCTCACACAACGCCCCCCGAGGGCACGTGAGGTATTGTCATAAATAAATAAATAAATAAAATATTTCAATTAAATGTTATGATGCATTTGTAGTGTACACTGAAGCCAGTTTCAATTTGCAGGGCTGTCAACAGAGAACTTATGCAATCAGTTATTTAGCCATTTTGGAGTACTATGCACACCAATGGTGCATGGTTAACTTTGAACCCAGATCAAGGGTTAATAATACTTGAAGTCAGCCCTCAAGTTCTTCTTTACAAATGTTAGTTGGTGACGTGATAATGAATCAGTTACAAGTACTCCGTTTAGAAAAACAATTAATTAAGTGTTAAATCCCAATCTTGGTTCAATTATTAGTTGACATTTGGAAACGTGGTCACTAAGAAGTATACTAAAAGGTTATGAAAACAGTTCAGCTGAATGACACTGATGAAAATTATCTTACTTACTCCTCACATATACAATTGAGACATGAGTATAACCTACAAATACATCTATGCCCACAGGTTACTTAACCCTCCAGGAACAAACTAGTAATTATAATATACTGTGACAGCAAAGAAAAAGCAATGAGAAAAACTTGCAGCAAACAAGAAATGAAAATATGCTGACAACATTTCTACAGGTCAGCGCACTGATGGGTAAGCATCCCTAATAGCATGCATGACGCAGATCGAAATCCAGTGGAGTACTTTCTATTGTATTTTCTCGGAGCACCCCATATCCTTGTGAATGGCCGACAGGTGGTATAACGGAATTTCCTGCAGAAATAATGGTTTTCCGTCCAGTTTGCCGTTCAACTAGCGCGTAAAGACCACACGGCGCTGAAGTGCATGTTGCCATGCTCTCCGGTTTCTCGGATGTATGTAAAAGACACTTGCAATACTTCGGTGTCAAGGCACAGTGTCTGTCTGCTTTTCACACGCATTCTCTACCTCTCGGCAGCAAAAACCGTAGTATCCGTCCGTAGTATCCGTCGGTTTGCATTTCACACATGAACACCTGCACAACGAAAAAACAGCGCTTGTTTCGGCTTACACAAGTGCTTCTCCCTGATACATGGAAATTTCACAAAGCAGTCCATGTTCACGGCACGGTGAGCTACTGCTGAGGACGAATGTGACTCCGATTAATCTCTGGACGAGGAATCTTCTGCTGCGAAGAACACACTTTCCAGCACGCTAACGCACGAACAACAGTTCTGTGTGAGCGACAGTTCTCGAATGTGGAATTCCAGCGCACTCATGTTCAAGAGGCTCGACATTCTCGACGTAGAAGGTGGTCACAAATGCACTGCCATTTTCGTTTTCGCCGGATTAGCGCCCGGAAGTGCGCGTATAGTAGTAGTAGTAGTAGTCGCGTCCTATCCCTTTCGTGTCAGGGTGGGCTTTGGCACTTCGCCTTCACAGGAGTCGTGTCATTGCCTCTGGGACAAAAAATAAACTAAAAAAATTATTACATAAAAAGTATTACATGCGTCCTCGACAGATGGCGCGGGGTCATGCAATTGTTGACAGACTGCTCGGTTTCCTACTAAGTCCCTGGACATGCAATTATGGAAAATTCGATTACAGAAAAACTACAGCGATTTCAGCGGAGTTCTTTGATATTTGAACTTTTGAAGGATCAAGCTTTTCGCTGAACATAAAGTTTTGATAGGTTTATATTCACTTTTCGGTCCCTTTAACATATCATTACAGACATATCTGAAGCTGAAATCGCAAGGGCACCCCCTGTAGGGGGTGCACAGGCAAAAAAGTTAGGGGGGGTCTGGATAAAGCACTGACGAGGGGGACTCCTCCACCCCATGTCAAGCCTCATAAAACACCTCCTGAAATAGTTTCCTGGCTATGCAGCTGCATTGTTATGACGTAATTGTCATTGTTGTCCATAATTCTTGAATATGTTTCGAATATATGAAAAAAAAAGTCTGCTTGACAGCATATGTCTTATAGTCATCATCAAACAAGAGCATATGTCATTTTGTTCAGTGGCTTATGTACTTTTTTGTAAATTTCAGGTGGACGTAAATTGTAGAAGGCAGCTAGTGGGGGAGAAGATCATGGTCATAGGTCATGTGACTCCTGGAGCTCCCAGTGGGTTCCCTTGTGGAGTACTTTTCAGAACACACACACACACACACAGTTTGCTCACAGAACCAACGAGTAGGATGTTGCTTGAATACTGAGAGAAAATGGCGTAACACATACAAATATCGTGTGACACATATGACAATAAAAACATTTTTCACGAGGGATGCATGAAACACTGTCGCAATATTGTGTGCATGAACCATTGTGTGTGACACAAGCCCTGGGGGCACACCGCCTCGGACACATTTTGGGAAGCATAAAACACAGTATATACAGAGCTACTATGGTGGATGCTTCTTTTTTCTTTTTGGCCGTTATGAGACATCTTCGGCCGTAATGAGACTACCTTCGGCCGTATTGAGACTTTGGCCGTAACGAGACACTTGCGGATTAAAGGATTTTCGGCCGTAATGAGACTTTCGGCCGTAATGAGACTTCGGCCGTAATGAGACTCGGGCCGTAATGAGATGTTACCATCCTTGGCTGTGTCCTCAAAATTACTGACCCCTAAAAGGGAGGCAGGTCAGTGGAGGGGCAGAAATGCAGTACTCCGACCTTCGACGGGGAGATAAAAATAGGTCGGGAAGAAGTGTGGCATTTCTACCCATTTTCAACCTCTCTTTCTTAGAGTGCAGCCCAACTATACATTCTCTCTTAAACTGCTGCCAGCCGCTCTCACATTCACACAGGTGAAGACATACGTGGCTGGCGGAATCTTTCTCAAGTAATGTAGTAGAGATGAGGCAATTCGGAAAATAAGTTGTGAGGCTCATGTTGTTTTCATCCAACGATTGCCTCATCCACTACTACGTTACCTGAGGAAGATGCCACCCTCCACGTATGTCTTCGTCTGTGTGAACACTGAAACACAAATTATTGTGCACAGTTGATACTGCTCAGGTTACTACATGATCTCATTTGCTTTTTACTATGTAATACAGATGAATACAGAAGTTGGACCTGCACATTTCCCACATACGTTCCAGAGAGCAGCTTTGAAATAAATTGTAACTTAGCTACTCAGCATTTCAGCTCAGGAACTGCAGTTACAACTTAGAGTCATATGGGCAAAAGGGCAGTGCTCTATCTATCGTTTTTGTTTGTGTGGCATGTTGCCACCAATGAAGTTAAACAGTGTTAGCCCACATAAATGTAAAATGTTTGTTTATACTAAAAAGTGAACTGCACCTTTGACTGTTGTCTGATTATTTGACCTTGAAATAAGCACTATTTTTTAAATTGCAAACACGAAGACGTAATGTCTGAGCAAAATGTTTCGGCATGAGAGTTTATGTAGCTAGTGGCTTCAGTCTTAAATCAACAATACATCGAAGTGTTTAAAAAGTGGCTAATAGCAATTACAAAACAATTATATATTTACTTTGCAGTCGTACAAAAAATTGTGTACTCTGGTACAATTATAACATCCAATTTTTATGATGGCGTACATTCGGATATTCATTTACGCTTTACTCAACGTTTGCGCTATCACGATGAATGGCTCCTTCTGCTGAGAAGTACTCCTTTAGCATGTCACGAACAGCAGTAGCCCTTGCACTGTGCCGCACACGAGTTGCCTGCATCGAAGTGAAGTGTCGCTGTCCCTCTGATCTTGTTGCTAGTGAAGCATCAACGTACCGTGTAGCAGGTGATTCGTGCTTCGTTAAAATGTTGTGCAAGATGCAGCAGGACTTCACAACTAGCTTTACATGTTCAGGCGCTGCATAAATAGGTGCTTGAAAAACCCGAAAACGACTTGCTAAAATGCCAAATATACTTTCCACGATTGGACCATTTCCGACAACACGTATGCGCATGCCCAGCCCATGAGTCCGCCATCTTTGAGCGGAAAACATTGCCATCGACCCACCTGCGGGCGACTATCATGTTCATTGTGGGGAGATAATCGGTTTCAATGTTAGCGGATGTTTGAGGTCTGGTAATGAGTACAATGCGCTTTCACTCTTTCCGCATTTTTCTTCCAATCTTCTTTTGCTAATGAAACTACTTTCCCACGCAACGTACGTGCCAGTTCGTAAAGCGTCGCATTATTTAGGGGAAAGACACGACGTTCGACATTCCACCGCCAGGGGCGACGCGAATATGGAAAAGGTCCATTGAAGGTTTCCTCATCCGGTGTGAGAGATGTGTGTGCATATGGAACTCTGTCAGAGGGAAGGCATTATCTCCTACAATCACAGCTGGTGCTGTTTTATGTGAGTTTGGAAGGTTTAAACTGGTAGGCATGTGGGCGCTACCATCTTGAATCATTCGGCACAGAGGTGTGCCAGTCCAGATACCTCCGTCACTTGCAGAGCCTGGTGTGTCAGTGTCGACGTACAAAAATCAATAATGTGCATCCACCAGTGCCAAAAGCACAAGAGTAAATGTATTTTTATAGTTAAAGTAGAGTGAGCCTGAGTTGGCTGGCTTCATGATTCTGATGTGTTTGCCATCTATTGCTACTACACAATTGGGAAACTGCCATCGCCGTTCGAACTCCTCGGCCTTTTCCCTCCATTCTTGCTCTGTAGCTGGAGTCCTAATGAAGTATCCGAGTTCATCAACTATGGCATTGCAGGTATCCCAAATAATTTCGCCAACAGTTGTATGGCCAAGCCTAAACTCAAAGCGTTGAGGCTTTCACCTGGAAAATATTTGTTACTATTGAATTTGCTTAATGTATTATGAAAAAATAAATTTCACGCGTGTTAAATCTGCTACGAGCATGTTTTGTGCAGGCCTCCTCTTGTATGGGGTCCGCTCAAAACAACAACATATTATTTTCTTCTCTTTTTTTTTATGCAGTGTTTACCTGTTGCAAAAAATCTTAAGGTAACTATTAGCCGGTCCTGAGGTGGTATGCTGGGCCTCATTGTGGTGTCCTGCCTCACAATGCGGTGTCTCACACGTTCCAAAATAAAATTGAATGTATCCTAATTCATTCTCAATAGCGAACGGAAGGACGAAGCGTCTGTATCTGACAAGCACTTTATAAGATGGCTTTGCATTCCAAACTGCTTCTTCAGCAGCCACACTTTTGTCCACACTTTTCTTGATCTTTCAGCATTATCAGATTCGGGTTCTTCATCGACTAGCACGGCGAGTGCGATTAACTTTTTCTGCCTTTCATCCATGTCTTTACAGAAGACGAGCGCAGAAAAACTCAAGACGCGCTGTCGTCTCCTACCTCTCCCGTTTCAACCCGCTTCTCGTCCGCGGAGCTGCTGACATTTCTTCCGCGATATCTGTGGTACGGACTTGCCTCCTCGCTCTTTTCCGCCAACATCTCGCCCGATAAAGTCGCTCGTGCGGATACCCGGTTAAGTGGGGATACGAGCGATGTTGCGCGCGACCCTGTCAAGCTGCATAACCTGTAGACAATCCAGTCTGTTCAACCCAACCAATCAGCGCGGCCACTGCTTTCTCACTCGCTCCTGAAGCACTTCGAGTTTGTTTCGAAAAAGGGCAACGGTAACCTTGAACTGACGTGTGTGCTCTGTGCACTCGATGCCTTGAAGACTCTTGATGCAATACCCACACAGAAGCATGCATAAATGAAACACCACAACAACAACAACTTTATTGGGAGATGACGAATGGGGATCGAGTTTCATCGCCATGGGCGATACTGTACCCCACTGCTGGTGCTGATGTGCGGATTGACATAATGGGCCCCTTCACAATAAGCATAAATGAAACAGATTTGTGATAAGCTTAACATTCCCTGTTTTAGAAAGACAAGTTATGACTTTATTGGGGAGTATACATGCATGTCATGACACCAGTAGCACATACTCAAGTTGTTGCAAAGGGGATCCCATATGTATAAAAGGTACTTTCTTCCGGCCATAACCGTGCTTGAAACAAAACTGAAAGAACTGTCACGTGAATGCATGAAACGTTGTGCACCTCCGGTAGACAACCTTCAATGCAGGAATAAGACAGCATTTTCACTCAATGATATCAGATGAAAGATCAAAGGGACTCTGACCAGAAGTTCAACAAATCTTTCGTTTGCATCCATTACGAAGGTATAATATGCCTCCAAGCCACACGCGAAATATTTTGGCTGTGCGCGGCGGCAAAGTTTGCCAAACGGGGAGAGGAAAACCAACTTGGCTTTTCCTCCTCAACTCGCGCACTCGGCGCCGAAATCTAGCCTCTTTGTAGTGGATATCCGCCAATTTCCGTGTGCGTGACGAAAACATGAGGTTCATGATTCATTGGGCGCCCGGACCGGAAGTTCTGTTGTTAGTGAGTTTGTGAGAGCGGAGGCATCCGGAAAGCGACCCTCAATATGGACGTCAAAGCAAGAAATGCGGTGACTTCGAGCCCGGAACTTTTTTCTGACCTCTCTACGATCAAGAAGGAAATTCTGTGTGCTGAACAGTTCGGGAGCCTCGCTTTCGAAACGTCGCCGATGCCGCAAATGCGAGCCAAAGTCGGAGCTCTACGAACATCGGTCACAGATGAAGCAACAGAGTCGCCTGTCTTCGACAAACAGGTAAGCGATGAGCTTTTTAACGCACACTGTGATCGAACATGTAAACGTTCTCTGAAATTTCGTGTCCTCATATTTAATGCGTACTTGCTGTTTAAGGTGCCGGTGCGGCTGGTGTGTCATAATGCCGAAGGAGATCGAATGCTTGTGCTGCAATAGGAGCTCGAAAGCGCAGCCGAATGACAGCAATATGAGTGCATTACAACCCGCGAAGATTTCCAACTTCTATGCTTCAATACGACTGTCCTGAATGTGGCATATTTTGAATTCCGTGGGCAGCGCGAAATTATGAGCGACCATATTCACAAGTAAGTCACATGTGGCCCTGTCGAACGATGTTAAAATTTGAGCGCTCAAAATTGGTTTGGTCCTGCATTAAAGTCGCTAAAAACTCCACAGAAACGCACAGGGCGGAGCACATAAAAGACGACACAGTACAGAACTGTGAATTGTAGAAAAGCAATATAGGCAACTGGTGTAATTGTCAGTGTGCTGTCTTAAGTCACCTTTTTATGTATTGCCCTGTGCTTAGGTTTTTAGCGTAGGCTCTTAGCAATATTGAGTGTTCTTACTTTCGATTCACTGAAAAGTGAAAAAATGCTGATTTCTAAAAGAATACAGCATGTGTAGTAATATACAGGGTGTGTGCAGATAAATTGCAGTCGCTCTCAAGTACATGTGGAAATGCCACGACACACACCCTGCACTGTGACCGGTTACCTATTTGCCTAAACTATATTTTATGTACATGTGTGTAGACGATATGGATATACTGCGTATCGCCAGTTTGCAAGGTGTTTTTACCACAAGTTTGGGGAAAATAAGAGCATGGTCATCCCAGCCTGTGCAGTGAACAGGATCTGGCGAGCCTTCCACACAGAACCTGCCACAGGCTTCTAGTACCCAACATCCTAACTGGAGGTACCTCTTCGCACAGCTCGTCTATCGCATTTAAAATAATTCAGCATCTGTATCTAGGATGACTTATAGCGCTCATGATGATGCATCGTTCATGAGTTCAATATGCTCTGTTGAAACACAACACTAGTCCTTTTTAATGAGTCTTGTGGAACGATAGATGAGCACTCCTTTCGTGACATTGTGTACCGTTGCTACACTGAACAATTTCTTGAGCAAGACTGATGAACAAATGAAAAGCAGAGTCTGTCTTTCAAATATTTATTTATCTTTATTTATTTTATTTATGTAAATACCTCAAAGAGCCCTTAGGGCGATACGAGAGGGGGATACGTACAACATATGCAACATTAGTACATGAAACAGCACAAACACTGCACAAAATAGTTAAGGTAATAACAACATTCACACACATACAAGACATGAGATAATGCTTCCCCACTAAACGTGTTGATATGATGCCAAGTTTCTACGGAAAGTTTGATGGTTATGCGAGGTGACTAAGGACTGAGGAAGGTCATTCCAATCGGCAATCGTATGTGGAAAAAAAGAATGCAAAAAGTGGGAAGTGTGACAAGTGATTGGTTCTACCTTACACCGGTGGTCAAATCGCCCTGAGATGTAAGGTGCGGCTGTGATGAAAGATGGCCGTATAGATGGGCTGGAATAAAATTTGTGAAAAAGGGAAAGACGGAAGAAACTTCTGCGAGTTAGGAGAGGCGGAAGGTCCAGAGAAGACTTAAGTGATGAGATGCTAGAAGGATAGGAATAGTCTGAAAGGATGAAACGAGTGGCGCGGTTTTGAACTGACTCAAGAAGGCTGATAAGGTTAGCATGGTGCGTATAACTTTATAGTTTTAGGTACTCGCTGCCTTGCAGGGCGGGGTAAGCGTAGTGGCACGTGAATTGCTTTATGGTCACTCAGACTCAAGGGCAGTGAAACAGAACCCAGGATGGAAGGGTCAGTGACAGTGACAGTATTAAGTCAAGAATAGATTCAGATGAGGACGAGACTCGAGTAGGTTCACAAACCAACTGCGATAGGCCAAAACTCATGCATACATCAACAAAGCGTGACTCCTCAGGGGACGTACTACATGGTACTCTCCAGTCAAAACCGGGGTAATTGAAATCACCAAATATGCAAACCTTGGCACTGGGACTTTAACAGTGATAACGCTTCGGTGAACAAAGGTACAAAATCAACATAATCGGGAGGCCTGTAAAACACACCTATTAACAGTGACACATAGTCAAACGGCATGGTGACCCAGCACATTTCTAAGGGTGACGACACTTTCACTTCCGTACACTGAAGGTCACACTTTACTCCAATCAAAACACCACCCCCACGACGTTGATTACGGTCACACCGAAAAATGTTAAAGGACGGATACAATGAAGATATTTCACTGTTACAAATATCTGAGGATAACCAAGTTTCGGTGAGAGCGATAAGATCACAAGAAGAGTCGTAAACAAGACTACATACGTCATCACGTTTATTTACAATGCTCCGAACATTGGCGGAGATGATTGATATTGTCCGTGAAAGTTCGCAGATATGAGTGTCATATGTAGCGGCAGCGGCTAGCTATGGTTGGATTTCGTGGACATTGTCATTAGCATGGTCAACCATATAGCATTTATCTCTAATGTGCAATTTATCAAAGCGGAGCCTGAAGGGAAATATGCATGTTCCTTGTAACGTCTGTATCTGTTAAGTGACCCATGTTGATGTCCCCCCTCATGTAATGCCCGCAAGGGCCTTTGAGGTATATTCATGAATAAATAAATATCAAAACCAGAAAAAGATGTAACATCTATTGTAATACCTATCCTCTCTTTGTGTGAATGATACATAAACATTCTCAGAAGGTATGTTGTCACACTTTGCCTCATTGTGCCTAAAGCCTAATTCCACCTCTTACATCATCTCCACATTCTCAATCTCCAAAGCTGTACAAGGCTAAAGTAATCAGATACTACATAAAAAAGGAGGGAAGGAGGAAATTAAAAGCTGACACATCTAAAATTCAAAGAAACCCTGGTGCTTTCTCAGAGGTACTGACGTCTCAGTCCTGGATCAGATCCCGATAGAAAACAGCTTTCCTGAGCCTCAGTGATTGATTCCCTTGATTGCCCTGACTGTGAGGCAATACTCATCGGTTTGGTGGCAAGTGGGCTTTGGTGTGATAGTGCGGTTTAGAATAAAGGGAGCAAGGAACATCTCTCTACGGTCTTAAGACGGATATCGGGGGGTCCCCGAAATCCACCATTAAGAATAAACGTTTAAAAATAAAACATTCAAGAATAATCCGCTTAAAAAAACACACGGTTAAAAATATATCTCCTAAAATAAACCGCTTACTATCCCTGCTTAGAGATCACCGTTTAATAATCCACCATTAAAAATAAACTGTTTCAAAATCCCCTGACCATCTAGCACGGAGGCGGACTGGTTGCAATTTACGCCGGGTTATATCATGTTCTGTTATGTTAGGTTAGGTTAGTTTGGGATAGTTTAGGCTAGTTTGGTCCTGTGACGTTAGTTTAAGCCACTTGCTTGCAGATAACCTTGATTTGGGCCATACAACATGACTCTTGCAACTGTAGGGTGGATTTGAGGGATTCTGAAACGAATTATTTTTAACGATATATTCTTAACCGTTGATTCCTTAGCGTTTTTATTTAAACGGGGATATTTCGGCGATTATTTTTGTGCGTTGATTTTTAAGCGTATATTCTGGGAGATATATTTTTAACAGTGGGTACTTACGCGTTTATTTTTGAAATATTATTTTTAATGGATTCAAACGGGATACACCCCGGATATCAACATAACCTGTCAACGCATAGCATTTCATATTGCTTTCAGTAAGTACAACACTGCTCATAGAAGTTGCGACCATTCATGTCGGGATAGCATGGTGAAGTTACCTCAGGCAGTGCATCCAGAACTGGGAGTCAGGTTCATAGAGAGCACCTTACGAGAACAGCGACAGTGCCCAGCGCAGACACTCCAGGAATTTTGTGCAGGTTTAGGGGGTCACGCCTTTTAACTGTTTTGATGGAGAGCAGGTTGTGTGCAACACTGACCTCTGATGTATGAGTTCTTGTTATCTACAATCAGGTAGCCGTGTTCTAGTAATCTGGAAAAGCCTTAGCTCTCTTGCAGGAAATTGCTAATGAATCTGAGTGTCTTCTGTTGAAACAGGTTGCAACTGTCTTTCTATCCACCCTTCTTAGTCGCCCTTGCAAAAGCAAAAGCAAATATGTAATGCTGCACACAATATCTAATGCGAGCACATTAATTGCTTTGAGTGTTCTCACTCCTGAAATGGAGCTACCTCGTGCATACGCTGTGCTATGTCGGCAAGAACATAAATCAGATTGCCTTTACTTTCGAATTTGGTCCTTCAGTGCTTCATGTGACTGCAAGAATGGTATCCCCTAAACAATAGGCAATAAGAATGATTTCTACAATGTAATGAGCTTTGTAAAACAACAACTTTATTTGAAAATATATTCTGAATGCTGGGTGACGACCTCATAATGTAACATCCTTTACTGCAAACACCGCTTAACACAAAGATTAAAAACGGAGCGTAAACGTTTTGCCGCCTATCCGGGTGGCATCATCAGTACAACAGAGGCCAAAGACGAGCACAACAGTCTACTTATCTAAGAGGGCGTCATACACATCCGATAGGGGGCAACAGTTTGTATTACAGGCTGATGCATCACGTCTGATAAGCCAGGACTGTAAGAACTTTCTAAGGCCACATCGCTAGTCATGTGCAAAGGTTACCGCACCATCAAAATTAAGTACATGTCCCTTAGGCCAACAAAGGTAGACTAATTCGGTCCTGGTTTGAGTAACATTAGAAGCCTTGGCAACGTCCGTTGTGTGCTCTTTTAGTCTTGTCCCACGTCTTTTGTCTGTCTCGCCAATGTAGGTGGCATCACAGTCTATGCACTTAACTTTATATGCAAGGTCTTAATGCCTGATGGGCAGAGTGCCCTTCACATGGCATATGAAACACCTTGGATGAAAGGAATGCACACCACTGATTTGACTCCTTCGATGTTGTTTTTGACTGTTCTCTGTTGTAGTGATGATGCCACCCGGATGGGCGATGAAACGTTCACTCTCTTTGTTATCAATAGTTGTGTTAAGTCGGTGTTTTCAGTAAAGGATTCTACATTATGAACCTTGATTGAATGATGATTAGTGGCGCGCTTCATACCCTGGGCCACTACTCTAACAATTGCTTGCGGTAATGTGGTGAAATGGGGTAATGAGCCTTGTAAACAATTTACTTGACAATATATTTATTTATCTGTCATAGGATGAAGGACCGTGTGATGTTACATAACGGAGGGGCGTGTAATTATACAAGACCGATCACCTAAAGGCCTTGCTTCACGCTAGATTAAAATGTGATGCAAATGTAATGTGACAAACGCTGCATGGTGACGATATGATAGGTTCTCCTCACGAATTGTTGACATGGTTACGGTTAGTCGAGAAACTGCATATCCAGTTAATGGTAGCAGGATCAAATTTTAATGAGGCTAGTTTGGCCAACAAACGAGCATGAAGCACAGTGTCAAAAGACCTTACAAAATGAAAAAAATACCGCACCTACGTGGACCCAGAAATCAAGACAGTTTAAAATTCTGTGACCCAATTATGTTATTTTTGACTAAATACCCTTTTCTAAAGCCATACTGGAATTTAAAAAAAAGAAATTGATAGATTCAACATAGTTAACAACGTGCTGGTATATGATGTGCTCCATTAGTTTACAGGGAACCCTAAAAAGTAGAGCTGGTTAGTAGATAGAAGGAGCATAGTTGACACCTCTTCTGCAGACAGAAATTAGCTTGTGACCTATGCCCTTTCAAAGCACCTTTCACACAGATTAACGCATCTTCGTTCCAGCACTTCCACTTTCAAATGTTCATCGCTGTTGAGTGGTCTGTCATTCTTGTAACACAGATCTTAATTGAAATGCAGGTGCATAAGGGATGCTCTGAAAGAAAAGTGTTTGGTTTTAGTCCTCTTAATGTTTCCGAAAAACAAACTTCACAGTGACTATTCTTCTGAAATGAGCAACTCCAGAACGAAAGCAAAAAATACCTCTGGCAATATCATTGTGTCCAACTGAAACATGGCACTTCAATTGAATAATGGCAGTTAAATATGATGATTCAATTTTAATGGCGCATAAGCAACTCAGGCTATAGTGTGCCAAAACCATGGAAAAATTGTGACTATTAAAAATCAGACGATTATACTAAAATAATATTATAATAAAAATAAACAGTCGAAGAAAAGGGAGAAACAATTGTTGGCATTGTGTGGCTGGTGTCGAACTAGGTGTTGAATAATAATGTACGCTAGATATGCTATATCATCAAAAGTACAGCGATATACACACTCAATATGTGGTGGGGATATGTGAAACCAATATAACACATACTTACATTTCGAACTTCCTTGAAAAAGGCAGTCCAGGTCTGTCGGATTTGTCAGACTCGATACAAAGCCAGTAAGCACAGTGTGGAATGACTGATTCATCTTTCGAAAGCAGAGGTTCAGCACCCACGACCTTTCGTCATCTCAATGCTTCAGAGCGGCACAGCCTAGTAAGGAGCCATCAGAAGGGTCACATAAAGTATAACTGGGTTCATGAAGCGGAGGGTTCTGTGGGATACGTAAGAAAGCGTACGTGTTACAGAATAGCTACGAGAATGATCGGATGCACTTGCATGGTTTTGAGTGCGTAGACTTGGAACTGAAAAATAAATGTGCTAACCTTGTTGAAACTGCTTTTCCGTCAGAACCACACGAGAGCACACTTGGTTTCTTTAGATGAAGGTACAAAGAATTCAACTTCAGTATTTGTAGTACATCATCAGGTCCCGATGCTCCTTTGATATGCGGCAGACAGAATTTCGCGGAGGCGAGTCACTGCCGTTGCCGTTGCTTCGCGGCAGATCAAGAACAGTACGCCGCAATGATAGGTGGAACGTTCAGAATATGGCGAACAACTCCGACACCAACCCAATGACCCGAAAAAGGCAGAATGAGCCGGGAATCACACAAGTTCGCAAGCTCGTCATATAGCAGCCATTACAGCTGATCGCATACGGAACCATATGGAACGCAAGACAGCAGAACGCAGATTGAAAATGCAATCGTAGAACCTACTGCATGTGTTAAATGCAGGGTATATTTTTCTTTTTGAGACTCTGTAACAAAACCATATTAACATATAAATGCCATGTCATTAAGGGAATTGACAGGGTATTGTGTGACCACGTGACGCGTTTGAGCCAATTGTGGGTGTTGCCAGTGGCCCTCATTTTGACGTCATTTTGATGATGGGCCGGGGTGGATATTCTATATAAACGTATGTTTTCTCGCTTTGACGCTAGGCGTGCTGCACTCGGATGAAGTCGAATGTTTAAAATTCGAGTTTAGAGAAACTGTGGGGTTTTAATGCGTGAATTTTCGCATGGAGAGTCCTTGTTGGGTGCTTTATCGACTGCAAGTGCGGAAGAGTTCCCACAACTGCTCAGAGTCCCTTTAATTGTGGTGCCATGTCACACCCACGATTCAAAACGCATTGGTTAGAGGAGAGGAAACCGTGTCTTGCGTGTCAGCTGTTAAAGTGAGAAATGCAGAAAATGAGCTACACTGCACGCAGTACAGTACTGTAGAACGCTGAGGGCTGTGACACACTTTTTCATTCAGTCCAACAAGACATCTGTTCCCGAGTGGGAACAGGAGTTTGTATAGTACACAGCCTTAGCAACAATGAAAGACAGTGCTTCGCAGCCCTTCCCAGTACTGAAGCCTGTGTGTTTGAAGTACAACACTGGACTGCTAAGCGGCGCCGCAGCTGAGGGGCTCTTTAGTTTGGGGTGTCTTGTGACTACGAATCTCCGACTCGGCATGAATGATAAACATTTTGAAATGGCCGTGCGCCCTCGAGCAAACAAAAGGTACAAAAATTCATTTACGAATGAGCCATTGACATATCACAGCGTTCCAACGCAGCATTGCTTGCCAGTCCAGTAGTACGTACTATATATCAATCAGTGCTAGTCAGCGCTATATAGTCACTGTATGCTTTATCTGTTATTTAAAGAAAGATCCATAGAAATAGGCAGAGGACTGGAAGGAAAAGTGATAGCAGTTGGATAAATTAATTCAATTGACTGTAAAACGACTGAGTATATTTTTGGGGTATCTGTAACTGTATCACTGTATTTTTTGAAATTGTGTATCTGTAGCTGCAACTGAGATACTTTTTGAACCCATATATCTGTAATTGTAACTCAGATACGTTTCAAAAGTGATTTTAACAACCCTGCTTCTTTCTACGCCAAAGACATCAAGAGTTGCCACACCGATTGCAGCGGTGTCTATACGCGCACGGTGAACCGACGTACGGTAGTTTGGTTCCTCCCGAATTCTCCATTGTATTGAGAGAAATAAACGTATCGGTCAACCTGGAGCGACCCTTGTACAAGTGGTAAACACATATATCTATGAACGCCCCACGTAAATGCATCGTCGTTTGCCACCGGATGTTCGTCCGATAAACAGTCAAGGATAATAATAATAATTGGGGATTTACGTCGCGAGACAACTGAGACCATGAGCGACGCCCACCTGAGGGTTCTTTAACGCGCGATTGAAGCTCACCACACGGCACCCCGTAGTTAACGTCCCTCGCGGAAGACGGCGTGTTTAAGCAACTTGTACCCTGCCCCCAAGTTGCTGGCGTCCTCGGCCGGGTTCGAACCCGCGATCTCGGAATCAGAAGGCGAACACGCTACCGACTGAGCCACCAGGGCCAACAGGAAATAGTTTGCCAATGCCAATTCTTGGTAGCCATACATGTGATTTCCACGCAGATCAAACGCTCTTCAAGCCGTTGCTATAGCTGCAGTCTGCCTTCTGATACTGTTCGGGCTCATAGTGTACTTCCAAGGCGGATCAACAGGTATGGCGTCTCATGAAATCTTCCTTTCTCAGACTTCAGGCTCAGACTAAGTTGTGTCCATTTGCTACGGTCGCCACATCTAATCATTCTCACATTACCGTTGCCTTGCTCCGATAAACGCTGGACTGGCGGGCAACGAGGGAAGCAGTATTGAACATGTCGACGGGTGTTCGGGAGTTCGCTCCTATCGCTTGTTGTCTACACGTGTATGAACAGAGGCTCACACACGCACGCACACACAAAGAAGAAAACTGGGTAGTTTCATTTATAATCGAATGATGGCCGCCGGTCACATTTTTTATTTCTCTCGAAAAAAATCTTCCTTGCAGTCTTTCGATGCTTCTTAGCGGTAATAATACTTCTGGTGAAGCATTTAAACCAGCCTTGCAATACATTTTTGTTAGTTGACACTCAGCGTCGTCCCGTCCGTATCTTTCTTGTCTGCGTCCCTAACAAGCGCTGTTCTTACCCATGGATACACGAACAAGCCCGTTCCTGCACCCTGATTCAATGTGTTATCTACATCTGTCCACGTCTCTACCACACTCATAGTCACAGTTGTTTCCCGGCGCTTACACCGAATAAAAGAAACTTCTATGTTGGCTTAACAACTCCTTGCATTTGCAGAGCCGAGTCAATATTCTCTAGCGACCTATAAGGGACACATTATTATAATCATCAAAAGTTCGACAAGGTATTTAGCAACAATCGAGGAGCCGTAGCGTGTTCTAAGATAAACACTGAAAAAGGGGTTGATATATAAAGGTGGCACAGGGCTATCGTTCAGGAATGTCCCAGATTGCAGTTGGGTAGTTCCATTTATAATCGAATGATGCCCGCCGGTCACATTTTTTATTTCTCTCGAAAAAAATATAAGTTATCCCACCCACAAAGAGATGGAAAAGGTGCCTGACCGCAGGTCTCTGCGATATTTTCTTCTCCGTCCACGGCGCTTCGAAGCAACCGGCGCGATTTCGCGGCTTAAATTTTTTCCAACTTTGTGACCTTGTATCTCTTGAACGAGATGTCCCAGTTGAACGAATTTTTTTTGCTCACAGAGCGGATGGTGCACGTTCCACCATGAGCTATTAAATTTATATGGTCAAGAGAAAAGTATACGAAAAAAAATCCCGAAAACGCAACAGAGAGCCTTTTTACCGCACGTTTGGAAGGTCATGGCAGAGGCCCTGGATCTTCGACTATGATGTTCTTTGCATGAGCAGAAAGATCATTTTTTGCTCTTTCGTTTGACGTTAAATACATTGCTTTATCTTCAGCCATTACCCCGTAACAATGCCGTGAACACGGAAGGGTCGGAGAAAATTCTCATTTTCGCAGCAGTTTTTACCCAAAAAGGACATCTTCAAATTTTCTGATATTTTGTACTAACATAGCTGAGACATAACTCTTTCAGGATATGCAATAAAATGTTTGCTCACATTGGTCCCACAGGGCGCGCAATTTTTTTTTCTGCACCCCTATTGGGCAGCGCTCGCAGGGGTCAAACACACGTACGAAGAGTGGACTTCTATCCCACCCCCTGTCTCTTTTTTTTTAAGTTGTTGTTGTTTAAGCTGAGTATGGCTTCCACAATTTTTATGCAGATTTCGCACGCATAAATGCGCCATCGTGCGCCACCGGAAGTTCGTTAGTTAGGTAGGCAACAAGCTATGTGCCTAAATGCGGGTCATGTTTTTCTGCACACACCCTGTATAATTTACTGAGATAACTGTGCACGCTCCAAGAGAAATTTGCGAAGTTCGCGTCTGAATCGCTGAAAGTGATCAATTAGCCGAAGACACAACGCCAAATCATTCCACATTTTGGCAGCAACATAACAGATGGACTGTAGTTCGTGGTTATATCATTGATAGTGGAAGAGATAATAAGAATTCATCCCTTCTTAGTGTTTATATAGAAAACCTTTTTTTCATTTGTATATCGGAAAGATATGAAACAACTTTGTGGGGAAATGATCACCATCCCACACTCGGGGCGAAGCCCGTCCGTCAGTGTACGAGGGAGACACCCACAACAAAGTCAAGTCCAGCTTACCGGAAGACAGCAAGGTTTATTCCATCCAAACGTCGAACCAACAGCTCAGCCCGAGCTCCCACGGCCAAAAAGCGCCTGCAAAAAGCTTCCTCCACGCCCGCTTTTATCGGCAGTCAACAGGAGGCCACTCCTCCAAAAAGAACCAGTGGCGTCCCCTTCCCACGGTGTAAGAAGAGACAGGTGGCCGAACGCGCAGCACACGCTCTGCGCCGGCGGTGTCGAAGCTTTGCTCGTGGTTCGAGGAGGCGCCGCAAGGGGCAGCACACGTAGGGGGGGCCTTCGCTGTCCTCCATCTCGCGGCGTTTGCATGGCGGGAGGGGATCTGTATCGAGGCGTTCCATGCGTTGTACGTGATCTGAGACGAGGAAGAGCACAATAATGGGCAAGAAGTGTTTTGCTCCCGGCTGTCGCAGCGGCTACAAGCCGTGCAAAGAGAAAGTGTCGCTGTTTCCCGTGCCTAAAGATGTCGAGCGACTGAATGCGTGGAGACGAGCTATACACCGCAAGGACCGCGTTCTGACCGCAAACGACAAAGTTTGCGAGAAACACTTTGAAGAGCGCTATGTTACGAAAACCACAGTCCAGAACGAAGTCGTGATCGCAAGCACCGCACGACAAGCTAAGCTGTCAGAATATGCAGTGCCTAGCATTTTCCCAAACTGCCCTCCGCATCTTACCAAGACAACCAAGAAAAGGAAGCGGCCGGCGGGCCGAGACTTTGTCGACGTGCCTTCAAAAAGACGAGCGACATGAGCATTGGTATGTTTCCTGGTGCGGTAGAAGTATAGCGCACAAATAATTTCTAACACAATATTATTACAGTTGCACGTCAGTGAAGAACCATCTGACATCAGCGAGAATCCGTCCGAGGATCACGTTCAGGATAGCCATGAAACTGGTAACATCGCGACTTCAGTTTTTGAAAGACTGTTTAAAAATCCTGCCGGGGTAACACTGCCTTTTCCCGCATGGGGGTACCACAAAATCGACCTGGACGGTGTGCAAGATGTCTTTTCTGAGGTACAGGCTATCAAACCGTACAGCGCTGAGGACACTAGCCGCCACACAACACAGATTGTAACTACTAAAATTGTGGACATTACCGAGAAAACTGACAATCAACCATATGATCGAGAACTATGACTTTGCATTCCCGTACCAAAGCCACAAAGTAGACATCATTGCGCAGTTACTCCATTACTACGTGTCGATGAGGATGCATCACTACTGCAAGCAAAAGAACCGTGGTATCCAAGATGAGTAAAAAAACTACGAAAGCTTTCCAAGCTAGTCAAGTATGTTATTTACATTTTACATAATTTAATTTTGAGGTCTTGTACTGTGTTTTCTTAACGTGTGCAATAAACAGCTTTATGTTTGAGAATTACTTCTCTTATTGGGCAATGCTTGGCTTTCAAAAGAATCCTAAGACCGATAATCCCCGCCTCTTTTGCATTTGTATATTCGCAGCGCAAAAGCACCAGTGGAGAACCGAGCGCGATTGCAGAATATTCCTCCAACAACAGTCGTTCTCGCGTCGCTCGCAGAAGTGTTGACTGATATTGTAACAAAATCTACACCTCTGTCTAATAAATATCGCGCCTACCACTATTTTTGCTTTAAAATATTTGCGCGCAGGCAGGAGTAGTGTACTGAGCGCGGTGGCGTAGGCGGCCTCCCTCCGCTCAGCGCTTCTAGCGGCGCAATGAGGAAGCCCGAGCGGAAATTCGGCCGACGGGGCGGCTCCGTTCGGGCACCTCTCTCTTCTTACACCGTGACCCTTCCCACCACAGATAACCAAGATAAGTCCCGCAGCAGGTGTTACAGCCACATGGCGGCGATAACGTCCCCCACACTCCCCCTCCTCAAGATATCACAGGAGGCGGTCATCTGCGTCCAGGATGATGTCTTCCTGGTCGTTGGGGAACCGGTACTGGGTCGGTCGAGTGCAGGTGGGACAGGGCCTCTCAGGAGATCTGGGCTGTTGGACACCACTCAACTGGAGGCAGACCTCTCGGCCTCCGCGCGAGCGAGGTGAAGATTTCCCCGATGGTGGGTGGCACGATGAAGTTCAGGAACCTCGCACAAAGGGCAAAGGGGGCACAATCGGACGGTGATAAAACTGGCAAACACGCAGAGCTTACTTTTGCAATAAATGTAGTAGTCGGTCTTTTTTTTATTAGCTTTTTTCCTTTTCAGCCCTTGAAGTTAAACGACGCAGGAGCTTGATTCTGGAAGCATCCTAAGGGTACATGATACGTGATAACCGTAAACAGTGTTCCAAAGCGCAGTGAGCTTTTATTTTGCTCGTTGTTTTGCCACGCTGCTCCACGACGGACTTCATTTGCTGCGGCGTAGAGCCAAACAACGAATGGGTTGTGTAGCGTCTTGCCTGAATGAATACCACTCCTCTTGGATGGCATGCTTTAGTGAATAGGAACTTCTCCGTGTTAGACGTCTTGCTACGTCTTCTTCAGCAATCCCTCACATTGTCGTTGAGGGACCCCACGCCCGTTCAGGGACCGCCCCTTTCGGAGGCCAAGGTAGCTGCATCGCATAACGTCTTTCAAGCTACTCTTGGACCACCCGAGACATGAGTACGAGACACCTGTCATGCTGAAACAAATAAACGCCGTCGGGCAACTGCCCCTTTCGCGCAAATGGTGTGACCTCCGAGTACCGTTCGCTGTTGAGTTTTCCGTAAACTCGGGACAGTGGCCTTATGCCTTCGGCCGTATATATCTACCTGGAAAGTTAAAAAGAGTCTAAGTTAGAAGCATTCCTCTTAAGCGTAAACCTCATGGCCCGAAAAGCGTCCGAATTCTTTCCGAACCGAATTGGGAACCGAACTTTTTTCGGAGAACAGAATTTCGGGCCGAATTCGGCCAGATCTGGCCACGCCAGATTTCTCCTCCAAAATGGGAAGTGACGCCAACCGAAAAAGTAGAAGCATCCATGGCTATTCAGCCGGAAGAAGAACCATACCAACGATGACGTAGCAATCGAGTTGACTGTTGACTTCTACTCCTATGAATACAATGATTATCTCATTAAGCTGGATGGTTGAAAGGCGATGTTCCCGTAAGGCCAGAAGCCTTCGGCCGAAATTCGGGGTGCATTTCGGTAGCATGCGGTGATGCACAGGAAAAAGTTCGGTCCCGATTTCGGTTTGGCCAGTTTTCGGCCAGTTTTTCGTGTCATGCGGTTCAGCCTTTACTCACGTTAGATGCCTAGTAAAATTTGAGAGGCAGCCTGTTTTGCTGTCAGGAGGAAATAGTTTTAAGAGTGAATCAAAGGAAAAATGATTATCAAAACGCGCTTAATATAAGGGGTTTCCAGTGCATAAAGGCTCTGTTTACGACTATCACCCTCAGGATACCGCGGAGTCAAGCTCCTGTGAGGTTTAACCTCAAGGATAAAAACAAAAGCAAATCGAAAGACAAAAAGAGGAAGAGGAAAATGTTTGGTTAGTTTGCCCTGTCCTTTGCAACGTTCGTTGATAGCATACGCTCCTTCCAGGATCACTCAACAAACCCTTGCAATCAGAAAGCAAAATCAATATTCTCGGTGGCTCAGTTGCCCGCGTGCACAACTGTTGATCCTAAGGTTGTGCGTTCGAACCCGGGCTAGGATGCCAGCTACTTGATGGCAGTGTACAAGTTACTTTGACACTGGTAGTATAGAAGTTATGTTAAACTACGGCCATGAGAAATTCAGACATTGCCACCAGGGCAGCGACACCGTCGTTCGCGTATTTTTCCCAGCGCGGCGCGTGTGCGAAGGGTTGTCCGTGCGCTTATCGGCGGGGGGAGGGCTGCGTGCGCGCTTACTCTCTGACATTTTTCAGCCTGGGCCAACTTCTTTCGTCATTTGTCCTCCTGGGACGACTTCCCTCACAATTTTATTCCGATACAATAGGTGTGCGGTGGGTGGTTTAAAGGATTAAAGGATAGCCATACACAAAAGTACAAGTGAAAATATATTTAATAAAGTCATTAGTGTCAGGAATTTTTTTATGACTCTGTGTGAAGGAGAAAAACTTAGCCAAAACTCTGACGCAATAGCATTGAAGGGGTATCACAATTTTTTATTAGTGATAATCACGCAAGTTTTCAGTTAAGCAGAAGGAGTAGCACATTTTAATCATATCAATCAGATAGATGTATGTAGTTAATTGTGGACAGCAGTGAACCTGGAAGACCATGGGACACGAATGACAAGAATGACACGAACAAAAGAGGAAATAAAATCTATAACACTACATTTAACCAAAGAAGATATTCTTAAGCAAAACAACAGAGGAGGAGAATAATCTAACATTTTAACTATCATAAAATCATCCTCATGACTTAATCTAGTCGAACCCCATACAATTTTCATTCTAAGAGACACTACAAACCTTACTTTGTTTTATGAATCCAACACAGAAAATATATTAAAAAATGAACTGCACCGCATAGCACGCTCCTAGCCAACAACGAGCTCTAATAATATCTGCCCTGATTTGGAGACGGGAGGCGTACGCCTGTTTTGTGACAGTTATGAACATTTTCGAGCGCAATAGGGAAGATAAGTTGATTATTCCAACATTACACAACTTTTAGTTAATCAATTTCTTATTAAGTAAACAGCATAGAAATACGGAAATAATGAGAAACAAAACGATCAACAGCTAGCATTAATAGAGAGCCAAAACAATGCACAATCCAACGTGTAAACAACAGACATATGCAGGAAAATAATTGAAAAATAATCTATCAAAACGATAAACATGCACGGATGAATAGCAGAGAAACACTTTGAACGGCACACCATCCACACGCAAACAATAGCACACACGCAAGGAAATAATGAGAAACACGATCAACAGCTAATAGAGAACCAAAACCCATCACATAAACAAGAGGTACACAATGGATAAATAATTGAGAAAAAAAAATCAATCAAAACGAGAAACATGCACAGAGCTAACGCTGAATAGCAGAGAAACACCCTAACCGGCGCATCTGCCAACATGTAAACAACAGACAGGAAAGTATTATTGAAACAAGATCAAGAGCTAATAGAGAACCAAAATCCAACACTTAAACAAGAGGTAGACAAAGGATAAATAGTTAAAGAACACTCTATCAAAACGAGGAACATGCACGCACTTAACACTGAATAGCAGAGAAACACTCTAAACGGCGCATCTGCCAACGTGTAAACAACAGACACATGCAGGAAAATAATTGAAAAAGAATCTATCAAAACGAGCAACATGCACGGATGAATAGCAGAGAAGCATTTTGAACGGCACATCATCCACACGTAAACAATAGGTACATGCAATGAAATAATGAGAAATACAATCAACAGCTATTAGAGAACCAAACAAATGCACCAAAGCAAACAAGAGGTACACAAAAGAAAATAATTGAAAAAATAATCTATCTAAACGATAAACATGCACGGATGAGCAGAGAAATAGCAGCAATAGCAATAGAAACGATTTGAACGATGCATCTGCCAACGTGTAAACAACACACAGGAAAATAATAGCAAAACAAACTATCAAACATTACAAATCGAAATAATATATCTTTTGAACTATCATAAAATCAACCTTGCGACCTAACAATATAGAATTTTCATCCTACTCAGGCACTGCAAATAGACATGGAATTATTCGATTCTCAAGAACACAATAAGAATTCTATCAACAAACAATAGCACGCAAAAAATCTAAGAATAGACTTTTATGTCAGTGCAAACTGGTTTTAGAGAAACATTATTTAAGCAAATGAGAAACATTATCGACGCAAACAATGCTCAACCAAAACGAGAAACGATGCATTTTAATGTATTTGTAATTTAATGTAATTTTAATCATTGCAATGGGCATTGCATTAATCAAGAAAGCAATCAGATCAAATTATCATATACAAGCAGTCTATATCGCACGATTCATTACGGATTTGTTGAAATTACACCTAACGGTTGAAATGGAAAGTACATAAAAAATCTTATCACGTGATATATTCCATCCTAGAGCCTCTACACATTTATTTTATTCTACCAGTCAATGATGTCGAATGAACAGAAGTTCAATATTGTTGTGCAAGGTCTGATGTATCATCACTTATTGAAACTCAATAAACATATCAATTGCGGTGGACCACCGGGCGATTTTCATCTAATACTCTCTTGTACGCCATTCAAGAATCTTCATAAAAGGAAACATCAATAAGAGACTGTGCAAGTTCATCGCGACAAAGTGCAAGTTGTTGAAGCAATACAAACACGGCGACAACATATCACCTGCGTTAATCAACGCTGGATTCAAGCGCCCAATAATCAGAATAAACTACTTGGTGTCTTCGTAATTCATCAATCAAGACAACAAACGAAAACTTCAGAGTTTGGAATAGAACTGAAATTTATCGAAATAAACAAGTGTATAATTGAAATAATAAATGTATTCTTTGTCATCATTGTAATGTATTCTACACATCGCAACGAAAACAGCTTATGATTAGATTGAAGATTGCTAAGGAGACGTTTATTCCACACTATGTACAAGGATCTTCGCATGGAATCAGCGCTGGCAATCAAAGTGATTTTTTCATGACCAAACTCTATACAACACCGACACCCGAAGGAAAGAATTTTAGAAGAATCGCTAATTGAAATTTAGAGGTATGTTACATCAATCTTTGTTTGCAAAAGAGGATCACTAATATTTTGCGAAAGCTTATTTTATGAATTAAATTGCACAGTGTATATATTTTCTCAGACGATTGGACAGTTGACAATACCATATTCAAAGGAATCTATTATCAAATGACGCGCAGGCGGAGTCTACAATTCTAATCATCATAACATGCGGCACACAGTTCCAATACGATTTTGGGAGAATCGAATCACACAACTGTCATCAGAAATGTTTAACCAATGAAGATGAGCACTATGCATTTGATATGTCATTATAATAAGAAAATATTCCTTTTGCAAACTTGACCAAAGCAGCACACATAAACGTAGCTCCAATTCACAGAATGTAGCCGAGGTTTTCCATTAACCATACTGAAAAACTATTCATTATGTTACGGCATATGAGGCACTACAAATGGGAAGGGCATACTTTAATTTTAGAAGATTTTAGCTGATAATGAAACAAAACGCAAACTCCAACACCAAAGGATCTTGTTTAAATTTTCGAAGTCAAAACTGTACGCTCTTTCTTCAATTTTTTAATATATAGATTAAAAAGCTGTCTATATAGTCACATATTGTATACAAGATATTTTTTGTACATTAATTGCTAAAATTTATCAGATCACATTCCGGAGCAGAGGTGACTATCACGCAACAGTAAGTGTTTAATTAAAATTTGAACTGCTGCCGAGAGCTGCTGAGTTGTAGAAAGTGTAATTTCACAGCTTTAGCTGGCTTACTTTGATACGCGAAGGTTTTAAGAACTCTTTCACGATGACAGAGAATTTAATCGAGTGTATTGATATTTTCTATATACTCTATAATGTAATGTAAATTCTCCATGACGTGGATAGTAGAAGTTACAAATATTTTTCGAACTAAATTTACTTAAAACTCGAAGAAATGGTCATCCGCGTCGTCGAATGCGTTTCGGCAACACGCCGGGCAGCGTTTCCCGGACACCCTGTATATATACACTGTGCAATTTAATTCATAAAATAAGCTTTCGCAAAATATTAGTGATCCTCTTTTGTAAACAAAGATTGATGTAACATACCTCTAAATTTCAATTAGCGATTCTTTAAAATTCTTTCCTTCGGGTGTCGGTGTTGTATAGAGTTTGGTTGTGTAAAATCACTTTGATTGCCAGCGCTGATTCCATGTGAAGATCCTTATACATAGTGTGGAATAAACGTCTCCTTAGCAATCTTCAATCTAATCATAAGCTGTTTTCGTTGCGATGTGTAGAATACATTACAATGATGACAAAGAATACATTTATTATTTCAATTATACACTTGTTTATTTCGATAAATTTCAGTTCTATTCCAAACTCTGAAGTTTCCGTTTGTTGTCTTGATTGATGAATTACGAAGACATCAAGTAGTTTACTCTGATTATTGGGCGCTTGAATCCAGCGTTGATTAACGCAGGTGATATGTTGTCGCTGTGTTTGTATTGCTTCAACAACTTGCACTTTGTCGCGATCAACTTGCACAGTTTCTTGTTGATGTTTCCTTTCTTTTTATGAAGATTCTTGAATGGCGTACAACAGAGTATTAGACGAAAATCGTCCGGTGGTCCACCGCAATTGATATGTTTATTGAGTTTCAATAAGTGATGATACATCAGACCTTGCACAACAATATTGAAGTTCTGTTCATTCGACATCATTGACTGGTAGAATAAAATAAATGTGTAGAGGCTCTAGGGTGGAATATATCACGTCATAAGATTTTTTATGTACTTTCCATTTCAACCGTTAGGTGTAATTTCAACAAATCCGTAATGAATCGTGCGATATAGACTGCTTGTATATGATAATTTGATCCGATTGCTTTCTTGATTAATGCAATGCCCATTGCAATGATTACAATCACATTAAATTACAAATACATTTAAATGCATCGTTTCTCGTTTTGGTTGAGTATTGTTTGCGTCGATAATATTTCTCATTTGCTTAGATAATGTTTCTCTAAAACCAGTTTGCACTGACATAAAAGTCTATTCTTAGATTTTTTGCGTGCTATTGTTTGTTGATATAATTCTTATTGTGTTCTTGAGAATCGAATAATTCCAATGTCTATTTGCAATCAATAAAAAATTTCGCCTCTGTACACTGGTCCTAAGAATATTTCCTTTTGGAGGAAAGAATGTGAAAAAAAGAGAGGGTTTCCCACCCCATAGATTGACAAAGGATGTGCGGTTTCTTTGCTTTTCGGTTTGTATAGAGGGAGAGAGTGAGCCCACCGGGCTCGAGTCTGGTTGTACTGTGTAAAGCGTAGCTGTGCTGCGTGTTTGGATACCTCTGTCAAGGTAATCTTTATAGTGCCTGAGTAGGATGAAAATTCTATATTGTTAGGTCGCAAGGTTGATTTTATGATAGTTCAAAAGATATATTATTTCCATTTCGATTTGTAATGTTTGATAGTTTGTTTTGCTATTATTTTCCTGTGCGTTGTTTACATGTTTGCAGATGCATCGTTCAAATCGTTTCTCTGCTATTGCTGCTATTTCTCTGCTCATCCGTGCATGTTTATCGTTTTGATGGAGTGTTTTTCAATTATTTTCTTTTGTGTACCTCTTGTTTGCTTTGGTGCATTTGTTTGGTTCTCTAATAGCTGTCGATTGTATTTCTCATTATTTCATTGCATGTACCTATTGTTTACGTGTGGATGGTGTGCCGTTCAAAGTGTTTCTCTGCTATTCATCCGTGCATGTTTCTCGTTTTGTTAGATTCTTTTTCAATTATTTTCCTGCATGTGTGTGTTGTTTACACGTTGGCAGATGCGCCGTTTAGAGTGTTTCTCTGCTATTCAGTGTTAAGTGCGTCCATGTTTCTCGTTTTGATAGATTGTTCTTCAACTATTTATCCTTTGTGTACCTCTTGTTTACGTGTTGGATTTTGGCTCTCTATTAGCTGTTGATCTTGTTTCAATAATATTTTCCTGTCTGTTGTTTACATGTTGGCAGATGCGCCGTTTAGAGTGTTTCTCTGCTATTCAGCGTTAGCTCTGTGCATGTTTCTCGTTTTGATTGATTCTTTTTTTTTTTCGATTATTTATCCTTTGTGTACCTCTTGTTTATGTGATGGGTTTTTGTTCTCTATTAGCTGTTGATCGTGTTTCTCATTATTTCCTTGCGTGTGTGCTATTGTTTGCGTGTGGATGGTGTGCCGTTCAAAGTGTTTCTCTGCTATTCATCCGTGCATGTTTATCGTTTTGATAGATTATTTTTCAATTATTTTCCTGCATATGTATGTTGTTTACACGTTGGATTGTGCATTGTTTTGGCTCTCTATTAATGCTAGCTGTTGATCGTTTTGTTTCTGATTATTTCCATATGTCTATGCTGTTTACTTAATAAGAAATTGATTAACTAAAAGTTGTGTAATGTTGGAATAATCAACTTATCTTCCCTATTGCGCTCGAAAATGTTCATAACTGTCACAAAACAGGCGTACGCCTCCCGTCTTCAACAAATCAGGGCAGATATTATTAGAGCTGGTTGTTGGCTAGGAGCGTGCTATGCGGTGAAGTTCATTTTTTAATATATTTTCTGTGTTGGATTCATAAAACAAAGTAAGGTTTGTAGTGTCTCTTAGAATGAAAATTGTATGGGGTTCGAGTAGATTAAGTCACGAGGATGATTTTATGATAGTTAAAATGTTAGATTATTCTCCTCGTCTGTTGTTTCGATTAAGAATATCTTCTTTGGTTAAATGTAGTGTTATAGATTTTATTTCCTCTTGTGTTCGTGTCATTCTTGTCATTCGTGTCCCATGGTCTTCCAGGTTCTCTCCTGTCCACAATTAACTACATGCCTCTATCGGCACTTGTAATTACAGCTCCACTATGGTGCTCACGTATAATAATGTTAGACTTTTTATAATAAAACATTTAATTTTGATTGTAATCATATAATTCATATTGATGAAAAATATCGTCTTTGATTAAATGTGTCATAATGGAATATTAGCTGTTGTGCATGAAGTTACGTACATCTGTCAGAACTTTGTAATTAAAACTTCGCTAGGATGCTTACGTATAATAATGTTAGACTTTTTATAATAAAACATTTAATTTTGATTGTAATCATATTGATGAAAAATATCGTCTTTGATTAAATGTGTCATAATGGAATATTAGCTGTTGTGCATGAAGTTACGTACATCTGTCAGAACTTTGTAATTAAAAGTCCGCTAGGATGCTCACGTATAATAATGGTAGACTTTTTATAATAAAACTTTTAATTTTGATTGTAATCGTATTGATTAAAAATATCTTCTTTGATTAAAATGTGCTACTCCTTCTGCTTAACTGAAAACTTGCGTAATTATCACTAATAAAAATTGTGATACCCCTTCAATGCTATTGCGTCAGATTTTTGGGTAAGTTTTTCTGCTTCACACAGAGTCATAACAAAATTCCTGACACTAATGACTTTAATAAATATATTTTCACTTGTACTTTTGTGTATGGCTATCTTTTGCATGTAAACCGCCCACAGCACACCTATTGTGTCGGGAAAAAATTGTGAGGGAAGTCGTCCCAGGCAGAGAAATGACGGAAGAAGGTGGCCCAGGCTGAAAAATGTGAGAGGGAAAGCGCGCACGCAGCCCTCCCCCTTCCGATAAGCGCATGGACAACCCTTCGCACACGCGCCGCGCGGGGAAAAATACGCGAACGACGGTGTCGCTGCCCTGGTGGCAATGTCTGAGTTTCTCATGGCCGTAGTTTAACATAACTTCTATACTACTGACACGCCGTCTTCCGCGAGGAACGTTAAACACAGTCTTCCGTGTGCTGAGATTTCGGTGCACGTTAAAGAACCCTCAGATGGGCAAAATTAATCCACAGACCAGCCACTGTGGCGTCGCTCATGAATCATATCATGATCATATTTGTAAACCCACGAATTAATATTATTATTAATATTCTCAGAAACCTAGAGGGACAAACCATAATCATCAGACGTTCGGTAAAGTATTTAGCAACAAACGAGTTGCCATAGCCTTTTTAAGATACGCACTGATATAGGGGTTACTCACGGCTATCATTGAGGAATGCCCCATATATGCAGTTTTATTTTGTGTGTGCGTGCGTGCATGAGCCTCTGTTCGTACACGTGTAGACAACAAGAGACAGGAGGGAACATCTCTCGATATTGCTTTCCTCATTGCCGGGCAGTCCAGCACTTATAGCAGCGAGGCCATAATAACGGGAGATTGGTTAGATCATAGTTATACATACCATATCATAGGTATCATACGAGCATATCTCTTATCTAACAATGTCTGCTCCTGATGACGCCAGAGCACTTATTCCAGAAGAAATGCAGTACATACCTAAAAAATGTACAGTGCGATCTCTGTAGGTGACTCAGAATGTCTTATGCTAGACAGTAGCGGACAGGGGCTACTCATCCTTTCTCATTAATCCCTCGGGTGTCGACCTGTGGTTGGAGTGGTGCCACATCTGAGAAGTAGCTTGGAGGTTACATTCTATATGATATACAATAAAAAGAACGCACAGAAGTAAGAAAGTGGCCAGATGCTAATACCCCCTACCTAAACGATGCACAAAGAAAATCGTCAGGAACAGGATACTATTTAGAATAAAAATAACAGACGGTCCTCAGGTGCTTTCGCAATCCATGGTACCGCTATACGGATACGCTTTAATTCGAATCCATATTTTTCATCGAAGGTAAACGTTGCAACACTGTCATCCATGGCTAAGTACTCGTACAGCTTGCTTCAACGTTAACTTGAAAGCGGCGACGGCTAGCGGAGCACTTAGAGAGCCACCGCCAGGGGCGCGAAGCTGTAGTAGAAACCTATTGTAGCTGAAAACTCACGTGACCTCCGGAGCTGGCCAATGAGTGTGGACTAGCCACCCTATTTTTTAAAAATTTTTTATTATGTCGCGAATGACGTAAATCACGTGTCATCCGTTTCTCTCTCACTACTTTCCTCCTCTCTGCTCTGCTTCCCACCTTCTTTTGTTGTTCCTTTGTTCTTTTGTATTTTATTGTGCGACATACGGTTATGCAAGCAAGACGTACACAGCATGACTGCGGTAACGAAAACAACATGACATTAATATTGCTCCGGAAGTTGCAAGAAGAAGCCTGATAACGTCGGACTGCCTCTGGCAACGACTGCTACTGGGGACTGGAGCTCGCTGCAAGATGAAAATTAGTATCAGATATACAGCTATGCATGTGAAAGTTGCAATGTAAATAGAAAGAATAAAGGAGCTATTCAACGCGAAAAATAAGAATGGTGGTGGGGTTGTGAGAAGCTCGCACCCATGGGGTGTGATGAGCGACCTTAGTACAGAAAATACCTTTTATTGCGCTACTTCACAATGATATATTCAGGCCTAATAGCCTGACAAACTTGGCTTTGAACAGCTACTAAGTCAATGTCGGACGAGACTTGTCGAGCGAAATCACCGAGAATCAGACTTACAGTAGCGTCATACCTTTATAGAGTACGACGTGAACTGGTATTTAATCATAATATTTAGATGATATTGTTTCACGAAAAGCAATATAGTCTACCATTGTATCTGCAAGCTACGCTGTAGGTCTCGGTCACAGCGTATTCCGGTCCCGATTTACGGTAACTGTTAAGCAACTTATCCACAATACACGAAGCGAATGAGGTGTTGTAAGGCAACAAGCAATGAGAAATGACCTACCTGTCGGCAGTCGTTGACCGGGTATCGGATACGAGGCGTTCGGACGCTCGAATAGTTTCTACACCAAGAAGCAGAGCAGAAATGTTGCGTAGGCATCTTCCCTGGCAGCTGTGACTGTTCGAGGACACTCACATGATACAGCTTGCGTTTTTAAACAGGAAAAATAAGAACTCAGAGTCCAACCCAACCAGCTACACAACACGAGCCGTCCGAAACGGACGCCGGTTCTAGCCGGCACAGCCGCCATGTGTCGCCTGTTTGAGCGCTCGCGAACAAATTTGAAAACGGCCAATCATCGCTCAGAAAACGAATTCATCCTCATGGGAACCAATCAGTAATCACTAGCCACCGGATGTCTCCATGCCGTTCAATTTATGACGTTTTCTAACGTCCGATGATGTCAAACGCATGCAGCGCCTCACTTTATCCCGCAAAGGAACTGACGAGTTTCAGGCCCTTGCCACCGCTCTCCGACTGCTCCGGCGCAACAGGGGTGACACAAATCCGCCATTGTTGTAACTACCCTCAAGCGTGTGTTTTTGGCAAAACTGCCATCTAGTCCTGGTCGGACGTCACAGAAAACGTCATTTTGAGGTCATGTGACTTTGTTTACATGTCGTTTTGCCGCTTACCGACATATTTCCGTCGTCATAACGCCAAGAGATGGACATATTTTGCCAACGTAAACTATGCGGTGCTTCTTCCGCAACATGGTAGCCCATTTCTCCTTAGTTTAAGTACATCGCATCAGCTCAGTGAGTCTTAACGCGCGGTCGTCATCGCATCTTTGGAAGTCGTCAACAGTACGAGGCCTTATGTGCAAAACTGCGCGTTTTACTACGAGATTATCGGATAAAAATAATTACCGTGATCGAAAGACATCCATAACGCAGCGTAGAAACAACAACGGCATTGTTTACAAACGTTTTGGCCGCCGATCACGGGCGCCGCCATCTTTAAGGTCACGTGTGCCTCGACGTTTGCTGTGACGTGCGACCAGGATCTGTACAGGATGCATTGCGTTCGTACAGAACGCTTTCACCTACGGAGCAATACATTGGATGCCACCCCTGTGTCCGGCGCTAAATAGAAGTATAGGAAGAGAGCATTGTGGGCTATCCTACTCATGCTTGGGGGTGTTTGTCTAGAAGAGACGCTCCGCTCCGAATGCGCGGAGGAGGGTTATCGTGAGGTGGAGGAGGATGCTTCTCGAGAAACACCCCAAGCACCAGTGGGATAGCCCAGACCACTCGCTCCCTATTTATCTATTTTTATTTCGCAATACTGTTGGTCCCTAGTGGGACCGTAACAGGAGTGGGTACATACATAAACATAAGAAATACACTAACGCTCTATCCGGCAACATGTCAATGAAAGATGGTAATGTAGGCACATATACCGTACCAAATGGGAAAACGTTCCAGTCACGAATCGTGCGGGAGGAGAAGGAAAACTTGAAGCAGTCGGCCCTGGAATGGGCCTCTCTTAACTTCAATGAGTGAGAATTACGAGTGGACCTGGCTGTTGATAATGAAATATAACTATTACGTGGCACACAAACAACATTATTTATCACTTGGCACATAAATTTGAGACGGTGAATTCAACGTCTAATCTGTAGTTGTGGTAATCCCAACTGGCCACTGAGGACTGCCAGCGATCAGAGGAACGGTATTTCTTACAGATGAAACGCACAGCTTTTCACTGGATGCGCTAAAGTTTTATCAATACATCCTTTGGTGTATGGGCCACATACAAGGTCACCATATTCAAGAAGAGGTAGAAGCAGAGTGTTGTAAGCTGTTATTTTTACATTTATAGGAGCCAAACGCAAAGATCGGCGAAGAAAATAAAGCCGTTTGAATGCTTCAGTACAGATACCGTCAATATGTCTGTTCCAACTTAAGTCTGAAGAAAAAGTGACACTTAAGTATTGAAAACAAAATTAAGAGGAACATCGTCAAATGTGTAATTATACTCAAGAGAGGAATGTTTTTTTGTTTTTGTTTTGCAGTACACATACAGGGTGTCCCAGAAAACGTGTCATTGAATTATAATAAAAAAACTACACCACCTAGAGTCATGCGGTCAACGGCATTTGTTCTTACTGGGTTTTTGCCAGCTCCTCATGTGAATGTCGTGTAACGTAAGTTTAATTATGTAAATTTTTGTGAGCTTAAGTCGGAAATTTGCCTAGTAAAGGTCACTTTTTTACCCCACCAATGTGAAGATCGTGTCTAATTCACTCAAATTAATAATAATTGACAGGGATATCCAGGAGCTATCCCATCGGAAAAAATAGCCGAACATCATGCTCTACGGAGGTCGCAGAGAATAGCGCACGATGAATTTTTCAGCGCAATCTTTGTCAGTCCGACGAAAGGAGGTTGGAAACCCAGCCCACCCCGGCATCGCAGGAAGAGATAACGCAGGCATGGCTTATCACGTCCGACTTTCGCTGGGATAATGCTTTCCCTCTCCCAATTTTAGGAACTGTTACTTTTTCTACTATCACTCTGTGGGCTGGCTTCGGAACCTCCTTTCGTCGGACTGCTAGCGATTGCGCTCAAAAAGACATCGCGCGTTATGGTCCGGTGCTCCGAAAAGCATGGTATTCGGCTATTTTTTTCCGATGGGATAGCTCGTGAATATCACTGTCAATTGTCATCAATTTGAGTGAATTCGTCACGCTCTTCATATTGGTGGGGTAAAAAAGTGACCTTTCTTGGCAAATTTCTGAGTTCAGTTCGCAAATATTTGCATAATTAAACTTGGGGTACATGACATTAACTTTACAAGGGGGCAAAAACCTAATAAGAACAAATGCCGTTGGCCGCATGATTCTAGGTGGCGTAGTTTCTTTATTATAATTCAATGACACGTTTTCTGGGACACCCTGTATACACACATTTATTGTTGTTATTATTACTATTATTATTATTATTAAGTTATTATTATTAGCATACAGTGATGTTGTCAAATACGTTGGAGTCACTTTTAATAGCACCATGTCATGGGACGAACATTTGTCATACGTATGTGCAAAGCTGAGAAAAAAATCTTGCGTTTTATACAATATACGGAGCTATACACCCTTCAGAATTCGGAAAACGATACTCGAAAGCCTCGGTTACAGCGTATTACGGTACGAGAGCACTGTGTTTGGCCACTGCAGTGAGAGCTGGAAGCATCAGGTGAACTCCATCCTGAGAAGCTGCCTAAAGAGCCTTGCATACGGCCATGAAATGTTATCTGATTCAGAGCTATTCAGCTGCTTTCGCCTTCCTCGCTTCCAGAATTTGTTTGATTACACGGTCGTATCAAGGCACTTTTGGAGTGACGCCCACAGAACGCGGTTCACAGCAAGGCGCGATCTTAGGCACTGTCGTGGCTTTTTCAGTGTTCCCTTTCCGTTCACTCGTTATGGCTCCTTTTGTAGAAATTATTATATTCCTGTGATCTTTAACAATCTTTCCCCTGATATTTTTGACGTTAAGACTAAAACTGAGTTGAAAGGATACCTCCGGAACCTGTACTATAAGTGAGCAATACTTTATTTTCCATGTGTGAATAGTGTGCGATTTCGGTGCTGACGTCAGGTCCTACGACACAAGCCTTCGGGCTTAGACGGGCCTTCATGACATCGTTCTATGTGTGTGTTTTGAATAAAAATTCCGTTCCATTCCATCATTAAGTTTCATCTGCCAGTGTGAGCACCAGTTTTTGATCCGTACAGGTTCAGAATTTTGTGCTTGCTGTTGCACAGGTTTCTAAATAGTTGAAAAAATTACCCAGTCGTCCGCATATAATTTCATGTTAACAGAGCAGTCCACCGGAAGATCATTTATATAGATTGAGAACAGAATAGACCCAAGAACTGAACCTTGGGTACCATCCGAGCTGGCAGGAACCACGCTAGAACGACATTTATCAACTATCATATAGCGCCGATAAGGTGGCTCTCTAACTGCTCCGCCCAGAGCCGTATATAGGGAGAGTTTGGCCATTGGGAGGAGCCTCACTAGAGCTGCGTCAACATACGTCAGACCACGCGTCACTTGCCAGACGCGTCGTCTGCTCCAAACCGGATGTTCCGCCATTCCGCGACTACTGCGAATCGGAGCTTCGTAGCAGATTGCTGTAAACGTTCGAAGAATGGTTTGTGATCAGTTTTTTTTCGACCAAAAGTATCGGCTCCGTGCATAAAAGAGGTGCTGATTAACTAAGTGAGATAACATTCAAGTTCAGTAAAGCAGGAATCACGGTGCACGCGTGAAGCAGCGATTTGGAGTCTGCAAAAAGCGCTGTGGTGCACTGCCGTAACGGTCCCAAGCGAAGCAGCGCCGTAAAAGAACGATTTTGAACAGCGTGTGCCTCTGAAATTGTATGAATCTCTGTCACAACAATGGATCGAGTACCCGCAGAGCACACCACGGACGGAATGCAACTTTGACCAAATGTGGAATCGTTGTTGCGAGAGCGGCAGTGTCATGACCATAGTTTACTGGCGGGTGTAATTAAGCGCTTTCCGGGTTTCCTATCTCGTTCCCGCGCTTACCGCAAGAGAAGTATAGTAGGGAAGTCTCCTACATTTTAGCACAACTATTCCTCCAGAGTCAAATCCTACCGATCAATATCGGTTATGGGTTGCAACAGAGCAGCGAGTTATGCACAGACATGTTGCAACTGCGGTAACGCGCAAGCACTGAACAATGAATGCTACTGCATATAAAAAATGGTTGGTTCGATAGTATGATTAAAAGCGCTAAAAAAACCCAGAGCCGGGGAGCTGAAATACATTAAACGTACTTTTGTTCGAGGTGTATTTCTTTTCGCGAATCGTGCATTCAGTCATTTGCGAAGTTATTCGCGAGTATTTCATTTCGCTTATCCAGGGCTGTTTCCTTTCGCGGGATAAACATCAAGTTGTGTTCGCGAGTGCAATTTTTCGCGATTTTTTAGCGGTCGCGACATTCGCAAAAAATTACACCGCGAATAAAAATAAGATTACAGTAAACGACACAGACAGGAAAGATGCAGTGACCGAGATGAGCAACTACTGTAATATGCAATAACTGAAAATTAGACTTTATTGCCTACTGTCCTTACACCTTTGTTTGCATGCTAACGTACACGTGGGTGTTAGAGAGGAACTCAAAGACTACACACCAAATACAAGCATTTTTATGTATCCCTCTTAGTCTGGCCCCTCAGCTATGGCCTTTTCAGCATGGGTGGCCCTGATGTAGTACACAGCTAATTACAGTAGTGTAACCACGGCTGGCTTAGCCCAAAAATTCACAGAAGCACACAAGCCTCCTCACCACGGCAAGGTGGGGATACCGCAAGGAGGAACAATGGTATACATTACACTAAAAATATACAGTTCACGCTAAGAAAACAGTCCAGCTTTAGTCAAACAAAATTGAAATCTATCCAGTGTTCAGGCACAAACTTGAGACATACACAACACTGATCAAAATGAAACCCAGTTGAAACGCACACTTGGACATACCAATGTTCACTCACTACAAATGGGCAAAAAGAAAACTGCACCTTCTTTAAATTGTCAAACTGCACAAAGTCAAAATTGTAGACTGTCACAGTTCTGCAACATATGAATAAAATGGAAATAATCATGATTCCGCACAATAGCGTTCATCAAGTGCACTGTCACTGCAAAGATAAAAACATGGCTGAGGTTACAGACCAACGATCATTGTTGTGTTATGCGTCACTTTTGTCGACGTGATGCGCACATGCTTTTGCTGCCCATGTCTCTCACTTTAGTGTTAATTTGTCTGCTCAGGTCAGACAGGCGCAGCTGTAAACGTGCATGGCAAAACCGGCGAATGATCTTGTCCTTCACACCATGACAGTTTGTGAGTGGCACGTGTTTTGCAGCAGTAAGCATTGCACTATACAAGGTGCAGAGGATATTGTCCTTGTCCATGCAACTTCCTATTGTCTTTATGAAGACATTTTCATAAAGGAGGAGCATGTCGTACACAGCTGGAGACGGGTACATCAGTGCACCTTCCTTGAAGCACTTACTGGTGGTGAAACTGGTGAAAATGTGCACGCCTGAGGTACTACTGGGCTTTTCTGTGAGGCCACTCTCACATTCCCTGCAGGTCACATTGTTTTTCAGGACACGTGACGCAATGTACCCACAGTAACAGAAGAACGCACTTTCTTCAGCTTTTGTGAGATGTGGCTTTCCGTGCAGAAGGTTGTCAAGATCAGTGCTTGGTTGTGGAACTTGATTTTCCTTCGATGTGTTAAAATCAGCCAAGAAAAATATTCCATCGTCAGCTTCGTAGGATCCTGTTGTGGACACTTTCAGGTATTGCGAAATGCTGATTATTTTCTCCTACATCCCCAGGCAGCACAGCGCGACGACCCAACGTCGGTGCGCCGGCGGCGACCGACCCGACCAGGTCGGCTCCCGACCATGGTCCGGCATACGGTTTGCAACACGGGGATGTTAATGGTCCGTTATCGGCAGCCTGTATCGTACCCCAACGATTTCCCGAGGCGCAGCCAATGCACACTTGCGGGTACCTCCTACCCCCCAAACAAGAGTTAATCTGCGCGATTTTTAAAAACAAAATCAATATATCATTGTAGAAAACTCTTTATTGCATCATAGTCACAAAATACATGGGTTCTTTAATGCATCACTTCAACAGCAATGAAAGAAAGAGTGTTACATTGAAAGTATATAACCTCCAGTCCCGCATATGTACTATTTACTTCACAAATATGCACTTAACACAGGTTATATGGAACAGAGATAGAAGTTGGAACTCGTTACCAGTTAAGTTACCAGTTACTGTTGAAAGATGGAAGCCACTGAAAAGGTTAGCCCGAACATAATTGTAGGCCGGTTCCACGTTAGCTCAGACAGGGAGGTCCCATGGACCTTCCGAATTTTCATGAGTTTTCATATATATTTAGACGCTCATCGCAGATGATGATCAACATTGGTAAAATTAATCATTCGAATACTTTCCGTGCAAAAAATCGAGAAATCCAGCCCTGAATTCGATTGTTGCAATTTTGTCGTGTTTGCACGTGTATACATCCTGAGTTCTACAAGATATCATAGTGCATTTTTTGTGTGCTTTAGTATACCTACCTGCCAGCACTCCGAGCGTAAATTTAGGTGCACAGGTGCAGCACTGTATCGTATAAAAAGCGGCGAACATGCTCTGTCGCGCAGTTTTGTTCAAACTTCGACGCTTCTTGCTCTGACTGTCGATATCTCCGACACGTTCGTACGCAGTGGGGCCGCGTTTTAACGCGCTAATCAGCAGTATACGCCTTTGGAGAAGAAGTTTTTGCGTTAGATGAAAGGCCTAACATCGGGCCATATCCTGGCAAAATATATACGAAATGAAGTGGGACCTTTTTGAGAAATACACGCGCAAAATCCATGTTTATTTCGAAATATGCCTAAACATTTGCCTATTTAAGCACATACCGCTAGGAAGTATATGCGGGATAGATATATCAGATGAAAGAGCATTAAAAGATGAGTGTGCTGATACCAAGTATTAGGATCAGGGACATCTATAGCCAGAGATATCAGGCGTTGAAATTAGAAAAAAAGTGCGCGAGAGGGCATGTTCGCCATTTTTTATAGCACACAGCTTTGCACCTGCGCGCTAAAATTTGCTCTCTGACAGCTGGCCTGTAGGCATAATAAAACAGCAACCACGGCAAAACTGAAACATCAGAATTCAGGGCAGGATTTTCTCGATTTTTTTGCATGAAAGCTATTCGGCAAAAACGTTGATCATAATATACGACAAGCTTATAAATATCAAAAATACTGAAGACCCAGGAGGTCGATGGGACCTCTCTGCCTGAACTGACGTGAAACCGTCCGAATGAAAATTGACGTGAAGTTAAGCTACTTTAGAAATGTAACAGGTTACCTTCAAGTTATTTGCTACTCAATATATATACTTTTCAGCTCTTGACCTGTCTGTATAGTTAATTCAGACCTTGCTGTCACAATGGGCGATTCAAGATGTTTCAAAATAGTCTTGATATACAAAAATGATATAAATATCTGTTACGACAAAAGAAGCCTACATTTACGGGCCTCTTTAGGAAGGGATTTGATGATTTTAATCTCGTAATAAGGCACATGAAAAAGGAGCACAAAGCAAGTTTGTGCTCTACGAGTTGTCCCCTACCCAAGCAGCAAAATGTACTGAAAGTCGGGTGCAATGGGGGTGGACGGGTAGGTGGAAGGCCTTGACCAGACTCGTGAAACCAAGGAACATCGATAAGACACATACCGTCCACCCCTATTGCACTCGACTTTCAGTACATTGTGCTGCTTGGGTACATACATATCGTAGAACTGTGCCAAGTTTTAGTCCTGCTACTCAATGCCCTCTATCATTATCAATACACTTCTTATCGTTAAGATGCGCCATACCTGAGCTTCCTAATGCTCGGCTAAAACATAATTTGTAACATTCACCGTGTAACAACACCGTGTAACCGGAGTTAGTCGCGCTCTGCACGTGCCATCTTTCATCTCAAGTCATGGAGGGAGGACTCAGCCTGCGATGTTTGTAGACCAGGATCGAACAAAAGGAACTTTGAACTTCCTTCAAGTTACTTTGACGAACCTAACCCCCCACCCCCGAAACAAAAGAAAAAGGGAAAGGAACGAGCTCCTCAAGAAGTTACTGGAGCCCAAAAGCAAAGAGCTACGCAAAAAGTTACTGAAAATAGCTAAGCCGAGTAGCCTAGTTACGGTATCGAGTTACTGGTAACGAGTGGAACACATGAACAACTTGAGAATCCGTACTACATGTGTCATGATCGTTCTATACCTTCTTTTAAGAAAATAGAAGAAATATTTGCGCACCTTTGCTAATACGAGGACAACATATATACACACAATTTGGGAACCACAATCTAAGAAAAAAGGCGTGAGAAGGTGGTAACTTCCTTAGTTACCTCCTAAGCCAACATGATAAGGGGTGTAAAAAGGTGGTAAAAGAAATTACCATCCATCCAAATTACAACAAAAAGGTGTACGCCCCCCTCTCTCACCGGATCAGAAGCGGTAACCCTATTATTCGTGGCAGAGAGTGAGGTAGCAGGTAGAACTTTCCAACCTTTTAGGCACAACATATGCGACAGCTATTACCTCCTAAAAGGTCCACCCTTTTTTCTGAGAGTGCAGTATGGCACTTGTAGTGTGACTCGTACCCTTGTCTTTAGGAGAAATATTAATGTATCAAGAAGATGCCTTTTCTTATGGCTTTCTAGCTAGGAAGGCCTCTTATTATGGATACCTGAAGGTCTTTTAAAAGAAAAACAACACAGCATACCAGACTGTATTCCTTTCAAGCAATCATCACAGCGCGATAGGCTCATAGTGTTGTAACCGAAGTGCGGGGTGGATTCTGAAAGTGGAAGATAGCTCGAGGTCAGGGTTACACTGAGAAAAGTACACCACACCACATGATGCACACGTTACTGAATACAGACCAAATAGCCAAACTTGCAGTTTTCAGCATGACATGACAAGATCCACTAGAAAAATCTTGACCATCATCACTGGCTCTGAGGCAGAGAGCTGGTGGTGGGCACTTCGGTGATACCGTCATCAAGGCATTGATTCCTTTAAGCACGCTCTTGTAGTGGTCCAGCATGACATTCTGAATGAAAGGTCGGGATAGCTTTCATTCACTCACAGTTTCAAAGAAATTGACATATCATGTGTCGATCACAGTACGCAAACGGATTAAAGCGGAATATTTTATTCACTTCGGAGGTTCCTTTTTCGTTTCTTTTTATTTAGAATAACTCCAAAAACGAACCTTGAGCTGAAGTCCTCCAGCATTCCCGTTTTGTACGCACGCAGGAGATGAAAAGCACAGCTGCAGCACGCAGTCGTCCTGAGAAATGGTTACATTTGGTTTGATGTCAGATAAACAATACATACGATTCCACACTTTACTGAACCATATTTTCACCAAAACGGAGTCCATTATCCTAAAAGCAACGCATAAACCACAATGGATCACTGAAATCGAAACTATGCGATGCTAAGTTTCGAGAGAAGCCTTCTAGAACGGTGTCACTCATGTTGAAAAGCATCTATGAGTAACATTTATCAATGCGAGGAATACCACAAAAAGAAATAGCACTTACCACTCTATGAATCGCTTAAAAATGTTGAAATTCCTCAAAAGTTTCGGGAGCACGGCCGGATACATTCGTTTCTCGCAGCGAGAGCGACGGGGACTCCAACAGTGCAAACACGGCTGGATGATCGAGGAACATCATTGGCCAGATTCGAAACTGTCGGTTATGTGATTGCATCACTCGGCTCTGACTGTCTGGGAAGAGAAATCCGTTGCTGCACCCCGGTCATGTCACTGATTATCGTGAAGTGATCAGATCAGCTTCGGGGAGCGATCCTATATTTTGGTCACATGACCAAGGTCAGTCCAGACCGGGAAATGATCAGAGCAGCATCGGGGAACGATCCTATATTATTGTTTACATGACCAAAAGGAGACCAGAGCGGGAAATGATCAGGGCACGGTCGGGGGACTACCTTATCTTCTCTTATGTTCTACCTCCTCAGTTCCCACACCGCTGGGAACCTGTCGGGCACTATCTCCCGTTCAGGAGCCGAAGCCCCCATTGCGTTCCCATTCTTTTCCCGAGGGTTTGTGCTGCCTGGGTCTTGAATTCTAGTGGCGTCGGAATCGGGTTTCTGTGGTGTACTGTAGAGAAGAAATTCTCAAGGGTATCTTGAGTAAATCTGGATGTCAACAGAAAGTCGAAGTGCAGGTCTTCCAGAAGATGCTCCTGCAACTCGAGCATGGACGTTGTGGAGAGGAGGACGCCTGCCTGGCATGGCTTGTAGTGCCCGTTTCCAATTTTCAGGCGGGAAAACATGCCCATGAACACTTGCAGAAATTTCAGGGCTTCTTCGTATTTTGCGGTATTGTGGCGACTCAGTCCCATAACACATCAAGTCAAACCAGTGATTCACCTGGTCGATGAACCACGCTGTCACCAATGTTTGCTCTGGCCAGCCAGGTTCCTCGACCATGGTGCGGAAGGCAACTGCTGTAGAGTGGCTGAAGAAACTCATAGCGTTGGAGACCTTCATCTTGTCAAAATGGTTTGGATCCAGAACTTCTTTCCGTATCTTTGGTGCCAACTTGAATGTGCTTCCTTCTTGGAACTTTGCGAGACGCTTGATAGGATCCAGGGTGATCACGGAACCTGGCAGGTTGTGGCTCTTCACGTCGCCTTCATGGAGCATGAGGAACTGTCCATTGATGAGATGTCCACACAAGTTTTTAACAATGTGAGGAACATCCGCAAGAAAGCGGACCTGTCTGTTTCCAAACGAGGGGTGCTGAGCGATGTTGGCAATGCGGCTGTGCTTCTCAGAATTCACCTTAAAGTACTGCCACATCGAGCGGTTTCCAGGTCCCATGTCCGTGGTGATGGCGAGTACGTTCAGGCCGATCTTGTGGCACTTCTCAATTATGTCGAGGAGGAGGAGGAGTGTCGTTGGGAGGAACCCGAGAGGTCTGCCTGCCTGATTAGGCGGCATGTTTCTCGGGAAGGGAAATGTGGTGGAGAGGAGGAGAGGAAAGGGTGAAGTGGAAGACCGAGCGGAATCCGCTCGGGGGGAGGATAGCTGCGTCCATGGGCCGACTTCAGGGGAACTGTGCCGGCATACGCCTATTACACGTCTGAGGGAAACCCAGGAAAAACCCCAGACGGCACAGCCGGCCCGCGGATTCGAACCGCGGACCTCCCAGTCTGCAAGCGCACGCGTTAAAGCTGCGCCACCGGAGCTGGTCTCAATTATGTCAACTGTGACCTTACCAGCATCAACACCGCTGAATGAATCACCTGCAGGAGTGCGTGCACAAAAACACTGAAGTTATGGCTACGGAGATCATTATGAGAAGCGCTTGAAGAATACTGAAACTACACGATTACTACCCAAAAATTGATTTTCAGCAGGCACAGTGCTGAACAAGTTTGCGAAACATGGATTGGCGTATTTCTTCCTCTGAGCGCCACCCTAGCAGTGAACGGGAGCTGACGCATTCACAGAGGGGTGCCTCGGTAAGCCCCCAGCCATCTGTTTCTTATTGAATTACCTCCCGTTACCTGATAGGGTTTCGATCCATGCTCCGTAAGCTTTCAGCACCCCATATCCTCAAAAACCTCAGGCTTTAATTATGAAACCTGTCAATGAAAGGTAGTGACACAAGCAGAAGTGCAAAATTACCTCTGTAATGGTACGCAACCACCTGTTTCCACCATGTTGAGATACCACACAGCATGAATACTAGGCCATGCGTTGCATGTGTCTTGGATGGCTTGCCTGGGACAGGCAAGGTAGCATACCCTCGCACAGAGCTTGCGCTTGGGTCATATTCCATCCGTTGTTGAATCGCCATTTCGTCTATCATGAGGACACAACATTTTTGTTGAACGTTGAGGCCAGGCACCTTGCTTTCCAGCAGGCTGAACACTTCGTCAAGAATTCCGGGATTAAACTTGATTGCTGTGGTAAATTAAAAGTAATTAGTGATGAGCATAAATGGCTATCAGATAGACAAGCTCACACAGATTGGTCAAATACGCATTTCTTCTTTAGATTCCTGCTCTCCATTATTTTGGACTCAATCATATATCAGAATGCTTACCTTCAACTCTGCGTCTGAGTGTCCGTGAGGATGGGACTGGCAGCTTTTGATCCAGGTGGTTGCTATATCCTGTGCGTCCACAGGAGAAGTGCAGTTGCAGGGCCTTCTTTATCGTTTCTTCTGACCACTGGCTCCCACGATTGCTAGACGGTGAAAGTGATGCCAGTTGGTCCTCGTTACATACTGAACTAAGGTTCTCGGAGAACTTTTGCTTCTCTTCCTGCAGCTTCCCGACTTTCTTCTTTTCTCTGCGACACTGGCGTCCCAGCTCTGCAATTCTTTGGAGCAACCTCTGCTCATCACCAGCGGCTGCCTGCATAGAGTGGAAATGTAACGTATTGGAGTAATGGGCCTCATATGTCTGTCTTGACATGCAGAGTAGCAGATATGCATCTGGTAACACAGTTATGCAACCACAATACACATATACCTCAGGAGGAGATGTGGCTGAACAACTGTCGAGTGTTTCAACGAGCTGTGGGCTGTCGAGTGCCTGCAACAAGTAAAATGTATCACATGAAAAATATGCAAAATTCAGATGCAGCGTAAAGGAAACTGTTTGGACAAATGAAATAATATTTTACGCAACCGAAGAAGACATTTACCTCAGGATAAAGTGCAGGGGAATGGCTCAGTGAGCTGTCCAGTGTTTCAAACTGGGGTGGGCTGTCTGGTGCCTGCAACAAACAATGAATCACACGAAACTGTTTGGACAAATGAAATCTTATTTCACACAACAGAAGCATACATTTACCTCAGGATAAAGTGCAGCAGAGTTGTTCTGTGAGCTGTCCAGTGTTTCAAGCTGTGGTGGGCTGTCTGGTAGCTGTGTCAAAAACTCAGTTAAGGAATATTCAGTAATCGATGAAACGACTCCTATGGAACATACCATATGGACTCACCTCGTGCTGAATGGTGCATGTTCTAAGGTCCTGTACGGCATTTGGAGCGTTGGTGTCCTGCATAGTGCAAGTGATACTTCATTGAAAGAGCCCAATGTAAGCTACGTTACACACATTGCAATGCAAAACCTACCATGACGTCAATTGGCATGGCAGTGTCTCGGGACAACACAGACAAAGGGTCACACATTTGCTCGTGCAAAACCTGTAGAGAAGCAGCCTTGTCAACAAAGCGTTCAGTGGTGTGAGAACCAATTACATGTGAGATGTTTGCAGTGTCTCCATGCATTGGCTGGGAGGAACTGTCACAGGCCTGTTTATCTGTGTCCTATAGGCAGAAAAGGAAACTTAATTAATATTGTCTGGCTTTGAGAAGCAAAAACGTACATGAAGTGCGGAGTAGCAGATATGCATCTGGTAGCACAGTTACACAACTACAATGAACATATACCTCTGGATGACATGTGGGTGAACAACTGTCCAGTGTGTCGACCATCAGTGGGCTCTCTGGTGCCTGCAACAAATAAAATGTGTCACATGAAAAAGCATGCAGCATATGCAGCATAAAGGAACCTGTTCGGACAAATGAAATCATATTTCACACAACCAGAGTACATATTTACCTCAGGATAAAGTGCAGCAGAGCTGTTCAGTGAGTATTCCAGTGTTTCAACCTGGGATGGGCTGTCTGGTGCCTGTGTCAAAACCTCAATTAAGGAATATTCAGTAATAGATTAAATGATTCCTGTGGAACATACCTCGAGCTCAATGCTGCAAGTACTAAGGTCCTGTACGGCATCAGGAGTGTTTGTGTCCTGCATAGTGCACTCCTTTTCTGGCACAGTCATGTCTGACACTGCATGTGGAAAACATGGGCGCACAAGTATCTGCACAACAGAAGAGCCATCACTACTATGAATAGAACCCACCGGGAAGTGCTCTGTACTTGATAAGCCTGAAGTTGTCTGCTGGGTGGTGAGCTCTCTCTTCTGCACGGGCTGTGTGTATGAGGCAGTGTTGTATGCAATGCCATTACAGTAATCGATACATTTTTCAGTATTTGAGTGCTGCTCGCGATACTTTTTAAAATCTGCATTGGAAAAGTATTTCCATTACAAATTTATGGTAACGCAACCTCCGTACTGTTACAGGTACTTTTTAGTGCCCCACCTTTTCTTCATCGACCATATTTATTACTATTATTAGTAGTCAATGATCCGCCTAGCGCTCGACAAGAAGCCTGTGGACACGCCTACATCCTCCGTAACGGGAATTATACCAAACACGTGTTAATTTTTTTTTCGAACCTGGAGGAAATAACCACGCTGCGCTCACCAAAGAGTTGAGGTCGACAAAGAGGGTGCGGAAGTAATGTAATTGCCATATTGGCCTCTGTCAGAACCAGCTATTGCTAAAAGTCAAGCAAAGACTCTGAGCTATAATAAATATGCTGTCTTTTTACTGCAAAACTGCCTTCTCCCAATTTGCTGTTATATAAACGGGGTGTCCAAGTAAGGGAGATTTTCTATGTTGCATCATCTTCGTATCCAACAAAGGTATCGGGCAGTGTATTCCGGTACTCTTTGTAGTGATGGTAGCGCTACTCCGATACTTCACCAAAGTAGTATCGATAGCAGTATTTCGATACCTTTTAGTCAAGTAACAAATATTGGTATTGTGATACCATATTTCGGTAACGGGCACAACACTGATATGAGGGCACTGGCATATGAGAGTAATTCTTAATTGGCCACACAACTCACCGTAGAGCCTTCCTTCATCAGCAAAACTGCGGGTGCACCTCCTATTGTCTCTGTAGACGTCTGTCCAGCCTGTAAAGTTTCCTTGTGAATGAACCTATGCCAAAATATTGTCCAAGCACACTATCTGTTCTAGACTCACCTATGAGGTTGAGGTAGACTCACACGCAGTGCTTGCGTCCTCTCTCAGCGGCACTGTTATACCCTGCAAGCAGCATAAGCAAATAAATAACTGACCAGAAGCCAGAAAAAGAAGCTTGATCACGCTGATGCAATCAATACATACCTGGGGCTGAACCGACTCTTTGGCGGTTTCATTGTGACACGAACAGCAGTGTGGGCGAAAATGGTGGGCACGGCGTTTGGCTTCAGTTTTCTCCAGCCGTCACCCCGATGCGACTCGAACTGACTGCTGTCAAAGTGTGCCTAGGGTCGAAAATACTCGTAAGCGCTATACAAGAGCTCGTACGTATCAAACGTCATCAAGCTACTTGTGCAGGTAACACATCGAGCAGCAGAGTTATCGCTGACACGTTTTATAACATGCACGCTGAAGATATCACTTGTTTAAGCGTTCGTGTCGGGACCAAAGAGGGGGCGTTGCCGCACGCACACAACGGTGAAAATTCGAGAAAGCTTCGTTTCTTAAGAAGTGGTATCAGCGTCAATATCTGCAACTCATTGTGTCGTTCCACTTGAGCTAATACAGAACGAGTGTCTTACCTCACACAGCTCGCTGTTCACATTAGGTCTCCAGCCGCCACCACGTTTTGTCTTTTCGTCCCATATGCGTTTTCTCTTGGGGTCTCTGGGAAACTTGTACATGCGGAAGCCTTTCGCACGCGAATTGGTGCAGTTCACAGCCACGCAGAACCCCATGTTGACCGCCAAGGGCCGGAGACACAGCACTAGAGCTGCCTACATGTCCAACACTGCACGCCGGTCAGACGAAAAGTCGCATAATGGCGTCTCTTCCTACGGTGCTGCTGTCGACCCTGACTTGACTTGGCTCAGCTTGGCTTTAGTTCGCTTTAGCCGACTCATCGGCCGGAAAGCGACGCGTTTGACGTGTCGACAAGCTCCTCCCTCGCGGCGGCAAAAGATCAAAGAATGGCCAAACTCTCCCTATATACGGCTCTGGCTCCGCCAGCCGTCGCTGTGTTAAAGTTAACGTTGCAGAGAGCTGTACCTCAGGGCCTACGCGTTTGCACCAAGAGCCTCTCGTGACACATAGAGTGGCAAATTGCGAAATGGCGAATTGAAGACATCGAGGAGGTCCGCGGGATATCAGCTCTTTGGATCCAACTAGTGTGGTTCGCGGCCGCGCTAATCGGTTCGCCGATTCTAGTTTTACACAACAGATTGCTTTTTCTCCGAAATCTGAGCGCCCACCACGCACTATTCCTCTTCGAACGCCATGTTCGAGGCTGTGTACAGTTAGTACACAGCCTCCAATGAGCAGGAAGCAGCAGATTCGCGTAGAGATGCGCAACAAGGAATCTTCGTGACCTGGCGACACATTTGATCTGTATCTTGTATCTTGGTGCAGCAGAGTACTTAATTGATAACTAAGAAATGCGGACTTCATGAAGATAGCCGACGTATTAAATCCCTTTTCACATACGTTTTAGATATGTTCCGTACGATTTATGTCATTCGTCCATAACACGAACATCTCCTCATCCCAGAATTTCAGGTTTCTTAACAGGTATGCAGGGCTTGCTACGCTCTTCCTTCCCCAGCCTAGATACCCGCAGCCGTACGCGGAAAAGAGCTAGGAGCGTCACACTTAATTAATGCGGCAGTGAAATGACGTGTCCTAGGACAGCTACTTCAACATGATTTCGTGATGCCAATGTTGTCACAGGACGAAGGCACTCTGCTATGGCTGTGGACGGCGAAAGTAAAGAGGGTAAGGTAACCTCAGCGCCCGGCTACAGGAAGGGACATCTCCCAGGTAAGCGCGGACGCTACGAAGGTCAGGTCTTAACTGCAGTGCTTCCCAAACTCAAAAATACAAAATATAGTGTCGCGATGTGTGTCTTTTCGCGACTCCACCAGCTTTCCGATTGCATTGCGTGAACCGTAGTAAACAAGTCTCACCCTGAAATGTTATTTGGCACTCACGTCAGAGTGAACCCGCTGGGTTAGAAACCATCCCTATTGAAGAAAACTTCAGACGGCTTTCTGATCGTCCATCGGAGATACTGTCGGACACACAAAACCATTCTGACGTACCATCACAGAGTTCTGACGGACTTTCAATCCTGCCTCTCGGGGACAACAGGCAAGAATTGGCAAGCATAGCGAAAGATTCGCTTTGCTTTCGCTATGCTTGCCAATTCTTGCCTGTTGTCCCGTTTCGTCCACGTGTTCGTGAACCTTCCATTTTTCTGTAACCGGTCTGTAGCCTAGATCACAACGTTCACATAATCCCCTCCACACTCTAACAAAGCAGCCATTCACTCCGGCTGTAGAAGCCCGTACGGAACCTTTCTTCCCTCCGGGCTGTTGACCTACAATTCGCATGAACCTTTAAACACGTCACACCTAACCCTTTAAATACCATGCCAATGATGAGGACGGTGCCCAGAAGAACAGTCTCTGTTCGAAATATCGGCGGCTTCTGTCCTGAGGCAACTCCCTTCCTACATCTCTACCAGTTCGCTGGATTTCTACCCATCTACGTTCTCAAATCCAAGTTCGGCCAAAAACATTTTTATCCATTTGCCTTCTTTTATGCCTTCGATGAGTGCCAGATATTCCGCTTCACATGTAGAAAATGCAATCACCCGCTGCTTTGAGGATTTCCAGTTATCTGCACCCTTTGACAACACGTACACATAAGCGCTCTTGGATTTTCTCGTCTCATCTTCGTTCCAGCTAGCGTCTGTGTAAACAACAATTGGTAAGCCGGAAGCGGTGTATGTTATTCCGGTCTTTTTGGTGCCGCTCAAATAGCGAAACACTCGTTTGGCCATTTTCCAGTGCAAGTGAGTATAGCTATTATTAAATTGGCTCGGACAGCTTACAGCAAAAGCTGTGTCTTGTCTTGCAGCTACCAAGTACATTAGACTTCCAATGAGTTGTTGATAGGGTACGTGTGAATCCCTTTGCTCTTGGGTTTCAACACAGTCGTAACTTGTGTCAGGGAAATCTTTGCTCGTTTGTCCTGATGTCACGGAATGTCCTTTCACTATAGGCGTTTTGACAGGCTTACAATCTTGCATGCCGAATTTGGCGATAGTCTCTGAGATGTGTTTCTCTTGGCTCAAACTTATCTTCCGAGAGACGTTATCATGATTGATTTCTATGCGAAGGATGTATTTTGGATCACCTAGGTCCTTCAAGTCGATCGTTTTCCCGAGAGCTCCAATAGCCTTGTTGAGCACATGCTGATTGTTCGCTAACATTAGGATATCGTCAACGTATACACTGAGGATGACTGTTGCATTCGTGTTGTGGAAAATGTACACGCATCTGTCAGTTTCCAGCCTCCTGTAGTGAAGCCTCCAGCCTCCTACATTCTTACATATAGAACTACAAGTCCTTGATCGTCTAAGTTTGTAAGTAAGAACTGCCTGTAAATAAGTAAGTGAGGATCGTCTGTAAGTAAGGACTACAGGCCTCAGTTTGAAATGCAAGTAAGCAACAACACCGCGGAGTATGGAAACAAGTCGGAGCGGCGCGTCTCACACTAAAAGTGGATACGCTACGTAGATCTTGTTGTGTGGTAAACGTTGTCGATATCTTTTGTCCTAAGTGCAATTGAAGCGGGTGTTTGAGACTATATTTGAATTTTCGTGGAATGCACAGATCAGGCCAGTGAGCATTACGCCTCGCATTGCAAACGCCATATGTGGCCGTTATGCACTGGTAAGAGATACGTAACGAAAGAGGTTGGTTTAGCTTGTATTATGCATTTATTTTCCTGTCAGCATTTTGCAATTCAGACTTATTTTCGTCGTTATACAGACCCCTCTATGTCGTTAACACTGCATATTCGTCGCTCTGTTGGTTAACACAGCAGCCGATTTCGATTCGCTTTGGACAACTTTCTCTGTTTTCACCTATTGATGCTCTAGTCCTTCTTCCGCACGTTAATACGATATGCTGCATTGCTTAAATTTCCTCGCAAACGATTAGCGTATTAGTAACTGACATGCATGTTGACAAACATTTCTCTTCAAATACGCCCGTTTAATAGTGTTTGGTGTTATTTTCTACGATTAATGTTGGACTCCGGTTTGTAGTGAGACCTGATTTATATGAACGATGAAAGATGAAAGTCAGTTCTCTCTTGATTTATATGCCGGGAAGTCCCTGTAGTTGTTCTACACCTAGTTTTCTGTTGCAGTGATTCTTATAACACTGCAGATCATTGCTGGGACAAATAGCTTGAAATAAAATTACGTTGCAGCACCTGTATATGTCGAAGTTCAGTTATGAGTGGTTCAGTTATGTTTGTATATGCATTAGGACATCTACGTGTACTCTGGTAGGTCTCGTCACTTGTTAGCAAGTGTTGTTCTAGTACATTTGTGTGTTATTCAAGTGTCTTCAGATGCGATGTGCAGAGCCAAGGGATACGCGATGCAGAGGAGCACAAGAAAAGAGAAAATACGCTAGATGTACAATAGTTATCTCACAAAAAGATTCGTGCTCCAGCATCTTGAAGCTGCTTAAAGATTAAGCTGTGCATATTGATTTGTGCTTCAAGTAAATAAATGTTTTAGCATTTCCTCCGAGATCAGTTTTTTTATTAAACATTACTACGCCACTTATATGGCTTGGTGGCCCCATCGACCCATAACGGTTCTGATGTACCATTAAGCCACCACAGTTTGTGGTGGAGCCGTCAAACCACCAGACATTCTGATGGTCCATCAATCCATCAGACTTGTTGGTCTGATTGGTCCCAAATACAGGCTCTGATGAACCATCAGAAAATCGCTGATGGGATTCTTCAATAGGAGCATCGCAAAAAGAGGGGGGAAAACGCTGGCCAGCAGGGAAGACTGTTCCTAATATTTCAAGTCAGCGTGTGACAGGAGCGGATCCAGGGTGGGGGCGGTTGGGCGATCGCCCCTTCCCCCCAAAAAAACGTCAGTTTATACATGGGATTTCCCCCTCTCCACTCCCCTACTACGCGCTCGCCCCGACAAAGGAACCGCCCCCTCCCAAACCGAGGGCCTAGATCAGCCCCTGGCTTGTGAGCACAGTTCCTCCAAACAACGGCGGAGTTGCGGCATAGCAACTCTTGAGCTTCGACAAGTGTGTCACGGCAAAGGGAAGAAGCACACTCATAGCTTTACTACTCAAGTCAAGAGCGTGTACTGCCCTGCCGAACCCTGTCCAAAATTCGGAAACTGGCTTCAGCAGAAGCTATTGCTGTCCCTTTATCGAGTTCGTCAATCGCTTCGCGACCTCCGCTGAACCTATCACCCCCCACCCCCTTAGGGGTCGCGACCCACAATTTGGCAAACTTTCTTACTGAAAGCAGTGATTTTGAATCTAATGACGGGGGGCATTCCTGTACCATGCACCCGTTCTGATTAAAAGTCTACGAGTTTTGCAAGCTTGCATGAAATGTGTTCACGCCCAGAGATACTCCCAGAAGAATGCGTATCAGTTCGCCTAACGGGACGTGCTGTGCAGGTCCATACGCTGGAGCAAAGCCCCCACGGCGCAGGAGTGCAGTCGACAACAGGCGCTCCGACGACAACGAGAAAGGGGAAGCGTACACGAGGCGCACCACGGAAAGCGCACCCACTTCGTACGAAAAACCGACGGCCACTGACAGATTACCGCTAGCAGTTACGAGAACAGTGCACGAAATTCCTTCACTTGAGACGACCGCAACGACTACACGAGATATTACGATGGTCCGAGCGTCGACATCCACGTCCGGTATTTATTATATGTTATTGTCAATCATCCGTATATCAATTAGAGTGAAAATTATTGGACCTTCTGAAAGAGAAACGTCACATCGGGCTTGAGAGAACTGGCTACTCCGACGTCATGTTTGCAGTGTTTACTCAAGTGGCAGTATTGGGTTGGGACGTTATCTCTGTATCTTACATTTAGATGGCGCAAGATCTGGGCGTAACCAGGGCTTGGTGGAGTTGGGGACGTTTGGGGAAATGCTTGCTCGAAGGTATGCTGAAAATCAGTATGTTAGAAATTGGTAGCTGGGTCCTGGAAAGACGCAGAGAACGAAGGATCGGATATTGAACTTTTTTGTGGAGCAAGCCAATGGCAAAGGAGTGCCAAGTTGGGGGAGTGGGAAAAAGGTGTTTACGGGTGCTATGCAGCAGGTCACGCTGGAGTGACGATTTTGCGTTGTGTTTTACTACCAATCAATGGAAACGTGCGCGCTATGTGACAGCCTCCACAGCGTTTTACGGGTGTTAAGTTACTAAGAAAGAAGAATGATGTTTGCCTCGGCAACATAAAATTTATTGTGAATATAATAATCGCACATAATGAACTTGACATAAATAAATAAATAAACATACATAAAAATAATGCTTACCAATTCTCTAGCGCAGGGGTGCCGAAGTGACGGCCCGCGCGACCCCTCAGTTAAAAAAGAAATTCAACCCAAGCTTCATGAACGGTCGCGGCGTTATCATTGGTCTCTCTACTCGTATAGTTTATCTTACGTTAGTGGTAGAAAACTGTTGCCCCTGACCTGTAACAGCCGATGACTCTCGAACTAGGACACGAGCTGGGCCGGTTGATACGTGACAACAGTGAAGACGACAAGAGTAACACAAGGACAGTCAGGGAACGTCGAAGTTTCAACCTTTAATCCCCAGGCAAAAATCTGGAGTGGGACCACTTCGAAGTGGATTATCGGACAGGAACCACTTGGAATGTGGAACCATTCAATGGCTGGGACCAGTTAAAAGTGGAACCAGTTTCACGGTGGTACCACTTGTAGTGGAACCAATGGAAATTATCCAGTGGTCCCCTCTGCTAAGTGGTCTCGGATCCGACCACTTAGCAGATGGGACCACTAAATGCATGACCGAAAGTAATGCGTAGAAAAGCACATACTGTTGAAGTAAATATTGTTTATTCTGCTATGAGCATACACTAATTATAAAGAAATAATCGATACATCTCTCACGTACTAAGTCGCACACGGGTAATCACTCACTGCGTTCAGACGAGGCATGTGCTTGTGTTGAATTTGCGATGCACTCACGGACAACAGGGAACATGGCGTTTTGTTGACCACCTCACACCTGTATTTTCTCAGAGACGATGACACCTCCGTCCATGTAGGTCGCGGCATGTACCATTTTCCTCTTCACCAAACGATCCTAATCGTTATACTCGTCTTAACCATGTTTCTCAGGTTCCTCTAGCTCCTGAAATAAAACACATAATCAGTAGTAATCGAAGCACCACGGTAAGCACTTATACCTCTTAAAATCGGAAGAAGCATTCTGTGCAGTCCGTTTGGCGTTTCATCGTCCGGTTCTTCTGCGGACGCTGTGTCTTCCTAGCGTCGAAACTTCTCCGAGATATCGCCAATATGTTTCACATGACTCATTGTCATCACGTTGTCTTAGAAAACGCACTAAAACCACGTAAATAGTGCACAGGAGATGCCCGATATCAGCCACGGCAACCGAAGAGAAAAAACGACCTCGCAACGACGCGTCAAGTTCCAACTGACGCGCTCTCTCTGCTCCCTCTCGCGGCCCGCCGTTGGAATTTGAATTGAAAGCCTCCCGCCGCACCGGAGCGCCCTCATAATTATTACACCTGCTTTGGGTCAGCCCGTGCAATTACCTCTTTTTTAGTTCTTCTAATTATTTGGCGGAGTGTGTCATCTTTGGATTGTGTCTTTTGGCATTTTGCTGGTACATTTTATGGCATTTGCCTTTAGATGAGAATATGAGCACGAATTGAAGTTACAGCATATATTTTATCGAAGACGTAAACAGATAAAAAAACCAGAAATATAGATCATACGTGTGCTAAAATACATCAAAATAATGGCTAAAAAGCAAAAAAAAAAAAAACAGAAGGGTATATGGCAAGAGTGGACTCTACTTCCCCTATAACGGATCTCAAAGGGGGAAGCTGCCCAGCTTGGAATCTAAAGTGGTTCAATTGACCATTGTGGGAACAAAATGATACCTGTGAGGCTCCCACTGTAAGTTCTGGAACCATTTGAGGCCAGAGTGGTACCACTGATTTCACCAATGTGGAACCAGCAACCCCACTTGCGAATCCAGCTGGGACCACCAAGATTCAACTGGAACCATTCGGGAACCATCCACATTCAAATGGAACCAGTCCAGATTCAAATGGAACCATTCTGGAACCAGTCCAGATTTTTGCCTGGGTCATAATCAACTTTTAATCATATGATAAAAAGTTTAGCGTTCCTTGTCTGTCCATGGTGTTGCTTTCGTCGTCTTCGCCGATGACTCTCTAAACCTGTCCCAGCGTCTAATGTTTACTGAATTGATATTACCAGTACATTCCTACCAAATTTCTGAGCAAACCCTACATGGCATACTTGTAATATTGGTGCCTTCAATGCCACCAGAAGCGGGCCGGTTCATTTGCAGCCTTGGTGATCTCCCAAGTGAATAGAGGACTTCAGGAAATCCCATGAAGTCTAGCGCCCTGGTGCAGTATGGGAGCATCTGCATATCAGGAGAGAGAGAAACCCAAGTGGTTTTGGTTTTCCTTCTCCACTCTGCTCTTTCAGTACGGAACGGACGAACGAATACAACTGCCGCCGAGGAAGAGATCGGTCATCAACAATTAAAAGCTGTTTTGTGTCCAAAGAGTAAGTGTTCAGTACTTTATTACCTGTCCTGTTCAGTACAGAACCAACTGAACAGTTGTTCAGTTGGCAAAACTACAAGCGAATAGATGTAGCACGTGGCTTTAAGTTTCAGAATCACGACAACAGTAGTATAGAGGGGACCGCTATAAGAACATCCTTTTTCTAATCTAAGGATTAGAACTGGCTTGTGTTGGATTAGAAATTCCTAGAATTCTAGGAATTTCTAATCCAACACAAGCCAGTTCTAATCCTTCTGGTTGGTGGCCCCACTTTGATTGACAGGCCCCTTTTTGGCTCCACCGCTTCACACTGATTGGTTCAAAATGACCCCACCACTTTGATTGACAGGCCCCCTTTTGGCTCCGCCCACTTCATGCAAATTGACCCCTCCAAACCTACTGATTGCTGATTGATCCATCCACTTCGCGCTGAGTGGCTAGGACAGCTGATCGGCCAACCCAGTGACCTCGCTATGGCTCTATCTTAGACAGACAAAAGGAACACATTGCAATGTTTATTGAGTACATCATGGCTGTCTTGGAGAGATTGATTCCTTTGATGGTGGGCATGGTTCCTCGGAAGTGACAAATCATGTAGGTGCCTCTGGGACAGCGGCTAAGAAAAGCTTCATCCTCCGTGAGTTGACACATTCCACGTGCACTGGACGCTCTCGTCCAGTAGTTGAAGGCACGTGTGCAGCGATCCAGTAGCGTTCTTGTCCAGCTTAATGTCGGACCACATAGGTACCACATGCCAATCTGTGATAGTCAAGATATCACCAGGGCATTCATGCGAGTAGGTGTGCTTATCCTTCTCGAGCTTCATGCGTCTTCAGTTGCAGGGCTCCAGCGCCAGCGTGCATGAGACGAGCGAGAAGAGAACGAGGTACCATATCCTTCCACTGGTCCAACTGACGCTACTCCCTCTCATCTTCTGCATTATCTGAGGAGAGAAAGAATGCCCAGTTAAATCACGCTATCTCCGTCATACACTCAAGCTTACCATATTCGCAGCTTTCATATGGGTAGGAGTCGACGTCATTGTAGAGGTATCGTTTGTCGTCGTACGCCATCAGACTTCTTTTCACATTTCTCATGGTGTACATGCACTGTTTCTTTCCAACGATTGAAACTTGTTCATTCGATACGCTCATGTGATTGAACAAGGTATTGCAGTACGTCTCATGGAGGAGGTGCTTGCGTACAATATTCTTTTTGACCCCTTTAGCTCTTGCAATTTGCCTTCCTCCAGCTAATTTGATGAAGTACATTTTAGCTTTTAAACAGACTACTTCCTCAATAGGTACACTACAAGTTTCGCTTTTGAAGCCCCAAGCCTTCCATGATTCTTTTCACTGTACAGTGGATGATCCCGATCGAAGGAAGACAAATCTAAGTGGTCGTCGGCAATCGCTCGTAACTGATCTTCGTAGTCCTTGCAGAACAGGCCAAGGATCAGAGAATCCGTGTCAGAGTAACAGGTAATCACCGGACAAGTGAGCTTACTCAGCAAGGTTTCATAGTAGAATGAGTACATGGTTAATTTACTCAGTTCCAAAATCGTAAACCCAATCTGGAGCAGGAAATCGCATCGCACTTTTCTTTTGCGCATTTCGTACATGACACAATCAGGGGACAAAATTTCCATCCTCACGCATTCCGCTCGACTCCCGAGGCGACTCGCCGTCTCCTCATCGAAGGCTACTCGAATATCACGACTACTCGAATATGTTAAATTTATTTAGAAGTGTTCTCCCAAAGACTGCATTATTTGAGAGTTTGTAGAAGTTTTTTTCGAATGTCGTGCCTGAGGCAACACGTCTGGCAACATTGTCCTCAATGTAGGGACGCAGGAATGGCACCTGGCGAAATTTTAGAATTCTGTGAATTTTTGTCACCCTCATGCCTAATCTACAATAGAGTGCGAGCAGCGTGTAATGAACGACGTACTCGACTTTGTCCTTGCACATAAGCAACAGCTTTTTGCTGTTAGCAGGCTGATACATTAATTATTCGAGAAGCCCTCGCTGGAATGGCGAGAGCCATTCCTTTGAGACGACTGCCTTCTCAGGAGCCAGGGGAAAGTACCGTGTCAGTGCGTGGATAGATTTTGGATACTCCAAGTCACATACATACACGTAGCCAACGTCTGAATCAGTGGGGTGACGCATAAAATCCACGGAGGTAAAATCCTCGACCCATTTGAAATCACCAACGGGGAGGTGCTTTATCATACTGAATCCGTAAAGATTGTTGCAATCTATGTATGATATATACACCTCCTATTTATCGGGATCATAGCCACTACAAAGAGGGTTGTTAGCCTGCAAATGACGCCTGCTCGCCTGAGAGACCCCGCCTCTAACGCCCGATTCGATGGTTCTGTACATGTCCTCATCGATTTTTAACTCCAATTTTGCCTGCGTGTAATTTAGAGCGCATTGCCACGAATAGGATGCCAGAGAAACACAATGAAGCAATTCCAATTCGCGCGCGCTGTAGCACAGACGTCGGAAGTGCTGCATCACGTCCGCATGTAATAAGGCATCCGTTTTCAAGTACAGTGCATTATAATCTCTCAAATTTGAGCATCCTAAATGTTCAAATACGAGCAACGCATACTGGTAGTCTTCCTCACTTATATCCTCCCCCGTGAGATCGTTTCGAAAGGAGGATTTTTCTGGCAAGGCCAATTCATCATACACTGCAAAAGAACTGACATGGCTGTACGGGAATACACCTTTACGAAGCAAAATTTCGTAGTCGTTTCCAAATGCCTGCTTCAAACATTGGAATGCCTCTGCACCACCCATGGATTTGACGGTTTCCACGAGCTCCCCCAGTGACGAATTTAGATATTGCATGGTATCTCTAAACAGGAAGGTGCCAATTTCGAACGAACGGATTTTTTCCATGGAGCTGGCCACAATGAAGGGAGGTCGCTTCCACCCAAGAATGTGAAATTCCCGCAGCAGCCCGGCCAAATCGTAAGACAAATTGTGTACCATGATCGGCAATTTTTCCCTCGTCGTGCACGCGACGTTACAGGGGTTACACAATGTCGCGATATAATTTGTCTCGCCCGCACTACAATGCTTTGAATGGTCGTGATGCCGGACACGGGGTAGATCTTCGGTAAACTCCTGTTTACAGTACGCACAGTGGGTAGCAGCTCTGTGCTCAGCGTATAGCTCATCATTCAGCACCATTGGGGCGGGGCAAGTGTTCAGGGCGATCATCTCATCCCGTATTTCCATCAATGCTCTCACGCACTGCCTCGCAGCATCTTCCCCATGGTGTGTCCTGATGCACATCACCTTTGAGTCGTGGGTGCGCACAAGCACAGCACAGAAGCTAGAGGTAATGTGACGTTGCATGGCAACATCACTGGGTGCGAGTACGCTCTCCGTGTCCAACGCAACGACGTAGTTGTACTGCTGCATGTACTGTATTTTAGTACAATTCTACAAAATTTTCTCCGGGTTCACAAAATTCTAATAGGATTTCGTTCACGTCCGCGCAAAGGCATCGATGTTTCGCCATGCTCTTTTCCTCATTAAAAGAGCGAGTGCAACGTTCGCATACGAAACGCGTGTTCTTTCTCGTCAACAAACGCTCGAGGGACTTAATTCCGAAAGAATGCTCGTCAACTTCCAATAAGTGAATTTTCTTTTCGCTTTCCAATTTTGAGGGTCGTGACACGTGCACTCCCTGATGGACGTACGCGTACACGTACACAGATATCCTATTTTTCTCTTCGAACTCGTCCAGATCAGAGAATGATACAGGGAAGCGGGTCGGCCACCAGTAATCTGCTGCATAATTTTCACATTTTTTCCACGAATTCCTTTCCTGTGGATGCAGGAGAGCGAGTGTATTGTATTTAAAACATTCACCCTCCTTGCGTGCTGGTAAATGGATATTCGTTAACACGTTCCTGCATTTAGCCAAATTTGTGGGAAGTGCACCCTCGCATTCAAACTTTTTAGTTTTCACAGCGGAAATACACATTTGAACTTTTTGGACATCAGTGGATACAAACCCACTGCCCTCGCGCTGGTAATTTTCAATGCGCCCGGTGGATTCCTGAATCACATCCGTCAAAGTATTTGTGATAGCTCCGTCGCTGTGAACTTCGCGAGCAAGCGCCATAAAATGAACTATGTGTGCGGTTACATCCCCTCGATTTTCTTTCATCATTAGAAAGTCAGAACAAATGCAAAACCTAAAGGGTATTCTTTGTGCTCGCAAAATAGCAATTATATTGTGGAGGTGGTTCATTAAATATTGTCGCAAGTCCTCTACTCCCTGATCGTGAACAGATGCCAATAGCACAAACGCTTTGACGATACCTCGAAATGCGCTATCAGTTTGAAAGAAAGGCAGGAAGGAAATGTCCACATAGGGATGTGATCGCTCGACGTGAGCATGCAATGTGGCAGGTGAAATGTCTGGAGAAGATGGTAAATTCTCTTCCAATGGCTCATCATCCATGATATCATGAGGATCAAAAAAGCAGAACAAACAACTGAAAAAAAAAGAAGAAACACTAAGAAAACGTGCACCACAGAGCGTGGATGAAAAATACTTACTTTTGAAGCGAGCTCCGCACACTCCCGAAGCGATGCGAAGACTGCTGCCTCTTTACACATCCTCCCCACTTATATAGCGGCGATCTCGCTGCATGCCCCAACATGCACGGGTGCGAGGAGTCGTCATAGCCTAAAAATAACTCGCTCTGCATGTTCAAGGTCGCAGCTTGCCCTTGGCTTCACGTAATGCTCCGTCCGCCTACACCATTGCCGCACCTGAGCGCAAAGTTCGCGCTCTCATCACATGTCATTCCGACATGCAAGTCGCTTCCATGAGCATGCACACAACCATCCCTTTTTGTTCACAGTGGCTATGGAATTTCAATAACATTACTTAAATGAAACAAATTACAGTGAAATGCAGATTCATCTCAGACAGGAATTTCTACCCTCAGCGTTAAACCGTCAGATACCAGCATTTCTGCTCGAATAGCAAAATAGCTATGACTTCAAATATTAAAGCTAACAAACTACCATCAACTGACAAAACACCCATTTCTCCTATCAGATAATTATTGCATAATGCTACATACAGTCGCATTGTCCCTGCGTAAAGAAACCACAGGACAAGGGTACACAAATTCACTTAAGCGATGAGGGAAAAGGCTTAAGACCTCAGGAATAATCGCAGAGTCACCACACATCGCTACGCGGCTAGCACAAGATAACAACAAGATACTAGCGGCGGGTAAAATCGTAACACTGCTAAACAAGTCCCAACATGCCATGATGACGTCACAAACCAAGAAAAAAGCACACACGCGCGCGCACACAGCAGCTCAGGAATGCACAAGAAGAGGTGCTTTATTGGAATTTCTACTCCTGGCTCAGACATCAACATTTCTGCTCAAATACCCATAACTGCAAGATTAAGTACTGCTTACTTCATCGAGCACCCAACAAAATCAACCAAACAAACAAAAACAAACAAACCCACTTTCCGTGATAGAACACTATTCAGCTTTATTACCAAGTGATTTTCTTCTGCTTTAGCAGTGAAAGAAAAAGAGCCATGAAAAATTACACGTACTTTTGCTTGAATAGCTATAACTGCAAAAAAAAAAAAAAAAAACGAAGCACATGCTAATAAACGGAGAAAAAGGCACCCATTTCTGCTATCAGATAATTATTGCATAATGCTACATACACAGTCGCGTCGTCCCTGTGTAAAGAAAGCACAGGACAAGGGTACACAAATCGAATTGGGAAAATCACTTCTACTCGCACAGCATAATACGATATACGCTGATTTTTTTCTACGGGCGAAAATTGCAATAAGAAGCCACTGCTATGCAAGTGCAACAACCCTTATTTTTAAACCAACATTTCATGCAATACCACATAAATTTATCACTCGAGTCACACGAAAAGGCATACACAATTTACTTACTGGTTAAGTGGGGTCACAGTTGCACACACACACACAACACAGACACAACGAGCGACATTGAAAAATAAGAAATTACACGCACTTCTGCTCGAATAGCAAAGTGTAAAGCATGACAAAACACATTTTCTACCACCAGAAAATTATTAAACAGAATAATACAATATTCGCAAAAATTAAGCTTGTGTGGCAAACACACAACCTGAGGAACACACCCATTCACATCTGCTTTCTCAATTTGTTATACAGGCGTGAGCGATTCGATAAGAATATAAAGCAAGCTGCTTGGAGAAAGCATATATCATGTGCAGCGCGGTCTACCCTATTGAAAATGCGATAAACCTTATTTAAAAAAAAAAAAAATCACAGTCGGCATAATATACGGCAATATCGGCAATATCACTGAAGTCAAACACATTGAACTTACTTGTCAAGTGGGGTCCCAGCTGCACAAACGCGCACGCACGCTCACACATTTGTAGTGCCTCACAACGAGCAAAAACCCGAGGTCTATTCACAGCCACATAAATTCATATTATTCCTCACGTCAATAATTATCGAGCCATCGTCAAAACGGGGAACACGCATATGCCAATGCGAAACAATAGGCCTTCGCGCCGGATGTAATACGATATCGCCAGTCGACCGTCCCAAAGCAAAAAAGAAACACAGCATCTCAGGAATGCATGTTGCCTATACATCCAAGAACAGCGTGCAGCAATTATAACACAGAATGAGATTCATTTCTTTGTACTTTTGTTTGCTTGCATATAAATATTTCACAAGAAATATTACAGAGTGTAAAAGGAGAACAGCATTCGCTACACCCTGTAGCTCTTATCATTTTTAAACAAACCAGTTTTCATAACCACACTACCATTCACTAAATAGGGGGTCACTAATGATTCAAATAAGATAAAATATCATTCCATCATCATGATTGCAAACTTCACGCAAGAATAAACAACTGCTGCGCGTCGTATTTTTCTTATAAGAAACACCAAATCTCGCCGTGTTAAACACCAACAGCAACGATTTTTTTGTATTTTGTATTTATTTTTGTCGTTTCCAGCAGCTCATTACTTTGTGCGAGTCATTAAAAATTTCTGATCTGCTGCTGTTAAAGTGAGGGCGATGAGTTGCGGGTATTAACACAACTTTTTGTTTGTGTTCGTTCACGTAACTGTTTGCTTCTAACTTCCTGTTTACCGCACGTAGCAGCTGTACGTAATTCATACAGAGAAATGTACGCCGTAACACACGGCGTACGCTTGACATTTCGTTTGACCGTTCTACGTTTGTATCGGAATCTGCAAACAGCTGCTTCCTGAATTCAACACAAACATCATTTCGCAGAGTTCGTAATTGCAATCTCAGTTTCGGCACGAATTCTAAAGTTGAATACTTTTTTTACTCTCATTAATTTTCCTACCTGTTTACTTTTTGCCCCATCGCTGTTACAGGCAGGGCCTCGAGGTTGTTAAGGACCCACCAAAAGGCCCTTGGACAAAACATCTGAAAAATTTTCCAATTGGTTTTTGTGAAAAATCTATTCTAGAACACGAAAACGCTGTGGGCGCAGTAAAGAACTATGCACAAGGATAACACAGTACTGTGTGGTGCCTGGAAGAAATATTCCCAAATTTTATACAAAAACCTGTTCTAACCTTGTGTTCAAGGGACAACAAGCTGACTCCACTTGCATTTCATAACTCGTGTTAGTTTTACCCGCATGTGCCCTGCAGGCTCACTTCGTAACAGTCACGTTAAAATAACATGTAGCAGCCGACAGGCTCGCTGTCATTATTACTTTTTCGAAAATCGACTTCCTTTGCGGCCCCCACATCTTACAGACACACGCCGTGCCAGACCGATCACGTGAACCTGCGAGGCAGACAATTTCTTGGAACTCGCGGGGCCGCATGGCATGCGTGGTCTGGCTCCCGGAAGCCGTGTAACATGACTCTCGGTTTGCGCTTTCCAGGGAGGCTGTCTGGACTGAGGCTCCGAAGGAAGAGGATACTACAATAAACACGGTTCATAATGTAAAGAAGTTTTCTCTCTTCTGTGACTCCAAATTCTCTATCCTGAAACTCTTGACGCTCTATACTTCGCAATAAATTGGTGACTCCGGACTTCGAACTTGTGCACCTTCTCTACACGCTTCTCTGCTCATCGTCGTCCGCCCTGTGATACTTGATACTCCACTTCGCCTAGCTCCTTCCGATTTCTACTTCGTCGTGTTCGCTCCTTCGACAACAACACATCGCAATGCCTGGTGACACCGAACCCGCCGAAGGTACCGCAGTCAACATATGCGATAGCGTCTGTCGACGCAGCCGCAGCGTGGAGCTCAAGCTCCGGTGCCTTACACACGCCACCTCTTCAACAGGTTGTGCAAGTGTCCGATTCCATCGCAGCACTTACGACCAACGTCGAGCAACAACAGAGCACTGTGGAACACTTGAGAAACATGGTCGCCAATATGCAAGGATTCGGCCGTACAACAGGCCGAAGCGGTCGAAGAGCATGAACATCACCTTCGACTGGTTTTCCAGTGACTGCAGAACAATGGCGTAGTGATCAACGCCGCTAAGTGCACCTCCGACGTACAGGCACTGGAATTCCTTGGCCATCACATTGATCGACACGGCATAACACCGCTGCCAGAGAGACTCGACGTTATCAAAGACTTTCCCCTACCGCCAACCCGTCGAAAGCTGCGAGAATTCTAGAAACTTGTGAACTTCTACCGACGGTTCATTCCTGACTGTGCCCAAATTCTCCAGCCTCTTCATAACCTCTTGACTGGCTCACGCAATCCAACCAGTGCCGTGGAATAGAACCCTGGTGCGAAAATTCGTTGGGCCAAGCAAAACAAGCCCTCTCCGATGCAGTTCGTTTGACCCTCCCCCCCTCCCCCCGGTACACCAACGTGTCTCATGGTTGACGCTTCGGACAAAGCTGTCGGGGCCGCACTCCACCAACTAGACGACTATGGACATTTGCAACCACTCAGATTTTTCTCCAAGAAGCAGAAACCTGCTGAAACCAGATACAGCGCATTCGGCCCCGTATTGCTCGCAGTTTATCTGGCTGTCAAGCATTACCTTCATTTCCTGGGGTGGGGGTGGGGGTGGGGCGTCAGTTTACCATCTTTACTGACCACAAGCCCCTCACATTTGCCATCAAGTCCTGCAGTTCGAATCATTCACCACGAGAACTTCGCCACATCTCCTTCGTGAGCGAATTCGCCACCGACATCCAGCATATCGACGGAAGTAGCAACGTCGTTGCCGACGCATTATCGCGCCTCGACGTGAACGCCATCGCTGCTTCCCCGTCTCCCGCTGTCGGTTTCACTGCCATGGCTGCAGCGCAACGTGAGGACACCGAGCTGGAAGCCTTTCGAAATTCACCTTCCACCAACTACCAGGAAGTTGCTCTACCTGTGCCCGCACAAACCCCATTTGCGACATGTCGACAGGAACACCACGTCCATTCGTACCTGCTGCATTCCGGCGCCAGGTGTTTGACTCGCTGCATTCCCTTTCACATCCCGGGATTCGTGTAACGCAGCGTAGTCACGACACGCTACATCTGGCCGGGTATCAACACTGGTGTTCGAAACTGGACACGTGCGTGTATTTCTTGTCAAAAGTCCGAAGTGCAATGACACACCGTCGCGCCTTTGTCACGCTTCCTACCACCGGACAGACGATTTGACCAAGTTTACATCGATACGGTTGGACCTCTACCATCATCTGGCTGACACGATGGTCGATCTTTTCACCCGCTAGTTGGAAGTCGTGCCCATACCTGACATCAGTGCCGACACTGTAGCACAAGCCTTCGTGTCGGGGTGGATATCGCGCTTTGGCGTTCCATCCACAGTAACGACGGACAGTGGACGTCAATTTGAATCCCGTCTGTTTTCAGCACTTTGCAGGACGCTAGGAACAAAGTATATCTACACGACAGGCTACCACCCTTTTGCCAATGGGATGGCGGAACGCTTTTACCCACAACTCAAGGCGTCCCTTTGAGCTATTGAGGATCAATTCCACTGACTGGAACAATTGCCGCTCGTGTTGCTCGGTCTCCGTTCTGCTCTGAAGCGAGATATTGGCTGGAGCGTGGCTGAACTTGTCTATGGAACGTCACTTCGCTTACCTGGCGAATGTTTCGTTCCCGTACCATCAGACCCAGTTCCGTACCCCACCTGCTACGTCACACGACTGCAGTCCGCTCTACAAGATCTTCAACCGAAAACCCCACGACAACCAGACCGTCGCACCGCGTTCATTGATGAAAACATGTGTACACGCGTTTTCGTGCAGCACGATGCAACCCGCAATCCATCGCAACAACCATACGACGGGCCATGTCGTGTCATACACCGACGGGACAAGTATTTCGTCATTTTCATTAACGGTCACAAAGACACTGTCTCCGTCGATAGGCTAAAGCCACCGCACATAGAGATCACGTCGCGTGGGACTCCTCCGCCCACGGTGTGCATTGGTCACCACGACCAACAACTTCATGCTGATACCTTGCATCGTGACACTCAACTATTCTTAACATAACGCAGTGCAATATTTCTTGTTATATCATTTCACTGTGTCGCTATTTGATGGACGTTCATACGAGTTTACTGCATCGTGTATTTACTTTTAATTTACTGTAGCATGTATTTATTCGTGATTTACTTTGTCATGTTGTTCTATATCTACTCCGCAATTTCACGCTATAAGGGAACGAAAGTCTTCCCCTTGTAGTTTGAACAATGAATGTTTAGTGTTTTCTTTATCGTTCACTTGTTCACTAGGAGGGGGACCCTTGTAGCAGCCGACAGGCTCGCTGTCATTATTACTTTTTCGAAAACCGACTTCCTTCGCGGCCCCCACATCTTCACAGATACACGCCGTGCCAGACCGATCACGTGAACCCGCGAGGCAGTAAATTTCTTGGAATTCGCGGCGTCGCATGGCATGCGTGGTCTGGCACCCTGACGCGGTGCAATCTGACATTCGGTTATGCGCGTCCCGAGGAGGGACTGGGGTTCCGAAGGAAACGGCCGCTACAATAAACACGGTTCATAATGTAAAGAAGTTGTCTTTCTTCTGTGACTCCAAATTCTCTATCCTGCAGCTGGTGACCCTCTATACTTCGCAACAAACATTTGATTTTCTTGCAATGGCACCAGCAACTCCTCGTGGTGAATACCAGTGTTGTGTTCGATGCTGCAGGCAAAATTCAGCGAGGAAAAATGATATGTCCTATTACAGCTTTCCAAACGATGCTGTGCACCGTGAGCTGTGGGTTTAAGCCATTACCCAAGACACAGCATTGCCAGAAACGTGACAACCTAAACCAGATCAGAAAATATGTGGCGCTCACTTCAATACAAGTGGCAAAAGGCAGAACATGGACAACGTGCCACAGCTTTTGTAGCCAGCACATTCACTTAAACATCACGCCAAGCATATGCGTATTCTAGATGCGGCACTGTTACGCAACTTGCTCATTTTTGTGGACGTTTGCATGTTCTATGCATAATGATTCCCATCCTACATGTGAATATGTATGCGGGATGTTGAATCCACTGATCATGTATGCGTTTCCGAGTCGTGTCTGTAACTAAATGAATGGAATGGTTTGCAGTCGTAAGGACTCAAACCCGAAAAATGTTTCACACATTTGTCACTGATGCAGAAATTTGTTTTTGTTCACAGTGGAGTTGTAGAACTTCAGTAGTGCAGGAAGCATGGTGACCTTCCACAATTCTTCATCAAAGTTTACCCTTTGTACAAATGGGCTCCCTCTGCCACTGTCCACTACAAGCTAACTTGAACTCACGATGCTGGAACAAACACAACATACCGGACAGACAAAACGAGGAAGGAACCATCACCGTGTTTCTTCATTTTCTGACCGGTATGTGATGTTTGTCCCAGCGTCGTAAGTTCAAGTTCGTATGCACCATCTACCCCAAGCATCAGCATTAGTCAATTCCACTACAAGATCACACCACAAAGTTCCCGTCAAGGTAAGCTGACCCTGTATCTGAAAGTAGTACTTGTGTGTTTCTTTCAATTTTCTGTCCTTCAGAAGCGGGGACATGTTGCACGCAATAGCATCTACAGTTTGTATATAAGCGTCCTTGGCGCTTGCCAGAGTTTTGACTTCAACAAGCCCATAACTACTAGTGTCTCTGGTAGACCAAACCGTCTGGTGATGCACCAAGATCAGACGCCCCGGGTTCACGCAGAGCCCCACTGGAAAGAACTGTGCACCTTTATTCTATGTAGCTATGGATAGCTGGTTCTTCATTCTCTTGCCCCATACTCATATATTTGTACTGTGAGAACGTTTCGAAAATATTCTGATCAGCACGAGCTTTTCTTCTAATCATATAACCAAAGTGGGAAGCACTTATCGTTCTAGATCTCTCATTCATCCACAGTTTGACACAGCTTTGTCACCGAATCAGCCTTTCGAGCTCCTGTGATTCCTGCAGATGAATATTGTGATATTCTGCCAGCTGGGCAAACAGTCAGTGTCAGCGTATTATTCTGTGAGAGTAAATGATGCCTCAACAGAAGCATTTACTACTGCGTCCACAGAATGGTGTAGCAAAACATTCCTGATCTTTTCGGCTTTAAACATGTCATGTCCTTGCACATAATGCTTCGCGCCAACAGCGTTCTGGTAATTAAGAATTGATTTCTCACAGAACTCCCCTGGAAAATTCTTCAGATGTTTTGTCCGAGGGCCTTTTCGTGGGTCCATAGCACGCTGGTGGTCCTGCCTGTAACAGCGATGGGGCAAAAAGTAAAAATTGCAAAATAACTGAGAGCGAAAAGTATTTAACTCACGCAACTGTTTGCTTCTAGCTTCCTGTTTACCTGAAAGTGTACGCCGCGACACACGGCGTACGCTTGACGTTTCGTTTGGCCGTTTTTCGTGTCTATATCGGGATCTGGAAACAGCAGCTTCCTGAACTCTACAGAAACATCATTTCGCGGAGTTCGTCATTGCCCTCTCGGTGTCAGCATGAATTCTAAAGTTCATACCCGCAACTCATCGCCCTCGTTGTTGTGATCCTAAACCCCAAAGCCATGTGCTTCATCTATTCGTTCCTGGTTTTACCAACTGAACAACTGTTCCGGCTTTGTGTACATGAACTCCCTCCGTATGGGGCCGAGTGCTCTGAATGAAGCACGTTTTTATGTCGAAAATCTGCATAAACTGAAGCACAAAAGCGTGTTTACACGCCGGGACAACGAAAGTGACATCGCCCGTGAACACGTTGTGATAACCAACTTTGAAAGCTGTATTTGTTACTTTTGCGACTTTACAACACAGCAAGGTATAATTCTGTACTGAACACTTGGACACGAAACAGCGTTTAATTGTTGATGACCGATCTCTTCCTCGGCGGCAATTGTATCCGTGCGTCCGTACTGAACAGGTTCAACTCACTTCGAAAAACCGTCAAACGAAGGGCGCTGCCATCTTGTGGACCGTAGTTGCCAGACCCGCATGACTGAAGTTCGCCGCCGGCAGCCGCGCAAACCGTCACTTTTTTTGGTTGCGTGGCGTTTACATGTCGCATTCCTTAAAAACTGCCAAAAGAAAAGAGTACTGAGTAGTTACGGCTTAGGAAGAGTACATCTCAGTTACGAAATATTTCTTTTTACGTCCTTTCTTTCTTTGAGTAATCGAGTTTCAAAGATTGCATTCGAGCGCAAAGCTCAGTACTCCCTCAGACACAACACTGGGTTGGCTCGTGTCGGCTACGGCTACTCTCGCTTTTCTAATCCGCCTCCCAGTCTGTGGCGAAGGCGTATTGTTCTTTTGAGGTCCACGTCGTGTGATGTTGATTTTTCCAAACTTGAATGCCCTCGAGCTTGCTATAGTCCAGCAGTCACGCCCGCAAAACGTTTGTTCGTACGAGTGCACGCGGTAGACGCAGTATGACACGAACTCATCCGCAGAATCGTCGACGGAGGATGAATTACCGTCATTGCAGTCACCTAGCCGCCGTGGGAAACACTCTTCATGTGTAATGAAAATGTTGAGAACATCGCAGCGGAAATATGGCATTGCTCTTTCGGTTCAGGTGTCCTTGTGGCAGATGCGTGCCGATGCCGACGGCAGAAGAATGCCTTTGTTCCCGCGAAATGAGATGTTACTGAAGCAGCACAGCGGTTGCACTTCAAGAAATCTGTACTTTAAAATACTGTGGCTGAAGACTGAGTTGCTCCAGGTACCCTCTGCTACGTGAGAGAAAGCGACGAGTACGCTGTTAAGAGGAACAGCAAAATGAACAAGTGAGTTCATCCATGTGTGCCTTCGATTTGTTATTAGTTAAGTTACATATCATAATTTTACGTTGTCCATGATACATGCAGGAAGTTTCGGTACGTTGCCTACAAACAGTTTACCAGGTGGCTCTGGGGACCATTAGGAAAGCTGAAAGCACTGCAGAAAAGTCCTCGAAGCATGTGCTGTACATGCAATATGGGAAAACTTTACTTCTGAGGCATACAAACGTTTTTGCCTTTTTGACGTGTGATGCAGTAGGTGCTGTCTGACCATGTCTGTTCGCTTTCACTGAGATGAAGCTCAATTTTCTTTCAGGTGCTTGAAGGCAGCATTGAATGCCTCCCATCTTGACAGCAGTACACTGGATGGTTTGGTCGTGAACACTGCTCTATCACAACAGTATCCCTTTCATGAACAATAGAGGTCTGCCATATACCCTTCTCGAATAACCAGACAGCCATTACACAGTAAAATACATTCTACAGACATCAAGGCTTGTAATGTTGCTTTATTGATCACTGTGTTTATGAATGAGCATACAAGTGATTGATACTGTATTCATATCAATTTGCAAGTGCTACTTCGCACCAACCAGTAACGCAATGTATGTATGCTTTTTTTTTATGCTGGGCAATGTACAGGTGTTTGCCGCAAACACGTTCCAGTCCATAAGCTCTAAGAACATAGGCTGTCACGTTGCCTATAATCGATTTATATATTGATATAGATATACCGGGTGTCTCAGTTAAATCCCCGGGCTAGATAATTCGCGAACCGGTGCACCAATCGAATAACTTTCTTTTTTACAAGTATCTGTCCAATACCGCCTACAAGATGCGCACCGCGTGAATGAGCGGGAGGCGCTCATTATTTAAATAAAAATTCAAATGAGTTTCGTGAAAAAAGCTAACTTCTAAAGCAGGGCGCTGTCGGCATTAAAATGGGTACTACACCTTCTGGGACCTTCAGTAGATACCTTTTAGAGAAAAATTTGCATAAGAAGCGGGTCATTTGTTGCAGTAATTAATTGGTTTCGGTTTACATATTTTTGCCGCAGCTGGTCGCGGTGAAGCGCAAAAGGACGCTCTTTTACTCCCATGTCCACCAATGAATTACGTCCTTACACCAATGAATTACATCCTTTTGCGATTCGCCGCGACCAGCCGCGACAAAAATACGTAAACCGAAACCAATTAATTACTGCAACAAAGGACCCGCTTCGGTGGCAGATTTTTCTCTAAAAGGTGTCCACTGAAGGTGCCAAAAGGGGTAGTAACCATTTTAATGCCGACGGCGCATTGCTTTAGAAGTTAGCTTTTTTAACGAAACTCATTTGAATTTTTATTTAAATAATGAGCGCCTCCCGCTCATTCACGCGGTGCGCATCTTGTAGGCGGTATTGGACAGATACTTGTAAAAAAGAAAGTTATTCGATTGGTGCACCGATTCGCGAATTATTTAGCCCGGGGATTTAACTGAGACACCCGGTATATCTATTCAGCTGCGATCGCATCAAGGGTCAATTTCTATGTTCCACATTGCAACACTAGAACCCACAAAACATTTTATGTATGTGGTAACAGTTACGAGAAATCGCCTTCTTTGAGGCTTCAGATTGTATATAACTCCCATTCCGGGGTTTTTGATTTGTCCAGTGGTGACCTATTTGGCGTCGTACGCCAACTTCGATGCCTCCTTCATGATGGGTCCAAAGCTAGGCCAGTTGTTGCCTCGCCATCTACATGGTTTTGTCTTTGTCGTAGTATTTGTTTTTGTTTTATCTTAATTATGTTTTAATTCATTTCTTTGTATTGACTCTTTGTATGGTGCACCATTAGGGAGGCCCTCTGGCCATTCATGGGCACCAGAAAAATAGAAATAAATAAATACATAAATATAACATCTCGCGTTCATGACTTTATCAGTATAAGAAGGCCTTACGTGGGGTCATGCCAATGGCATCAACAGTGGCTTCTCTTCAGAGGCATCCCTATCGTTGACAAAAATTTTATACCTTTTCTGTGTCTGTGCACATCCATCTTTGCAACACTTTCTCAATTTCTTATTATAAATTTCCCATGTTTTCCCTCATATCAGTCCAATTGCAGCCATTCGTACGGGCTCAGGCCTTTTGCAGACCACTACTATTTCACTGTAGCTCACATCTTTGCAAGTTGTTGGTGTTTCACTCAGGAGGTGATCTACATCCTCTGCGAAGATAAGATATGGTCATGGCTAAGTGTCTTCTCTATGCTCTTTATATCGAAACATGGCCCCTCATGGCTGTCATGGCTGTTGAAGGCGTGCCAGGTCTTACCTAGACACATTATCTCGAAGCTTGTATATATTGTTTCCTGAATGACAGCTGATTTGTATACGTAATCCACATGCTAAGTAGAAGCTCTGCATTTCCCTCAGAATTGGAACTACACCTGTAAAGGTGGTTACAAGTACGCTGCATCCACTGGTTTAGCTCAGCACGTGCACGGCACTTGACAGCAGGTTCAAGGTGTACGCTGCATCCACTGGTTTAGCTCAGCACGTGCACGGCACTTGACTGCAGGTTCAAGGTTTTTCTTAACCAATCGGTATCTTAGCCCTCTGTTACAAGATCATCTTGTGAACTACATGGCCACTAAGCATTCCTGAGCATGGCATTTGCATATTGGAATTGTACAAGCTTGTTCTTTTTACCTTTTACTACATGTACCTTTTATGTCATTGTTGCAGATAGAATTATTGTAACAGAAAATTCAACTACGCAAAGCCTGTGTGCCTTGTTTTGTATTATCGTTTCGTGCCCTCAATACTCTCTAACAAGAATTTGGATTTCCTCCTCACTGCCTTCTTTATTCAATTTCTCTAATCTACATCAGTATAAATATCTGTACCATGTGTGTATGTATCATACCTGAAGGACAGACTCTATTCGAAAGCTTGTGTTTCAGTAAGATTATTTGGATGTTTCAGTCTCTCATGACCGTGAGTTCTGATAATCCTACCTGTGTCGCGAAATGGAGCCTGCGACCTTTCTGGTAGGTGTTGTAGGTGAGGTCTGTTGAGGTGACTTCAATATTAATTAGCTCGAGTAACCACAGAACTGGTCAACAGCAAATACTACAAGGTGTCACTTGAATCTGTGAAAACATAAGGCACTATGAATTCACACCTTGGCTGCACTGGTCCCATTGAAAAGGATTGTGCAGGACAGCAGGATGTTCCATGCAGCCATCTTGTTCACTTCTGGCCGACGTTTCCAAGATAAATTGTGTTCACTTGGGCACTCGGCTTTTGTGGTGAGAAGCGTGACGCGAACATCTGTGGCCTCTTTGTGAGATGCACCGGAAGTTCTGAATATGATGCACATTTGATGTACTTCTTCTGGTCTGGTGAAGCAGAGGACACAACACTGCAAAGTAGAAGAGCTTTTGGTATCTGCAAACTTGTATCAGCAGGCCATTCAAAACTGTTGTCTTCAGATTTCCAGAATGACTCAACAGCTGGTTCCACCAGTGGTGAAGATATTGTCATATCATGCACCTGCAAGGCATGCAGAAGTTGAAATGTTAAACAAAACAAGAGCTTGACCCACCTGTGAGCATGAGTGTGTATGGACAATAGGTGTTGAATTCATCACTGGATAAAGGTTGAAAGGTGTTGACGGTAAATCATGCGTTGACACACTTTTACTTCTGAGTTTCACATTCTTGTCAGTCACGATGGAAGCCTGTGTCGCTGATATGAATGAAGAATGCGGTCAGTATCTATAGCGCATAATTTATTTGACACTTATATTCTCCTACGAGAGCTCGGGGCTCCCCAAGGGAAGGGGGATGTTGCGTTTGGTACATTACGCAGCGTATGCATCACAAAAATCGATTTGAATTTCAAGTGAACCACACATATGTATTATTCCTGTGTATCGGTAAATACATACCTCGTCTGCACTGGTGTTCGCATCCTCAGACGTCACATGTTGAAACACTGGTGTCGGGGCTGCCGTCCGTGTGAGAAGTTTTCGACCGTCCGCTGCTACCATTTCGTACGAGTCGTCACAGAAATGGGTTGAGCAAATACGGCGTGGCTCACGAATGTCTTGACCAAGCGCTTGCAAGAACTTTCGTTTCCGTGCATTTTCCATTGGAATCTTGTGGTACACAACGTCCCTTGTCGAAAGAGCACAATTGGTGTATCCCCCAACATTACAGTAGATACCTGGCATCGCTCTCAGGTGAAGCTTTGTTCAATTTCGGCAGGAAATGAACTCTTTTGCGTACACAAACCTCGCAAGGCCGCAATAAACGCCGTCGCCGTGCAATATGGTTCAGGTTCAGGTTCAGGCTCGGCTAATCCCTTTTGCATCAGGGCAGAAAATATTTTTGGGAGGAGACAAGACAGAGGGCGCTGACCGCGCTGACAGTATTTTGGTATACTGTTTCTTCGATATTTTGAAGAATTGTCTCAGTAATTCTTGTGATTCTAAAGGTAGTGTTTATTGGAGATTAGTAACTGGTCGTAAGTTCATTGTGTATTACTTAGGTATCACGTGACAGGAGTACTCCCATCATGACTTTTTTAGCTGTTACGGGGCGCAACCTACCGTCCGATTTAATTTTTATAATTTATGTTGTGTAATAATTAACCCGCTTTGAGTGCTTAGGCTCTATGTGAGGCATCACACAGGCAAACACTACCAGGTCGCACACAGAAACAGGGGGGTCAAATTTCACTTTACAGTTCCTTTAAGTTGCAAACGTTAGTATACAAATACTTGCATAGCACAGTACGGCATGGCAGATTTGGTTTCTGAATTGCAAGGGGCGCGGCAATGCGTCGCGACGACCTGACCCCAATGCCCAGTTAAACGTGTAAAAGACCCATCTTTGTTGTCTTTCACATCCTTAGCGGCTGTTAGCAGAGACCTCTATGCTAGCGTGGCCGCTTTGTAACGGATGCACAAGCGAGTACGCACGTTTCGGTTTCCTGATTCCGGATTTTGGCGCGATATATATCTAGCATATACAGACACAGGCTTAGCCAAAATCATCCAGAAATGTTTTTTATGCATTCGCAAGGGAGGGGAGGACGAAACGATAACCTCACCACCCTAAAATTACGCTATGCGTAGAGCCCTACTGATAAATGCACACGTCGAAAAACAACGAAATGTGCACCACACCTCGATGGCATAATCCTCGTGCAAAGCCTTCAAGAATCAGACATAGCATACCAGAGCCATAGCAGAGGCATAGCAAAAAACAGAAAACAGCGATCAAAGTGTTACCGATCATTGATACTTGATGAAGCTGCGTCTTTCCTCTATCATGATTACTCAAATAACTCATTTGTAAGGTACAGCAGTGATGAAATCTCAAAGTACACTGGTGAGTAGGGCCGCCCCGCTTGAGCAAAACAAATAGCCCGCCTGGGCGTATTGATATGGTTGACTACAGTGGGAACAGCATACTTCTTTTTATGAAAGACAGCTTCAGCATAGCGTATCCCTCTTCATTCGTGCAAACCTCCTCCATTGTGATCAGTTTACATCCAGGCAGAGAGCACGTGTTGCTTTGCAGCCACTTGTCACCAGTGCATTTCAGATCTTCGTATACAGAGAATGCCTTGGAAGTACACAAGAAAGACATTTTACTGAAGGCCCAGTGCACGTGATTGCAAAGTCCCTCTGAAGGACTATGTGACATTAAGACAGACAACGATCATGGCACATGACTGAGTTCAGGGCATCTATGTTCACCATGTCCATATAACCAAATTATTATTTGAAATCAATAAGCAGTTATGTGCAGCAAAGTAATGACTCTATATATGCACACATTTTTTGTATGTAACGGCCGTGTTCCACATTTTACATCTATCAAGTAAGTATCTATCTTCAAGTATCAGTTGTGTGGAAAAAGTGACAAGCATATGCTTGAATGTTGCATGAATGATATGCAGATTTCTTAATGACATCCATGTCTAGACTCTTGTGACAGCAAGTTCAGGGCAACCATGCTCACCATCTCCTCATTTTGAACAAATTTTGTTCATTAATCAATAGTCACTTCCGTATGCGCATTTCTGTTGTGTACGTAATGACTGTTTCATATCTTACGTCTATTAAGCTTGCAAATGTGGAAAACTGCAAAGTATATGCCTCGTGTGAATATCAATGTTGCACTGCTCATAGTGCAGTTGCTCCAGAGCATAGTGTTGGCGATGCTTGGCCAATGTTCCACAAAACACTGAGCACTTGGCATGTATAAATAGTGCAGATAGTTGTTCTTCTGGTTTTAATATGGCTCAAAGTTTTCATTTTTGTAGTCTCTAAATCTTGTCCACATGAAAAATACAGGTGCAAAAAGAGGTTCATGAAAGCACTTCCAGTCACAAACCAGAATTTAACACGTCACTTGGTTGAAAATGTTTTATAAACCACTTGCGAGCATATTGCGTATATATTTGATAGAAATCAATTCTACCACTACCATACACCGTGTGTTACTGCTTCACAACAACCCAGGTGCAAAAATGCTTGCAATTACGAGTTGTTTTTGAAACAATTTCCACTGGGGAACCACTTTGCAAAGTAGTTTTCAGAGCGGTTTCAAGAGAAAATTGTTTCATAAACCACTTGTGATTGCAATCATTTTTCGCTTGGGAAAGCACAAACAATGCTACGTACTTCAAACGCGCTGCCGTATATTGGCAATCACAAAGCATCATCTGTGTACTAATGAAGTGTTTTGTCCAACATATGTCGGACGACGGGTGCAAAATGCAGTCACATAGTCGCACAATGTCGTCGTCGAATTACGCGGCGTACTTTCTGCTACATTTTCTAAAGCGGGCTCAGCTGTCTGGCGGGCATCACAATATTTAACGAACACCACAATCAACCGAAACAACTGGACACAACGCCACAGGACCGTACGTCCGTAGTGGTTGAAACTACGGTGAACACACACCCGTTGAGGAGAGACGGTAGCCATTACTCATGCTGGATTGGATACGGATTGAAGTGGCTATTCCGAGAAATACCACGCTCGGTGCACAGTGTTTGCAGATAATTCCTACTTCGGTACAAATCTAGGTGGCATATTTTTCAGTGCTAGTAACTATGGTCCACATTATGGTGGTCTCCGATGTTTTATGCGGCGAATAGGCTGAAATACATAGGAATATGGCGAGTTTGACCCCCCTGGTACTGAAAGAGCCGAGTGGAGAAGGAAAACCGAAAACCGATGGACTTTTTCTATCTCCCGGTACGCAGATGCTCCCATACTGCACCGAAGAGCAAAGCTTCATGGGATTTCCTGAACTCGTCTATTCGAGCAAAGATTCTTCGAGTGCAGGAGACTTGAAACGGAGTTTTTTGGCTCGCCGTTTTCCGCAGTTGTTGAGAGCGTTCCTGACGACTAACAAATGGAACTGATTGACCTGCTCTGCGATGCACCGATAAGAACAAGTTCGCTGAAGCTGGTTAGGGCTTTGTTTTACTCTTACGTAGGACGAAAGTATCTGTTGATACTTATACTAAGAAGAAAGATACGTATGTTGTCGCGGACAAGTTGTTCCGTTCAATCGTATACACCAGCTTGCTTGCCTCATCTACTTATGTTCAGCCTGTTCATGTTCGGTACAACATACGTCTAAACAATTCGTGGCGTTACTTCGCGAGGCAACTGTGTCAACATACGTCTGCGAGCAGGCGTTTTCTGTGATGAACCTGAATAAGCTCACAACTAACAAACGAACACCCGAACGCAGTCCTTAGGATTGCAATTGTGCAATCACTTTCACACGATGTTGACGCAATAGTTAAAAACAAGAAGTGACAAGTTTCCCCGTGATACATCAAATAAAAAGGATTGCTGAACCTCAGATTGAGCAACGCTAAGTAAACGTTTTATGTCGTTTGAAGTTCTGTGTTGTGTCATCTGTATCAGAAACAGTCTACCGCATAGCCGTGGTATGCGGCTTGCGGACACGAATGAGTTTGGCACCCCTGCAGTCTAGCGTGTCTTGTTTACCACTAGCCACGAGAAACGACCGATTCTGTCGGCGCATTTGAGCAGACGACGGCCGTGAGATGATCTTCTTCTTGATGGATAGAAGCCGCCAAAATAACACACTGAAGAAAAGGACGACGACACACCAATCGCTGTGTTGTCCTTTTCTTAATCTATATGTTATTTTGGTTGCTTATATTACTCATGAAGTATTACCAACTATCCGGCTCGCATGCATCGGCATAGCAGAGTCACTCAGATAACAAACGAACGGCATGCAGCTGCGAACTGTGCTCGCTGCCATATTGTGGTCCTTTTTCGTTGCATATGCCAGATCGAAATGGCTGAGAAAAGAGACGACAGCTTTACTTTGTTGTAATTGTGCGAATAGCTGTTTGGGTGATGGAAGAAGAAAGACGTCAAACCTATAGAAAATACGCACCACTTCAATGAGTCAGTATATTACCACTTGTTAAGGTTATTCTTCGATGATGCGCTCACAAGGAATGCTCTTAGGTTGCGTTTTCAGTAGCTCCTGTTCCACGTTCTGGTTTTGTTTGCGTGTTTTAGCGTTTAGTTGTGTTACAAATGGGTACATGAGTAGATGCGTGCGCGGGTGCAATTATATCTGCAGGACATGCTGGTTTCTCAATGGCCGCGCGGCTATAACGCGGGCGAAATTGCGCACTTCCGCGCAGCGCGCAGGTAGCCGGAACCGCTAACATCGTAAGTACTAGGGTCGCTGCCGACGTCCCCGGGACGGAGCTTTCCCAATTGTGGGAATCCAAATGTGAATCCAAAATGGCGTGTCCAAGTGTATCGTCAGTTGCGTGGCATTCTCTGTGTATGCGGGTGATGTTGCCCATTAGACAGTAAGAAAATCACAATCTGCCAATTAATCGCCGCTTCGAGCTGGCTTTAAATAACATCCACAAGTACCTCACACAACTGGGGATGGACCTTTCGTCGGAAAAGTACGTCCAAGTCCTGCTTATACACAAGAGCATTAGAAATTTCACTTTGTGGATCGGTGCCACGAAGCTTGAGCTTGTACGTTTCCATCGGTTCCTGGGTATGGTCATGGACACGGACCTCCGATGGGCTCGTAACATTAAACGGGCGGTCGCGTCCGTTCGAGTCCATTTCGACGCTATTATGTAATTTTATTCTTTGTTGACCACTGACCACGGTATCGAAAATCCCACGCGAAATACTGGCGCAGTTTGGAATACATGACAAGAGCAGACGCCGGATGTTGAGAGTATAGAAAGGCATATAAAATCGGGGCTGTGTGGTAGTCCGTGATAAAAGCAATAAAAAGTGCCCCAGTGCAGGGGACAACAAAAACTTTACAGACGACCACGGAAGGTGTTGCGATTTCCAGCGGCAGCTGTTAGCCACTTTTGCTGACGCTGACGTTGTTGTTATTTTGTTTCTATGGAACGCATTTGATGCGCTAAAACTCCCTAATGTGTAATTTCTTTTAGTTCCGTGTTACCGTCTCGAAGCGTGACAGATGGAGAGAGAACAGCAGGAAGGAGTGTGGGACAGGAGGTTTGGGTGGTTTGGGCTCACTTCAGGGAACTGTGCCGTCATTCGTCTGGGAAGTCTACCACAAAACCCAGGGAAAACCTTAGACAGTGCAGCCAGTGGTGGATTCAAACAAAATGTTCCGCACGACGTTGGCTACCACCAACGAGCATACGCTTTTCCTATTAAGCTATGCTAATGATAGAATGTGGCTGCGGCTCACGTGATGTTGACTACGTCGTCTGGACGAGGCCTATAGTCGGGTTTGACGTTACGCCGCACGCAAACCATTTACGGCCACAGCGCAAGGCCGGCTCTTCGTCTGCTGCAACGCTATCGCACTTCATACGCTTCTGGCAGTGCACCAAAGAGTACAGTGCTTTCTTTATATATGTTAATTACTTGAAGGGAACTCCGAAGCAAGGAAGAGACGTACATAGCTCAAGACAACAAGGTTTCTATTCATACGTCTTTTCCTCGTCTCGGGGTTCCCTTCCATTATGTACAACCAGCTAGCCTGCATCTCATCCCTCCTTCAAGGTTATTGAAGACAAGACCCCTTAATGCCGTATTGGCCTCCACCGTGCATAGGGCTAGAGCCGTTTATGAGGGCATAACACACACTTGACGTGGCGTCATACTGCACACTCTGGTTTGCTTAATTATCGCGGCGCCGGCTCAGTGGGGATGCTTAAAAGGATTACAAGAGATTTAGCAGATTGGAACGTTTTTACGATAACAGTTCCGGAAAAGGGTACGCCATGCACCTGATTCCTTTGCAGGGGCTGACATCACGTTGCTGATCTTGGATTTTTTTAAAGCTTTTTTTTTGCTTCGTCTCTGTGGTACGCTTCCGATGTGTTAAAGCTACCTAATGTGTGCTTCCTTTTGATTCCCCTGCCCCGCAAGCAGATTCCGCTCTGTAGCGCTGCTTGCACACTCCAGACCTGCACGCGCACCTGTCAGTCTGTTTTCCTAGCGGAGAGACGAGGAGGTTTTTCGCACACAGAGACGGCGATCTCCTGGAACCTTCCGTTAACAACTGCCGTTAACGCCGCACTCTCGTGACCACGATATCAACACGCGATGTCAGTTATGGCATATTCGTGCACTCACGAGATCATGTAAAAAAATCACATCCGGAAATGTTCGACTAAATGTATCTCTTCCGTGTGCATATGTTCGATGAACGATGGACCACGTGTGGTTCCTAACCTTGATAAACAGATTAGGAACACGATAATTCTTCTCTTTTGCTTTATTTCGAAAAGCCCTATTGACAATTATAGTTGCCCGAACGCCAAAGCGACGAGGCAAATAAAATTTGGCGCATAATACAATAGTCACTAGTGTGTACTAGAAAGGCGGAGGAAAGAAGTGCTGAACAATTTGAAATAACCTTGCATACAGGTTAGGTCAGTAGGTACAGGGTTTCTGGTTTTCGGTATTTAGCGAAAAGCAGCATAGATAAACGTAGACCGCCACAATCTTCACGCGGTGGACGGAAATGATTTGTACACCATTAATCTCCGGAATAAGCGCTTGAACTCGCTCAGTTTTATTTCCTTTGGCTTCATGTGGAAGTACAATGGACAGAAGAAGTGAAATCATTTCCAGAAAAAAAAATAGTAAACAACTGCGCTCCCACCTGTCACATGGTCAAATTACAAGGGCTATGCTTACGATATGCCCAGGTTAGAATTAGTCCTGATTCATCAACAAGCGGCCTAGCTAGAGCTTGGAGCAGTGCGATCACTATGTACATAGGACAGTGCTTTCCACCAACTGTCTTCCAATTCAAAAAGTGACCATCAAACGCCAGCGACAGGCAGTGGCCGGACGAAATAATCACCGATCAGATCCGATTTTGCGCGCCGAACGTGTGAAAAACCAGAATCAAACACCAGAAATTCTACCAGTAACCTAAGAATCACAGCACACGCGTGTCATTTGAGGCTCACTTCACAGGTACAGTGGACCACAAATCACCAAACGAAGTTCCTCATGCATCATCGTTGTGTACGTTGTTGCTGACATAAATTACTCCAGCAAATGATCAAATCCAAACACACGGGTAGAATGGACCGTTTGGCAAAATTATGATGCATAAGCCTGCGTGCCTGAAAAAGAAAAAAAAAGAAAAGAGAGAGAGAGAGAGAGAACGAAAGTTTGAAATATGCGAGTAAGCGGCATGCGCGGTTGCAATACTGAAAGACAGTACCCCTCTGGTCAATTTTACAGCGTGCTCTCTTGCCTCTGGCAGGGAAAAATAGAAATAAAGAGACACTAATGCAAAACGTTCCAGAAAGCAAGCGCGAATGTGCAGCATCAATTTGAACATCAACGTCAGACTACCGTAGCGAGGCAAGGACAATGATCGCGGACTCACGCGATGATGGCCTTGAAGCCAACGATTTCGTTCGAAGCCGTGTACACAGTGCTTCCCGTTACTACCGGTGAGAGTCGCGTTAGCATAAGTGCACTAAGCGAGCTCACGATATCTGAGCGCAGCGTGAGTGCGGTCATAATAATCGCGGTCCATCGCGTTCCCATGCCAACGTGATGGCAGATTATCGCAGAGGTGCTGCCACGCGGTGTGAAAACACGCGGGACTCACGCAATTGGCGATCGTGATTCTGCATATCGCAAGTTATCGCGATCATGAGTTATTTTGCCGAGCTCTGCTCGGTACATCGCCGCTCCCGCGACCTCCGCAGAAACAATTGCACGCTTCTTTGTCAACCAACTTAACACTAAAGCAAACGCCAACACAAAAGCCCATAAACCCGTCCCCTCTTATCATTCGAAAAAATGCTGGATTTTATCAGACAAATACATCGACGCTGCGCTAATACAACTATCTCCACCCTTTTTAGTGAGCAACGCCTCCTGAAACAAAATGATCCCTAACTTATGGCTTTTGAAGAAAACCTTTGTTTTAAGGGGGGGTCCCCGAAATCCACCATTTAGAATAAACGCTTAAGAATAAAACATTCAAGAATAATCCGCTTAAAATATACACGGTTAAAAATATATCTCCTAAAATAAACCGATTACTATCCCCACTTAGAGATCACCGTTTAATAATCCACCATTAAAAATAAACTGTTTCAAAATCCCCTCACCATCTAGCACGGAGCCGGGCTGATTGCAATTTGCGCCGGGTTAGATCAGGTTATGTTAGGTTAGGTTAGGTTTCGGTTAGCTTGGGATAGTTTAGGCTAGTTTGGTCCTGTGAGGTTAGTTTAAGCCGCTTGCTTGCAGTTCACCTTGATTTGGGCCGTACCACATTACTCTGGCAACTGTAGGGTGGATTTGGGGGGATTCTGAAACGATTTATTTTTAACGATATATTCTTAACCGTGGATTCCTTAGCGTTTTTATTGAAACGGGGATATTTCGGCGATTATTTTGGTGCGTTGATTTTTAAGCATATATTCTGGGAGATATATTTTTAACAGTGGGTACTTACGCGTTTATTTTTGAAATATTATTTTTAATGGTTGCAAACGGGATACACCCGTTTTAAGCGGCACACACCCAGAACACACTCTTAAATGTTCAGACAGCTTACATATCACTAACGTTTTTAAGCGATGGGAAGACTGATGCACATTCGTGATTGTTATGTATTTCCATATAAATATAAAGACGAGAGAATGTTAAAGGCACGAAGCACGTGCCCAGCATGTAGGACTGTTTTGGTTGCTTGGAACATTAGAGGCTTGCTGTTCGGACGTTGCTTGGTATCGGCGTGTCTTCGGTGGCCAATATAGAACAACTGGCGACGAGGATGGGATCTTCAATCATCATGTAGAGAGACGGCCGACCCAACAGAACGCCAAGAAGTAACATTGCGAGCTACCTCAGGAAAACGACTGAACGGACTACAACTGCGCAACAGGAGACACAGAGGCTGCTCTTTACAACGGAAAGCCTAACATTTGAGGGCGCTTGCAAAACGCGCTTGAAAAAGAACTCGCTGCACGACAGACGAAGGAATTCCACACCGCAGAGCCCAGATCAGCTGAAATAAACGCGGTGCGCGGAAACGCCAAAGAGAAAAGGCATGTAACTGAAGTAAATGCATCACAGAAAAGGAGCTTCTGTTATCGTTGCGGTAAGGGGCGCGACCCCGCGAGATGCTGCTATCGGAACACGAAATGCCGAACATGTGCAAAGACTGGGCACTTGCAGGCCATGCGTCCGGAAAAGAAAAAAAAGTTCGGTACACTACGTTGAAACGTCAGATGCGGATTCTGAGGAATCGCATATCTATCATGTTGTAATGTACGCAACAGGGAAACCGCATGGCTACAAGGTTTCTTTGAACATTGAAGGAACGCCAATTTCAATGCTCGTGGACACAGGCGCAGCGGTTACCTTAACGCCCGAAAGAATCTACAATGAGCATTTCGCAGGAACCAAGTGCGAGCCAACGCACGCCTCACTAAGGACCTACACCGGTGAACCGCTAAAACTAAAAGGGGAGCCAGTTGTCAACGTGGAACATATGGGTCACAGCGCACCGCTTTTGCTGTTCGTGGTAAAAGACGACGACAAGGCTTTCCGACGCTACTAGGCCGTGACTGGCTTGAAAAGTTACACCTCGACTGCAGAACCGTTTGCGCTGTCACGGATGACAGCGTACCAGCTCCCGTGGCTCAGTGGTTAGCGTGCTGGCCATGTCACGTCGAGACTGGGAGGTACCCGGGTTCGAATCCCGGTGCCGGCTGTGCTGTCTGGGGTTTTTCCTGGGTTTTCCTCAAACGCTTTCAGACACATGTCGGCACAGTTCCCTTAGAAGTCGGCCCAGGACGCACATTCCCCCAGGGCGTCAGTCGTGACGTTGCCCACATACGTGAGGCCGACAACGGCAAGCCCTATCGCCACCACCACCACGGATGACAGCAGAGTGAAGTTACTACAAGACAAGTTTCCTGAAGTTTTCAGCAGCACGCCTAGGGTAATAAGAAATTTCGAAGCCAAAGTTGCCATAAAAGCCGACAGTTTACCCGTGTACTACAAGACAAGGCCCATTCCCTTCGCGATCAACGACGCTGTTGCAGATGAAGTGCGCAGATTGGGGAACAACGGCATCGTAAGACGAGTGATGAAGAGTGACTGGGCAACTCCTATCGCACTGGTTCCCCAGCGTGGAGGCGGACTCAGAATCTGCGGACACTATAAGGTCACGGTAAATCAAGTTCTCAAGACTGACTGCTATTCGCTGCCTCTCCCAGAGGACCTCTATTCTATGCTTGCGGGAGGCAGGGTCTTCAGCGTGTTAGACGTGTCTTCAGCCTATTTGCAAGTACCGCTCTGCAACGATGCCAAACCTTTACTCACGGTCAACACTCATCTAGGACTCTTTGAGTACCAAAGACCTCCTTTTGGAATTGTGAGTGCACCAGCTATTTTCAAGGCAATAATGAACCAGGTCCTGGAAGGTATCCCAAATGTAGGATGTTATATAGACGACATTATCGCCACAGGCAGCAACATAGAGGACTGCTACAAAACGGTCACACAAGTTCTGCAACAATTAAATGACAACAACATCACTCTAAAAGCAGAAAATTGTCAGTTCTTCCGTGACTCAGTCGTTTATCTTGGCCACAGGGTTTCAGCTGAAGGAATCTATCCGACAGCAGAAAAAGTGAAGACTATCAGGGACGCACCAGAGCCAACCAACATTACAGAATTGAGAGCCTACCTAGGACTCCTCAACTTCTACGCCAAGTTTTTGAAGAATTTAGCAACGGTGGCAGCGCCTCTTTACGAATTGCTGAAGAAAGACAAACAGTGGCACTGGACAAAAGGGTGCAAGAACACTTTCGCAAAGACCAAAGAGATGATTCTCAGCAGTGAAGTGCTCACGTTTTATGATGCGAATAAGCCCATTGGACTAAGTTGTGACTCATCTGCTTATGGTCTAGGGGCCGTCATCTTCCATGAAATGCCAGACGGAAGTGAACGACCAATCGCGTTCGCGGCCCGCACACTCTCAAGCAGCTAACGCAATTATGCACAGGGCGAGAAGGAGGCACTGGCACTCATCTTCGGCTTGCGGCGTTTCCACCGATACCTGTATGGACGACGTTTCAGCCTCTACACCGACCATCAACCCCTTCTCGGTCTACTAGGACACGATAAACCTTTCTTAAAGCCATCTTAGCTGCCGCCAGAATTCAGAGATGGGCAATGACACTGGCCGCGTATCAGTATCACCTCATGTATAGGACTGGTCGGAACATGGAAGCAGCAGATGTGTTATCCCGCATGCCGTTATCCGTACAAGAGAGTAGGGACGAACCAGACTGTTTAGCTGTGTTCGATGCAACGCCCCTGACTGCAGCGCAAGTTGCAATGGAAACTAATCGAGACCCGCTTCTTAGTGGGGTCGTCCAGTATGCACTAACCGGTTGGCCAAGCAGGTACCCCCAAGAAATGCAGGCATTCTTTGTGCGCAGAGACCAGCTATCAGTGGAACAGGACTGTTTGACATGGGGCTACAGGGTCGTTATCCCGAGGAGCTTGCAGCCTGCTGTGCTCGCGCTATTACACGAAGCTCATCCAGGCATGACGCGGATGAAGATGTTAGCGAGGTCATATGTTTGGTGGCATGGTCTATTCAAAGATCTAGAGAGCACACTACGGAGCTGCAAAATCTGTCAAAGTGTTCTTCCGGCAAAGACTGTTGGTCCTTTGCAGCCCTGGTCATACCCGACAAGAGTTTGGCAACGTGTACATGTGGACTATGCTCTCAAGGACGGCGTAAATTTGCTGGTGCTGGTCGACGCCTACTCGAAATGGGTTGAGGTTTTCTGTATGAATACAACGACTACTACAAGCACACTGAAGAGGCTGGACACCCTTTTTGCATCCTATGGTTACCCTGAAAAATTGGTAACAGACAACGGGCCACAGTTCGCCTCTGAGGAATTTCAGGAGTTCCTGCGACAGCGAGGAATCAGACATACTCGAACACCTCCATACCACGCTGCTTCCTACGGAGCTGCAGAGAAACTGGTAAAGACCACCGAGACTGCGCTCTTCAAGGAAGTTCTGTAACACAGGATAATGGGAGCGAAGCGTACAGTACACGAGCGCATCAACGACTTTCTGATGTCCTACCGAAACACGCCAAATTCGGTAACGGCAAAGGCTCCAGCGGAGCTTTTCCTGAAGCGGTTGCCCCGCATTAGGTTGCTTCTCGTGAAGCCGAACTTCGCAAGTGACATGGCAGACTGTCAGAAAAGGAATACTGACCGTCGTAACTGCGAAAGAGGATTCCACCGAAAATCAGCCAAGCATGGAACCTCGACATCGCCGATCTCACTGTAAAAAAAAAAAAAAAAATATGTGTTACCACATCGCAAATGACGAAAAAAAGACAATAAAAAAATTCCATATTATAACCGTTTTCGAGGGAGAGGAAGACAAAGAAATGCGGTGTATTGGCGCCTGGTCGTTTCGGCCTACTTTGAGAGCTTCCCAAACGGCAGCGGTGGTCCGCACGGCAGTTAATTTTTTTCCTTATCTTCTGGCAGGCGGACAATAGATTGACGGCTTATGACTGGTTTGGCGCAAAGAACCACTATTTCAAAAAATGCCAAACTTGGGTGAGAGCGTTAAACTGGCTGCATTTTAAAGCTTTTTGCCGTACAGCACATTTATCGCACATGTAACATGTTACACACATGTAACACACACCGTTGTGTTTGTCGTTAAAAGCTCTTTCTGTTGGTAGCAAAATCATCATCATTTCGCCAGCGCATCGCATCCATGCTGCCCGGAGCACAGAAGCGGTTTCGTAAAATTGGCAGATTTAGCACACTTCTGACCCGAAAACCCCACCAAAAACATGGCTCGATTTTTTTAAACGTTACGCAGAAATCCTTTCCCCGCACACCCACAAAAAATCGCCATTCGTTCTTGATCGTGCTTCACGCAGCGACTTTTTAAATGAACGCAGGATACGCGCCCTACGGGGTCGCCTGCCTGAACCCCCCAGCGCCGAATTAGTGCCCGCGCCGAAAGCGGAGGATACTTCAAAGTAACTGCATATACACGTACACGTGCACACATTTTACTTGATTAACTTCGTAGGACAACACAGATAGAATTCTGAATATACAACAGCAAGATAAACGATAACGACATACATATTTACACTGGTGACATGACTTTCTGTATTTTCTTTAGCTTGACATCTGTTGCGGATGCGATTTCCTTCTCCCACACGTAATAGCAACGAAGTCCCACAACTGGCCGAACACCTTTCCACTCCTCCAGTTTTATTTCTCTGTACCTGTGCACATCTTCAGCTGGAAGATGCACGAGTGTTATATTATGGATCCTCTTTGACAGTGCTGCTGTGAACTCTGCTGCGTTCTCTATTGCCTGAGTTGCTGAAGAGCGCAAGTTGTACATTGTTGCTGCGTGCTTAACGACGCCTCCAACTCCATCGCACGCATTTTTGCCGTGACCCGGAGCTGAAAAAATTCATCACTTGGCGGTGGCATTACGACTCATCTCAAAGTATTGGAACCTGTTTTTAAAATGAGCGATTGCCCCATCGAAGACATATACTTCGCTCCCATACAGAGGGCCATGGTCTTCCATGTGCTGTTCGACAAACAAAGGAGGGCTGCCGCGCTATCATGTCGGGTGTCGTCGGATATGACGGCGTAGCAGTGAGCTCCAGAGGATGCAGTCACTACGCACGTGAAGAGTGAAATTTTGTTTTTATGCCAATGGTAACTTTGAATCTCATTCGGCAGAATGATCGTCCAGTTCTCGGAAAAGTCAAAATGAAGCACGACATGGCCAGGCCTCACAGCACACTTCTCCCGATGTATGGCTTCCCGCTGAATCTTCCTCACACAATCGTGGTTCACAAAAGTACCGACCCAGCGCTGCAAAACAGCGAGGAATTCGCTCACCGATACTGTCCGTCTTAGCAGTCCTCCGTTCTCTCATGTAGCAAACAGGATCTCCTCATCGTCGGGGATACCTAAACTTTCTGGTGTCAGGGCAGCGTCTGGTGCTTGGAAAATCCGAACCGGGACACTGGTCACAGTCTCACGAGAGGCATGCTTCAGAGTTGATGTCGCAGACGCACATATTGATGATCTCCTGTAACGCGGTTCTTTCTCGCTGTTGTTTATTGCCGCTGTCGTCGTCAATTCAAAGTTTGCGCAATATGTACACACGCATTCTTCCCTGCAGGGACTTACACTGACCCATATCGGTCGAATTGAGTAGAACTTGCTTAGGCTGAGCTTCACATCAGGATATTTTGTTTTAAATTTCCTATATGCTTCGTGAATATAACAGGACATATAACTTTTTGCTTTAGTCGTCTTCTGTCCCCCTTCCTTTACTTGTACGACGTCTCTTGCTCTTGAGTTCTGGACGGAGCAGTCTAGCTCATCCACGGTGTAGAAGCTCATCGCTGCTAGCAAGTCCTCTTCCTTCAGGTGACCTCTTTCGTAGGGGTCAGGTGTTGCCCACACATGCTTCTCTGCAACCAGTTTCTTCGACTTGCGAATCATATACCGCGTTGCTTCTGGAATGACTTGCTGTATGTCCCGCTCTGACATGAAGGAAGGAAGCAGGGTGAGAATCTGTCAGTTTTCTCCGTAGGCTATTCTGATGTTCCGAAGCAGCTCCTCACTCAGCCTATTGTTGGAACTTGACGTCTCACGAAGCGAAACGTCAAAAGCCCTCTCGATCTGTCGGCGCGTCTTCACATTAAGTGCTTCACTGATTTCCATTTGCTTTTTCCTCAGATACGGCGTTGAAGGCGTTTTAGGTTTCCTCACTGGTGTCTCGTCGACCCCTTGTGTTTGTATGAGCTCGTTAATTTCTCCAATAGTTTCGTCGGGCGTTGCGAAAGGCACATCATCGCCGTTGCTTCCAGACGACACTGACGTTGTCACTTTCTCTGATTGCATCAAAGTCCTTAGGTGAACAAAACAATTCCTACAGATCATGTCCGATTCTGGTGCATTCGCTGTCCTCTCGGCACCAAGAGCAGATTTCAAGGCTTTCATACCGATGCTAGACACACATCGGAAGTCCCTTGTACGTAGAACTTTCTTCTTGTGTCGACGGCAATAGTCTGCACAGTAAACACGTTCACTACTGTGCACCGAACTCATTGTTCTCAGAAGAAGGCACGACGAATCACGACATCACAGGCGATGAAAACAACGCCCACGCACAGATTGAACCTAAAGACGCGGAGCGTAGGTGACGAGGTTGTGCTGTTGTCCGAGCGGTGCAGGTAAGGGGGAATGAATTGGAAGTACACATACACTTTTTGAGTCAAAATTGTCATTTCGGTCATGTGAACACGTGATACAGGGCTTCAAAGGCGCGGGTTGAAGGAAGTGTGCAGGTTCCCACAGCCTTGACGTCGATTGCTGTCGAAGTGCAAGGTCACCCGAGGAAGTGTCTAAACGCTTTTTCGGAGACACAAGTGAGATTAGCAGTGGTCATGGCGACGCATAGGAAAGCGGTTGACTGTGCTTGAGAGCGGCTTCCTGAGTAGTTGCGGCCTTTGCGAAGCTATCGTTCCGCGCAATTCATACGTAGGCGGTTTTAGCACGGCACCGTGTATTTACTCTGTGCATGGACCCTGTTCATATAGGCCACAATACGAAGCGCAACGCGAAATTGTTCACGTTGCCTCCTAAAATTATTTTACAGATATCAACCGCTTTCGGTCAGCGCGCGCACGAATTCAGCGCTGGGGGGTTCCCGGCAGGCGACCCCGTAGGGTGCGTACCCTGCGTTCATTTAAAAAATCGCTGCGTGAAGCACGATAAAGAACGAATCACGATTTTTTGTGGGTGTGCGGGGAAAGGATTTCTGCGTAACATATGAAAAAATCGAGGCAGTTTTTGGTGGGGTTTTTGGGTCAGAAGCGTGCTAAATCTGCCAATTTTATGAAACCGCTTCAGTGTTCAAGGCAATATGGATGCGATGCGCTGATGAAATCATGATGATTTTGGTACCAAGAGAAAGAGCTTTTAACCATGAACACAATGGTGTGTGTTACATGTCAGTGGGATGAATGGGCTGCGCGGCAGAAGGCTTTAAAAAGAAGCCATTTTAACGCTCTCACCCAAGTTTGGCATTTTTTTCAAATGGTGGAGCTTTGCGCCAAACCAGCAAGAAGCCGTCAATCTATTGTCCGCCTGCCAGAGGATAAGCACAAAAAAATGAACTGCCCTGCGGCCCACCGCTGCCGCTTGGGAAGCGCTCAAAGTAGGCCGGAACGACCAGGCCCCAATACACCGAATTTCTTTCTCCTCCTCTCCCTCGAAAACGGTTATAATCTGGAAGTTTCTTTTATGGTATGTTTTCATTATTTGCGATGTGTTAACACGTGTTTTTTTCTTTTTTTTTTTACGGTGAGATCGGCGATGTCGAGGTTCCATGCTTGGCTGATTTTCGGTGGAATCACCCAAAAACAGACATAGCTGAAGACTGTGGAACAGCAATCACACTGATAAAATGGTCTGCACTAAATTACAAGCACTATGCTTTGCGATGGAGATAGTGGCGGCTACGTGCGTCGCCTGCGGGGACGCAAGTCGTAGCGGCTGGACGCAGGTCCAGGAACGGGAGCCGTGTCCAGGTCCTCGAAGGAGGCAGGTTGCAGATCGGGCTGCTCTCCGTCTGAGTCTCGGGGGTGGTAAGGCTTCAGGTCCGAGATGTGTACTGTCCCAGTTTCTTCGCCCCTTGCAGCAGCGACTAAGCATGTAGGTGAGGCTGGAGGAGCACGCACTTACCTCGAAGGGGCCATCCCACCTGTCTGCGAGTGAAGCTGCAAAGCCTTATGACACATCACTAAGCAGGAGAGTCCGTCGACGTCACAAACGCTGTAGGTGAGGTTCCGACGTCCACGGCTATACTGGCGAGCCTGGTCCAACCTCCAGATCCTCCAGAGGCGAGCTGTATCTTCGAGTCGACTCCGGAGGTCCTCAGCAAACCTTGAATAATGAAGCCTGGTGGTGCAATCCCGGAGGCCCAGAGCATTCTCCATTGGAAAAGGGGCCTCTCGTCCCAAGTTCAGGAACGCCGGTGTGAATCCTGTAGATCTGTTGACCGTCGTCCGTGTAGCGAACGCCAGCTCAGCCAGGCGAAGATCCCAATCACGATGGTGCTGGCTGGTAAAAGCAACCAACATAATTTTCAGGTTCTGATTAACATGTTCGGTAATGCTAGACTGAGTGTGATACGGGGAAGTCTTCTTGTTCTGAATGCCAAGGATAGCGCACGAATCTGAAAACACCTTACTTGTAAAGTATAGGTTGCGTTGTCAGTGACCCTCTGTGCGAAAAACCCGAACCGGCACAAGGTGTCGAGTAGTTTTTCCCACACTCTCTGGGAAGTCAGCGCCCTGAGAGGAAATAGCGCAACCCATTTCGTGAAATGATCAGTAACCACAAACAAATGCTGGTTACCTCTAGGAGTACAGGGAAAAGGTACCATCTCGTAACAAGCAACTATCCGCCAGAGCCTATTGCTTTGAACAGGCTGTAAGCCCCCAGGGGGAAACCACCACGAGGTTTTGCTCTCTGGCATACGGGTCAAGTACGAACATACTTTGTTACATCCTGCCTCGTTCCTGGCCAACTTTTCATAAGTTTTCCTGCCGCTGCTGAGTCCTGCCAAGGCCGAGTCATGAAAGTAACGTATGAAAGACTTACGCAACTTCCGTGGCACCACGACTCTGAACAAGGGTCCTCATTCACCTGGGGTATGTATCTGAACAGGATGCCATCCTCGCCCAGCAAATACGAGTCGCGCCGTACGTCAGTCGTTCCGGTGCCCGCCGACTCTTGCTCAGCTATCTATTGCGACACCAGCTGAAAAAGGCCGTCCGCTCTCTAAGCGTCTATAGGAGCTGCTCTCTGCTCACGACCGTCCCCCAAGACGAAGATACGTCTCGTGCCACTTATGCTGCTCAGTGTCGCCACACCTGTCAGAGGACAAGTATGGAGATCACTTGTTAAAAAGTATGGAGATTTTCGTAAAAATCTGTAAATGGCAGTGAAGCAGATAATTTGCTGAATTAACATCGTTTCAGGCCAAGATTTTGTGCGTTTCATCGTCTGACATTTTCTAGTTCGCTTTTTGCATTGAAACAATGGAAATATGTGCTGGCAAACGTTTTTGGGGAGCTGCGCGAAATTGCTTGCCCAACTTCAGCCTTGCCCAGCCGGTTTCAAATCCTGGCGTCGGCTGTGCTGTCTGGGAAGAACCGAGCAACAGTCAAACCGCTCTGAGCACACCACCAGTTCGTCGGTGCCAAGCGCCGGCGATTGCGCGAGATCTATACGCTTCCAGTGGAGGCAGCAAGTATAGGAAAATTCAAGCAGCATCATCAGAAAAATCAATACATAAGCGATGGAACCCTGATGACTAGTATCTGCATCTTGTGATTAAGTGCGAACAGCTTCCGCTACACGAATGATACAAAATATCAATGATTATACTGACAGTAATTTTTTAACACGCACCCATGACGCCAACATGAAATTAAAAATTCGTTTGTTTTTTTTTTCACTCGAGAGTGGCACAATCGGGTTTCTCTTCACAACATTTTTTTAAAGATTGTCCAAAAATTTGACAACATAGCGAAAACGCAGGCTAGCTGATGCATGAAATCCACGATGAAACAATTCAATGGAACATAGGAACGTACACAACTATCGCTGTGTATATTCGTGTAATTTGTGTAACCCATGCTCAAGTTTGTTTCACCATGGAGTAAAAAAATCTGTAGATGTTGCCGAAAATCTATAGATCTCCATACAAATATGTATATGTGGCAACACTGGTACTGCTGCCAGAAGTTGAGAAGGCGCCTCGGTGCCTTACTCTTCCCCCTCCGGTAGAGGCGCATGAGATAGCGCGTCTGCTACCACATTCGTCGAGCTCCGCCAGTACTCCACGTTGAAGGAGTAGCCTTGTAGCGTTAGGACCCACCTGGCGAGACGTCAAGACGGGTTATGGAGCCGCTGCAGCTAAGAAAGTGCCTAGTGGTCAGTCTGGACAGTCAAGGTACTGCCGTCCAGGTAGAGGTCAAACTTCTTGAAAGCGAATATGATCGCAAAGCACTCCTTTTCCGTGACAGAGTAGTTCCGCTCTGCCGGATTCAGCGTGCGACTTGCAAAAGCCACTGGACAAAGAGTAGCATCATGCTCCTGGGTGATTCCACGTAAGATCAGGCAGGCTGGTCCGGACCTGGTCTCAGATTTTGCTTGAAGAATTATATGTTGTTGGTCGATATCTCTGTGTGACGAAGCCCTTTGTTTCAAGTCGCTATGTCAATTCGCTGCCGAGAAAAAAAAATAATCGTGAAGTGAGGTGCGATTCGCTTTTATCGCTCTTTTCGTTTTTCCGAACTTTGGCCGCTCCTGGCGCTGACGCGACACCCGGAAGAAACCTTTGTGATTCTTTTTCGTGTTGTCCACATACAGAACAGTGGACAGAGGTGTACAAAAGTGCTCTACGAAATCCCATCTTTATTTTTAAAAAAATAGTTAACTTGGCCGGTCGTTCACTTTACTGTTGTACTGCGGGCCGTTCTGCGTAGCGTCAGTTGAAAAGCTTCTGATGAGCAATGGATCATTTTGTTCGTCGTGAAATGTTCCTTCTGGTGATATAAGTTTGATATATGCAGGTTCAGTGTGTCTCACACTGCAGCCCCGCAAAAATGGGAAAAATTGGAAAGTAGGTCATACATTCCAGCCAATTTCTAAACAGCCACGTTATTTATGGCCTTTATATTTTTGTCTTGACTGTTTAAAGGTGTCTAGTTGCAGAATATGCAAAAACATGTTGCATTATTGGCGTGGCGTCGACGTTATAGGGCTCGAAAGTAAGCCTTCCAGCCACATTACGCATGTGGCGGCAGGGACCGGAACCGGAGCTGAACCCACAGCCGCCGACTGCGGAGGGAGGGGGGGGGGGGGGTGCCCCCTCCGGCAAGTCTACCGAGCTGACACTCAATATGAAAGTTTCGAAGAGTATCCTAAGAATCGCGTGTTTCATGCGAGTGATCACGAAAACCATGTAAACATTTGCCCATGTAAACATTTGCCGGAGGGGGCGCGGCCCGGCCCCCTCCGGCAGTGTGAAAACTCTCCGCCTATGGCTGAACCCGAACCGAAAACCGCTAAAACCCCTTATTTTCGACTGAACCGAAACTGAACCGAACGTAAATTGTTTATTTTGCCGCTGAACCAAACCGGAACTGAACAGAAAGAAAATAAGCTTTAGGAAGATCCATTGGTGGATTCTTTGAAAATGCCTTAGCATAAGCCTTTGGTTCGTTCTTGTGCTTCCTTCTTTCTCTTTTGTTTGTTTCCTTTGATTGCTTGTGTTGCTTTCTCCTTTCTCCTTTGCTTCTTTTTTTTTTGCTCCTTCCTTTCTTTCCTCCTTTTTTCTTTTCATGGGTTTGCATTAGAAGGCTTATGTCAAAGGAAAAACGGCGGTGTCGATGTGCGGACACGTGAAAGAAACGAGAAGGAAACACGAGGACACAGACTATCACAGTCAGGTGTCCTAAAATCATTCAGAATCACCGTCAAATGACGGAGGCTGCCATATTATGGCCCGGAGTTGGCCTGATCGGAGTTGATGTATCCCGATAGTTTTGGCGAAAGAAATCATAACTATGTAATGGTTCCGTTTTTCCTGCTTTCTGTTGCTCATACCAAATAAAAGTTTCTTAGATGACTGAACAAAACGATTAAAAACAGAAATGATGTGCATATTACGATTCTATTTAAATAGACGTGGTGTACGGGTTGTCCACCTCTATGCAAGTTTTGGTTACTGCTTTGTGGCTGTCACACCCACGGGTCAGACCATAAGCTGGGCCAAGGTAACTTTAATTATCTGTTCAAGGCGCTGTTTCTTAAAACCGCTATAAAAGGCTTCGTATCGACAAACGTCTGCGTTTGCTTTCCGGTGTCGAGGCTAGGAGGCAAAGAGCAGACAAGAGCTCGGGTTCGTGCCAGAAGCTCGACTGTTTATTCTGCAGCGGCGCGCTATGCTCGAGATGAACGGGATAGTCGATGATGATGACGGTGCCGCTACATGGAGCCCCCCCCCCCCCCCCCCAGCGAAGCGATATCAGTGGTGAGTGGTGCTGAGGGGACGAGCCCAATGAACACGGCGACGGCGAACTGGCTGCGTGGTGTCTTCTGGGAGAAATTGATGCGGAGGCAAACTGGGAGGCGTGGTGGCAGGAGACACGTCAACGAGGCTTTCAATGAAGGCCGGCTTCAGCCCGTCAATAGATACAGTGTCCTGGCGGCCAGCGAGCTGAAGCGTGAAATGTTTAGGTGACCGCTGCAGAACCTTGTAGGGACCGTCATATGTGGGCTGCAAAGGCTTTCGGGGCGCGTCATGGCGAATGAAGACGGTGAGAAGCCGTTTCAAGAAGGGGGTGGCGATAGGTGGAGGGCTGCGCATGCGAGCGGGGTCGGACGGCTGAAAGGGCTTGCATAACCGTGCGCAGGCGTTCAGGGTAGGTTGTGGGGTCGGTATGGGCGATTGGCGAGGGATGCGCAAAGAATTCGCTAGCAGGCGTAAAGTAGTCCCGTAAACCATCTGGGCAGGTGAGCACGGCAGGTCCTCCTTGACGGTGGCCCTAAGGGACAGCAGGATGAGGGGGAGGGCGTCGGTCCAGGAAGCGGGGGATACAGACTTGAGGGCTGTTTTAATCCGGCGGTGTAAGCGTTCAACCATCCCGTTGGCTGCAGGGTGGTAAGCCGTTGTTCTTGTACGGGATGTGCCAAGCAAGTTTGTCAGTTGAGTGAAAAGGGCGGACTCAAATTGCCGTCCGCGGTCCGTTGTGACGACTGAGAGCACGCCAAAGCGGGCGACCCAAGCCTGTACGAAGGAAACGGCGACGGTGGCGGCTGTAATGTCGGGGAGGCAGACGACTTCGGGCCAGCGCGTAAAGCGATCGATCATTGTGAGGAGGTATCGATGGCCGTTAGATGAAGGCAGGGGACCGACAATGTCCAGATGGATATGGTCAAAGCGAGAGTCTGGTGGTAGGAACTGAGCTGGTGCGGTCTTGGTGTGCCTGCAAACTTTGCATCGCTGGCACGGTATGCAGGAACGGACCCAACGCTTGATATCAGCTTGCATACGTGGCCACACATACCGCGAAGAGATCAACTTCCGGGTGGCGCGGATCCCGGGGTGTGCCATGGAGTGCAGCTGATCAAAAACGGGTCGGCGAGCGGCCCGAGGAAGAAATGGGCGTGGGCTGCCGGTTGACAAGTCGCAGCAAATGGTACCTCCAACCCCTGGGAGAGGAATGTCTTGGAGTTGAAGGCTGGTCCGAGAGGAGGAACGGTAAAACTGGAACTCATCGTCCGTGCGCTGCAGGTCAGCTATGGCGGCGAAGGTTAACGGTGCGGACGAATCGCGGTTCAGTCCGGCAATACTGACACGGCTGAGGGCGTCAGCAACAGGGTTCCGAATGCCGAGTAGATGTCTGATGTCCGTTGTAAATTCAGACACGAATGAGAGGTGCCGCTGCTCTCTTGATGAATGATTCGTGCTCGGAGATTGGAAAGCGTAGACGAGCGGCTTGTGATCTGTGAAGATCGTGAAAGTTCGTCCTTCAAGAAAATGGCGAAAATGCTTCGTGCTCAGGTAGATGGCAGCCGCTCACGGCCAAAAGTGCTGTAGCGCGTTTCAGGGGGTCTCAACTTCCGGGAAAAGAAGCCAATGGGTTGCCAATCGGTATGGTCATCAGACATGTTCTGCTGCAGGACGGCTCCAACTGCGGTTGAAGATGCGTCCACCATAAGACAGGTTGGCGCATCTGGGCGGGGGTGGGCGAGGAGCGTGGCATTAGCTAAAGCTTGCTTAATGTTGTCGAAAGCTGCTATGGCGTCATCCGTCCAAGCTAGAGGTCGAGAAGATTGCGGTTTAGTCGAGAGGAACTTCTCGAGGGGCAGGATGATCTCAGCACAGCGTGGGACAAATCGCCGGTAGAAGTTAACGAGTCCGAGAAAATTGCGGAGCTTGCTGAGAGAAGCAGGACGGAGAAAATCGGAAATGACCTGGACTTTGGATGGAAGCGGCTTGACGCCTTGAGATGAGATATGGTGGCCCAGGAACTCAAGAGACGGAGCGCCAAATTTGCTCTTGCTGGCGTTGATGATAATGCCATGGGCAGAAAGCCTGGAGAACAGTGCACGTAGATGATCGGCGTGTTCCTCGATGGATGAGCTGGCGACAAGAATGTCATCGATGTAAGCATATGCGAAAGGTAGACCACGGATGACCGAATCAATGAAGCGCTGAAAGGACTGTGCGGCATTTCGCAGCCCAAACGGCATCCTGAGAAACTCGAATAGACCAAATGGGGTGGTAATGGCCGTTTTGGGTATATCCTCCTCAGCGACGGGTATGTGATGATAAGCCCGGACTAGGTCTACCTTCGAAAAGATGGTGGCGCCATGAAGGCAGGCTGTAAAGTCGTGGACGTGGGGCACCGGGTAATGGTCGGGGATGGTAACTCGATTGAGAGCCCGATAGTCCCCACAGGGACACCAATCACCTGTCTTTTTCGGCACCATGTGTAGCGCCGATGCCCAGCTGCTAGAAGAGGGACGAATAATTCCCATGTCAAGCGTGTGGTTAAATTCTTCACGAGCGATCTTCAGCTTTTCCGGGGGCAGTCGGTGTGGTCGAGTAAACACAGGTGGTCCTTTAGTCTCGATGTGATGGAGTACACGATGCATTACTGGCTTCGACCTGTCAGGTGGCCGGGTGAGTTCGGGGAAGTCCTTAAGAATGGCGCTGAACGCATTGCTGGTGTCGTGGTAAAAGGCAACACGTAAAGATGATAAGGAAGAACGTATGCCAGTGACAGCTAGGTTAGTATTGGAGTCAATGAGCTTGCGAGTGCGGATGTCGACCAAGAGGTGGTAGTTGTTCAAGAAGTCCGCGCCCAAAATTGGTTGGTTGACGTGGGCGACCAGAAACATCCAGCGGAATTCGCGCCGGAGACCCAAGTTGAGCGTTAAAGAGTGCTGCGCAAATACGGGGATCTTCGAACCGTTGACGGCAGTAAGGTGGTACAGGGGGGATTGCCGACGGTCAGTGCTGGTCGCTGGAATAACGCTGACCTCTGCGCCGGTATCAACTAGGAAACGTCGGGTGGAGCTACGGTCGCGGATGTAGAAGAGGCGACTGGATGAGTGGCTTGGACCATTTGTCGCCATTAATGGTCCACCGGAGAGTTTTCCGCATTCCATGAGCACGGCAAGAGACAGTGGTACGCGTCGGCGCCGAACCGACGATGGTACCAGCAAATGGACGAGACTGGGCTCCGGTCTCACCTGGGCGGACGGCCGTTAGAAGGGCGACGTGGACTACTGCTTGGTCTTCGGCGTCGGCAGGCGCGGGGTTGACGAGGCTGTGCATGGGAAGCGGCAATAATGCTCGCGAGGCTCCGAAATTCGCGGCAGAGGTCGTCAATCTGAGAATGGGAGGTGATTGGCGCGCTCTGCGCAGCAGCATTGTTGTGGCTGGGGACAGCAGGTGGAAACTGTGACACCGCGGATATGGCGGGAGATGGACTCGCCACCTCAACAACGGCATCAGCGAGTGTAGCCAATTGGTCCAGTGTCATGTTGGAAGCTGTGGCCAGGACCATCTGCACATTTTGTGGCAGGCGTTGAAGAAAAAGATCACGGAGCAGAGTGTCGTCCATGGACGCAGAATTGTCTCCGAGCAATTGCCGCATGCGCCGTAAAAGCTGGGTGGGACGTCGATCTCCCAGCTCCTCGGCCGAGAGGAGCTGTTGTAAACGGGACCGGCTGGAAGCTCTCGGGTTCGTGCCAGAAGCTCGACTGTTTATTCTGCAGCGGCGCGCTATGCTCGAGATGAACGGGATGGTCGATGATGATGACGGTGCCGCTACACCGGCTTCCTGTGGCAATAAATTGGGCATGCCATGCAAATCCGCCGTAGAGAACTGTAATCTAAGTGGGGACACAAGATAAGTGAGTACCGCACTTTCATACAAGTTGAATTGTTGGAGTTTGTTTCTCTGAATTGGATTCATATGTCCGTGATTCTACAATGTATCATCATCTTAGTTATCCAGTGAATATGTATATTGTTGCAAATTCGTACTGCGCAAACAACAAGATATTTTCTAGCCTCTTTCAAATAGATATAATTTCGAAGCGCGGGTTTTGTATGAGATATCTGCAGTATGCAAGTTTCTGATAAAGTAATCTATATAGTTTTGTTCCACGTGTCATTCAAACAATACAGCATGACAACGCTTGGATGTGGAACTTAGGGCAAACATCAAACCGATACTGCGGCTTTGCTAACTCCTCTATGTATGGGAAATTCTGCTACAATTCTCTGTGTATAGCAGTTCCACCTATATCAGTTATATATCTGAATCATTGATGTACTTCTCCATGACTTATGTATTGCATGGTTTATGTATTGCAAATCTCCAGAGTTCAACGCCCTTCAGACACTTGTGCTGACATCTTTCCAGCTTGCATATGCTACGTACATATAAATGTACACATCTGTGTTTCAGATGGAACTGAGATATGTGAATGCTGCTTTGGTGTAACAAATATTCCGTGTTGGGCGGTACTTAAAGAAAGAAACACTAAGATGAGTATTTGTAATTGAGTTGTAATTGTAATTTGTAATTTTTCAATGTGTGTACTTGGTACTGTGCTCCATGTACTTTTATCCAGCGCTTTCCCATCAAGTACTCAACTCGTAATGCAAAAACAACAAGAAATAATACCGTACATATCAATAGTGCATCTTTTTGTCAAATAGGGTACTTGGGTATAAGGACGTCGTATGACGTCGTACGACAGAGACGGAGAGAGAGATAGATAGAGAGAGAGAGATTTATTTTATTGGTCCGTCAGTGTTTACAAGATATTTGGTAGGACCGCTAGGCGAACCTGTATTGCGGTCCCGCAACTCTGAAGTAATGCTAAATGTGCATACAAACTAAATACATAAATGAGCATAACAAAAGTAACAACATTGTAAGTACAGTCCTACATTATACATGAAAAAACAGTGCGAGTCACGACAAAAAAAATAAGTTAATTCACATCCTACTTGAGAGCATATTTCTAAAAATATGAAGGCTAGTCGCTTTTTTAACCTCAGATGCAAGTTCATTCCAATTTTTGCCTGCGAAATATCGAAATGAATGTGAACCATAATTAGTACGTGGATGAGGAAGTTGAATACAATAATCGTTATTCCTTAACGTATACGGGCGTGTGCAATAACTAATCGAGAGTAATGAGGATTTAACCATGTTATGAAGAAGTTTATACATCAAGAGAAGACACTTGTACTCGAGTAATGAAAAAACATTAAGAAATTGAAAGGGAGGTAATGGAGTCAAATGGTGAAAGTCCCATTGTAATTCTCAAAGCTTTTTTCTGAAGCAGATACAGCGGCATAAGATTTGATTTGTATGTAATGCCATATGCTTCGATACAATAAGGGATGTGTCTATGGATGAGAGCGAAATAAACATTTAATGATACACTGATAGGAACTAAAAACTTTATGCGGGACAGCGCAAACAACCCTTGTGAATTTTTTTTTCGAACGAAATTAATGTGTGCTTGAAATGTTAAACACGGCCTAAGTATAACCCTAACTGTATCCACTGCTTGAAGCCTAGTGCCACAGTAGCTAATGTGAAGATTTTGATGAGCGATCCTCCTCTGCATGGGGTGAAAGCACGACTTTTTAAAATTAACTTTCAGCTTGTTTGTCGCCATCCATTGGGAAAGCCTGTTTCCAAACTAGATGGGTAGAAATCCAGCGAACCGGTAGAATGTAGGAAGGGAGTTGCCTCAGGACAGAAGCCGCCGATATTTCGAACAGAGACTGTTCTTCTTCTGGGCACCGTCCTCATCATTGGCATGGTATTCAAAGGGTTAGGTGTAACGTGTTTAAAGGTTCATGCGAATTGTGGGTCAACAGCCCGGAGGGAAGAAAGGTTCCGTACGGGCTTCTACGGCCGGCGTGAATGGCTGCTTTGTTAGGCTGTTCTTCTTCTGGGCACCGTCCTCATCATTGGCAGCCTAACAAAGCAGCCATTCACTCCGGCCGTAGAAGCCCGTACGGAACCTTTCTTCCCTCCGGGCTGTTGACCCACAATTCGCATGAACCTTTAAACACGTCACACTTAACCCTTTAGATACCATGCCAATGATGAGGACGGTGCCCAGAAGAAGAACAATCTCTGTTCGAAATATCGGCGGCTTCTGTCCTGAGGCAACTCCCTTCCTGTTTCCAAACTAGGTTTGCCTTCTCAAAAATTTCATTTATTGACATGCCATCAACAAATATGTTTGTGTCGTCCGCATATAATACGGTAGTGGTTGAGAGTACCTCAACGAGATCGTTGACATACACTAGGAACAAGAATGGGCCCAAAATAGAGCCTTGTGGTACGCCACACGTAACATTTTTTAAAGAGGAGTAATCATTATCAATTATGACATACTGTTTTCTACCCGTTTCGCAAGTAATTTCGCAAAAATTCGGGCGGAGGACCACGAATTCCATAGCACTCAAGCTTCTTTAATAAAATTGTATGATCAGTCAGGTCGAACGCTTTTGTTAGATCGATGAAGATATACCCAAGGTTAGAACTTTGATATCAATGTTTTGTTTCAGGTATTCGACTATATCGATCAAAGCAATTTCTGTAGACTTCTTTTTTATAAAGCCGTACTGTGAAATCGAGAGCAGATTTTCTTGCATAAAGAATTCTTGAAGCCTGGTTAGAATGGCTTTCTCAACAATCTTGCTAAAAATTGAGAGCAACGATATTGGACGAAAATTGTCTACTAATAACCTGTCACCCTTCTTAAAAACCGGAGTGACCTTTGCAATTTTCAACTGCCGAGGAAAGACACCTTCCGCGAACATGTAATTTATCAACTTTGTTAGTGGACTGGAGAGTAGGTGTTTGTACCTTTTCACAATGGAAACTGGAATACCATCATCTCCAGCAGATCCTGTATCTTTTTGGTTTTTAATTATGTTTTCTACTTCCATGGCGTTGACTGGAGCAAGGAAGAAAGAATTTGGATTGCGACGAGGGAATATCAATTCTAGCCCGTAACCATCATGTTGACAGCTGATAACACTGTTGACAAAGCGCTCGTTAAACATTTCGGCGATAGCTAGCTTATCTCTGATAAGGTTCCCGGAGGAATCGCATAGGGAGGATATTTCTTTTTTAGAAGTTCTTCGATTCAATGCCAAGTTATACCCCTGTCAGACGTACTAATTTAGTGTCATTTTCGTGAAGTGCACTTCACCCGAGCGAAGTTCACTTTCACTACGTGCTTGCTACACGAGATAATTAAGTGTCACTAAGGGATGATAGCGATGACGATAGAAGAGGTGGAACTTCGACGCTCCATGAAGCAATTCACAGTGATTTATGCCATGAGGCTAGTTTTGTCTCTGTAGAAACGATGGGAAAAATTTACTAGCCTGGTCAAAAATAAATAATTGTGACCAAGCGCCACATGCCAGAACAAGTATGAAGCAGATCCAAAATCCACATGCGAACATGGCGACCGCGTTTGCGACGTGCGACGATCCCCCAAGAATGGATAATGAACGCAAGAAACATCTTGTATCGGCGCTGCTGTACTTGCGAGCTGGGCGGCAGCATAACGAAATGCGTGACGAAATGCATTTCGACCTAATATGAACATAGAGGCAAGGGCACGAATTTCAAGGCATATTGAGGACCAGCTACATGCCAACATGTTCACAATAGCCGCCGTGATCGCGGATTGTGTTCCGAGAGTGCATCGAAGACGGTGGGCCTTCGAACGCAACGAAAGATGGTTCGAGGACACGTTGCCGCATTTGGGGGACTTCCATTTCAAGCAGGCCCTGCGTGTGTCACCAAGTACATTCCGGTACCTTCTTGAATCACTACGAAGCCTCGAGCGTGAAGATACGAACATGCGAGGAGCAATGTCGCTCGAGAAACGAGTTGCTGTCGGTCTCTACAGGCTGTGCTCGACAGCAGAGGACAGGACAATTGCTCATCTATTCGGCGTTGGTCGATCAACAGTGAACACAATATTCAGGGAGTTTTGTGGCGCAGTGATTGAGCACCTCGAAAGCGAGTGGCTACGCATGGTGCTTCCTGATGAAATGGCGTCACATATGCGAGAGTTTTTTGCTCTCAGCGGCTTGACCACATGCTGTCGGCGCGCTGGACGGCTGCCACTTTCCCGTCTCCCCCCCAAAGCTCCATGCAGTTGACTACCACAACTACAAGGGGTGGTAAGTTATGTAGCATCTTCCTTTATCAATTTAGTGTTGTAATACCACATCTCTGTGTGTAGAATGCACAGATAATTACTATGTAGGGCTGATTTAAACTATACAATCACGTACTAGGATTACAGCACAAAAAGAATGATTAAAGTGTAGCAGTGTGTAAATTGTAAGACTTTGAAGTTAAAGGGGTTGCGACAAGTTATCCAAGATAAATACAAAGGACTGTTCGTTGCATCGACGTGAAGCAGCATTGAAAGTTTCATGGCGAAGAGGAAAATAGAAGCAGAGAAAATTGGCATCGCGGATGCCGAAACTCACTTATGCTGCTCTGACATCGCAGCCCGAGCTGCTGCCAGTGAGGAAACGGAACAGTCTCTGTTCGAAATGTTGATGGCTCTTGTTCTGAGAGAATTCCCTACGTAGAAGAATAATTATTTTTTCCTCAGTGTCTTGGCATGCAGTACAATGGGACCATGGTGTAGAGTCACGTTTATGAAACTGTCCCAACCCCTTTAAGAGTGTTTTTTTTTCATCCCAGACTCATTTCAAATTGACTGTTACTCGTCCTATCGAATCAATATACATGCAGTTTGATCTGTGCTCTTTTTTCCATTGCCATTAAACGCATAATCTCTCTCTCTCTCTTTTTTTCCGTGAAGGTACAACATCATACTCCTTGCGTTAGTGGAACACCACTATCGGTTCAGGTACATCAACCTCGGAAGCCCTGGGAGGGGCCACGATGCGCATGTGTATGGGCGCTCCAGATTGTGTGCTTTTGTTAATGGTGATCATTTCCGTTCACCAGTGACTATCATTGAGGAAACCAGCGTCGCACCGATAATACTGTGTGACCAGGCATTCCCGCTCACTGCAAATTTGATGAAGCCATTTGCAAATGCATCGAAGGACACGCCCGAGGCAGCATTCAATTACAATCTGTCAAAAACAAGACGCATTGTTGAAAACGCATTTGGACGACTGAAAGCACGTTTTCGATTTATAATGAAGCGCCGAATTCCAACAGCAAAACGTGCTATCCGTGCTGCTTGCACATTGAACAATATTTGTGAAGCCCTGAAAGACAGTGTAGAGCAACAGTGGCTGCAAGAGGCACAGATTGTCGACCACGTACGGCCAGCCTTCGCACAACACGGACGTGTGCAGCAGTAGAGGTGATCAAGTGAGGGGTGCACTAACGAAGTACTTCTGGAAGAATGCTCCACACAGGAAAGAACACTAGGACGATATGACTGTGGTAATGTGAACTCTTGCGAGCTCAAGGTTAAATATATGACACAAGTTGCATACTAAAGCTTTTTTTATTTTTATTTCGTTGTTGTATCATTTTTGTAAAGCTTCAGTAAGCACGTTTATAAGTGCTTCCTCCCTTTGGGCAGCACGTTCTTGGAGCTCCAGCTGCCGCTCCCTGAGCTCCAATTCTTTTGCCCTAGACTGCTCAAGGGCGTACCTGAGCTGCCTTTGCTCCTCAAGCAGCTGTGCCAGGAGCGTGTTTTGTGCTGCCTGGCGCTTCTTGCTCGTCTTCTGAGGAGGAGGGGGTGTGGCACGTGATGGACTGTTGCCACCACAGAGCTCTGGTGAGCCAGAGGAGCACTGGGGTGGCCCCTCTGCTGATGCTGCAGCCACCGGCGCCACATCGTCGTCCTCCAGGCCGTCCTTCGACCCTGATGCCCCCACCATATCCAGGAAGAGCTGCAGTTATGTGTAGCCAGTAATGTCAGACATTCACAAAAGAAGCACAAAGTGATGAACAACATGTTGGTTTCATTTCATTTACAAAGACCCTTAAAGGCATTATGGCATTACATACGAGGTACAGAGATAACATACAGACACATAAATAAATGGCACGTTGGGACGTGGCATTATCGGTGTGGTGACATCAAAACACATAGGTGTCTATTCCAAAGTTTGATTGAGCAGGATCCCGTGTCTATCCATATTTTCCCTACATTCCTCATCAGTGAGACAGGACAGATGAACAGCAGCCGCACTTTCTACCGGGCGAACAACTGTATGTGTCATATTTGATTGCAGTGCCATCTCGAGCAAGTATGCTTCCTCTTCTTGTATTTCACATAGTAAAGGTTTAAAGCAGGGATGGCACGAATCCAGAATTTGGAGAAATCCAGAAAAACAAATTTCGGGAGAAGACATACCCACCCAGTCAGCACAAATTGTAGCAGTGACATTGCACCAATAGTGCCATGCAATATTGATGCTATGTTTCTAATGGCCGCTTTCGTTATGCTGCAACGATGTTATTGAAGCAACTTTGGAAAAATGTGACATCGCAATGCTGATGTGACATTGCTAACGACCAGCGTCGTTATGTTGCAACAACATTGACAACACTGATGCTATGGAAGAACGCCATATCGAGGATCAGCGCGCATCCACATGTGCGTAAGAATGGATTGCAACGAATTTCAAGTTCTCAGTCAGATAAATTTTCTTTGACATTATGTTGTCCTCGTCTCGATCCTTTTGTCAATAGTCATCTCCCATAGTGCGTCTGCGGTGTTGTCCCAGAATGTCTCTCTCACAGTCTGAATTAATTCTACCCATAATGGCTACACTAACTGCAATGTTCCGTCACTGCAGCACACGAAACAATGCCTGAGCATGATATTCGTAATGTTCAAAATGCTGCACCAACATTTCAAAAATTCGTTCATTCAAAATGCTGCACCGACATTGCACTTGAGCCATTGTAGGTGATATTCCATTTGTACATGAAACATTACCACAATATTTTGAACACGTTGTCAAAAACAAGTTGATAAATGGCGGATGAACGTCATGGGAAGTTCCGAAGATTTCATTCTCTGTTTATTGGTGGGAATTAGATAGAACAAGATCGTGCAGTCATTGTGCTCTGGCGCACTCGGAGCAGTGCCTCAGAAATGCAGAACGTGCAACATTGCAGAAATGTTTGTTTCGATGTTGCTGCAATGTTTCAGACGTTGCCTAGAGGTCACATTTCTAAGCTGCGACGTTTCCCCAATCTACCAGATGCCACATTGCTCTTGCAAGATAATCACACTGTTAGCTCTACGCATCCTTCGAAATACAGCAGACACATTGATATAATGATAGTGCTGCAACGCTAACATTAAGCCACTGGAATTTGGATTCGCGAATCTCGAATCCCTGCCTAGGATTCGAGGATTCGATTGGCACATCCCAGTTTAAAGTACTGCTATGCTGTTTTCTGTCCTGTGTTACCGTCATGTTGTCGCCACTACTCTCGATATGTGCCCAACAGGTTGTGTCTGATATGTTCATATACAAAATCTCAATGCCTATATCTGCCATGTCTGCAGTCAGATGTTTGGAGTTTCTGGGGCTCCCTTTCCAACTTCACTTTGGCGCTATAGACCACTTCAGTCGAGAGCCAAGCTCACCTGCTCTGGAGAGGGCGCACCAACAGACTCTTCTGTCAGACTTATATATCATTTGCCGGCAGCGTCCCCAAAAATCTGTGCAGGTCCCAATAGAACTTACAGGTGATGCTCCCCGAGCCAGTTGTTTTTGTTCGACACAGAGACCTGCGAGAAATCATGTTTTAACACACCCTTAATTCAACAAGAATAATTCGACATGCTAATATGGAAAAGCAATACTGTCGAATGAGCTACCTGCTTCTCATGTCAAATGTTTTACGCTATCGAGAACGAAAGACCTTTCAAGACAAAGCACTGTGCTTGTTGTTTCCACTCTTCCCACTGTCGTAATCTTATACCTCAGCATCTACTATTGACCCCTTGCCTCATGACAATATTATTTCATCATGATATGCCTGTTCTTTTAATAAACAAACAATGAACCTCATTTACAGGCTACTTACCGAGGACTGCATACAGCTTGGGGCAAAGATCACTCTGCTCAGTTTCTCTCTCTCTCTCTCTCTCTCTCACACACACACACACACTTCTGTACGTCGCTCATAGCCACAGTTGCTTCGCGGCGCTAACACACACACACACACACACATTTACCAAATGCTAGGCAGCAGAGTAGTGAAGCACTACGGCGACTGATGGGATGACGAATGCCGTCCATCGCTCGGAGCCTTCAGATTCTCCAATTCCAGCAGTTACTACACAACACATAACGTTGTACTAACGTGTTGTAAGTACGTATATGCAGTAAACTTAATTGTCAGTAAACTTTTGTGTCACTCACCTGTACTTGTTCGCGAGGTTCTCTATCTTTTTGTTTTACCTCCTTGACTGACATCCTGGAGACATCGCGATGTCGGCGTACACCTTTGCGTTCCTTTTTGTACGTCGCAGGTCCGCCAAATGGTCTTCCTACGTCCTGATCAGAGCAAAAGTCTCTTGCTCTGTCCAGGACGTGCGATCTTTTTTTTAATTCTGCCATCGCAGCACCAGCAGAAAACAAATATTCCAAATATGGCCTCCCGAGCGCAACCACGGCAACCGCACAGCGCGTAGCTTTTCACACGCTGTTAACGAGAGTAACTACATGTTGTTTCGGCAGAATGTTACACTGTGCTTATAAAAAATAAACGCGCAAGTGAAAATACTCGTGCAGAAATGTTATAATCGCAAGGACCCTTTCATTTCTTCAGTATTTTTCACCTGTGCGTCAAAGCCTGCCGGCGAGGCTACGCACTTGAAACGCCGAAACCAAGTGAAGTGAGTTTGGGGAACTGACTAAATCGTAAGTGCACTTTCTACCGAGTGTCACTAAACGATGTCGCCTGACAGCACACGAATGACAAACTGCAAGTGACACTCGTTGAAAGTGACTCTAAATTAGTCCGTCTGCCAGGGGTATTAATTGTATCCCTTATTTTTTTACTATCTCCAGTCGCCGATGAAATTTGTTTTTGAAAAAAACATCGTTTTTGCTTGGCGGATTGTTCTTTGAAGAACAGATGTGTAAGATGAATAGCGATTTCTAAGTTCGATATCATCAGGTCTCATTCGTACTACCGACGAATAAGCGTCGACAGTCTTTGCATTTTGAGAGCATAGCTGTACTTTACATTGCTTGCCGGAAGGGGACAAGGTGCAGACATACAAATTTAACATCAATTTAAAGAGCACTCTTCGACCTACAAGCCGGTACTTCGTATATCTCGATGGCGTGTACAGGAGGAGTACAGCGCAAAGACAAATACAACAAGAATCTGAATTTTGTGGCAACTTTGGCGATTTTTAATTGAAGATCAGAACAGAATTGACCAGTGCTGTTTACGCACGCAGAAAGTCGTTGTACCTGACATATTGCACACACACAAAAAAATCTATAGTTTGGGACCGTCCGCTGGTGAGGAATAAAATGTCAAAGTCGCTCCATAAGAAAGCTCCGTCGCAAAGTCAATTTCTTTCGGATTTTTTTTTTTTCTGGCGGACCACAACACATAGAGCCAACATATTTATTGCTCCTGTGTATATGCGTGTCGCGGTACAACATATATTTTTTCAAAGGAAATCGGTGATGGTGTCCGGACCACCCTGTCTGAGTTGAGATGGAATACATATATATATGGAGTACAGTTTAAGGTGTTGATCTTGGCGAAAAAAATAATAGGGAGACAATTTGTGGAGCTTTGCCCATAGGTGCAAGTGTTCATGTATTCAACATGATGCAATTTAATGTTTATTTTGCTTCGGTGTGTACACTACATTTCATGGAAACGTCGAAACGAACAATGCGAACAACGAAGAGATGTGTGATCTTTTTGTGGCTTTGCTAAGTAACTAAGTAAAGTAACTGTGTAACGTGAACGGTATTTACGACTGCTCTTCATCCCATGCGTACGGAACAATCTCACTGTGTCAGACTGCTCCATACGGACACACAGTGCAAAAACGTTCATTTCTTTCGTACTTCGCGTCACTACTCGGAAAACTCACAACAGCAAACACAGATTGACAAGACAACAATCACAGACAAAATACTGGACCCATGTGGACATGGATGAAATTTGAAACTTCTGAACACGCTTGAAAGTAACTGTTGTGAGGCTGGAACACACAAACAGGGAAATGCAAAAATCGCGAACAAACTGCGTGGTCGGTGTTCCTCCATGTTGTTGTTCTCTGCGTGAAACGCTTTGGGGCTTTGGACCCGGGTGCTGCGACTCTGATTGGACCTGGATTGGATCTGTAGCCTACTATCATCCACTACAAGCCAACTGGGTCACCTAATGACGGCCTACGGTACGAATAGGCTGAAATACATGGCAAGATGGCGACTTTGCCCCACCTGATCACAGGAGCAGCTTCGTTCTGTGTACATCCAAGCAGGGATTACACACAGGCAAGCGACAACCGCTGTAAACCACATGGTGGACTGCGTTATGTTTACTCAGGAGTGAGTCGCCATTGGGAGACTTCAACAAATACGATGTGAAAGACTTCCAGTTCGGATTAGATATGCGTTATCTGTGCTTTGTGCGTTCTGCCGTCCCGAAACGTTCGATAAGCAATGACCGAGGAACGTGCGTGGACCACGTCTACGAAACGACGCTTTTCGCTCGTTACATAGGATGGCGCAAGCCTTCAAAAAACTTTCGGAAGATCCATTCGTGGATTCCTTGGAAATGTGTCAGTATAGCCCTTTCGAAACGCCTTACGGTAACGCTAACGCTAACCCCGAAACGCAAAAAAGAGGAAGAGAAAGAAGAAACAAAAGAGAAAAGAGGAAGCAAAAAAAAGGAACCAAAGAAAAAGAAACAAAAAGAGAAACGGAGGAAAGAAAAGAAAGAACAAAAAAAAAAAGAAGCAAGAGGAGAAAGGAGGAAGCAAAACAAGGAAAACAAAGGAGAAAGCGCAAGAACGAACCAAACGCTTGTGCTAAGGCATTTCCAAAGAATCCACCAATGGACCTTCCTAAAGTTTTTTTTTTCTGTTCAGTTCCGGTTTGGTTCAGCGGTAAAATAAACAATTTGGGTACGGTTCAGTTACGGTTCAGTCGAAAATAGGGGGTTTTAGCGGTTTTCGCTTCGGGTTCTGCTCCGGTTCCGATCCCTGCCGCCACATTGGCTGGAAGGCTCAATTTGGAGCCCTATAACGTCGACGCCACGCAAATAATGCAACATGTTTTTGCATGTTGTGCAAGCAAAATCCCTTAGACAGTCAAGAGAAAAATATCAAGTCGATAAATAATGTGGCTTTTTAGAAATTGGCTCGAATTACCTACCGACCTACTTTCCGATTTTTCCCATTTTTGCTCGGCTGCAGTGTGAGACACACTGAACCTACAAATATCAAACTTACATCACCGGAAAGAACATTTCACAATGATATGTTGTTCATCAGAAGCTTTTCAATTGACGCTGCGTAGAAGGCCCGCAGCACAACAGTAAAGTGAACGACCCCAAGTTTGCCATTTTTTTTACATAAAGATGGGATTTCGTAGAGCACTTTTGTACACCTCAGTCCACTGGTCTCTATGTGGACAACAAGAAAAAGAAACACAAAGGTTTCTTCCGGGTGTCGCGTCTCCGCCAGGAGCCGCCAAAGTTAGGAAAAACGAGAAGAGTGATAAAAGCGAATTCCAACTCGCTGCACGCTTGATTTTTTTTCTTTTCTCGGCAGCGATTTGACATAACGACTTGACACAAACGGCTTCGTCACCTGGAGATATCGGCCAACAACATATAATTCTTCAAGCAAAATCTGAGACCACGTCCGGACCAGCCTGTCTGATCTTACGTGGAATCATCCTCCTGCAAGAGAACTGCGCCAACACCATAATCGCTCGCATCTGTTTGTACAACAAATGGTTTGTTCAAATCTGGCAAATCAAGCCTAGCTGTATCAGCGATTGCTTGTGATAGAGCTCGGAATGATCGTTCCTACTCTTCTGCCCTGCGCAAAGACACTCCAGCGAGTGTCTTTGTGCAACAACTGGTTAAGCGGCCGCGATAACTCGGCACAATTAGGAATGAATTTTCTGTGAAAACCAACCATACATAGGAAGAGCAGCAAGGCCTTGACGTTACCGGGAACCGGAAACTCACTTATCGCCTTGAGCTTGTCGTCGTTAGGACGCATGGTACCACCGTCCACCACAAAGAGGAGGAGGCTGATCCTAAGATGATGCCAGCTGCACCTTGCGGGGGTTGATACTTATGACCGCTTCGTTCATCCTCGCAAGGACGATTGACAGGTGTTCTAAGTGCTCCTAAAAAATTCTACAAAACACCACCACATCATCCATGTATGCCATTGTGAAATTGTACTTCGCATCTCCCAACACTGTATGCATCAACCGCTGGAAACTGGCGGGTGTATTAGACAGACAGAAAGGCATCCGTACAAATTCGAACAAACCTCTATGACACCTTAAGGCTGTCTTTGGGCCATCCTCTGGGGCAACTTGGATTTGCAAAAATCCTCTATACAACCAAGCGTTGAAAACACAGTGGCGTTGCCCAGGGAATACATGATGTGAATCAATGGACGGGAAGGCGTAAGAGTCCCTTACGGTTCCTGCGTTAAGTCGACGATAGTCGACGCATAGCCTTGCCGTATCGGGTGTAACCTATTTGAAACCGTTAAAAATAAACGCTCAAGAATAATCGCGTAAGTATCCACCGTTAAAAATAAAACGTCCAGAATATACGCTTAAGAATCCACCGTTAAAAATAAATCGCGTAACTATCCACCTTTAACAATAAATTCTCAAAAATCTACGATTATCATTATTACAATATATCGTTAAAGGGACTGTCGCATCCGGAACCGTGGTTACGAATCCAATACCAATGTGTTCGGTACACTACCACGAGCTATTTGCCAAATTTTCTCCTTCCAAAACGGACCGGGTGATGAGGAATCGAATTTAAAAGATCCGGTTTCGTTTTGATCCTCGAAAGCGCCAGCGCCAACAACATCGCGTGACGCAAGGTCGAATCTGGCTAATCCGCTGTGAAGGACGCTGTCGTCTGCCGCCAAGTCTGGGGCTGCTTTGTTTTTTTCCGGCACGTCGCCCGTATTCACATGTGACACTTTCTAGTGACTCGGATACTATCGCTACGCTTGCATCCTTCGCGTGGGATGTCGTTTGGAAACCGACGCAGCGTTCCCGACTCCAGGAAAACTTCCTTCGGAAACCTCGATGTTTGATTTCGCACGCCAAGGATACAGCTACAGCCAGACCACAGACGAAGCGAAAGTTGGAAGCAGCTACATCACTAGCGGGTATCCAGATGAAGCAAGGAGTGTTCATGCTGTCCGTGTATGCTCCTCGCAGTTCACCGATAATGTGTACCTGGATGAGAACATCATGGAAGTGCAACTTGGATTGACACAAAAAAGGAACGAATTGAAACTTGACGCCGTTCCGACAGTGTTCCACGAACAAAGCGAGCCAGCAACTTCGACAGTAAGTCACAATGTCTATGTAGTTTCCCAATCGGATCTGTCACTCTTGCGCGTGAGTAACTTAGCAGCAAAAGACGAAATCGGTACAACGTAAGGTATCCCCTAACCTATGATTAATAACTAGATAAATAAAATACAATAAACAAGTTCAAGCGATGTCATTCATATGAACGTGATTGACTTTTCTTGTTGTCGGACGCGTTATCATGAAACTTTCACTGTTACTGAACCTGTGACTTTTGTCGAATGTGGTAGACATGATTGGTTTTCATGTGTATTACAGCTGCAGGCAGTTCGACAGGGTCAAGCGCAAGTGGTACGTATATTACTTAAATACATATAATGTGTTTACAATTTTTGGACACAGAACAATTCGCAAACTATGAACCCCGATCACTAAAAGGAAGAACTGACGCTGTTTGTGTGCTGGTGTTAGAAACAGGCACTATACAAACAGTACCTCTGTCCGTAACATAAGCGCCATAACCCACTTCCCAGTTACCTTTTATCTCTCTGTTTGTGTGCTGTAGGGCGGCGGTTTTCGCGGTTGTCATAGCCAACTTGAGGTGCACTTTTGACGTTCTGTGTTATAGAAGGACCAGGTGCTGCTGATCAAGTCCCATCCATCCATGAAACGGCATCAAACAATGTACGTGTGTGCACGGCAATTTTGCTGAGAGACCTGGTTTTTACACTAATGCCTTTACGACGCCTCTGACAAATTAGGATCTTCCAGAACAGTGCTTTCTTCATCCAAGTTCAAGAAGTAAAGAGAATGACTTCATGGCTTCTACTGACATCTCACAGCTACATGCCAAGACAAAATAACTTGACAGCAGGAAATGAAAAGAAAAAAAAAAGGTCCGTTTCAGGTCCACCCAAATCTTTGTGCAGAGGCTGACACCAACAACGCTATTGTGAGATGATGAATGATGCTGATGCAGCGTTGAGATTAAGCCCTTGTTTCCTTTTTTTGCAATGCTATACATTACTGCTGGTTAAATGTAAAATGATGCACCTACCTCCAGACATTAAAGGGGCTACCAGAGATGTAGTGTCAATTCACCAGAAAACCTGCATGTTCTAGAGGCACTGTCACATAAGCATTGGCCAAATTTGCTGTCCTGTGAGCTTTGATAGGATATGCCGTAGATAGTAAGAGGCCTCTTACTGTAAAAGGGAGGTGCATTAATCGAGTAGTGGGGTCTGAGGCATGAGGGCCATTTCAGGATGTACTAACCCTCCTAAAATTTTACACTTGGTTATGCCCAGAGATCGATCCAGATCCCCCCCAACAACCCGAGTTTTCTTCCTGTGTACCACTGTTATAATGATACCGTCCAATTTACTGTCCAATCGTCCCGTTTTCATTGCAATTGAAGTACTTACAAAACTGTTTATTTTATTTTTTATTTTTGTGAGTCCCCGCTTCAGATCCCAAGGGACATTGCCAGTGTGGTGCACGCTGATTACTGTCTGTGCATAGCAAATAATAAATATCTGTGCGTGAAGAGTTGGATGTGGACTTGTGCAACGGCTCTTGAATGGATAACACTCAGTCAACACAAAGATTTATTCACATTTGCGTAACTTATTGCCTGTCATTATAATAATTATTATAATACATAGACAAGAGGTAATGCTCTGCCAAGGATCTCTGAAGTTAGTCTTGAAAGCTGTTTTCAAGACAGTGGTGCTAAAAAATTGGATCAATGGCAGGTATCAAGATTTGTTTTGCTGTATCAAGGCAGAACAACCTTCCGTGGGAATGACAAATTTTGGACATTCCCAGACTGATGTATCACTTACTCTGATAATGAGGTGTAACTGTACCATTAGTGAGTTATGAAACGTTACCTGAAATTATTTGACATGTTGTATCCCTCACATGCTATAATACTGCCAACGATAAGAAGCATTACACTATCATTAAAAGTATAACAGTCACTTATGGCCAGGTAGTTTATTGCTCCTGCCTATTTGCACTTCTCGGGATTACTGTGGTAACACAGATTCTGTTTCACACTTCTCAATTGGAAACTACGCAAGTCTATTATGGTGTAGGTGTGAACAGGAAATGAGGCACACTAAAGATGATAGTCCTGATAGGACCAGGATGGAAAAACGTTGGCGAATCATGCGGACGACACACCGAGGTATCTGTCGTCTGTTTTTCGGTCCAACGAATCTCCAAACTCAGCTTGTAAACACACAATAAGTGAACCTGACGTAGCTGTAAAAAGAAATGACACTTTCCTAAACACGTAGCATAGTAATTTCCTGACAATCATTCTAATTCTAACCCGGCCCTTGAGTTGCACAGTTGGTTAGAGCTTTCGTAACTTTCATGGGGCATTCGTCGTGTGTGCAAACAACGACGACAACTACGAAAATAAGGATTGCTTGACGTGCCTATCTATCGTGGGCACAGTAGGCGAAGACTGTGATCGTCGCTGCAATACTGCGGTAGATACACCACTAGAAGTTCTGGCCGATGACAGGGAGCTGGGAACAAAGTGTGATGCGTGCGTGTGGTGCGTGCCGTCATTGCACAACTCTACCACTTCACCAGCACTGCAGCATATAGGTACTCATCCAGTTCCGGAGGAACACAGACGCCGCACAAACACTTGGATTGTTTCCTGCGTCGTAGTGTGAATGTCACGGGATTAAGTATTGAGCACTCCGATCATGAACGTACCTAAAGCAGTGGTCCTGAGGCTCGTTCTGTTGCGCTAACGCAGCTGCGGCACGTACATCACCAGCGACTTGCAGAATAAGCGGATCCGTCGAATATGGGCCGTCATCAAACATGTATATTCGTCACGGGAGCTATTACTAAAGGCATTTGAACAGCACGATTCGCCACTTCCGCGTTCCGAGTCCGCCATCTCCGTATGTGCCTTCGCCTTCGTCTCCCTGACCTTGCTCATGCAAGCTGCAAGCCGCGGGGACTCCTCCGGCTCGCCGCGTTCTTATTGGTCAGATTCCATGTGACGTTGCTAAAGATTCTCAGCAGGGAGTTCCGCTTGACGCCCGCTTCCGTCGTCTGCTGTAGCGCCGCTTACACACGCATTATGCAAAAAGTATTCCGTCGATCGGAACGGGACTTTCGGAGTCATGGTCAGTGAAGGACGGGGAATCTCATTTCACTGTGGTTTCGGAATCGATCTGTGGTCGATGCGACTGTCCCTTTAAAAATGAACTGTTCAGAATCCACCCGATTTGATTGGTCGCTGTAATCATATGGTATGGCTGCAAACGGGAGTGTCGTTGTGCGCTCTGAAAAATAGTGATCAACTTCCATTCGTCGCGGCTTGGCCGAACACGGATGAACCTTGTGACAGCGTACAACCGCGGCAAAAAATAGTTCCAAACGTCATATGTGTTTTGTGTTGACTGATGAGACGTGCCACTTTAGCTGCAATTTTTTTCTTCGGCTCTTCGGTCCAAAATATGCTTCTTACCATGAAACAGCTACACGGACAAGATGTTATTCTTAGTGTGCTTGTCGTCATGCGAGAGGGCTGTTATTTGTTCGCGTGTGTCAATGAAGCGGTGTGCCACATCGGCTAATGTTTAGATGTTTACTGTTCTGTTGTGGGTGAATTCATCATATATCATCATTCCAATTCGGTGGATACCGTGTGACTGTGTACAGCGTGTAACAGCGCCTCGGAAAACGCCGGTGTTGAGTGGAGTTTCATGTTATGCTGCCTGCGCTGGTGACGGTTCGGGAAATGGTTGTTACGCCACGATCTTTATTTTGAATTATTATTTTAAAGAAGCAAGATACACATGGCCGTTCACTTGTTTAGTCTCATGGTCGGATTTGTGCATGGTTTGATGTAGTGTGGTCTGGTTAGTTACACGAACTGTCCCACATTAAAACACAACGGCGTGGAATAATCATCAGCCATTCGCTGCTCCACGTGCCAGGTGGTGCCCAACCACTGCGTTTGTTTTCTTTTTTGAGCGCTCCCAAGTCGAAGGCGTTTTACGCTTTGTAGAGGCTTTCAAAACGCGTCGTTGTCGAGTGCCAAGACGTGGGTGCTTTCAATAAGTTACTACATTAAAATATTAAACATACGTGGCACATTTGTTTGCAAAAAGCGGAGGCAATGCGAGCGACTGAGCACCCAGGCACAATCTTAATCGCAAGCATTTCTACATCATGTCTGCATCACATTAGGTAACGCGATGTATTTGTTCTATGAAGCATCTCACTTGTTTTGTGCTCAACAGTATGAAGTGTACTCAAATTTGCTGAAGAAACGGGAGATTGAGAATGACACAGCGACATGTGTGTGCAAGAGTAGGACGAGAGCAAAAATTTTAAAAAAATGAACTGGGAAAATGCAAAGGTACGTACACAGGCAAAACACGTACAAGACGCAATAGCAGTAGAAATAGCAGACAGGAGCAGTGGAGAGAGAGAGACAGGTTCACTACGAAATACTCAAGAAATTTAAAGGGCACCTATGTAGGATGCAAGGTAATAGAATCAGTGTGTTGATCTTGTTGCACGACGCAGACACTTCTTCGTCATAATACGTACGTTTCAGGCAAAGTGCCCTGCCGGCTTAAGTGCCCCAAAGGCATTTGATGAACTACTCGAAATCAGCCATATAAGTATGAAATGAAATGCATTTCGTACATTCTGTAGGCATCCTAATGAATATGTACAGAATGTGTACTCTGCGGCAGGCAAAGTGCAAAAATGTTTTGTTTTTGTCATGCAAAAAATAAACAAGACTACCTGAGTCAGTAACTATAGATGAACAGTGTACTTGCAGCTACTCTGGCCCTGTGTTCATGCAAAAAGATACCCGAAACTAATCAAGTGACGACAGATGAACAATCTATGTGAGAACCCACTCTGGTCGCGTGCTTGCACAAAAAATATACACCAAAACTCACCAACAATAACAAAAAGTAGAGACTTCATTCGTCAACAAGTGCAAGAAGAAACATTTTTCATACTATGCCCAAAGCGGCTTTGGCAATGTACCGGACGCCTAGGCAGAGTGTGAAAGACGTTTACTAGGAAGCCAGGTTTCACACTTGGTGAAAAAGAGCTGGGTACTCTACAGAATACTCTGCTGGTAACATAAGGTCCAGTTAGGCCAATAACTGCAACCTCAAGAGCACAATCTTTGTGGCTACTCATAAACATTCATAGTGTGACATATACATCATCAGATTATAGAAACTGGCAAAGCTTCTGGGACACCCAGGCGTATAACAAGCTCCATCTCATTAAACCGAACATCCAAAAACACAAGGAAGGTTCAGCAAATCGCCTGCTGAGTGTTGTACTATCAAGGCTACGCATAGGACATACATTCATCACTCATGGGTTTCTACTTCGTGGAGAGGAGCCTCCTTAGTGCGAGCACTGTGGTGAACTTCTCTGTCATACACATACTCATTTCATGTCCTTATTATGAGGCCCACCGTTAACATCACTTTTTTTGCACATCATTTGCCTCTTCACCCAGCCCTATTGCTAGGTGATGAGGCAATAATCCCTTTTAACAGAATTTTTAAGTTTTTAACAGACATTGGAATTTTAAACGTTCTGTAGTTTTATACTGGCAGTATCAGACATCGTCATATTTTATCTCACTAGTTGTATTTAATCTTATTTAATCATATTACTATCAACGTTTTGGCGCATTATGACCTTTGTTGTCAATGCGCCAGAAAAACTGGAATCATCATCATCATCATCATTCCACAGCGGTAAATTCTCGGCCCATTTCTCTTAATAGATGTAAACGACATAGTGAACTATGCGACATGTATATTATATGGGGATGACACCAATATATTTGTCGAGGGTAATGATACACGCTGATTGTTTTCGAAAGCTAATGCAGTTCTGAGGTATTCAACGTGGTTATCTGCTGTATCCTCACAAGACAGTGACGTTATTTACATTATCTTTTTATCTAGAACTGCGTCATGGGTTTACTGTACAGTCCCATTTCCTACATATTTTCTTTTGTTTTGTATTGCTAATAAAGAAATAAAAAAGAACACATGTAAACAGGGAGAAAAAGCAAGAAAATATGTGGACGAGTGAATAGCGGTTAAAAGTATCTTGGAACTTAACGTAAGTTACTTGGGCAAAGTTACCTAAACAAGAAACGAGTTCCTCTGAAGTTACCACTGTGCAAAAGTAGAGAGTTAAATTACAAGTTACCAAAAAAAGGAACTTAGTTATAGTAGCGAGTTACTTGTAGCGAGTTAACTCGATCTCTGGCTTGAAGTACTGAAGCCGGGCAGTTGGTTTGTTAGTGTAACAAATGGAAATGCAGCAAGTGCCACATCCACATGAAATGAAAAAGGAACAGAAACGCTGCATACTCTCGGCTGAAAAGTTATTGATAACACACACGCTAAAATACCAGTTTTGTTAAGGTGTCATCAGTAACGCACGGACAGGAATTTTCGAGGACAAAAACATCTATTCTTGCTGATCACATACGAACAACAGCTCTTCTTTCTTCAACTCTATAGAAGAGATGCTCACACAGTTCTTCCTTTCATGTGTGTCACATGTTGCATTTGCATTTGTTGCTATCGGATAGCCTTCCCAGTTTTCTTTCTTTCATTATGAAGCTCTACCTCCAATGTTGAATAGGTGCTCTACACATGCAAACGAATGCTCTACAGAAATCACTGACTTCACTGTCGCTTTGCTATTCATTGTGGCTTAGTATCATCATAGTTTTTAGGGAATTTTAATACGAAAACGATATGATAAAGGAAGCTATGAAATTCAAGGTTAGCAATGTGCCGATGTACTAAAACTCCCTATCAATATTTTACGTGCCCTCTCTTACATCTCATTCGTAACGGGCCTTCTGTTCTGCCTCGTCGAGGTCTTAATGCTTTATTCACACAAGATCCCAAACCCAAGGTGCTGCACATTGCCCCTTGCCAAGAGTGATGTGGAAGTTCCATGATAGTGAAAAATTGATTCAGGAAAAAGTGTTCCGAAAAGAATGGCACCAAAGCAATGGCATCAGCTGGCATGGGAGGAAAAAATTGCCCCGTGTAAACTGATGGTGCTTCCAGGCTGCTTTATCGTAGCCTCGTAATATGATGTCACACTTTAACGAGTTATGTTTTATGGGGAAAAGGCACATTTTAGTAGTTCCGGTTTAAATATAAGGGAGGGCTGGTGCGCCAAGAGCTGGTCTAAGTCGGCAATGCATGCCGTTTGAAGTTGGGTCACTTTCTATTATCCGGGAAGATCTGCAGGTATTCTGCATCTCGAACTGCTTTCCTCAGAAACCTGAACCACAGTTTTGTGAGATGTGAAAGGCACGAAAGGGAGTATACTATTTGTCAATGCAAACATAAGTAGACCAAGTACCTCTCATTCAGTTAAAGAGTATGAGCATCAGGGCTTGAGATTTATTAGTGGTCTACATTGTATAAAAATATTTAAATGCACGTATATGTATCTATTTATGTCCCATACTTTTTAGATACAGCCTAAGCTTCACTTGTTTTTCTTTCTTTTTTGCTCGAATACTTCCCAAGTGCGGCAAAGTACAGAAGGCTGGTTGGGAGGCAGTAGTAGTGCCACCAACACTGTCCTGCATTTTGCCAATCACCCAATGATCACCTTGAGAGACACTGGGCAAGCACACAGTTGGGGCGTCTTTTCCCCCACTAGACTGTTGTTTCCGTCTTATCGTTTGTGTAACACGTGGAACTATTTGCTAGTCATCAAAGGTGTACATAATGTCGAAATTTGGAGAAACCTGAGCTTGGGCACTAGGAAGAATGACAGACACTCACGTGGGGGAGCTTTTCAGCTCTTAGTATGTGTGTACTGCTCTTACAAGTGCCAAGGGTAGGTTTCTATGAGTATGGAATTTATTCACCAGCTTGCCTGCACTTATGCTGTATTAAAAATATCTAAAAATATATCTATGTATTCTACAACCATTAGCTCCCTTTCCTTGGATGCATGCGTACCATATGCACATTCGCAGAAATTATGAATATGATGAGTGTATAACTCATACTTGTTCACACCAAATTTCATGAAATTGTCAGCCATAACTCACGAACTGATCATGGCTGGGAAAGGCAGTACAGACAACAGATTTTAACACTGAATGTTTATTTGAAAATGGAAGGAATGCACAAAGGAGGACACACATACACAGCCTCTATGCTGCTCATGTTTCCAGATGAAGAAAAGGTATTACGTGCTTACTCAGTTATTGGATCTTTACTCCCAAAGGGCATGCACCTAGTATGCACCATGCCTGTTGCGAGCCTCATTCTAAGTTTCATGTTTATTTTTGTAAAGTGCCCATGAACAACCCGTACAGGTCTACCTAACGGTGTAGAATAACCTAAAACGAAATAATGAACGTTAGCGACACCATACAACAAACAGCTAACCAATAGGTTTTACACCACTACATGAAATAAACTACAGTCAATAAAAATATCAACACCGTGTTGACGATAAAGGTGACTGAAATTAGTCATTAGGCATGTTAGTGGACTATACTCACTGTGTTTAGTGGTGTAAAAAATAGGGGAATGATGTAGTACCTTTGATGGCACATTAAAAGAAAAAGAGGATAGAAGATAGGTAAAATCAAGAAGGGAACTAACCCAAGGTAATCAAGGCAAGGGAATTAACTGCTCTGTTCAGGGATAAAAGATCACGAAAAGCTCAACCAGATAACAACGTTGTCGTACCAAATTTTCGTTGTAGGTGATGATAGTTCTAATAAGAAGAAATGCCAATGTGTCCATCATAGACCAATCTGATGAAACGTTGCTGCACTTGTTGTCTTGTCAAGTCTAAAAGAATTCCATGCGGTACAATCAAATTCTAGATGCGGTACAACCAAAGTGAGGAACAGACGTACAAGGCAATAAAGGAAAGGATTAACTTCAAAATATGGGCAATAAGAGCAAGATTTTTCAGCGCTGCAGATGTTATTTTGTTGACATGGTGAACAAAAGATAAGGAATGGTCAAGATGAATGCTGAGATCGCGTGTAACATCGACACATAGAATTGTTAAAGCCGAAAGATAGTATTCTTAGGTAATCCAACTAATTTTCCTTGCGAATGAAATCATGAGTGTCTTACCATCATTAAGTGTGAGTAAGTTATTACAGCACCCCTCAATAACAGAAGTAATATCATCCTGGAGCAATACACAATCTCTAAAGCACGAAATTTCTCTGGACAGCTTCAGGTCGCCTGCTTATTGAAGAATATTTGAATTTTTCACACAAGTTGGCAGGTCATTCACAAAGATGTTAAAAAGTAGGGGGCCAAGGTAAGACCACTGTGGTACACCTAAGAATACATTATAAGAGCATGAGTAAACATTGACATGAACAACATTCAATCTGTCAGAGAGATAACAGGCAAACCATGAGCAAAGCGGATTACTAATAGCATAGTGCATATAATAGCAATGGGTGACAAACCAAACCGAAGCCTTTCGAAAAATCAAAATAAATAGTATTAACTTGTGAGAGCCTGATACTACTCTTCGCCCCATATAATTATGGAGAGTGACCAGGTTCGTCTCTACTAATCTACCAGAAGTAAAGTCATGCTGGGTAGCTGACACCAAAGTTTTAAAAACGACCAGAGGTGAATGAATATTATCTTTTCGAAGGCCTTCGGAAAACGAGAGAGAGAGAGAGAGAGAGAGAGGGAGATTATGGGCTTAATGACACAAAGGCAACAAAGGCCATAGAGTGCCAGAACTATGGTGAGTGTGTGAGAAAATGAAAATAGAGATATTGGTCGATAGGTTGTCAAAGAATAGTGCGACCCAGATTTAAGTATCGAAACCACAATACATTTTTTCCATAACGATGGGAACACACATTGTCTAAGAGACAAATTAAATGTGGTTGCTAGTATGGGAGGAAACACTGAAGCACAACCTTTCACAATTAAGTTGGATATCTTGTCGAAACCACAACTTGTGTTACCTTTCAGGCCTTTTATAGTAAAATGAACATCTGACCCAGTTATGAATGCAGGATGTACACTTTGCAAAATTGCAAGGTGAAGTTTTGCTTTGTTCAAATCACTTCAGCAAACTGCCTAGTAAATGCATCGGCAACTTCATCGGAGTGTGTCACAGATACATTGCCTTCTAGCGGACACATACAACAGGCAACATTTTGTTTTCAACGTATCTCCAGAACATTTTAGGATTTCTATTAAGCGAACCCTCTACAGAAATTTCATACTTGTGTAAATCCTGCCTATATAACTTTTTCATTTAACGACGAACAACTGAAAATTTACTGTGCCAGTAGGTACTGCCCATAGCGACACATAGAGCCTTCTGCGCATGAGGCATCTTGAGAAAACCAGCAAGGGTACTTTCTCAATTTCACTTCACATTTTGGAATAGGTTTGCCCATGCCGTCAAGAACTAAGCTGGTAAGATTAGCTGTGGCAATATTAATGTTGACGAGACAACAAGGTAGGTCCGTTCTGGCCAGAGGCTACGTCTGGACTGCTTTATTGTTTGGCCAGCGGAACGGTCGCGGCACGAGATGATCTGGGCAGGTGACGATGAGCTGATGACGGTAGCGGTGCCGCTACAGGGTCCCCCCCCCCCCTAGCGTAGCGGTTGTGGTTAAACACCACAGGCCCCGGTTGAATGGTTGTAGAAGTGAAGGGTGCGGAGAGGAGAGGCCCAGTGGACGCGTGGGCCCAGGCGGGAGTGGTGAAGAGGTTGGGCGGCGGAAACAGTAGAAACATCTTCGATGAAGGCGGGCTTGACGCGGTCCGCGGAGACCACCTGGTGGCGGCCGGCGACGTCCACGGTGAAGTGTTTGGACGAGCGGCGGATGACTCGGTATGGGCCGTCGTAAGGGTGCTGCAGGGACGAACGAGAGCCGTCGTGGCGGACAAAAACATGGGAGCTGGTTTCCAGGTCCGGGTGTCGATAGGCAAGCCGAGCGGACGGAGGTCGGGGTGGCGTCGGACGCAGGTCTTGCATGGTGGCACGCAGGCGATCGGCGTAGGATGCGAAATCGGGTGTCGCGGCAGTAGAGGCCGATGAGAAGAGGTCACCTGGAAGGCGGAGTGTCGTCCCATACACCAGCTCTGCCGGTGCGCATTCGATGTCTTGCCTGGCAGTAGCCCGCAGAGAAAGGAGGACGATGGGAAGTGCTTCTACCCAAGGCGTGGGAGAAACAGCCTTGAGCGCCGCCTTGAGGTCACGATGGAGCCGCTCAACCATACCATTGGCCTGCGGGTGGTAGGCGGTAGTTCGGGTCCGATGCGAGCCAAAGAGGCGAGTGAGGTGGGCGAATAAGCGGGACTCAAACTGGCGTCCCTGGTCAGTTGTGATGGTTGCCGGAACTCCGAAGCGGGCCACCCATGAATTGAGGAAGGCAGAGGCCACGGTTGAAGCGGTAATGTCGGGTATGGGAGTGGCCTCCGGCCAACGGGTAAAGCGGTCAACGACCGTCAAGAGATACCGGAAGCCTTGTACGGGAGGGAGAGGTCCGACCAAATCTAGGTGAACGTGGCTGAAGCGAGAGTCCGGCAGCGGGAATCGCGACGATGGAGTGCGGGTGTGACGCAGAATTTTGGACTTCTGGCAGGAGATGCATGACCGTACCCAGCGCTTAATGTCGGAACGCATTCGTGGCCATACGTATCGGGACGACAGCAACTTCTGGGACGCTCGTATGCCAGGATGCGCCATGCCGTGGAGCTGGTCAAAAACGTGACGCCTAGCGGCAACTGGCAGGAAGGGACGGGGCTGGCCGGACGAGACGTCGCAGCAAACGGCGCACGGGATGCCGGGAAACGTAATGTCTTGTAACGTCAAGCTGGTGGGGTTAGAGTCGCGCAGGGACAGGAGCTCGTCATCGCCGGACTGCAGGTCTGCTATGGTTTCGAGTGAGAGGGGCGTAGTTGATGCCGAGAGAGCAGTGATCGCGGCACGGCTCAGAGCGTCCGCTACTGGGTTCTGCTTGCCAGGGACATGACGGACGTCGGTTGAAAACTCAGAGACGAAGGCAAGATGGCGTTGTTCCCTAGTCGAGTAACGTTGACCGGCAGATTGGAAGGCGTAGACTAGTGGTTTGTGGTCTGTGTAGATGACGAATTGCCGGCCCTCCAGAAAGTGGCGGAAGTGCCTCACACTTAGGTAAATCGCCAACAGCTCTCTGCCAAAGGTGCTGTATCGGGTTTCGGGAGGACGTAATTTGTGAGAGAAGAAGCCGATGGGCTGGGAACGGCTTGAGGTATTCGTCGTCTCTTGCTGCAGAACTGCACCGACCGCTGTATCGGAGGCATCCACCATAAGAGATGTAGCCGCATCGGGTCGCGGATGGAATAGGAGCGTGGCAGACGCAAGAGCTTGCTTGACGCGACCGAAGGCCGCCTCGGCGTCAGGGGGCCAGAAAAGAGGACGGGAGGACTTGGCAGGAGCGGTAAGGAGTGCTTCAAGAGGGCGGAGAATCTCTGCACAATGAGGGACGAATCGGCGGTAGAAATTCGTGAGTCCTAAAAACCGTCGGAGTGCGTTGACAGATGTTGGACGCGGGTAGTCGGAGATGGCGTGGACTTTGCTCGGGAGGGGAGTTATGCCTTCTGGAGAGATCTTATGCCCCAGAAACTCCAGAGAGCTGACCCCGAATTCGCTCTTGAGGGCGTTGATAATAATGCCGTGGTCGGAAAGGCGGGCGAAAAGCTGCCGGAGGTGGTCGAGGTGTTCTTCGTAGGAGGAACTCGCAACAAGAATATCGTCGATATACGCGAATGTAAATGAGAGGCCACGTGTGACGGCGTCAATGAAGCGTTGAAACGACTGGGCGGCGTTGCGGAGGCCAAAGGGCATACGAAGAAACTCGAACAAGCCAAAAGGTGTAGTAATGGCTGTCTTCGGAATGTCCTCTTCGGCAACCGGAATCTGATGGTAGGCTCGTACCAAGTCAAGCTTCGAGTAGATGGTGGTTCCGTGCAGGAAAGCCGTAAAATCGTGCACGTGCGGGATAGGGTAACGGTCTGGGATTGTGACTCGATTCAGGGCACGATAATCGCCGCAGGGGCGCCAGTCGCCTGTCTTCTTGGGCACCATATGAAGAGCGGAAGCCCAACTGCTAGACGAAGGCCGTATGATACCCATGTCCAGCATGTGGCTGAATTCGTCACGGGCTATCTTCAGTTTTTCCGGTGCGAGACGACGTGGGCGAACGAAAACCGGCGGTCCCTTGGTGCCAATATGGTGGACGACCGAGTGCTTTACCGGGCTGGTCCAATCGGGTGGGCGAGTTAGCCCCGGGAACTCCTTCAAGATTGCATGGAAGGGATTAGTCTCGTCATGGAAGAATGATATTCCCGGAGAAGAAAGTGAAGACGATATTCCGGACACAGCAAGGTTGGTACTGGAATCGATGAGGTGGCGGTTACGCATGTCCACTAAGAGGTGATGGTGGTTCAGAAAATCGGCGCCCACGATTGGTTGGGAGACACTGGCCACCAGGAACACCCAGCGAAATGTGCGGCGCAAGCCAAGGCTTAGCGTTAGAGAACGCTGTGCAAAAACAGGGATCTGTGAGCCATTAACCGCTGTGAGATGGCACATAACAGGGCTCCGTCGGTCTCCTTTGGTAGCGGGAATAACGCTCACCTCGGCACCTGTGTCGACCAGGAAACGTCGTGCCGAAGTGATGTCCCGGATGTAGAAAAGGCGACTGGACGAAGGGTGTGGGCCATCGGTCGCCATCAATGGTCCACGGCAGGGTTTCCCGGCTGCCACGAACATGGGAGGAAGCAATGCCGTGCATCGGCTCCGAATTTCCGGTGGTACCAGCAGACCGTATGAGCTGGGCTGGAATCGCGTGGAGTCGGTGAACGGTGCCGGAAACGACGAGGACTGCGACTTGTACGGCGGCGAGAGGAATCGCGGACGTGTGGCGAGACATGGGAGGCGGCAATAAGTGCGGTTAAGTTCTTGACCTCGCGGCAAAGTTCCGCAACGTCAGAGGAATGCGGCGGCTGCGTCGGTGGTGATGGCGACGGCTGTGCAGAGGTGGCGGGGATGACTGCAGAAACCGCGGGGTTGGCGACCTCAAACACAGCGTCAGCCAGGGTGGCAAGTTTGTCCAGGGACATGTCAGAGGCAGTGGCTAGAACCATCTGCACATTCTGCGGCAAGCGCTGCAAAAATAGTTCACGGAAGAAGGTGTCGTCGGTCGCTGTCGGCTGGGAACCCAACAGCTGACGCATGCGCCTTAAAAGCTGTGTTGGACGACGATCCCCCAGCTCCTCAGCAGATAGAAGTTGCTGGATGCGAGATCGGTCAGAAGCCGTGGTTCGCTGGAGCAGCGCTTTCTTCAGCTGATCGTAAGGGGTTGTGGGTGAAGGGGCCGCAAGAATGTCATACACCTCTTCTGCAGCAGCAGGTGTAAGGGCTGATATGACATGATAGTATCTGGTTTGCTGTGAGCTCACGCCGGCAAGGTTGAACTGGGCCTCCGCTTGAAGAAACCAGACTGCCGGGTTACGGTCGAAGTAAGGTGGAAGCTTGACGGCGACGCCTGCCAGAGATGGCGGTTGGGGCTGAGCCGGGGCCTGTGGATCGCCGTTGGACATGGCTTGAGGGAACCGGCGCGAGACGGCAGCGTTCTAAAAGTGTTCGGGTCACCAATATGACGAGACAACAAGGTAGGTCCGTTCTGGCCAGAGGCTACGTCTGGACTGCTTTATTGTTTGGCCAGCGCAACGGTCGCGGCACGAGATGATCTGGGCAGGTGACGATGAGCTGATGACGGCAGCGGTGCCGCTACAATGTCATCAGTGTTTGTTACTGGAGACCAGTCAGAACTGGCATAAAAACTGCACAGCTGTAAAGTAGTCACCTCTCCTGTACTCATAGCTATTTCTGGCCTCTAGATATTGTCGATTAGTGGTAAGGGGAAAAATAGCGTTCAAGACTGGATTATATTTGTCAGGCTGAACTAATGCGATAGAAGTTGTTGTTATGTCCTTCATATGAAACATGCTAATTACCAAATCCAGCATGTTGGAGGAGCAGTTCTGAAATATATTTGGCTGGAGAAGGCCATGGTAATCGAGAAACTAAGGCGATAAGAGACCTTGAGCCTTATAGTTCACCAAATTTGCTGGTACGAGTAGAATGAGCAATCGACACTGGGTAACTAAAATCACCAAACAGCAAAAAGTAAGAAATCAGAATAGCCTGATTGTCAGATATATTATCAAGAAACGAAGAGAAATGCTGAAAATCGTATTTCAGCTAAAGTTAACAGCTGCAAATGATACGGTGATTATTATGAAATGCTGTTTTGACCCAAACAGACTTGTGATTACCAGTGCCTGATTTTGAAGCAAAAAACAAGAAGTTCTTGATTTACGCGCCTGTAAAATGCACTAAGAATCCCCATTTGCGCACTAAAAATTGCATTATAGGCACTATAGGCAAATTTATGTATCTTTTTTTATCTGTAGCTCTAGAAGTGCAAGCACAAAAGTGAATAAATGAGTCACATCCGCAAGAACTATATGATAAATGAGAGTTGAGAAGTTCTGAGACTGGAACACAGAAAGAGTATACACAAAAAATCACAGCAACTTCCTTCTTTCATGAAACTTGGGACTATTTTTCTCACCTTTTGCTGCACGACATGCAAAACTGATCCATCCTACTGACGTCACGAGGCTCTTGTCATTGCCACCCATTTCACGACCCTTATCAGAAGGGCTCGCAGGCAGCGTACTGGCACTATGCGAGATGGATTTGGAGCATCAAAGGCATATAGTCTAACGTGCAAATTTCTTAGTCCTAGAACTGTTGAAGCATCACCCTCTAGATTTAGTTTTCAGTATTACCACAAGACTTGCAATAGCAGGCAAACATAAGGGGTCAAGTCTGCTTACAGTAGACGTGGCGTGGCTTTCGCTCGTGTGCCTATGAATATGATGGACTAGATACTCCAATCTCGCCCTGGCTGCCCACGAGGAGTGCAGCTCCCTCAGCTTGCCAAACTGGATCATACCATGTCCATGCTATGCCTACCTTCGTTTGTCACGCCCCCTTGTCACCATTTTGTCAAATTCGTTGTAAAAAAAAGGACAAAATTAAAAACAGAAAAATGTTTGTGGACTCGTCTAAATATAAACGAACAATAGCTCTGCAACAACACCTTTCAAAACATGTCTATATTTTACAATTACGACATGCGAAACCACAAAAATGCTAGAGAAATAACCAATAACTGTACCGAGTAACCAATTTTCAATTATCAGCTTACATTTCAGCACCTTTGAGATACTCATGTTTGATCGATATAGCTTCAAGAGGACGTGCGACGTGACCAATATCAATTTCACCTGGCCAACGAAGTTTCACCACCGTCTTAGGGGTGTTATACGCATTTTCCAATATCTGATGGTCACCAATGAGAAATGGGCTTCAGCATACCACACCAGTTCTTTTCGTCGGAATCTGCTAACACGTCGAAATGATTGCGTTACTGCTTTATTGATGACCTGCAGCTCAAATTTACAAGTGTACCTTTCTTTGTCATCACAAGACTACCATCGATGGCCAAGGTCATACACACACTGACACACTTTTGTGAAGCTCATATCCCCTTTAGGAAGACAGAAGTCTAGATTATAAACAGAGTTATGTTTTGCTGTCTCAGACGAAGAAACACACAAATCAGATATGATTTAAATGACTGGCACATGTAATGAGAGATTTGGAAAATCAAAACAAAGAAATTGTAAACGCAGCTAAAAGCTTATTGTTATGAAGGTTGCCGTGACGAATGCCATGGACTGTAGCATATTATCTTCAAGGTATCTGTCCTTAATGAAATGGTATGCAGTCACTCAGCATATCGGCATTGGCCAAAGATTTCTGTCTTGAAACTTGTGCACTGAGTCTCGTACAGTATGTTGTACACCGCACCGAGTTATGCACAAACTAAGGCTGCTGCCTGTTCAAATAAATAACATTCATCAACGGCAATATTTCCAGACTATATTCTACCTACCCGACTTCGACCTGCAACTGTCCTCGCCACTACTAGATACCCCCTCGCTAGCACACATGTTAGCACACGCAACTGCTACAAGCACATCCCTAGAAGCATTCGGTGCAAGTTCAGAATCAGTGGCCCATCATGAATATCATTAATTCCTGTCAGAAATAATTATTATTTATTAATCTGAAAGAATTACACCTCGCTCTCAAATATTTCGTGAACATAATTGAAGTTTACGATCGCATTATATAGGCGGCGTGCCACGCGAAGCATACTTTGCAATTGCATCTATTTGCAGGAGTTAAAACATGCAGATAACCACACCACCTCAATAACTTTGTTGAAGTGGTTTTAAGATCCACAACTTCACAATACAGTTGTCCAACAGAGCTAGCAGCAGCCAAGCAGGTTAGAAGAATTGTAGCTCTTGAGTGCACCTACTAAGCGCGCAAGCTGTCATTGCAGAACGCAGACTACTTAACACCACACATGTATACACTATGGCTAAGTTCGACGGTTCTGCACGCAAGCATAGAGTTAATATAGGAAGGCAGAAGAAAACGAAGAAAGACACTCAGGCAACGATCAAATTGAATGATCGGGTCATGGATGGGGCCATCGGCTAGTCCTGTGATTATTTGCTGCGACATTGGGTACCCTAGCGGATTCCGGAATGAATTGATTTACACACAAGTTTATTTGAAATATGCTGCAGAACTCTGTTTGACTTACGCGTGCATTATAGCCTTAATTTTTGTACTTGATATAATGCAGTCAAAGCTACCGCAATTACTAGCTGTATCACACTACCATGGATTCCCGCATACGCTTTCATTTTCATTCCGCCATCTTGAAAGCGCGAGAGCGAAAATATAGAAGCCGATATGAGGAAATGAGCATATGACATGAGCGATATGGTAATTTCACGCTGGCGCTGGGTGGCTCGCTAGTTTTCGAATAGTCGAGCATGAGCGAGAAGAGTGACATTCTGAGACACTGTCGCGCGTTAAAATCATTTCTTGGGAATGCAGCATTATAGGTTAGGTTATGTTAGGTTAGGTTTGCTTCGGTTCGCATTTCATTTACCTTCGGAGACGCATCATCCCGGCAGCTGATAAGGAAAAGGAAAAAAGAAAGAAGGAAGGAAGGAATACGAACGGGATTATGTTCTGCACCAATGTTCATTTTGAAGTGTTTACGTGTAATGAACCTTTCTCAAGCAAAAATCCATACCACACGTATTTTTTAAGGATTTCACTTCCGTTTGAAGTAACAAAAAATGCTTTTGTTGTCACTGTTTCGTTTCTTCCACCCTCGAAATACCCTGCGCGACATAAAAAGAAAGAAAGAACAGGGAGCATGATTGTTAATAATACTGAGTCCGTTCTCAGCTTAGTTTCAAGCGTGTCGCTATCTAGTATTCATCACTACAGGTCATGGCGCGTTCAACATCACCTATCTTCAGTATTGTGATTTATTTGGGGTGCTGATATTACATTATCATTTCTAGGGTTGTTTCCTCCAATCTATAAGGTACATATGGAACTGCGATCTTTTTCTTTTCAGCTTCGCGTTTGATCCCTGTGAACTTTTTTCTTTTTTTCGAAAGTCATAATGTCTAACCTCAACGCACAACAGATTTAAGGCCTGTTGAGAGATCTGTTGAAAAAAAAAACATGCGTGAAAATATATTTCGTTCTGCAGAAAGCAAGATGCGTTTCACGTGTTCCGTCGCCACGCCACCACAACACTAAATCAATAATCCTTACCGTAGTAAAAAATGGGAGTTTTTACTCCATTGCATTACCAGGGAATAAACTTAAGTTGTAATGGATTCCGTGTACATTCCGTGTGACATTACAAAAAGAGACAGGAGCAAAGGCAAAACGTATCTGACGGCTCTTCCTGGTCACAGTACTTCGTGTTCCTATTCTCCGAAAATACCCAAGGTCCAGTATTAGTGGAAAGACAAAATTGAAGCAATATATTTAATCATCCGCTTCTTTTTTTTTCTTTTTGTAATTTGGCTAACAATGAAGTCAAATGTTTATGCACGTGGCAGAACGTGCTTTGTGGTACTGAGAGAATTGTGCGCTGATCCAACAACTAAAATTAGTGCCACAAATTCGGCTCTGGGGGAACCGAGCTTTCACAGGTGGAATTAGTATCGCGTCCTGGACCGACTACGGAGGGAAATGTGACGACATTTTGAGGAGCATATGCTTCGTTTCGGGTTTTGCTCCGAAGAGAGCGAACTTGGAAGAAGATGAAATTTTCACGGAGCATTATAAATTAAATTGTATAGGGGCCTTTTACCGTCGGCGTAATATTTGGAAATTTGAAGCGTCGAACCCGAAGTCCCCAATCTTCTGACTTTACTTTTTGATGAAATTTGTTTTTGGTGTTTTGATGAACCCCTGTTGGATAGTCACAGGAGAGTCACCTTCTGGATGAAATCCTGTGATAAAAGCCGAGTTTTTCTGATAGATCCCAAATACGAGAAAGTTTACAGCCGTGAATTTTCCGTTCTCTTGGGCAAATACCGAAAACCCGGAGGCTCAGTTATACGTACTAACTGGGCATCATTCGTAATATTGTAGTGAATAAGATCAATTAAACATGGAAAGACAAACCCTCACATTGCCCAGTCGCGTACTTCAGTTCAACTGATGAATCACTTGAACCATTGGTAATATCATGTGGTGGTTAATATAATAATAAAGGGTGTTTATTTTAATTCGTTACGAAATTTTAATTTAAAAAACTAGCAATGCGAAATAGATGCCGTTTTTGCGGATGAGTTCCACGGCCAGGTGGTATACCCTCGAAGAAAGTATGCAACTACAAGATGACTAATTACCTAAAACTAGTTAATGAACTCTTTAATTAGGGTATCTCGGCCAAAGTTTTAAAAGGGATTTCGGAACCAGAATGAGAAGCCATCCTTTTTGAAAGACATTCCAGGCTTAAGAAATCCAGAAACATGCACGTGCGTTAAAATATCCATCCCCGAATTTCGATGTGCAAATGAGCCGAAACCGAAAAAGCACCCCTGAGAAGCGCATCACCTTCGCGGACAGAGGCTTATCTGGGCGGGAAAGCGATTTATTTGTCCCCCAGGTCGGCGCCTACTCTGAATCAATCAAATCAGGACCGTGTTTTCAGAGGCGACAGCCAATCACGGATGTGCCTCCAGCGGTCGTGTCTATGAAGACGAACCACCGTCGTCTGCGAGTTGTGATTGAATGTCCCCGTGTACTAAATGGCAAAACTTGGAAATGGAAATAAAAATGGTCTCAGCAAAATGCAAAATGATGCAAAATAATGCAAAAAATAATAATGCAAAAATAATGCAAAAAAAAATGCAAAATGGTCTCAGTCTTTCTCCAAACTGATTTTCTGGAAAGCGTCTTGCACTTTTCGTCTAAACACTTAGGTCTGCGGGTTCTGGGTGAGCTGCACTCATTTGCGAGTCCTTAAATTAACAGAACGGTGAATCGCATTAGCAGAGGAATTCTGACTGTTTGTGTCTACCTAGCGAAGGAAGGTGAGGAGGCAATGAGCAGGCTTTCTGTATCTGGGTGGTGTTGGCTGTACTCCCAGCGTTCCAGGTCACCGCGGTTTCAGTTTATTTCCATATCAAAATTCTGGGATGGATATCTTAACGCAGGTTTCAGGATTTTTTAAATGTGGAATGTCTGTTAACAAGGATGGTCTCTCATTCTGATCCCCCGCTTTTGCACGAAATCCCCTAATTAGTTAATTAGTTTTAGGTAATTAGGTCATCTTGTACTTGCATACCTTCTTCGAGGTGATGTCTACCTGGCAGTAGAACTTAACTGCAAAAACGGCATCTATTCTGCTCTGCTAGTTTTTTAATAAAAATTCTGTGACGAATAAAAATGAACATCCTGTATATCATATATACTATAAATATACGGGGTGTTTCACTTAAGAGTGACCCCTAATTACTAAAAGGAAATGTACTTGAGATAAAAATTAGAAACCTTCTGCGTCATACTTGCGAAGGTGTCTGCTGCGCAAACAGCTGGTTTCCATTAGTGTACCTCATTAATTTGCCTAATTAGCTTAATTGAACTCAAAATATTCCCAAGGGAAGGCAACTTTTTGTGCGCTAATTAGAAAGCCCATGGCCACAACATCCCATTTCAGTCACAATTACAGGATCTTTAACGATCTTTCACAAAAATTCGATTTGGTTGGACACGGTTTTTTGGGCAGTTTTTATGTGTTTTCGGGTGTCAAACTTTTGTGGAAAGATCGTGAAAGATCCTGTAATTGTGACTGAAATCAGGTGTTGTGGCCATGGGCTTTCTAATGAGCGCAAAAACGTTACATTTTCTTGGGAATTTTTTGAGTTCAATTAAGCTAATTAGACAAATGAGGTACATTGGTGGAAATCGCATGTTTGAGTGGCGAAAAAGTTCACAGGTATGATGCCGAAGGTTTCTAATTTTTATCTCAAGTACATATTTTTTTAATCATTAGGGGTCACTCTTAAGTGAAACACCCCGTATGCATGTCGATGACTGCGTCAGGAACACCCCACAAATTTATCGACCGGCCACCCATTTCAGAAGAAAAGTGGATTAATTTCAGTGTGACACGCGTCGTTGTGGCCAGGGATTTTCCTATAGCCCCCTGGTCTTCGCAACCCCCCTCCCACCGAAATTTCGAGATTTCTTCGCGTGCCCACTGCTCATAGCCACATTTGCCTCCAAGCTTACACGGAAATGTAAATAAAAAAAACTCTCTCATAACTACGGAACCAAGACTGTTAGACACAAGCACTACTACCATATGTTCTCAAGCACAAACGGAGGAATTGAATGATATCGAGAGATGCATTAACATACTTTTATTTTTGCAATCTGACCGCCCACGCCTCTCCTATGCCCTGCATACGCGCGAGCAAAGCGCGCGCACACTCTCCCCCACTCGCTTCTTCTAACGATAGCTTCCTTTGTGCGGACGCAAAAAGGCGGGCTTGCATTGCACAGCGAAGGGTACAAGTATATTAAACAGCGTGACAACAACACCTACACAACTTGGCGTTGTTTCCAGTACAAGGATGGTGGCTGCCAGGCCACAGCGCGCACAACTGGTACACAGGAGAGCATCACTGTGACAGGTATGTCCTCTCTGGAAAGCACATGGTCGTACTTCCATTCAACCGGTCATTCGCTTGACACCGAGCAGGTAATTTTAATGGAGGAATTTTGATGCAACTCGAAAAAAAAAATGGAAACCTAAAGAAAAAGCACACGCATAACCCAAATAATGATTCTACAAGGCTACAACCCTATGCAACATTGGCTTTATGTAACAAAAAAAAAAAAAAAGGTGGGGGAGGTCAGGAGTAGTGTCTCCCGTAGCACTCTTTTAGTTTTGACATTTTAAATTTGTGAAGCAGCCAAGTAACACCCAATATAAATCTTGACTTAATGCTCCAATCCTTATGTGACAATTTTACATGTAGGCCACACATAACTGTTTACGCTTGCTCGCCATGTAGTGAGCTTTCCAGGAAAAAAAGAAACCCTAACATAAATGTAAATGTCACTCCAGGTTTCTGTGGTGTTGGTCCATGTGCTGAATTTTGCACTCAACGAACTGTGTTCTTAAGCCTCCCTATTAAAAACTCACATTTCAGGTGAACACAACCATTTTCCTAACAGCACACCTCTAATGGAGGATACCCTGAGGGAAGCACTTCGCCAGAGGGCACGTGATGAGCCCCATGTCCCTGCCCATAGGCTTTACGCTCAAGAAATGGTTGCACTAGAGGAACAAGGGGTAAGCAGTTTTTGGTGCTGTAGACCTTTCATTACGTCTAGTAAGTCATTAGTCACGCTGTTGGGCAACAGAACTCCAGCAATAGGTATGGTGGGGAGCACAGCTGGGAGAAATCTCCAGCTCACTGCAAAACAATCCTCTACTGGTGATGGTCTGCACAGTAACTATGACTATCAACTGCGAGGGGAGACAATAGTTGTAGAATTTACAGTAATAAAGACAATGCGGTAATGACAAGTGAACTGATTGTGGACATCTACAAGTAATCAAAACTGCAGCAAAAAACTCTTCTTATTAGAGTAAGGTTAGGAAAGGAAATGTGCCTAGTAATAATAATAGTAGTAGAATGACTAAGCAAGGGTTTATGATAAAACAAACATGAAGGTCATTGAGTAATGAGGGTGCACAAAGCAAATGGTCTAAGATGCTGTAACAAAACATAACGTCAATTAATAGCATATACATAACATACAACATATTTATAATAATTATGTATTTATGTATGAAATGAAAATTTTAAAGATATGCATCATATCAATTATATTTATATCACTCGTATTTATTGTGTTACATTATGTAATCAGCATTATCATAATCTCGCACTAAAGCCAAGGCTTTCACCATTATTAGGCATATAAACAAGCACATGTAATACTCATATTTTCAACTAATTTTAATGAGTCATAATATTAAAATAATGTTTTTATCACTATACAATTGTTATCCTGATTAATATCATTGCTTTCTAATCTAATTATTTTAATAATTAGTTTTTCTACTAGTATTTTTCACATAGTATATACATACATTTATGTTAACATTTAAAATGCATTATGGGTGGAGGCGAGAAGAAAAAGGGGAGAGAAAAATATGCTACAGGTAATGAAGGAACTCTGAATCCACATGAGGGAGAAGTTTTAGTATAATTCATGCAGAGAATGAACAGGAGAAGGTTACCAACACATTTTTAATAAAATAATTAAATAGTAATAATTTATTAATTTTAAGTTTTCTGAACGAAATATCATAATGGCCTCATTTCTAACCCTCATTCAGCTTCAGAGTCTCTTAATTTCATGGAACATATATTTCTATATATATATTATATTTTCTTTGCTAGTCATTAGTTTGCACTTTCTTAATATAATATCGAGCAAGAAGTTTGTACTGGTATAATAACATGATGGCTTCATTTGCCACTGCAGGTGGATGATGAAGCCAGAGGGGCGCTGCCATCTTTTCAGACAGTGAGAGGTATGATGTACCGTCAGAGGAAACTGAATCAACCTCCACTTCCAAGAAGTGCAGATGAGATTGTTCTCTCCGATCACTATGAAAAAACAGTTAGAGGAGAAAGATTATTCCTGTTTAAGGAAAGACTAAATGGAGAAACAGTCATGTGCTTTTCAACAAAGAAACATATGAAGCTGCTATCAAGAGCACATGAAGTGTTTGCAGATGGAACATTCTTTACATACCCTGCACTGTTCAGCCAAATAGTGACACTGAGCATTCAGGTGTCGCGTGTGCACATAAATGTGGCATACTTTTTCTTAAAGGGAAGATCCTATGAGACCTACCGCGCAGCGTTTGCACGCTTTGTCAGCATGGCCGGTGAAAGAGGGTACAACTTCTCCTCTCTAACGTATGTCCGATGTGACTTCGAGCATGGTCTGATGCGTGCGCTAGAAACTGTCTTCATCGCGTCAGCACACCGCGACTGCCACTTCCACTTTAGCCAGTGCATTTGGCGGAAAGTTCAAGAAATGGGACTTGCAAGCACCTACAGAGAAGACAGGGACTTCCGTGGTTTCATCCGCAAATGTGTCAGCCTTGCCTTCCTGCCACTGGAGAACGACGGGGAGCACATCAGAGAGGCGTGGCACCTGCTGAAAATCAATCTGCCACAGGTGGACTTCATTGAAAACTTTGTTGAGTACTTTGAAGCCACGTGGCTGGGTGGATTATACAGAATTCACTCATGGAACCAGCATGGGAATCGCGGTCCAAGGACGAACAACTTGGAACAAAATGTATGGAGGCAGTTCGTACACGTGCAAGGACAGTGACATGAAACACAAAGGAGAAACATGAGATTCACATCACTATCCGTGTAAGGATTTACATAATGTCATTATCCGTGTTGTCATAACGCATTAATCCATGTATTAAATTAATATATTGTACTGGCTTCTTATGATATTTATACATATGTATCATATTCTATATTATGTTGCATTACATTATAGATATATTATATAGGTATATCGTTACATTAGAGGTTATTACAGATTTCTTTACCTTCGACTTCTTTTCGGTTATCATTGGTTTAGATAGTGAATTTCTGAAGTTTCACACCACTTGTCCTGCCATTCTAATTTTAAAATTTTTAGGATAAAAAAAACAAAAAATGAGATGATTAGTGCTTGATTATTGTATTTTCACATATAACGATAAGCATTGAACATACTCTCTAGTTTTGTGATCTTGATATGAAACAGTCATGTTAAACAAACATTCTCACATCAGGAAAGTCGTCGAGCATCTCAGTTATAAACTAGTACAACATATTAATGTAATATAGTTACACAGGGACATAATAGGCCCTGGAGAGGAATGAACATGTTTCATTGCTGTGCATTTTATGGCATGCTGCACCATTGAAGATGTACTAGCTTTAAGGAAACATTTTTTTTCGTCAGTCCTAGCAAACAGTACCTGTTTTCTGGGAGGTATCGGGTGAAACCTGGGTATTGAAAATGTACACCAAGGAAGTATTGGGCATAATCGGGGGTGGGACCGTAAAAAGTTAGGCTCTAAACCTTCTGGCCCGAGGGGGGAAGAGCTAGTCCATTCAGGGAATATCCATGTGACAGGCATTGGCCAGTGCCCACAGGAAGCAGGGGCTGTGAAAACGGGAAATAAAAGACAAGGCAGCCTCGTCCTTCATTTCCCATTTACAGCCCCAGACTTATGTGGAAGGGCAGTATACAGACAACACAATGCCACTCATGAACTTCCTTACCCACTTCCTTACCTCCTTACGTTGAGCACGCAAGTCACTTCATGAACAACGAAGTGACCGACATGCGTACGAACTGTGACAACTAGACGACCTACACTCTGTCCGGAGAAGGCAAAATAGACTCGATCTGTGCCACCCGAAATTATTGAGGTGAGGGCACCCAATGCGGAGATAGCTGTGGTAGTCACTGCACCGACATCTTCGTTTTGTCTTCGGCGACGCGAATAAATAAACTGATAAAGTTCTGTAGAGGTAGGATTTGAAAACGACAAATGGCGATTGCCAAAACGACAGTGGCTTTGGTACATGCGGTGGTCGCCTCATCTCGCTATCTCGCTTCACCTAGAGCTTCACTTCACCCTGCTTCACCCACAGGCGCTGCACCCCACGGCCCACGGCTTTTCCCTTTTTTCTTTTTCGAACGGGCGGTAGCTTGCGCCACCTATAGCCGAAGCTGAACCTGGGAAAAGGGAATAGGCAACCCTAAACCTAAACCTGGAAAACCTATTAGAGCATGCACCTCCCGCAGCATCCCCTTTTGCATTAATATTTAATATTCTACAAAAAAAGAAAGAAAAAGACTAATTGCCTATACCAATATATAATGTAGATCGCTAAAAATAATAATTATAATATATGTATAAAGTAATATTTAGAGATCAAAGAGTGATATTAAACGGTAGGGGCTCCTACCGTTTCATATTACACTTTGGTCTATCACCGGCAATTTGACATCGCCCATTTTTCTGCCTAAATATTTATATATCAATGAACTACCTGAGGAACTTTGTGCGACAAAGACAGGCGTGCCCCCTCACTACGATCTTCACAACACTGGTCTACTTTCGCCTTTCGCGGTCCGAGGTGTGTGATCTAAAGTCGGACGGTTCAGAAAACTCATCTGCAGTCCCAAAAACAGGATACAAAGCACATTTTCTGGGATATTTCATACGTAGCTAAACAGTGTGGGTGAAAAAAATTAACTATGTACTCTGACAATATCTACAGGGCGGGTGCTCTAAAAGGCCAGTGCACATTTTCGTGCAAGACGTGATACCTCCTTGATGTACAGACTTTGTCTGCCTTAGAGTAAAGAATTTATGCCAGAGAAACCTAAATTGTGGTTACCAACAGAGATGACCACACAAACTTTTGCTCCCATCCATCGATATAGTGCATAGGAAATACATGAAGATGGAAGTTTGCGTGGCCATATGTATTTTGTTACACAGTCGCTGCTAACCACGATTTTTTTGTAGGTTTCTCTGCATATATTATTCACTGCGTGGCAGCAGGAGTCTGTCTGCCAAGTAGGTACAGTGTTCCGCACGGAAGTGTGACTGGCCTTTTATAGCACCACCCTGACCACCCTGTATGTAAATAAACAACAAGACAAAAAGTAAAGAACGAATTTGAGTGGAACACATTACCTCAAAAGAAATCAACTAAATTGTGGAAGGTCGATGGCAAGCGACAATTGAGAAAAAGAAAAATATTGGCATCTACAGAATAAATAAAGACCAACATGCACCCAAATAATTATACCGAGGAGACAACAGAAGTGGCCTCTTGTTCCATGCCTCGACAAGCAATGAACACAGGCTTGATACTGCAGCAGAACTATACCTGTGTTCATATTATAATTTGTTAAATTATTCCTATGTCACATGTAGCCAGTTTTTTGTATAATTACTTCTTTGTAAAGCTCGCTTACTGGTTCCCAAAGCAACAACTTTTGAAGACCACAGTTGTTTTTTAATGCATTTCTGACAATGCTGTTACAGACAACAGAGGCGAGCTAGAACACGTATCATAATCTGATGTGAAAGTATGTGTAAGCCAGCACTGTAGCGATGGGGGTGTGAGAGGGGCAGCCGCCCCAGGCGCCCTCGCGAGAGAGGGCCGCGAACAGCAGGCCCTGTCAGGTTGGTTGGACAAGATAAAGCGGGAACGAAGAAAATCTGAATTTACGATCTTGGCAGTGCAAAGAAGCGTTTTCACTTCTTTGTTTACAGGGGTTGTGACAGCAGTGGGTGGTTGATGGTGATGGTGGGGGGGGGGGGGGCTCAGATTTACTCTGCCCTGGGCATAAACTTGCCTGGCTGCGGCTCTTATGTAGGTTATCAATTTTGCGAAAATGGTATTTAAGATACAGTAATTTATTGAGTAGTTTTTGAAGGTGCAGGTCTGCCGGTGGTGTGGTACAGCACAGTGTGGTGTACTGGTGTGGTGGTGGTGGTGTACCGTGCAAGACGTGATACCTCCTTGATGCACAGACTTTGTCTGCCTTAGAGTAAAGAATTTATGCCAGAGAAACCTACGAAAAAATTGTGGTTACGAACCACTGTGTAACAAAACAGAGATGACCACACAAACTTTTGCCTAAATCCATCGATATAGCGCATAGGAAATACATGAAGACGGGAGTTTCCTTGGCCATATCTATTTTCTTATGCAGGCGCTGCTCTGGGTGCATATTGGTCTCTATTTACTCTGTAGATGCCAATATCTTTATTTGTCTCAATTGTCGCTTGCCATCGACCTTCCACAATTTGGTTTATTTCTTATGAGGTATGTTTCACTCAAATCCATTCTTCACTTTTTGTCTTGTTGTTCATTTATATACAGGGTGGTGCTATAAAACGAGAGGCAGTATGGGCCTCACAGTTTAACTAAAATTTGGGAAGATGATTATGTGGCATTCTCACGTATTCCATTAAAGCATAAATCATTGCTATATGATCTAAATTATAATTTTTAAAATGCTCCAAAATATTAACAACGACAAAACTGTTTCTTGCAACTATATTTTTGCAACTATTTTTTTTTGTGCAACAATATACATATTTTTTTGCTTGTGTGCATCATTTATTTATTTATTTATCACAGTATTATATCTTTATATTTAAGACAAATTGCCTTGGGAGGCATGGCTAAAGGCACAGGGTGCCTGAAGAGGCCGTGACACCCATGACAATGCACATCAAGATGGCATTGTACTATAAATAACCCGCATGCCCATCACAATTAACCGGAGATTGCCCTGCACCATAAGCCGAAGTCTCAATTATATATCAAATATTATATAGTGAAGAAAAATAGCATAGGCTCTTTGGCTGCACGTTGAACATACGTTTATAAGTCCCAAACGTCGCCACACCAGCATTGGACAGCTGTTTCGGCCTTATTGGGCCTTCATCAGCAATGCGTAGGTGGGCGACGTTTGAGCGAGTGGCGTCGGAAGGTCACGTGACCTTCCGACGCCACTCGCTCAAACGTCGCCCACCTACGCATTGCTGATGTAGGCCCAATAAGGCCGAAACAGCTGTCAAATATTATATATATATATACCAAATATTGAGACTTCGTGTTGTGTCTGTCCCTTCGTGTTCCCTAGTCTCGGGGTTTTTACATTATGCACCTCTCTGAAATTTCTGAGATTGCCCAATAGACCTTGGTCAATACAGCACCCCCACATGTGGGAAAATATATGAGTTGTGAGCAAATTTTTTGCACTGGTTATTATGTTTTAGGCATGTGATTAAGCTTGCCGTTTTTATAATGAAGAGCATTATATGTCAATACTGCTATTACTTTTAATTCAATACAGAATAAAGAACATCATTGGCAGGGCCCACCCCAACATTTACAGCTGCTTGGATGCCATAAGGAGGGAGGAATCCATGCAGAGGACAACAATGCAGCAAGCGTTGAGCTGTGCACAAATGAGACGAAGGCTCCGAAAGTGGGAGGTGAAAGACAGGGCCATTGCCAATCTAGAAACGCGGTACACAGATGGCAATATACAACTGATGAGCTTCCTGAAACGTGTCCAGAAATTTTGTGGTATTCGAAGGAGAACATACATTAAGAATATGCATTATGAATTAGAAGAGGAGACAGTGGTCCTACAGGAAGAATAAATGAAGGGAAATTGATGACAATAAAGAGGAGCAGAAAGCAACAGTTCTGAGTGTCGCCACACAAATAGGCTGACTCATCTTACGTGTAAATCTACTCCCAATTTGAACGGTTCTGGGGCTGAAATGCAAATGACATGGGCATGCACCTTTCAGTTCAAATCACACTGCTGTTTAATAAATTCAGAGCGCCGGCAGACAATACAGTATACAACATAAGACTTGTAGTTTCGGGTCCCATACGGGTTCCATCATCAGAAGTGAATCGTCTTGTCCGCGTACTGCTCATTTATGTACTAGTGGGTTGTTGCGGTCTGGGAGAGGGTGCTTGTTGATATTATCTTTTGTTTTCTTTATGTACCAGGATTCGAGGTGCTTCCGTACACCCCACTTGGTTTCCCGTGTAAGAATGAATGGATTACCAAGGTCTACCACGTGTCCTCCCTTTCACGCATGTTCACTTAGTTCAGTCGTGTTTAGGGCAGACTTCTCGATATCTTTCTTGTGCTCTTTCATTTGAGTCTGTTTTTTCTTCGTTCTTAGTTCATCGTTTTCAGAAAAACGAAGACTCAGATGAAAGAGCACAAGAAAGATATTGAGAAGACTGCCCTAAACAGGAGTGAACTAGACGATTGCAAGGTGGGACACGTGGCAGACCTTTATAATCCATCCATTCTTGCATGTGGGGTGTACAGAAGCATCATACGTAAAGCAAACGAAAGAAAATGTCAACAAGCACCCTCTCCCAGACCGTTACACTCCCCTAGTACATAAATGAGCAGTAGCAGACAGGACGGTTCACTTCTCATTATGGAATCCGTATGGGACCCGAAACTTCAAGTCTTATGTTGTATACTGTGTTGCCTGCCGGTGCGCTGAATTTATTAAACAGTGGTGGGATTTCAACTTAAAGGCGCTGCGCGATGAATTTATTAAACATGTCTACCCCCGGCCCCTGGGCTATATCCAATCCCACCGCTCTCTGGCTTTTTCAATGACTGCCAAATTTCATTCAGTCAATAGGGGAGTATTTGACACTATGGATGCTGCCTTCAACAGGAATGGGACATAGTGGGTACATGTGACAGCTGGCATCATTGTCACGTAATACCCTTATTATTACTATTACATATTCTTCACATAGGAGCACTGTTGCCCTTTCCAATTCTTATTGCATATACTTTGTGATCAAACACGTACCCTCAACTATATACATATTTATGCATTTATAAGCATTATCTGAACCATATATAGTCTTATTATATAATCATTTTATGGGCATCTAGTCACAGCTGGAGTAATATCTCTCCTGAAGAGCTTTTGTGTTTGATTTCTTTTAGTATATATTTTCATGGAGTATTTCGGTGTCTTCCAGAAACAGTAACCTGCTCTTTACCGTCTTAGGCCCAGTTTCACCAACGCCGGTTAACACTTGAGCCGAGATCAACAGTCCCTTAACTTGAATTTAACGCTTAACTCTGCTTCACGAAAGGGAATTATTGTCACTGAAACATTCACCAAGTCACCAACTAACGTTTGCAAAAAGGAATTGAGTGTTAACTTCAAGCATTAGCAACCCTCAATCAAAGTTAACCAAAGTTGGTGAAACCAGGCCTTAGTTGGTTTCTAACTTTTACATATGTACTATTAATAAGTAGTGTGGAGCCAACATTTCATGGACAATATGTATTGTGTATGCAGGGTTCTCTTCGTGCGCAATAAATATACGTACTTCCTTGCTCTGAATATTCCTTTTGCATTAATTTTGCTGTCTGTAGTCAGACCTGCATCTATAACTAGAGGTGCAGAATACTTTTATATGTCAGCATTTAGTATTTAGCCTGTGGTGTACCCTGAATTTTGTCCCTCGGGGGTGCATCAGGCTCTGCAAGGGGGGGGGGGGGGTGGAGGACGTGCGACATCAAAACATGTACTATTATGCTATATGATGAAATATTATGTAATCTCACGATCTTCATTTTTTTTGGCGGGGGTTCTCCCAAGTCTCTGGGTGGTTGCAATGAATAAATCACTGATTCTAACGTAAGTACTCTCCAGGTTCACTTATGTTAACCATACCACCACCAAGCACCAAGATCCTTTTGAGAGTATGTCTGTTTCAAATATTTTCCCAGAATGAGAATTTAGTACAACTCAGTCTTTTATTTTATAATAGTATCTGGTGTAGTATAGTATAGTGTAGTAGGGTAGTATGCAAATTAGTACCTAGTCATTGTTTATTTAAGTATCTACTTATTTGAGTAGTGCACACAAAAGCCATTGTAGGTTCCACTATCTACGGAAACACTGAACATTTACATTTATGGATCAAATAAGACTTTCTTCAGGAATAGGATCTCAAGAAGTCAGTAGCATGACCAGACCTCCAAAGTAGGGGTGGCACAACAACAACAACAAAAAAAAAAAAACACTTCCCACAAACATGCTGGTGATCCTGGGTACGCGGACACACTAATCTTTATAGAGCAAGATGAGAAGTGAAAATACAGAATATGTGGAATAATGCATTTACACATGGGTCTCATGGCAGTGAGGCCACCGGGTCACGGGATTTGAAGTACACTCTTAAAAATGAACTTCCCCGCATAGCACGCTCGTAGCCAACAATCATCTCAAATGATATCGTTATCTGCCCTGATTTGTTGAAAACGGGAGGCGTACGCCTTTTCTGTGACAATTATGGATAGCCTAAGTGTCACAGAAAAGGCGTACGCCTCTCGTTTTCAACAAATCAGGGAAGATAACGATATCATTCGACATGAACTTTCTGTTCCTTTTAAAAACAAAACCGTCTGAATTTGTTTTTGCTCATGCGAACTATGGACAGTTCATGCTTGTAAGTGCTCAAACGTCGTCATTCCAGCACTGGACAGCTGTTTTGGCCTTAGTGGCTCATCATCAGCAGTACGTAGGCAGGCAACGTTTGAGCTGATGGCGTCATCCGCATCTGACGCCATCCGCTCAAACGTTGCCTGCCTGCGTAGTGCTGACGATGGCCCAATAAGGCCGAAACAGATGTCCAGTACTGGCATGGTGACGTTTGAGCACATACAAACATTTGCTATACGTACAGCCAAAGAGCTCCGGCTAACTTTTCCCTTATGTGGATAGTTCAGTCACTCACAATTTAACAGTTGAACACATTTCTATCGGAAATAAAACCTCCTGGATTCTCACTTTTCGCATGCAGTTCGACATTGCCATTTCACTCTTGATTAGTTGTTACCGTGAAAAAAGAAGAAAAAAATCATAATGGGAAACAAATTGTGGAGTTCGTGCAATATAAAATATCGGAGTATTTATACGTTTGCGCTTTTTGAAGTGGGCATTTCTGTGGACATATCAAAGTGACAGTAACTTAAACCACTGATAGTTTGACAGCGTATGCGACTGCTCTGATTAATGTTAACGATACGCATAGCGCACAACAATGCACAAAATCTCCTTTTCTGTTTCCTGACTGTTCTGGTTCCCAATTGCTTTTCTGAACAGTTTCTCCGGAACTGTTTTTCAGTTACAGTTTTTCTCAATTATTTTATACTCCATTCTCCAACTCCGGGGCATATCCGAAAGCAGGATACATTTTGACTCCACTGCGCATGTCCGACATTTGTATGTTTCACCGACGTACAACAATAGGCATAGTCAGATTAGACGGGTTCAATACACCCCAAAATTGTACCTTTGGTAGCGCATTTGGGAGAGGTTAACACTTCCTACCCCATGTAAGGTCACCATAGCCCTCCACCCATAAAAAAAAAGATATTTTTTATGCATAATGTAATACCCCCGAGACTAGGGAACATGAAAGGATAGACACAAGACGATTTTTCTGCCTATAATACTGCGTACAATGGTTATGAAAGATCTTAATTTCTTGATTTAGAAACCTGTTTCTCTCTCTTGTGGATGGGAATAACTTTATCCACCTTGTGATAGTAATATACAATGGTGACCAGCGTTGCAAAATAAACAGTCTGTGTGACTTGATATGTCCTATTTAACAAGTTTTTGGTGTCAGTGGAGGAGGGAGAATTACTTTTGGTGATTAGAAGCACACGACAGGACTACATAGAGGCATCCATATACATTCCACAACCAGTGGGTTAGCCTTGCAACAAGATTGTGAGTTTATAAGCAGTGTTCCTTTTTTTTAAATTCTGTGTTAGCGCTGCGAAGCAATTGTGGCGATGAGAGGCGTACAGATGTGGACAGATGGAGAGAGAGGACAGCAGGAAGGAGTGGGGGACATGCGGGGTTAGTATGTGTCCTGGGCTGACTTCGGGGGAACTGTGCCAGCATCAGTCTGGAAAGTCTTCGGAGAAGTGAGGGAAAACCTAAGATAGCACAGCCAGTGCCAAACCCGTGTTACCTCTCAGCCTCAGTGTGGAAGGCGATCATCCTAACCACTACGGCACAGGAGCTGGTGCACAACATTAACATAGGGTTCAGTGGACCGATCCCAGCATGGACGTGGCACTTGTCCACAGAGCCCCCCCATCGGGAAAATCCTAGATCCGCCCCTATGCACTAGCAATGTAACGCCGTCTCTTCTGTGGCCTACTCCTGTCTTAGTACACGTAACTTGCAGGGGCCAGTACATAAAAGTGGACCATTGTCGATACACAAGTAATATAGGTAAAAATGAGGAAAATACTGTGAGGGGCTCCTATAAAGATTTGACCACATTGTTCCTTGTTTTGAAGTCCATATATATTCAGTGATTTATCCAAAATTTCGTCCTGGGGGGCAGGGTGGGGCTCTGCAAAGAGGTGTATTTGCTACAGTCAAGCGTTGGAAAGATGAATAAAGGACTGATTCCATGGTCGACAAATGATATGAATATCTTGCATGTAGTGCATTAAGTCGACGACAGTCGACGCAAAACCTTAGCCTACCATCATATTGTTGCGGTGGATAAAGAAGAGGCTATTGGGCCGGGCATGAACACGTGCGCGGGTGCGGAACAGAATTATGTCTGACGGGCTTGGCAGATTGGGCTTCAAACCCTCCTTGCGAGCTTGTAACAATATTTTCAAGCCAGGAGGACAGGAAATGCGCTAGGCTCAGGGCAAACTATACGCTGGTTCGGAGCATTTCGTCAAGAGTAACGTCTAATGCTTATGTACGCACAGAGTTCGTGGATTATAGCGACAGGTCAAGGTTATGCCAGGGAAAGATTAGGCCATCGTCAGATATATACAAATCCCAACCTAAGAGCACACATAAAAGTCTGTTCTTTTAGATCTTGTTCTCTTTCGTATTTTGGGGGCAAGAGAAAGTTCACTTCGAGTCTTTACTGCATTCATCGCATATTTTGCTGCATCGATCACTGGAACTGCAGTGGGAATGTTTAACTATTTAGTAATCATCTACAATTGTTTCCTTCTTTTCAGACGACGAGAAGATCACTCCCTCTGTAGACGACGAACCAACCCCACTGCTATTACCGCCGATAACTAAGAGTAAGCTCGCTTAATACTTCCTCATAACTGGAATGCCATTGTCGAAGGATACAGTGAGAACCTGCAGCTCTGAATATGCCATATTAACGTTGCCTGCGACAGGATATGGAGGTAGATTTCACATGCACCGCAACATGTGTTACCGCAATACAGTGCTGACGTGTTCATTCACGAAGTGCGAACGTGTTCATTCACGAATCAATTTTCATGGGAGACCATAAGGATCCATGTTATGACGCTGAGCGATTTGATTACGCAAAATGGGCACTTCGGAACAATCGCTAGAGGGAATCACTAGTAGAAGGTCCATGGTACGCGTTAAACGTGTTCCGAGGAATTGTAACAGAATTACAATAGCCAATTTATGGGAGTTGGGCTAGCACTACTTAAAAAGAACAAAGCAGGAAATTACTGATATAATGCAAAATATATAATTGATTTTTTTGCAAGATTTTTCGAATGATACTTTCCACAGTACGGTAGAAGGGTGTAACTGCATAAATAAAACACCTCCAGACCCTCTTAGACCTTCCTATTATTTCTCTCCATTTCATGGTCTGTTATGCTTTGCATGGACACTGCTTTCTTTATTGCATGCCACAATAGACAATTTTACAAAGACGTGCACGCCACCAAGCGCGCGGCGCAAAGCAGCATGGGAACTTTCAGCGACACTGCTTTGTCGTCTGCTTCGGTTATTGTTTACCCCGACTGACGCTGCTGCTGCGCACACCGGGAATGTTCTTCTACCTCCGCCTCTGACTGACTGTCTCGTATTGCTCTAAGGCGCTATAAGTTCCTATGATCCCTTGCGTGCCACAGGTGGCGCTTGCTTTTGTAGAAATGTCTATTGTGTGTTACCATTATATGCATATATATACATATATATTAAAAAGAAAAAGAACCGCAGGTAACCGCCGACACCCTTAGATTTTGGTGTTGAGTTAACTCAGTCACGTGAATCAATTTATCTGTCGCTGACATATGCTTCGTACATATAGCCCGATCAACCACGCAGCCCGTGATATGTTCCAGAATGACCGGGCTGCCGTAGCTGGCTCCCTCTGCGTTTATTCACACATCTAGATAAAGACGAAGTGAAACGAAAGAGAACGAAACTGGAACTAGAAGTAGAGTTTGAGATGTAGTAGTTTGCAACGTGTTAGCCAACATTTGGAATGTTCGTCCACGTCGGCATGTCGTCCCGTCTCGTCCCGTTGTTCATACTGCATTGTCAACTTCGTATCTTTGTAACCGGCTCTGGTGTAAAGATGCACTTATTCACATACTAATCCCCTTCCACACCCAACCAAACGCCTTACGGACGCAATCTGTTCACCCCTGCCGTAAAAGACTGAGTGAATTTTTCGTATCAACCGCGCTGTTGACCTGCAATACCCATAAACCCGAAACCACTGCGCTCTCGCGGGTGGTTATTCACACCGAAATATTTGGGACGTCTCACTGCTTGAAAATGATAAAAAAGTGCGTATGAATGCTATACAGTGAGTGCTACGGTGCACATATGTGCAGTAGGAAGCGCATGTGACAACGCACGAAACAAATTATCTGTCACTGGAACCTGTACAGGTGCTTTTTATAGTTTTATCAGAAGGGCGGATGCAAAGCGTGGGCAGTAAAATATTAGACATGACATCCAATTTCTGTTGCCAATACGGGTAGGTCAGCAGTCTGCGCGGAACCGCCGCTTGCCGCTCCCCTGGCGCCGGTGCAGAGGCCTGAGCTTTCTTTTGCCGGAAGCATATTACCGGCAGCATATCAACGAGCGCACTACAGTCTCCTCAGCAATGCGTAGACGAGACAGCAAACTAGGTCCGTTCCAGTCAGAGACTACGTCTGGACTGATTTATTTTTGGTCAGCGGAACGGTCGCCGCACGAGATTATCTGATCAGGTGACGATGAGCTGATGACGGTAGCGGTGCCGCTACAGCGTCATTTGACCATTAGGTGAATATGCAGCGCGACGCAATGGGGGGAGGGGGGTGTTTCATTGCATGCGTTATAGTTACCGTGGCATCAGACTCGTACGAGCAGCGGAACGCACGGAGTTCGCCCGAGCTGAACTTTCTCCGACGCAGGTATCGAGCCGTCCAAGCAGGAACAAATCGCCGCCTTCTACGCTTGCGTGCTGAAGCGCTTCTGTGTGATATGAATTTCAACAAGGCCGCAGCAAACCTGGAGTGCATGGAAGTTACAAGAAAGGAAGATGCAGGATTAAAATTTTATACTTTAACATTTTAATTACATACAAACTAACTGCAGTTTGCGTTAGTACATGTCTGTAAGTCCGCACAGTCCAATTCGCTGCTCGTGTGTCACTCTGAGGAAGGAAGGCGCCGGAGCCTGCTCCGCAAACTTTTGTCCAGCACTGTACCACCTACACTCTTCAAAATGACCTTCACGCACAACACACTGTAGTCGAACGAGAGTCCAGAATGATATCCTCTCCCTCCCCATTGGCTGGAAACATTTTTGTATGACTTTCCATATGGAGAAGTTCGTACAAGAAAGGCATACACTCCCTTATTTCGCTATTTTAGAGTAACCGGAAAATATCACTTTTCCGTGCTTCCCAAGTACGTGCGCGACTACAACAACACCATACACAGGACGTTGGCATCAGCCCGTCCGAAGTCACGCCCGAAAACGAATTGGAGCTGTTCAATAAGATAAATGGGAAGCCCGTCGTACTCTCCGTGAAAAAGAAGCTCAAAGTGGGGAATAAAGTGAGGGTCCTACTACACAGAAAACGTTTTCATAAGAGCTCCGAAGGGAGTTGGTCGCCTCAGATTTTCACCGTCTCCCGCCTGAGAGACACCTCCCCTCCCGGCGTGCACCTGGAAGATTATCCGGGTAAGGAAGTGGACGTATCTTTCAACCCCGAGGAGGTACTCGTCGTAACCCGAGACGCCAATCAGCCTTGGCCAGTAACGAAAGTGCTGAGAAAGAAGAAAGTGAACGGTCAGAGCTTCTCCTTGGTTCGCTGGTTCGGTTACGACAAAGAACACGACAGTTGGGTTCCAAGCAGCGACGTGGTCAAGATTGGGAAATGACGTCAGACATCTACGTCCACCTCCTGTCGAACGCCAGCATGGATAAGTTTTTGTCGAATAAACTCAACGCCTTCACGGTAGCTTTCAACAGCCCGCTTCAGCTCGCGAATTGCTATAAAGTCGGTCTGATGGATCTCAGCATAAGCAACGATTTTTTTTAAATATCGGGTACGAAAGGCAAGATGCGAAAATCGAGGTTTCTTTCGAGGCCACGGTCGTAGGCGGGAGAACTTTTCGTGTCACCTCGGATCTCGAGAGGGATTTGGGAAAAGCCCTTTCGGAATTTAACGTTTCTTTTGTGTACAATAAATCGCGTTACAACTTCGTCTTACCCGTAGACGTGAAGGCCGTGGAATTGGACCCTTGGCTCTCACAGGCGCTCGCCGCCTCGCTAGCATCGCGCGAAGCAGGTCGTGCGGTGAAGCCTCCCAAATTGAGGGAACGTGAACGTATTGGAGCACGCTGCACCCGTCGCTTTCGGCGACGTCACTTTGAATTCGGAAACCACATCCCTACGTAACACACTCAACAAGAATTTCCAGACGCACAAGCTGGACGCCTCGCTAGAATTCGCGAATAACGTCTACTCTCTGAAAACTCCGAAGGGGTGGCACGTACCGGAGCCCTTTTAAAACCTGCTGCAGTTAACACCCGTCGAGGGACACGGAGAAACGCTACGCGTCTCTCTTCCCGTAGCGCGCCAATTTTCTCTCACAATCAAGACGAAAATCCCTCGATCTTTGCAAGTACATCTGCCTCCCGGCTATTATGCAATGCCGCAAGCACTTCCGGATGCGGTTAACCAGCGCGTAAGCGAACGCGCGCGCTTCAGCTTCGACAGAACCGAACAGAATTGTGAAATTCCGCTTTCCGAGGGCCCCACCACTTTAAAGCGGAGTGACCCCGATGTATCCTCTATGGGCATTGCTTTGTCTAGTTCATCTCTAAAACTACGGCAGTAATGAAGCAGTACGCCGAGCTGGTAATACATGGGTAAATTCTGCACGTCCTGACATATTTTTTTATCTGGATACAGCAAATAGGTGAATTTATACGATTTTTGTTTCTGTGAATGTGAACACATGGAGTCCTATGGGAGCAGCAGAAAACACTTCCTCAGATCTTTCAGCGACGAAATAAACGCCTGAAAAATATGTCAGGACGTGCATGTGTGTTCTCTGATGACAGTACAAGCTAAGTTACAACGTTAACTTTCGCATTATTCAAGATGAACTGGACAAAAGTGTGGAGATTTGTCGTCTGCTTGCATGGGCTGCATTGTAATGGGCTTCCGCTCCGGGAGAGAGGGATACATCGAGATGGGAGGAGCGAGAGGGCAACTGCGGTAAGCAGCTGCAAATGCCAGCATCTTGGAGGCTAGGGGGATTGCGCGAGGTGGTTGTTGCAACCTGCCTCGGCGACGGGCCACAACGACGCGTGTCTTATAATAGTGAAAGCTGATTAGTAACCAAGACCGAACAGCAGGTCCGCCCACTTTCTGCCAAACGAAGTGAGTTGTATGTGCCCAAATTTGTTGCTCGGAACAGGATCCAAGTGATGACTTTGCCTGCTCTATCCAGCGCCAGCGTCGTGCATCGATATTCCCCACGCATGGCCTGTTACTGCGACCTCGGCTGCGATCAGTAGGACATAAATTGACGTAATCACTTTCCGTGCACGATACAAATACGTAGGTGTTGAAGAGAAGGTACGTCTTGTGCTTTCTGAGTGTCAGTTGCGTGATGTTTTCGGGGAAGTGCTTGTTTTATTACACTGGTTCACGACCCAGTGTAGGTTTCAGCCCAAATATGGAGCAGAGAACAGATATTTTTCAGTATTCATACCTGAATCTGGCGTGATCAAGAAGTGCTGACATGTCAAGCAACCAACACAAGTGCACGATAACATGAGGTGTGCGTGTTGAGATGTCGAAGATGTTACTAGATGGCCGCTACGGGCAGAGCCCCGTGAAATGTGGCTTGAGAACGATTTTGAACAAGTTTGAACAAGTTAGTCGGAAAGACGCGCGAATTGCGTACCATTATTATTGTGTACCATTCCACTCATGAGGTCTTTTGGAACGCCGTGTGTGGCTGTCCTCATATGCAACAGCAGGTTCTGTCTGTCATAAATCAGACCATCTTTTATGGAATCTTATCGTGCATGTGTTTCTCTTCGTTCCTTAGTGCCATTTCTATGTACGCTGAGTCATCCCTAAGTGTGGGGGTGTGTACGAGTTGTCAAGAGGACAAAATAAAAGTCAATCAACTGAAGTGTTCACCTGTGTAGACAACTGTTATTCAGTTCTGCTTAATTGCAGCAAGGACACACAGGTGACGATAAGTAACATGCATGCAGGTGACCGTAAGTACAAGAGGTACACAATATCCAGCTACTGTTATTAAAGCATATGAGACGACGGTTGACCTTGCTTGCGTCTTCCTCGTTATGGATGTCCGTTGAGCTTTTCCGGGTCTAGCTACAGGATTTGCGTGAGACCAACCCCACGGCTTCATCCCCAGTTACTCGCGTGCTTGCACCGATGGTGCAGCACATCATATTTTCGGCCGTGAAATTATGTTGAATTGTGCGGTTATGATAAATGAAAGAACAACGCAGGCAAGTCATGGGGATGTTCCTGCCGTCACCGTATCCCCATGGTGTGATTAGCACAACACTTCGACGGGGGGATGGGGGCGGATATATTTATTGCAAAAACAATGAAAGGGAAGCGCCAGCCATGCTCAGTCCGATGGCTTCCGCAATGCCCTCACCAACAGGAGCGTATAAAGTTGTGCATAGCCGGAGCTTGCATTGTATGTAGACTGACTCAGACTTGTACAAGATACACAAAAATCAATTTAAGAAATATAATAAATACTAATATTAGAATGTAATTAAGATAGAGTATAAGTACATGCAGATTGACGTAATTAAGGTAGAGTAAAACACTACAAAAATATTTGAAATACAATTAAGATACTATTTATCCTTGAACGCAAAAAGTCACCGGTCACTGGTCGATGCGGCAAGTTGCCGCTATGTGACACGAATAACCTAAACCCCGCGCACTACGCTAGCCGCCGCTGTGTGATAGAAGTCATCTAAGCACAAATCACAAAAAGATGACAAAGATATATCACATAACTCCACTAAGTATATGTGACCCAAAACAACGCCAACTTCTGGAGGTCCCTGCTCGGCGAGGTCAGAATTCGGCGTCACCGCGTCAGGGCACACATAATTGAACCACGGCCCCCCGATCGCTCCACTCACTGGCCAAGGATTAGTACACACCAGCCTGACCCTGAGCCTTAGCCTGGATCTAGCCTTAGCCTTAGTACACACAGGGCAAGATCTCTAAATGGAGACTTCCCAAAGGGCCAATGTCCGGGTCAAGTCCGAGGGACTCAGGAAATTTCCACTGAACAAGCAAGATAATGAAAGACGAGACACAGAAGGCTTGAGAGAGAGATGCAAAATATGTAATTAGGGTACTGAGTAGAAAATACCATAAAATGTATTTTAAATAGCATACAAATACACAAAACAAAACGTATTAAGTAGAGTGCCAAAATACCGCTAATTGTATTTGAAAGACAGTATTTTAAATACAGTACTCCAAATACGTACACGTCTGGACTGACCGTATACACACACGATATCTACATTCACCGCACGCGAATAGCATTCTTATGCAGCTTTCCAGGATGATGAAGTTGCCACAGAATTAAAAAAGTTCGTGCAGTTCGCTCATGTCCACTGCTTTATCCCGTAGTTCCATGTGTCTCGTGACTCGTGGATCAACTAGCCTAGGAATCATATATCCTATATATAAAAGTTCCTAATGTCAGGCAATATTTTTTGCCAGAATGCAAGGTCCCTCTTGATGGTTGCAACTTGCAGGTCCGTCGGCGACCACACTGCGAGTTTGCTTATAGCTCCTCTTCGCAATGTTTAGCTGAGCTTGTATTTGATAGAAATACTTGTGTGATTCTATGAGATATAAGCTGCCGTCTTTCGATATTTTTACGCCGATGGAATGGTTGCGAGCGGTTTCTGCGATGGTCATGTAATTCTGTGCTGTTGAAGGGCATCTTATTTCGAGGATTCCGTCGTTGTCGATGAGGCGGTTAGGAGTGGTGCATACGTAGGGTATATCAGGGTCGACGAAAAGGCCACATTTTTTCACTTCAACGTTCGGGTATCTCGCTTGGAATGCTGATGCTGCGTCTTCCTCGTGGTCGATGCCGTACTGACAATCTTTGCTGCGGAACGACTTGGGATACATTATGGCCTTCAGTAAAGAAGAGTTGAATGTTTTTCTATGTGGGCGACATATACTATGTATTGAGGTTGATGGTATCCTCATCTTTCTTTGTGAGTGCCATAGGTCAGACTTGTTCTGTTCTAGTGTAGACTTCTGCAGACTGTCAGCTTCCTGGCTGGCCAACTGTATGCCACGTACAAAGTCTTTGGCTTTCTCAATAAGAATTGTCCTATCCAGATGTGGTCTGAGACTGTCCTCCATAATCCGTGTCTCCAACGTGCTTGCGAATTTGGGTGTTCTCGACATTGGAGCCTTGTCGAACCGCAACGCTATTTTGCATTTTCGTTCGTTGCGGTTTTGTCTTGATGTTATTAGTTTCTTCAGAGCGGATGATAGACCTTTCGCGACGAACTTGCGCAGATAGAAGTCGTGCCATCTTGCACATCTCATGTTGTATGCAAGTGCTGCGACGCGACATCTGTTACCGTAACTTTTACCCATTGCATAGTCAACGCGTTTGCCACCGACTTTTCGCGCCACCATGCTCATGTAGGTCTCAGCGGCATTACTTGTTGCATCGAGGAGCAGCATATCGGATCTGTCTGCGAGTACGTCTATTGCTTTCTGAATTTCAGTCATCATGTTGGATCTCAGAAGAAGATTGCCCTTTTCCGTTCTGCTTTCAAGTTCCACGCATCGCCTCTCTTGACGGAGCAGTGCTCGCTTGGACAGTTGGCTTAACCTGCGAACTCGATGCCCTCCATTGAAGCTATACATTCCGTCTGCTTTCCATAAAATATCCATTAGTACTGAGGGTTTGAAAAAGTGTCCACATCTAGGCGTGACGGCAGAAGGTTCTCGATTGTCCACAAGTAGATTGGTAGCTCGAGACCGTCACACTTTTTTTCCTCAGAGACTTATTTTCGCCGTGTTGACTTCAATGCAGAATACATTGGCGTGTCTTAATTCTTTAATTACGTCAAGACCAGGGCTTCCCCAAAAAGTGACCACATTGGACATGAAAGACTGGCCTGTCTTGTGCGCTCTGCAACTTTATGTGCAGTTGCAGGAGGTCCTAATTTTTTTCCCACGACGAAAAAAAGTACACGATAGGCCTACGATGGCTTTCAGAGTATTTCCAACCAAATTCTTCGCGCTGTGTTGCGTTGCTGGTCTCGTGGTATAGTGAGCGCGTTGTGGATTTGCGTTCTTGGGTTCAATACTTGGTGTGGTACTTTTTTTTATACACATATCATATAGTATTTGTTTATTTCATTTATTATACCTGAAGTACTTTATAAGCGCTACATCAGGGGATCTGTACAAGGTCGCACAGTAAGAAAGAGTATATGAGCAACATTCGATGACAAGGCACTCCATTATCGGATGGGACACTGTATAGGCGAATATAAGAAATATTCTGTTGAGCCTAATGCGGGTTCAACTTCTTCAATTATGTTCTGGTTCAATTTAAATACATTGTGAACACGGTTAGAAACAAAAAGTGTGACAGTCGTAAATATGAAGAACCCGAAAGCGCAACAATCCATGTTTCTGCTGAGCTGAGAGGACATGCCTTCGTTTGAAAAATACACACAATCTTAGAATTCAGGTACACTTGCTCATAAAATTGGCTTTACCTGCCTGCAGATCACTACCGTAGGCGCGACGTAATTTAGCAGTTTCGATAAGATAGCACAGTATACTGAGTGTTGCACACAGTTTCGTCCACACCTGGAAGTATGGATTAGTTCATGCCTGTCCCTGTAGAAGCAGAGCGGCTGAACATTCGCCAATATGACTCTTTCGTTAACTAGCTTAACTTGCGTAGTTGCAGCTCCAGTGTGTCGGCGACAGCCCAGCAGCTAGCGCATGCCTTAGAGCAGTTGTGTAGATTGCTCTGTCACTGGACATTGGTACAGACGGCGCTGACCCGAAGCACGTTTTAAGAACACGCCTTTCATGGTATGTGATGTCGAAAAAACACTTCAACGTAGGATGCTGTCTCCGGAGGTGTGGCATGTGATGTGACGGAACCCCCTCCGGACCGCAGCTCGGTGTCGATTCAAGTCGTGGAGAGCAGGTGATAGAATTGATGAGTTGTGCAATCCAGCTCGGGGGTCTGCTGTTGAGGATTACTGGCAGAATCATCCTACCGTCGAGTCCTGAGTGACGGCTCGAAATTTGTGTGAGGGTAGACTTGGTCAAGACTCAGCGGAGAAGGCGAAGGCTTTAAGCGAGTGTGGTCGACAAGACAGCACTAAAATTGATGCCACCAACGTAGCCATAGAACAAATGTACGATGGCAACATTATAACAAATGCGTCCGATATGTGTAACCTCTTTAACCAATACTTTTTTAGCGAGAAATGATTTAGTTATGCTACCAGAAAGGCGCTCACAAACATTTTTCTTGGAACCAACGTGTGCAGAGGAAGTGGAAACTATCATGTTAAACATAAAAGTAAAAAAAATCCACCGGGTATGACAACATTTCACCCAGATTCTTGAAACATTTTCGACATTACCTTTCAGGGCCATTGTCTCGAACTAAAGGTCGCTAAAATCATACCGGTACACAAAAAGGGGGATAGGCTCCAGATTTCCAATTATAGGCCCATAGCTGTGCTGAGTTCACTCAGTAAGGTGATTGAAACGCTTCTCCATCGTAGATTGTTAAAGTACCTTGATAAACATAGCTTCTTGTCGGAATGTCAGTTTAGGGTTCTAGCGCCAAATCTACGGATTTGGCGCTACTCAACACGGTTGAGAAAGTTAGAACAGCCATAGATAGCAAAAGATTAATAAATGGCATATTTATAGATCTAAAACAACAACAACAACTTTATTTTCGACCTTGGAGAGTGGGGAGTTTCATCGCCACAGGCGATACTCTACCCCATTGCTGGATGGAATAGGGGGAATAAAATAACGAGCCCCTTCACAATAACGATCGAAGTCCGATGGTGTCCAGAAATGTCAGAAGAGCTTTGAGCGCAGAGCGTTGCTGGGCTGGATTGGGCCAGGGACCAAGCAATTTCGAGAGGGAGAAAGGGCGAGAGTCCAGCTGACGAAGAGACTCGGAGAGTGTGGTTCGGGAATGTTCGTAGTGAGGGCAATGAAGAAGAATGTGCTCCAGATCCTCAAGAGCACCACAGTGGCAGCAGGTGGGAGAGTCAACTTGCCTCAAGCGGTAACGCCACTGAGCTGTAAAGGCCACATCGAGGCGGATTCGGTGGATTAATGCAGCATCTTGACGAGAGGTGTTTCGTGGCATGCGGAAAGCGAGCGTGGGATCAACTCTGTTCAACATAGAGGGGGGAAGAATGTCGGTTGTCCGTTGGCGGGAAGCCAGGGGTGTCACTAGGCGTCGCAGAATGGAACGGCGGTCTCCTCTCAGCAGAACAATACGGGTCCGTTTCCGATACGAGAGTGCTGCTTATGCGGCGCTGTCGGCCTGCTCGTTCCCCACGACACCACAGTGGGCTGGAACCCACTGGAGAACTAGCCTGTGGCCTGTGGCGTAGATAGTGTGGTAAGCCATTAGCACGTCTGTGACTAGCGGTGCGGATGGGCCTCGTATGCCGGAATTTTCAATTGCTTGAAGGGCAGATTTGGAGTCTGTAAAGACTGCCCGTTCCCGGGGTGGAAAATCAGCTATGTGTTGTAGAAAGAAAAGAATGGCATAGAGTTCCGCAGCTGTGGAGGAGGTTGGATGTGAGAGGCGTCTTCCGTGCACGACGCCTTCGGATGGAATGACGAAGGCTGAGGCGGACTTGTTGTTTCGGGATGCGCCATCAGTATATGCTGCCGTAAACGTAGAAAACTTCGCGTCTACCAGAGCATGAAAATGGGCTCGGAGGACTTGAGGGGGGACCTGATCTCTTCTTTCCAGAAGGTTTGGGAGGCGTACAAAAGTGGGCGGTACCGGTAGAGACCAGGGGGCTTCCGGCGGTATAGTGTCCTTAGTTATGAAGCCAGTGAGAGTCTGGCGTGTCCTCTTCGCTACTCGATAGAAGTCACTTTCAGGGCGGTATCGAATTTTCCTGAGTAGCGGGTGGCGGGGAATGTGAGCACGCAAACGGAGGTAGTGCCGAGCCGTTTCCCGTTCACGGAGAACTTCAATCGGGAGCTCACCAGCTTCAGCCAGTACTTGCCGTGTTTCAGCCATTCTGGGAACTCCGAGGCATCGACGAAGGCTTCGAGCAAACAGGGACCGAAGTGTATTTAATGAAGTTGTTGATATCCTGTGCAGAATAGGAAGGCTGTAAAGCACAGTTGCCCTCACCAATGCCGCGTGAACCGCGAGCTGGGAACGCTGATCACAGCCCCATCCTGAGCCAGAAAGATGTTGAATTGCGGGGAGCCATCGCTGCACTTTAGTTTCAAGATGTTTAATGTGCCGAGCCCAGCGCAAGTCCGAGTCGATTACCACGCCAAGGAAGCGGTGAAAGCGTACCGGGTCAAGCTTCTTTAAGCCAAGCCAGAGAGGGAAATTGGCCATAGCTTTACGCGTGAAAGGGAGCTCGACACACTTTTCGGGTGAAAGGTCCATCCCGAGGTGCGTGAGGTACGTATGGATATTGTTTAAAGCGAGCTGCAGGCGGCGCTGGAGAGCCGGGCGTGATTTTCCTACTGTCCAAAGGGCGACGTCATCTGCATAGACGGAGAACGACACTTTGCGAGGAATTACTGATTGTAGGCCGGCCATCACCACGTAAAGAGTGTCGGGCTGAGAATGCTTCCTTGGGGGACTCCTTGAGGAACAGGATGCTGAGGGCTTTGGCCTTGGGACGTACGGACAGCGACAGTTCGGTCCGTAAGGAAGTCTTGGAGCCAGATGAAGAGCCGACCGGATACTCCAAACGAGCGCAAGGCGTGCAGCACACAAATGTGCGAGACGGTATCATATGCGCGCTTGATGTCGATGAAGACCGATCGGACGATCCGTCGATGGGCTTGAGCATGTTGAACTGTGGAGACTAGGTCGAGAACTGGATCCATGGAGCTTCGGTGGCGACGAAATCCAGCCATTTCGTGAGGGAAAGCATTTGTTGTTTTTCAAGCCACCAGTCGAGGCGATGCAAAACCATTCTCTCCATCAGTTTCCCCATACAGCTTGTCAGGCTCACCGGGCGAAAGGAGGATAGGGAATTTGGGGGCTTGCCTGGTTTCAGGATGGGAACAACCAATGCCTCCTTCCATGTATGTGGTAAAGATCCTTGTTGCCAAGACGTATTATAGACATGAAGGAGAGCTTGGAGTGACCGCCCGTCAAGGTTTCGTAGGGCGGCATAGGTGATTTTATCGGGCCCAGGGGACGAGGCGGCGTTCATAAGCTTCAACGCTGCCTTTAGCTCGATTAGTGTGAAGTCGCAGTCCATAACTTCCGGGGGACGGGGCCAGTCGTGGTGAAGTTCAGCCGTCAAACTGTGAACAAAACTGCGGTGTAGGGGCGTGGTCGAGGCAGCCGCCGGAGTCGTTAGTACCACACAGAAGTCCGTCGCAAGCGTGTTTTCGTCTACACGCTGAACGATAGCCAAGGCCGCGAGAGGATTCTTTTGAGGGGGCGCCTCCTTCAGAGATCGGATTGTCCGCCAGATCTTCGTGGCCGGATCAAACGGTGAAAGGTGGTTGCAAAACTTACGCCAACGCTTCCTGTCCTCGTTTTTAAGTTCTCGTGTTACTTTAGCTTTCATCCGGCGGTATTCCACAATGTCCGTAAGTTGCCCTGTCCGACGAGCCGTTCTTTCTGCTCGGCGACGTAATGCTCTAAGGTGATTAATGGCTGGGGAATGGCCGACATGGCCTGTTACCCTTTTAGACATGACCACCGCGTCCTGAATACCGCGGGTAATTGCTTGAGAGAGAGCCTCTGGGGACATACCGGTGTGCACAGATGTTCTGAGGCCCGCACGAAAACGTCTCCAGTTTGTGAAAGAAATCAGTCCAGCAGTGGCTGAGAGGGGGCAGTCTGTCGTGCGAAATATATAGAGGAAAATGATCGCTACCTCTAGTGTCGACGTCCGTAGCGCACGACAAGTGGCGAATTATGTCGCTAGAGCACCACGAGAGGTCCAATACATCAAGTGATGTTGGGGATCGCATGTAAGTGGGCTCGCGGTTGTTCAGCAGGCACATGTTATTATTCTCCATTGCCTCCAACAACCTCCTTCCCCTACTGTCCGTCCTTCGGCTTCCCCAGGCCGAGTGATGTGCATTGAAGTCCCCTAGCACAAGCGCCGGGGCTTCCAGAGAACCAAGTAAGCGTTCGAAGTCACTCCACGGGACCTGTACCGCGGGACGGATATAGATACTGACGACCGTTAGCAGCATGGGGCCAAGGCGGATCCTGCAGGTGACGTAATCATAAGAGCGATGACAAACTGAGCCGATGGGTGCAGCAACGAGGTCATTGCGAACGTATAGCGCTGCTCTGCTCTCAGGGGAATCATGAGAGCGATAGATTCTGTATCCATTAACACGATGTGTACAATCCATGCCGTGTTCGCATATAGCTATGAAAGGGAACTTGTACTGTTGTAGATGTAATTTAAAATCTGGGAGCTTGTTACGCAGGCTTCGAGGATTCCACTGCATAGCCAGGGCCTTTTTATACAATTCCGTCATGCTGATGCGAAGATAATGCCTCCAGTGCCAGAAGCGCTTGAACCTCGGGCAGTTGCGACGCACCAGGAAAAGCAGAGACAATGGCCTTAAGGGCAGCGAGTACCGCTGAGAAGAGTCCCAGAGAAGGCATATATTGAGAGGCTGATGAGGGTAACTGTCGCCTCGAGCGGGCTAGTTCCGTCACACTGGCGTAAGTGTTTGTAATCTGTCTTGTTGGACGAGGAGGCGGTGGGCTTGTGATAGGCGTAGCCGCGACTGTGTTCAGCGACCCTCGTTCAGCTGGTGCAGATCGAGGGGGTAGTGCAGGAAATTCTTGTGCATTTGTACGAGACGGGACTGTGGCACTAGCATCCCTAGGAGCGTCAGACAGAAGTCGTAGGGTCCGGTCTTGGTGCCTCTTGGTGGCGGCGGTCTTGACAGGACATAAAGAAAATGATGCGGGATGGCTGGATTTGCAGTTAGCACACTTTGGCTCTCTTTTATTGTTGCAGTCTGTTCTCCGGTGAGGTCCTGCGCAGATGCCACACCGTGTAGAACCTCGGCAATTCCGTGCAATATGGCCAAATCGTTGGCAGTTATAACACTGTATGGGGCCTTCTATGTACTCTTGGACTGTGAAGGTCTGAAACCCAAGGGCAATTCGGGGAGGAAGACGGATTGTAGGTTCAAAAGTCAGGATAACGCTCCGTAACGGGGTAAACACATCACTGCCATCTTCTGCTATGGAATGCCGCACCTGTCGCCGTGCAGATAAAACCCCTGCGTCTTTAAGGTAGAGCACGAGGTCGTCGTTCGAATACTCTCTTGGAACATCATATATCTTGCCCATATTTCTGGCGTACGATTGGGGTATTGATGGTATCACCGGAATCCCAGCTAAGCACTTAGCAGACAAAAGGTTGCGGGCGGCTGCTTCGGACCGTACGGAGACGAAGAGAGAACCATCTCGGTGGAAACGGTGGTGCATAACCTGTTGTTGGGTTAGCAGGCGTATCTCACTAGCGACCGCATTAGGATTCACCTTCCAGAAGGAGTAGTCAGTAGTTGCTGGTCGAAACAGTATGGGAATACCGCCGGCTCGGTTCTTCTTGTAGGTGACAGTGGTGAACGGGTCATGAAGTGAAGTGGCAAGGTTGCCATCGTTCATCGCATCTGTCTGCTGAGGAGCTGGCGGTGCCGAAGTGTCCATGGTGTTATCGGGAACATTCACGATCTGTGGGCTGTTGGGGTCACCAGAGGAAGGGCTCCCTACCCGTTGGCGTTTGGCAGGGCTGATGGGGACCTGTTGACCTGTGGTAGGTGTCATAGAGACGTTGGACCTCCCGTCCAGATTACGGCGGGAGGTCCGTGATGGTTAGATTTCTTTTTTGAACGGCTCTGAAAAGGCCTAAAGGCTAAAGGCTTCTTCTTCTTCTTCTTCTCCCCAGGAAGATGGCCGCGATCCGCAAGGGAGATTGGCCAGGGCTAATTCAGTATGATATGAGTGTGACAGTGACACTAAGGGCTAGAACCGGTTGGAGCCGGCAACGAATGAGATGAGATTATCTGCGATGACGGGATTCCATTTTCCGGTATGGGACGCACCGAACGAGAGTAATGCGCATAATGAGAGAGGCACGCTAAACCTTAGCAGTGGAAGGGTGAGGGACTGTAGGCGTAGACAGAGGGCTAAAGGCTGTTCCACTTCACAACGACGGTTATCGTCGTTGCTGCTTATCGTCGTCTTTTTCCAATCGTCCTTTATAGATCTAACGAAGGCGTTTGACCTCATAGATCATGAGAGACTACTGCTGAAACTAGAACTGTACGGAATAAGAGGTACGCCACTCCAACTCTTTCATAGCTATTTAACTGGCAGAACCCAGTACGTATGAATAGGCGATGATAAATCAACTAGCCTACAAAACATAGTTGGGGTACCTCAGGGATCAATCCTGGGCCCTCTGCTTTTTTTAGTTTTTATCGATGATCTGCCAGAGTTCTTATCAGCAGAGTGTACCCTTTACGCGGACGACACCAGCGTGTTTGTGGATGCCGTAACCCTAGAAACACTTCACCACGAAGCTAACCAAGCTCTTAGCAGACTGTCTATCTGGCTGTCTTTAAATAAATTAGTTCCAAATTTTTCAAAAACTAGCTACGTAGTGTTTCGACCAGTACAGAGATCACTTGATCTTGAGAATTCAAGTGTGTATTTTAGTTGTCGCAGGCTCTGTCGGGCAAATCGGTAAAGTTTTTGGGTGTCACACTTAATGAGCACCTTAATTGGCAAGAACATGTTAGTTACATTAGAGGGAAAATGTGTTGCGGCCTACAGGCACTGTCGAAGGTTAGAACCTTTTGCCCTCACGCATTCTGGTCAATATCTACAATGCTTTGATCCACTCGCACTTAAACTATGCTCTCGTGGTATATGGACTAACCTATAGCAGTGTACTTCAGCCTTTGCTAGTAGTTCAGAAGCGTGCACTGAGAATCATACTAGCCAAGGATCCCAGGGACTCGATCACACACGCCTTCTCCCTATTTTCGATTATGGATATCTTTACACTTATCAAATACAAATTAATTTTACTAGTACACAGATTGGTGTACTCCACTTGTGTACTTAGTTCTGTTTCTCTCACATATTACAACACAACTTACTCGTCGCGCAGAACATACATGCACCTTAGAATGCCCTTCCCAAGAACTAATTTTGGTATATAAAGATTTAGTTATTGCAGACCAAAAGTATGGAATGAATTACCAAACGAGCTTCGGCAATTAAATAACTTTCTCTTATTTAGAAAGCGACTACGAGCACATTTAACTGGGCATTAATACACCGCTATTATTGTCACTGTTTTACTGTTTGATGCTAGTGATGCACGTCATTTAGTATTACTAAGGCTAGTCATTTTACTTTAGGTGTTAGCATTGTAGTTGAGATAACTATTACTGATGCTGTTAACTTGTCGTACATCCATTACTTACCTGTGGTTTCATTTTATTACACTTGTGCTGATAGGCTGACCCACAAGACATGTAACATAGTTTTCATATTATTTGCTCACACGGGACTACATAACAGGCTGCGGCCTCGTAGTCCCACATTTCATCAGTGTACGAGCAATGTGTCAGTAAATAAAAATAAAAAATGCACTTGCCCATGCGCTCATGCGCGGCCCGAGTCAGTGTGTTTCGGAAAACGTAACTACCGTCGTCTTTTATTTCGTTGTGACTATTAGAGCGCTAGCCTCTCCCATAGATGTATTGGGGTCTTCGAGATGAAAGTAAGACCCATACAGACAAGAATTTGGGACTCAAATGTTGTACCGGATATCTTAATCAATCAATTAATTACTGGAGAAATTAGAAATTGCTGGAGAAATCACCGGAAGCGTTCAGTAAAAACGTTTTTTTTATTTAATTAATGAGCGCATGCTAATTGCTATGCTCAGGAAAAAGAAATCTTTTAGATATGTAGATATCGCCACTTGTTTACGAATAATTCAACCACAGGCCTTCATAAAACACCGTATAAGAGTGATGATAGGTGCCGAGAAACGTATGCTACCGCTTCATTCAAAGACAGGTGAAGACAGCGACATAACTGCGACCACATTGAAAAAGGACTCCCACCAGCTGGCTCATTTTCTTGTTTGCTTACTGCCGCGAGTGGTTACGTCGGGTACGTACTAAAAATAAGTGATCCCGTAAATGTAGCTACATTGGTACTGATTGACGAACAGCAGGTCTGCAATAGCGATCTCTGGACGTCCCTGTCTACTCTTTTTTAATTGCAATAGAAAATGTTCTCGAGTACATCGTTGATGTATATATTAATTTCCACTAAAGGTTACACTAAGGCCATAGCTGTCTTTGCATCATGAAATTGTTCACAAATAGACCAATCTGGCGTCGCTCATGATCATAGTCGGCGCCACCAATTATTAATATTAAGATCGTGCCTTTCTCACGCGGACCAATCATTTCGCTTCACGAGCTTCTATTGCGCGATTTTTGATTTCGCAACGACATTCAACCAACAGAAAAGGCTTGATGCATGTTTCAATCCGCCATTTTCACGCGATCGCTGTGCGCATGCGCATCCCGCGTGGTCTGCTCTTCTGGTTGAAAACAATGGAACCATAGCTGAAAACAGCCGTAGCCATTACTACGTTAACGCTGCCATACACCATTTTCCCGTTCCTGGATTGCTTCCGTCAACGAGTGAGACTACGCTTCTCGGCACCAGAAATGTATGAAAGGACCCAGGAACGATAACGAATAGCTTTAGTGCTGGATGACCGCACTGCACTCAACAAGCGCAAGAATCTTCTTCTTTATCTTTTTCAAAACGGTTGTGCACAGCTCTGGTCTGGCATGGAATGACACGGGCACGGTTTGCTCCAGGGTCATGTTGCATACATCGAACGGACACTCACACTTTGTACAGGGAGAAGCAGCAGGAATAGGCCTCGAAGCCTAAGATGGATACCCAAAAGTGAATACACGAAGTATACTGGAACGAAAGACACAGAAGCCACAGCGCTCCCCACGTGCATTTGTTTTCAGCCAGTAGCAGACGACATTTGAGAGGGCGCTACATCTCAGAGAAATGGTCCATTCCACTGATCTCTATAGTAATAGGCTGGATAGCGGATTGAGGGTGCAACCCAGGTGGGTCAAGCTGCCGTAAAATCAGCGTCAAACAGCGGAGGCTGCCATCTTGTGGAACGCAGTTGCCAGACCCGAAAAGCCGAAGTTCGCCAGTTACGGCGGCACAAAACGCCGCTGTTGTCTCTTTGTTATATTTGCTTAAACAAACGAATTTTTTGAAAAATGATGCAGTAAACTGGTAAAAGTTAGTAATAACCAACCCATATTGCCTTCGACATTCTTAGCGATTGTTGGAACGCTCGCATTGTAACGCATGCACAAGCTAGAATGATAGTTTCGGTTTCGTGGTTGCGGGTTTTGGCGTGCTACATATCTTTCATATGCAGGCACATGTGGAACTACATGTTGAGCCAAAGTCTGTCTGAAATGTTTTTGATATATTTGCAAAGGAGGGGGAGGATGGAACGTTCAACACTCCGAATTACAATACTGCTAAGGGTAAAACCTAATTGATAAATGCAGACGTCCAAAGATCACGAAATGTGACCACACCTCGATGGCATAATCCTGATGTGAAGCCTCCATGGACCAGAGGAGAAGGCATAGCAAAAAAAGAAAAACAACACGTCTACCAAAATGTTACATATCAATGACTGATGCTTCCGCTTTTCCTCTATCGTGATTACTCAAGCAGCTCAGTTCTAAGGTACAGCAGTGACGAACTCTCACCCTCTTCCTGCACCAAAACAAGTAGCCTACACTAAGCGTATATTGGTATGATGGTTCAACACAGTGGGAATAGCATACTTCTGCCTATGGAAAGCAGGCTCGATATAGCTTATCCCTCCGGATTGGAGAAAATCTTCTTCACTGTGATGAGCATACATACAGGCAAAGCGCATATGTTGCTTTGCAACCACTTGTCATCTGTGCATTTTAGATTTTCGCATAGAGACAACGCTTTGGATGTGCTCAAGTGAGATATTTTACTGAAGGCACAGTGCGCATGATTTCAAAGTTCCTCGGAACGACGTGCCATTCAGACACAGGTAACGATCATGGTACATGCCAGAGCTCATGCCAGATATGTTGTACATGTCCATACATAAACAAATTTTACTTCAAAGCAATAAGTAGCTACGTCCACCACAGTAATGCCACTATGTGTGGACATACTTTGTGTACGCAATGGCGGTGTTCCACATTTCACTTCTATCAAGTAGGAAGCGTTTGTGTGGAAAAAGCAACAAGCATATGGGTGGGTGAATATGAATTTTGCAGATATTAGTAACATGTAAAAGAAACCATTTAATTATCTTTTACAGCTGCACAGATTTCTTAATTGTATGCATGCCTCAACTCATGTGAAAGCGAAGAAAACAAATTTTGTTAAGAAATCTATAATCAGTGATATACAACAAAGTAAACTTCATTTGTGCATATGCTTTGTGAACGTAATCACTGTTTCACATCTTACGTATAATATAGTTAAAAACGATAAACCCCCTGTGCAGGAAAAGACGAGAACGGAACATAAAAAAGGTGAGGACACCACACTGAACTGCGAACCAAAGAATTTTTATTTTGTGAAACGAAGCCTTAAATACATAAGAGACCTCCTCGCCCCCTTTATTCCCTCTCATGTTGGACTTCCTGTTTACACCACAAAGATAATCCAAATAAATACAGGGGTTACTGACACAGTTACTACATGCTTTTTTGATCTTGTGCGCCTCTCGAAAGAGAAGGCTGCTTCGTTTTTTACACCTGAACAAAATTTTTGTTTTTTGGAATTCTGCCTGACATCCCACACATAATGTAAAAACCCCCGAGACTAGGGAACACGAAGGGACAGACACAAACACGATGTCTTTTCACACAAGTCACACACGTGAAACACAAAGTAACGTTTGTGTCTGTCCCTTCGTGTTCCCTAGTCTTGGGGTTTTTACATTATGCATCAGCTTCACCAGCTCGCTTGCTTCGTAGCAATTTTTTTCACTGTCATATCCACATGTCAATAAGTGGTCCCCCACTGCACCGTATCTATAGGGACCGTGCGACACCTAAAGGGGGCGCGCTGCTCCGTCGCGACAGCGCCGCCAGTGGCGGTCTTGGAAGTATCCGACGTGATACCACGTCGCCCGTTCTATGCATTCTGAAGTGGAACCGTAGCTTGCGTGGCGACCGCCGTAATTAGAAGGGCTAATTTCCGAAGTGCAAATAATGTGGAACCTTTCTGGGGCGCGAACGAAGAGAATTGAGACAAACTGCACAGAAGCAACCACCGTATTTATAATGCATCTAACAGTGCAGAAGGAGAACAGCCACTCGCGTCTGTCTGGTCAAAACACCTGTAAGTGATACGTCGAGAGGATGATTATTTGACGCCTCACAAAATCTTGGCTTGCTAGCGAAGGCTATATACGTGTATTTCTCTGATTCCAGCCACTTGTAACATGTTTTTGACTGAGTCTTCTATTCCTTTCGTCCTCTTGGCACACACATAGCTTCGTCACAAAAATCTACATCCTGCGTCCGTTTTATTCATACAAATAAACACGTGAGGTTACAACTTATTGTCTAAACTTGTACTGCAGTTTTTCCAGTATCTTCAGATACAATAACGCTAAAGAGATACTCAAAGAAGAAATTATATGAGTTTTTACCTCGGTTACCGCCATTGGCTTGCGGCACGACAGCTGTGAAATGGTTGGTGCGTAAATATTAAAACTAAACCTTCTGGACAACGTAGAACTTCCGTTCTCACTGTGAGACTCGTCAACCAGATTACCGGGAGCAATATCGTCTCTGGGCACTGGCGATGAAACACCTCAATCAGTAACACGATCCAGCGGCTTTCACTGTCACGAAAGTGGCAACTGTAAATAATTGATCATTTTGCAGGTCCTCATTCAGTTTCATTGAAACTAGAACAAAAGAAATAGAATATGTTGTGCACACCGTGAACGCGCGTCACAAACGCTATTCGCTGCCAGTCTAGCACCCTCGGTGGTATTGGAAGCATAGAAATCACGAGAAATGAAACATCAGGTCCCTAATGAAGAGTTCTTTTAGGTGCTGTCACAGTTAGCGATCCAACAGTTCCAGCGTAGCCACCCGCACTTCACATGTAAACAAAGCTAGCTACCCGGCGGCTATCACGCGAGGTACTTTCTCCGGAGGCCGCATCGCGGCGCCACCAGTTTGTCGCACACTCCCTATTAGAGGTATTAGTTGAATGTTCTTTTAAACGAGTGTTCATGCACCTTTCAATTACAAACAATTGAAAAAACCACAGTGCTTTATCAACCAGCCAAAACACTCGCTCTGTTTATGCACCTAGATGATTCCCCGATATATACGTTATCACAATTTCGTGGTAAACTATATGAATACGGCATTCTGCAACTTCCTTCCCATGGTCACCAACCAGGCCAAGTTTTAACAATGTTTCATGTTATATCTAGTCAATCAGGCTTTCTGTTAATTCATGTGAATCACCAACCAATCCTTATTCATGTTACATCAATATGCTTGCATATGTTGAGAACTGAAAGGTATATGCTACGTCTGAATATGAATGTCATCAGACGGGACGGTGGGAAAAGGTCTTTTACGATACAACTAACACACACAGTCCTAAAGCCCTCTTTTTTGAGTGTGGAAGGGGATGGCGTGAACGATACGGTAGCAAAAAGAGGTGCATGAAAGCAGTTCCACTTCCAAACCAGACTTTTAAGACAAAAGTTACATGGTGGTTGAAATTGATTCGTGGAGTACTTGCGAGGGATTCGAAGTGGTTGTGCAACTTGCCTTATCAAATATAACCGATTACCAAATATATATTTGCGAATAAATCCAGTCTACCATTATCATACACTGTGTGTTATTATTGCACAACGCAGTCGCAAAAATATTTGTAGTTACGAATAGCGTTTGAAACAATTTCCATTGGCAAACCTTCGCAACATAGCTTTCGGGGTCGTTGCTGAAGAAAATTGTTTCACAAAGCACTTGTGACAGAAAACATTCTTCACTTGCGAAAGCGAAAACGAAGCTGCCTACTTCATGTACTGCCGTTCATTGGCAATCACAAAACATAATCTGCGCACTAACGAATAATTGTTTTAGCCAACATACGCAGGACGACGCGCATGAATGTACAAATGTAGTCACTTCTTCGCGCAATGTCGTCGTAGAGAGATGCGTCGTAGAGTTTCCCTGGGCACCTTCTTCTACATCACCCAAAGCAGCCTCAGCCTGCTGGCGAGCATCACAATATTTAACGAACATCACAGACCACAGACGCAACTGCACAGAACTCACAGGATCGTACGTCCGCAGTGATTAGGAATACCGTGAACACATCCACACACCCATTGAGGAGCGACGGCAGCCACAACTCACGCTGGATTGGATACGGATTGAAGTGGCTATTTTGAGAAATAGCATGCTCGCTGCACATTGTTTGCAGATAATTTCTACTTCGGTACAAATCTAGGTGGCAGATTTTGCGATGTTGGCAACAACCATCCCACAAGATGGGGATCCCCGTTGTTTTACGCGGGGAATGGGCCGAAATACATGGCAAGATGGCGACTTTGACCCACCTGGGTGCAACCGTACGGTCACCGGCCGCTATCTTGGGAAGCTCAAAACATTGCCGTCCGCGACTCAGCTGCATTATGTGCATGCGCCTTTGCGTAGCATTTTTGTGGTGTCATGCCCGCCTGCTGTGGTTATGGGTGTGCTGACCGTACTGGCAAGGCACCGGGGACGACATTTCACAAGTAAGTGACTTGGTTTTACAAATAAATGTGATATATTAGTCCACGAGCGGGGTGACAACACGTTGCTGTTGAAGCATGTGCGCGGCACCTTGTGAATCGTATCTTAAGATCTAAACGTTGAACTTTAAGCAGTACGTTATCGGGATAGAGTCATTGTGATCATAGGCGCCGACAGCGGGGGGGGGGCGCCGCCTCCCCCGGGAAGTCCCGCTAAGCGACTGACACCAACCTTTGGGGCTCGGCGCGCCCGGGTCAAAAGAGCAAAGACGCACCAACCCAAAAAATGCATCTTGCAATTGGTAAAATATGTATTCGCCCACCATACTCATTATCACAGTAGAAGGTGAGGCGAAGAAACGTAGAGGATGACACAACACATAGCCTGAATTTCGCCCAAAGCAATCAGATCAATGAAACGAAGCAGTCGAAAAGGCACCAGCAGCCAGTCGTCGGAACAGATATCCGTTGGGAGCGGGTTCAACTCCCGCTGCTCCATTTCATTGACCATATATTCATTATACTGCGCGCATTTCGGGTCAAACACCGAGGACTCAATGCATTTTGTTCCTTTTGCATTCAGTTTTCAAAGGCGTAATGCCTTCAGTTGTGCACATGTTCACAGTTTATGTTGTCTCTGTTTTTCTTCTTTTTTTTCTGTTCTTCCTTCCTCTTATTTCTATACCAGTTCTGCATACATCATAGGATCCCGCTTTAGTTTTGTGTTGTTCATTTTTCTTTTACTTTTCTCTCCTTCTTTTTGTTTCCTTTTGCTTGCTTTTTTCTTTGCCTTTTTTGTCTTCCCCTTTCACTTTTTTTGGAATAACAAGCCGACATTCATGTTGCTTACCTTTCCTTTCTTTTTTTTCTTAATAAACATATCCCCTCCCCCGCCAGAGTACCTACTTCGCGGCACGCCCTTGCCCCCCCCCCCCCCCCCGGGAAAATGAAAACTCTCCGACTCTGATTGTGATAGTCTAGCCTTCCTGCAGTTCACGGGTATGATCTCGGCACGCAGCAGGCGTTGAAGTGCGCTTGTCAGCTGTGGTATCTACGACTCAGTTTGTTGGTCACGATATCGGCGATTGCTTGCTTGGAGTAGCCTTGTCATCCCTTCCGTAATTGATGGCATAAATTGTTCAATGCAGGTTCCCTCACGGCCGCCCAGAACGTTTAAACAAAGTGTGCGGTAAATGTCAGGCGAAAGGACTGGACGCCGTCGACGACATCACTGGTGTGCAGCAAACATTTTAAAAACATATGCTTCGACAGAACGGGCCAAACCGTTCGACTGAGGCCTGACGCTGTGCCCAACAAGTTCGACTTCCCATAACACCTCCAGAAAGTAATAATGCATGCGTCATATGTAGAGGCCGTATTTATATGCACTAAAAGCTGGTTGAACACACATGCATGAAAAATTCATTAATCTTGCTCAAAATATGCACCTCTAGGAATTCACTTGCATGCATTTAAAACACGCAACAAATTCACTGGGGCAAAATTATCTTAGTTTATGTAGTGTACAAAAAGCATGCAGAGTTGAAAGCATAGATCGAGAAGTTGCCCGTCAAAAGGAACTCGTTACAAAGTTACCGTGTGAAAAAAACTAAGTTAATAACTAAGTTATTCAGCCCGAAACGTAGCTCGAAACGTTACAGAGTTACTTGAAAAACAGAACGAGTTGTTCCCAAGTTACTTCGGACACAAAATAGCACTACACAGGTGCAGTTGAGTTCGACCGAGTTGCCTGCGTTGAGTTTTCGTTTATGTCCAACAATTCGAACGCTTTACATCTTACTCCCTGGGGGCACGCGATGGTTCAGCTTCATTTCAATCCCAGGCGAAAATTTTTTGAACTGGTACCAGTTGAACTGTGTTATCGAACAGGGACCAGTTCAACTGGTCCCAGATCAACTGGTACCAGTTGGGACAACTGGTCCCTGTTCGATAACACAGTTCACCCAGTCCCAGTTGCAACCGGTCCCAGTTGAGACTGGGACCGGTTAGTAACCAGTTGTGCCAACTGGTACCAGTTGAGACTGGGACCGGCCACAAACCAGTTGGGCCAACTGATACCAGTTGATCGAACAGGGACCAGTTCGATCAACTGGTACCAGTTGGCGCAACTGGTTTCTGGCCGGTCCCAGTCTCAACTAGTACCAGTTGGCCCAACTGGTTTCTAACCAGTCGCAGTCTCGCCTGGAACTGGTTGCAAACCTCATTGTTGAGCTGGGACCGGTTGAAGTGCCTTCACTTAGAGCGGCCTGTTCAGACAGAGGTTAGCTTGTATGTAACTGCTGCCCCTTTGCAGGATCGCTGTTCCCAGCAACGGCAGATCCAAATAACAGCAATGCAAAATTGTATTTTATTTGTAGTCAAACATTACACATATTTTAATGTACAGGTAGCATAACTATAATGTAATTAAATTATAGCAGTAGATGAACTACAGAGTTACATGGAATAGAGAATACTTCATGGTTGATTGGTCCCTTGCTTGACTGCCTTGTGGACATCTTGAATCATTCAACAAAGTGTTTGAGATGTTCTTAATAGCACACAATGGATCGATATTTTCCTTTGAGCCCCAGCAGCTTAAGGTTTCTGGAAAGTTGAAAAGGCACAAGTGAATATGTATTCAATTACAACATGTAATTGTAGTGTGTGCCTGCACAGTCACTCAATTTGAGCGGTCGTGGCCCCGGAAAGTACGCTAATCTCTCAACATTTTCGTTGTGCAGTAGTTGGACCTTCCCCAAGAACACACTGTCATCCCAGGGCTATCCTAAGGTTGTCAGATGGGGACAGGTATGGCATCCCTAGGATGTCATAATCTGATCCTCAAAATGTCATAATACTGCCACTTTGGCATATGAGATGACATCCCCGAGGCTGTCCCTCGCCCATCCTCAGGGACCAATTTAGGACAGTTTAAGTACACATGGAGGACAATGCTTTCCCTCAATTCCCTGTTTTGATTTGTGGTCCCATGCAACGCGTTTGCGCTAGTATACGTCTAAAAGATGTCTAAATGTAGACTTTGGGAATGTCTATTAGACGTCTAACAAAGTAGCTCTATTGCTTCGTATCCGTCCCCTAGTCCAGCTAACGTTACGCTAAAATACAGCTAATAGCCGGATAATTGTTGGATCGATTTAGACCATTTTAGACCAAATGTCTAAAATGGGACGGTACTTATCTATCCACTGAGCCGTCATATAGACATGTATTAGCCATGACATCTAAAATTATACATATTTTATACCTAAATTTTGGCACTAGTGGCCCATGAATTGGTTCGTCCAGGTATATGTCACTGACATGCACATGCACTTACATGTGGTTCATGCACAGTATGTCTTACAAAGGCAACATGGATGTTGGTACAAGATTTATTTCTATGAACATACCGGGCAAACACTGACTTCCAAACATGTCGACAAGTCAGCAGACATTGTGAGCACTTCCCCTTATTGCACAGTCACATACCAGCAAATCTTGGTACTCTTCCAAAGCAGATAGTAATGTACATGTACACAAATCGCAGCACTTATATCACTGGTAGCTGCAAGTATTGCCTCTGTCTCTGGGTCCGTGCTTGAGTGCTCCAAATGCAACCAGTACTTTACACACGTGTGGGGTGGTAGACGGCTGGGGGTGGTAGACGGCTGTGGGTAGCAGGAAGGAACGTTTCCGAGGTACACTGAAAATAGAAAAGACAATGCGTGATATCATTATAAATGCCTGTATGTAAAAATGTTGCGTGCAGCTTGTTTACTGCAGAACTGCAATTTATGCATATTTTTTATTCAGGCACTATGCAAGTGTCAAGTATTTCCGTATCCATACATGTCGGATCATAGTTGCTCGCGGAGAACCCATTTGATTCCCGACTGACAATTCGAAGACGAAAGATGAGGTTACTAAAGGGACCGTGAAGTGACGCATCCTACTCGGCAAATCATAGTGTGCACACGTTAAAAATGAAATTGTGTGACTGAATCTGAAAAATAACCATTCTGACAGGCTGCACTTACATGGCATCAATGACATGAATCAGACGCAGTTCAGATAATCCAACTGTAACTGAAGCTCTTTTGCAACAAAGTATTTACAAGATACTCACACGAGCATCAGATTAGCGAACTCTTAGAAAACCAGCGATATTGAACAACAGCACAGTCAGATTAGAAAAGGTAATAGTTTTTGTTTACCTGAAATAGGATCGTAGCTGCAGCTAAGCCGAAGTGCCAACAAATGACCCACAAGACAGGCGTTGTATTCGTCACCTCCATTCCATGAGCCTGGAAGCACCTATAAAATACATGAAACCATGAGGTACCCGCGCCAGCATAATGTGTGCGGCTTTTGACAGCAAGATATCAAACGAAAGAACTTTTCAACGTACGCACTGTTTTAAAAGATGCAACTATCATGAACATGCTGCCCGTGGCAAAATGGTCACTGCACCCATATTTCACTGCAACACAGTCAGCACAGATTAGTGACAACAGCACAGAGTAGTGATAGTGAGAGCAGACAGCGTCAGATCAGCGAGTACATAGAACACAAGGGGACAACAGATCTGAAAAGGTAACTGTTTTCGTTTACCTAAAATGTGATCGTAGCTCCAGCCCAGCTGAAGTGCCAACAAATGGCTTACAGGCCAGGCGTAGTAATCGTGACCTTCATTCCATGACTCTGCTAGCACCTATAAAGATAATAAAGACGTAAATCCAACAGGTACCCGAGCCAAGAACGTATCCAAACGATTGAATCTGAACACACACATACGTCAGTCCCACATCTCCATATTGTTCGTCGCCAGTACACTGAACAGACAGCATCAAACGTAACCAAACGACAATCTTGTTAATACATTTAGGTCAGTCCCACATCCCAATTTGTGCTCATCACTCATTCGCAACATCATTCTGCAGAGAAAGAAAACCATATTCAGCTGCTGTGCTCCAGAGCTCTATCGCATGCATGCGATTGAGAACACAAGCAGGCACAAATCTGAAAGCAGAGGACAAGAAAGAAAGCAAACTCACCCCTGAAACCTGAAGTACAGTGAACAAATAAGGGACGTTGCCTCCCCGCTACAGCAGCGCGTGTTGTTACGCTTAACGATATCGCTCATTGCGTATTGGACAGGATGCCGGAACTGTCCAGTTGACCGACAGATTGCAAGAAAACGTACGCACGACGCTGGACAAGAAATAAACTTACTAAACTTCGAAACGCTACACAAGCGAGCGTCAGCTCCAGCAACTGAGCGAACAAGTTTGAACGCTGACCGTTGCGCTGCGCCGCTGGCGGCGCCCTCTGCCGATGCAGTTTCCAAACTGGCGCCCGAGGGCGTCTTCGCTCTTCGCGCTGTATGTTTTCGTTTCATTGCAGCACTCTTCTGCAGCCACATTTTCTTTTGCCTGCTTGAAACTTGTTCATGGGGTCAGTACGTGCCAACAACAGTTGAATCTAATCACGTTGAGCCTCACGGTTGCAAGACACACGATTTCTAGTCGCTCTGTCATGACAGCAGCAAGAACAAACTATACTTTGATAATATTTCGCAGAACACAGAGGCAAAGTTGTGTTATATCTCCAGTGAAAATGGTTGCATGAATTTGTGATGCAAGTCTAAATGTGGCCAACGTGTGACGTTCTTTCCAGGAGAAATCTTTCATGTATCATAGACAGTCATTCCTTTTTGCGGCAGGGGATTTTAAGCTGGGCCACGTACCCTATATTTAAGAAAAATGTCAGTCAGGTCCGAGGATCGGCCCAAAAACAAAACAAATGTGCTTAGGGAGTTTGAGCAGGTAAACTAAACAATATAATAGTTCTCGTCCTCCTAGCTACCCACAGGGACAGGCACAGGACGTGCCTGAATGGCTCTTCACGGACAGCCCGCGAGTGTTGTCCTCAGGACTTCCTGGGGATACACCTCGAAGGACGAGGACACGATGACACTGTGGGGACATCCTGAGGACCATGTGTGTTCTTGGGGTTGCAACTAAGAGATTCGCCGGCTTTCGGGGGCAATGAGTACTACTCTGGCGCACTACTCTAGTTCGACAACATCCGTGGTGTGAAGGGTCTAAAACACGAGAATGAACGAAAAAAAAGCAAAAACAAAAACATGAATGACAATTCAATTACTCGTTAAACGGCATGCACTTACAGGTGCCACGAATGTGACGCGGAACAAAGAGAAGAGGTTCTAGTGAAAGTAATATTTCTAAATGGTGCACAACGGAAAAGCACTTAAGCATATAGTACTCACGATAAAAAGCACTCTCCACAGTTGTAGTCAAGCTGTAATCCTATAACACCCACCCGCCGGCCGCTGGCGCTCATTGTACTATCGCACTGTCGTAACTTGAAGACAAATCCTTTAGATTATAAAACCAACGCCTATGTCACACATCACGCTAAGAACATAACGGGCAAAAATCGCTGTACACGCACGCTGCTAAGCAAGCGACCGTTGCACATTAAACGCATCATTCATCGCGGGAGCAGGAACGCACAAAATACAAATATAAGAGTTCCAAAATAACTTTCGTTAACAGGAACTTTACCAAAAATTTAAATATGATTATTTCTATTAATAAAGCTACTTTCTGATCGTTTTTATAACTTCGTCTTGCAATCTTCATATTAACCTGTCCTGGCACTGAAACCGAAACTTCCCCCCAAATATGTAAACTGGTCCAGTTCGAAGTGGCACCACCTCACTTCCAGTTGCTACCAGTCCAGCTTGAACTGGTACCAGTTCACTTTCCATTTGTCACCAGCCCAGCTTGAACTGGTTGCACACAGCGCCCGCTTGCCACCAGACCAGCTTGAACTGGTACCAGTTCACTTTCCAGTTACCGTCAGCCCAACTTGAACTGGTACCTGTTCACTTCCCAGTTGCTACCAGTTCAGCTTGAACTGGTACCACAAAGTGCCCAGTTGCCAACAGCCCAGCTTGAACTGGTACCAGTTTACTTTCCAGTTGCCACCAGTTTGGTACCAGTTGGTTTCAGTTGACCACCAGTTGGTGCGAACTGGGAACGAGCTGGTACCAGTTGACTTCCCAGCTCAAATTTTCGCCTGGGATAGCAGCAGTTTTTACTTCCTGAACAGAATACTGTCATTCACTGGACATCACGTTTTATGACATAAAATGCAGTGGAAGAACCGTAAAGAAAGCAAGGAAATAAGTGGACGTGAGTGAAAAGCAAATTAGTAACTTGGAACTTAGCTTAAGTTACCTGAAAAAGGAGTTCCTCTGAACGTTACCACGGCGCAAACGTTAAGTTATATAGTTACTAAGAAAAGGAACTTAGTTACAGTAACGAGTTACCTCGAACTCTGGTTGAAAGTGTGTATTTGCATGAAAATCTAGCCTCTAGAATCATGTTCCCTAGTTAAGAGTTTCAAGCGACGGTTGATGATTGGAATCAGTACTGCACGAAGGGCACCTTAAAGCTGCAACTAGTCCAATATATGAAAACACTCCTGAATTATGCATTCACATGCAGTAAAAGCCACTCCATATTGGATAGGACAATACTAAGATGGGCAAAAGCATATAAAGAAAAAAGTATTGCATGAAAATTGTGCATAACGTACAAACTCGTATTAGTGGGACATACAAACACACCAGCCACATGTCTCTTTGGTGCGTTCCAGCATGTTTACTTTACTTAGAGACAATAAATAATTTTTCAACTTCGAATGTCTACTCTTTATTCTCCCTGCTTAAGTTTGCGACAATATATGTTTGAATGCAGCCCAAATGAAAACAATGTGATCCGTCTGATCAAAGAAGATTCCCAGTGCGACAGCAGTATCGGACTGTACCACCTTGCCAAGGAATATACAGAGAAGGTGACAGCCAGGCCTCATCAGCGAAAGAAATTGTCAAGGTTGATCATATTCAACAACCAGTAATGCACTCTGCCCACTTACCTGGTTGACTGCTTCAAACTTTGTGTTGCAACTGGACTCGTGATACTTTGATGTTGGAGCTTTCACCACAAGACCTTGCTACTTAGCCATTTTATGAGTTATTCACTCTACCTCTAGTCATTTTGAACTGTCTTTACCGCCATTTATTTACCTAGCGCACATATTTCTAGTCGATATGTTTTTACCGTCATATAGCCTTTATATCACATATCATTCTAGTCCTTTGGAAGTGCTTTAGTGCCGTTCGGCATTTCGTGTCATAACTAGTCATATCTAAACTTCCTGTGCAAAGCATAATGTTTATACCCAAGCATATTAAGGTGGTTACATAAACAAACGTGCCAAACATTCCCTGGCATTCCACACCCCCGAGCAGAAAGGAAATGGGAGAAACACGAGAAGCAACACGCTGCACACGCTGACAGACGAAAAAGGAAACGTAACACAACAAATACAACACCACACAAAACCAGCAAATCACATAATCGAAGTTCAAAGTACAAAATTGGAATGACACGACCTCACACGAGTACAAAATAGACAGGAAATAACATGTATGCGACGGGATTTCACACAAAAAACGTAAGGAATCCAATCACGAGGGATTTCTGCAGCGGTCCGTGGCAAAATTTTAGCGAAGCAGCAAGGGAAACGCTCACAAACAGCAAAAGTTGTCATAGCTTACATGCATTCCAATGGGCTGTAATCGCTCTTTTGAGCACCGCAATATGGCGGCCGGTTGGCGTACCCTTTCCCGCGATACCCTCACCCATCCGCTATCCAGCCTTTATACATAGAGATCAGTGGTCCATTCTGGGCTACGCGTTGCATTTTTTTTTTTTTTTACCTGAGCACGAGCTCTTGCGCGTGCCATGTGTGCCCACAGTGTTAAGGTTGGTCCTCACTGATGCGTTTTAACGCATTGGCATGAGTTGCGTTGGCATGTATCCGTCAGCTACCATGGCAACGAGCCGACGAAGAACTACCACGAGCAGCAATGGCGGTTCCTGCGCCCGCGTCGACCGTGCCAGTTATGTCGTCAAATTCGTTAAGTTCTTCCAGCATAACAATGCAAGAAATGCTCTCCGTGGAAATTGAAAGGTATCCGCGGCTTTACGATAAAAGCAGACCCGAATACACGGACTCTATAAAGCGTGAAAACGCATGGCAAGCTATTGCTCCAACCCTGACGCTTCACGGTAAGTTAATTTTGTTGTTATCTCGAGAGACGTATGTTTCACAAACATTTAACCTCGTTCTATGTAATTGATCGCAGTGGAAGAGTGCAAAAAGCAGTGGAGGACCATCCGTGATAGATATGCCCGAGAAAACCGGCATCTAAAAGACGATGGACCAAGAAGTGGTGCCGGCTGTGATGAAGTTGTCACTTCAAGATGGGCCCTATACAAATACTTGGGGTTCCTCAAGCCCCATTTAAAGAGCAAAAAGTAAGTGTTACTGCAGCAATATTCCTCCTGAAACTAATCACAGCCAGCTTGTGTAACTACGTCCCACTTACGCGAGTGATTGTTAAATTTCAACTATGTTACTTGCACAGCAAGAACCATTCACATTGAGCACAAAGTTATGCGGAATTTTTGTCACAAACTTCTTCCCTACGGAATTACAATGACAAAGTGTAGACTGCACAGCTGCCACCTTATAGATGGCATTTGTAGGAAAGTGTACTTTCTTAGGATAACGTAGTAATATTTTCTTTATATAGGACATTTTAATGAAAGTGCTCGACAGTTGAAACATGGTCTCCTTGAAGTTGTGAATACAAAACTTTTATATAGCAAGCATTAAAAAAAAAGTAATCATGTTCTGTGAATAACCAGGTTAATAGAACAGAACACAGTGGACGACGGGAACTCTTCGGAGCATCACAGTGGAGCCACTCCAGAAGGTATCTACACCACACAGTGTTAGTGAAAGTAAGAATGCAGTAAACGATAGATGAGGTTAGATGACTACAGTAATCATATATTTACATTACAAGCAACACATAAAATTATACAATTGCACAAAACTAGTAAGTGTACATTTGGTAGTTGTCCTGCTTCTATGAGCATGCTTGTGCGCAGAATGTTGGTTTTTCCCATTAGCTGGTATTTCGGAAAAGATGCAAGCGTAAAAGTGCGGAACTAAAAAGTAGATAACTAAGTAATGCATTTTCGTATTACTCTTCTCAATCATTTGCTGTATGTATTTGCTGTTTCCATGTACCACAACATAATTTTGTACAATGCTTTGTTATGCAGGCATTCTCCTCTCAATGATTCATGAGGAGCCATCTGCTTCACCTGATGAAACAAGCAACGAAGAGAACACCAGCGAGGTGAGATCTCTCACACATAATTTGCTATGTGATACAGAATACCTATACAATACAATATCGCTGTCCTTCTCCTAGAGGAGCTCAGGCCAAACCTTTGAGGTGTCCGACACGTTCCGAGGATTGAGAAATCAAGAGGAAAGGAATGAATCGCCCAGCATTCGACAACACAGGCCAGCAAAACGGAAAACAGTGTCAGACACAAGTTACTTGACACAGGCACTGGCCGCAGCAACTAAAGAGATGGCAAGCGGTCGCAGCACACGCCTGCAGATCGATGCAGATGACTGCGATGCAATGTTTTTACTGAGTTTGAGAGACAGGTTTAAGGCCCTAACGAACAAAAAAAAAAAGGCTCGCACAACTACAAATTCAGAAGATACTCTTCGACTTGGAATTTGGGGAACATAGTGAGCAGGAACAATAAACTTAGAATTTACTTTCTGGTGATGAGTGATATATCGTGTCCTAATCCGACACTCTTTCGTAATACATGGTACAGCTAAAGACGACCCTCTGTAGACTGTACACGAACAATGCAGCGCTACTAAAGTCATGTTAATGCAGATGATGATGACACAAAGTTTTTATTGAACCACAGGGGCAACATGAAAGCACTGTCGAACGAAAAAAAAGAAGCTCGCGAATACAAGAGGTCCTTTTCGGCCTTGAGTTTGATGACAGTGAATGCAATCAATAAATACTGGTTTGAGATACAATATGCAACATCATGGGAACAAGGTTAGACACAGATACTCAGTTTATAAGTACTTGACAAAAACAGGACAGGACAAACCTGGCAAGTCTGTCTCCACAAAAGCAACCTCAGTGGAAGAAACGCTTAGACGTCTAACATTAACATAACTAGTACTCAAAGTGTTGCTGCAACACTCTCGGGTGACGAACCACGGAGAACTATCCTGTACTGCCATTCAACTTCACCAGTCTTTGAACAAAAAAAGTTTGCAAATGTGTTTCGAACTTCTTTGGCGTTCCCAGCATACATGTTACTGCCCTGACGTCGTGCACTAGCAAGGCTACCATCTTTTCGCCATAGTCCATCGTGCACTGTTCCATCCATCTCTTCATAATCAACATATCCTCGTGGGCAATATGGGCTAGCCCTCTCTTCTATGTCACGTGCCCTTAAGAAATTATGCAGGCACACAGTGGCCCAGACAATATCATGAATCGTCTCCAGCGATGCTTGAATTGGTTGTCTCAAGATCCTCCACCTGGAGACCAATATTCCAAAAGTCTTCTCCGCAATGCGACGTGCCCTTGACAAACGGTAGTTAAATACCTTTTTCTGAAGAGGCAGGTTAGTGCCGGGGTATGGCCTCATCAAATTTGTCATGAGCGGAAATGCAGCGTCCCCCACAACAACAAGTGGCATTTTGACATCCGACTCTGGGAGCTCTTTGTAAGAAGGAATTGAGAAGCCACCTGACTTCAGCTTCTTTCCCATTTCGCAGTCTCGAAATACCCCACCGTCACTCCAGGACCCACACTCCCCAACTTCTACCATTATAAACCTGTACTTTGCATCGCACAAAGCTAGCAAAATGACACTGTGGCTGCCCTTGTAGTTGAAAAATGCAGAACCCTCATTTGGGGGAGCCTGTATTGAAATGTGCTTGCCGTCTATGGCTCCGATGCAGTTAGCGAAATCCCACAACTGCCAAAAATCTTCAGCAATCGCCGTCCATGTTCGTGCTGTTGGTTCCTGCAGTACACAACAGAGCAATGTTTGACCACTCTCTGTAGCAAGTATGACACACATGGAACCACCACGAAACCTGCTATCTGCTAAAATTTACTCTAATAAGGATGCACGTACCGGCATGTAAATTGGCATCAATACCTTCCTCAACGCCTTACATGTGTCCCTCACAATGGAACTTGCTGCTGTTGTGCTAATTCGGTAATTCTTTGCGATTATCCTCATTGAAGATCCATGAGCCAGGTAGCTGCAACAAGAGCGTTTGAAAGGCATATTTAGGAAAAGGCTGAAGCAATGGTAGCCATATCAACACTTTTTCTTTTTTGAAACGGTCTACCCGAATTTAGTGGCGGAATCGGACTGCCATTTCGGTTAAGATTTGATGGCTGTCGCTGGAGATTCAAACAGAGGTGAGGAGAATGCTATAGCCATAGGTTTTGCACACTGGTGATTGGAGGTACGTGGAAGACCGTCTGACGTTATTACCGTAGTGTGAAAGATAGTCGTTCCTCTGGGGAGATGGACTCGCGGAACTGCGTGTTCTGGCGCCGAATTAGTGGGTCCACCAGGGAACCGATGGTGTCAAACCTGTGAAATTCCAAACGTGCGTTTGCAGTAAGGAGCATAACATTACGGGTGTAGAGACTACTTCAGCTTAGTGTGGAACCAAGAAATTGAGAATGACATACCTTTCTTCTGACATCCTAAAGTATTCGAAGAAGTCCTTATTACTATCGCGCATGTCTTTCACGAGGTGGTGGTATTCACCGTACGGCTTTCTTTTGCGCAGAATGCTCCCCACCCATGTTCTGGTTTGTTTTAACTTCTGCTGTAGGAGCAAGGCAGCGGAGGTGTACTGCGCTACAGCGGCCCAATTTATGTTGTCGGATGTCTCAATATAGCTCTCAAGAAAGCCAGCGAAAGCATCACTGAGCGTTTGGCCTTCCATATCTGCCATATCGTGGAGCAACAGAACGCGAAACACTCGCTCAGCATGCGCAGAAGCAATGTGGGGGCGTTGGTTGTTGTTAATTCGGCCGACGGACGCACGTCCATACGTGCTAGTGTGGACATGCCGACGGATGACCTTGCGTCTGCTACGTCGTGGAACGCACGGGCATGTTGCACGCATCGGTGCGCGACGCAACAGGGAGGACCAACCTTTATTGTCGTGCACAGGACGTTCTCTTCCTTATCTCTCCTCCTCGTCCCTCCCCGAATTTTTCCTCCTCCCATATCCTCGTGCAAATCTGTTAAGTCGGCTTTCTTGCATGGTTGTCTGCTATCCCGCGAAGCCGGCTTTCTGTGTCGTGTCCCTGAATTCTGGTCATGCTTCAGCTGATGGCGCAGGCTACTAACCGCAGCAGGCGATATACTGCAGTGTTCTCTTGTGCATGCCGTCTTATTGCGGATCTGGCAAGACTTTTTAGGGCTTTGATGTTAGCGGTAGACAATCGCTTCCTGGCGTCTTTGCCCTCAGCAGTGGCGAATGTTTTAGTATCCTTTGCTAGGTTATGCAGCCGTTTGGTATAGTTTTTTACCATGTGATTGACGCATTCTACCTTTCTCACTGAACGGCCGTAAGGAACCTGTTCCTGGACTGCAACGAAAACACTGCCATCTCCGTCTCCAATCAATGTAGTGTACCTAAGGCCCTACGTTTCTTCACTTTCTTTGAACCTCTGTACAATAATGTCTCGCTCCATGGACGTTGAAGACGATTTCCAGTTGCAAGAACACGCGTGGGGTAGAGGCTCCTTATGCTCCGACTCAGCGCGTCGACAAGTTGTGCAGAACTTGTTGCGTACTCCGATGGAAAGAATCTTGCGCGTGTAACGACCGACAATGACAGCCACCCCGCTATTCGCATTGTACCCATGGCCGAAAGATCGCCTGCTCCATCCATCCTCCATCTACAATGACTGTGACCAATGACCAAATGTTCCCAAAGTCGTCGGGATCGCGACACTCCTTCCGTTGTTTGGCAAGCTCAGCCTCTTCGGCCGCGGCTCTCTTCATGGAGTCTGATGTCGCTGATTGAAGGTTTTCCCCAACTTTGTTCTCACATTTCTGGTAGAGCTTACGCGACAGGAATGGGAGGCCGACTGATGCTGTTAGTTCTTGAGCCTGCGTGTACCCGATCCCGATGGAAAGGCATCCTCTAACAAAATCAAGATTTATGCTGTCGTTTGTGGCGGTCACTTTTTCCATCCACACGAAGTGAGTGAAACTGCACAGAGGTGACTTGGAACAACGATGCTCCAGAGTGGCGAAAAGCCCAACCCTGACTTCTTTGTACAACTGTATCTCACCACAATATAGACAGTTTTGCTGGTGGTTCAAGGCAAAAAAGAAAGAAAGAAAAACAAACGATTAGTATTAGTTAATAATATAAAAATATGTATGGAATAGAAGAGGTCACCCTGTACATTGTTCCAAAATGCATTGTTCTCCAAAAAGCTGTCCACGGGAACAGCTACAAATCTGTCGCAGGCGCCTGTTGTTTTTCCATTGTGACCTCCTTATATCAATCATTGATGCCTTTCATTAGTGCAAAAACAGTACGGAAGAATAAGATTACTTCGTGTTCACTCATTTTCCAGTGCACTTGAAAACGTTCACACATTCCGTGAACTTCCCATTCCATCGTCATTCCATTATTACGTGTGTGCGTGAGTGTATGTGTCAAGCAAGAAGACCGCTTCGTTTCATCATTTATTTTTTATTTATTTGTTTTGTGTTCCACTATTCTTAAATAGACACGCACACGCAAAATGAGGTCAGGCGCATGGCACGTGAAATCATAGCGATAGTGCGCCACTGTGCAGCATGTATCGTCCCAAGCAGCACAATGTACTGAAAGTCGAGTGCAATAGGGGTGGACGGTATGTGTCTTATCAATGTTCTTTAGTTTCACGAGTCTGTTCAAGGTCTTCCACCTATCCGTCCACCCCTATTGCACTTGACTTTCAGTGCATTGTGCTGATTGCGGTGTCTCCAGCCATAGTCAGAATGTAGTGGTTGTTTGGTTCCCCAAATTCGCTATCTCCAACGCGTGGGCAGTAGAAGAGAAAGCCGGATACCAACATAGAAAGGAGACATGACCAGCGACTATGTCCGTTCCTAACTTTATCGTTGCTCATAAAGCCATATAGGTGTGATTCCAACTGGGACTGCAGCAGACAGGTACAGAATACTGTGCTTTCTCTGTAATACGCCACGCGTAGCTACTTGATAGATTTGTATCGCCCAATCCGCATGCTGTAAATGTGCACAATGCACCCAAATTGCGAAGAACGAAAAATCAGACACAAGTTGGTCGCTCGGTTTTGCTCAGTTCCGTCTCCCCAATTAACGTCTCTCATTCTGCAAGCAAGTCCAAATGGATTATCACTTCAAGCCCTTCGCGAAACGGTCAGCAAAGCTGCGAAGCGATGACAAACTAGCCGAGACGATCGAAGCAGTTGAGCCAGGCCCCCGCAGGTGCCATAGAGCCCATGGATTGAGCAAATTTGCACAATCCTGGGCATGCAATCAATCAAATCATCAGGGTTTGCACCCCACGTGACATAGAATTGACCAATCAGTGATACGTTGATTTTGATTGTTCTATGGTCACCGTTCGTCTATATCCTGGCTACACTGCTGACTTTTGGCTGCTCTTGAATCTTCGTGTCGGCGTTCGTTCCTTGTACATACGCCTGTAAATATGCTTGTAAATATGCCTGTAAATATGCGTGTAACCTCTTAATTTAAGTAATTTAAGTAAGGCCCTTCAACATGGAACAGTTGGTAACGGTAAGATGCCATGCCACTGTATATTGCAAGGCAGAAGGATGTACCTCGACAAACCTCAACAGCGACCATTCATTCTTCAGGTTTCCCGACGACGACAGGTATGCACGCACTTGCTCTATTTGGTTATCTTTGACCTTCGGAGTAGTGCTACCCTCCGTTATCTTCACTGTTAGCACGTTAACTTTGTACCCAAAAGGATGGGCCCGAGTGAATGATTGGAACTAGACGACTCGAACTGAGATACAGTAGAAGCTTCGTTTGTTCCTTCCGTGCCGATAAGTTGTCACGTCGGCGAGTAGTTGATTTCGTATCCTACGCTTATTCAGGAAGGCGGTATGGATAACCTTTGTTGGACGCCCCGAGCTCGCCAATCTCCGACCTGCGCAGCTGAGAAACCTGAGGCTGTGTGCCCTGCACTTTGCGCCTTACTGCTTCAAGAACAGACGAAAAAACAAAGCTGAAGCGGTCAGCCATACCCAGTCGATCAACGAAGGGTACTCCAGTGCAGCCAGGTGAGGCACAATTCCTTGTCAAGTGAAAAGTAAACAGTGAACTAGGTAGAGCAGCTTGGTCAGTCATAAACATCTCAAGGCTTCCATTGCCCTAACTGTAAGCCCCAAGTTTACTGTCCAGCGATACTCATACTTGTATACTCGCCAATTTCAGGAGTTGTACGTGCGGGAGACTCTGCAGACGTATTTGGTGAACCCAGCACATCGGGTATCGTGTTTTCTCCTGCCAGCTGTGGAAGTTCAGAAGACAGACAGGCCCTACCACACCTTCCAGCGACACGACTACAGAGTGCACCTGTCACTGCCACTGAAGAGCTTAGTGGTAAGTCACTTCTGAAGAAAATCAGTTAATTCATCTGCTGTACACATGTGGGGGCTACACAGAATATGGGAGGTTAATACTCATGTCTTCTGACGTAGATCTTTGGGCTTTCCTTTTGCTCCCTTAGAAGGGAGTTGGAGAAGTGGTCAGTTGGTATGAAAGCAGTGCATCATCTGTTGCTTCTTTTTGCAGAGGCTCTCTCTGGCTGCTCAGACAGTACTGCAGGTTCTCCGTCTGCAACGCCTGGACGGGATATCACCTTCCCCCAGCAGCACGCAGCGCGTGGCAGTAAGTTCATCTTGCGTTCTGTCAATCTTTACTTCCAGCACATACAAAGTGTCCTGATAGGTTGTCAGAGGTATGGAGCACCGAACCTATTGCTGGCATCAACACTGCACCACAGAATTAGTTATAATGAAAGGAATTGTCCATTATTGTTTTTGTGTCTCAAGCTGACGAATAGTCTGTGTCACCATTAATAAAATTACGCATCACATGCTCACATTGGCATACTTGCTGCCTTGAGGCACCATGCCCAGCACCAGTGCCTCAGTCTCACCGGGCACAAGCATTGCTGACTCCCCAGACGTTTCGTGGGAAGACCCTCCTCCGCCTATCACTTCCCTCCTTGACCCCCGCTGTAAGTTATACAAGAGAAACGTCGAGTATTCTGATTTAGAGGTTTACGTTTTTGTGACTTTCCCCTTCCTCTGACTCGTTGCTATGTTGCTTACTTTCTGCAGAACAATACATATTTTGAGTAAGTACATCAATATGGTGTAGGTGGTGTACTTGATGCATAACGAGTAGCATTGATTTACCCTGTGCTTGATAGGCAAGTTTCATTTGTCAGACATATTGGGCTGTTTATAATTGCCTTTGTTTTTTTTAGGTATTTTTGTGGACTCAGTCGCTCCAACCTCCACACCTGGACGTCCACATCAAGACAGGACAGCAGGAACAGCCTCCCTCATTCGGAAATTAGAGATACGAAACGCCAACCTCAGGAGGTCCCTCTTTAAGCGTAGATCACTGTTTCGCTTCGGTGGGTTGTCAAGGAGTGAGGTGGTTCAGGGTGCGTCACAATACCTGTCAAAGGGGGCTCTTGACATATTCCGCACCCAGCTGTACCTGCAGCCCTTGAACAAGTTTGGGCGTAGGTGGCCACGACAATTCAGGGGGTAGCACTTAACTTGCACTTCAAGAGCCCTCCGGCGTACCGCTTCATGGGCAAAATTCTGGCTTTGCCATCAGAGAGTTCCCTCAGGAATTGGCTCAAAGAAATTAACATGGAGCCTGGAGTCCTGCCTACAGTCCTTGATGAACTGAAGGAAAGATTCGTAGGGCTACCTCTGATATTTGACGAAATGTCTCTGAAGGAGCATTTGCAGTATGATTATCGATTAGACCAAATTTATGGATTTGCAGACACAGGAAAGGAGAGGAACCCTCAGATGGCAAATTCAGCATTGCTTGTTGTGCTCTCGGGGATATCAAGATCCTGGGTCCAACCCTTGTCTTACCTCTTTTCGAAGTCAACTGTGTCAGCAGATACACTTAATGATTTGATTCAAGAGCTTATTTGGCAGCTTCAGACAATGGATATCATTGTGAAAGTGGTTGTATGCGACCAAGGTGCCAGCAACATTGCATTGTCAAGAAAGCTTGAGATTTCCCCATCAAAGCCATATTTCACAGTTAATGGCTCCAAAGTATACTTTGTTTTTGACCCACCTCACCTGATGAAAACTACACGGAACCTTCTGTTGAAGCATGATCTTCAGATTGGAGGTTGTCAACAGAGAGTTCAGTGGTCTTTCATCAAGGAGTTGTATGAATCAGACTACCCCTTAACGACTCGATGGGTACCCAAATTAACATACAACCACATTCAGCCTTCACCCTTTAGTCGTATGAAGGTTAAACTTGCAGTGCAAGTGCTAAGCGACCGAGTTTCCACTGACATCGCTACCATGATTGGCATGGGGCGTATGCATCCAGCAGGCATTGCGACCTCGGAATTCCTCCTGAAGATGGATGTGCTGTTTGATTGTTTGAACAGCTCATCTATCGAACGACGTGACGACAAAAAGATGCGATATGCTATGGAGGAATCCACCAAGCATCAGGAGTTACTCGAGTCCGCTGTCCAATGGATTGCACGGTGGAAGTTCGTCAGTGAAAAGCAACCTCCTACTGTAAGGGGATGGCAAATCACAATTCGCTCAGTGCTTGCATTGTGGGAAGACCTTCACCAAAATTTTGGTTTTGAATATCTGTTGACACGGAGGCTTAACCAGGACCCCCTGGAGAACATGTTTGGGCAAGCACACCCTCGTGGGGAGACTCTCGAATCTTCCCAGCAGAGGGAATTGTGAGGCTGATACGACTGAACTCCTGAAAGAACTTCTGCGTATGCCGGTTTCCTCAACTGCAAACATTCCCTCTGAACCATCTGGCTCACAGCAATTGTCTGCAGCTGATGAAAGAGAGCTTCAACATGTGATGCATGCTGTGCAAGAGCCACCTGATATTGTGGAGGCTAATGCATACGCGGGAGAAATGGTACACTCCTTTTAAAAGAAATCTAAGTGCAGTGAGTGCCCAAACTTGTTGAAGGATGTAGGTGAGGGACTCCAAAGAGCTGAGGGGTTGCTTGCATACTTGCAAAGCAATTCTGAGGCGTCTGGTAGTTTCTCTTGTATGCCATCAGACTCCCTGTTCCAGTGTGTGTCCAAGGCACAGAGACTTGTGTAAGAAGAACTTAAAATTGCTGCACAAAGGAAAAGAATAAGGCAACATATCTTGGACACTTTGATGAGCCAGATAGAAGGTCCCTTTTGTAGCATCACGTGTCAGGCTAGGTTTATGTTAATGCTTGCTTTGAGCGGAATATATCAATACATACGGCAAAGAAAGAGGGAAGCGGGAGAAAATGCACGCAAGCTAGCTCAGGACAGGAAGCGCAAAAAGCTTGCACCGTCGTGATAACAGTCTGAGCTTCAGGCAGGACACGGACAGAAATGAACAAGACAGGTCACTCCAGCTGTTTTGTTTCCATATCCTGCCTGAAGCTCAGGTTTCATTCTCCTGAATTTTTACCACCAGCTCACCTCCGTCATTGTCTCAAGCATCATCGTCTTCACTCACAACTTTTCTCATTTTTGTTTTCGAATGTTCTGGGGCTAGATATTCAACTTTTTGCTATCCCGTAATGCTTGCCCAGTGCTCGGTTGAGTGTGCAATGTTTGGAAAAGAGCTATACCGGTCGTTACGTGCAGTTCAAGAATGGCCCCAGATCTTAATGAACAATGCTGTTAATTAACATGTTCTTAGTGAGCAATCGAAGCATAACTGAAGCAGTAACTTAGTAAGGAGAAGTGGTTGCTCAGTGCATGGTAAATGATGCGCTAAACACATCATTCGTTTATTGATTTCATTGACAAAAGAAGCTCAGCTCAGTATTGATGCTGAATTGTGCGAAAGTAAGTGTCGTCGGACACATGTTATTGCATGTCCAGGGTCTGGACAGTCTCCTCTGAAGTAACCTGTTTCCAGCTGCTTTTCCTGACACTTCCCTGTTTTTGGTCGTTTGGCACCATTTGACGTGTAGGATTTGTGTGAATCTTGTACTACCTCCTTGCTTGCCAAGGTGGCAGGAGTTGCACGTACACAGTTTTGAAATCTCGTTGCTGAGGCACTCAGTATCCACAGCGTTTGACATGTCCCGTGTACATGAAATTACTCATGCTATACCTTGATGATATGCCAGCAGCATATGCAGTCTTGCACATCGCTCATCCCTCGCGGTTGAACAGTTAACAAATTTGAGCTGTACACGTGTATGGCTCATAAATCTCATTGTACTACTTCTAGTCAGGTTCTAGTGAAGTTTCTCTTTTTGTTGTCACAGATTATACCTTTGATACTGCTATATGCTCACCCCACCACAGCTGTGGAAGTTCATTGACATCTGATGCAACTGTTAATGTTTCTGCAAACTGTTATAGCGTGTTCCACATGCACTGTTGTATATATTACACTAATCTTGGATTCAGCATCTAGCATAATCTTGTATATAGCGCGATATTTGCACGGCAGGACCAAGAGTCTGCCTTCTATTCACAATTGCACGCACATATATGTACGTATCAAGTAAAACAATCTGCACACCTATTTTTGTATATAACAAGTAATGTGCTGAATGTACTCCATACCAGCCGTTCATACACACTGACCTCCATTGTCGAAGCTGTAGACAGAAAGTTAATTACTCTGTTATGTGCATCCTTTCCACCTTGTGCATACATTCTGTTCTGTGTCTCCTGCCACCTCCTGATATTCTTTGTCTGTTGTGGGCCTTTCTTCACTTTTTTAATAGTAAATACCTTGTGTTTGCAAAGATTAAAGTTGTTGGTGCTTCTGAGTCCTTATGTGAAGTTACTTTTTCCATTTCTAAACACAAACTTCTCACCATTAATACTTTGACTGGCAAGCAGAAATGTCCATCACATGCTCCATGGTATACAAGGTGCCTGTTTCTAATGGAAACGGCGAAAGAAAAGTGGCTGCGTTTTCGCAGCCTTTGTGTTCCAGACAGGCAGTACCTTTTATGTGCCTCCTGTTACTAACACTACCATAAGGATGAGTGGTTTATACAGAAAGTCGGGGCTGGGTTGTGTCGCGAAAAACTGGGAGGGGTCATAATTCATCAGGGGTCAGAAAGAACGTATCTAAGGCGTTGTTCAGGCGCAAGACTCCCAAGGGGGCAAGGTGAAAAATTTGGGAGGGTGTGAGCAAAATTTTAAGGAATGTAGGGGGGTCTGCATAAATCACTGACAAGAATGGCGAACAGCGCCAGCGTACTGGCGAAGATTTTAACGTACAGTTTATGAAGAGTTTTGTTTTGCCCATAAAAATACACACTTTCTGAATCACTCTTAAATTATTCATAGATGACACAATATGCTATCGATTCATGATCCCTCAGAATTCTACGTAACTGCCCCAGCGCGAATATGCCCGTCAGGATGGTACGTTATAACACTAGCACTGTAGTAGAGGACTCTAAATCTAGCAATTCTTACTCGCGCTTGTACTGTTCACTCTCACGAGCCTTTTTCATTTCATTTCCTACTTTTTGATTTCAACATGTATCCAAAGAATATACTGTTGCCGTGAAAACTTTATTTGTTCGTGCACTTCTCTGTACATTCGTTGATTCTTGTTCCGTCAAATAAAACGCTGTTTCGCTGGAAGCTCGCTCTTGTCTCTTTCAGTCTGCTATTACGAATCATCTTACGAATAGTGAACGCTAATAAGCAGCCGCCAAGCCCCAAAGGTAGCCAAAATCCAGCAATGTAGCCAGATCAGGTACAAATGGTGGCCAGAGAGCAATCCAAATCAACGTATCACTGATTGGTGAATTCTATGTCACGTGGGGTGTAAACCCTGATGATTTGATTGGTTGCATGCCCAGGATTGTGTGAATTTGCTCAATCTATGGGCTCTATGGCACCTGCGGGGGCCTGGTTGAGCCATACACGCCACATCTCGAACATGCGCCACCACTAAAAACAATAAAAGCATCGACAAATGTAGGAGCAAACGATATGTGAATCACAACTCAAGGTCAGGTCGCAACCCGCTTGCTCTCAAGCGCTCCGCGCTGACGAGGAGGAAACCGTCACTTACATATAGGAGAGCAAAGAGGGTGAAAAAAAAGCGAAGAATAAAAAAAAATAGGTGCAATAGCGGCGTCAGGAAAGTTTCTCGTCTGAAACATATGGAATTGAGAGCAGCAGTTGTGTGAACAGCCCCATACACATAAATATGCCCGTGCTTGGCCCATGAAAACTTGTGTGAAACCGGCCTCGTTGCCACGTTCCCTCCGAGCGAAGGTTTCGGAAAGACCGCCGCGCGAGAGACAGAGGACAATTTCCTCCAAAGCCACTGCGATCTGCGACACATGCGCAAGCGGGATGCTCCGCCCCCAGCGCCGAGGGGGAAAAATATGAAGAAAACAATTTCGCGGTGGTGCTGCCATCCCTCGATGGTAGCGCGCAAACAAGGAGCGGAGGGGACCGCCTTAAAGGAGCAGTCTAGAGGCCCACAACTTTGTTTCTGTTTTTGGTCAGTATGGAATGTTAGGCGGCCGAAAACAGTTTTCCCACAACTAGTGCAACCGTAGCGAAATTGGGGCGCCTGCAATAGCTCCCCGAACCTCCCGTGCGCGAAACACCCTCCTTCGCCTTCACGATAGGCACGTGATGAGCGCCACCACGCGCGTCACTATGTGACGCAAGTGGAAAGGACGCTCCTCATTGGACCTGGGATCACATGATCGAGGTGAGCAACATCGCGCAGGCCGGAGCGTCTGCTACCGCTTCGGAGACGCCATGCGTTCTCCGGCTACGTGATGTCCGAAACGGAGGATTTGAAGGCTGTCCACGACACAACCACGATTTTTTGGGACCGCACGGGAAGAACCACGGGAAGAATGAGTGGTGCAGCCCGAAATTAACTGCGCTTGTGCTTACCGACAGTGTGCAGCCTGCCCGACCGTTTTCATTGCGCAGTTGGTTCACTGGCAACAGGTGGCGCCACAATACCACCGCCATCGCTTGCTTTCTGCTACTGTGAATTCTGAGATTGCACAGAAGCCACGGATATATTGCTCTTGTGATCGTAATCTTATTTTCTCAGACTGCATATATGCTTTGTTTTTTTTTTTTAGAAAACGTGATATAAATCATATAAAGAATGGAAGTCAACAAGAAACAGCTCACAATGTTTGTAGCAGACGGTTTTTCCTACGAACGAATGAGGGGCTCCCTACCACCAATGTCACAGTAGAGTGGGTGTGGTCTGCAGTTGGAGCGCTCCGGCCTGTCATCGCGGCAGCGATTTTCCAAATTAATTGCACCGTGGTGAAACAACTTTGGACAGAAATATTTTGTGGGAATGCTTTTCACATACTGCTTTACAAGATGACAGCAGTTTTTGGCCATGTTAGGTACCACTTTAATGCTCCTTTAAAACTTTCCGAGTACCTGGCCGTGCTTTTGGGCTTTGAATCGCGTACCCCGGTCACGGAGAAGGACGCCACGCGCTCCTTCGAGGTACTCCTCGAACCCCCGTTTCATAACGTAATCGTCTACACGGATATCGTGGAACCCACGTACATGGGTAGCGTGAAAAAAAGATACTAAATATATTACCCTTTTATTACGAGAAAGACAAGCACGTCGTCACCTACACGTTAGATAACACCCAGTATTTTAACCTGTCTCAATTCGAAATTCCCTCAGTGACGATTGTTCTCGCGGACGAAACGGGAAGACGTTTGCCGTTGCGGTCCAAAGGTAGAACCAATTTAACGTTGCATTTCCAATGTGTACCGCAATTCCCCCAAAATAATACCCGTGTACATGCGACCCCTTTTCCAACGAGGGGGCGGTGTGTTGAACAACATATCCAAGTTGATCGTTCCCATCTGGCAGCAAATAAAACCGATCGCCAAGAAAACGTTGAGCCCTTGGCGCGGAATTTGGCCGACGGCGAAGGAATATCGCGCGCAATAAAAAAGACGGCCATAGCAACGGGGAGAGACGTGCTGGATTTCATGGAGGGTTCTGGAAACAACAACAATGGAAAGAAATGTCGCAAAAGACAACAAAAGGTGCCGAGACATGACGCACCTGCAGATATCTTTGGTACGACGTGAGGGGCACACATCCGCTGTGCGCTCCGTCCATCATGGCGTCAACGAAAGACAAAAAACAGTCGCAACGGTCGCCGCTCTGTCTGACGAGTGACGTGATGATATTCGAACCCCCTTCCATTCAATACGGCGTGGAAGATACTTCGTACCAACTCTCTTATCCGGTCAATGGGGTAAATAATACACTGCTCAGTGCTCAATACAGTGATCAAATTTTCCATTCAAAATTTGCAAAGGCACACTTATATATCTACGGCAGCTTCGTGTCCTTGACCGCGCGCATTGTTCGCGAGGACGGGGAAGAAATGGACGAGAAAAATGTCGTTTTCCCAATAAACCACCTGTTGAGTGGCATGTTTAAGACGGTCACCCTTTATGCGAACAACATCATATATCATCATAGTACATCATTGTACATCATCATATACAAGTCGGCCCAGAACCCACCAGAATGTTAGCTAGACAGTAGTGTAACGTTTTATTCAACGTCGATGGTATCATCGCCGTATGCGACATCGCAAAGAAGAAAGGCGCGAAAGACGGAAGGCGGGGCGGGCAAAGTACAGACGACACCGTCGCAATGCGAGTAGTACGAGAGCGATGTAGCGACTATAAAAGGTGCTCTGGTTCTACGCCCAGTTGGAAATCTGTTGCAAGTGGATCCTCTTTAAAACCACTTGCAAGTGGTTTATGAAACAATTCCCACTTGAGAAACCACTTCAGCCAGACCCCTTTGAGATCCACTTTGAAAACCACTTACAACCATGTCCACTTTGGAAACCACTTGTAAGTGGTTTATGAAACAATTCCCACTTCAGAAACCACTTGTAGTTGGATCCACCTTGAAAACCACTTGTAACCAAGTCCACTTTGGAATCCACTTGCAAGCAGATCCACTCTGGAAACCACGAAGTGGTTTCCAGACTGGATGTCCTTACAAGTGGTTTCCAGAGTGGAAAGGGCTGCAAGTGGCTTTCTAGGTGTATCCAGCTCCAACTGGTTTCTGAGGTAGGGATCACTGCATAAACCAAACTAGTTGTAGATGGGGAAAGAAAACATTTCTTGCTGCATAGTGTGTACATGGAGGAAGAAATGACACTGCACGTGGTAAAGCAGGGAACGTTAAAACAGCATTTGCAGTATTTTGTTCAGTACATAATCACACAACATTAACGTGAACCTGAAGGCGTAAGTACAACAGTGCTTACTTCAGTGCAGAACACAACATATGTACTTAACTGTCCAAGTTAACTCTACAAACTCACACTCCCAGACCAGAAATCTTATTCGGTTTAAGCGGAGATCACATACACAATTTTCATTGAAAGTGACCAAAATTTCTCATTCCGAATCGACAGTTTAGGACAAATACCATATTGAAAACAACACGAATTTAGTGGCTTTCAATGAGAAATCGTTTTAAATGTGAATGTGAAGTGGAACCAGTCGCACAATTGGAGGTATGCCTATAGTTTCCCATTGGCCAACAGCATCAAGGATTTTCGCATTAAAGTCACACTGAAATTCTAATTTCCGATGCACTTTTTGAATGCGCAGTGATTATTCTGTTGCATCAGAAAGCATGTTTTCGCTGTAAAAATGAGTTACACAAAATACCGTTCCTGCGTGAACATTTATTCTTACACACATAAAAATACAGTAGATGTGAAAATATTTAAAGTGGCAGATACAACTGTGAAAGTTATTTGTGATGTTTTTATAAGAGCGAGTATTCACCAAGCGGTTGAAAATTGCTAGCAGGACATAGAAATGCCAAGAACAGAAACCGTAATAAGCACTTACATGTTGTGAAGGTATTCTGTCAATCATCAACACACACCATAAATCCACAATGAGAAAGTTCACAGAGATGTCTCCCCATGTCCGAACAGTGACGACGAAAAAAATGGCATGAAGCTTTTTTTCGTAGGAGATTTCTAATGCCCGTCCAGCTTGCCTTTCTTGCGTGAAATTTAAGTCCAGCTTCGTTGAGAATCCGTTTTGTCCACCTGCCAAATGCCGACGCCCCTATGCCAGTCGCATCGAACGAGGGTAACCTTCAAGTAATAACATTTCGAAAGATAATGCAAAAGCTGCTGGAACAGCCGCATGTCAACGTATGTGAGCAGCAAAATATACTACATACCGTTGGACACAGCGCGTGTGGCAACACACTGAGAGCACGATCCTCCCGTCAACGGCCGCGGTGCCTGCGAGTGCAAGGGTAAAAACATGCACAGCGGTGTTGAAAAAACGGGAATGCTTGATAAATCGACTACTGACCTTAGAGGCGGATAAAATCCTCGAAATCAAGCACGAATGACGCCAAGTACTTAAGAGCGACCGCGCACAACCCGATGCTCCAACATTTCGTGAGAGACTGGAGAGTAGAGACCGTTGGCGGTCCCGGCCGGCGTCCCCCCTCGCTTCTGGAGGACGAGTCGACATACATCCACTGATTGTTGTACGGAATGCATTAAAAATGGCTTACAGTAAGAGGTGAAATAGCAAGGTACCATGGCACATGTACTTTTGAGGATAATACGTTCACAAACATTTGAAATGACGCGAACTATTTTCAACTCGCACGAGCCACGATGTGGTGCGCCACGGAAATGTATTACGATGCGCCCTCTTGGCGATATCGCGGCCGACGTTCCTCCTCGGTCGATTTGTTCGGAATAAATTTTAATTTCAAGTTTTCATTTAAATTTCACTTGCAATAATTTCGATACGGTTCGTGTGATGGAATTTCACTTGTTTGAATTGGTTTGAATTAGTTCTTCCTCAACACGAACACGAAGCGCTACTTAATTATACGTATATTATCCTAATCATTTTTTCTTTTTCCTGCCAATAAATTCCCCAATCATATATTATTACTTAATTTGAGAGTGATGATGTACCGTTGTACTCGACCTCTCGATCTTCCATCCTGAACCACTCCGACCTCAAAGTGGGTACATTTCTGACCACTTTGGCCCCTAAGTGGATCCGTTCTTGACCTCCTTGGCTTCTAAGTGGATCAATTCTTCACCACTTTGGCCTTAAGTGGATCCTTCCTTGGCCACTTTAGCCCCAAAGTGGATCTCTGCTTGACCACTTTGGCCTTAAGTGGATCCCTCCTTGGCCACTTTAGCCCCAAAGTGGATCTCTGCTTGACCACTTTGGCCTCCAAGTGGATCCTGCTTAGACCACTTTGGCCTCCAAGTGGATCCTGTTTAAACCACTTTAGCCTTTAAGTGGATCCTGTTTAAACCACTTCAGATTCCACTTTGTTTTTCCAACTGGGCGACGATTGATCGAAAGCCCATGAGGGGCATCCATCCACGACGTGAGCCGTTTCGTGGAGCAAAATGTAAGTTGACCGGTTCTGCTGTGTGAGCGTATTCTATGTCTACTGTCACCGCATGTCACTAAACACACAGGGACTCCTCCAATCCTCTCTCATCATCATCAGTCTCAAGCGTTCCTCAACTGAAGCGAAAAGTGAGCATTGTTTCGTGAGGGGGAATCTCGTACTGATTTTGTGCCACACTGTCTTGAATGTCAGTACAACCCCATCGAGGCCATGCTCGAGGCCGTAGAAATAGAGCACGAAGCTAGAATAGAGAATCTCGGTAACAGTCCAGTCGTCCTTTCAGACGACGACGACAACAGAGTTAGTAGTCCGCCTTTGTACCTGAATACCTGTACCTGAATACCTGAGTAATACCTGAATACCTGAGTAATACCTGAATACCTGTACCTGAATACCTGAGTAATACCTGAAACGGACGACGACGAACCCCTAGATGTGCACGACAGTGCAGACGAATTGCTCATGTGGGAAGGGGATCAGTCGTATTCAGATTTCATTCCTCTGTCTCGTAGGGTTAGAGATGAATCACCAGATGCAAGCTCAGAATTTCGAAGGGATGAGGACCCCGTCGATGGTTGTAGAATCGTTGAATTACGAGAACACGTCGTAGAGAATCATCCCTCCGTCACGGAGAGATGATTCCTTCCTTTTTTTTGTCACAGATGAGGCATTTGATGGAACGGCTACTCGGTACACGCTTCTCTGTTCCCCACACGACGACAACGTCGATGATTTGCGACTCTATCTACCGAGCATAGCTCCAGTAATCACGCGCGTCCTGGAAGCATATCCCATGCCTTTCAAATTTTGTCTGTGCTCGAAAGCGCTCATGATTTAGGACGGAGCCGATGGGTTGACTTTTCATCTCCTTCACGTGAACCTTCACTTGAGAGTGGTTCATAACCGCCAAGAAATCGAATGCGCGATAAATGCTGCCATCGCAGAGTCCTCGCAACGCGTAGACAACTATGCGAGAGAAGGGTCTGGTTTCACCTCCAACGACGTCCAGTGTATCGACCTAAAACTAACGCGTTTGAAACCGAAGCAGTTTGGGTGCACGATCGAGCCTCCAGAAATGTTGAAAAGAAAAACAAGGCTCTCACAAACGTCAAACTCCCACCGGATCACGAAAACGAGTGTTTCAAGTATAGCGTGCTGGCACTCTTGCATCCGTTGAGGGGCAAACCAAACGATTATGCCAGATACCGCAAATACATGAATCCTTCGAGTCCGGAGACGAGCGTAACGTACTGGCCGCCCTGCTTCCTAGTCACTTACGAAGACATTACCCTGTGGGAGAGAAAAAACAAAATCCCCATGTACATCTAAGTGTTCGACGAGCAGACCAGTTCGATATCTACTGGACGGGTTTCCTGCACGCTCTATAAAGATGAAGTCCATCTGCTCGAGGTTAGAAAGCATTTCTATGGAATCAGAAAATTTAGCACTTTAATGGGACGAAGTGACTACTTTTATTGCGAGAAATGCACGAGCAGTTATGGGACTAGAGGGGCGTTGGAGCAGCACGAGACGGAAACGAAGTGATTCTCGAAATGCCAAAAGCGGGGGAGATCGTCTCCTTCAACAAGATACAGTACATGTATCCCTGTCCCTATTTGGCGGTGTTGGACACGGAGAGCGTTTTGGAAGAGGACGCGCTCGTTAAGGACGCCGTGAGTGTGCACAGGATGAGCTCGTACTGCATCGTTGTAGTGAGAAGTTGCGACTGAAAAATAGTAGGCCTAGATGGCTATTTGGGACCCAACGCGGCAGAGAAATGCTGCTCGCGCTCAAGCGATTTAGTGATGAAATCGATAGGTTGAACCACTGTCCCTCACTGTTGGTCATGAGTATGGAAGACCACTCTCGACACGAGAGCGCGACGCACTGCGAATTTTGTGCAATCGAATTTAACCGACATACGCGAAAGGTGTCACATCACGACCACACTCGCTTCGTAGAGCCCGGTTCTTCGAATTTTGTCACAACGCTGTGTGATACGTGTAACCTTACGTGTTGTAACACCAAAGAACTTGTCGTGTGCATGCACAACCTGCAATACGATTTGAGCTCCCTTCTCCGCCACATGCACGTTGTTAATCTGGGCGAGCCGTGGATCTTAGCTTCGAGTACGGAAGAGATATGAGGGTTCAACATTGGCGATCTTCATTTCCGCGATACCACGCAGTTTTTCAACCTCTCCTTGTCGAACCTGGTAGAAACCATCCTCGCCAGAGGCGGTGAGGACGCGTTTCATTGTACCCGTCAAATGTATGGTCACCATTTCCGGCGCCTCCTCAGGAAGGGCATTCATCCGTACACCTTCGTCGACAGTTTCGAAGCCTACAATTTACCCGCACTACCGCCAAAGGAAGCTTTCAAACGTGACCTGAACGACCAAGAGATCACGGACGAGGACTATCAGTACGCCCTCAACATTTTCGGATTGTTCGAATGTAAGAACCTCGGCGGTTACACGCGTCTCTACGTCACGCTCGACGCCTGTCAGCTCTGCGGTGACGTCGTGCTGTATTTCAGGAAGATTGCGCTAGAGACGGATATGTTAGATATCCTACGTACTGTGTCCCTCGCCAGCTATGCGTGGGGCAGCGCTCTGAAGCTCACCAACGTCAAACTTGAGCTCATGAGCAATCACGAGATGTACGAAACGATCGAGAAGTGAACCAGGGAAGGCATTTGTAACAGCTTCCACAGATAGTGTCGGGCTAATCACGAGGGGTGCGATGATTGCGATCCCCAGCAAGAAAAGACTTTTATCCAGTACCTCGACGTGAATAATTTGTACCCGTACGCGATGACTTTCCATCTCCCGACAGGTGGTGTTGAGTGGTTCGATCCTTCGAGGTGGAGCGAGGTCGATTTTCTCAACATTGCTCACGATTTGGAAGTGGGCTACGTGTATGTGGTAGACTTGTCATAGCCCGAAGAACTGCACGCGCTCACCAGGGATTTTCCCCTGGCACCCGAACACAGGTGCGTGGACGAGAACGAACTCTCCCCCTACCAGTGACACTTGAAACGGCGGCTGAATGCCCCTCCCACAAAGAAACTATTGCTGACGTGCTACGACAAAGAACGCTACGTCGTTCATTATGCATTGCTCACTCTGTACGTGAGGTGTACGTGTACGTGTTGCTCACTCTGTACGTGTACGTGTGACAGCCTGGAAGAGCAGCTGATGAAAATTGAGGACGACTTAGATCTGTCCTCCTATCCAGTGGACCACCCACTTTTCAATGACGAGCACGCGAGCCAGAAGGGGGAATTTCAAAGGCGAGATGGGAGGCGGAGTTATTTAGGAAGTCGTAGCCATCCGAGCCAAAATGTACAGCATTCTCTTGGCTGGGACACACAAACAGATCGCGAGAGCAAAAGGAGTTAAGAAAGACGTGGTGACGAAACATTTATTGCATGAAGTGTACCAAGATTATCTGTTCCATGAAAAGGCAGTCTCTCAGAAGCAGTGCACCATCCAGAGTATAAAGCAAACAATGTACACCATTTCGAGACTCAAGAAGAGCTTGGTCCCCTACGCCGAGAAGCGCTATCTCGTGGATGCCGTACACTCCTTCCCTTACGGAAGCTGCGAATACGGTAAGCTTTCCTAGTGCTTTGATGCGTATAGGTTTACGATTGTACTCTCTTTTTGTGTAGCATCAGAAAACCCAAAAGAGAGCCGGAGAGCGTCGTCGTCGTCAGGCATCGAGTGACCGTGAAACAAAGAGCAAGTCCTTGTTGCACGCACATATAATCGAGAATAAAAGTTCTAGTCGAGATATGCTTCACTCTCTCTGTCTTTCTCTCGCAGACAGGAGAAGCACAGGTCATCGTGGCAGTGTGGTAGTCGAATGCGTGTATGAAAACAATTACCATTCCGTCATCATGCTGGTACCGTGACCCGCGCAATGACGACAATGCGATGAGATTCCCCATACCTTTTCTGACACACCTGATCTCCTCGTAATGTTCTGTTCATGAGATTAGGTAAGACAGGGAGGGTGGAGGCATCTATCGACCAACTCTTTTGTATGTATTCAATAAAGATGTTTCAGTGAAAGAAAACACAGAGTTCGTCAAAGTTATTCGGACTGTTTAATGCGTTGCATTTCGATAACGAAACAATAACAACAATAAACTAAAACAAACAATAATAAACAACAATAAACAACAATAAACTGGTAACAAAGTTCACGATGTAGACTGCTTGCAAATGTCGCTGCTTCCGCAGGGCGTACTTAATATGAGCAATGGCACGAGCGAGAAGGACCACGATGTCTGCAGCGATGTAGTTGAATTCTGCGTTGGCCAAGCTCACAAATTCGCTCAGCAGTCCCAGGGGTCCGTTCGGAGCAGTTATACAGACGTTCTTGTAACCGGCGTAGATCCGACGCACCATCTCCTGCAGCGGCCCCGGCGAGATCTCTCATATATTGCCAAAGCCTATCATGTCTATCACATAGCGAAAAGCAGCGATGAGGAGCTCGTTGCAGGGGCTTTCGTTGTTGAAACATTCATTCTGCACTTCTTCCCAAGAAGCGTGGGTGTGGGAACAATTGTGTAACGATTGGTAGCTGAACATGTTCACGTATTGATAACGCGAGCGCAGTGCGCGCTGCCGTTATGCAAATACACACGCACAAAGAAACGAGAGCGAAACCGAAACAGAGAAGCCACCCGTTACCGCTAGGAGCGCGTGCAGTGGAAGGAGCAGAGAGCGAAACCGAAACCGCCCGCGAAGAAATGACCCCTCCATCTCGGGGGGGCGCAGTGGGCGCTAGGAGCGGCATGCGTAGCGGCCGCTGCGCGGCGCCCGAGTCACTTGCGCGCTGGATCTCTTGGAGTGCAGATGTGCGCTCGGTCGCTCCTCAGTCCTCGCGCCAGCTCAATTTGTGCCTGGCTGTCGGCGGGATCGGTCACACCTCCGCCGCGGGGAAAAAGGTGAGTGATTTGCAGATGTTTGCGCGTCATTTTACCGCGCTCATTTTCTCGCATGTTTGCCGTAACGGATATTCCCCATATGCGCATGTTTAGACTTGTTTAGCGGTGAGCGAGCCTTTTCTCAGTGTTGACGCATGTTTAGCGTTTTGTGGTTGTCGTCTTGTGTTAGCTGTGTAGTGTTGTGACGCTGTGGTTGGGCCGAACCGGTCGCCCCTAAGCCTTTTCCCCGATGTGTACTGTTTTCTCCATGCTGTTTAGCAGTAGTGGTTAGGCCTTTTCTCTCGCATGCCTAGACTTGTTTAGCAGTGTTGCCATTTTTACCTGCCGCTAGTATCTTGTTGTTCTGTCTTTCTCGCATAGAGCTATGATGGTCGTGCCATCTGGTGTGATGCCTTGCAACTATGTGGCCACCTGTCGTCGATCTCTGCAACTACCTGACGCCGAAAAGCAACATGGCGGTCGCTGGTCACTCGGGCATTCCGGAGCGGTTTCTTCGCCACGACATCGTTGGTTTTCGAATAAATTGTTTCTCTCCACTCGATTTCTATCTATTTTTTTCTTTTTTATAGACACAGGTTGCAGTCAACTCACAGCTTGGTCTGGACACGAGTTAGATGCTCCTCAATTAGTGTAATGACTCCCTGTAGTTTGCTGATTAATTTGGGACAGTCCCAATTAACTCTCATTGCTAATTAAATCATGTTTAGACCAAGTTGTGAGTTGGCGGCAGTCTGTGTCCAGTCCATACTACTAAAATACGGGTTCAGTTCCGGTTCGCATTGCTTGGATTTCGTTCCGGTGCAGTTCCGGTTCGGGCAAGCCAAAAATGGAACCGGTTCGCGAACCGGTTCAACGCTTCCAATTTATATCTCCCATAGAACTGCTTTCATCAGGATATGCGTGGCTAATAGCTTACTGCTGTTGTCTGCATTGATGTTGTTAGTGGTCAGGTACTCGCCTTAGCAAGAGAAAGGAGAAATGGATGAACACTTGCAAATAGCATCCATGCTCGTGGAGCGGTGTAGTCCTGATACTTTCTGTTCTCAAAATATATTTTTTTTCACACGCACAGTGCCAGCAAGATACGCTTAAAGGAAGCCCAACAAGATGGACAGTATTTTACATAGACGGCGGTACTTGCCGGCACACTGAATTCGCAGCGTGAATCGATCTGCAATCGTACCGAATCATGTCGAAAATAAGTCTTCCAGCGTTGCTCTGTCAGAGCTCACAGTAGTGTACCAGTTAATACACAACACAAAGGCAACGTGTCACGACACAATTGCACTACCAGTAAGCAGAACTACATTTCCTTTTCAAACCACGACCAATCAAACAGGCACCGTTCTGCGTGCGCTCCTTCTGCACTTCCCATGTTTCTGACTTGTTTAACTTTTACTGCTCATGTGTAAGGGGAAATTTTGGGCGGTTGCTTAATCACATATTCGTCCTATAGAGCTACACAACTGGCCTACTCTATTCCTGCTTCATTCGTCCGCGGGGCGCTTCCTCTCTGAAGAGCAGACGCCGCAGCGCGTGAGTGGGGCACTTGCCTCAGCGCTCACTAGGACAATGCGCTTCAACATGTTAAAAAAGGCATTGAGTCCTTGTTTGACTGCTAGATGAAAATTTGCGAAATCCATGATATGGATACCAAGGTGTCCTTGTTCGGGTATTGGGAGGCACTTGAGGCTTCGGACTTCCTTAATGTCCGAACCGTTTTGTTGCTTACCAGTTACCACTATTATTTTTTCCGGTTCTGCTCCGGTTCTCTGGCAACCCAAGGTCTAACTCAACTGCTCACGCGCGCTGCACCTGCGTAATGCTAATTTGTGTCCGAAGTAACTTGGAAGTAACTCATTCTTTTTTAAAGTAACTCACTAACTGTGAGTTACATTTCAGGCTGAAGAACTTCGTTATTAACTTAGTTACATTTTTCACACGGTAACTTAACTTGTAACGAGTTCTTTTTGACGGGTAACTTCTCAATCTATGATGGAGAGTACAGTACGCTACCGTAACGTTGCACCTGAAATGAAGATATGTAACATGCAGTGTTGCTGTGAACCACTTCTGTGTCGGCAACAGCAACAAAAGTACATTTGTGTTATTTGAGAAACGCAAGGATCTGCCTGTTTTTAACCCACACACTAAAAAATTTCACACCTCTTTAGGTGTTAAAAGGGCGTATTGCACAATTTACACCCCACACTTAACTGCCATTTGAGTGTAAAGGGGGTGTATCCTGCTGTTTACGCCCTTCTGTCTGCTTTTTACACCCCTTCGTGAGAAGGTCATCCGGCCCATAGAGTGTAAAAGGCAGGTCAGCTGCACACAGCATTTCTGTAATTTTAGCAGCGATGGGACTTATGCACCTTAGCTTCTGTTCGTTCTGTGCTGTGAGGATAGTCCATGCACTCCAGTGTTTTTAAATGTGGCACTGAACATCATGCACATTACTTAGAACTGCACATAATTAAATGATATGCTGCAAATGATGCCAGCCGACTTCTTACACAGGCCAACTACCAAGACCAGTAACTGTGGATATTTTGTTTAGGGTCTCAGAGGTGAACATGGGCATGGCAGTAATGGACTGCACTTAATATGTACACAACCATGCAGGAAAAAAATTGATGAAACTCTTTCAATCTAATGCGGCCTTCGAATGACATCAGAATGGCAAAGCAAAAGCAGATTAAAAAGGGACAGTAGGGACCCCAGTGGGTATTCAGATTCCGGCTGATTAACGTTCTCCTCCCGGCGTACATACTGTATGTGCAAGGATACATCTGAAAATGAAATAGTTTTCGAGGAATTGAATTAAATCGAACACCCGAACCATATCCCGTTTCGGTTTCCTACTCACCGTGACGTCACGAACAGTGAGTGCAAAACTACGGTAATTCGATGGAAGCGAAGTCTAAGTTTCATTCCCATGCGCAGCATGAAACGCATCAAGGCAGGTACAAAAGTTAGAGCACGTTCCCGTGAATATATTCAGCAAAATGACCATTTGACAGAAAAATGACGTCACTACCGGTGTATGGTGCAGCCTACATTCAAGTCACGGTCTCAATCTTTAAATTGCTGTAATAAATTTTCAAAAGCAAAAACAGAGGTACAGCTTTCTAAGGGGTGTAACTGCTTACACCCTACACACTTTACACCCAAATGGGTGTGAATTATCAAACACCATTTTTACACTGGAAAGGGTGTAAAAAAGTTTAGTGTGCATGGTAATCCGCTCAAAATTCACTTTCCTGAAGCGGTTCGAACCGACATTTGGCGCTGCTGCGGAGCTGATCCCCAACCGAACCGCAAAAAATAACAGTTCCGATCCAAGTTAAGGAAAGCCCCCTCATGGCGATTTCGGGTGATGCATTTGGGGCACTTTTTTCTGCCCCGAGCCCGAGCGGCAAGTTCGGGTGCTGCTGTCAGAGCAAGAGCCGCGCGTTCGGGTGATGCACAACGGAGCAGTTCGCTCGCCCCAAGGCAGTTTTTTCGCTCTTGCTGCCAGAGGTCGTGCCAGAACTGCCCTCAACTCTCTTCTTCCGCTCTCGACGGCGAGCATGCGCGTATACACGCATCGCGAATGTCGTCTGCTACGTATTGCTCCTCCGGCTGTGCCTGTCATCTGTGCCTGTCATCTGTTGCGTTCACCATTGACGGCATGGATCTTTACAAAAGTAGTAGAGACGAAACTTCAATTGACACCGATTTTGCGAATGACAAAGAGGAAGACGTCACCTCCTTCTCGCAAGTTATGCTTGTGATCCGAACTACAACAGGCGAAAGTGCACGCCGCCGCCAACGACGCTGCCGTAAGTTCATGAACGCACAATACGTAGCGAGCGCAGCGACCCTCGTAAAAGAGCAGTAGAGCGTCCAACAAATTCGGGTGATGACAGCCCCAGGGCGTCTCCCGTGTAGATCGTGCACTGAACCTGGGCGCTCCTGCTCGGATTACCAGATGCATCACCCGAAATCGCCATCAGTTTCCTGAAGCGGTTCCAACCGGTTTAAACCAGTTCGAACCGATATTTGGCGCTGCTCTGGATGTGAACCCGAACAAGAACCAATATGCCTGAACCTGAACCGAACCGCAAAAAATAACGGTTCCGATCCAAATTAAGGAAGATGGTGTCAACTTCGTTCTTCCTTGTGTGTTTCTTGCTGCATTCAACAGTATGTAAGGAAGGTGCCGCAGGACGAGAGCCCCCGATATTTCGAACAGAGAACAGTCTCTGTTGGAAATATCGGCGGGTCTCTTCCTGTGGGAACAACTTAGTCGAACCAGTATGACGGCAGCATTACTCTGTGTTCTTACTCGGTTGCTCTAATTCAGAGACTCGCCCTTTGGTCTGCGTCACCACTCAGCTGGGGAAGCGGTCCAGTTTTGCTGAAGACGGGCTTTGCGACTATCTCGTCTTCCGTGACGTCACACTGGGTGATGGAGAGTGGGTCTCAGCGACAAGCAGTAAGTTCCCCCTTTGGCCTAACTTTGGCCTAAAAACGCAGTTCAGTCATGTAGCATACTGAAGCCTCGTATTCCAATTACTATTTTCGCTTATTTATTTCATTGAGTGCTCCATGGTTTGTGTTTTATGTGCTTCAGGTTTTGTGTTTGATGTATATAATACAGCATTACGTTTTGGTAGCATACAATCCCATTTGAATACCGGAAATTCGGAGTACAAGAAATCTTAAGAGAGACTACATTATTCCGTATGGATTCAACCCCAGTTGCCCGGTGAAGCAGTAGATTCATATCTATAACCACAATGAAGAAGAAGTGAAAAAGTGATTGGTACGTCAATTGCAGAGCTGTACCCTTCTATACGTTTTGCATTCTGCAGTGTGCCTTAAAGGTCAGATATGCCGATTTTGAAGTGCCGCAGAACTGAGCGATACTCGCGCGGTGTGTTCATTAGCGAACACTGAATATGTGTGCGCAATATCTTAGCCCAACAGTTTGTAGTTTTTTTAGAAAACATTTTTTTTAGTTTCCCCGCCCACCCGCCAGACCGTCGGCAAACCTTGCGCACGGGCGCACCGACGTCACTGCCCTAGGTTTATGTGTCTTTGGCTTGGCATGGAATCTTGGCTTGGCCGCTTTGCTTCCTTGGTTTCATATCTTGCTTTGTCTGCGCATCGTACATGGGCAAACAGCTGTTATGTTATTCCTAAGCCGGAAACAAAGCATGTGAACATTTCTTTGGCAAGACGTCGTTTGGAAAGCGCACTTCCTTGTGCTGACCTTGCCTTTTACGAGCTCAAGCGATATGACACGTGGTATGCCACGGCGAAGTTGTCGAGAATGCGACGGCGCTACGCTGTTAGGGCCAGTTCTCACTTGGCGACGCCCAACGCGGCTTCGTGACCGGGCGGCGGAAATAGACGCGCATTTCCGGAGTAGGGAGAGGAGAGACGTCGAGCCAAAGAAACTGCCATGCCGAACTTCTTTCACGACGTCGGCGACAGCTGCCGAGAACGACAGCTGGCGACCAATTAGGTGACACAGAAAGGCCACGCCGCCTGATTTTTCGTCTGCTTTGGACGACGGAATGCCACAGTGGTGGGAACATAAAAATCGTGCGCGCTGACGGGGCGGCGGAAATGCGCCTCTACTTCCGCCGCCCGCTCATGACGCCGCGTCGGGCGTCGCCAAGTGAGAACTGGCCCTTAGAACAATTCGTCGGAGCATTCAAGTGTTACCTATTATAAGTTGCCAAAAGACCAAGCAGCGCGAAGCTCTTGGCTGACAGCGACAGCAGTGCGGACTGAGTTAAACTCCAAGGATTTCGTCCGCGAATGTTATCATAGGTTACGCGCGACTCCAGAGACAATTTGGAACATCGGCACGAAATCATACGAAGTGAGATGCCCGGCACACAAATTTTGAACGTGCCACGGAGGATCAAGGCAAAAAGCGCGAGCAAAAGTAAGTCGAGGCTCAAATATAAAAATAGGAAGCTGCATGGATCGATTGTCCAGCTGTCCTACTGCGCTTCCTCTGATATAGCCACGATAAACAACACAGCAGTATTGATAATCTAAGTTGTGAATTACCACAGGTGCACGCTGAAGGCAGGGTCTGGCTTGCATCTGGTGCATGAAGAAATTGCTGACACGGTAGTTGCAGTCTAGCTGCCACTAAGAGATTGCTGCTAAGAGTGGCATTGTGATGTTATAATTTGAGCTTTCCCCCATATTCCACTTTTCATGGGAGCTCTCATGCAGACATCTTCACACCACTCTTAAATCTGCCATCAACATTACAACATCTGCATTCAGGGTGCAAAACAAAGGTCGCCATTCCGATTAACTGCTATCTCCCAGTTCAAGCACTTTTGCTGTCCAAACACTGGTTCCTGTGGATGGGGTGGTAAAAGCTTCACTGTCTGATGTAGAAGGTACGTTACATGAGTTCAGTTAATTTGCCTTTTGCACATATTTGTTACTTTTAGCTGAATTACTGTTGGGCATACAATCCTGTCTGACACGTGGAAGCTGATGTCATCTCCGATAACGTTTTAGAATTTTCACTATTATCAACGTCCATTGAGGAAGGTGCCTTTACTATCTGTGAATTTTTGATTGAAGAATACCCAGTATCCATGTTAACACTGTCTACTGTTATTAATTCACTGTCTGTATTCTGATAGCTAAGAAAAATGGGAACTATTTATTTGTCTCAACTTCACACTGGATACTGGTTGGCATGTGAGCTAAGATACCTGCATTCTACAATACTTCTGTTGCACTTGGTACATTACTGCGGCGAATGCAACATTCATATATTTTAGTGGGTGCTCTTCACTAGGCAAAAATACCTGAGCACTGATGTGTAGTCTTTTTATCCAAAGTCCATAATCTTACAGCAAAATCATAGTACGTAGAAGAGCAATGTGCAAGTATCCCGCGATAGAGATGATTCACAACAGAAAGCAGACGTTTGAGAGCATGTAGATTTTAATGAGACGAGACTTTCGTGCAGAAGGCTGCACTTCTTCAGGTCTAATATGAAGTTACAAAATCCCAGAATATATTTAGGCACGTTGTAAGGTAGAGAGCGAGGGTTGGTACAAACATAAAAATAAATATAGACCACTTTACTGTTTACAAACAAACTGCGCCATCAAAGCATGCGCAGGGTTGGTGTGGGCAAAACACACTGAAAGCAGCGTGCGAACGCGTTTCGCAAGTGCGACATCGGCCGCGTTGCACTGCTACACTGCTCTCGATTGTCTCCTTCCGCAATACCCGAATAATTTAGAGCTCTGAAGGGATCAAACAAGTGTTGCTACAAGACGATGTTGTTTATGAACGGTATACAGCACGACGATCCCTTCGCGCTGCACGTCGACAAGTGGACAGCCCAACCACAAAACATGGCGCCGATTACAATCTCATTGTAGATTATCCAATATTTTCGCCGAGCCAGTTCACTTCTGGTACTGTGCAAGTGTACAAGTCACTGGGAGTACACAATTACTTCACCTTAGGCGAAATGTTTTATCGGGACGTTTCTGAAAACAGCGCTGATTTGCTACCGTGCACCGAACCGATTCATATTAGCGTCGTTTATTTGTACACATGCATCGTGAGGGAATCTCACAAAGGCGATGTCAGGGAATTGTTTTCGTTTAACTGATCAAAACGATTCAAACACACAAAAAAAAAAACGATTCACAAAGAAAGATTTCTTCGTTCTGCGCTTCGCAGAAACTGATTAACAGTGATTTCGTCACCCTTTCTTCATCGGGTTGTGCACCCGAAGGATACACGGCTTTGCGGCATGCCCACTTTGCATAAAAACGATCACTCCAATCACTCAAATTGATTGCTGTTTTGCCCACACCAAGCAGACGATCTGCTGACTGCAACGCCACCGAAAGAGTGTGACGTCAAGCGCGCAAACTGGTCTATACAAACATAGATAATAAAATAAAAAGGGGGTACAACTCCATCAGTTTCAAGCCGGCAAGGGAGAAGTTAACAAGACAGACACTGTAGCACTGTTTCCTAGAATGTGTCGCTCGTGAATGCCTTTTGTGCCAAATACTGACCTGGCCACCGTGGTCACTCATGTATTATGCTACACAACTCATCCCTTGTCTGTTTGAAACGGATGGAGTCGTACCCCCTCTTAATTTTATTATATATGTCTCTATTTTTATTTGTATGTTTGTACCAACCCTAGCTCTTCTTGCTCTCTACCTTACAACATATGTTATATATTCTTTTTCTTTTCTTTACTTCATGTTAGACCTGAAGAAGCCTTCTACGTGAAAGTGAAGATGCTCTCAACCGTCTTCTGTCTGTTGTGCAAAACCATTATAAAGTAAACATGACTATTCATTTCTTGTCATTAAATTCTCTTCTTTTTTTTCTGCAGTGGTGAGCAACCCGAAGGACACATGCAAGAAAGGGAGTCTCTTTGGGATGACGAACCCTCATCACCTCATGAGGATTCAGTGGTTGATGAGTCGTTCAATCATCTCAGGCACATGGAAACTCAACAAATAATTCATGAAAAGACAGTCAGTGCTAGCACCCCTACTGCTAGACCCTCCTGCTACCAGTCAGGGATGTTACATTTCAGGCACTCATTCACTTTTCGTGCATTACATGTTGACTTTGTCCCAAGGTGGAGCTCACTACAGCTGATTTGCCTATCTGTTAATGTTGCGGCTTGTGTTGTGTTTTTCTGTTTGTGTGTTCCAGCCTCAGAACAGTTACTTTGGATCAGGTCAGGTACATTTCATTTAGACATGACAAACAGGAAGTGGTGTTTCTCAACACAACTTAGCAGTGGCCTTCCTGCACTACTGGTGCGGCCATTAAACATGAATGGCAAGCCACACATTACATTCACTGTACTTTTATTCTGTGCTATGTAATCCTGTTCAAGTTCTGTAAAAGGAGCGTGTAATGCCACGCAATGTAGTAATATACAGGGTGTTTGCTCTAACGTGTCCAGAAATTATATTTAAAGCGAGCGATAAAAGAAAAGCAAGTGGTACTTTTCTGCTACTTGAGTAAGTAACAGGTACTGCTTCACTAGCACCTGCTTCCTAGTCAAGTAGCTGAAAAGTAGCGCTCGTTTCTCTTTTATCGCTCGCTTTAAATAAAATTTCTGGACACGCTAGAGCAAACACCCTGTAGTTCAGTGATTCGTTAAAGTGGGAGGAATGGCAGCGTATGAATGCAGGAAGGAAACTGTCATGTTATGACAAGTGTTTATATATTCTACATTTAACTACTCATTTCATTTCTTAGCTTTCACCATTTTCGCGTATCGTGTCAAGCCATGTTGTATTAATTTGGAACATGTTCATTTTAGTAGCCAGAGCAGCTGCTACACAGTGAGAATATTAGCCCGCGCGTGTTGGTCTTTTCCACCGTGTCCCTTGGTTTTCCTCCCTGATGCTACACATGTTAAGGATAGGTTTTAGGACCGGTAGTTCCAGCCAAGTAAGAATTGCTTTGCAGGGGATTACCACGCTGGCAAATGAAACATGTGGTTTAAATTATTTGGTGGACAGGAATTGCGCAGCTTCACACAAAAACTACTACTACGACGACGTAAGAATGGTTTCAAATCTAGCTTTCTTGTGTTCCTGACATTATCGCACAAGATGTAGTATCCACTATGATCATTTATATGTGGGGTACGTACAGTGCAATCAACAGATGCTATTTACAAATCTGTGTTTCTTACTGTGTTGAAATGGAGTAGTTTGTATCTGAAAGCCATAGTGAAACACAGGCAGCCAAGGACAGACTTTTGATGCCGTCGAGAAACTTGGCAATACATTGTAGGGACTCTGGATGCTCCCTAAATTTCCAGAACACAGAGATCAAGGCAGGGTTTAAACAACAAGTGGTTGGAGAAATCCAAGTCAGATGCATGTGTAAGCAGTCCGCTGTTGGATTTGCTTCTGTCCGAGATACGTTATCTCAAAGGGGACGCATGGGCGCACTCAGAGTGACACTACGTCTGCCTGTGAAGTACAATGAGGAGAGGGGGAAGATATATAACCCTTTTTTTCTTGTCTGTGGTTCTGTTGGTTAAATTGTTGTTTGCTTAGTAGCATGTGTGTGTATATTCCACAGTCTGCTAATACGAGGGGCGTTCAAGGCAAACCCGGACTTTTCATTTTTCACAAAAGTAAAATGAACTTACAGGCGAGAAATTAACTTTATTTTTCAACGTAATCTCCAGCTGCACTAATGCACTTGTCCCAGCGTTTCACGAGGGCTTGGGTGCAAGCAGCGTAGAAATTCTTACCGGCGCGTAGCAGCCATGATCGGACCGCATTCTTGACCTCGTCGTCGCAGCTGAAGTGGCGGCCCCAAGGAACGCCTTCAGTGGCCCGAAGAGATGGAAATCAGTGGGGGCGAGGTTTGGACTGTAAGGGGGATGTGGCAGCAACTCCCAGTCAAGTTCCTGTGAGGTGCGTATCGTGAGATGCGCGGTATGCGGGCGTGCATTGTCTTGTAAGAGGAAGACTCCTTTGGTGATGAGGCCCTGCCGCTTTTGCTTCAGCGCCTTATGCACATCCCTGAGAACCTGGCAGTAATATGAACTATTGATGGTGGTACCAGTGGGCAGAAAGTCAACATGAGCAACGCCAGTCTTGTCCCAGAAAACCGTGGCCGTGACCTTACTCGCAGACGGGGTGCTTCGGAACCTCTTGGGAGCTGGCGAGCCCGGATGCTTCCACTGTTTTGATGCGCGTTTAGACTCAGGAGTGAAATGGTGCACCCGCGTTTCATCGCACGTGATGATCTGATCAAGGAACGGCTGTCTTTCAGTGTCGAAACGGTACCTTAGCTCTTGGGAGATCTCTAGTCTTCTCTGCCGGTCAAACACGGAGAGCTGCCTCGGAACCCAACGGGCACTAACTTTCCGAAACTGGAGTCGTTCATGAATGATAGTGTTCAACGTTCACACAGAAAGGTCCGTCTTTCGAGCCAGTTCGAGACATGTTATACGTCGGTCCTTGAGGATCAGGCGCTCCACAAGTTGGATGTTCTCAGGAACTCTGACACTGGGCTCTGAGCCGCCCCGGCCGGGATCGTCCTGCACTGATGTACGGCTGTCTCGGAACCGTTTGCACCACTCAAACGCTTTGCTGCGGCTAAGTGTATCGTGGTCATACTGAGCCTGAAGTCTTCTGTGAATTTCAGATGACTTTACGCCTTCATTGACGAGAAACTTCATGACAATTCACTGTTCGATGTGCGCGCTCACCTCGTTGTCGGCCATCTTGTCCAGCACGTGTCTTCTGTTTTGCACAAACTTTGGACCACCACGTGGTGAACGCGGAGGCCTGTCGCGTGTGAAAATGACGAAAAAGACGTAGCGCGAGCCATTTGTACAGTCAGGAGACAGAAAGTCCGGGTTTGACTTGAGCACCCCTCGTAAATACCAGTTGAGGGTTAGCAATTGTGTTGTAGCTGTCTCATCCTGTCCTTGGCTGCTTGTGTTTCACTATGGCCATGCTTGCTATTGCAAAAAAGAGAGAGAGAGAGAGAAAAGACCATAGAAAAACACGAAAAGAGCTACCTAGAAAGCTTCCTGTTCTAGTGTTCACATGGAGGCAATGCAATGAGGTAACATGTTCCATTCATGAACTGTACATAGTAGTACAGATCACAATGGCAACCACTTATTCAGATTTTTCTGGAGCTATTTTGTCTTTTGGAGCTTTGATTGTCCAGCCTATTATTGGAGCTTTGTGTGATTGATATTTTAATATTGCTGATCCTGTACAGTTAGTTAATTTTGAAGATCACTGTGCTAAGGTACAAAAACAGAATTGTCATATCTGCATTTGAATATATAGGAATAGTTTGTAAGTGCATTCCTTGTTGACATTTGTATTTGCACCAGGTCTCAACAATGCTGATTGATGGAAAATGTAAATAAATATATTTAAGTGTCGTCTTTTCTAGTAAGATATTCTCTTTTCACAAAACATAAGTTGCAAGGCAAGGGGTAGTAGGGGCACAATGATGGTAGAGCCTAGCATTCTTTTTTGCCACTTCACATATATTCACTGTTATTCGTCTGCACATGTATGACTAGGAAGGTACAGCATGTGCATAAAAAATAATTTCGTATGCAGCCTCACATATGGTTCAGGAGATTAGATGATGCAATATATATACATTAACAATTGAAGAATGGAACAATCTACACTATAAAATTTGTAGCTCCCAGTCATATGCAGCTTTTACAGAAAACCTGGATTCCCATTTTAAATCTTCATCGTACGATCCGAGACGGCTTTGATACAGTAGCTTATCAATTATTGCTTTTTCTTTTCTTTTTAGTTGTTGTCATGTGTGAGTGTACTTCTTATGTTATTGAATTTATCCACTCCTACAATGGCTCCAGAAGAGCCAGCAGTATCTTGAAATAAATAAATAAATATTAGACGTCCAAGCATATGTAATTGTACTTCATGCGCGATGGTTATGCTAAAGCATAACTTCCATGAAGACTCTAGTTCCACGGGCCCTGTAAGACTGGCCTTTACGAATCGCTTGGTAACGTGTCTCTAACTGTAAAGGTAAGAGGCAGTCGTCAATGCTGCAGACATGGTTGCATCTTACAAATTGCTTATCATGCCCTACATGATAAATATTAAATACGAAGTGACTTGTGCAATAATTCCTGAGTACGGAATTAATTCAGAGGCTGACCATAGTGATGTCAACCATGACGACAGTCACATAAATTGCCTCTAACACTTTTACACCCCATGGGCTGAGTTGTGAGTTGAAATAGCACTATACAGAGTTTTAATGCCCACTGCTTAATTAACTTAATTAACGCCCACTGATTTAATATCTAGGACTTATGCCATGCCCTAACTCTTCAGACCCCGGAAACAACATTTCCAAGTGGCAATATGTGATCTGGTATTTCTTTTGCGTCTCCATGGTGTGCAACCACATGGCTTCTGGAGCTTTCGTGCGCATGTTTTTGTGCTACGCTGCTCACGGTGCTACACGACGCAGCATGACATAGGAGTGTGTGATTCAAAGAAAGCTTCTGGAAAATGCACAGAATCCCACAAAAAGTTTAAAATGTGAGTGGTATTTTGCTTTACGTCGCTCCTCATTCCATAACATTGTCGACGGTGTTACACATTGATAAATCGTACGTAAAATTTGTTCCACAGTATTATGCGGTTTCTCAAATACATAGCATGCTTTTTCCTCCAAAAATAAAACGTTGTCCGCATTTTCTTGCTAAAATGGCTGTCGAAACGTCAGTCTACTTCTTCAAAATAATTGACCGTACACTGAGCAAGCGCTGTAAAGGGGCTAACGCAGACGCGACTTGGTACAAATTGCTCGAGCTCACAAAACGCAAACGACGAATTCCAGTCACAACATCGCACGGAGCTTCGTTCACGAAGGAGTTCGCAGCTGCTGCACTGTTTACTCATCGCGGAACCAGTGGAACCCGGCTGTCCGCCATCTTCAAGCACAGATACGTGAAGCCACGAAAAGCCTTGGCTGGAATCCACTGACAAGTACGGAGGCGCGTACACGTCACAATGCCCGTTCGGGTGCAACTACGTCATAAACATGGCTGCGCTCATGTGTGTTTCGGAATGAATTATCTGTTTTATTTATTTTATTTATTTTTTGACATGGTATTGTGCCGAACTGGGAGAATGAAGGTGCATTTTGGGGAGAGTTGGATAAGGTCTTTCAGAATATCACAACCGTTTCGACTATTTGGGATATCGGCATAGCTGACCTTTAAGGTGAGTAGCGCACAGTTGTATTCTCCTGTGCAACCTACTGTAATTTTTCTTGTGTCTGTTTGGGCAAATGGTTACATGTTCATAAACCGCTTCCGTAGTGATGTCCAGTGGATTCAGAAAGCTCTGAATTCATGAATGATATAATTGCCACTGTCTTAGACCTGCGAACTACCCGAATGCGTATTATTTATACTATGGTTGGTGATGTCATTCAATCAATCACTCATTTTATTTATTTCATTCATTCAAACAATGCACACAATTATCATAGAACTGAAGGAACCAGAGGGAAAATCCCGGTTAAAGGTTCCTTCGTGAAAAGGATCTAAATACCAGTAAAGCAGTAGTTATGAGTTAGGCAAGGCTTCAGTACACATTACAATAAAACAATAAACAAACAAACAAACGAAACCAGGACAGATAAATCGAATCCAATAGATAACTAATAACCAGACAAATTAAATTGCATTACAAATTAACACATGCCTCACTCGATTTCTAAACAAAGAAAAATGACGGATGCTTAATATATCTTATTATATCATGAGATAATTCCCCTATGAAAATGAAATTAGCCTGTCTATTGACATCCTTTGGACATTATTTGGCTTCTTTAGGTTTTGTTTTGACTTTGATTTCCTATAGACAATTGCACCAATTGTCCAAACACTGGCTGTAGACGGAAGTTGGTCTTTCTTTTTCCTGATTGTCTAAAGAGGTTACACCAAAGGAAATCTATTGACTGCCTTTGGTCTTATCTTCTCTTTATTTTCAAAAGAAAACGGTCTATAGGTGGTCTAAAGAATGACAAAAAAAGTGTCCTAACGAAAAAAGAATAAGAAAACTCGTCTAATATGGAAGGTGGAAGTCTAACCGCAGGGTGTGGGCGTATTTGGTCTTTCTGTACAGCGTGGCACATTCAATAGCGACACCACTTTGCGCCAAAACACCCACTGACTCGATGATCGCGCGATTTTTGGCCATCAAACAGGGCAGCAGCGTCAACACATCGCTATGACGTCACGCAGTGAAGTGGGTCTACGTTTACCTTAATTTGCCAGAGCTTTCAGGACGTCCACCTCTGATCATGCAGTTTCCTTCGAGAAAACAGATACCATAGATTACTTGTCTTGCGAGCTTCCAAAAAGTCGAGTGTCCTACTTGCGTCTGTGTCACAATGAAGGGTGAGGTGCCCCAGCTTAATTCGATTACCCACATATCCAACACTCAAGTGAGGAATTGCTTTGAGCATTAACTCACGACAAAGATAACGCCTGTGTTTGTAACTGCTTTCGTTTTCAGACATCCAGTACGTCCACCGATAGGCAAACCTGTGCAGTGAGACGGCTATTTGCATCAATGTGAACCTGCATGGCAAATTACGCACTGCAAAAATTTGACTTTCAATGGACATACTCAATGTCTTAAACAGAAAGCAGTTACAAACACATGTGTTATCTTGGTCGTGAGTTAATACCCCAAGTAATTCCTCACTTGAGAGTTGGATGTGTGTGTAATCGAATTATGCTGACGCTCCTCACCCTTCATTCTGACTCAGAGGCAAGCAGGACACTCAAGTTTGCGGAAGCTCGCAAGAGAAGTAATATATCGTATCTGTTTTCTTGTGGTACGTGCGCCAATGACGGCTATGTATTGTTTCTCAACCCGGGTTAAAAAAAAGACACCAATACACTTTCACACAACACTAACTTAACAGAATTCGAAGAGGTACGCGGTTGCCGCTTTTTCACATCTGTCAATAATTTGCCAAAGCTCCGGCAATAGAAAATGTGTACCCTATATTAAGACTTTCCTATGAGGAGAGAAAAGGCAGATATTTGATAGATTTTCTTTTGAACAGATGTCTACAGAAAGTCGGTACAGCGGGAGTAATCAAAAGAAAACCCAATGACTGTCAATAGATGTTCACAAGGCACTACAAATGTGTGTCTGTGTGAAACAACGCTTCCCGATAGCCCACCATAACAAGTATGTGATATAGAATAGTAGCCAAACTATAAATGACAGATGACTTGAAAGAGAAAATTAATGGCATAGGTTCAAATGATAATAGTCTATAGCATTTCCAAAGACAACGTGTCTATAGCCGGTCAACAGAAAAAAAGTCTATAGACTGTCTGCACCAAATAGCTAAAGTGAGGGAAAAAAAAGAAACACCTCTATCCAAATAAAGTCTATTGTCTGTTTGGACTTTTTGCTATATAAATTCAACAGCACGTCCATAGATTTCTTCGTAAGGGTTGGTTCCACTCACAGACTCCTCGAAACAAAAATGACAGCCTCCCATAGTTTGTTTGCACCAAAGGTAAGTCCAACCTACACAGTAAACTTTTCTGGTGCAAATGGCTTGTCCCATGGCGCACGCCTTTTTGGTGTTACACTCAAATGATGGGTGTTTTCTAATACACCCTTTACTTAAGTGTATTCCTAATAAAACACTGTTATAATGGGCGTTTAAAAACAAAAACACCCTTAAAAGGGGACTATTCTGTTGAAAACACCTTTTATGATGGAATTGTTTGCTGGCACGTATTCCGTCGCAAATAGCTAGAAGCTTCTGCGGCAGCATGCCGAGATCAGTGGCCGAGACATACAGTTCGACGTTCTTGCTTCTATGGCAAGCACCACCCTGAACACGGCAGACTTCCAGCCGTGGTTCCATCGTAGAACCTAAACCGGAGCGCAGCGCGTCGCTGGCACGCGTCGTTACCTTGGTAACACTGTGGGACCAGCGTGAGTGCCGAGGCTTGAAGAGACTTCGGGCACCCTCAGTAGCCTATATTGACGTGTCGGATGGATCATATACTGAAATACATAAATAAATAAAATAATAATGGTACCGTGATGTAACGGTGACGGGAATGCGTTTTTGCAATTAACATCCACGCTTGCAACGCGTCAAAAATATCAGCTAAATACCTAGCATCCTTCCCGGTGCAAATACTGTGTTTTTAACACAGGATATCGTCTATAATGTGATTACTTGCTGAGCGCAGCTGTGAAACCAGCATAAATTTTCTCTCACGAAATAAAACACCATTTTTAGCACCATATTTCCAATTCAATTGGGGTGTAAAAAAGGTGTATTAGACGGTAAACACCTGTTTCAACACTCCACTTTACACCCTTAGTGATCGATATTGGATAAAACGCGGTGTATGTCGATATTACACCTTTAGTAATGCTCTTCTTGCACCCTTTGCGGAATAGAAAATGGCGTTTTTATAAGACTACACCTTTTTTGAGCAAATAAAGGTGTAAAATCATTTACTGTGTGCCACCTGCACCAGCCCTCGTGCGTTGGTTCGAACTGAGGTGACTAAACTTAATTTTTGTCAAGATGAGATTAAGGTTTAAGATGCGCTGAGTTAGGGTGAGTATACGCTGTAAGAAATTATATCATGAATGTCATGATATGGGACATGAGGGGAAAACTGCAAACCAAACGTGATCCTAACAGCACGGTTTTGTATTACCTGAAGAGCACGAAGATGCGTTTTGAAAGTTAAGCCCGGAACAGGAGCACAGTAAAATAAGTGGGAATGTATACGGGCATAATATAAGTTGAGTAAGATCGACGATGGAAAAAAAACTTTCGGGTTCTCACAAGAACACTTATACCATATGAAATCCTATGGATAATATGATTATGTGCAATGTAAAACGAAGTGTCTGTCAAACATGACTCCTAAAAATTTGGTTTCATGACGAAATTGTAATGAACTTCCCAGAAGGGATACTGAAGTGGGCGTGACAACATTATGCTTATGAGAATAAAAAATCACTGTTTTTGTTTGCGTTTAACTGTAATTTATTAGTATGACACCAGTGAACGAGATTACCAATGTGTTTATTTAATTTTAACGATAGCTCATCGATATCCTTATCAGTTAATAGTAAAGTAGTGTCATCTGCATACAAAAATGCTTCAGAAAATTCAATGTGTTCAGGGAGGTCGTTAATATACAGTAAAAATCTCTTAGCGGACCTAGTATAGATCTCCGCGGCACGCCAATGTTAGAAACTCGAGGTTGAGAGAAAGCCTCCTGACACCTAACAACCAGTTTTCAAGGTAACTATAGTAATTAGACCAGACGCAGGTCCTGTGATCCCATACCTGACTATTTTAGAGAGAAGAATTTTGTAGTTGACACAGTCAAAAGCTCTAGAGAAATCAACGAAGAGAGAAATGGCTAAGCCGCCCTGGTCAATAGATTGTTTTATGCATTCCGTAAAAGTTAAAAGAGCTGTCTCTGTAGAATAACCCCTCCGGAAACCAAACTCGTTTGCACATAACACATGAAATTTGTTAAGATAGGTCGTTAGGCGCTTTTATAAGAGTCTTTCAATGATTTTTCTTACAACAGGAAGAATCGAAATCGGTCTGTAGTTACTGATGTCAGAAGGATCATCCTTCTTAAGTACAGGCACAATGATCGCACGTTTAAGTGAATCAGGAAATACGCCTTGCCTAAAAGAGATTCACAATGTGAGATAGCACAGGGGGGGATATATATTTATTGAATGGAATATTGAATGGATAGCACAGGGAATGTCCTTAACCAGTTTCAATTTAGATGCAGATATGTTGTCATACCCGGGTGATGTATTACGTAAAGATGAAATAACTTCGGCAACTACCGTAGATGATGTAGGTTGAAGCAAAAAATATTGCAGAAGACGACATGGCATAGGAACAGGTGGTACGTTGCCCTTATCACTATCAACAAAGGTACTAGAAAAAAAGGCGTTGAAAGCGGCAGCAATTTCCGATGGTTTTTGTAGAATAGTATCGTTATGTATGATGTTATCTATTCGGGTCCTGGTGGCATCCCTATTAAGAAATTTATTGACTACCTTCCATTTATATTTGGTGATTAAGCAGGACATGTTTGCGAGCAGTAATAACGCCTCTTAGCATGATTAACCACTCGTGAGTAAAGCACATACCTATTTCTAAGCATGATATTGAAAGGCTGTTTCTTTTAAAATTTTTCCAAGATTGTGTTTCTTTTTCAAGCACTTCAAAATACTATGGGTGATCCATGGGGATCATGATTTCCCATGGTAGTAGTATGGGATCAGCTCAAGAAGCCGGCAAGTCACACAGTCATCTGGACGCCATTAATTAGCAATTAGAGCTAATTGGGACCCTCCACAGTAATTAGGATCATTCAGGGAGTCATTACACTAATTGGGGAGCATCTAAGACGTGTCCAGACCACTGTGTGAGTTGCCGGCTACTTGAGCTGATAAAAAATAAAAAATAGGTAGAAAATAAAATAAAAAGATAGAGATAGAGTGGAGAGAAGGAGTTTAGTTGAAGACAGATGACGCCATCTTGAAGAAAGCGGTCCGGAACGGCCGCTGACCGTCGCTGGGCGACGGAGCACAGAGGCAGGTTGCAAAGCATCGCAGCTATGACCACCAGTTCCGGACATCCTGTGACGTCAGCTGTGACGTCATCATGGCATCTCTGGGCAAGTTAGAACAGCTCTGGACATGCAAGGAGAAAAACACTCGTAATACAGAGGCTGGGAAAGCAAGAGTATGCAAACCATCAATAGCTAACAAGAAAATAGAATTAGTTAAACAACAAATGATCCCACCACAAAAGGAGCGCAGAACGATGTGACTGCTCTATCCGACAGCCAGGCAGAGAACTGACTCGTAATGGTTTTTTTCTCCTGTATAAAGCCCTGTAGCTGCACCCCCTAGCGGTTACTTTCTCAACTAATCTCACAACAAAATTATTAAGAATCACACCAGCGCCACTCCCATTCCCAAGGCAGAAGAAGATAGAAAATGGCGGGGATGCCCGGACAACAGCAACCAGCACCCGACGTGCACTGGCATGAAAATCGCAAACAAAGCGGGAAGAACGTTGGCGAAAGCATTAGTTACACAACAAATCAGCTCACCACAGCAGGAGCGCAGACCGATGCGACTGTTCTCCGCGACAACCAGCGAGAAACAGACTGGGATGCCGCTCCACGGCCGCTACGCATGCGCGCTCCTAGCGCCCTCTGGGGCGACGACCTCCGAGAGGCTAAGAGAGAAGAGCATTCCTGCGCCCCCTGCTGGCCGTTCTCATTGGTCGTAACGTCATCCTATTGTCTCAGGGCTACACTGTTTTTTTTTTTCACACAGTCGACACAACTGGACAAGGTCAATCTACAATGATGTCATCATGCACCTGTGTGGCTCAAGGACGCGTGCGCTCTAGACAGGAGACCTATTATTTATTGAATCACTATCCCAAGATTATTTCCTTTATACTTCTATAACGATTGAATAGGAAACTATTGCAGAAGAGCACCATGCATGAAAGCTGATCGTAGCAATTCCAAAGTCTCACTAAATGAGACTTGCAAAAGAACAAAATATCCTAACACGTAACTCCATCGGCGGCTAATAAGAGGACTAGGCACTCAACAAATCAACACAGAGTATGGGTAACAAGGAACGCAGAACTCAGGGCAGCACTATCGTCAAGACAACAATGTTCCTTGTCAAAAAAGAAAAAATACAAAGGAAAGCATGCATATCGGCGCATGTCAGAACACGTCAGGACAAATTGTACGACTGCTGGGCAATAGAGGAAAACAAACACTTGAACAGAGTGAAAAGACACTCACTATCATCGGACACGTACACTACATTCCCCCATTGGAAATCCGCTTGTCACAAAATCCACCTGCATCGTCGAACACCATTCACCAGTGACGAACCACACATCCGCACCCCATCAGAGGCAGACAGAACCCCAGCGAAACTAAGCTCTTCCACTCATGGCCAACGCAATTGCGAGGAGCAGAATTGACGTGTCCAGACCCGCCAGTGTCCAAGAGAGAAGTGAATCCTTGCGCCCCCTGCAGGCCGTTCTCATTGGTCGCGACGTCACCCTATTATCTCACGGCTACACTGTTTTTTTCCACTAATGCTCCTCTAGACAAGGTCAACCTGAAACAATAGTGTTGCGGTATGACGTCATCATGCAGGTGCGTGGCTCAAGGACGCTTATGCTGTAGACAGGGGACCTGTTATTTATTGAATCACTATCCCTAGATTATTTCCTTTATTCTACTATAATGATTGCATAGGGAACTATTGCAGAAAAACACCATAGACAAGAGGAGATTGTAGCATTTAATTCCCAAAGTCTTACTCTACAGGAAAAAAAATGGTTCAGCAAGACTTGTCTATCCCAGCCAAGAGCCATGCACCTAACTGAATAATGACGCCAGACCCCCACAGCTTTCGCAAAATCTGTATCAAAATGCGTGTTACTGCGCATGGAGCAATCCGTGCCTTTCTATTGGTCGTACGCCACAAGCGTGTCTACGTGTGACAAGCATCGGTCTACGAACAGCAATCGGATTTCAAACTGAAGTGTTGTCGTCAATTCTGGCTCGATGAACATGTCCGAGCGCCGTCAGATCTGGATAGCGGTGACAAGAAAGTAGGATTCATGAAGCAGCAGCATTTCATGTTTGACGTGTAGCAGGCAAGGACATGATGATCAAGCGATTGTGCGCAAGTATGTGACAGTTGTTCGTTGTTGGGAATAAGCTGTGTCGATATGTTTGAGCTTTGTTCAAGTGTGCTAGGAAGCGCTACGCAATAGACTCAGCACCCTCAGTGCCGATTGTGTCAGTATAATGACTCAAATAAATTTCTGTTCATTACGACACTTTTCACAGTTGTTTGGGAATCACGGAATAACTTTATGACGTGCATGAAAGCTAGTAGACTTAAAGGTGAGGGGTAGCCGGTACAGGCCAGTATGAAAAGCAGAAGTCAGCAACAGCCAGAACCGGTCGGGCTGCGAGCCGGACGGAAAGACTTCTGATTGGAGGATTGAGGGAGCAATCGCTGCACTCTCATTGGTCGTGTGCCCAGTGTTGTGTGAATTTAGCTATACTATGGGCTCTAGAGGGAGTTGGTGAGAGCTGATGACGCTTTGTTCCTCCTGAATAAAGTCACACACCTGACCTCTGGCGCTTACTCTCTGAACTAAATGAATCGCAACATTATTAAGAATAGCTGTACTTCCATTCAAGGCAGCACTATCGTCATCGTCAAGAATATTCCTTGTACAAAAAGAAAAAAACTACATGTAGAAGGAAAGCATGTCAGAACAGGCCCAGGCATGTCAGCACATGTTTGTCAGACAACAAGGGGGAAAAAGCGAAAAGAAACAAAGAAAAAAACCAGTATCAAACTATTTCTAAGCACACGCACTCCTCTTATTCAAAAACAGTGCTCATCATAAATCCGTCCAGGGCAATACATACCATTTTTCTATTGCTACACTTTTTTCCAGTAACGGTCAATGCATTGCTACAGACTGCGTGACGTCATCACATCCTGTCTGAAGAAGAAGACAGCGGCAAAGGCTCCTATTATTTATTGTATCGCAATATTATTTCCTTTGTCCTACTCTTAATGACATTCATTCTCTCATTAAAATTCAACAAAAAAGCACCGCGCATATTAACGATTTTCACCCCAAAGGCTCATCATGGTCATTAGAATTACAGTAAACTACCACTGCTCTTTTAAAATAATAAGTGAAACCACTCAACATCACCTCCAGGCTTATGTAATACATGACCCTTTCTATGCTCACACATTCCTTGCCTGAGGCTACACCTGCGAGCAAAAAGGCGCGAAAGTCGGGTGGGCAAAGTTCCATTCGCGCATTGCGTGCAAAAAGGCGCGAAAGCCGGGAGCACAGTTCCAGTCGCGCACGCCAAAGCACAAGACACAGAACGCCTTTACGGGAACATGATGGCATTCCTACCATATTAATGATTTTCTACCTTGCATTGCAGTTTAGAAAAACTACTACAAAACTATAATTTTAGGAGCCCATTAAAATTCTACTTTCTATGGAATCTATAATTGCCCTATTACTTGGATCGCTATTAATGAAGCGCTCCAATTTTTTCTCTCTTCCCATTTCAGCCTTGTAATGCAGTGAAGCAGACTCACATCCAAAGTAATTATTTACACTGAGGGCGCCGTGCTTCAGGAATTCCTATCCTGCGCTCAGATGCAAGCATTTCTTCACGGATACCTTTAACAGCTGACTTCCTCAACATACCGAGCACCTAACAACATCTAACAAACAATCAGAGAAACCCTCTTCTCAGCTGTACCATGCGACTTTCTTCTGCGTAAAATCGGTGATTTGAGGAAGAGAGCAGCGAAAAATTGCGCGCACTTGTGCTTGACTCAAAAAACCTGAAGCATATGCTAATAAACTAAGAAAAAGACACTCATGTCTGGTATCTGATAGTGCCACATACACAGACGCATTGCCCTTGCATAAAGAAAGCACAGTATAGGGATACACAATTTTCCTTAGGTGAGCAGGGAAAAGGCTTAAAACCACACATCGCCACGCGGCTAGCACAACATGACACCAACGAGATACTAGCAGCGGGAAGAACTCCAACACTGCTAAACAAGTCCAGACATGCATTGATGACGTCACAAATCAGAAAAAAAGCACACGCATGCACGCACGCAATATTATTTCCTTTGTCCTACTCTTAATGACATTCATTCTCTCATTAAAATTCAACAAAAAAGCACCCTGCGTATTAACGATTTTCACCCCAAAGGCTCATCATGGTCATTAGAATTACAGTAAACTAACTACCACTGCTCTTTTAAAATAATAAGTGAAACCACTCAACATCACCTCCAGGCTTATGTAATACATGACCCTTTCTATGCTCACACATTAAAGATTATCGACAAAAAAGATTTATCGACAGGGTACAACAACGTCAGCTCTGCTTCCGTTTAAGTGATAAAACAGTGCGCCCGAACTGCGCCCCACGCGAGCCGCACGCGGGCCCGTTCTCGGGACGCGACGCGCGCGATTCCCCGTGCGAGCGCAGCGCGGGCCCCGCGGTTTGGACGCGCGCGATCCGTTTCCCCGAGCAGGCGCACTGTTTTATCAGTTAAACGGAAGCAGAGCTGACGTTGTTGTACCCTGGCGATAACTATTTTTATTCCACCGCCAGCAGAATGTATTCAGAAAAGGCTTCGGGTGCGTAAGGTCAGCCCAAGGTGTGTTGATGGGAGCGCACTGCTCTGTTGGGTCTCTATAGTATTCTTGCAAAATATATGGGTGGAAGAAAATAAAAGGAAAACGAAGAAGACAATTCACTCCTGTATGATGAGCGCTGCGTTGAAGCACGGCACCGTTTTCTTTGTGGAGGTATAGCGAACGTGCATTCCTTTCTTTCTTTTTTGGTTCGCGTCGGTCGAGTGGCGATATCCTATTACATCCGGAACGAGGACCTATCGCTTTGCGATCGCATACAAGAGTGAGCCATCTTTTGACGATGGTAGGATAATTATTGACCTGAGGAATAATATGGATTTACGTGGTTGTGAGAATAAACTGTGTTTGTGAGTGTGAAAATGTGAGTGTGTGTCTGTGTGTGCGCGCGGGCGCGCGCGCGCTTTCCTGAACAAGGGACCCCACTTGACAAGTAAGTTCTTTGTGTGTGCCTTTTCATGTGACACGAGTGATACATTTATGTACTATTGCGTGGAATAGGGTTTAAAAAATAAGGGTAGCAGCGCTTGCATTGCTATCTGTAGGATAGACCGAGAGCGTTTTTAATGGAATTACCTCGCGAACCTGGTGAAGTCTTCGTTTTGGGCAGGCTGTTTTATGAGAGCCGGTCCTGTTGCGATGCATTTGATACGCTTTCCTGAAGCAGAGTGCTTTGTTCTTGTAGTGTGGTTTACGCCTTTATCAACAGAAATGAATAGAAGTGTTTGTTTGTTTGTTTGTATGTGTCTGTCACGTTCGTAGCGCTGTTCAAGCTTTATTTGCTTTGCAAAAATTCAGACTTTATGGTATTAAGCTGTTCGAGTAGAAGTAACTTTCCCTGCTCGCTTAAGATAAATTGTGTACCCCTGTCCTGTGCTTTCTTCACACAGGGACAATGCAAATGAGTATTTAGCATTATGCAATAATTATCTGATAGCAGAAATGGGTGTCTTTGTCACAGTTTATTAGCGTGTGCGTCGATATTTTTTTTATATTTTTTTTTATCTCTTATAGCTATGCGAGCAAAAGTACGTGTAATGTTTCGCTGCTCTTTTCTTATTTTCTCTACTTTTATGTAGAAGAAAGCCTCCTGCGTAAAAGCTGAATAGTGTTCTATCAGTGGAAGTGGGGTTGTTTGTTTGAATTTCTTGGGTGTTCGATATCTTGACGAAGTAAGCAGTGCTTAATTTTGCAGGTTTTTGAGCAGAAATGCTGGTATCTGAGCACGGAGTAGAAATTTCTATATTTCTCTGCTCCCTAAGAAAATTTGTACGTCGTTTTCCAAGCAGACCGCGTTTAGTTTACACGAAATAGAAAAATGAAGTTGTGTATGCTCTATGATGATCATGATCCGCCGCAGGCTTAGGCCTTTTCCCCAATGAGCAGTGTTTTGTATGCGATGTCGCATGTCTGGACAATAGTGTTGCAATTTTTACGCTTCGCTAATATCTTGTTGCTGTCGTCTTGTGTTAGACGTTGAGCTTCGTAGCGATGTGCGGTAACGCTACGATTATTCCTGAGCGCTCCGTGTGTTTAATGCGTTGTCCTCTGTGCGTGCGTGCATGCGTGTGCTTTTTTTCTGATTTGTGACGTCATCAATGCATGTCTGGACTTGTTTAGCAGTGTTGGAGTTCTTCCCGCTGCTAGTATCTCGTTGGTGTCATGTTGTGCTAGCCGCGTGGCGATGTGTGGTTTTAAGCCTTTTCCCTGCTCACCTAAGGAAAATTGTGTATCCCTATCCTGTGCTTTCTTTATGCAAGGGCAATGCGTCTGTGTATGTGGCACTATCAGATACCAGACATGAGTGTCTTTTTCTTAGTTTATTAGCATATGCTTCAGGTTTTTTGAGTCAAGCACAAGTGCGCGCAATTTTTCGCTGCTCTCTTCCTCAAATCACCGATTTTACGCAGAAGAAAGTCGCATGGTACAGCTGAGAAGAGGGTTTCTCTGATTGTTTGTTAGATGTTGTTAGGTGCTCGGTATGTTGAGGAAGTCAGCTGTTAAAGGTATCCGTGAAGAAATGCTTGCATCTGAGCGCAGGATAGGAATTCCTGAAGCACGGCGCCCTCAGTGTAAATAATTACTTTGGATGTGAGTCTGCTTCACTGCATTACAAGGCTGAAATGGGAAGAGAGAAAAAATTGGAGCGCTTCATTAATAGCGATCCAAGTAATAGGGCAATTATAGATTCCATAGAAAGTAGAATTTTAATGGGCTCCTAAAATTATAGTTTTGTAGTAGTTTTTCTAAACTGCAATGCAAGGTAGAAAATCATTAATATGGTAGGAATGCCATCATGTTCCCGTAAAGGCGTTCTGTGTCTTGTGCTTTGGCGTGCGCGACTGGAACTGTGCTCCCGGCTTTCGCGCCTTTTTGCACGCAATGCGCGAATGGAACTTTGCCCACCCGACTTTCGCGCCTTTTTGCTCGCAGGTGTAGCCTCAGGCAAGGAATGTGTGAGCATAGAAAGGGTCATGTATTACATAAGCCTGGAGGTGATGTTGAGTGGTTTCACTTATTATTTTAAAAGAGCAGTGGTAGTTTACTGTAATTCTAATGACCATGATGAGCCTTTGGGGTGAAAATCGTTAATATGCGGGGTGCTTTTTTGTTGAATTTTAATGAGAGAATGAATGTCATTAAGAGTAGGACAAAGGAAATAATCTTGCGATTCAATAAATAATAGGAGTCTTTGCCGCTGTCTTCTTCTTCAGACAGGATGTGATGACGTCACGCAGTCTGTAGCAATGCATTGACCGTTACTGGAAAAAAGTGTAGCAATAGAAAAATGGTGTGTATTGCCCTGGACGGATTTATGATGAGCACTGATTTGAATAAGAGGAGTGTGTGTGCTTAGAAATAGTTTGATACTGGTTTTCTTCTGTGTTTCTTTTCGCTTTTTTCCCCCTTGTTGTCTGACAAACATGCGCTGACATGCCTGGGCCTGTTCTGACATGCTTTCCTTCTACATGTAGTTTTTTTCTTTTTGTACAAGGAATATTCTTGACGATGACCATAGTGCTGCCTTGAGTGGAAGTAGAGCTATTCTTAATAATTTTACAATTCATTTAGTTCAGAGAGTAACCGCGAGAGGGACCAGTCAGTTTCTCGCTGGCTGTCGCGGAGAGCAGTGGCATCGGTCTGCGCTCCTACTGTGGTGAGCTGATTTGTTGTGTAACTAATGCTTTCGCCAACTTTCTTCCCGCTTTGTTTGCGATTTTCGTACCAGTGCACGTCGGGTGCTGGTTGCTGTTGTCCGGGCATCCCCGCCATTTTCTATCTTCTTCTGCCTTGGGAATGGGAGTAGCGCTGGTGTGATTCTTAACAATTTTGTTGTGAGATTAGTTGAGAAAGTAACCGCTAGGGGGTGCAGCTGCGGGGCTTCATACAGGAGAAAAAAACCATTACGAGTCAGTTCTCTGCCTGGCTGTCGGATAGAGCAGTCGCATCATTCTGCGCTCCTGTTGTGGTGGGATCATTTGTTGTGTAACTAATTCTATTTTCTTGTTAGCTATTGATGGTTTGCGTACTTGTGCTTTCCCAGCCTCTGTATTACGAGTGTTTTTCTCCTTGCATGTCCAGAGCTGTCCTAACTTGCCCAGACATGCCATGATGACGTCACAGCTGACGTCACAGGATGTCCGGAACTGGTGGTCATAGCTGCGATGCTTTGCAACCTGCCTCTGTGCTCCGTCGCCCTGCGACGGTCAGCGGCCGTTCCGGACCGCTTTCTTCAAGATGGCGTCATCTGTCTTCAACTAAACTCCTCAACTAAACTCTCCACCCTATCTCTATCTTTTTATTTTATTTTCTACCTATTTTTTTTATTTTTTATCAGCTCAAGTAGCCGGAAACTCGCACAGTGGTCTGGACACGTCTTAGATGCTCCCCAATTAGTGTAATGACTCCCTGAATGATCCTAATTACTGTGGGGGTCCCAATTAGCTCTAATTGCTAATTAATGGCGTCCAGATGACTGTGTGACTTGCCGGCTTCTTGAGCTGATCCCATACTACTCATGGTTACGTGCGGGCCCTTAACATATTAGCAATAAATGACGAAAAATAAATAACAAAGAAATCTTATGAAGTTTTCTGTGGGAAAATATAGTATCTGAGTGGAACAATTATATTAAATAAAAATGGCTGAGGTTAACAGTGTTAGAAACCGTTGACGTAGCATAGAAGTCGATAAAAGTCTGAAGGCGGGGTAGTTGGTACATGTCTGCGTTGGTCAGCTCTGAGTAAGACGTGTGAGTACCATATGGCGAGCTGTTTCATTGCACAAACTGACAGATTAAGGGAGGGAGGATACCCACTTCCCTTATTAGTATGTTGGCGATGGGCTAGTTTGCAAGGCCAAGGGCTGGGAAAGCGAGAGGCACCGACAGGGAGACCCGTGATCCTGCCTGATATACACAAGCTGTCCCATAATTTCAAGAACATTGCGTCCACACGCGGTTCCGTGATGCTCACGGCCCCTGTGAGGCTTCAGGGCTTGTGCACCAGTAGACGCCTATGGAAGACAATGAAAGGTTTTTAGAGCGCTCTTGTAAAATGCAGTACATTGGGTAAACAGCGTTGCTGGAACGTACGTCTACTGGAGAATAGAACGACCCTGGCACTACGCCTTCGGGCTTCCTGGCCATCCACCATACATCCACTGTCTATCCTGTGGTTGCCAGCCAGCCTTCGGAAAAACAATTGCAAAATCATCGTTTAAAGCACGGGATGTCAGAGAAATTTCAGAGGCATTATTCATTCAAGAAGCAGGTGATGCCTGCCTAAGTCAGGCGTCTATCAGATTGTCCTGTGATGAGGTTGAGTTTATGGGGGGTTATCACAAAGGACTTGCGATTGCGCAGATTAAAATGACGTGTGTTTGAGCGCTTGGATTATGAACTGATGTAGATAAGTTACCTGGCTCGTGTTCGCCCTTGACCTTTTCTCTGTGAATTTTCGTTGTATGTATGTTGTCGTTGTATGTGTGTGGAATAAATCTCCTTCAGTTGTGAGTGTAGCAAGTTGTGGTGTGTCTTCTCTCACTGACGCCTGCGTTTGGCTGCTTCAACTATTCTGCTGAAGCATAGAAGCTTTTTCACAGTCTGTACAGATGCGTATCTGATCTGGTCTGATCTGATGTAACAGATGCGTATCTGAAAAATCCGCGCAGGTGCTCAACTGCATCCGTTTCTGGACCGATCATTGCGATCGCTCAAGACCATCCACCTGCTTTCCTTCCCGGCAAATATCCACCCTGAAGTGACATCATTTTTACGGACGAACGCGGTGTGCGTTCAATTGTTCGGGAAATATTTGATGAAGAATATCCGAGGCTACGGCTTCGCTTCTGTCGATGTTGACACCAATAGGTTTCTGAAGGATGCGCCGAATTATCGGAACGTCATGAAGGTAAGACAGTTTTGCAATCGGTCTGGAAACCAGACTTTTAATATTTCATAAAAGCATTCGTGCCTATTGTTGTCCAAACGAAGTATTGCAAAAATCACTTTTAAATCAGGCAGTAGTCGGTAGTGAAAACCATATTCATTTGCGAAGTTCGTTTCCTCTAACAAAAAAGAAATCGCGTGCTGCAACTTGGATCATATCCCCCGAAATAAGTGACGTCCACGAGCATAGGAGCTCCTGTTGCACCAATCAGAAATTGGCTACCGCCGTCGTTGCTTCTGCAACTACAATCCATCGTGTGGCTGCAGCTCTAGATAAATGACGTCCAACGCCAGACTGTGGAAGGAATAACTTATTTCTGCGTAATTGTGACTGCTGATGTGGGGTTTTGAGCGGTTCACCATAGTGATCCCAACGTCACCATAAGTTAATAACATGAACCACGACTACTATATGCATAAAACCAAAAGGAAGCTCTCATGTTTATAACAACCCTATAAATGTGTGACTTATTCTTATCCTTTTTTTTTCGCTTATCCCTTTATTTTCCTGAAAATATCACAATACACTCAACAGTACGAAGAGAGCGCAGACAAACAGTTGCATGACTAGGGAGGTAGAAAACCGAGAGACACGGAAAAATAGACGCAACCACAACACGTCCACAATGACACTCGACGAATTTATTTTTGCAAATTTGACATATACCGAAAAAAAGAAAAAAAGAAACGGGTATACGTGCTTAAGCTGTCAGCTGTATCCGGAATAGGCAGCGCTAAGAAGTGCCGGGGATATGTTTCTTTCTTTGTTTAAAAGGCCAGAAAAACGGATATCTCAATTGGATTTCCAATTGCGAGAACATGGTTCCTGTCCTTATCTGTTGAGAAAAGGCAGGGCTGAGGTGAGAGAGCTAGTCTCATCGTTTACATTTGGGGTAAGGGATGACCAGGCACTGATAACACATCTCGGCGGTTCACCCTTCGCAATGATTCGCTGCAGAGCGCCGGTCAGTGACACTTCTGCCTTCCATTCTGTGCCATGTTCCTCTGACCTTCACTGCGTCAACTGCCTCTCAGTTACCCATTTTGCAACCTGTTGAAAATTTTTGGTAAAGGTGACAAGACGAGCGATTTGCTTCTCAAGATCGGTCGCAAACGCAATGGCGATGAAGACTGTACTAGAGTAAGTCATGTCATATTGCAGTAATATAGTTCTAAGCACCCAAAGTTCGTTTTTTAATCTAAATATTACTGCTGGAAAAATTCGGTTCTCCAAAGCAGTATATATACCGATAAACGCCCTCGGGATCTCCGTAAAAATAAATGCCGAAAACCGGAATCGCTACAAGGTATCCCCTACGAAAATTGGGAAGCTAGCGTAGCTACCGTCTGGCAGAAAGCCTTCAGATCTTAAGTCACCAGGTGGTTAAAATGCCTGAAGATATTCTGCAGGTTTTCTGTCATCCATGTCATCTTTGGGCAAGGAACAAATTTTCCTGAAGAAAGTCTACAGACCACATAGTGACTGAAAGCAGGCACAATGTTTACTGGCACTTCCTACACTCGTCTTTCCAGACACTGGCAATGCCACGCTCTCTCAGCACTATGTCAACCATGTTAAGGTTAATTTCAAATTCGCCGTTATGCTGATAGCGATGGGGCGGTGGTATGGTATGAGGGGTTCAGCGAACACGGTTTCGGTTTCAGATCAATGAAGTGATATTCGTACGAGTGCTTCGTTAAGTGCCGGTTGGTGATGATGTCGGCTAAGCTGTGGTTACCATTTACGCGTTAGCCCTGCTCAGTAAAGCGCAGCACTTCGCTGTGTCAAGGCCAATAAAGATTGCGGCGCGGGATGTCGCGAGCTACTCGGCAGGGATTGTTGCAGATTTCATGATTCTGTGCTTCACACGATTTCGTAAGTCGTCGCTTGGCTTGCGAAGGCTGTAGCCTTCACAAGCACTTTGTCTTGAGCGAGCGGGTGCATGTAGTGTACATGTGGCTCTTTGAAACTTGATTTCGTGGGGAACTTTCGTGGGGATGTGAATACACTGAGGGAGATGTTAAAGGCTTTATGATAATTATGCCCGTTATAAAGTTCATGACAGTAATTTGCTCACCAGTAAATGGTTCAGTCAAAACGCTAATATAAGCCTCTTAGATAACATGCGGCTTGAATGTAGCAGCAGACAGTCTGCATCAGGGTTGCGGAGTTGCCACTCCGGGGTTGGCATGATTTCGGAATCATTCCAGATTTATGAGAGCCCGGAATGGAATTGTAATGGAATGGCGGAAACTGTCCTGGGAATGGAATGGGGATGGAATTAGGCATTTTTTCGCAGGCGGAATGGAATTGGAATGTAATGGTCTGGGTGCCACGCGGTCAAGGGCGATGGTTTGGTTTGGTTTTAAGAAAAAATAAAATGGAGATTTTGACTTTACTAGCGTGAGGCCCGCAACCCCACATCACTTGCACCAGTTACTTTAGTGGAAAACTCCTGTAATGATGATGCCAATGAAGAGGAGGAGGAAGAGGAGGAGGCGCTTTTTCCATGCTGCGTAATGTCAATCTCCTCTATAGCACTGCTGGGCTAGCTAGTACGGTTACCAGTCCTAATTCTTTTATTGGTGAAATTAAAGGAATAGAATGGGGTTGCCAAGCCATTCCAGGTGTGGGAATTCACCATACCTTTTCATTCGGAGGAACTGAAAGGAATGGAATTATCACAAATCTCCATTCCTCGGAATGGAATTGGAATTGAATGGGTGATCCCATTCCGCAACCCTGGTGTGCATACAGGGTGATCAGAAATTCTACAAGGGCGAAAGCCAAAGAGAGTCTACCCTCCTACCCACAACGACCCTCCTCGCCATGACTTACTATAATGTCAGCGTGTGATGCCGCCACAATAAAGGGTGTCAGGTCCATCGAAAGTCGAGGTCCATGGGCTTCCTTGTCACTACGGTGCTCCATCGCCAATTAGCACATCGCCACTTAGCTGCCATCGCATTTTTAGTGTATTCTATTGTTTTACATGTGGCGACATTTCTTTACGCTTAGTACGAAGCAAAATGGCGCTAAAAATAATTGATTAGGTACTAAGCCAGAAAAAGCAGCGATATGCGTACATCCTTTATGTTCTTTCGTGATAATTGTAGTAAACCGGCAAGAAAATACAGGAGAACGACTTCGCGTGGTTGGTGCCCAGTAAACCAGAAATATCCTAGGTACGTCCCACAAATGTCGCACACGTTGCACATATCTGCCACGTCTATGCGACGTTACCTGTACTTCCACAATGTGACTTCGAAAAGTGTCTTACTTTGTATATCCCTGGGACATCTGGTAGATGTAAAAAGAAGGGAGCAATCGCGCGTTATTTTTCGGAGTCATCTACGACACGTGACCGTTAGTGGCATGACATAAGCAAACGTGGAAAAGTTTGGGGTTTACTACGTTATTTACCAAGTAATCACACTATAGGCGGTAGCTTGAGTTAAAAACACGTTAGCTGCTAGGATGGGGTATCAGGAACGCTCGCAGGTATAAGCTGACGTGGTTTGCAGACTCACAAATTAACTGTAAAGACGTTGTCACCATTGCAAATGTGATACGCCACGCTACACTTGACGAACGTACTCCAACAATTTGCATTTCAGTATATGCTCGCTCTGGTATCTCTTGAAATCCGCATACGCGGTGGAGGGGCCAAAAAGGACCAGCTCCGGTGGCGCAGCGGTAACGCGTGCGCTTGGAGACTGGGAGGTCCGCGGTTCGAATCCGCGGGCCGGCTGTGCCGTCTGGGGTTTTTCCTGGGTTTCCCTCAGATGTGTAATAGGCGTATGCCGGCACAGTTCCCCTGAAGTCGGCCCATGGACGCAGCTATCCTCCCCCCGAGCGGATCCCGCTCGGTCTTCCACTTCACCCTTTCCTCTCCTCCTCTCCACCACCTTTCCCTTCCCGAGAAACATGCCGCCTAATCAGGCAGGCAGACCTCTCGGGTTCCTCCCAACGACACTCCTCCTCCTCCTCCTCGGGCCAAAAAGGGAGCCTGCGTCTGATATGGTGAAAGGTGGGAGCACATTTATTAACCTGTGGTCTGCATTGGTCTTGGATTTGGGGCGAAAGGTCGCTGTGCACCCCTCCACAAGCGGGGTGTGCTGCCAGAAGTAGATGCCTTTTTGTTTAATTACTGTGTGCAGCATTTATTTGTTACAGCAATCAATACTATCGATTTCAAATTGATTCAACGCTAAAATAGCATAAATTTTAAAATATCCCCGGAACATCCAAATATCCAAAATAGATGTCTATGCGACAGTTCTGGGATGTGAAAACAGTAGGAATCTGGCAGTCGCATGGATGTACTTTCTACGTAAACGGGCTCTCTGTGAAGCTCCCATGGATATCCTAACATCCAATTTGCGATATCGCCAGGATGTACCTGGGATATATATGGTTTACTGGGTGGTGACTGAGGCAGCTTTGAATAGCCGTCATATATGTCAGCCGGTTATTCACTTATACCTACACAAAGGCTGGCGGGAATACCTACGCCCCTGCCACTCGATCCAGACCTGTGCTGTTGGAGGCAGGTGCTGAACGCATCGTCCTCAGCTACAACACTCCTCCCCCATGCGTTGTGGATATCGGACGGGGGGAATTCGTGAGCGTTAGTGTCATTGTGGGAACGGTATTCTGGAATGCAGGGAACCCGGTGGATGCGATTACTTTCGTGTCATAGGTGCTCCGTCGTTGAGACCTAGTGGCATAAAGCAGTCTACACTCTGTACCATCCCTGAGAGAAACTGATAATCGGTTGTGAAGTGTCTACAGATACTCTGAACTTGAGTTGCTCCCGCGAATGCGACAAGTCCTTCACTCCACCAACTCTGCATCGTAACCCACACAACCAGAAACCGTCCATCGACGTCCCGCGGATGCCCACTTGTGGATGCTCGACCCGCCCTGGGCGGTGCACATTTTATCCGGAACCATAGCTGGGCATCCTCACTCATGAGGACCCTCATGAAGACGCCTCCCCTCACGACGATGAGGTGAGGGTGAGTGAGGCCAGACCACGCTGAATGTTCCTCACGAGGACAGTCGTGAGGCATTGCCCTCATGAGGCCCACCGTGAGGGCCCTCATAAGGCCAGTCGTCGTGAGGCCATCAATACGTGAGGGTACAACGTATTCCGTGAGGAGCCTCACGGATGAGGCCGTGAGGCCCTTTGTGAGGAACCTCACGGATGAGGCCGTGAGGCCTTTCGTGAGGGACCTCACGGATGAGGCCATGAAGCGTTTCGTGAGGGGCCTCACGGATGAGGTGATGGGTTCGGTCTCCTCTTTGCTGATGCCAAACACTAACGTTAAACCTCACTGTGACAGTAACAACTGTTACCAAATTTATCCAAGCACAGCACGAAACCCTATAAACAGTTTAATGCCGCGCAGTATCATTAGTACCAACTACTGACACAGTAGTTCAACGCCGACGTGTCATGTGAACATGACGGAAAGTTCTTTTGAGGCTCATGTGCCTCCTAGTGGCTTGGAGACACGTTAGGTCATGAGGGTATTCACGAGGCGAGGGCTCGTGAGGATGAGGGGTCGTGAGGCCATGAGGGTCCTCATGAGAAGAAGGTACGTGAGGCCATGAGGGCATGTGAGGATGAGGACTCGTGAGGCCATGTGGGTCCTCATTAGGCGAAAGTACGTGAGGCGCCGTGAGGACATGAGGGCCCTCATGAGGTGAGGACACGTGAGGATGAGGACCCTCATGAGGTGAAGGCATGTGAGGATGAGGATGGTGAGGCCTCTCGGGATCCCGATGCCTTGAGGTGAGGTTTGTGAGGGCAAAATTTAAAATGGAATGTGAGGGTGAGGGCGACTGAGGTTTAGTTACTAGTGATGAAACTTTGGTGAGGGTGAGTGAGGCCAATGAAGTCTGTGCTTCGTGAGGTGGGGATGAGTGAGGCCGCAGGAAAATGCCCACCTATGTCCGGAACACGTCGGAGGTACGTCCGTACAACCCTACGAATCAAGGGAAATATACGCGATTCAGACGTCCCGCGAGAGCGGATTGGGGATGCATAATGCGCGTGTTCTGGACATACGCTTCCTCTGTATTGGCTACACTTTTTTAAAGTATATTTCTGTTTTCTAAGAAATTACAATTTCTCCCATTGGTATGCTGATTGATATTGAAGAAACAAGATCTTCTTATCCGAAAAAAAAAACAAAAAAAAAATCAGGCTGGGTCAAACATACCAACCCTCGGTGATGATCGGCCTTCCAAGAGGGAAAGGCATACCAGCTCAGAAACTCTGCACAAGACAAGACAACTCTGCCTCACAATAGAGCCCTGCCAGAAATAAGTTCATCCATAGACAGCAGTGTGTACACTGTGATGTACTTTATTTTCATATGCGAAATTTCCAAAATTGTCAGAATCTGAAGTTACACTGTACTGTTAAGCGTGAAAGAGGCACTTGACTTGTTGAAGGTAAAATATCACAGAACAGCAAAGGTGGGCATCCCGCAATTCAACATTTTGAAGCATAACCTCTGAACCACATGAAGGTGCAGTATGCAGTCACGTCTCACAAAACTCCTGAGTTTAAAAACCTCTGCCAGGTAAAAGTACTATACAGTATAGCGGTAGCGTACACAGCTTGAAAGTTGTGCAAAACTTCAATATCCGATTATAAAGCATAAAAACAAGAAGTTTTAGCTTTGCAAAATGCACCAGAAAACAAGTTTGTCTTCGCCACATGTCCAGTTTAAGGATTAGAAAATATGTGAAGCTAAGGAATATCATACTGTGCAGCATGAAAGATGCACTTGACTTAGACTTAGCAAAGGTCATAGAACAGCACAAATGTAGGCATTCACCATTTTGAAGCTTAATGTCAGAACCATATGAAAATGCAGTATGCAACACAAAATGTGGTAACATTAATGAAGTCACGTAAGCTTAAAAACTTTTAAGCTTAAAACGTTCTGCTGGGAAAAATGTACACCTGGAGCACAGGTTGTAGATGCCTTGCGTACACCCTTAAAAATGAACTTCACCGCATAGCACGCTTCTAGCCAACCATCATCTTGAATGAATCATCTGATTTGTTTAGAATGGGAGGCGTACGTCTTTTTTGTGACACTTATGCTGTTCATAATTGTCACAAAAAAGGCGTACGCCTCCCGTTTTCAACAAATAACGATAACGACGCCATTCGAGATGATGGTTGGCTACAAGCGTGCTATGCAGTGAAGTTTATTTTTAAGAGTGTAGGGTCACCTGCTTTCTTGGCTCCGAGGTGTGCGTCTTATTCGTCTCTCATCAGGCGCTGCTGTCTTGCTCAGAGTCTTCCTCCAAGAAAAGTTACAGCCACATTATTGATGCACACAGGCATATGCAGGTACAGTAACTAAACTAAACATGTAGAAATTAGGTTGTCCAATAAAGCTGCCAGACTTTTCATGAAACAAATAAACTAAAAAATATTAGCTACCAACTTGTGCCAAACGAAAACACCAAAACTGTTTTTATGCCATTTGATAGCAAATCTTCAGCTCCGTAGCATTTTGGAACACTATGTGTCTTGCGCTTCGCGTATTGTACAACACTGTCAATGAAAGATACCAGAAAAAAATGCAGATTTCCATGAATTTAAAGGGCTGCATAAAAAGGAAATACTTCAGAGCTTTTCAAGGAATTCTACTGAACAGGGAACATGTTCGGTTCGGTTCATGTTTCCGGTGCTCTTGACTGGAAATGACGCTGAATAGGGCGCGTCCCCACCCAGCACTGCTCTTGGATAGCTTATTTACACTATTTTGTACTAGTCAAATGGGTTGTGGCACTTTAATTTGGTGTGTGACCCACACATTATTCTTCGTACCAGAATACTGAGGCAGAAAGGAAATTGAGTCGTAGACCATTTATATTTCCAAACCGTACAGCGTCCGTTCGTACAGACCGCGATCACAACCTTATATAAATAGGAAGAAGATCATCGATGTTTCTCACCGTATCATTAGTTAGTGGCCTGTATGAAATCGACGGAGCTGTAGACTCAGGTCCCTTCTCGCTTTTTGAACCGCTACCGATTTCTTTATATTGTTTCTTCGTGTGTTTTCCAGTCTCTGGAACTCACCGGCCAAGTCCAAGTTCTGCCGCCGAGGCACACTGAGAAAAACGACACAGACATGATACAGGCATCGTCGAGCTCTGTCTATGGCAAATACGGATATCAGCGATTGAAAATAATTCCCATTTACCTAGCATTCTTATCTGTAACGCATGAGACGGCAAATAATTCGAAGCTTGCTCAAAGAGAAAACATCCGGCACTTTCCGAGAGACGCTAAGAGGGAGAGCCATTTAGGCCTGAAAGAACATATATGATGAAAACCACACTGAGTTCACAAAAAATTAAAAGGTGCACACACACGCTAATATGCCTATAGGTGTGGTGCGATAGGGGGCGCGATTCTCCAGAAAGAGGGGAAAGAAGCACGCGGATAGGCGGGGTGCGCCGGTTCACCAGAAAGAGGAAAAAAGCACGGGTAAAGCTATGGTGTGACGTCACGTGCACGCCACCTATATTACAAGCATAGCCAGGACCGCATTCCTTTTCTTTTGTTAACTCAATGGGCTGAAATGACTTGAAGAACAATAGCCACTGAAACCAACGATCTAATAAAAAAGGCGCCACGGCCTTTACCTGTATCCCGGTCATAGACGGTGACCACCTGAGGTGTATCCGTTACCTACGAGGCATCTTACTTAAAGCTTCACAAACTCCAAGCTGTGCTGCTGCTGTTCGGGTTCAAAATTACTGCATTACACCACGACGTCGAAGACGCCGTCATGTCTGTCAACTCCAGTCTCTCAAGCGGCATTCGAAATTATCCGCTCCAACGGGCTACGACATAACGTGATTCTTTCTTCCTGGCGAGAAAAAAAAAAGCCTCCTGCGGAGATTTTTCCTTTCGCGACGACGCGGAGTCAGGGGGGGGGGGAGAGAAGAGGAACGCTGAGAGCGGAGGGTCACCGGTGAAAAGGGTCGCTCAAACGCCCTTCTGCGTAAGCAATGGGGATGGAGTCCACACGGCGTCCAATTGGTTAACTATGGGGGACGTCTGCTCTGGGTGCATCCCAACTAATGCGTCCCGGAGGCGTTCGATGGATGTACACATCAGGCTGCGGATGTTCGGACTCTTGTTGGATGTCCACGGGCGGTTACTGGTTGTGTTCTACTATGTGGAGAAGCCCGATACTTATAGCGAATTCGGTGGTCAAAATGTGGCAACACGGCCTTGCGTTCGGAAATCCTAGCGCCCGCGCCTGGTCACGTAACAATTGTCACCAGAACATGAGTGCTCAGAAGCTAGGGTTTTAGCCGCGTTGCTCACGCTCCTGGCATCGCGGTCGCTCGTCTTTGGGTTCCGTCGTCTGCTAACCCATGTGGTCCCTTCGACGTGGCCCTCGCGGTGTGGATATGACGACACCGGATATAGTTCGGCAACACATTTCCCAGCCAGATCCCGACCTGGCGAAAAAAGTGCTAGTCGGCAGAATCCTTGTGTAGGAGAACGCCACGCGAACACGCGAGATTGGTATATACAGGGTGTTTCACCTAAAGTGATGCAGAATTCTAACGGGCGACGTACTCGCCGGAGATTTATGGAACTTTCGGCAATTACCTTCTGGGAACTTTTGCCGCCATTTAGGAGGGCTTTGGACAATTTTTAATTGAGGGAAATTTATTTTTTTCAATTAAACTTCGAAAATTTCCAAGCAAACCTCAACTTTTTCTACAGAAATATGAAGCCCTCCACAGATACAGACCCAACAAACCCAGACCCAACAAAAAACTATGCGCAGTATCGCAGCCGAAATAGAATAACGACATTAGTAAAAATTCCGCTTTAGCCCCGCCTACTTGATTGTCGCAAAGGAGAGCGCACGGGGAGAGGAGGAACTGTTCCCGCCTCTTGTTTTACCTTTCTTTCCCACGCCTTGACCTTGATGCTGGTGACAACAAATTAACATATCTTGTAACGTAATTTGAAGTGAACTTGTTTTTGCATTTTAGTACCCCTATCAGTTCGCAACAACACAGTATCGAGTTAAACAGGAGCAGTGAGAAGTTCAGGGCCTAATTTTCAGGCCCGTGCCCGGCCCAGGCCCGGCTCCTACGGTCCGCACCCGGCCCGAGCCCGACGTCTTCTATAGATTTCCAGCCCGGGCCTGACCCAGGCACGATTCCGCCGGCCCGGGCCCAGCCCGTACCCGGCTGTTTCCATGGTAAGGCCCGGTCCGAGCCCGCCTCTGCTCTGTGTTGTCGAGACCCGGAGGCGTATTTAGATTTACGAAATGGAAACGGACGCAGCTAATTGGTGGCGAGTGAGGAAATACATTCGGACGGAGCGGCTGTGTGGCTCTGCCGGTAAGCCGCTCTGTGCTTGCTTGCTTGAGAAGGCAGCGCACAGCGGCGCTTGGGCGATATGTATGTACCTTGCGGAAAAAGAGAGACTCATCTCCGCTCTATAGCGCATGCACCGCTGTTAGTTCCCCTTTCTGGAATTCTCACGCGAACGAAATATGCCAGAACACATAACCTAACTGACCCTCGTGCCGGACTCTCAGCGCGCCCGCCACACCAATCATCCCCAAATGTGTGTGAGCACACGTGTGAAATCCAGACCCATTACACGAAATAAGCATGATCACATATAAAAAAAGTGATAGTTCTCAGATGAGAATACCATGATATCCCATCCCCATTGGAAAAACCATATGACTTATTTTTGTGACATGAAATGTTTTGTGACACCCAAAGTCACATAAAAATGCAACTGTCCAGTCTAGTCAAAAATATGTTCGCGTACATGCCCGACCATGGCCGGCGTTGTCAAGCCCGTACCCGGCCCAGGCCTGCATAAAAAACGTAAAGCCCGGCCCGGCCCGCGGGCCGGGTCGGGCTCGGGCTTTTGGGTAAACCCCTGCAGTGCTCTAGCTCAGATAGCAATATTTAGATAAGTTAATATACCTATAGCAACTTACGATTCGGACGACACACACACAAAGATATACGAGAGGAACATAGGATCATCAAGTAAGCACAATGTGGAAAAATATTTTTTGGCACATTATGACACGGAGCGGAACTATGGCTATAAAGAACTATAAGAGCTATAGACAATCTGTTTTCACCTCTATCATCTCTGGGCCCGCGGACGTCCTTGGCCATATGTTGCTCAACCGTCAAATGACTAATTACCTAAAGATCGTTACTTAACTTTTTAATTATAAAGGCTACGAAGTTGTCCCAATGAGAACATCTGTTCCTTTCGGTGACCTGATATCAGTCATAGGCAGTATCGAAGATACATGTATCTTCGATACTATCTTTCGATACATTTTGTGTATCGGTATTAGGTATCGCGTGCCAAAAATGAGAGTATCGGAGTATCGGTATCGAAAATACATTTTTAGTGTATCGTGTATTTTAACGATACTCGATACTAAAAGACGCAAATATTGAGGCTGTTGTCAGACTTAGGCTCGGCGGCGCTCGCTCAGGCGGTAGTACAAGCCAGGCCGCAGCGGCGTAGGCATGTCGACCATAAATTCGCTCGAAGCTAACGTCCGCGCACGCGCTCCATCCTCAAGGTCGCCTGGAGAGGAGGCCCTGGGCCGTGCTCTGGGACGCGGGCGCGCGCTGCTTCTAGTTCATTCCAGAAAAATCCCTTCCGTCTCTTTCTACGGCGGGCTCGCCGAAAACGCTCGGCGTCATCCATAGCGGCGTTACAGAGGACCAAACTCACGGCTTCTGGAACTGCGCTGCACGATGTCCCCCTGCTGAGTGCGCAAGAGCACTCGGAGAACAAGGAGCAGTCAAAAACAGGGACAACGGCACATGAAGACACACAAACAGAGGCTCCACTATCAACAAGTTTTTACTGAACTACACAAGCACATTTATAACCAATGGTGTAGAGGGGAAAAAAAAGGGGCAAAAACGGAACACACGTGGGGGCCATAGAAACACGAGGAACAACCGGATGTAACTACTCAACTCCACGTCCACTTAACTTGAAGTGCGGATTACACGTCTGTCATGCCGAAAGAATAGCCGCCGGCTTAGCTTGAGCACTGTAACCCGTTATACAGCTCACAATTCACAACGGCCAACTAAGAAAATCAAGTATCAGCTATGGATGACGAACTCCGGTGTGCCATCTTGGATGGAAAATATTTTACTGTCACGTCGTCTGATGGAGACCGATTCAGGGCCATGTGTTCGTTTTGTAAGACGACGATCAGTGGCGCCTTCGAATTTCAAGCTTCATCTAAAGGTATGTCTTATGTGTAAACTTTCATAGTTTTGGTGTTTGTAAGCTCTTAAGGTTTGAGATTTCAATAGATTTCAATGAGATACGTTTAAGCCCTTTCAGAAAGAGTGCGCTTTAAAAATACACTAAAGGTTCCAGAAATCACAGAGAATTTTTTTTTGCTTCCCTAATCATATTACCAGCTTTATTCTATTGGGATTTCAGCTATGTAAACTTCGCTAATCATAACACCAGCTTTATTTTATTCGGGATTTCAGTGATGTATCGAAATCAACGATACAATATCGAATATCTGTATCGAAAATCAATTTCGGTTCTGTATCTTGTACCGGTATCAGAAATACAATTTTTGAGGGTATCGGGTATCGGTATCGAAGATACTTTTTTGAAGTATCGTGCCCAGCCCTGCCTGCCGTTTTCAGAACAAAAATCCGTTTGGTAGATCGTCCGCCAAAAATTTGTGAAGGAACACTTTTTTTTTGCTCATTACGCATCTTCGGAGACCCGTCTTTCCTTCGCCCCCAATGTGAGAGGGTGAAAGAGCACACTGTCGCCTCTTGCGTCCTGGAAAAAGGTTAAAAGAAAACAGAAAATGCAACCCAAGATAAGGGCAGTTCCGATAGCGTCACCCGATACATCTGTTTTTGTTCTGTTTCCGCAAGTTCAAGATCATCTTCGACGCATAAGGCGGCATCTCCGACACATGATGCTCAGTCACCCTCTCACATTGAGGGTGAAGGAAACCGACGATCTACCGAACGGATTTTCGTTCTGAAAACGGCTACGATGTCAGGTCACCGAAAGGAACCGAAGGAAAGGATCTTCTCATTGGGACAACTTCGTAGCTTTTATAATGAAAAAGTTAATTAACGATTTTTAGGTAATTATTCATTTAACGGTAGAGCAACATATGGTCAAGAACGTCCGCCGGCCCAGAGATGATAGAAGTGAAAACAGCTTGTCTATAGCCCTTATAGTTCTTTTATGAAAAAAAAAAAGACACCCTGTATAGTCGATAAGAGAGCTAAGACAAGCGTACAATGAGTATATAGTCGTGTTGAACTTCACTCTAAGAAAAAAGGTATGCGCCACGACACCCTTTTGGGGTGTAGCCGATTGTCCCGTACGTGACGCCCTATAAGCGTCAAAGAACACCCCAGAATGTACAGTGTTCTTGTACACCCTCCCTGAAGGATTGCTAGTACACGCGTGTTTACTAAAGGGTATACTTGTACACCCTATTTGAGGGAGTGGTAGTACACCTCGTCTTACTGACGGGTGTTCTTGTACACCCTCCCCAGGAAGTGCTAGTACATTCCCCAACCCTCCGCGGGACACGGTGGTTCATTGAACACATCAAAACAGTACTTCACGCAAGTGAATGTTTTCGGATACGTGCAAACCATGTAACAAGAAGCCACAACAAATGCAATGCTCATTGCAAACAGTTTATTGTACATATTTATATGTTTGGTGGAACGAAGGGCTGGAATACAGGAAGCTTTTACGAAACAAAGAAACAACAACTAAACATGTTCTTTAATGTAATGTATGGTTTGTGAGCAAATTATCGATTCGGAGTATGGTACTCGTAACTTCAATAAAGTGTTGGCTCGGGTTAGTTTATTACAAGGTAGCCAATTATAAACGCTTACCCTTATCGTCACGTCATACTCTCCAGTTGCTTGACACGGGTGAAATATCGTTGTAGTCACCTGTAGAGCCTAAGGGTACATTTTGATCATGGTAAATTTCAAACCACTCGACGATCGTAGTGCAGATTTACATGCAATATGTGCAAAGTCCATGAACAAAATAATCAAATGGCCGCATTCGCATTAACACATGATAGCCGATAAGACGCTGCACTCTAGGTGGCGATAGCTACTGTATGCCTTCTGCTTTTGCCAAAGGCAGAAGAAAGAAATTTATTATACAGACAGTTTATATAACAAATAACATAACAATTATTCATCAAGATGCTTTTGGATGCGCGCTCTTTGATACAGATACAGCTCGTGAGCAACACCTCATCTGCTGTCATCAACGGTGCCACTTTGATTTTTCTGCCATAAGACTTTGTACGCTCTGCATTGTAACTTTGCATCGCGATGCTCGACTGGTTTGAAGCTTAACACAATCAAATATAGTATAGGCTATGCACAGGTGCACACAAATTCTCCATCTGCATCAAATAATTGGTGGGTGTAGCATACAGATAAGGGCCAAGTGTTATAGGTAGCGACGTCGTATGCCAGTTATATTTAATGTGCACGGAGTGCAGTTACCAGCAGTAAAGGAATACCACTCAATAGCGTACGCTACACGCACATCATTCTCTCTAACATGGTAAGCGTATTTTAAGGGGGATGCATACTGAATGTTGAATGCACAATACAGGGGAATTAACAAAGAAACTGCGGAGGTTACGTCTGGTACCGCAATGATTGGTCTCTGTGCTCTTAGACTGACGCTTTGGCTTGTGCGCGGGTGTTCTCCAGTGTATACTGCAGTTGGATTTGGTTGTGCTTGGCCTGAATCCTATAATGAGAAAGAACAAGACTACTACAGTTCGTATCGGCACGCAGGAAACTATATCACAGAGAAATTAGTTTGCTTTCTGACACATTCTTCTACAGTTACACAGAGTTGTCCTCTGTGGTCGAACAGCATTTAAACAAATCAAGCATTGCCTCGTATTCAAAAAGCAGTACTGCAAATTGGGTTAAATTAGATCTGTGTGTTGTGCCTTACATGTGAGACGGATCTTAGCTTGTTGGGTGCATAATGTTGTCGGAACTGTGGCGCATTTTACTGTCAGCTCGACAAGCCAGCGCTGCTCGATGCCATCTGTTTATTAATTGTCAGTTAATTATGATATTCCTTGTCATACAGCTGGAATGAGTACTGATAACCACGTTATAACTCTGTGCTGCGATTCTCAGTAACTTGGAAACTGGCAATGAGGAAACATAGCCATTAGAAATATATGCAGGCACGTGTTTTTCACCTGTATGTGAGCACGACATGCCAATCTGGGGCACTTTTGTAGCACACCACTCCTTTGGCAAGTCACGGGGAAATCTGGGAAACCTGACGAAAGAATGTAGAGGATGCAGTAGAAAGCAGTATGTGCTACAATTTCAATTAAGAACCTGCCGACAAGGCAACACAAGCTCATTTGAAACGTCCTTTTTGTCTCAAATTTCCAATCAGTTACTTGGGTTCTTCAGTTTTTCTCATACTGTTATTGCTGGCCAGTCTCAAATTACGGGTAACTTCACTCGCCATTATTTTCTTAGCGAAAATGTATTGAGGTATTTACTTTTTCGGAGATATTTCGTAATATAGCTAGTGTAGAAACAAATGCGACAAACTAATCATAGAAATAAGGACGGGGGTTGGACAGAACTGTTCTGAAACATCATCAGTCTATTCTGACTTGAGAAGGACCGAAATTGGGCAATTGCGCAGAAGAGGAAACGCTTGGGACGCAAATGGGAAAGAGCACCGCAGACAAAGTTTTCTGATCGACACTGGTGAAACGCTACTTCACGATGAACAGTTAATGTAAATACTACATTATGACACATGAAGTGTAGTACACGCACAATGATGCTGTCGGTTACCAGATCGCAAAAAAAGGCGATTGCCTTAGAGCCTCGAAGACATCGTCACGTTTGCGTTCTCCACGGATGATTATTTCCTTTCTGGTCATTCCGATGTCACAAAGCAGACGACATCCATTACGGCGATATGGTCAGTATCTGGAACCAAATAACATTGTTCATGCATTCTATTGAGCGCTAAACAGACACCTTATATCTGCTTTGTCTCAGCCACGGGTCACCAAATGTAGAGGAGATGGTCTTCCTCCACAAATATATTCGACCGACTTTATCTAATCGCAGAGTTTCCGTGCATTCCGTGGCCATACACTGCAGTCTTGTCCCCTTGTGCTTCGTACTTTGAGTGAACAAATGTCACCACAACCTTCCACGCTTATCGTTATCGCAGTTACTCGCGAACACTCTTCCGTTGTTGTGGCGTATGAAGTTGGCCTGGTTCACGCAGCCTTCGACGCAGTAAAAACTAAAATAGGTAAAAGGGTTCCTTTGTATCCTTCAGACATTGTTAAATACAGCGTTTATAGCGTGAAACTTCCATGCTTTCTGGATGAATAAATGTAAACACAGAAGTAATGCGAAACAGTTTCAGGGATATGGGAAACATCTTCCCGCCTGGGGAAGAACATCGAATAGCATTCTGAAAGAGTATTTTCGTGTTAATTGAATATTGAATGTGCAGGAACGCCTCCAATGAATTGCTGGTGTGCCAAACCATGGGCAGCCATTTGTTGCGACTTAACAGATTACATATTTACATGGTATAAGCTCAGGCTCCTGTTTGGACACATCTTATCACATTCTAGGAGCTCCATAAGACAATGTTGTCTGCAACTTCCACCGGTGGAATTACCCTTCTGGGCTTACTCCTAAGAGGCAAAAGAAATGCCAAAGTGTTTGGCGCTCTCAAGGAGATGACAAAGTAAGTTCCTACAAATTGATACAGCAGTGAAATTGCATGTATCCCATCGAAATACAAATAAAAAACCTAATGATGACTGAAGCACGAGGCATTTACCACTCCCGATGGTTTGTACGAGTTGAAAGTCATATGCCGTTTGGACTATCCAACGCTCCTGCCACGTTCGAACGTATGAACACGGTGCTCCAGGGACTGCGGTGGCATATGCTGCCTCGACGATATCGTTGTGTAGCACTCGAGCTTTTCTAGCCACATCGAACGGCTGAAAGCCGTCCTGGACTGTTTTGACACTGCATGTGTAGTTCAATTATGAACCTCGGATACCGTCAAATTAAAGTTCTTGGACATCTTCTGTCGCACGAGGGATCTGACCAAACCGTGACAAGACCAAAGCTGTGTGCAACTTTCCTCAGCCCAAGACGATTGAGCGGCTGCGCAGCTTCATTAGATTGTGTTCTTATTTCCGTCGTTTCAACCGTGGCTTTGCTGATCTTAGTGCTCCGCTAACAGCCATGTTTTCCAAGGATGCTTCTCCACGAAAGCTTTCACTCTACTCAACGATACCTAAACTTCGGCCGTTCAGTTAACGTCACGTTCAGTCTGTCCTCTCACAACTTTCGGCCCACTTTCTCTCCGCCACGAGCAGATGAGAAATTCGCTTCTCTCATATCCCACGTCAAGAGTAGTTCTTCAGTTCTCGACAGTAATCTAGTCAAGAAGGCTCCTAATTTCGTTTCAGCAGACGTTGTCCTGTACAAGAGGGATTATTGCCCTGACGGCCAAAGCATTTTCCTAGGGCGCGTTCCGCGGCACTTCTTAGCTTCGCAGGCTCGCGTTTGCTCCGCCCTCGTCAGTGCTATGACAGAGGCAGTCCAATGGCTATGGTGTAAGTAAAAAAGAAAAAAAGATCATTGCTTTGTAGTGGCTCAGTCTCCGCCGCCGCCAACCGACGTGCTGCACGAGAGCGCGTGGAGAATAAAGCTTTCTGGTCCACGTTATCGTTCATTTCGACCTGTCTTTTAGTAGCGATTTTTAAAGCCTCATAAAAATATTACATGGAAGGTCTAATACAGGTTCAGACTGATGTTCAAGTCGAGGCATTTGTCAGTCATGGCACGATACATAGCCTACTTGGACTGTGTACGGGTTTAATATTAATAGAGAATTTACAAAACTCACACATTAATTCCAAATATTTTTGTCACCATGCTGTCTTTATTCCTTTTTCCCAACATGGTAGGGTTGCGAAGGCGTCACATGAGTGGGGTACTTGTGCAATGGGTAGTCATCAGCAATGCCTTCCTTATTTAGGAACACACAGGGATGTATTTCCAACGCGAACGTCGAACATCGAACCCATTTTCGTCGTTCGGTCTCCTCTCCCAACGGTGACGATCATAGGCGGACGGGCTGGCAGGGAACGGCTCTCACCCCGAGAAGCGTGCTACGTTGGTCGCCGAAGTGCTGCGCGTCTACGAGTCTTACGCGGCACTGTCTGATGGGCAATTAAACTACCAAAAGTCTACGCTCATGCCTCTTGGGAGCCTTGCGCCATTACATGCGTTTCCCTCTACAATACACTGCATCGCTGAAGATCTTGGGTGTATTATTTGACAGCCGTGGCCCTCCAGCTGAAAACTGGACGAGAGCTCTGGACGAACTGACGGCGAAGTGTGACCGCGCGAAGTCTTATGATCTTTCGTATCATGAGCGGGCATGTCTTGCCCGCTCACGATACCTGTCAGGCTGCCTGTGGCATCTCAGCCATGTATGCATCGCTCCATATGCAGTTGTGGCTAGGATATAAACGTGCATTCTGTCCTTCTTCTGGAAGAAGCGGAGGGGACCGGTTTCCCACGCAGTGCTCGCCTTGCCCGATTCTCAAGACGGGATTAACCTGCAGGATTTCGGCCTTATGAACCGCGGTATCGCCCTCAGCACCATGTTGCGGACCCCCCATTGCAAAAAGACACACCGGCGAAAGTTTTATTGCAATATTGGACAGACCCCCTTGAGAGCCCTTCTACTGTGGCTTCCACGCGCCGGTCGCCAGCAAAGCCCCGGTGTTTCCATGCAGCTGTTCACGCACATTACCGGCGACTGATTGCTCGTGTTCCCACCTTCACCCTCGCATCCTATTCGCCTTCTATGATGGCGAGATTCCTTCTGCAGAGCGCAACGGGTGACAGCTACAGAAAGTGGATTGATCAAGCGTCGACCAGGTGGACGACCAGGTGTCGTACAGGTGGACGACAACTGTATGTGTCTGGCTACCAAGACCACTCCGTGACGTTCTGTGGTCCGTTGCTTGGGCAACCCAGCCTACACGTGATCGCCTTAGTTCGTGGGGCATCACCTCTACCGACACGTGTCCTTACTGCCTCCAGCGTGAGTCTAACCTGCACGTTCTCTTCGACTGCCACGTTGCACGTACGTTCTGGCATCAGGTCATGCGTTCAACAAATATATGTTGCCCAGTGCAGTTTTACCAAAGGCGCGCACATTGTCTGAGTGTTCTGCTAAGAGCATGCGGGGCGGTCGTGCTCTGGCAGGCTCGTTGCAGAGCTGTAGCGCGACGTAAACGCAGCACCCCACTACTTCTATTGGTGAGGAACGTGTGTTTTCTTCTGGCGAGCGAGCTCCAACGAGAACTTTTCGCCATTGGAGAGGCCGAGTTCTCGCGCAGGTGGCGAGATCATCCTTCCCTTATTGTGAGGCGAGGAACTGTGAACATCACCGGTTTCCCTCCATGAATTTCATTTGCATCATCCCACCACCACCTTCATCATCTATTCATCTTTCTTTCATATGTAAATTCTTACCGGAATGAATGTACATAATACTGACTGTAGATATAACCTGTACATATCGTAACTATTGTCACTGCCTGACACCAAGTTGACGCCAAGTTTTCTTAGAGTGTGTCGTGTGTTGTTGTTGTTGTGTGTAAATATTTTCTGAAATGAACCTACATAATATTGTCTCTAGTTATAACTGCATGTTGTATGGCAGTGTCTCGGGTGTGTTTGTATCTTATGTTGTTACCTTCAATAAAATTTCCTATAGCAACCTGTCAAGGGACACAGTAAGAGACTATAAGAGCCAACGTAAAATTAAATTGAACGCATTCGATCACGCAAAGGGTTCACAGCCATTAGGCAGGTCTGTGTTATGTCTGCGTCATGTCTGTGTAATGCTTGCCGTCCTCGAATGTGGCTACAATCAGTATCTGGAAAAGGGCATTATACCCTTCGGTGCCTCGGTGCCCCGGAAGACGTGGCTCCCGATATTGATGGTATGCTCGCAGAAGATAATACTTTTCTTCTTTCTACAGGCACACTGATATCTTCATAGCCATCTCTCATACTCCACTTCCAGTAAAGAACTCAAATTGCCTAGTACGACCTATCACAAGTTGGTCGTCTGAGCATCTGAATGACGTCACAGTGCAAACTTTGGTAGGATCAGTTAATTGTAAATTTGGAAACTATGGGTGTTCACGATTTGGACAATGTGTTTTATACCTTGATGTTGAGATCAGAACGAGGAAGCAAACAACTGAAAACGTAAATTGTTACTTTATTTACTTTTATTTTTCATTTTTGTCCCATCACTCAAGCAACCTTACCGGACGATTGGCTGTGTGTAGGGTGGTTACATTCTTGGCAGCAATTGTGGTGCTTAACAATTGTCAACACGGTTTCCATCAAGTAGTCTCAACAGTTCATCACACGCATGTTTCGCTTCAGTTATTGATTCAAAAGGGGGAAGACAAGCGTATTTTTTTAGCTATAGCGAAGGCATTTGGTTTCGTTCCCCAATCAAAACTTATTCAAATTTTGATTAAACCGCAAGATTGTTAACTGTATATCAGCCTATTTGAGTAATAGCCGAATTTGTTGATACATGCAACAGGAGACATTAAACTTCTTCCCAGTACTAGGATTAGAGAATATACTGCTGCAAATACAACACACAGAGAGTACTAGGACCACTCTAATTTGCACTAACGGCATAGTAGACGTAGTAAACACCAACACAAGTAAGATTGTTTGCTGATGACTGTGGGATGTACTACCCAATGTCATCATAAAATGACACTTCACTTTTAAATATTAACTTGCAAAAATAGTTGGCAGGTGGGCCATTCCAGCCGACACCAGCTAGAAGCGTAGCTCGACTCTCTTAGATATCGCTGAAAAAAAATTATGTGCATTCCCTTACGTGTGTGTATGTAGGATATAAACTTTTTTCTCAAGATTTTATTTTCTTGGGCATTGGGGGCGCCTCGAACTTGGCCCAAGTATGAAAAAGTGTTGTCCGTTCCGCGCGTCCTTATGACACATACAGACAGTATTTCTGTCCTTTCTTTGTCTGGTGCTAGAGGGGAAGGGTCCATCTAGCTTCCCGAAAAGCATATGGGACGGGAACAAATCCGGTGACGTCGTAAACGCTCAAGAACGGAGCGCGTTTTGGGCAATGTTTACTATGCATTCTCTCAGGAGCCCAATATTATTTATGCTCATTAACTACTGTATTGAGACTCACATCACGTAAAAATTGCAAGAAGACACCCTCTGTCATAACATTTTGAAAGTCTACATGTGCATTTTTCTTAGGCAAAAAAAGGAAAGAAAAACGTCAGCACATTCATATCCCGTCTGTAAGGTACCAGTATCACCATTTGAAGGAAGTTCGGCTTCTCGTGTCCAACCGCGAGTAATCAGAGCCGCCTTTTCGTAGCAGCTTCGTCGTCGTTTCTGATTGCCTGACTCATGAGCCATGACAATGTTACAGTACTAACCATTCGCCACTTGAACAATGTCAGCTAAATATACTACTACTCTGATGGCGCTGCATCGCAATAGAAAAAGAGAAAATACAATTGCTAACTTTGGCCTCCACAACCATGAATTTGGGATGCTACGTAGCACATTTTTGCCTCATCCGGTGATAAAGGGCATTGTGACGGCGCTGGCAGTACTGTTTAAAAGGTGGGCAGCTATAGGGCCAGTGCCGTGTCTGGCCCTATGCAAAAGGGAGTCTGACCATTAGGAGGAGCCTAAAAAAGAGGTCGACCTGTCAATCAAACTTAGGCGCATTTCATTGGTTACCGTTTTCAATGGGAGCTGCCATGACACCAAATTTTCTCCAAGATGGAGGATGGTGCTTGGAACGGCGAAGCGGAGATTGCGTGACAAAAAATTTTCACAGACTACTTTAATTTCATACTGTGAGTGTATGTCCTCATGTACGCATCTGCAAACACAGCTTCAACTTTCGATGCGCCATCATTATTTACGCGAAAATTGGATGTTTCGTCCCTAACGTTAGGCCTAGTTAAGACCGTGATACCAAGAAAATAGCAAGAAGGACGACCCTTATCCGTAGGATTTTGCATTATATAATTGCATTTTATTTATACGACCATCTTTGGTCATTTTTGATTCGATCTACTTACACTACGTGATTTAAAACTTCATACCGGCAATCGTCTGCTATGAAGAAGCGGTTGTACCGCTCTCCTGGCCAGTCACTTCTGCCAGCAACCATTAGTAGTATTCAGTCATGTCCAGGCTTCGACAGGGCGAAACTACGGCACCCCTGCCCTGAGCCCTGCGCGTATTTTGCCCCGCGCGGCGCGTGTGCGGAGGGTTGTCCACGTGATTATCGGCGGGGGAGGGCTGCGTGCGCGCTTACCCTTTCACATTTTTCAGCCTGGGCAGACTTCTTTGGCCGACTTCAGATATTTTTCCGATACAACAGGTGAGCGGTTTACATGCAGAGACATGCAAAGAAGGGTCATACGCAAAAAAGGACAAGTGAAAATATATTTATTAATACCAATCAAGTTGAGATATATTTATTAAAGCCAATAGTGCTGGGAATTGTGTCAATCAGGTGAAGGAGAAAAACCCAGCCGAAAAACCTTCACCACCTGTAACAGGGCAGTGCTCGGGTGGAGCGTGACCGGAGGGCTACGTGCGCGCTAACCCTTCACCCTGGGCTGACTTCTTTCACCATTTTCCTACTTGGGCCGAATTCCTTCCCGCGACAGGTGGGCGGTGCTCGGGTGGAGGGCTGCTGTGGTGGGCGTCGCGTGGCCGGAGGGCTGCGTGCGCGCTTACCCTTCACCCTGGGCTGACTTCTTTCACCATTTTCCTACTTGGGTCGACTTCCTTCCCGCGATAGGTGGGCGGCGCTCGAGTGGAGGGCTGCTGTTGTGGGTGTCGTGTGGCCGGAGGGCTGCGTGCGCGTTTACCATTCAGCCTGGGCCGCCGACTTTCGTCATTTTTCAGCCTGAGTCGACTTGAATCGTAATTTTTCCAGCTACAACAGGTGTGCAGTAGGCTGTTTACATGCAAAGCATAGCCATACACAAAAGTACAAGTGAAAATATATTTATTAAAGTCATTAGGAATTATGTTATGACTCTGCGTGAATGGGAAAAACTTAGCCAAAAATCTGAAATAGAAGGAACACAATACACGTAACAAAGAATATACTTATTACAGGTATGATACATTAGCATTGAATAGGTATCACAAATCAAACACAATATTTTTATTAACAGAAATCACAAGTTTTCAATGAATCAGAAGTGATAACACACTTAATCAAAGAAGATATTCTTAATCAATATGATTATAAACAAAATTACAAATTGTATTATAAAACGTCTAATATTCCTATACGTGAGAACCATCAGTGCAATAGCGGGAAGTTCTGATAGTTGTATGCAGTTAAATGTGAACAGCACAGACCCTGGAAGACTATGGGACACGAACACAAGAGGAAATAAAATCTATACCACTACAAAGAAGATATTCCTAACCAAACAACAGAGTAATCTATCATTCAGAAAATCAGAAGAAAAAATTAAACTCATCAGAAAATAGACATGTTAAAAATGAACTTCACCACATAGCACGCTCCAAGCCAACAAACAGAACAAAGAGCGACACGAACACAAGAGGAAATAAAATTTATACCACTACATTGATTAATCAAACAACAGAGTAATCTATCATTCAGAAATCAGAAGGAAAATATCAAACTCATCAGAAAATAGACATGTTAAAAATGAACTTCACCACATAGCACACTCCTAGCCAACAACCAGATCTGATGATATCTACCCTGATTTGTTGAAGACGGCTGTCAATAGATGCATGGAAGACCACGGAACACGAATGACAAGAACGATACGAACACAAGAGGAAATAAAATCTATACCACTACAAAGAAGATATTCCTAACCAAACAACAGAGTAATCTATCATTCAGAAAATCAGAAGAAAAAATCAAACTCATCAGAAAATAGACATTTTATAATAGAGAGCCAAACATCCAACACATAGAGAAATAATAGCTAATCAATCTATCAAAGGCGACATAGCACAGACTTATCAATATAGCACAGACTCAACGCTGAAGAACAGAGGAACACGCGGCGACACGTAAACAACAACAACAGAGGAAAATAATCAATCACTGAACCATCATAAAATCGACCAATATACAATTTTCATTCTAACAAACACTACGAACCTTGATGGAGGTATCCAAGACATAGAAAATATGTACTGTTTTCACTCTTTTCCTCAAAGCCAGGAGACTTTGTTTCTATCTATGTGACCATAGCACAGCGCATGCTTTATCACTCAAAGGGTTAGGGGCTATATTACTTCGTCCAGCAAACGGGACGCTCTAGAGGTCAGATAAGATAGTTCAAAGGCGATATATTTTATTGTGCAGCGCATATAGATGTCGATATCACTCCCTGGGGTCACTATCTTTTTGCATCCTTTCCCTGAAACGGAAATCTTTCGTCAAAGTGGTTGACAAGTCGGCTAAGTTTGTAGAGATGCGATATTGTTATTGAAGATGTAGAGAAAGTCCAAATTATTAATTGGTAGCAACGACTTAATTACATCAATTTTTGTAATATCTTGCAATAGAAATTTCTAGTGAACCACACAGAAATATCAAATGTGAAATGCAACTCAGAGTTATGAGGCATTCCAATCTTAGAGATAGTTACTTATGTCAATCCAGTGAACAATTGAAGCAAATGCAAGACAATAATTATTTCAGGCAGTAAGTTCACAACTCATAGAGTATCAGACGACTGAATACTTGAAACAAAGTCAAAACAATAATTCTCACGACAGGTGGAGATTATAGCATTCTAAACCAGATAATAAAATTTTAATCAATAAAATAAACATAGATATGCTTTTAATTAAGTGTAGATGTGCACTTGAAAACAGAAGAGATAATTGCTCTACATTGAAAAGATGGACAGATTTTGTACTCGATTCCATAAGTCATGGGAAGATGTGATAAAAAACTGCTTCGAAAAGGAAGAGCCGCGAAACGATTTCATTATCGCTGCATTTCAATACGTCCTAGACATGGTCGTATTCGGGGATATGGTACAAACAACAGAACTGAAGGTGCAAGAATTTATATGCCGAATCTACAATACTTATAAAAATATCTGCACATCAACGTCGGAAGGGCCACTAGGATTGATGGCGGAGTTTTTGAGATTAGACCAGATGTAATTGTAATCATTGCAATGGGCATTGCATTCATCAAGAAAGTAGTCGGATCAAATTATCATATACAAGCGGTCTATATCGCACGTTTCATTACGGATTTGTTGAAATTACACATACCTGAGATGGAAAGTACATAAATTCTTATCACGTGATATGTTCCAATACCACGGCAAAGCAAATATTTTCTTCTACCAGTCTCTGCAACGATGTCGAATCAACAAAAGTTCAATATTGTCGTGCAAGGTCTGATGTATTATCACCTGTTGAAACTCAACAAACATATCAATTGTGGTGGACCCCCGGACGATTTTCATCTAATACTCTCTTGTACGCCATTCAAGAATCTTCATACAAAGAAAGGAAACATCAATAAGAGACTGTGCAAATTCATCGCGACAAAGTGCAAGTTGTTGAAGCAATACAAACACGGCGACAACATAGTGCCTGCGTTAATCAACGCTGGATTCGAGCGCCCAATAATCAGAATAAACTATTTAATGTCTTCGGAATTCATCAAGGAAGACAACAAACGAAAACTTCAAAGTTTGAAATAGAACTGTAATTTATCGAAATAAACAAGTGTATAACTGAAACAATAAATGTAATCTTTGTCATCATTATAAAGAATTCTTCGCATCACAAAGGAAAACGCCTTACATTTAGCATGGCTAGACTGAGAACAGTGATCGCTAAGGAAACGAATATTCCACAATTTGTGTAAGAATTCTGATATGGAATGAGACCTGACCACCAAATAGGTTTTACTCGACTACACTCTGTACAAGTTCAACACCCGAAGGATAGAATTGCCGGAGAAGGATCGGTCATTGAAATTTAGAGACATGATACATCAGTCTACGATTACAAAAAGGATCACTAATCTCATGTGAAAACTTATCATATTTCATGAATTAAATTCCACAGTGCATGTATATTTCTCAATCAGTTGCACTAGCCCAGACATAGTAAAAGAAGAAGAAAAGGCGTCTTTGACAAGCAACCGATTGGAGTGCGGAACAAATAAATAAATATTTTTGTCAACACAGTTGTCCGTTTGTATGACTGGATAGGAAAAATGAGCCGTCCAAGATAGCGCGAAACGGGAAATAAGGGAAGCTAACTGACTGCGGCGGGATAAGTCAAAGCGTTCGCGACACAGTGTCATCGACTTTTACAATCGCATTGGGGTTCACTGCCTGGGAGATAATACGAAGCCTTCACGAAAAGCGAATCTATTATCAGATGCCACAATGCAACCGAAAGATTTTACGAGCACGACGAAGTTCAGGCCAAGACTACATTTCTAATCACATAGTCTTCGTAACACACGGCACACAAACGTATATGAAATAATTTCAAAGTGGCAATCAGATTTTGAGAGAAGCGGATCACACAACAGCCATCAGAAGTGCTTAACCAATATACAATGAAGATGAGCGTTATGCATAAACACAATGGAAGATATGTTATATTAATTATAATAACCAGATCAGCGCAGGTCACACATAAACGTAGATCCAATTCACAAAATATAGTCGAGATTTCCCTGTAACCATACAGAAAAACTATCACACTATTTTAGTGTCATAGCATCCGGGCACTACAAATGGAAAGGCCATACTAATTGTATAAGTCTTTAGCTCATAACGTTGTAACACGCAAATTCCACACTAAAGATCATTTTCTTCTTTAAATTTTCAAAGTAAAAACTACACGCTATTTCTTGCATTTTTCTAAAGATATAGATTAAAAAGTTGTGCATATACTCACACATACTATACAAGATATTTGATTGTGGATTAATTGTTAAAATTTATCGATCCACATTCAGGAGAAGTGGCGACTACCACACATCAGTAAGAGTTTAATCACAATTTGACTCGCTTCACGAATTCACTCGCTTTGACGAGCACTCTTTCATGACGTCAGGGAATTTAATCGAATGGATTGATATTTTCTGTATACACTATAACATAATGTGAATTCTTTATGTTGTGGATATTAAAAGTTACGAATATTTTCCGAACGAAAATTTACTTAAAACTCGAAGAAAGGGTCACCCGCGTCGACGAACCCGTTTCCGGAAAAAGCAACACGCTCGCGAGCGGTACCGCGTTAACGCGTCGCGCGCAGAATCGCGTTCGGGTACGGCATTGGGGAAACGCGGCCCGGCGTGTTGCCGAAACGTCTTCGAGGACGCGGGTGACCCTTTCTTCGAGTTTTAAGTAAATTTTCGTTCGGAAAATATTCGTAACTTTTAATATCCACAACATAAAGAATTCACATTATGTTATAGTGTATACAGAAAATATCAATCAATTCGATTAAATTCTCTGACGTCATGAAAGAGTGCTCGTCAAAGTGAGTGACTTAAAGCTTGCGTATTGTGAAATTACACATTCTACAACACTAATCATAAATCGCAACACTTGCTCAAATTGTGATTAAACTCTTACTGATGTGTGGTAGTCGCCACTTCTCCTGAATGTGGATCGATAAATTTTAACAATTAATCCACAATCAAATATCTTGTATAGTATGTGTGAGTATATGCACAACTTTTTAATCTATATCTTTAGAAAAATGCAAGAAATAGCGTGCAGTTTTGACTTTGAAAATTTAAAGAAGAAAATGACCTTTAGTGTGGAATTTGCGTGTCACAACGTTATGAGCTAAAGACTTATACAATTAAAGTATGGCCTTTCCATTTGTAGTGTCCGGATGCTATGACACTAAAATAGTGTGATAGTTTTTCTGTATGGTTACAGGGAAATCTCGAGTATATTTTGTGAATTGGATCTACGTTTATTTGTGACCTGCGCTGATCTGGTTATTATAATTAATATAACATATCTTCCATTGTGTTTATGCATAACGCTCATCTTCATTGTATATTGGTTAAGCACTTCTGATGGCTGTTGTGTGATCCGCTTCTCTCAAAATCTGATTGCCACTTTGAAATTATTTCATATACGTTTGTGTGCCGTGTGTTACGAAGACTATGTGATTAGAAATGTAGTCTTGGCCTGCACGTCGTGCTCGTAAAATCTTTCGTTTGCATTGTGGCATAGATTCGCTTTTCGCGAAGCCTTCGTATTATCTCCCAGGCAGTGAACCCCAATGCGATTGTAAAAGTCGATGACACTGTGTCGCGAACGCTTTGACTTATCCCGCCGCAATCAGTTATCTTCCCTTATTTCCTGTTTCGCGCTATCTTGGACGGCTCATTTTTCCTATCCAGTCATACAAACGGACAACTGTGTTGACAAAAATATTTTTTTATTTGTTCCGCACTCCAATCGGTTGCTTGTCAAAGAAGCCTTTTCTTCTTCTTTTACTATGTCTGGGCTAGTGCAACTGATTGAGAAATATACATGCACTGTGGAATTTAATTCATGAAATATAAGTTTTCACATGAGATTAGTGATCCTTTTTGTAATCATAGACTGATGTATCATGTCTCTAAATTTCAATGACCGATCCTTCTCCGGCAATTCTATCCTTCGGGTGTTGAACTTGTACAGAGTGTAGTCGAGTAAAACCTATTTGGTGGTCAGGTCTCATTCCATATGAGAATTCTTACACAAATTGTGGAATATTCGTTTCCTTAGCGATCACTGTTCTCAGTCTAGCCATGCTAAATGTAAGGTGTTTTGCATTGTGATGCGAAGAATTCATTATAATGATGACAAAGATTACATTTATTGTTTCAGTTATACACTTGTTTATTTCGATAAATTACAGTTCTATTTCAAACTTTGAAGTTTTCGTTTGTTGTCTTCCTTGATGAATTCCGAAAACATTAAATAGTTTATTCTGATTATTGGGCGCTTGAATCCAGTGTTGATTAACGCAGGCGCTATGTTGTCGCCGTGTTTGTATTGCTTCAACAACTTGCACTTTGTCGCGATGAATTTGCACAGTCTCTTATTGATGTTTCCTTTCTTTGTATGAAGATTCTTGAATGGCGTACAAGAGAGTATTAGATGAAAATCGTCCGGGGGTCCACCGCAATTGATATGTTTGTTGAGTTTCAACAGGTGATTACATCGGACCTTGCACGACAATATTGAACTTCTGTTGATTCGACATCGTTGCAGAGACTGGTAGAAGAAAATAATTGCGTTGCCGTGGTAGTGGAATATATCATGTGATATGATTTTATGTGCTTTCCATCTCAGATATGTGTAATTTCAACAAATCCGTAATGAATCGTGCGATATAGACCGCTTGTATATGATAATTTGATCCGACTGCTTTCTTGATGTACGCAATGCCCATTGCAATGATTACAATTACATCTGGTCCAGTGTATTTCAATTCTTCGTTAGCAAATCTCAAAAACTCCGCCATCAATCCTAGTGGCCCTTCCGACGTTGATGTGCAGATATTTTTATAAGTATTGTAGATTCGGCATATAAATTATTGCACCTTCAGTTCTGTAGTTTGTACCATATCAACGAATACGACCATGTCTATGTCGTATTGAAATGCAGCGATAATGAAATCGTTTCGCGGCTCCTCCTTTTCGAAGCAGTTTTTTATCATATCTTCCTATGACTTATGGTATCGAGTACAAAATCTGTCCATCTTTTCAATGTAGAGCAATTATCTCTTCTGTTTTCAAGTGCACATCTACACTTAATTAAAAGCATATCTATGTTTATTTTATTGATTAAAATTTTATTATCTGGTTTAGAATGCTATAATCTCCACCTGTCGTGAGAATTTTTGTTTTGACTTTGTTTCAAGTATTCACTCGTCTGATACTCTATGAGTTGTGAACTTACTGCCTGAAATAATTATTGTCTTGCATTTGCTTCAATTGTTCACTGGATTGACATAAGTAACTATCTCTAAGATTGGAATGCCTCATAACTCTGAGTTGCATTTCACATTTGATATTTATGTGTGGTTCATTAGAAATTTCTATTGCAAGATATTACAAAAATTGATGTAATTAAATCGTTGCTACCAATTAATAATTTGGACTTTCTCTACATCTTCAATAACAATATCGCATCTCTACAAACTTTGCCGACTTGTCAACCACTTTGACGAAAGATTTCCGTTTCAGGGAAAGGATGCGAAAAGATAGTGACCCCAGCGAGTGATATCGACATCTATATGCGCTGCACAATAAAATATATCGCCTTTGAACTCTCTTATCTGACCTCTAGAGCGTCCCGTTTGCTTGACGAAGTAATATAGCCCATAACCCTTTGAGTGATAAAGCATGCGCTCTGCTATGGTCACACAGATAGAGACATAAAGTCTCCTGGCTTTGAGGAAAAGAGTGAAAACAGTGCATATTTCCTACGTCTTGGATACCTCCATCAAGGTTCGTAGTGTTTGTTAGAATGAAAATTGTATATTGGTCGATTTTATGATGGTTCAGTGATTGATTATTTTCCTCTGTTGTTGTTGTTTACGTGTCGCCGCGTGTTCCTCTGTTCTTCAGCGTTAAGTCTGTGCTATATTGTTAAGTCTGTGCTATTTCGCCTTTGATAGATTGATTAGCTATTATTTCTCTATGTGTTGGATGTGTAGCGGGCGCAGGTCGGCGCCACCGGAAGATACGCGCCAAAAATAAACGCTGACGCGCGCTCACGGGTGTTATGGTTTAGGGCAACGAAGAGGAAGAGAACAGTTGCAATCACGAGGTTTTTTGGGGGTTCTTCATCATTTTTTTAGGAACGTTCTGTTAGTCTTCGTTTGTCCTCGGAATAAAGAGGTTCGATTATACAGAGCGGAGTAGTCGCGGTCAATACAATCACAGAGTGGAAGTTCCACAACATATACTTTTGGTGCCGAAACCCGGGACCCGACTTCACCGCAAGAACGAACGTTGCAACGAGACATCATGGACCGACTGAAGGCTAAAAGAGGAGCACGACGTGCCCAGGTAACCAAACTGGTCGATGAGGTCAACGAGCGTCGACAGGACCTAAGCACAAGCAAGGCGATCTTGAATGGACTTCTTGCACGGCTGGAATCGAGTGATAGAGACCTTCGCAAAGTGAACGAAGAGATTGAGCCGCTGATCAGGGAGGGCGACCTTCCGTTGGAATATGAGGCTGTCTTCAGGTATGAAGAGTCAGCGGCAAATGCAATTGCAGAACTCCGAACCCGGATTTCTGACATAGAACTAAGTGACCGACGTACAAATGCAACTCCTACGGTGGAGCCATCGGCAGCGCAGACCACTCATCAGGCCCAAGTAGGAATAAAGCTCCCGAAACTTCAGCTGATGACCTTTGCAGGTGAGCTTACGCAGTGGCAAACGTTTTGGGAGCAGTTTAGAACGGCCGTGCATGAAAATCGTCGTCTTAACAAGACAGAGAAATTCCAGTATTTGAGCACATCGCTGAAAGGCCGAGCAGCAGCAGCCATCCGCGGTTTACAGGCCACGGAATCCTGTTACGACGACGCGATCGAGATTCTGTCGCAGCGATTTGGGGATACGACGCAGATCGAGCGAGTGTACCTGTCAAGATTGCGTTGTCTACCAGCAGTGAGGTCTTCAAAGGATGTTGCAGGCCTACGTTCTCTGTACGACTATGTTCAAGCCAACGTAAGAGGCCTGAAGTCACTCCTGAAGAGTTTCCACCAACAGCTTCGCTTCCATGATGGTGGATATTCTCCTTTCGGCTATTCCACCCGAGATGGTAGTGGAGTACCATCGAACGGCAAAATACGGAGCGCTTCGGACCGCAAGCAACGATACAGATGACCACGGGTCGCTTTCGCCTTCGACAGAGGCAAGGGCTGCCACTGGCACAGGAACGACCGATGAGCTTTCAAAGGTGCTCAACTTCATTCGCATTGAATTGGAAAGTTTGGAGCGAGCAGGATTGAAAGACAGCAGGATGACCCACGTGGCCCAAAGCACAAATAGGACGTGGAAGAGAAGCGTTCCGACAGGAGCAGTCCTACAAGCTGCTGTAAAAGCAGTACCTAACTGTTTCTTCTGCTCATCAAGCGATCACAGCACAGCGGAATGCGACGCCAGCCTACCCCTGACAGAGAAGCTAAAAATACTGTCGAAGGCAAGTCGATGCTTCCGATGCACAAAGAGGGGTCATCGCTCTAAAGAATGTCGTGCCAATGTGACTTGTAGTCATTGCAAGAAGAGACACGCATCCGTTGTGTGCGATCCCTCGAAACTACAAACTAAGGGCATCGACTCCGTTCCACTGACCAATCTGATGGCAGTCAGCACCCACCGGACACAGCATCAAGAACCCGACACACTGCTCCAAACTGTCAGGATTTGGGTGTCATCGGGTACAGCCTGCACGCAACTTCGAGGCATCATAGATAACGACAGTCAGAGGACTTTCGTCAGAGATGACGTCGCCAAGAAACTGAACTTGAAAGTGGTGGGGGACAGCAGACTGCACTTGAACACGTTCGCAAGTGATACTTCTACCAGGAAGACACACCAGGGCAAGGTCGTCGAGCTACGGTTAAGGAGCCAGTACCACCCGGCAGAACATGTAATTCACGCAACGACGATTCATTTTATCTGTAAGGACCTTGCCGAGATTCCGTCCAATCAAGAGTTCGTAGCATCCTTACGTCGCCAACGAGAGTATATAGCGGACGACATGTTGTTCCCAAACTTGCAATGCGAAAATGGCATTGCCTTACTGATTGGGAGCGACGAAATGTGAAAGTTGCTCACAGGACAAGTGAAAAGGTACCCAGGCGACGAAAGGTTGGTCGCGATTGGAACGGTTTTCGGGTGGACCTTTCAAGGGCCGTCGCCTTCCGTAAGAAGCTACACGGACAATTCAACCACAGCCGTCTGCGTCTTGAAGATCGGAGTAGCAACGGAGCAAGAACCGGATATCCTAGAGAAGTTCTGGAAATTGGAGTGCATAGGTATCTCGGAAGAGACGACGTCCAACAAAGAGTACGACGCCGGGGTACTACAGGATTTTCAACAGAACCTTCGTTTCGTAGACGGCCGTTGTGAGGTAGCGTTGCCATGGAAGCGAGACGCCGAGTTTGAAGATAATTTTGAAACGGCTCGCAAGCGACTGCAGAGCCTCACCCGGCGACTGCTACGAGACGATAGCATACAGGAGCACGACGAAGTTATAAGAGCATACCTGCAAAACGGCCATGCTGAAAAGGTCACGACTGAGACACTGAGCTCTGGTAGGGTCTTCTACATGCCACACAGGGCAGTGTTCAGAAGCGAGTCGACCACGACAAAGATTCGAGTGGTGTTTGATGCTTCCTCACACGCGGTAGGAGCGACCTCTCTCAACGACCACTTAGAAAAGGGGCCGAAGTTAACACCTGACCTTGTACACATCTTACTGCGTTTTCGGATGTACAGAGTGGCAATCACTGCGGACATTCAGAAGGCGTTCCTTCAAATTGGAATTCGCGAGGCCGACCGGGACGCACTTCGGTTCTTGTGGTTGGCGGGGTCACCCACGGCAGGCTCCATGCTGCCCGACTTCGAGTGCTGGCGAATGACGCGAGTTCCGTTCGGGACTAGTGCTTGTCCTTTCCTGCTGAATGCCACCCTGCGGCATCACCTAACATGAGTAGAGGGTCCGGACAAGGACCTTGCCTATGACTTGAGCAACTCGTTTTACGTCGACGACCTGCTGATCGGAACAGACACAGTAAACGAAGGAAAGCAGTTAATCACTAAGGCTCAAGAAATTCTGCACAAGGCGGGTATGAAATTAAGCAAATGGGCGTCGAACTCTGAAGAACTGCAGGATATGTTTGTGGAAGCCAAGGTTAGCCGGATTGACGAGGAGAAGTCCCTGAGCGAGCCTGCTCAGACAAAAGTCCTTGGAGTGGTCTGGGACAGGAAGATGGACAGATTCCGGTTTTCAGTTGAGCATCTCATAGAAGTCATCGCGGGAATGATGGACAACAAGCGGTCCATATTAAGAGCTTCAGCGAGATTGTTTGATCCCCTGGGATTCCTGTCACCATATATAATTCAAGTGAAGATTCTTTTCCAAGAGCTTTGGAAGGCGAAGCTGGACTGGGACACGAAGCTGCCTGAGGAACTGGCGAAGATATGGCACGCGTGGTGTGCCGAGTTAACAGATCTGCGTGAGGTATCCGTAGAGCGATGTCTACTTCCATGCAGTGGAGTAACGCATACTATACAACTCCATGTATTCACAGATGCCATCCCACTCCCCTATGGAGCATGTGCCTTCATCCGAATCACCAGCGAGACTGGCGAAACTAAAGTCCGTCTACAGTTTGCAAAATCACGCGTAGCACCACTGAAGAAGATAACACTACCACGGCTCGAATTGATGGGGGCCTTAATTGGTGTACGCATTGCAAAGTTGAATCAGGCTTTAGGTGGACTAATCACTGAAACTATCTTTTGGACCGATTCAAAGATCACACTGAGCTGGATTCAGGGCGACGCAAGCAGGTGGATGCCGTTTGTGCGGAACAGAGTTGTAGAAATTCAAGAGAACAGCCATCATCAACAATGGAAGCATTGTCCCGGTTCTGAGAATCCCGCAGACGCAGTGACCAGAGGACTCACAGTAAGAGCATTGACGAAAAGCAAGCAATGGTTTGAGGGCCCCGACTGGCTTTCCAAATCCAGCGCAGACTGGCCACAGCACGACGTAAATGACGGTACTGACTTAGGGAGTGTAGAAGAAGAAAAGTGTAAAACGGCGGTTCTGATCGCAGATAACACAGAAGACCCCCGTAATTTGTTGGAGCTCGCAAGATACTCGAACTACAATCTCGTATTGCGCGTTACTGCTTGGATCAAGCGATTCGTGCGAAACTGTCGCCACAGGGAATGGTGCATTGGACCCCTCACAGCGATTGAAGTGGAGGACTCCGAACGGTTCTGGGTTAAACACGCCCAACGTGAAGCCTATGGAGAAGAAGTTTTGGCTTTGAGCCAAAACAGGGACGTCACTGAATCGTCAAAAATACGGCAATTGCATCCCTTTCTGGATGAAAATGGCGTGATGCATTTGACAGGGCGACTGCAGTTCTCCGACAGCTCAGAAGAAGTCAAGCACCCAATCATTCTGCCGAAGGCACACGCTTTATCCAGGCTCCTAGCTGCAAATGCTCATCGACGGACATTACATGGAGGGGTAGAAGTAACCCTGACCACTTTACGAGACAAGTTTTGGATTCCACAAGCCAGACAGCTGGTGAAGTCTGTTATACATAGTTGCAGTACATGCGTACGTTTCCGTGCAAGTCCAGCAACCGCACCGACGGCACCTTTACCAGCAGACAGAGTGAGTGCTACACACCCCTTTGAAACGACAGGAGTAGACTTCGCCGGCCTGGTGTACGTCAAACGCTCTCGGGACTCGTATCAAACGTCAAAGTCTTTCATTGCGCTGTTTACGTGCGCCACCACAAGGGCGATACACCTGGAGCTGGTGACTGACCTGACAGCTAGGGCCTTCATCCTGCCATTTCGCCGGTTCGCATCCAGAAGAGGAACTCCCTCCGTCATGTACAGCGACAACGCCCTCACATTAAAGAAAGCGGCGAAAGATCTGGGAGACTTGTTCAAAGTAATTCGGAGCACAGAGTCTCAGGAGTACTTATCGACGAGACGAATCAGCTGGAAATTCATCGTAGAGAGGGGGGCTTGGTGGGGCGGCATGTGGGAGCGCATGGTGAGGACAGTTAAGAATTGTCTACGGCGCACGTTGTGCAAACAGAGCCTAACGTTCGAAGAATTGACAACACTCCTACACGAGGTGGTGGCCACCGTCAACTCCAGACCTCTCACGTATCTACATGCATCCCCTGAAGAGCCAGCTGCTCTGACACCAGCGCACTTGCTAGTGGGCAGAACTTTAACGGCGTTACCGGAACAACCAGCAACGGAAGTAACAACTTCAACAGCCGACGGCACAGTTAAAAGGTGGAGACACCGACAGAGAATGTTGGACAGCTTCTGGAACAGGTGGAGAAGAGAATATTTACTTCAGTTGAGGTCGGCTCACGAGTACCGGACCTCAAACAAATCAACTGCCCTTCGAGAAGGCGATGTTGTCCTTCTGCACGAAGAAAAGCTCCCCAGACAAATGTGGAGACTCGTAAGGATCGTTGAGTTGTACAAGGGGCGCGACGGCAACGTGCGGTCGTGCCAAGTGAAGCTTCTCAGTGGGGCGGTTACTCGTCGGCCCGTACAGCTATTGTATCCTCTCGAGATGATTGAACAATGACTTGTGTTTGCGTGGCATGTTGTTGAACTTGCGTGGCATGTTGTGTTTGCACATTTCGGGCGGGGGAGGATGTTATGGTTTAGCGCAACGAAGAGGAAGAGAACAGTTGCAATCACGAGGTTTTTTGGGGGTTCTTCATCCTTTTTTTAGGAACGTTCTCTTAGTCTTCGTTTGTCCTCGGAATAAATAGGTTCGATTATACAGAGCGGAGTAGTCGCGGTCAATACAATCACAGAGTGGAAGTTCCACAACAACGGGCTCGAGTTCTTAGTGAGCCGGGTGCAGTCTGATTCTGTTGCCTCCTAAGCTGTCTGTCTAAGTTGTCGCGGAGAGAAGTACACTCTAAGAAAAAAAGGAGTAAAACGGGGAGTAATTGCAGCTTCTACTCCCCTAGTCTGCAATTACTCCGCATTTTAGTCCCCTAACCCAACATTTAGTCCCGACGTTTACTTCCCACGACTGCAAATTGTCCCTAAACTTCGCGAATGGTCTCCTGAATGCAGAAGTCTACGTAAATATGTACCCTTGGTCAATTTGAACGACATAAGGCTGTATACCTCACACAACGTAGCAATTTTCCAGCCACACAGAGTAAGAAACAGTTAGCGCATCTTTCTTCGCAAATTGTGCCCTAGTATGGCGCAAGATTTATGTACCTGGGACTCTTACAACATCGCGTGAAATGCGGTCTTCACTCTGTGACATTCATTTACTCCTGCGCATTTACTCCCGAAAGGGACTATTTTTTGTGGCAATGCAATTACTCCCCAAAAGGAGTAAAATTACTCCTTTTTTTCTTAGAGTGTAGACAGATGTTTGGCTCTCTATTATAAAATGTCTATTTTCTGATGAGTTTGATTTTTTCTTCTGATTTCTGAATGATAGATTACTCTGTTGTTTGATTAATCAATGTAGTGGTATAGATTTTATTTCCTCTTGTGTTCGTGTCGCTCTTTGTTCTGTTTGTTGACTAGGAGCGTGCTATGTTGTGAAGTTCATTTTTATAATGTCTATTTTCTGATGAGTGTGATTTTTTTCTTCTGATTTCTGGATGATAGATTACTCTGTTGTTTGATTAATCAATGTAGTGGTATAGATTTTATTTCCTCTTGTGTTCGTGTCGCTCTTTGTTCTGTTTGTTGGCTAGGAGCGTGCTATGTTGTGAAGTTCATTTTTAAAATGTCTATTTTCTGATGAGTTTGATTTTTTCTTCTGATTTTCTGAATGATAGATTACTCTGTTGTTTGGTTAGGAATATCTTCTTTGTAGTGGTATAGATTTTATTTCCTCTTGTGTTCGTGTCCCATAGTCTTCCAGGGTCTGTGCTGTTCACATTTAACTGCATACAACTATCAGAACTTCCCGCTATTGCACTGATGGTTCTCACGTATAGGAATATTAGACGTTTTATAATACAATTTGTAATTTTGTTTATAATCATATTGATTAAGAATATCTTCTTTGATTAAGTGTGTTATCACTTCTGATTCATTGAAAACTTGTGATTTCTGTTAATAAAAATAATGTGTTTGATTTGTGATACCTATTCAATGCTAATGTATCATACCTGTAATAAGTATATTCTTTGTTACGTGTATTGTGTTCCTTCTATTTCAGATTTTTGGCTAAGTTTTTCCCATTCACGCAGAGTCATAACATAATTCCTAATGACTTTAATAAATATATTTTCACTTGTACTTTTGTGTATGGCTATCCTTTGCATGTAAACAGCCTACTGCACACCTGTTGTAGCTGGAAAAATTACGATTCAAGTCGACTCAGGCTGAAAAATGACGAAAGTCGGCGGCCCAGGCTGAATGGTAAACGCGCACGCAGCCCTCCGGCCACACGACGCCCACAACAGCAGACCTCCACTCGAGCGCCGCCCACCTGTCGCTGGAAGGAAGTCGACCCAAGTAGGAAAATGTTGAAAGAAGTCAGTCCAGGGTGTAAGAGTGCGTAAGCACGCACGCAGCCCTCCGGCCACGCGACGCCCACCACAGCAGCCCTCCACCCGAGCACCGCCCACCTGTCGCGGGAAGGAATTCGGCCCAAGTAGGAAAATGGTTAAAGAAGCCAGCCCAGGGTGAAGGGTAAGCGCGCACGCAGCCCTCCGGTCACGCTCCACCCGAGCACCGCCCTGTTACAGGTGGTGAAGGTTTTTCGGCTGGGTTTTTCTCCTTCACCTGATTGACACAATTCCCAGCACTATTGGCTTTAATAAATATATCTCAACTTGATTGGTATTAATAAATATATTTTCACTTGTCCTTTTTTGAGTATGACCCTTCTTTGCATGTCTGCATGTAAACCGCTCACCTGTTGTATCGGAAAAATATCTGAAGTCGGCCAAAGAAGTCTGCCCAGGCTGAAAAATGTGAGAGGGTAAGCGCGCACGCAGCTCTCCCCCTCCGATAATCACGTGGACCACCCTCCGCACACGCGCCGCGCAGGGAAAAATACGCGCAGGGCTCAGGGCAGGGGTGCCGTAGTTTCGCCCTGTCGAAGCCTGGACATGACTGAATACTACTACCATTTCTGCAATTCTGAGCCTTCCCAACATGCCTCTCTCCATGCCGATGGCGTTGATAAAAGTGGACGCAAAATCCGTCGTTTTGGTCTGTCACCAGTGATATCCGTTTCAATCCGAATCAATCGAGTTTCTCCAAAATGGTGACACCCACTAAATAAGGGTGAGGTATAAATACTGGATGGATGTAATAATAGACAACTGTATTTCGACCTGTCATTGGCTAGATACCTCAAAAAGTAGGTGGAGCCTCAGGTATCGGCAGGTCCCATTAATGGCCTCCCTTTGGCATACACGGCACTGTATAGGGCTAGCTCGCAGCGCCCCTATTGAGTGCACCTGCACCTGCACAGCTGTCCCTCTGGGTGAAAGAACGCTTGTAAGAGAGTGCATCCTTTGTGGCTCACCGCCGAGGATATACGGTTGGAGAAAAAATTACTGAACGTGAAGTACAATGAGGCATGCTCCATCCACGGCACAAGGAAGTACTATTACATTGAGCCCATATGTTCTGTTCAGGTATATGCAGCAAAACATATATTTCCCGTGAAAGAAAGACAGTGCGCGCACAGCTATATTCTTTCTTCTGTTCTTTTTTTTAACTTTTTGTTGTGGGAGAAGTGCGCGCGAGATCGTAACAAATGGCTTCCCAAGACTGTTACGTCGTGTTCTAGCGTGCTCTGAGCCAATACCTATGATCAGCTGGCGTAGTAAGATCCACATCAGACCGTAGAAGGAAAATGATGATAATGCTACCTCATAGAGTGGATGCAAATGCGCTGACGAAATTTTTTCCCCGTTTAAGAATAAATACGCCAGCAATTTTTTTATATGTTATAGGAGATAGTCTGAAATGGTGGGATTTTTGCAGTCCCCAGACGACTTCAGGTATGCGAACACAATCATAAACGACGACGAATCTGTTCAGAAGCAGCGACTGTGAGTGTTAAGTTGATAGAACTTGGCAGAGCAGCAGAAGGCGAAATTCGTCGAAAGTGTGAATCTTCACAGACGGGATGCAACTGCGCTCATGAATCTTTTTTCTCGTGTAAGAACAAATACGATCGACAGAAGCGAAATGGCGCTGACAAGCTGATGGTGCATGACTGTGAAGTAAGACCCGAGACAAGGTGAGACATTTGTCTGAACTCTGTCTCGGGTCTTACTTCACAGTCAAGAACAAATACAACAAATGTAGATTTTCAATATGGACATGGTAAAAGAGAGGGTCACAAGGGCATCACTTTGTATTTCCTAGACGACCTCAACTAGCGAATAAGCTACTGCGGAGTATGGTAAGGAAAAGATTATTTTTCTCGTTTAAGAAAAAAAAACGTGTAGATTTTCAATATGTTACAGGAGAGGATCTGTCAAATGGTACGACTTCTTTCACTTACGAGACGACCTCAGGTATGTGAAAATACTGTCTGAAAAGTGTAATTTTTTACGAATGGATTTCGATGGAATTCGATATTCTCGATTGCTTAGTTAAGCAACAAACACTGGTCAGCTTCCAATTTTACGTAAAGCGAGTCTCCGTGCAGTAGTTTATAAGCATACATAATCTCGGGTTCCTGAGATAATGCTAACTTGCCAAAAATGTATCGTAAGCTTGGCCCAAAACGCGCTCCGTTCTTTAGCTCTTACGACATCACCGGATTTGTTCCCGTTCCATATGCTGTTCGGGAAGCTAGATGGAGCCTTCCCCCTCTAGCACCAGACAAAAAAAGCGCAGAAACGCCGCCTGTATGTGTCAGATGGACGGGCCGAACGGACCACTTTTTCATATTTGGCAAAGTTCGAGCCGCCCCCAATGCTCAATAAAACAAAATCTCGAGAAAAAAGTTTATATCCTACACACACACCTCTAAGGGAATGCACACAATTTGTTTCAGCGAAATCTAAGAGTGTCGAGCTACACCTCTGGCTGGTTTCGGCTGGAATGGCGCAGGTGTGATAAGTGGGGAGTGAAGATTAATTATGACAACACACTGTTCGTGACAATGAGTAATAAAAAACAACCTATAATATTCCATACTCATGTTAGCAGTTGGTCGCTTCAGAAAGTTATTGAATATAAGTATCTCGGGGGTAACGAGAATATCAAATCTAGAATGGAATACTCCCATGATGCGGCTCTGCGTTTAAGAAGCTTTGTGCTTTGAGAAGAAAATCAGCACAAGCACTACGTAGTGTGAAGTTGGCAGCGTACAAAATTCACCTTCTCTTGGAATATAGTCTGGAGCCCATCAACACAAGTAAATATCGATCAAATTGAAAGGGTACAAAGAATACCAGAAAGATCTATTTACTGGAGTTTTATGCGTTTGGATTCTGTTTTTGTAATCCTGAACAGGACAAACCTAGAAGATTTGTGTGTAGGAAGAGAGATAGGCATTACTTAATGACATAATGAGTGCCGGAATTCACCGACTGAAGGAATTCATCCCAGACATACCTTCCTCTACTAACACGCCAGTCAACGAGACTCAATCACTCGAAAGCAGTTCTCCCATATACCACGGCCACTGATACATTTAAACGTTCCTTTCCTTTTTCTCTCTCTCTCTGTCTCTCTTTGTGCAAAACTGTCGAGGAATGGAACGACCTTCCTGCAGGTGTCTCCCTCGGACATCTTACAGCCTTGTCAACAGAAAACATGTCGGCATAGGGTCTTATTCCCCCCCCCTCTTTTCTTTCGTTTCCTTTATCATGTGTATGGTTTATGGTGGTTATATATTGTTTATTTGTGAGTCAAGCGGCAATGCCGGTTAACTTTGTAACAGTAGGAATGTATGTTACCAATGTGACTGCTGTGGCTCGAAATGGGCCTGTGGTATCGCAAACTGAAAAAAAAAGATATTAAAAACTAGCAGAGGCTGACTGAACCATTAGGACAAATGCTGTTAAGCTTGAGGAACGGCAAAATCGGAATTATTGCCAAGGACGACAGTTGGCGTCAGTGACTACATGTCGCGGGAATCTCTGATTGCCGGACAGGTATGCATTACACTACACCGACATTGCTGTCGTCACTGTCTTCCCACTTCAACGCGCCGAAAAACCAAGAGCTGAAGTTAGACAGAACACAAGGCGCCTTGTGCTCTGTCTAACTTCAGCTGTGTCTTTGTTTTTCGGCGCGTCGGCGCGTTGCAGTGGCATCATGTACCAACAAACCCATATTTCTACGTTGTCACTGTCTTCTTTGGGAATTAAATAAGTAACTTTTTGCGTTGACAGCGACACCCGCGTTACTGTCGAAGATTCTTGTAACACAAAGTTCTATTCAACAACTTTCAGTCATCCGCCCTAGGCTTACTGAAGGGCAACAGCAACAGAAATTCTACAACATTTGCGTTATCATCATCCTTGGGTGTTCTGAAGTTCAAGACCCATCCAGAAAGTGACCGAGGCATAGAAGGCATCTGGAACGTTCGATGCACGGAAATGGTTCTGGAAGCATTTCAGAATGTGCGTGGAACAGCAACGTGCGTCATTTGTAGAGAGTCGACAATGGGCACAGTCTGCATCTCACTTATTTCACATGGCTTTACCTTTAGGCGTATACGCAAACAGAGTTGATCTACAGGGTGTTCAAAATTAAGCTTTCACTAGCACTTTATAAATAGGCGAACAAAAGAAAACTAGTGCTACTTTTTCTGTTCTTTGAGTAAGAAACAGGTGCTACATAATTAGCAGCACCTGTTTCTTACACAAGTAGCGTAAAGTTATCATCCGATTTCCTGTCATCGCTGTGTTTGCGTAGCGCTTGTGAAAGCTTAATTTTGAACACCCTGTATAGACGTGCACAATTCATCACTTCACCTTGCTTGCTCGGCTCCAGGAAAGAGATATGGTAGCTGCTAACCTCATAGCCCTGCACAGTACTTTTCTGACTTGATCTAGAAAATAGCCGTTATGTCAAAATGAATATTCACAGAGCCTCATAAAAAAAAGAGAGAGAGAAATACCAAACTGAAATCAGCTGTGATCACATGAAGCCGTTCCGAAGTCATCATCATCAACATGAAGATGTTGTGACTGACTATTGCTGACACCTCTGTCGCGTCCAATTGCAGGAATGCACTGTCCGTACAACCGTCGGTGGCATCGGCACCAACGACCACATTGTCTACGACTTCGACAAACGCAATCGAATCTGGCGGTCGTACGAGACGGTTGACAGTCTCCGCACCAAGGTAGGCACGCGAAGCATGACATATAACTAAGGCTGAGCGTGAGGGCTGTGGTCCTCATATTCGAGACATTATATCTCAAATGCTTTTTTGCTGTCTCCCTAAACCAATACTTTCCCTGTATTTGTAAAGTATTTTTATGCAGGGTTCGGAACGTTTTGTAGTCATCCTCCCGACTGTTTTTCTGCACAGGATGAGGTTGCGTCCGTGCGATGTGCTACAAGTTGCTTCTTTCTGCATTTTTTTAAGTCGCATCGGACTCCTCACTGTGTCAGTTGCGACGTGTTTCTATCGCTGTTTCTATATGTTCAGTCCGCGGCTAAACCGCCGTCGCCTCCTAGTACCGACCACGTGGTACTGACCAAACGACGTCTGCATATATTTTTTTTTTCTGCCATATCACTGTACAGTACACGGCTCTGTAATATGTGTCGTCGATTTCCGCAGATTGAAAAGGTGTTTGACGACCTTCACCCTAATCGAGAGGATCTCTTCGGCTGGGCCTTGTACGACGTGGATCTGGAGGACCAGAAAGGTGTATGTAATGCCGTCATGTCCGGCAAGTATCAGGGAAACCCAAACAACCGGCTCATGTGGGTCAAGGAGTTTCTTCTCGACAAGAAAAGTCTTGGAACAAATTAATTCCTTTCTAGACATAAAATAGTTTACTCTGACAGCGTGCTGCGTACGTGAATAATTAACACTAACTTAACAGACACGGTGCAATACGTTTTACGGAGTGATGTCTGGTTGTTCCAGCCATTGTTGCTGGCTTCCTAAACTTTCGTAAACAGAAACCTGTGCTGGAACATGGACTGGGCTGGGGACAAGGAGTGTCAGAGAGACGGGACAAGCGCTAGTCTCTCTGTCAGTCCTTGTCCCCATTTGTGCTTTACCGTTGTATCGTGAGGTACCAACAGGCTCAAAGATTATAGAAACGCTTTCACCCGTAAGGTTTTATCTTGCACGGAGATTTGTGCGCTATCGAACATGGATATCTGTAGCAAACTGCGCTAATAAATGGAGAAGAACCGGTTTGCCTGCTTTAAAGACTTGAAGCAGCGAACTACATTGTGCACTACACCAGTGGTTCGCAAACTGTTCCGACACGTTCCTAGGGGGTCACGAAGCGTCCCACGAATTTAAAAAAAATTCACGCTGTGTCCGCTATTCTGCTTTACCGGGAAGCCTGTGGCAGCTGACCCGGAGGTTTCTCATAAATGCGTTTACATGCGAGGTACGCCACGCTTTCAATCTGTCACACATCCTCGCTTTCACGCCTGCTTTCACTTGTGCACGAGGGCCAAAACATATCTCGTGAGCTCCACTCACTCCCACTAAAGGCCACAGAGTCTGCGTCTATCACGGCATATATGGTTGTCTCATGACGTCCCGCCTTCACGGCGTAGTGGCGTCTTCTCGAATTACAGCGGACGCCAAATACCTAAGAAAACCGTTTCGCGTGCGTTGTCAGTTAGCGAAGCACGCAATAGGTAACACATCACGGCGCCGTATTTGCTCAGGATTAAGCGTTCGGTCGTGCTTATTGTTTCAGAGTTTTGCGTGCATCCAGCTGTTTAATAATGGAACGATTTCTGACCGCTGACAAGCGAACATCATCTTTGGAGTCAGAAAGCACAAGAGCAGCGCGAACTCGAGCTCGCTCAGCATGTAGCTTCAATAGTATGTCAGTGTATCATTTTGGCTAACGTACGTTCATGCGCTGAGATCTGAAGACGTCCGGCAGCGCCAGCCGCCGGCTCTAAAGCGAAACGCACCGCCTCCAAAATATTGTCGCCACCGGCGCGCCTGATCTGGGGATCTCTGATTGGCTGGACAATATATGTGTAAATATTTGGATGCTCATTGGTCTCCGTGAACTGTCGTCAGTTTCCTTCGCGCTGATTGGGCGAGAGTCATTTGATTGAGGCGCGAGTATCCAAACGGTCGGTCGAACGGACCAGCTCCCGTGGCTCAGTGGTTAGCGTGCTGGCCATGTCACGTCTAGACTGGAAGGTACCCGTGTTCGAATCCCGGTGTCGGCTGTGCTGTCTGGGGTTTTTCCAGGGTTTTCGTCAGACGCTCTCAGACATATGTCGGCACAGTCCCCTTAGAAGTCGGCCCAGGACGCACATTCTCCCCGGGCGTCAGTCGTGACGTTGCCCACATACGTAAGGCCGACAACGGCGAGCCCTTTCACCATCACCACCACCACAATCGGTCGAACGGAGGAGACATCGCGTCTGTCCGGCCACGCGTGTTCTCTCGGACTACAACCGTTGTGCACGCAGACGCTAGCGGGTAGTAAAGGGTTTCGAATGCTTTAGATTTAGATTGTGACGAACTGTTAATGTGAGAACGGAATGGCACATTCACCTGATCATCACAACAGCGGGAAGACGAACATGACAGGGAATCCCTGCACCTCCAAAGGACGCAGAAATCGTCTGAGAGGAAGTCTGCAATCTTTCCGACGTCCCGCAGCTGAACGGTAAGACAAGTTTGATTACTTTTTGTGACCGAAGGAAGTAATGCAGGTTTATCACGTTAAGTGTATTACGTACAACATTTACGAGTCACTCGGTACGTTAGCGGCGTTTAATAGTGTAGTGCATTGCCGTAACTTGTGAGTTTCGGATATGCCGCTAATCAAATTATGTGTGGTTATACTAGTTGTCCCTCATGCACGTCGCAGCCGTTCATTCATTGTGATCTACGAACATTTGTGACAAGTGTGCTTTGGTGTTCAAATACGAAATCAAGATCGATTGCCTATCATAACAGTGATTTTTGTGCAGAGTTACGGATCATCAATAGATTTTCTTGTTTTGTTTTAGTGCTCCCGCAGCCATCGGCAACAACGACGCACATTGCTCAGCCTGTTTTCGAAAACTGTATACCTCTACATTCTGGGTGTGCGAACCGCGATGGGCTTCTGAACTGCCCTTCGATGTCGAAGCACCTAAAGCTCCAGTGGAGCCTGTTACAAGACGTAAAAAGATATTACTGTAGCTTTTTCGAGGCAGTTCCCGAGGACAAATAAACTTGTTTTTGTCATACACCATCACTTTTTGATTGTCTGCTTTGGGACAGCATGATCGTTGCTCTACAGCAAGCGCCGAAGACAAACGGACGAGGCTGGGGGGTAGTGGTCACGAGAGGAGAGACGAAAAACCCGATGAGAGAAGGGGAAGGACGTTGGTCTGCGCATGCGCACTTGACCCGAGCTTTTTTCCCGCACTGCTGATTTGGGACGCTGTGAGTGGCTCCTGCAGATCACGTGGTTTGGGCGCCCGCTATTTTCCCTGGACCATTGCGTCAATGGGAGCTTCCGGCGGATGGCACCGCGACGAGGGAAACCGGAAGGGGAGGGGGTCGCGACAGGGTCGTCTATATTTTTATGGGCTGCGGGGCGGCGAAGTTTGGGAACCACTGCACTACACTGTTAACTCGGTACCCTTTATTCTAACTTTTTGCGACGTGTAACCTCTATAGAGACGCATATTTCAAAATATCGTAGAGGTCATATCTAGAGGAAACAGCGACTTGTAACCTGACACTCTAGGAGCATTAGAAGTTACTTCTGAGTATAGCCCAAATCCAGTCATCGTAACTGATAAATGTACCCTTTATGGGGGCATTGTAACTTTCGTAACTTTTTCTTCGTTCGTTCTTCTTTTGTTTTTGCAAAGTATCTTTTATAAAAGGTACTGCTCAAACGTTACTGTGTTGTCATTCTAGCCGCACATTCAACACGGGAGTTTCTGATCACTGTGCGTTCCCTCATTGTGTCTGCTTCTGTGTGAATTGCAGATCGTATCAAGAATTATGAAGGAAGTACAATATTAACTAAATGCGAGGTTGTTGCGTGCCACTTATTCAGGTGTACCGGATAGCGTATGTTCACTACAAATTTTCTATATAGTTTCGTTTTTGCTGGGCAGTCCAGGCAGTCTAGCCACGCTGATCGCAGGATATGTTCAAACTTGAACCACCCCCCGGTCAATCGATCGTAGTCCGCGTCCACCTCACTATGCCGCCACGGTAGATTTGACACGCGCGCCCTCATTTCGATGGACTTCTATATTCACCACTGTAATACTTGTTTTCTCTTGAATACTATTGACAGACTTTGAATATGAGTGGACAATAAAATGTTTACTGCAATCAAAGCACCTGCATTATTTGTATAAAAAGTGGGGTCACATGGATCACAGATGTATCCAAATGTAACCGATCGCGTAACGCATACAAACCAAAACTCTTGAGAGAGAGCGCGCATTGAAACCGTTGCAACGGGGCAACGGTTATCCCGTCGCTGTGGCTGTTGCGTAAGTTGCGTTTGTCCGTACATGCAACCGTGGTTGTAACTCAGCGCTGTATTTTTGCGGTACAGCCTTTTACATTTGTGCATTATGTCTTCTCGACGTGGAAGGCACGTAAACTGCTGCGCCAAGTGGTGTAAAAATTCCCGAGAAGTAGCGAGACTGAAATATTTCCGGATACCCGTGGATGAAAGGTAAGCTGGACAATTCTGAAATCATGATATCTGAGGTAGACTGATTGATTGAGTCTTGATTGATGTCTTCACTCAGTGTGCATATATTTGCTCATTAAATTATGTAAGTACCGTACCACACTCTAAAAAAAAGGTGTCATACTGACTCCTTTGCGGGGGTAAAACACCCTAACTCCCATGTGCAGAATTATAGTCTTTTTGAGGAGTATCTGCAACTCCGGGAACTATGGAGTAAAATTTACCCCTATAGTGTGGAGTAAAAGTTACTCCCAAACAGATCCCTATTTACTCCAGCATGTCGAGTGTAAAAGCAACTCCACTCATGAGGTTAACGTAACTCCGTTGGGGAGTTATGGTTACACTACATAAGGCGTAAAAAGTATGCCCCTATCATGGGGTGTGCATTACTCTAGTCAACTTTTCATCTTGAAAAACATACAAGGAAGTGTTGTAAAACAGTATGTTTAAAAAAACATATATTTATTGTGCCTCTGATACAGAGCAGAAGTTGAACATTACAATGCACATTACAGGCTATGTACATGGAACATAATCATATGTCTAGAAACAACAAGTTAGGCAGTTTAACGGCAGGTTGAAGTCTTCGTGATGTTCGAATGCGGTCATTTACTGGACAGGCGCGTCCCCCTCACCGGGATACAGCAGTACTGGAACTTCAATGGGTGTTCTGTGAGCATTTTTGTGAGTTATAGATCATTTTTGTCTTAAGCGACACCGCTAAGGGGAGAGAAATGATAGCGATATATTACGAAGTTATGTTACATTCCTTTCTATATGGCCTTCTCAAGTAGTATCAGTCAAGTATGCAATGTAGACCTATTAAACTAAGGAGCAGAGTATTTTTTTTTCGTTACTGAAAGTTAGAGAGGAATCAAATCAAACAGAGCACATACACACCAAAATTCAGAACTTGCTTATTTGCAAACATTTTACTTCTTTAAATATAAGGATGGGACAGATAGTAGGATGCACTGTGAAAACCATAAGAATGTAAGAGTGTGTGTGCCGTCCCAGATTGGCAGAAATCACATTGTTTGGGATGTGCATATTGGTGTGCGAGTGAATCTCTAGCTTGTTCATCTGTTGCAGCTTTTCTAAAATAGGTATGTGTACGCACTTTGCTGTAATAATAATAATTGGAGGTTTACGTCGCAAGACAACTGAGATCAACTTTGCTGTATACCTATTATAAAGCACATGAAATAAAGTAATCACTTACACAAGAGAACAGGTAAGATTTATCTCCCTCACCAGATGAGCAAAGACATAAATTACTTCTGCTGTGTAATAATCTGCAACATAAATATAGGCAATGACAGTCCATGCAGTGGCGACATGTGATGCTATCATATGTCAAATATTTTTGCTAATTAACCATTTCGTATGCCAAACAAACATAGTGCTAGGAAAATGAATGGTTTGAATCATACGGGATGGAAAAATTGATTGATGCTAGTACAGTTCTACACAAAAGTTTATGGAACACGTTCCGGCGCCTTCCTCAGAGTGACACGCTAACAGCTAACGGGGCTGCATGAACTTACAGACATGTTCCTAGGTAACCCAGTCATCTGTTTGCGAGTCTATAGGTGCCATTCGTTGCTGGCGTGTCACGCTGAGGAATATATGCTCCGGAGCGTGTTCCGTAAGCTATTGTCCAGCACTGTGATGTGATGTAATAGAAGAAGAAAATAATGGGGATTTAATTCACTGCATTGGACCTACCCTTTTGTTCAACCGTTGCCCTTCTCTTCCTTGCAATTTGCATAGTACTTTCTTCCTTTGTGGAGGTGGAGCAGCGCTTTTTCATCGTCTTTTCCACTGTGCTGTGCACACCACTGGTAAAATCTGAAACTTACTAACCACATCATTAGAACTCAACACTGACACCACTTATCATCGACGAGATACATACGAATGAAACATTAATACAGAACAGCAGTACCCACTGAAACTTACCAGCGCAGCGGACCTCCTTCACACCACCTTCAAAGTTGTGGGATTGCTCCTGCAAGTAGCCTTCCCCACCGGGTTGTGGTCTAAATAACCGGTACGTTCCCTATCGCCAACCAAGAATGACTCTGACACAGGTTTGGAATAACTTACATTCTGACTTTATTCCTGCAATATCTGCTCCTTTCCAAGTCCCAGGCACGAGTGACCTCTTGCTCCCCAGGGTCCCCTCCCGCGACACCTTCCACTGACCTACTTCCATGCGCCAAATCGGCCCACGCGGCCAAACTGGCCAGTGGAAATTTCCTGTGTCGAGGGATCGCCTGGGGGAGATGAGGTCACGGGACGGCTCCCCATGTGTCCCCCAAACGGGGTCACCACAAAGTTTGTCACTTGAATGTCATGCCAAGCTACGATGGCCTTTCAGGCCATCGTAGCTTGGCATGAAATTATCACCTTCGTCATCGTAAATTATTGGCATGAAATTATCACCTTCGTCATCTGCAGTGCGTGCCATTAAAGTCAGACTATTCTGCAATATAGTTAACATTGGTTAACATGAACGCAGTATCCTAGCTAAAATCACATTTCAACTATCGTCATTCAGATGGCCTGATAATTGTCAAAATTCCTTTAGCGGAGTTCCTTTAGAACACAACAAAAAGGTACTTCCAAGCTTATGAAAAGAAAGAAACTCTCAACCACATATTTGTGAGCAAAGCACAGGCAAGCAACGTATACGTGAAAGTACGTTTCACAGGACGGAGACTGACCTTGAGTAGATAGTGGTAGGACATGCAGCTATATGACTTGCAGTCGTCGCATTCATTACACTTCAGCATGCTGAAAAACGTTATTGTTGGAAGAAAATATTATTCAGTGGTCCAACAGACCGTTAACAAGTCTCTGCACGACAAGCAGAGAGAGACGCACGCCGCAGAGCTCAAACGCTCAAACTCAACGGCCTCGATATCAGCGTTGCTAGACTGCGCAATGCCAAGGAGGAAAACTGTCCAGGAATATGCAGATGTGTCGCGCTTAACTCTCGCCACGGAGTAAAGCGCAGGTTGAAGGGAGTTATTAAAGCATCAAAACATGGAAATGCAAAAACGAGGAGTTTCAAGGGTGTTTGGTGAGAGTTCATCCGCAGCACGGGGTGTAAAATTGCTTAATACTCTCTTTCGACTCACTTTTTTTAGAGTGCAGCAGAAAAGATATGTTCTCACCTGTCGAGGTACTTTATAATTTGCAATCATGGGATATAAGTGTCGTCGTTAGCAGGAGTACCTTATTAAATTAATTATGGCTCAATACTGTACAAATATGAGCGCACGTTTGTGTGATAGAAGGGTGATTTCTTTCAAACGTTCTCTGGTAAGGGCTGTTTTGACTACACCTGTGCCTTAATGTTAAAATGAATCATCATTTCCGAATTAGAAATTATGAACTAAAAAAGTGCAAGCGATAAAAATGTACCAGCAGTTAGTAAATAGGAACAGTGTTTTCTGTATTTTTTCTCTCCTCATGCTCTTCAGTTCTGCTTGATTGTGACCTACTCTAAGAAACCTGTTTTGGTACACATTGAGCTTCTCGTTGCCACTAACACTCTCTCATTCCCCACCACGTTTGAAAGGTGGTTACAGTACGCAAATAGCCCTGACCTTCTAGAGAAGCCAAGGGGACAGGTGCACAACAGTTACGCGCTTTGCTCTCCATATTTTGTGTCAACAGACTACATGGATCCAGACTGCACTCGACTGAAGAAGTGTTCTGTACCTCATGTCCCAGTCGACAATAACAGGTTGAAGTTCCTTGCTGGATGTGGTACGTAATTATGAGAGTTGTATCCTACTAATACACTATCATCATTGCTAGTGGTGTACATTGGACTGTGCGTTAAGGAAGTAAAGCTACACAAAAATGTACAAAGAATTATGACGTGTTGTCGTTAAAGAACATCTATTACGGTACAAAGTGCTAAGTTAAAGCATTGCATTGTTTGCCTAGTTTTCGTTGCATACTGTAACGATTGTGCTGTCAATGTCGCAGTATCACAAAGTGATCGTGGATCTCTTGATGACCACAGCTACGCAGGGCACCCTCAAGAATACACACATTTTGAAGCTGGTAGGACCAGCGGCATGGCCGAGTGGGCTAAGGCGTCCGCCTGTCCCCCTAATCCCCCTGTCCCCCACTCCTTCCTGCTGTCCTCTCTCCGTCTGTCCACATCTGTACGCCGCTCATAGCCACAGTTGCTTCGCGGCGCTAACACGCAATAAAAAAAAAGAAGCTGGTAGGTATCTCAGTTGCTCTGCAGCAAAATTTTCCATTTGCCTGAAACTCAATAACGTGTCAAATTGACACTATTGCTGTAAAACGGAGTATGATATGACACCCTCAAGGTCACTTTACCAACTCTATTATACAGGCAAGTGGTACAACATCTACACAGTGTGATTTTTAGACATACATATCACAGGACTTAAATGGAAAGTTTAATAGCTGATTTTTTTACCAAGGGGGCTATATGTTTAATAGAAAGAAAAGAGAAAGAGGAAATATCAGCCAGGCTGATGCCGTCTTGCTATTCCACAAAAAAAGAAAATAACATTTTAAAAAAGAAAATATAGAAGATAAAAAAATAACAAAAGAAAATCAAGATTAAGGCTCTGCTTGCTGCCAACCACAAGCATGTGATAGGTTCTGTTTTCCTCGAATCAAGTATGACAACAAGAATGCATATTCATTTAGGCCAAGCAGCATCATCAATCCAAGCGGCACGCCAATATTGGACCCATATGGGCTGCCAAGATTGCCAATATTGGTCCAATATGTGCAGCCAATATTGGACCAATATGGGGAGTGCAAGCAGGCTCCATATTGGCAACCCCATTTTGCGCCAATATTGTCAATATTCCTGTGATAACGCCAACGGGGAGTCCGTGTAATATTAAAGCATCCGGTTTAATACCCACCACTGATGCTTTTTTTTTTCATTTCTGCAGGCCTCATTGATCTACGTTGCATACAATTACAAAAAAAAAGAAACACTGTATCGCTCAAAAAAACGAAGAACGGGTGCTGCGCCCGTCTTGCTGAAGGACACAAGCAGTCCCACGGAACTGCCAATGCCAAACATTCCTCAGAAGCCTTCATTGGGATCGCAATAGTCTGTGACCCAACCCACTCCGAGAGTACAAAGGAGCGAAACACTTTCGTGACGATGACGGACATACGCCAGAGCAACTCACACTGCTTGCAGCCTCTTGAAAGCTCCTAACTTTACAGAAGAGCCATCACTACCTAACAAACATTGTTTTTTTTTTTACTTGACCTGCCGCAATTCCGTTATCATTACAGGAACTAGCGACATTTTAGCTCGTATGAAACGTCCGATCCGACTGTCGCGCATGCGCATTAGTTGTAGGACGCGTGATTTCGCTCAAACGACCACGCTCGCTCTCAGTCGGCTCGACTGATTGGCATTGGCATTGCGAAGCAAGATGGCGGCTGCTTCCAGAACGTGGAGAGTTGAGAACATTACAATGGAATTGCCACGTACGTTGACTGTTTCGAACAATGTGTATCATCTGCGGGAAGTTGTTGGATGTAACGACGTACTGAATTGGGCATTTCACACGCTTCAACGTCCAATCTTGCCATACTGCTTGGGCATTTGTGCGACACGGGTACGTACCATTTTCTGTATTTTCAGTCAATATGGGGTGTGCACGGGCGATATGGGGCCCATATCGCCAGTATTTTCCCAATATTGACTCAAACTTGGTAATATGGGGCCCATATTGCCAGGATTTTCCCAATATTTGGCTCAAACTGGGCAGTGGGGCCCATATTGCCCAGTTTCAGCCAATATGGGGGAAATCTGAGCGAAACGGGCCCCATATTGGACCCGTATCGCCAATGACCAGCCAATATGGGCCAGTATTGTGTGCTGCTTGGGAACTGAAGTGGGACACACAACTGCAGTCAACCCTATGGGCAGTGGCATCCCTACCCCTATGCAGTCCCTATGCAGTGGTGACCCCTAAACCCTATGCAGTCATGTGGGCTCATTGCACCTTGTCCTCAGTTGTCAGATTAAAGGTCAGCTATGCCGATATCCCAAATAGTCGAAACGGTTGTGATATTCTGAAAGCCCACATCGAGCTCTCCCCAAAATGCACCTTCATTCTCTCAGTTCGGTACAGTACCATGTAAAAAAAATAGATAATTCATTCCGAAACACACACGGGCGCAGCCATTTTTATGACGTAGATGCACCCGAACGGGCATTGTGACGTGTACGCGCCTTCGTACTTGCCAGTGGATTCCAGCTACGGCTTCTTGCGGCTTCACGTATCTGTGCCTCTGTGCTTGAAGATGGCGGACAGCCGGGTTCCACCGTTCCGCGATAACTAAACAGTGCAGCAGCTGCGAACTCATTCGCGAACCAACCTCTTTGCGATGTTGTGACTGGAATTCGTCGTTTGTGTTTTGTGAGCACGTACAATTTGTATCAAGTCGCGTCTGCGTTAGCCCCTTTACAGCACTTGCCCATTGTAGAGACTGACGTTTCGACAGCCGTTTTAGCAAGAAAATGCCGACAGCGTTTTATTCTTGCAGGAAAAAATTGTGCTATGTTCTTAAGAAACCGGTTACTGCTATGGGACAAGTTTTACGTAGGATTTATCAATGTCCAACACCGTCGACGATGGTATGTAACGAGGAGAGACGTAAAACGAAAGACAAATTACGTTTTAAGTTTTTGCGCGATTCTGCGCATTTTCCAGAAGCTTTCTTTGAATCACACACTCCCGTGTCACGCTGCGTTGTGTGGCACGCTACAAACTACTGGATTTTATGTCTAACATCTGGATATTGTTTGTAATGAGCACCGTAGCACAAAAACATGCACACGAAAGCTCCAGAAGCCATGTGGTTGCACACTATGCAGACGCAACCAGACGCGTACCAGAGCACATATTGCCACTTAGAAATGGTGTTTTTAGAAATGTGGGGTCTGAAGAGTTAGGGCATAGCATAGATCCTAGAAATCAGGTGCACCTATCCTTCTGTAGAGTGCTGTTTCAATTCACAACTCAGCCCATGGGGTGTAAAAGTGTTAGAGGCAATTATGTGACTTGTCGTTCTGGGTGACATCACTGGCCAGCCTCGGGGTTAATTCCGTGCTCAGGAATTATTGTACAAATCACTTTGTATTTAATATTTATCATGTAGGACATGATACGCAATATGTAAGTTGCAACCCTGTCTGCAGCATTCTCGATTGCCTCTTACCTTTACAGTTAGAGACACGTTACCAAACCATTTAACAAAAAGGGCACTCTTACAGGGGCCGTGTAACTTGAGTTTTTAAATTATAAAATTTATTTAAAAATAAGTATACAATTAGTAATATAAAATTTATATAAAATAAAAATAGAATTTATAAAACGAATTTATAAAAAGTAAATAAAAAGGCTTCATTTAGGCAATGCGTTAACATACCCATTGCACATGAAGCACAATTATATATGCTTGGACATCATCTAGTTAATCTTCTGAACCATATGTGTGGCTGCATACGAAATTTTTTATGCTCATGCTCTCCTTCCTATTCCTACATGTGCACACGAATAACAGTGAATATATGTGAAGTGGCAAAAAGCAATGCTAGACTCTACCATCATTGTGCCCCTTTAACTTTTCCACATTTATGTCTGGTGAACAGGGAATATCTCACTAGAACAGACATTTATGCATTGTTTGGCCAGCAAATAAATATATTTTTAAATATATTTATTTACATTTTCCATCAATCAACGATGTTGTGACCTGGTGCAAATATTAATGTCAACAAGGAAAGTACTTACAAATTATTCCTATGTACTCAAATGCAGATATGACAATTCTCTTTTTGTATCTCAGCACAGTACAGTTTCAAAATTAACAAACTGCACAGCATCAGCAATCTTAAAGTATCTCAAGAGGGGAATCACATAAAGCTCCAATAATAGACTGTGCAAACAAAGCTCCAGAAAACGAAGTACTTCAAGAAATATCTGAATAATCGGTTGCCATTGTGATATGTACGACTATGCACAGTTCATGAATGGAACATGTTACCTCATTGCATTGCCTCCATGTGAGCACTAGAACAGGCAGCTTTTTAGGTCGCTCTTTTCGTGTTTTTCTATGGTATTTTTTGTTTTCTGTTTTTGCAATAGCAAGCATGGCCATAGTGAAACACAAGCAGCCAAGGACAGGATGAAACATGTACAATGTGACTGCTAGCTCTCAACTGATATATTTATTAGCAGACTCTGGAATATACACATATAAGCTGCTAAGCAAATGACAATTTAACCAATAGAATAACAGTCAAGAAAAGAGTGTTATATATCTCCCCCTCTCCTCATTCTATTTCACAGGCAGCCCTAGTATCATTCTGAGTGTGCCCGTGCGTCCCCTTTGAGATAACGTATCTCGGACAGAAGCAAATCCAACAGCGGACTGCTTACACATGCAACTGTCTTGGATTTCTCTAACCACCTGTTGTTTAACCGCTGCCTTGAGTTGTGTGTTCTGGAAATTTAGGCAGCATCCAGGGTCCCTGCAATGTGTTGCCATGTTTCTCCAGGGCATCAAAAGTCTGTCCTTGGAGCGAGCTCCGCCTTGGGACAAAGTCAACAAGTAATTCCCCAAAAGTCAATGAGTGCCTGAAATGTAACATCTCTGACTGGTAGCAGGACGATCCACGTTCAATTCCTGGTGCTAGCACTGACTGGCTTTTTCATAAATTATGTGTTGAAGTTTCGATGTGCTTGAGAACATGAACCATTCGTCAACCATTGTATCCTCATGAGGTGATGAGGGTTTGTCATCCAAAAGAGACTCCCTTTCTGGCATGCGTCCTTATAGTTGCTCATCACTGCAGAAAAAAAATTAAAAAAAGGAAAAGCATTTAATGACAAGAAATGGATAGTCATATTTACTTTATAATGATTGTGTACAACAGAAAGAAGACTTTCGCACAGAAGGCTGTACTTCTTGAGGTCTAACATCAAGTTACAAAATTCCAGAACATACAAGACATGCTGTAAGGTAGAGAACGAGTAGAGTTATTGAGTTGTCGAGTTGAGTTGAGGGGGGAGTTGTACCCCTTTTTTATTTTATTATATATGATTGTATAATTATTTTTATGTCTGTACCAACCCTCGCTCTCTACATTACAAACTTCATGTTAGACATTAACAAGGGCAGCCTTGTGCACGAAAGTCTCGTCTCATTATAATTTAGATGCCCTCAACAGTCTTCTTTCTGTTGTGAATCTCTATCGCACCATACCTGCACATAGCTGTTCTACGTACTGTAACTTTGCAGTAAGAGTATGGACTTTGGGTAAAAAGACTACACAGCACTGCTCAGGTATTTTTGCCTATCGAACAGTATGTATGTATGCAGAATGCTCACAGTATTTGTGCACCGGACCCACTAAAAATGTAATGAATGTGGCATTGCCCACGGTAATGCACCAAGTTCAACACAATTATTGTAGAATCCAGGTATTTTAGCTTACATGTCAATCCAGTACCACATCCAGTGCGAAGTTGTGACCAAATAAATAGTTTCCATTTTTCTTAGCTCTCAGAACACAGACAGTGAATGAATAAGAGTATACAGTGTTAACATGAATTCTGGGCTATTCTTCAATTAAAGATTCACTGATAGTAAAGGCACCTTCCCCAATGGACGTTGATGACACTGAAAATTCTAAAACGTTATCAGAGGCGACATCAGCTTCGGCGTGTCAGAAAGGATTGTATGTCCAACAGTAATCCAGCTAACAGTAACAAAAATGTGCAAAAGACAAATTAACTGAACTAATGTGACGTACCTTCTATATCAGACAGTGAAGCTTGGAACACCCCATGCACAGGAACCAGTGTCCAGACAGCAAAAGTGCTTGAACTGGGAGATAGCAGCAGATAGCAGCAGATATCGGAATGGCGACCTTTTTTCTCCACCCTGAAAGCACAGGTTGTAACTTTGAGGGCAGATTTAAAAGTGGTGCCAAGATGTCTGCATGCGAGCGCACATGAAAAGTTGAACATAGGTGAATACTCAAATTATAACATCACATTGTCATACCTGTTGGTGGAGGTAGACTGCAACTATCCCACAGAACCATTAACCGCCCGTCAACATCCAGCGAACGTCGGGTTGTGGATGTTGGGTACGTCTCACGAACGTACACATTTGCTCCCGATTACGTTTTAACTACGCCTGTACTACCGTGCTAATCAAGAGAAAATTATGCGAAATGGACGTCGTAGGACCGCCGATGCGGATCTTCGAGGGACCTGTGGAGGATCTCTATCTCGGCCCTATAGGTATCGCGCGGCTATGGAAATATCGCAATTTTAATCATGAGATGAACAGAAGGACGCGAGTGTGCAACCAAAATACTTTATTTCTATGTGGACTTTATTTACATGTGCATTCGTACATGCCTGCCGGCACATAAGCAGTACAAATAATGAAAACACGTGACAAGGTGCCATATCCAGATCATTCCAGTTCATACAGATCGTGATCACCATATCACCACGTTATCTAGAAAAGAAAAAAAACATCCATGTTACTCGCCGTATAATTAGTTGGCATCTTGCATGAAACCGACGCAACTGTATCCTCACGCTCCTTCACGTCTTGTGAATGGCTACCGGTGTCTTGATATTGTTCCTTTCTGTGTCTTCCGGCCTCTGTAACTCATTGGCCAAGTTCTGCCACCGAGGCACACTGATAAAAACAACAGACATAATCAGGCATCATTGGTCTCTGCCTATGGCACATACGCATATCAGCGTTTGGCCGTACTTCTCGTTTACCTAACATTCTTACCTGTAACGCATAAGACAGTAAATAATTCCAAGACTGCTCATAGAGAAAACACTCCACACTCTCTGTGAGACGCTGAGACGCACGCAGCAATGAATGACCGATGCTAAGCGGTATAGCCCTTTATGCCTGAAAGAACATCAAGAACACAGTGAATGAACCACAAAATAAAAGTAGCACGCAATGCTAATATGCCTATATTACAAGCTCAGCTAGGATCGATTGCATTTTTTTTTCACTAGCCAGTGGGCTAAAGCGACTTGAAGAACAAATGAGTCTTAAACGCGAGCGCTAGGAAACAAAGGCACCACGGCCGTTTACCTGCATTTGGGTCATAGACATTGGCCCCCGATGGAGAATCCGTTACGTACAAGGCATATGCTCCTAACTCTTCACAAAATTCAAGTTGTACTGGTGCTGTTCGCGTTGAAAATTACCGTATTACTCCGAGCCATTCCAGACGCCGCCATGTTTCTCCAGCGTCTCCAGCGGCGTTTGAAATCATCCGCACAACAGGCTATGGCATCACGTGACTCTCTCTTCTGCGCGTTGCGGAAAAAATAAGCCTTCTGCGCAGATTTCTGCTCTAGGCGGCGACGCAGTCAGACGACAGACCGGGAGAGAAGAACGAGTTGGAGTGTGAAGGGCGAAAAGGGATGCTGAAACGGCTCTTTGTGGACACACTGCGGATGGGGTGCGCACGGTGTCCACAGGGTAACATACGTGGGACGTCTGCTGACGTATACACATTGGAGCATCCCATCTAACGCGTCCAGGAGGCGTTCAATCGATGTTCACTTTAGGCTGCGGATGCTCGGACCCTTGTCGGCTGTCCAGGGGCGGTTACTGGTTCTGTGGGTAACGTGTCAGCAATTTCTTCATGCACCAGATGCAAGCCAGATCATGCTTCATTTCCGCCTTCAGCGTGCACCTGTGATAATCCAGAAATTAGATTATCAATACTATTGTGTTGTTAATCGTGGCTATATCAGAGTAAGCGCAGTAGCACAGCTGCACAATCGATTCATTAAGCTTGCTTTTTTTTATATCTGAACCCCGACTTACCTTTGTTGCTCTCGTTTTTTGCCTTGATCCTCCGTGGCACGTTCAAAATATTGTGCGTCGGGCACCTCAGGTTTTCATCAGACGATTTCGTGCCACGTTTCGTTTCGTCGCGCGTAACCTATGATAACATTCGTGGACGAAATCCTTGCAGTGGAAATTAGCAGGCACCACTGTCAGTCAAGAGCTTCGCCCTGCTTGATCTTTTGGCAGCTTATAATAGGTAACACTTGAATGCTCCGATGAATTGTTCTAACAGCGTAGCACCGTCGCATCTTCGACAACTTCGCCGTGGCATATCACGTATCATATCGCTCCAGCCCATAAAAGGCAAGGTCAGAACAAGGACGTGCACTCGCCAAACGACGCCGTGCCAAAAAAATATTCACATGCGTTGTTTCCGGCTTAGCAATAACATAACAGCTGTTCGCTTATGTACGATGCACAGAGGACGAAACGAAAGAAGCCAAACGGCCAAGCCAAGAGTTCATGCGAAGCCAAAGACAGATAAACCGAGTGCAGTGACGTCGGTGCGCCAGTGCGCAGGGTTTGCCGACGGTCTCACGGGCGGGCTTGAGAACTAAAAAAAAAATGTTTTCTAAAAAACTGCGAACAGTTGGACCAAGATATTTCGCACACATATTCAGTCTTCGCTAACGAACACACAGCGCGAGTATCGCTCAATTCTGCGGCACTTCAAAATCGGCATATCTGACCTTTAAGGCAATTGTACGTATAAAAATTTGCTCCCTGAAGCATGTGGAGCCCTAGGGACAAGTCTCACAAATTTTGCTTCCTTACTTCCAGCTATTCACATGGAGTACGAGTTCCCACTTCAGTCAGAGGATATTACTGGTAAGGGTAGAGCATATAGCTCCTCACAATTAAAGAAATAGCGATGTTACCCTTTTACCGTACAGTATGAAGTTCAGTATGCTCAAGCTAGTGTCATTCACAGATACCAACAATGAGCCGCCATCACTTTTCCTGCAAGAAGTGATCGAAAGCACAAGTAAGGAAACATACTTCATTTTGAACATGTTCCATGTACACAAATGTATTGTTCACAAATATACGTATTATTTCGAAATTGTTTCGTTATGTTAATGATGACGCTGTCATCGAAGCTTCCTCCCAGATTCTTTTTTATTAGTGTCAATTAGAATCACACTCCCCTTCTTGTAACCTATTTTGCCCACCATTTTCTGTTGTTCCCGCCAATTATATGCGGAAATCAGCCCTCCCATGCCTTCCATACCGGTACCAAGCGCGTCCAAAACACTCACAGGTATATGCTTTGTTTTTAACATGTTACGTTATTACATGTTTACATGCTACGTTTAAGAAAAAGGACGAGTGGCCTTGTTTGATAAAAATGCTCCGCAGTCTACTTTTTCAAACAACTTGCTGGAGCTTTTTCTGCTTTCATCGAGGTTCACCTGTTGATGTAATAAAGCAGTCAAGATACAAGAACACTGATGCTTTCTCATTTCTTGGCACAAGCTGTCAGCACATTTATTCGCATGTCAGACATGTTGTTCAGTTGCGCACCTCACCCTAACAAACAGCAGCCCTCAATCGCCTTACATATTTTATTCCGAACTGAAGTCCTTATGAAAGTATGTATTGTTTTCAGGGTAACATGGACTGAAACGCACACAACCTAGCCGGCGTGCTTTTTCGCCTAGGGCACAACGACGTATTGCACGGCTGCAGGAGAAGGTGACCAGGTACAGCAAGGCATTGGATAAGCTTAAATCTCAAGAGCGTCGCAAAACTTTCAGCAAACAAGATGCACTGCGAGTTCTCAAGCGATTTATTTCACCTGACCTTCATCAGATATTATCTGCACAAGTAGACTTGCTGCCAGTGAAAAGACAGGGACGCAGATGGACAGAGGAAATGAAAAGGCTTACCCTAAAGTTGTACTTTCATGGTCCAAAAGCTTACCGATCTCATGCGTCATGCAAATGCCCTCCGTCAGGTCCATCAGGAGATGTCTGTCAAAAATACCGATGAGGCCTGGCATTATACCTGGTGTAATGCAGACAGTTGCAAGAGCGACAGAGAACTGGGCTCAATGTGACAGAGCATGCTCCTTATTATTTGATGAGATGTCGATCTCCCAAATACTTCAGTACGACGCCAAGAGGGACACTGTGTGTGGCTTTGCAGACAGCGGCACTGAAAGGACCCCTCGTATTGCCAATACTGCACTGTTAATTGTTCTGTCAGGGATAACAAAACCCTGGAAACATCCAGTGGCTTATGCAGTTTCAGAGAATGCAACAGGAGCAGTGACTATTCAGAATCTCCTGGGTGAATTAATCACAAAAGTGCAGGAAGTAGATATCTGGGTAAAAGCTGGAATCTGCGATAAGGGTGCAGCCAATGTTTCTGTATCAGCTAGACTAGACATCACGCCAGAGCGACCGTATTTCTCACTGAAGGGACAAAACATTTTCTAATTGACACTCCGCATCTGCTGAAGTGCAAAAGAAATAACCTTCGAAGTCACCAGCTGCTGATAAGGGGAAGAGTATTGACTGGTCATACATTGTTGGACTTCATACGAGTACACATGAGCCACGTCCTCGTCTGGCACAAAAAATCACAGACAAACATGTATACAAATTTCCCTTCGGTGACATGAAGGTGAAGTGGGCAGCTGAGGTGATGAGTGCAACCGTGTCAGTGGCCATTCTCGTCCTCATGTCTGTAAATGATATTCCGTCGACAGAAAAGTCCACAGCCGACTTCCTCGAGAAAGTTGGCCGGCTCTTCGACAGCCTCAACACTTCATCTGTCACCAAAAAAGACCAAAAACTACGCTATGCCCTTCCAGAAAATTCAGGACACCGTCGTTTCCTTGAGGACTCTATGCCGTGGCTTGCAAACTGGCAGTTTGAAACCACACGGCAACCGCACACAATCAAAGGTTGACAAATCACAATCAGAGGGGTCCTTTTGTTATGGGAAGACCTGCACAAGGATTTTTCCTTTCCACATCTTCTCACAAGGCGACTTCAGCAAGATGCTCTGGAGAACCTATTCGGAATAATTCGCCAGCAAAATGGATGCAACGAAAATCCCAATGTATTCCAGTTTACTGCGTGACTCAAGCATATCTGGATTTCCAAACAAATGAGACAGTCGAGAGAGGGAAACTGTGAACACGACACTTCACTGCTGCTAACAGAGCCTGGGTTGCCACGTCTCCCGAAGAATCTCCTTCCATGAGAGAGAACGCACAAGAGTGCGCAGATGGCCATAGTGGGCTGCAGGATGCCATGCATGGGACAGATGACAACTATGGTGACAGTACTGACATTGTTGCAGAGAATGTTGTGTATTATAAATTTGGCTGCATCGTCAAGGACTTTCTTGCTCACAGGTTGGACAACTGTGTTTGTGAGAGGTTCCTAAAACCCGAGGACACAGAGGTGCTACCTGGTTCACATCAGTTTCTGGCAATGTTATCGGCCAACAACCTACCTGGTGAAGTATTTGGTGACATTACCATACCTTCTGCGGCCTGCTTTGCTCTGGTTCAGAGAATGGAAGCAACTTTTGCGGATCTCATTAGTGTCATTGCGCACCGCAGCAGTGTCTGTAGACTTCTGTGCACAAAACTGACGTTAGGTACTGACATTTTCTGCACCACAGAATGTCAGTCCATAATTTGTTCGAATAATCACATCCGGGAGGCTTAAATGGCATCTGAGGTTCATGAACTGGTCACTGAAATATCAGAAATCAAAGCATTCAGTTGCAGCACGCAATATGCGCAAGCTACCATCTAGACGTAAGGCGCCCATGGATGCCACAAGAGGTGCTGCGTCAGACACTGCAAATAACAAAAAAACTCATTTAAGCAAACACTCGGAGTGACCTGTTCAGGAACGCCCCTTTAAGCTAGTGGTACTTGTACTACTGTACAGTCATATATTTATTTTTTGTTGTAGTCCTATTAAGCTCATAACACCTGCTATATGTTTCTGGTCAGGGTGTCTACCAAAGTGCAGCCTCCAAACTCCCGGGTTTTCTAGGTTTTTACTGACTATTTCAAGCAAATTCCCTGACCAAAACCAAAGGGAACTGCTGCTACGTTTCTATACATATTATTCATAAAACATATCGTTTATTAACTTTTATTGAGGTTGCCTTACTTCTCTGCCTCTGAGCTTGTGGATTGGTGAAGTGCTACTCGCAGCAACGTTGCTGCAGTGTGGCCGCACAACAACTGATCGTCATTCACGATTTGCTGCACTTTCTGCAATTTTCCCGACTCAGGCCGCTTTTTGGCGAATTCCCTGAAAATCCCCTGATTTTTGCACTCGCATCAAAATTCCCTGGCAATTCCCGGTTGTGCAGTTTGGTAGACACCCTGCTGGTGCGTGAAACAAAAGGTGGGAAGTGTGTTTTCTTATTAAAATGTAAAAAATAATGTATGTACATGTAGTTAAAGTTGTATTTTCAGTGTTGTACAAGCAGTACATGAGGTGTCAGGTTTTCTTGATGTTGTGTCGCACAAATGACTTCACCACTTGAATGCTAAGTTTTTAGAATGCCTGAAATATGTTACATACATTTTAATGTGTGATTGTGAAAAAGTGTTCATGAAAACACTAGTATTGCACTTGAGTAAGTTTAGAGTCTGTTGTTAATTGTGATCTTACTTCTTTTTTCTGCTCTCAATTAAATTTGCAATAGCACTGGCACATTGCAACCACAATGGCCACATTCCCGTTGAATTCCAGTCTAACTTGACTTCTGGTTGTCTACTTCCCGTCTATACTTGACTTCCGTTTCTCCACTTCAGGCGTAACCTGATTTCCGGTTCTCCATTTCCCGTCTATACTTGAGTTCCGGTATCCACTTCCGGTCCAACTCGACTTCCGCTTCACCACTTCCGATCTAACCTGACTTCCTGTTGTCCACCTCCGATCTATACTTGACTTCCAGTTCGATACTTTCAAAAGGTGGCTTAAGAACCAAGCGAGCTGATGAAGTTAGGCGGGGTTTTACATTATGCACCATTTAATGAACCTTTAATTAGCCTCAATTACTTCCAATGACCCTGTAATTACCGTTCTTACCGAAGCTAAGCGCATGTTATCTGAGATAATTTTGAATTTCATTGAATTGCTTTTAATTACATTTACTTGCTTCAATTACTCTCAATTTCCCTCTAATTGACGTTAATTACCATTAATTACATTTAATTACCTCAGGTAACCTGTAGTTACCTTCGGTAATCTTTAGTTTCCTTTAATCTCTCTTAATTACATATGTCTTACATCCATTGCCTTTAAACTCAACTTTCTCGCTTTAATTGCCTTTAATTACCTCTAATTAGCTTCAGTTACTCTTACCTCTTACTCTTAATTACCCTCGACTACTTCAATTCAAATCATTTACCTCCATTTACATTTACCTTCTTTATCCCCCCTACGTGTCCACTTATACCTCTGCCTCGCTGGGGCTTCACCATCTCATGCACGCACACACACACACACATACACATACACACACACTTACATTCAGCTTTTTCCAGTTTGACACTCCTAACGCTAACGCATTAAAAATATATGCTTGTTGGTTGTATATTCCTGTGTATTTGGTGCTTTGAGATGTGCGCTCTGTGACCTTTACTTCTGTGTGGCGGGTAGGAGACAGTAACCTCTATGTACATGTGTCCTATACGCCTCGTGCACAGACTAAAGGTGGCGCTTTGCGTGGCCATGTAGCGGTGAGAAAGCGAACTTTTTGTATGAGTCGTCCGATATCGAAACCAGTCAAAAGTGTATGTGGCGGGCGTCATGAAAATCAAAAATATGTGAATCGGTTGTGTAACTTTGCCTATTTCAATCGTTTTAGACTGCGAACGACTAATTTCTGTCCTCAGCGGTCAATAAGGCATAAGACTATATGCAGAAGCAGGCATGTCAGCGTTATTAGAATTCTTTGAGCTTTTCTTCGCGCGCACCGCACTAGCGTGTGTTTTCTTTTAAACTTTTTACAGCAAACGGATACAGAAGTCTCATTACCTGAGTTTGACAAAGCCACAAGGTCCAAGCTAGTTGGAAGTTCGTGTCTGAATTGAGAACACACATCACGAACGATATACGGTCTGATTCCGGCAACCAATTAGGATCATTGGGCTAAGAAAGACATAGAATCCACGGAGTAGATTATTTTGTGACACGTACACTCTAAATCTAGTAACCCCTATATAAGAGTAAAAAGTGTGCTAGTTTTTTACCTTTATTTTAGCAGTTATCATGTAACCCATGAGGTTTGGTTACAGTGTAACCCATACATCATTCGAGCCGTGGCTGACTGGTAACCCTTAAATAAAGGTTATTTGCGATGCTACATAGGTAGGGAAGGTTACGAAACCCAAGGGTAGCGCCACCGATATTCCAGCAGGGTCTGCTTCAGAACTTTTAACCTTCTTGATCATAGGCAATGCATTTTAGGGTTTGTGGTGACATGTTGAGAAGTTTGCTGAATATTAGCATGCCCCGTCTTTTTCCATGAACAAAATGGTGAAGTAAACTTCTAAGCATGTCATCAGGAACCTTTCAATGCACTATACTTATGATCATGACGGCGAACAGGGGTACAGCAGCCGCAGCTCAGAACGTCGATGGCGCAATCCTTGACGTGTTTTTATTCCTCGCTGCCACCACTGGATCTTGCACTTCTTCTCTTGAGCAATGTTAAGACCTGTACAGAACCTGTGCGACAGAAGCTTTTATTCTTATGTCTACAGTACCTGTGAATGAAAAACAAAAAGGAACTGATCTGCCCTTTGAACTTGGTGATGGTATTGCGCTTAAATTATGTCCACTCCTTGACCTGGGTGTCAGTACTGCACTTAAATTATGTCCTTCTTCGCAAGCCGCTTCAGAAGGTCCTTCAATTTTCCATTCATGCATGCCTTGGGAACGTTATCATTCACGACTACTTTTTGCATCAGCAGCAGCGTCTGGCTGTATGCAAGTGGGTAGGACCAGTCCTTAATGTAGTATATGAGAAGGCACAGGACGAGGGTCTTTCCAATGTGCACGCATAATGAAGTGGGGTCCCCTCGGGTGCCGCCATACAACCATTTCTCAGGTTCCGTGAAAAAAACTGCAGGTCCAGGTGGTAATTGCCCATCCGGGTTGAATGTCTTAGGATGGAAAGAAGTACACACTGTAATACAACTTACTCTACAGCTCAAACGTAACTCACCTACATGACCAGCTGTTATCGTACTGCCGTGACCTTCAGTATCCATCAATAGCTGCAAAGGTAGGCTCCTCCCCTGTCACCTCTGCGAAGTCCAGTTTTATGAGACCCAATGTTTTCTCCACCTTCTCGAATACCACTCCGAAGCGAACTGCAGCTTCCACTGTCAGCTGAAAGGGCAAATGAAAATATAAATAAATTGTGGAAGCACATGAATGTGAGCATGTTAAATAAACAGAGGCTCTCTGCCGGGTTCTGGGATCGGGTGGCGGACACGCTACCAACCAGGCCACCAAGGTGGCTAGGCGGGGGGGGGGGGGGGGGTCAGGAATGTATACATGGGGCATGACATTTTCCTCTTAAACCAGAATGTATTCGATATTTCCCCTGGACCAAAATTAGGGGCATTCGGATTAACTCCCAATTTTACTGCCAAGTTAAGCCAAGGTTGTCCCTGGTGCTAATGGGCAGCCCTAACTTTTGTAAAAAATGACCGGAAAAGAAAATAAGTGAAAGAACAAAAAATAAAAAAGTTGGAAAATAGGTGCGTTTGAGATCTGGTTAAATAACAATTCATAAGGTTGTTCGCGTTTTTAATCATTGGCTAGCTTTCAGCGGAAGCTGGCCAACAATATATTATGGAATTAATCCTTAGACGTGGCATTCCTGAAAGTGAAAACTTCACTTCAAAAATTTCAGCCGAATGAACCCGAATTCTGAAGGAAAATACAGCCGGAAAAAGTCATGCCTTATGTGTACACTGGCATATGTGTAACCAAGATAGCATGTAAGCCAAGAAGACATCTTACTATGTCTTCCCCCAAGAAGTAGCCTGGAAGGGTATTAGGGGGGTGCTGTTTTCTAATTTCTAGCGTGATGGAAAGAAGCTCTGGCACCCTGGCTAATGCCACATCGCGGCCTGCAGGCACGGACAGTTCCTGATGAGAGAGAGAAAAAAAAAAAACAGCAAATATATATGACATCACATTACAAAGTAGGAACTGGCCTATTAGACAGCTAAGCTGCCGGTTAATGCTGCTACTGTTCCGGTGCCCTTACCTCGAGCTCTGCACTTGCTGCTTCAAGACTAACTGATAGGGCCACGACTTCTTGCTGGCCGGTGTTCTCAGTATCTACGTCCGCATGTCGCTTCCTGTAGCGCCTTTACTTTCTCGACGTGGTTAATCGATGGATGAACACCGACTGCAAAACGACAAATCATTCTTGCTGACAGCACCATTTATGTGTTCCATGAGAGCAAATATGCCACAAGTCACCCAAACTTCTTTGCATTTTTTGTACGTCTTGGTTCCCTCTCGAGCATTTTCCCAGAGCATATAGGGATATGACTTTGCCAAGGAAGCACCTACGGCATTATACTCCCAGCGCAGTTTTGCCATGGATCCAGATGTGATTAGGTTATGCTGGCTGCAGTAAGGAGGAAAAGTATATGTAGCTTACCTTGTCCAACTACACTGCACAAGTGAAATGAAAATATGTTCTACATACTCTAGGTAACGGATCAGCTCGTGCCGAAGTTGAATGCTCTGGAGTCTGTGCTGCTTTGGTGTCATTTCTTTACCTTCTAGCAAAGGCTTTAGGAAGTTAGAGAATTGTGGGAGGTGCACGGTCGACGCTGTGTCCTGCAACAACGGTGTATTACGAGGTCGTGAGAAGCAGCACATAAGCAAAAGGAAAAATTGTTTATTTTCACAATTCATGAAAATTTTTGTGGAGGGGACTAAACTCCTTATGCACACACATGTGGAAATAAACAGCATCAAGTTATATTGAGAACAGGTATTATACAGAGATCAGTTACACATTCTACATAACTAACAGGAGGGAAAAAAGGGAATGCACTTTGGAATGGCATACATCATGCCACGTGACTTGTAAATCAACACTGGCCATGGAGTAAGGCACGAATTTAAGTGGACGACACTGGTCTGGTCACTTTCATGCAGCACAAAAGCATTGATTTTCTGTGCATATTCGCTGCTTGTCAGAACTGAGCAAACGAAGTATACTTGTCCGTCCCACAAAACGATACTTGAACCTTTCCAAATGTGAGATTCCCTCCATCGTTTTTTTATTATTACCACATCAGACGTACGGATCACGACATTGTCCACTGTAACCGATGGTGCAGAGAGTGCCAATTTCCCAACGTCATTCCTGTTGACACCTGCAGCCACAAAGAGCGAGGTCAGCGCAATGGGAGAGCAGGCTCTTGGGGCCTCAATGGCATCACACACACACACACACACGTGGTTTGCCTTCTTCATCCCAGAGGTCAACTGACATGTTAACCTGGTAAATATCAGCAACGGACAATGGAATATTTTTAAAATTCCAAAACTTCTTGGTTTTGGGTAATGCATTTTTCCCCTCGAATCTCATCGTCCAATGGTGCCTTGCCGGACCAAACATTTTAATCTGCTTGACGATATGGACAAGCATATGGTGCTTCGGTGTGTGGGCCTCTCTCCCATAGCAGCCGATGAGCAGACTGCTGTGCTCTGCTATTATAGCTTCCATATCACTTAAAGCGTCTACCGTAATTTCGTTTGACAATATTACCTGAGTCAAAGTGCACAGCAGCAAGAAACATTTTACGTGGGGCTCATCCGGAGACCCAACATGCGGCTCCAGAATGATCAGCATGTGAAGCATTAGTATGTAGCATGTGCTTGCAGACACAATAGGGTTACAGTCAGGGTCTAGGGGACGCGGAACATTGCCCTTGCTGATGGAGTGGTGGCAACCCAAGGTGGTGATAGCATCATCTAAATGCCTTTTAGTCAGGCACGTCGCTTCATATATGAGGAACTTGGCAAATAAACGTATCTCTCGTGGTACGATGCCCTCAATGAGAATGTGCATCGGGTCAAACAGCATATCAGTCACAATATTGAAATATCTGCTTTCAGAAAGAACTGACGCACTATTTATCCCGAATTCAACAGAAAGTCGTTGCCTCTCAGCTTTGCTCTTTGTAGCATTTAGCTGCCGTACCTGGTCTCTGATTTCAAAATCAGTTCTTGGCGGGCAATCTGCATCAAACTGCACCTTGTGAAAGTCGCATGTGGGGAGCTTACAAGCCCTACAGGCCAAGCGTACGTTGCGACCAAAGCTCTCCTTGAAACCCCCAATGCCGTGACTGGCCAATGAGACGCCCACATATGCAACCAAGTAGCCATGAAATATGTCTTCCCCACGCCCTATCTGCAGAGAAATACCATTACATAGGTCGCTTACTGTCCCTACAAAATCCTGTAGCATAGCGTGCTTTGCCTCAGCACTTTTTTTAATTCCTTTGCATGAGCCACTGCAACTAGGAAAATATTGCTCAATTTGGATATTTCTTTTGGAGGGACATTGGTGAATGTGACATAAAATAGACTAAGCTTTCCTTTCATCCCCCTTTTTGCTCCTATTGGGTTAGTCAGCTCTACATCGTCACTGTATAGGATTATTCCTATGACATTCTCTGTGTGCTTTTGCAGAACAGGGTGTGGTCTTACCCGGAGGCCACCATTATAGTCCCTTAAGACCCCATCATCCACAAATCTGAAGGGCGACCTAAAGTACCTCAGGAATTCAGTGTGTCTCACTAAATGCTGCAGCAGTTTCTTTAAGGGAATAAAATAGGCTTTTGAACCACCAGGGAGGGCAACAAATTCCGGTTTAACATACAGGCCACCATAGGTGGGCATTTTGGTGAAATCTCACTCGCCCTCACCCTCACGGCCCTCACGGGCTCATGTCCTCACTCGCCCTCACCCTCACGGGCTCATGCCCTCACTCGCCCTCACCCTCACCGCCCTCACGAGCACACGCCCTCACCCTCACGGCCCTTACGGGCACATGCCCTCACTCGCCCTTACCCTTACGGCCCTCACCCTTACGGCCCTCAATCGCCCTCACCCTCACGGCACTCACAAACGCAAGCCCGAGGGTCTTACCCTCATAAGGTCTCCTGTGAGTGCACTCATTTGGTCTGAGGGGCGCCAAGTCTCTGTGAGTGAAGTCACTGGTGAGGCCTGAGGTGTGTGAGGTCAGTATGAGGGCATTCAGAAACGAGGTCAAATGACGCATACCAGACGTGCGCAAATTAAATTATGAAGGCATTGATGATATGGTTCCAGCGACACAACCACCGGCTGTGTACTTTAAAGGGCTGGTGTGCACGTATTTAGCAGTTTCGTCTACGTCGCGCTGGGAACACTGCAAAGCGTCCTGAGCTGACTGATTACTTCATGATATGGTTCCAGCGACCCAACTACTGGCAGGGTGCACTTTGAAGGGCTGGTGTGCCCGTTTTTAGCAATTTCGTCTACGTCGCACTGGGAACACAGTAAAGCCTCCTGAGCTGACTGATTACTTGGCGAAATGGTTCCAGCGACCCTTCTAGAGGCAGGGTGCACTTTAAAGGGCTGGTGTGCACGTTTTTACAAATTTAGTCTATGTCGCGCTCGGTACACAGCAAAGCGTCCTGAGCTGACTGATTACTTGGTGATATAGTTCCAGTGACCGAACTACCGGCAGGGTGCACTTTGAAGGGCTGGTGTGCCCGTTTTTAGCAATTTCGTCTACGTCGCACTGGGAACACAGCCAAGCGACCTGAGCTGACTGATTACTTGGCGATATGGTTCCAGCGACCCATCTACAGGCAGGGTGCACTTTAAAGGGCTGGTGTGCACGTTTTTACAAATTTAGTCTATGTCGCGCTGGGAACACAGCAAAGCGTCCTGAGCTGACTGATTACTTGGCGATATGGTTCCAGCGACCCAACTACAGGCAGGGTGCACTTTACAGGGCTGGTGTGCACATTTTTAGCAATTTAGTCTATGCCGCGCTGGGAACACAGCAAAGCGTCCTGAGCTGACTGACTACTTGGTGATATGGTTCCAGTGACCGAACTACCGGCAGGGTGCACTTTGAAGGGCTGGTGTGCCAGTTTTTAGCAATTTCGTCTACGTCGCACTGGGAACACAGCCAAGCGTCCTGAGCTGACTGATTACTTGGCGATATGGTTCCAGCGACCCATCTACAGGCAGGGTGCACTTTAAAGGGCTGGTGTGCACGTTTTTACAAATTTAGTCTATGTCGCATTGGGAACGCAGCAAAGCGTCCTGAGCTGACTGATTACTTGGCGATATGGTTCCAGCGTCCCAAATACGGCAGGGTGCACTTTACAGGGCTGGTGTGCACATTTTTACAAATTTAGTGTATGTCGCGCTGGGAACACAGCAAAGCGTCCTGAGCTGACTGATTACTTGGTGATATAGTTCTGGCGACCCATCTACAGGCAGGGTGCACTTTAAAGGGCTGGTGTGCACGTTTTTACAAATTTAGTCTATGTCGCGCTGGGAACACAGCAAAGCGTCCTGAGCTGACTGATTACTTGGTGATATGGTTCCAGTGACCGAACTACCGGCAGGGTGCACTTTAAAGGGCTGGTGTGCACGTTTTTATAAATTTAGTCTATGTCGCGCTGGGAACATAGCAAAGCGTCCTGGGCTGACTGATTACTTGGTGATATGGTTCCAGTGACCGAACTACCGTCAGGGTGCACTTTGAAGGGCTGGTGTGCCCGTTTTTAGCAATTTCGTCTACGTCGCACTGGGAACACAGTCAAGCGTCCTGAGCTGACTGATTACTTGGTGATATGGTTCCAGTGACCGAACTACCGGCAGGGTGCACTTTGAAGGGCTGGTGTGCACATTTTTACAAATTTAGTCTCTGTCGCCCCGGGAACACAGCAAAGCGTCCTGAGCTGACTGATTACTTGGTGATATGGTTCCAGTGACCGAACTACCGGCAGGGTGCACTTTGAAGGGCTGGTGTGCCCGTTTTTAGCAATTTCGCGTACATAGCGCTGGGAACAGAACAAAGTCTACAGAGCTGACTGATTACTTCGTGATATGGTTCCAGCGACCCAACGACCGGCAGGGTGCACTTTGAAGGCGCTGGTGTGCCCGTTTTTAGCAATTTCGTCTACGTCGCTCTGGGAACACAGCAAATCGTCCTGAGCCGACTGATTACTTGGCAATATGGTTCCATCGACCCATATACAGGCAGGGTGCACTTTAAAAAGCTGGTGTGCCCGTTTTTAGCAATTTCGTCTTCTTCGCGCAGAGAACACAGCAAAGCCTGCTGAGCTGATTGATTACTTCGTGATATGGTTCGAGCGACCCAACTACCGAGAGCGTGCACTTTAAAGGACAGGTGTGCCGGTTTTTAGCAATTTTGTCTATGTCGCGCTGGGAACAGAACAAAGCCCAGAACAATTGGCTGTGTTCCCAGCGCGATATAGACGAAATTGCTACAAACGTGCACACGAGCCCTTTAAAGTGCGCCCTGCCTGTAGTTGGGTCGCTGGAACCATATCACCAAGTAATTAGTCAGCTCAGGACGCGTGGCTGTGTTCCCAGAGCGACGTAGACGAAATTGCTAAAAACGGGCACACCAGCCCTTTAAAGTGCACCCTGCCAGTAGCTGGGTCTCTGGAACCATATCATGATGTAATCAGTCAGCTCAGGAGGCTTTGTTGTGTTCCCAGCGCGACGTAGATGAAATTGCTAAAAACGTGCACACGAGCCCTTTAAAGTGCACCATGCCGGTATAATTGGGTGCACTCACAGGAGACTTCGTGAGGGTAAGACCTCATGAGTGCACTCACAGTAGACCTCATGAGGGTAAGAACCTCATGAGTGCACTCACGGATGGCCTGATCGCGGGCTTGCCCTCACTCACCCTCACCTCAAAGGCGTGAGGTGAGGGTGAGGGGCACTCATGAGGGCCCTCATGAGTGAGTTCGCCCAGCTATGCAGGCCACATGCCTTATAATGTAGTTTTCGGGCTTTATGTGAGCTGATTGTGGCAGAATTAGGCAGCACACCTCTCTCAAGCATTAGCTGTTCCACAAAGTCCACCACTGTGTCAACAACCTTCTTCGAGCACCTGTGGTGCCCTTCAAGAGTCCTGCACAAATGCCCCAATTTACTGACTGTAGCAAGACGAGTTTCATTAGCCCCATCCCCATCTGACTCCACCCCTTCAACAATCTGTATGGAGCACTCGCTCTTCTGATCTATTTCCACTGGTGCAGCACGTTGAATTTCACAAAATTCCCAATGGCCTTTGTACTGTAGCTGAGACCGAAATGTAGCCCCACATGACTGGCATGAAAACATGAAATTCGACTTTTCACAATGTGCTACGTGGCTACGAAATCTACGGAAGGAAGCACTTTCTAGTTCACAATACCGACAACTATGTACGCGTACAGAGTGGGCTGCGTCCTCGAGTCGTTGCTGTTCTCCCTGGTCTGTGTCACTGCTGATGGTTAGATGCTGCTCACCCTGTTCAACGAGGCCGATGGCACCTCGCGCTTGATCAGGGAACTGAGCCTCGCAAGATCTAGCCACTTCAAAATCACCTGTTAGAACGTGATGTGTGCAAATAATCAGTGCGTTCGTTATAGAGCTGAGCTGCTCTGTGATGTGCTACACACAGAAAGCAATTCTATACTCTTTCACTGTGTGTCATGTTAGAGCTTACCATATTCGTCGACACAGGGGGCAGGCAATAAAGTCTCCACTTGACGTGGATCATTCACTCCCTCTTTCTGTGAGCTTCCTAGTAGAAAGTCCCCAGGGATGATTGATTGATTATTGACTCATAAATCACCAGAAAGTATCCCACAAACAGGGGGCAAAAATATTGTGCTAAGCTGCATAACGGATTTTTAATAGAAAATATATCGCTTGGGATCGAATATCGCTTGGAATGGAATATCGGCTTTCCGCTTTGCGTTTGTTCCCAACGAGTCGCTGCAGCTCCTTCACTGACTTGCCGAAAACAGATCGGCTCTTACAGCATTGTGATTTTGTTGCGCGAAATTTAGGCGTCCACCGGCCAACTCATGTGATGGCGTCGCGTAGCCTGCTCACTTGGCACACCTGCCTCTCCGGATTTCCTTTCTTAATATACTAACAGCTGCCGTCACACGCTGCAAGGCACCGGCATATCACTATACATCGTGACAAAGCGTACTGCAGCATATCAAGATCTAACGCGCTCCGATTGTGGACGTTCGTGAAGACACGAACGCGAGGAACGCAAAGTCAACAGAGAGTATTTCACACGAACAAAACGGCATTTGTAACGTATTTTGCGTTACGTAGTAGCCTGTGTTATTCAAACGAGGTACAATGAAGAACGGCGTCGTCACCGTGCGCTGACGCGGCTACGATATAACACACAGTCACATGAACTAAGTCACAACACGGAACATACCTAGCCCTTCAGGATGTGTGCTTCGACGGGGAATGATCACAGTAGCAGCACTGCACCCTCGTTGCGCAACCATTATCGTCGTGGTCAGTTACGAATTCGTCACAATCGCAGTACCCGTCCGTGGAGCGTCCACGTGGGACGCCACGGATACCGACGTTTGTCAAAGTCATCCGCCTGTATCCATTGATGTCACAAGATTAAACTGAGTACTAACCCCAAGCTGTTATAGAGAAACATACTCACCAATTGTCGCAGCGTTTCGAATGTCGCGAAAGCCAGCGTTCCCCGATTTCTGTGAGCTGCAGCGACGAACGAACCAAATCAAAGCCGGCGCAAACTCTTGTGGAAGTGTTGCCAACTGCAGTCCGCCGTTCGAGCGGAATCAGCTATACTCTTGGGAGATGTTTACTAATCCGCAAACATCACCTACGATTGTTGTTGTTTTTCCTTTATTATTATTTTAACACGCGGGTTTTGAGGTCTGTTAATCTGGGTTATGACGTTATACCGTGAGTAATGATAGCTAATTCTTGAACACCAAGAGAGAAAACGAATTCTGCACACCGCGTTGGATGGCACTCTGCAGCATGCACTTCGAGATAACTTTAGGGATTGATGAGCTGATCCACCAATGGACATTTCGGTGTTTCCTTTTAGACATGCACATGCAGCATGACACCTGTCCCGAATTCAAAACTTTGGCCGCATATCGTAACCCCTATTCGTTTTTCTTTTTAATGGTTACTAAGGATAAGCGTAATTTTTATATAGGACTCACTTTTATAAGTGACGCGCATTTTTTTCGTGTGTTAGTAACCGCTAAAAACAGCTCACACACAAGAAACCGCTCATAAATGTGGCGTAACCTCTACGGTCAATGACGGTAACCCTTATTCTGGAAGTTACGCCGGTTTAAAAGTAATGTCTAAGGTAGATTTAGGGTGTACGTTTCACGGCCGACACCCATCTTATCCTGTCCACTTCGTGTGGATTTGGTGGGAAACTGCAGAACCTTGTACCCGTTGGGGCATTCTCGGGTCCCGAAAAAAATGGTCCCTGGTTGCGTGGGCGGAAATAATGGTCCCGCGGGGTTCCGTGCGCCCAAAAATACAGCAGCCGTTCTGGAGAGCCGATGAAACGGATCCTAGCGGACCAAGTGCTATCATTCGCCCTCCTAATTTGTTTGTTTGTTTGTTTGTTTGAATGAACAATAAAAGCTGCACGACGTTCAATGAGGAACATAAAAGCGATCACATTCGCTGCGGCGGCTGTATTGAGCGCATTACGACAGTTTTTTCTGTTCCTCTCCCTTTTTGTGGAGTACAGATAACGCGATTTCTTGCAGATATGTCGGAAAAAAATGGTACCCGCGTTCTTTTATAACAGGACAGATTACAAAAGAGTAAGCAAAGAAGCCTTCTGTATTCGTACCAATAAACTAAAAAGCACGTAAACACTTCGCTCGCTAGCCTGGCTCCCACCTCACACTCGCTGTACGGGGGGGGGGGGATGTAGTTCCGACCCAGCCTAGTGTTACAATTCCCAATTCAAGCTAGTGTTTTCCTATTGTTGGTCAGAACGTTTTTACAGTTGTTGTGTCATACTCTTTCTATGTCGATGAACCGTATCTTGAGCAGAAGCCGAGTTGAAAAGCCAATGAAACAATGAATGAGAGGGCGAGAGCTTTTATGCCCATAAACATCAACACGGAAAAGATGCAGGGGACAGCTGTAAAACGCGTGTCTTCTTTTTTATTTCTTTTACAATCAAGCCCAAACTTATAAACACAAAACTAGTCTCTGACCAACAGTAGAAAAATACTAGCATCCAGCGAACGATATCGCTAGCGAGCTAGTGCAGCGAATGATATCGCTTTTATGGTACTCATTGAATGGCGTGCAGATTTTTTTATCTATTAACAGATGAAATGGGCCTATGCAACGAATGGGCAGAGCGAATAGTAACACTCGGTCGGCTGTGATTTGTGTCATCAGGTATCCGCAACCACGCCCCTGTATTTTTGGCGCACGCGACATCTGGGGTCATTTTCCTGCCGCGTCGCCAGGGACCTTTTTGTTTTCCTACACCCGGCATTCTCATACGTATTTGTGCACCCAACGACGCAACAGTTCGTGCGCTACGGTATTACTTTTAGCAGCTATCAATTCAAGCGCGGCGTCACCGAAGCAAGACGAATATTGAAAGCGTACGAATAGCCCTCGAGAGCCGAGCGGACTCACACAACTAGATCTATGGCTGCCGGCAGGATTTTCCATGGCGTGGCGGACGCTTTGCACGAAGAGTATAGTAACGTTTATAAAAGATAGTTCTCAAAAGTTCCTTGGTAACTTATGAAATGGAACGTAAAACCTTGCGATTTGGGACAGTCTGGAGCCCAAACGTGAAGTAAGTTGACATTATCAGATGATTCCTCATATGTTTCTGAGCCCCCATACAAAATATTCGTTTATATTCGGCTCCGGGAATTTTCAATGCAATTTTAAAGTTGCTCGTTATGTTGTTACGTTGCGGCATTAAAGCCGCACCTCGAACAGTCGTGACGTCACGAGCGTTCTCTTCCAGTCTTTGCGGCGTCTGCTGGGCTCCTCTCAGCGAGCTGTTTGTTGTGCTTTATTCATCGCTGTTCCCGGTTCTTATACTTTCAATACGCATCGCGTTCCTGCTTTTTATTAACGGTTACTGGTTACAGCATATCTTATTTTATTGTTGAGATTTGTTGATAGATTGATTAGCTATTATTTCTCTATGGGCGTTTATGTTTATTCGCCCGGAGGCGCTCGGAGCGGATATGTCGTCACGGATCTGACTCGAGAGCGTATGAGAATTGGCTCAGATCCGCCCGCTTTGTGTTTGGATATTCGCTCAGAGTCACCTCCGAGGCAGCTCGCTTCGCTCGGAGCATGGAGGGCGAGCTCGCAGATCCTTCCCACAATTCCTGAGCTAGAAGATGGCGGCTATTTTGAAATTTTGAGATGGCTTTCATCCAGACAATCTAGACCGCCGTACCACACGAACCAGTTGTGGAATTAGTGCTTGAAAATGCAAAACTCTCTGACAGATGTCGAGAAACTTTATGTAACACAGGCTTTGATGCAGAGTTTGCAGCCAGCGTCGTGATGGACGAACGCGCGAGTGGCCCCGCGTGAACGGCAAGCAAATCGGTCGTCGTCGTCTTCCACACACTACGTGCAACATGGAATGAAACATGAAATGATGTACAAAAAGAAAAAAGAAGGAACACAAAATCAGAAAAACTGACAGAAGCGAAACCTTCAAGCCACTAAGGCATAAACGGTGCCCTACGACGAACACCAACGGAAGCAGACGACACAGCAATAGATACTGCGCAAGCGCAAAGCCGTTGTCGCATGGTCGCGTATGGAATTTAATTTTCTCCTCGCTTTACACCCGACCGATCGATTTCCGATTCGGTGACGCACTTCCGCTCACCTCGGGCTCTGCTCCGAGCGAATAAACATAAACGCCCTATGTGTTGGATGGTGCGCAGGTTTAATAATAATAATAATTGGGTGTTTACGTCGCGAGACAACTGAGATCATGAGCGACGCCACAGCGGTCGGTCTGTGGATTGCTTTTGCCCACCTGAGGGTTCTTTAACGTGCGATGAAAGCTCATCACACGGCACCCCGTATTTAACGTCCCTCGCGGAAGACGGCGTGTGTGAGCAACTTGTACCCTGCCACCAAGTTGCTGGCGTCCTCGGCCGGGTTCGAACCCGCGATCTCGAGATCAGAAGGCGAACACGCTACCGACTGAGCCACCGAGGCCGGTTGGTGCGCAGGTTTGGCTCTCTATTAATTGTAACTGTTGATTGTGTTGTTTCTCGTTATTTCCTTACGTCTATGCTGTTCACTTAATAAGAAATTGATTAATTAAAAGTTGTGTAATGTTGGAATATGAAACTTAGATTCCCTATTGCGCTCGAAATGTTATGACAGATATTCATACTTTTGCAATGATGGTTCTCACGTATAGGAACACAACTTGTAATTTCATTCTAATCATATTGATTACGAATATCTTCTTTGTAGTGGTACAGCTTTTATTTCCTATTGCGTTCGTGTCGTTCTTGTCGTTCATGTTCTGTGGTCTTCCATACATCTAACGGCACCCGTCTTCATCAAATAGGGCAGATATAATCAGAGCTGGTTGTTGGCTAGGAGGGTGCTATGTGGTGAAGTTCATTTTTAACATATCTCTTTTCTGTGTTGGATTCATAAAACAAAGTAAGGTTTGTAGTGTCTCTTAGAATGAAAATTGTATAGTGTTCGATTAGATTATGTCACGAGGATCATTTTATGATAGTTAAAATGATAGATTATTCTCCTCTGTTGTTTTGATTAAGAATAACTTCTTTGTAGTGGTACATATTTTATTTCCTCTAGTGTTCGTGTCGTTCGTGTCCCATGGTCTTCCAGGGTCTCTGCTGTTGACATTTAATTACATACAACTATCAGAACTTCCCGCTATTGCACTGATGGTTCTCACGTATATGAATATTAGACTTTTTATAATACAACTTGTAATTTTGTTTGTAATCATATTGATTAAGAATATCTTCTTTGATTAAATGTGGTGACCTTTTCTCGTTTTGATATGGTATTGTGTAGCTATTATTTCTCTACATGTTGGAGAATATGTCGGTTGGGTTCTATATTAATGCTATGTGTTGATCGTGTTGATTCGAATTATTTCCTTATGTCTGTTATTCCCTTCGTACAAAACTGATTAATTAGATTTGTGTCATGTTGGAGTATTAAACTTAGCTTCCATATTCTGCTCAAAACTACTTACATCTATCAGGTTCTCACGTCTCAGACTTTTTATAATAAAACTTGTAATTTTGATTGTAATCGTATTGATTAAGAATATCTTCTTTGATTAAATGTGCTACTCCATTTTAATTCTGATTCATTAAAAACTTGTGTGTATGATAAGTGTTTATAAAAAAAATGTTGTGTTTGATTTGTGATACCTATTCAATGCTAATGTATCGTACCTGTAATAAGTATATTCTTTGTTACGTGTATGGTATTGTGTTTCTTCTGCTTCAGGTTTTTTGGCTGGATTTTTCTCCTCCACACAGAGTCACAGCATAATTCCTTCCACTATTGACTTTAATAAATATATTTTCACTGGTACTTTTGTGTATGGCTATCCTTTGCATGTCTATACTTGGATGGAAACCGCCCACCGCACACCTGTTGTAGCGGAAAACATTGTGAGGGGAGTCGGCCCAGGTGGAAAAATGGCGAAAGAAGTCGGCCCAGGCTGAGAAATACGCTACAATAAGCGCACGCGCAGCCCTCCCCCGCCGGTAAGCGCGCGGACAACCCTTCGCAGACGAGCCGCGCGGGAAAAAATACGCGAAGGACTCAGGGCAGGGGTCCAGGTTGCTAACTCTCACCCCCGCTTACGCCCACCCTAATAGTACTACTGCCACCGTTACGCGAATCGTTAGAGGATTAACGATTTGCGCGCGGCCCGCAAGTTGGCGGCCGCGCTCAGATCTCCCAAAGAAGCGATGCGAGGAGGCCATGTACCAGCCCTTTCCTTTTCCAATCTTCTTCTGATAACGGCAACGCGAAGTTATCTAAAAGAAAGGAAACAAGAAGGGGCGGGTATCTATTTTCCTTCCGCCGCATCTTGCATTATCTTGACGACAACTGAGCTTGGCCGCCAATTTGCGCTCTTCTAAAGGACAGCGTTCGCAACTTTTTTTCCGGTTATTACCTTTGCAGTAGTGAATGTATTCTGTGCTCGAATGTGGGAAATGCTGCATGCGCTTTCTGTTCCTGGGGAAAAAACGTGAGGGTGACTTAGGAAAATTAAATTTCTCGTGAATTAAATCTAAAGCAGGGTGCCGTCGGCATTAAAATGCGTACTACCCCTTTTGGGACCTTCAGTGGACACCTTTTAGAGAAAAATCTGCCACGGAAGCGGGTCATTTGTTGCGGTAATTAATTGGTTTCGGTCTACATATTTTTGTCGCGGCTGGTCGCGGTGAAGCGCCAAAGGACGCTCTTCCACTCCCTTATCCATCAACGAATTACGTGTTCTAGAGCTTACTTAAACCGCAAAGTTAGACGTGTACGGCGACACGAACACACACCGGTTCAGCGGCAAAACACCGGTGCGCTGCGTGTTTATCTTAGCGCTCCCAGTTATAACTCAAAACCAACAGGGCTAGCACACAGTTTTAACCATTTGTAAGCTAACCCTTTGTAAAATGGACACACATGCTGTACTCGCTTCGCTCACAGAGTTTACCCACATTTGACGGATGGTGACATCGTTCATACAGCACGGATTATGAGGCAAGCAGGTTATGTATACTTTCTTCTTCAACACCAATCATCTTTAACAGGACGTTATGCAATGCGCATTACTATAGTTTGAAGCCGTTTGTGTCTGCACGAAGCAGGACTCCAATTCTGATGGCCTGCTGTAAATTCGTTTAGCACGTGCGCAAAACCCACAACACCAGCATCTTCAGTCACCTAAGTCTGCGAAATACCCCAACCGAAATGTAGTTCCATATTCCCATGTTTTTAAGGGCATACTTAGCTAATGTACACGACGTAAACAACGAGAATGAGCTGAGGCAGGCTACAAACATGGACGACACAAACAAGTAAGAAATCAGGAGGAAAAGAACAAAGGAAATCAGGAGGGTTCAAGTTCGAATTTTGGCGTCAGCACCTTTTTCCTGAGTTGGTGTTTTTTTTTTATATTTAGCTAGTTGAACATAACCTCTTGACTCTCTATGGGCATTGCATTTGAGCTCTTGGAAAATTGATGCATGCTGCAATCAAAAAGCATCACCTAGGCTGTAAGAGATATTTCTAGAGCAATACGACATTGGGTTGGATCAATTGGAAGCTTGTATCGAAGAGAAAAGATGACACAGAGACACAAACGTAAACCAATGAACTGCACAGGTTTAGGTGAGTTCTTGCAGTGCCGTCTCTGCGTAATCATTTGCAGCACTTCCACACAGAGTCTGATGTCAACATGAATGGCAATAAACAAATGAGGCAGGAGTCCAGTTCCCTTGAAATTTCACAACTTCGAACGGGACAGTTCTACAGGACAGCCCAAATTTCTCTCCTGGTATTCCAATCATTATATAAAAGTGTTATCTTTTGTATTACGTAAATGTATTGTGTGCAGCATCTACACAATGAGGATCCCTGGACCGTCTTGATAGCCGACCCTTTGACGTCGTGAAAGTGCTGGGCGAATGGCCTGCGATTCATCGTCAGGGTGCACAGCGCTCACTCATCACCTTCGTTAAGAGCATAGCAGAGCTCTCGTCTTTTTAGACGTTTTTTTTTTTCCTTTTTTCTTTACTAGACCTGGATTAGCTTGTCCCGCAGTGAGCGGGCTCACATCTCGATTTTGTTTCTCCTACCATCATCATCATCACCAACAATGAGGAGTTCTGAAAATCTTCAGGCTTGTGGAAGTGTGCAGGAATGATTTTGTTGAAGCCGGAGAGGACAAATTAAAACAGTGAAGCTTCGATGGTAGGCGTGTATACAAAAAAACAGAAATGCCAGTTTAATTTCACAGAGATATAACACCTAACAGATCATACTCAAAACCGTCCTTGTGAAAACCCAGAAGTTGAGGAAAAGTGAGATTTTGCACATCCATATTTCAGTTTCTCAAATGTGCTTTGTTGCTTGTTACTTCCTTTGCATGCAGAACGTGATGCACACCTAATTGAGTAATACGTTGTACGAGGATGTACCGTTTATTGGGATAGAGACATATTAGGTCACCATAGATGCTGCTGCGAAATTTGTGCTTGCTGAGATCAAAAAGGGAAATTGAAGCCGAGATATTTTTGCAGCTGCAGCACTCAAGTGGGCTGTCACTACTGTAACTTCTTTCATTGTTGTAGTGAAAATGCAGGTATCAAAGAAAGAACAAACAGACACAGAGCTTAACTGAATGCACTTGATGGGTTTTAGCTAGGTTCTTCATGCAGTGCTATCTCCGTGTAGAAGTGTGGGGTGGCTTGAAAAGGGCCGTTTTTAAAGTTACTGTAAAGCAGCACCGATCAAATGTCATTTAGTGTGGCTATTTGATAGTCCAAGTCACTAGGACAAAAACTGCGCAAGTTTCATTCCAATCGACGGTACAATTAATTAGAAAATTACAATTAAAGATTACGGGCAACACTGTACTAGGTATTCGAAATGAATCCGTACTCCTGACACATACGGCGGCAACCACATTGCATGGGTATAGCACTGGGCCCGACATAACAATCCACCACAATCCACCATAAAATCCGCCCCTGCAATCCACACAACGGTCCGCATCTGAGGATAAACTGATGAGCGAACTGAAATAAAATGCTGATCCGTTGAAAAAAATGCGTCAGACGTTCAAGAAGCCAGACAGCGCCGGGACTTGTTTGTTCACCGAGGTTCACAGAGCGAGTTTGTTCGTTCGAAAGAGGCCGCGAACAGAAGGAGCGCGCAGGCACAGCAGAGAAGTAGGGAGAGCCTCCATCGAACAGCGGCCAGCGCTGGGTTACTTCGCAAAAAACACTGTTAACAGGCGTTTCAAAATGCATAGGTAAACAGGAAAACTAATAATATGGTTACTAAAATAACGAAGTGTCGATGTAATAGTATGTAATACCAAGTTTCAGTGTTGCCCTCTGTACAGGGTGTTGTTGAGGGCGTCGCACCGCTCCACTACGCCGCATCTTTCATGGCAAATTAAAAATATTTATAGCGAGTTGTCGGTGGTATGTTTCCGCATATGGTATTTAGAAGCAATAAAGTCTCTAGTCACATCACCGGCATATCATGCTTGCCTACTGCTTTACAGTACCTTTAAGAGCTGTGGTGGTAGGTGTCAGAATGGGACGCACAGGTGGTCGGCAGCATTGCACTCTTCTCTTATGGGACTCCTGCAAGGAGGGTTGAATGCAATTGGTTGTAAATGCTTAGATAATAAATTTCCTCTTCTTTTTTTTTTTTGTGCCATTCGTTTGACCCTACCTCGCTCTGTTGCTCCACAGTTTCTGCAAGAATCAGTTTGCCACCAGATGCACGAGCAGAAAGCACTCAACGTCCAGAGCTTCGTTGCTGATCTTGAACGTAGGACACCTCCGTATAAGTCACAGTACCTGTGTATAGCTTACACAAAAGTAAAAAAAAAAGTACATTGCATCATGTCGTGTGCAACACTAATTCTTTATGCTCTGATCTCCCTTCAAATCAGCGTAGGCGGTGGAGGCAACGGGGAGCAGGTCCTTTATATTGGAGAAGCGTAGCGAGCCGCGTTCAAGCGAGACAAGCGAGGACGCGCTCGATACGCAACCCTGTTCTCCTGATAACATGGCCAGCTGCTTCGTGCTAAAGGACCTGGGAAGTGCGACTTTGTCATCGATGAAGTGGAGATTGGAGTTAATTGACGATGAATTATCGGGCAAGCCATGCGGAGTGTTCTACATGAGACTGCTCGTGGCAGGGGAACTACAGGTAACAAAAACCGTTGTTGTCGGCGAGGACGGTAGCTGTATTTTAAATGGCTATAACAAGGTCCACAAGCAGCTCTTTAAAACTGCAGCCAATGTTGCAACTGTCGAGAGTTTCCTGAAGGAAATAGACGGCTTGTACATCTGTACAGGTATAGCTGCAGAGCAACATGAGCAGGGGGAAACACCTGGAAAAATGTACAGTAAACACTGCACTGTGCTTACCCAGAAGCCTGTATGTACTCGCTGCCTGCGCTTGCAGAGGATAAAGGTGAAGAAACCCCACAAAGTTGTACCGAACAAGAGGAAGCAGATGCGAAATGTGACGAGGAAGCTGCTTCGAGCGACAGCCACTCATCAGAAACAAAAAGAGGAAATAATGGGGTTGAAGAAAATGCTTGCTGAAATCTCGGATCAGAAGGTCGAGGAAGCCCTGTCTCAGTTGGCACCCTTACAACGCCTGGCATTCATAACATCCTTCAAACAACTCAAGGCAAAGTCACCTTGTGGCATGCGCTACAATGCTGAGTGGATAATGAATTGCCTAATGCTCAGGATTGCAAGCCCACGGTCATACAGACTGATGAGCGACATGAAAATGCTGCCTCTACCCTCACTAAGTCGATTGACGCAAATCTTGAAAAGCATGCCATACAAGTATGGGTTCAACAGTATTTCCTTGGAGGCAATTCAGAAGAAGCTGCATGACAAAGTAGATAACCACAGATTTGGTACACTGATTTTAGATGAAATCAAGCTGCGCCAAGCATACGATTTCAACAGATCAAGCTACAAAATTGACGGTTTTGTGGACTATGGTGGACTTTCCTGTGAAGGAACTGATCAACTTGCTGACCACGCACTTGCTTTTATGTTTGTACCACTCTTGCACAACTGGGTTCAACCCATTGCTACTTTTGCTACAAAAGGTGCCGCTCCGGGCAAAATTCTCGCACAGCTGGTGCTTGAGGCAGTCATACAATTGCATAAGCATGAGGCAGTAGTCATTTCGGTTGTCAGTGATTGTGCAGGAAACAACCGGCCTATGTGGCAACATATGGGCATCAGTGGCGACATTGCATCTTCATGTCACAAAGTCCCTCATCCGTGCCTAGCTGAAGGACAATACCTTCACTTCATGTGTGATGTTCCACATGCCATCAAGTGTGTGCGCAACCATCTGCTCAAGCTCAAGTATGGTCAGGTGTGTTAAATAATCATTAATATTATCTTTCCTCCGAGAGTGCCTTAGGTTAAGCGTGACACTCTTTCCAAAACTGTTTTCAGGCAGGAGAAAACTGCATCAACTTCTCGCACTATCAAGTACTCTTTGAGATTGAGAAGAAGCAGCACCTGAAAGTGGTCCACAAGTTGACAGCAGCACATGTACAGCCCACCAACTTGCAGAGGATGAATGTGCGGCTCGCAGCCCAGGTAACCTTTAAGGATATTGATCCAACTCTCTTGAGCATTTCCGTTATCATTGCTACTCTCCACTTTGAGATGCCACAACTATAAGAAAATAGAAATGTCATACGTGTGCATTTTAACTGCAGCTCTTTAGTCGGAGCACAGCAATTGACCTGCAAGCCTACAAGGAAGAAGGTGTCAAAGGCTTGGAGGACTCTGTGGGAACAGAAGCTTTTACGAGGACAATGAATGACGTCTTTGATGCGCTGAATGCGAGACATCCTGCAGAAGGGATCAGAATAGGCTCACCGAAGATTCAGGTACAATTTTTTCCAATAACACAAACTCAAATTGCAGTTTAAATAGTTCATCAATCTCCAATGTGTGATTGCCTTATGCAGGTCATCAGGGACTTTCTTATGCTGCTCAACAGAACAGAGCGAAACCACAACCAACGAAATACGCCTCTGTTCGCCTCACGCCAAACTACGGAATCTCTACGAGTAACGCTGTTATCTGCGCTGGACATAATCGATGAGCTTCACAAAGCTGGTCTTCCCTACATACTCACAGCCAAGCTCAACCAAGATCCACTTGAGGCAAGAGGCATGCCTATGCCTGGGCACTTTGGAATGGTGCAAGTCGCCAAATTATCAAGTGCTCTTTTTCATTACATCCTTGCAGAGATTCTTTGGAGTCGTCCGCTCCTTTCATGGCGAAGATGACCATCGTACAATCATCCAGTTCAGCCAGATATATAGGCTGTTGTCTCTGTTCACTCCTGTGAAGAATGCAGTGAAAGGAAATTGCACGGGGGCTCCTGACAATGTTATTGTCTCTCTTCATGACAGCCTCGGAGAAAAGGCAAGGGCTGTAGCTGGATCTTAAAAGTGCAGTAGAAACAGAGCTGAATAAGAGACTACTGGGAATTAGTTATCTTGAGTGTGACGCTGATGGTCTAGGTGACCATAGCTACCAAAAGGCTGGACCACAGGACTACCTTGCAGGTTATGTACAAAGCAAAGTGATCAAGTCAGTCTCTTGCGCAGAATGCCAGGCTATGCTGACAGCAGCTCCTGAGTCGCCAAGGTCAAGTGGTACTGAAGTGGTTCAGAGGTATCTGACGAAACTGAAGCCATTCAAGCCAGGATGCCTTCATGAACCATCACTAAAACTGTACACGACGATAAAAGAGATGGAAGAAATTGTTTGTCAAACGCTCAACAAGTGCCCTGTATTTGGTGACCTGTTTTGGGAGGTTCTAGACAGGATGGAAAGGGCATCTGTGCCTGCACTAGGCTGCCACACCCACTACCAGGAGGTTACTGCCAGGGTAATTAAATTCTATGTTATGATTCGGATGCATTTCTTCTCAAAGAAGAGAAAGAGTGAGATGTTAGTCACAGAGAAAGTGCAGTCTGCCAGAAAAAAGGCAAAATTACTACAGGTCACAAAGAAAGCAGTGCTTGAGTTACATTGTGTAAGTATTGTTATTAAATGTTATGTTACGCTATTGTGTGCTGAATCAGTACCACTATCATCGTATACTGGGTCGCGACCCAGGATATGATGATATGGCTCGTGGAGCCAATTCGCGAGCCTTTGTCTTAATCATTCTTAGCGGTATGAAACAAACAAATATACACTTGTAGAAACAGTCTGGATGTTAAAATGACTTCGTGGGTAAGCTCTTCGCGCGATCTCCCGATCGTGCGATTACATTTCTCGAGTCTCTATTTCATCGATGAGCAGCGCGAAACCTCGATGCACATAGATGACAGAGCAATGAAAACAGACTTGCTATCAAAATGCCAAGTCTCTTTATTCGTCCAAATATACGCTGGGTGTACAACACCTCCTAACTTACGCCAAGCGTGTGAATTCAGTGCGAACGAATTGTACGGAACAGCACACTTCTCTGTGGTTTCAGCAGACGACGCGCGAGGGGTGAAGAAAGATGCGACAACAGCGCTGTTACTTCCAGCGTCCTCCGCTGCGACCGCGAGGTCCAACAGGCGGCTATGGGGATCTACGAAACTGACCTAATATCTAGTAACGTTGGCTTGACCAGTTGCTCTATTGGCTCTACGTCATATCACTTCCTCTCATTTCACTTCGACGCGCTGCGTCCCTGTTTACAGGCGTCGTCATGAGGACGGGAATTTCTTACTTCCGTTGCGGGCTCGGTAGCAGGGTGTCGAACCGGAACCGAACCGAACCGAAAACCGGAACTGAACCGGAATTTTTTCACGAACCCCAACTGAACCGCTATATTTTCACCGGCCCGGAACCGAACCTGAACCGGAACTAATGAAAAATAGTGTTCCGAACAGGTCCAAAAGCGAATCAGGGCTCTTCTGTTTCACCTTTGGACGCGAATGCTACCTGGGCACGCATGCATCCCCCTCATGACACAACACGATGAGTCGGCACTGCTTTCCAGATTTTATATTACACAGCTTCACTTAGCGAGGGATGTCGCGCCAGTTCTTGAAATTCTGCTAAACACCTGAAGCTTAGAAACCTTCAAGTGTTGTCGTTCTTCGCAATCTTTTACTTGCATTTCCTCTTTAGTCGTTTCCTCACGTAGACAATTTAGCAACAATAACAAAAATGATGTAGCAAATCACACTATTAGGGGCGGGCACGAAGTACCAAACGCTGTTACTCGTCGTCTTCCATTGTCCTGTAAAGCGGGGTGCCGGAGTGTGATATCAAGCAGGAATTAAGCGAATCGCTCAATATTGACCATAAACACTAAGCTTCACTTATTTAGCTGACTAGCATATTACCTTTATAATGCCCCGAATAACCTATAAGTCGACATCGAAATACCGTCGCTCTAAAGCGTTCTTGTTCTTAACGTATGTTGCGGGTAATAGTGAAAGGGCGCAGACTAGCAGGTTCATACTGACGACGTGAAGACCCGAGACAGGGAGGAAAAGCAGACAACAATTTCTCAGACACAGTACTAAATTTTAATGGCACCCAAGGCTTACACAAAAATCTCCGGAGATGAGGAATGGGCAGAAAGGATGGGTTGCTGACGCAATTGCCACGTGTAGCTATCTCCAAAGATTCCCCAAGTAATCTACGCCATAACGCCTTTTCTTTACACAATGCTTCAGTTTGAAAAAAAGATAGGTTCGCATCCGTTGCATTCCCGCTTGTGCGCGACGAGTTCGCTGGAAATGTGGTTCTTCCCTGTGTTTAGGTTATGCTCGAGGAGCCTAAGATTGATACATCTTTTCGTTTGCCCTACATAGCACAGTCCACAACTAAAGGGGATATAATACACGACTTCGTTGGAACAAGGTACAAAGGCTTTTTGTGGGCAACATGACAACATTTCGAAGGAGAAGAGAAAGGCGTCAGTATCGACAATTTAAAAGCATTAGTGAAAACAACCCTTATGCCAAAGTTATTTCCTACAGCCAGGATATTGTGCGAGACAGAATTGAAATATGCAATAGACACAGCATGGTTGAAAGATGCCTCTGTTGGTGGTCGGTTACTAGGGGCTTGCATTATCTGGGGCGCGGACAGAAGCTCACTGGGGGCGGACAAAAGCTCACCAGAGAGATTGACCAACTCAGTAGACCTTCAGTTCCAGACTGACCATCGGTGTGTTGCGGGGCCTTGCACATGCGAAGGCAGTAGCTACCACCCGGGACATTGAGCATGCAACACAATGCCGCTTGCGCCGTCAGCATGTCTCGACCAAAAAGAAACTATAGGGGAATTTAGCAGACGCTGGAGCAACGAACAAACGCGGGCGTGGGGATCCCGGAAAGAAGCGCGTTGATAGAACAAACACGAAAGGCATTAAAGAGACTCTGGCCAAAAGCTGTGGGAGCTCTTTCGTACTTGCAGTCAATCAAGCACCCAAAAAGGACTCTCCATGCGAAAATTCGCGCATTAAAACCCCACAGTTTCACTAAATTCGAATTTAAACATTCGACTTCATTCGAGTCCAGCACGCCTGGCGTCAAACCGTGAAAATATGCGTTTATATAGAATACCCATCCCGGCCCACCAACAAAATGACGTCGACATGAGGGCCACTGACAACACCCACAATTGGCTCAAACACATCACGTGGCCAAGCAACACCATGTCAATTCCCTTCATGAAATGGACTTTATATGCTATATGTTCTTGTTATACACGATTTCGTACGACCTCGTTGGAATAACTCATGTTCTTGTTATGCTATATGAATATGTTCTCGTTACGGAGTCTCAAAAAGAAAAATATACCCTGCATTTAACACCTGCAGTACGTTTTACGATTACCTTTCAATTTGGGCACGGTGTTCCGGATGGTTCCGTATCCGGCCAGCTGCCATGGCTGTCATGGGGCTGAACACAGGGGTGACACAAACCCGCCATTGTTGTAACTACCCTCAAGCGGGTGCTTTTGGCAAAACTGCCATCTTGTCCAGGTCGCACGTCATAGAAAACGTAATTTTGAGGTCATGTGACTTTGTTTACATGTCGTTTTGCCGCTTACCGACATCTTTCCGTCACCATAAAGCCAAGAGATGAACGTATTCTGCCAGCGTTAACTATGCGGTGCTTCTTCCACAATGGTGGCCCACTTCTCCTTAGTTTAAGTGGGTGCAGATAAAATAGCCCCACATTTTCGCACATAGCGCGTTCCCTGCATACCGTACGACTTCCGGCGGCGCAGGACGGTGCATTTATGCGGTGCTAATCGAGAAAAAAAAATCGTGGTAACCAACCTCTGCGCAATAAAACCGTTGGCAACGTGAACTTCGCTCCGTGTATCTCCAATGGGACATTGCATTGTAGCACAGTTGCATCACCCTACCGCTGGGGTTGCCACCTACACAGAAACAAAACGAGATCTGGTACGCCTAGCGGTAGCTAGACGCAACTGTGCCGTGACCGCCATATCGACTTCTGCATAGGAAAATCGGGATGCATGGAGAGAAACGCTCTCGTGGATAACTTTTTTGTTACGTGGAGTTGGGTTACTACGATTTTTCTGTGCGTTTGTACCGGATAAACGCGTCATACCTCGCCACCGGAAGTTCATGCGGTAGGCAGGGAACACCGTACATGCAAAAATGCGGGGCTACTTTATCTGCACCCACCCTGTACATCGCATCGGCTCAGTGAGTCTTAACGCGCGGTCGTCATCACATCTTTGGAAGTCGTCAACAGTACGAGGCCTTGTGTGCAAAACTGCTCGTGTTAATGCGAGATTATTGGATAAAAATAATTACGGTGATCGAAAGACATCCAAAACGTTGCGCAGAAACAACAACTGCATTGTTTACAAACGGTTTGTCCGCCGATCACCGGCGCCTCCATCTTTAAGGCCACGTGTGACTTGACGTTTGCTGTGACGTGCTACCAGGACCTGTCCAGGATGCATTGCGTTCGCACAGCACGCTTTCGACTACGGAGCAATACATTGGATGCCACCCTTGTGGGGCTGAGCGACAAGTTCAACACTGGAAAACCAACTGGGAACGAGATTACAGGAAGTGACGTCATACCACAACAGTGAGGCAACGCGGGTCGTTTTTGAGTAGATGCCGTAAGTTTTCTTGCTTCATATGAAATAATTTACCGTTTTTATTGAAAATCACTGTTGATATCGATAGACTAGTTGCTCCTCAACCGGTAGGAGCAGTTTTTTCTTTCTTAATACATTAATACACGATTAAACAATAGTTTACACGAGATTGCTGCATGCCATATTGCTGCAGCGACGGATTATGAAGCTTTTATCATTTTTCCTGGTTTAGTCCTCATATCATAGAACACACCGAGGCCAAATTTCAATTTATCAGTGCATTCCTCGTCTAAATATATCTTCTTCTCTTGATATATCCCCTGTTTTATTACAGGATTCCCCCTTACTTCACGTTTCTGAAGGAGCACAGAATCCACGGCCACACTCACACAGTAAGTATAGCGATATTACCCATAAATACATTACCATGACCACTTCAGAAATTGCACTAATTTAATTTGATTAATGAACTACTTCACGTGACACACCTCCTGGCCGAAGCATTTCTTCGCATTTCTATCTAATGCTAAAAATATTTTGTTCCACCCAGTCATAGTATAACTCTACCAAAGTAGTAGACATTATGCTTTATTCCAGAAAGGAATTTTACCTCATCTCCTCAATTTTTCTATGAATCAACTCTCACACTTAACCGCACGACACATCTCCTAAGCACTTGCCGATGATTCTTGCCAATCTTAGAAACTTTACTCCCCACACAGACTAAATATATTTATGTTGTCTGTAACTAGAAATCATGCCCTGCCCTAGAAATGAATTTGATGTCATTTATTCAATTCGTTATTTGCAGAAATTACATGTTTCGTCCTACATTCCATCCAAGCCGTCAGAAGAAGTTATTGCATATTTTAAAGGTCAGCTCCGGGGATACCTTGCCTTCTTGAAACTGTAACAATATTCTGGAAGCCCATATCGAACTGTGTCTGAAACCACCCTTCATTTCCACAAAACAGCCCCATATTTTAAATAATAGTAAATTAACCATTTCGAAACAGACATGGGGCCGCCATTTTTATGACGGCAGATGTTCACGCGGTCTATACCGTTGACTAAGTGATATCAGTGTTCTTCCTGCCATCCCTCCCTCTCTACGGAGCATACGGGAATGTAGACAGGCGATGGTGGCAGGGAGTGTCTGCTCGATCGACGTAGGCTTCCTGATTGCATCGTTTTTCATTTGTAGGATGATCTGCCAATGTCAAAACACGCTGTTGATATCACTTGTGCAGTTAGGATTCGTGCAATTATGCTGTCGCGTTCCGGCCAGCGGCAAACTGGCGAAGAACACGACGAATGTCACATATCGTCTACCGAACTGTGCTACGCCTACATACGAGAGCTATTTTTATTCGCATTGTAGGTATCTTTGATGAAGTAAGTCAATTCATTGCTTAATTGAAGACTTCACTCTCTTATCGTTACGGCTCACCACTGCTGCATCACTTGTTGCTTGCATGCATTTGCGCATATCTTTCTCTCTCTCGAATGCATGGCGTTTGACGTTACAGGAATCACACTTCTTGGCATTATAATCGGGTGAACGAGTTGTGTTTGGCAACGCCATGTTATCGTATACACAGTGTAGGTACGTACGTAAGCATTAGGCTTGAATGACAACTTTAGTGCAGATTCGCGATGTACGCATTTACCGATATTTTACACTGTCGAGAGAGCAAGCACCAGATACAAGAACAAGCAAGATACTTACATGAGGGCATACGTGGCTTATGAGAGATCAAGAGTAGCACAAAAAGAAAGAAAGAAAAAATAAATGAAACAAAAAATACACTGAACAGTACAAGGGCACAGCGCAAGTGCAATAGGAGATATGCGAAATGAAGCGCCCTCTCTTGCCCGTTAGCGAAAACGCGCTCGCGCCATTTTCGTCGAGGCGATGCTTGGAAAGCATGGCCCCGCTGTTCCGTGTACACGGTTTGCGTTGCCCCTGAGTAAGTTTGACTGAATAGTGGCAGCTGAAAAGGGCTTCTGTTGTCATCATATGTGTATGCGCCTCGTGTACCACTGCCTTAGTAAAAGTTTGTTGTGCAGCAAGGCAGCAGCCGGCAGCATAGTGTAAAATACACTGCAAGCTTTTCGTTCTGCTTAGTAAAGAATCGTCTGATTACCACAACTTTTTGTCGTGAAAAGGACTGCGTATGTCGAAACTCTGAAGAACAAAACACAATGTTATTCAGTAATGATGAAGGTGTCACCGCACTGCTGTACTAGCAGAGAGGAATAAAACGACAAAAGGGTGCGTATTCATGAATTGCTGTAACTGAGCACTAGGAAGAAAATGACATGAAGAAAAAACCTGAAATAGTATCCTGTAGTTGAGGCTACTATCGGACCAGACTAAAGCTTAACGAGTAAAGCTTAACATTCTCGATCATTCAGGATTAATACGAGTATGCAGTCACTTTAGAATCAGACATTTACCGCTCGTTTACGCACCACTGATGCAGAACCTGAGAGGCAGACCCATAATTTGATATGAGTGATCCTGATTTGACTCTTTTTGTAAAATCACTGAACTTATGATGAATTATATCATAACCCGCAGGTGAATTGTCAAATGTGATAGATTGGAATATTGTTTTGCATATGTACCTAGTGCGCTCTCTTAACGTACATCCTAACTCCAAATACGCATGTGCACAATAATTTGCGGTCTCTACATGTGTTCTCTACTGTGTTCCAGTTTCTCGTGCACAAGGGAAAGTAAAAAAAGAAATTAGTCGAGCCACTAAATAGGCCAGAACGCGAGAATAGGACACAATCTATGAATATTTGCTTTTAAATCTTATTTGTGTTTGTTTGTGTATTAAGGAAGATCACTTCTTGTAGTTAGGAGTTGCCTCAGGACAGAAGCCGCCGATATTTCGAACAGAGACTGTTCTTCTTCTGGGCCCAGAAGAAGAACAGTCTCTGTTCGAAATATCGGCGGCTTCTGTCCTGAGGCAACTCCTTCCTACATTCTACCGGTTCGCTGGATTTCTACCCACCTACACTTCTTGTAGTTGAACTACGTAGGATAAAACCACTCTTATTACAGGTTCAGAATCATGGCATTTATGTTGATCTTTTTTTTTTATTAAATAACAAATAAATGTTGGTCATGAAGTCACATGCTCGACAAACAGGTCAAGTCGTGGCTTAAGGAGAGCAAGCAGCAATGATAGAACCAAATACCTTCCAACATCTAAATCTGAAACCTAGCACTATATAGTCTAATTATATATCACAACTACGAAATGCAGCAGCACTACAACCGTGGCGTGGTTACCAGAATCTCAAAACGTTAAGGAAGAGATTGTTCGGCACAGTGCGACAAATGGCATGAAAAACTCCTGCATCAAAATATTCCCTTTTATAAGACCAGTATCTCATTTAATCTTACCATCACAATATCAGCTAAACTAAAAAGTGAAGTATTACAGAAAACAAAGTAAATGCAAATGCCGAACGTCGATGATAAATGCCGTGTGAGATCTCGCTGAAAATGGAATCGACCGCAAAACTGTAGGACTATTTCTGCTGCTGAGACTAGAGTTCTGAACAGTGTGTCATTCGTACATTCCGCCGAAATGTTCTGTACTCCACCGAGAAGCCGTGCTTCAAAAATCGCGGCCGTGGATTCCTCTTTAGCGGAATCCCCTCAAGCCGCGCTGCAGCTCGTGAGAGATCTGCCTTAGCCATGGCGGTCGGGAGCGGCGCACTCGACAGATGGCGCTATTTCGCATATCTCCTATTATCTGGGATATCTTCGCACCTTATTTCGGCTGGTTTACTAGTCCAATGCAGCCGTGCGCCAACACATTAATCAACCACCAAAGAAAAAAAATGAAGGTGAGTTGCTTGTAACTGTCATCTACGCCATTATTACATCTGGTTTCAGGAGCCGAGTTACTTCTTGCATGAATGCACATCTCCACACATTCCACAAATACTGTAATTTTACACGTAACATTGAATAGACCATAATTTTAGTGAATACACAGAGATAATAAAACTACCTGACTGCCCTGCATAACACCCCGCAACAGGTAAACAAGTACACTGCAAGATGGACAGGATACAGGTGCAGTTGAGGTGTTCTGTGGTGAGTCTTACGTGCAAAATGAGGTCATTCCCCACAAACCAGTGACAGGGGTTGGAACACCATCATCCCAGATGAACATAAAAGCTTCTTTCTACCAATCTCTGTCTTACAACCAAGGTGGGAATAGTGTGTAGAAAATGGGCACCTTGAATAGCGAAACTCAAGCAGCTCTGATGTCACAGCCCTTAGGGCTCTCAGTGGAATTGGCTGTAGCTCTGAGGTCTTTGACATCTGCGCTTTAGTCGGGCATCTGTTCGAGGGCTTTTATCTCACGAAGTGTGACACAATTGATCAGTATTATGGAGCGCAATGCATGATGCACCCATGATGTAACAAATCACATCAATGAAAGCGTCCCAACCCCTTTAATTGCTCCCTGACAGTTCATGTAGTTCAAATCGCTAAGGAACCTGGAGTACCATTTACTGTGTGCACAGAAATTTTGTGTTTGTTTCCCCATCCCCTAGGCTTCTACAGAAGCTACCAATTAATGGTCAATGAGATGCCAAAAAATAAAAATCCTAGGTATGAGACTGCTTGTACACGTTCACTGAAGCCCTTCTGTTGTCCACTTGCACTTAATGCCTTGCAGAGTTGTCAGCGTTGTAGTGACTCATTCACTGTAACTCTTGCGGGAGCTTGTGTCGTCTCTTGCTTTTGTTCTGGGGCCCATGAACAGCCACCGTCCGCAGAGATCGAGCAGAGCGTCAGTATAAGCTCCTGGACATACCTTGACATGAAAATTATCATTATTAGAATTCCTAAAACAGACTGAACCGGCTTGTGCAGTAAAGGAGCAATGCAATTCTTTGTTTGAGTAGTCTTCTCGCACATATTCCTCATGCGAAGATACAATATGTGGCACACACATAATGTGGAAGTGGTGCTGTTATACCTTAGATACATGACCGAGAAACAGCACTGAAGCAAGGCAATTTTTAGTGCACACAATGACAGGATGTCTTTCAGAAGGGCAGGTACATCCACTATCCCCTACAACACTTCGAATGTTCCAGTTCCTGTAAGTGAGGAATGCAGGACAATTGCTTAGTAATCGCTGCTAGCTTGAAATACTGTAAATCACCTGTGTGGGGCCAAAGCTGCTTCCCAATGTCTTGATGTGCACATCTTGCATGGAGACCTTGATGCTCATCAATATGTGAAGCAACGTTATGATCCAAATATCTATGATATGCCATAGCATCGTGAGCCATTTTACCAGAACCAGGTGTCTATTGTAATTGCTTGTCCATGTGCGCACACATGTGCATGTTTACGATATTGTGTCACCATTATTGTGGCACCAGATGTTGCTTCACCAGCGCTGCTGTATGTACCTTTTTCCTCGGGTCTGAGTAAGGAGAAGCAGAACTTATAATTATACCTGTTAAGGCTAATATTGCTAGGAAATGTGCAAAAAGCATCTACATATTTAAGCTACAAAATGTGACCAACAATGTTAACAGCATAGCTTGCCCCCAATCGTACCCCTTCTAATAGGAAATATGTTGTCAACCAATGTACACAGGCTGGACAGCATACATGTGTTATGACGGTGTGCTACAAAGGAAATGTGGCCCTCTTGCAACGTGCCATGTGTCAAAACGATGATTCACAGATAGATGAGTTTCTCATGACTTCACCCATCTGTGCCAATCTGTGATGAGCATGCTGACCGTCATTCCTTGCTGGTCAAGGTACTGGAGCACCTTTTGAAGGCCTGCTGTTGAAGTCAACTTCAATAGTATAGAACACAATGGAATTTGTGGCACGTAATATCTTTACATTGCAACTTGAATGCACAGCACTCATAGACACAGCCTGGCTTTTAAAGAGGAACAACAATATGCTACCATGTATGTGGGATATGGGGTAGTTCCATGGTTGAGAAAAGGCTGAGTGTTATCACACAGAAGTCCAGACAGACACAGAGTGTCTTAAAACAGGAACTGTTTTGTCTTCCCTGTGCCCAAGCTCAGACTTCTCCAAACTCATGTAATATCGCAACCAGCTTCTCTGAGAAACTGCGTAGTTTTACATACAACCGCGTACATACACTCATCACGCACACGCGCCCAGTCACGCACAAAATCAACTGGGAACTTTTTACGAAACATCTTTGTTATTAGCGTACCTGCTCGTACTGCAAGAAGCACGGCATTCTCACAATTTGCATCTCTCACAAAGTGACAACTTAGACGAAGTTTTGTGTACTGACCATCCGGAGGAAAAAAGATGATCAAATTAAGACGCAGAGAATGGTGCCCGTACGTACAGGCGACTCTCGATTTCACTTCCAGCCTGACGAGTGACGAGACGACTGCGGGCGATTGCGAAACTGCGATCCAGTAAACAAGCCAAGAAGGCCAAAGCTAAAGCTGAGCGTGACGTCAGCTGTTGAAGCGGACGATCGGACGGCAAACCAAAAAACGGATTTCGCAGCAAATACAGGGTATTCGGCCAAATTATTTTGGAAGTACATTCAGTAAGCATCACCCTTTGTACCTGCTAGTTTTTGTTGTAATCTGTGACAGTGACTTTCCTCCGGAGCTGACCTTTCAAAATATTTCTTCCCCACTCAGGCTAAATATATACCGTGTGTTTCAGTTAAATCCCCGGGCTAAATAATTCGCGAACCGGTGCACCAATCGAATACATTTCTTTTTTACAAGTATCTGTCCAATACTGTCTACAAGATGCGCACCGCGTGAACGAGCGGGAGGCGCTCATTATTTAAATAAAAATTCAAATGAGTTTCGTGAAAAAAGCTAATTTCTAAAGCAGGGCGCCGTCGGCATTAAAATGGGTACTACTCCTTTTGGGACCTTCAGTGGACACCTTTTAGAGAAAAATCTGCCACCGAAGCGAGTCATTTATTGCAGTAATTAATTGGTTTCGGTTTACATATTTTTGTTGCGGCTGGTCGCGGCGAAGCACAAAAGGACGTAATTCATTGGTGTAAGGATGTAATGTTGGTGGACATGGTGTTCCGAACAGGTCCAAAAGCGAATCAGGGCTCTTCTGTTTCACATTTGGACGCGAATGCTACCTGGGCACGCGTGCATCCCCCTCATGACACAACACGATGAGTCGGCACTGCTTTCCAGATTTTATATTACACAGCTTCACTTAGCGAGGGATGTCGCCAGTTCTTGAAATTCTGCTAAACACCTGAAGCTTAGAAACCTTCAAGTGTTGTCGTTCTTCGCAATCTTTCACTTGCATTTCCTCGTTAGTCGTTTCCTCACGTAGACAATTTAGCAACAATAACAAAAATGATGTAGCAAATCACACTATTAGGGGCGGGCACGAAGTACCAAACGCTGTTACTCGTCGACTTCCATTGTCCTGTAAAGCGGGGTGCCGGAGTGTGATATCAAGCAGGAATTAAGCGAATCGCTAAATATTGACCATAAACACTAAGCTTCACTTATTTAGCTGACTAGTATATTACCTTTATAATGCCCCGAATAACCTATAAGTCGACATCGAAATACCGTCGCTCTAAAGCGTTCTTGTTCTTAACGTATGTTGCGGGTAATAGTGAAAGGGCGCAGACTAGCAGGTTCATACTGACGACGTGAAGACCCGAGACAGGGAAGAAAAGCAGACAATTTCTCAGACACAGTACTAAATTTTAATGGCACCCAAGGCTTACACAAAAATCATCGGAGATGAGGAATGGGCAGAAAGGATGGGTTGCTGACGCAATTGCCACGTGTAGCTATCTCCAAAGATTCCCCAAGTAATCTACGCCATAACGCCTTTTCTTTACACAATGCTTCAGTTTGAAAAAAGATAGGTTCGCATCCGTTGCATTCCCGCTTGTGCGCGACGAGTTCGCTGGAAATGTGGTTCTTCCCTGTGTTTAGGTTATGCTCGAGGAGCCTAAGATTGATACATCGTTTCGTTTGCCCTACATAGCACAGTCCACAACTAAAGGAGATATAATACACGACTTCGTTGGAACAAGGTACAAAGGCTTTTTGTGGGCAACATGACAACATTTCGAAGGAGAAGAGAAAGGCGTCAGTATCGACAATTTAAAAGCATTAGTGAAAACAACCCTTATGCCAAAGTTCTTTCCTACAGCCAGGATATTGTGCGAGACAGAATTGAAATATGCAATAGACACAGTATGGTTGAAAGATGCCTCTGTTGGTGGTCGGTTACTAGGGGCTTGCATCATCTGGGGCGCGGACAGAAGCTCACTGGGTGCGGACAAAAGCTCACCAGAGAGATTGACCAACTCAGTAAACCTTCAGTTCTAGACTGACCGTCGGTGTGTTGCGGGGCCTTGCACATGCGAAGGCGGTAGCTACCACCCGGGACATTGAGCATGCAACACAATGCCGCTTGCGCCGTCAGCATGTCTCGACCAAAAAGAAACTAGGGGAATTTAGCAGACGCTGGAGCAACGAACAAACGCGGGCGTGGGGATCCCGGAAAGAAGCGCGTATGGTCTAGAAATCAATTTAATGCCATTTGGTCAGTTTCTTATTTGCAGATTTGCAGAAATGACACGTTTTGTCCTGCACTCCATCTCTCAAGACGTGAGCGGAATTTCTTGCGTATGTTAAAAATATTTATCCACAACTCAGACGGAATATATTTATACAGCCAGCAACTAGAGATCATGCCTTGCCTTAGAAAAATGAAAATTGCTTAGAAATGAATTTCATTTCATTCACTTCATTTTGAAAGCACGGCTCCTGTCTGGAGCCAGTTTGCGAAGTTTCTTTCCACTTTCTTTCCATTTCTCCCCACTGATATTGAATAATCAATTCAATCTAATCCATATCGCGTAAGTAGACATTCTGAAGCGTTCTAGATATCTATTTCACTTTATTTCCTCAATTCTTTCATCACTAACCTCACACATTTCGCTGGACGGCTCATTTCCGAAGCACTTGCCAATCTTTCGTTCCAATGTTAAAAATATTTCTACCCTCCTCGGGCTCAAAATAATTTCGTATGCTATAAATAGACATGTTGCAGCATTCCAGAAACCAGTTTCGCCTCATTTCCTCAACGCTTTCACCCCTCGCATCACACATTTCGCTCTACCGCCAGATTTCTGAAGCACTTGCCGATGTTTCTTTCCATTGTTAAAAATATCTCTACCCCACTGAGATTCAATTAAATATCGTATATCCTATAAATAGACACCCTGAAGCAATCCAGAAGTCAATTTAGCCTCATTTCCTCAATGCTTTAATCACTCATCTCACGCATTTCGCTGCAGTGCCCATTTCCGAAGCATTTGCCGATCTTTCATGTTCATATGACATTCTCTAAACAGACACTCTAAAGCCTGAATCCAATTTCACCTCATTTCCTGAGTGCTTTCATCACCCACCTCACACATTTCGCTGAACAGCCCATCTCCGAAGCACTTACCGATGTTTCTTTCCAATGTTAAAAATATTTCTACCCCACTGAGATTTAATTTAAGTCCATATACTATAAACAAACACCCTGAGACAATCCGGAAACCAATTTCACCACGTTTGCTCAAACATTTTATCCCCCACCTGGTGCATTTCGATGAATGTCCCATTTCTGAAGCACTTGTCGATGTTTCTTTCCAATGTTAAAAATATTTCTACCCCACTCATGCTCAAGGTAAGTGCATATTCTATAACTTGACATTTTCGAGCATTACAGGAACAAATTTAATGTCATTTACTCAATTATTTCACCCCTCAGCTTGCGCTTTCCAGGGCGCGTCACACCACCGAACCACCTGCGGATGTACAATTTTAAATTTCCAATGTTAAAAATATTTCTACCTCACACACATTTAAGGTAAGTTCACGTTCTATAAATAGACACTCTAAAGCCTTCCAGAAATCAATTTCATCTTATTTCTTCAATCATCTCATCACCCACCTCACGCATATCGCTGAATGGCCCATTTCTGAATCATTTGTCGATTTTTCTTTCCAATGTTAAAAATATTTCTACCCCACTGAGGTTTAATTCAAGTCCACGTTCTATAAATAGACATTCTAAATTCTTCCGGAAATCAATGTCACTTCATTTCCTCAATGCTTTCATCACCCGTGTCGTACATTTCTCTACACAGCCCATTTCTGAAGCACTTGCCAACTTTTCTTTCAAATGTTAAAAATATGTCCACCTCACTGAGATTCAATTTTGGTCCATATCCTATAAATAGACATTCTGAAGTTTTCCAGAAATTTCACCTCACCAATGTTCCAATGTTGCAATTTCACCTCATTTCATCTCATTTACTTAATGCTTTCGTCACCCACCTCGTACATTTCGATGCAAGACCCATCTCCGAGGCACTTGTCGATACTTCTTTCCAACGTTAAAAATATTTCTACCCCAATGAGATTCAATATAGATCCACACACTATAAATAGACACCCTGAAGTTTTCCAGAAACCAATTTCACCTCATTTACTTAATGACTTACTCGGTGAAAAAAATTTGGAACCCGAGAAAAGGACAGAGGAGGGACGACACGACACGTTCTCGAACACAGCAAACCCTTTAATAACAGCAACACCTACGTACCCAACCACTTCCGAATTGGTGGCGAGAGAGCAACCGACGCCACACTTACACAATTTCCCCTCGTGACAATCTCTTTGTACTCCTTTAACAGTCTGGCCACAGGGTCCCGAATAGAATCTAGGACACTTGTCTCGTCGAAGGCCGGGGAACAATTATTACAAAGTTTAAGATGGGCGACAAGTTCGGAATTCCCATAAAACGACTCCGCATTTCTCTTGTGTTCGCTGAGCCGAGTGTTTAGACACCGTCCAGTCTAACCTACACAGCAAAACCCACAACCAAGCGGCATACAATACACCACATTTTTTGCACAGGTCACGAAAACATTTTTGTGAGAGGTACTGCAGCCGGAGTTCTGTGAGAGGAAAGGGGCAAGTTTTGAGAGACGACATACATTTGAGAAAACAACCTGAATGTTAAATCTACGTGCGGCAGCCAAAATGTTGTGTGATACGGAATGATAGTACGGGATACAAACACGCGGCAATCTTTCTTTCTGAGAAACAGGTGGACGACCGAAACCATTAGCAAAATCTAACAACTTCCGATATAGGCAATAGCCGTAACCAGCCTTTTGCAAACGGCTCACTTGGCAACCAATACTTTCAAAACCAAAGTGACAGCAGGACTTTTCGACGGCCGAACGCAAGAGGGACATGATCTTTCCCTTCCCTCCTCTGTCCTTTTCTCGGGTTCCAAATTTTTTTCACCATGTACAGCTAGCCTGCACCCTTGCCCTTTTGCCATTAATGATTTACTCACCCACCTCATGCATTTTGCTGCAGTGCCCATTTTTGAAGCACTTGCCGATTTTTCTTTCCAATGTCAAAAATATTTCTACCCCACCGAGATTCAATTTAAGTCAATATCCTATAAATAGACACTCCGGTGTTTTTCCAGAAACCGATTTCACCTCATTCATTCCATTTTTTATTCACATAATGGTCCCAATTTGGAAACACTGCTCCTGTCTGTAGCAGTTTGAGAAATTTCTTTCCGATGTCAAAAATATTTCTCCCTTTAGAGATTCAATTGAAGTCTATAGTCTCTAAGTAGATGCTCTGATGTGCTCGAGAAATCCGTTTCATCTCATTAATTCAATTTTTATTCACATAATGGCCACATTTCCACACACACAGCACATGGCCACAGCTCCTGTCTGGAGCAGTTTGCAAAATTTCGTTCCAATGTTGCAAATGTATTTCTCAACTAATATTTAATTTAAGTCCATATCCTATAAGTTGACATTCGGAATCTATACAGAAATTGAACATCCCGTAATGGGGCATTATGAAGCATACCAGTAAATTATTTTATTTTCATTGCCATACATGTTTTCTTTGGTTTTTTGATACCTTGCAGTTTTCCCCCTACACTATACCTCCGAATCCCTCTAAGAAATCCTAGCAAATGTAAGAAGTGCTGCTGCCACACTGCTGCCACACTCTCATTGCATGTCACGAAATATATGCTGTCCAACATCTACTTCTGATATTGCTGTGCTTTCCTCTTGGTATCCTGTTTCTTTTTTTTCAGAGCTCCGATCTCCTTCTCCGAACTTCACATAGGTGGGGAAAGAGCACTTTACGTACGTTCTTCCAAGCTGCATCCTAGCCGGCTAGCGAAGGAACTAGGACAACACAACCATGTAACCATGCAATTCCTGCGTCTCTTGTGAATTCATATGGTAATTTGATTTTTAACGCTAACCAAGATAAACAGATGTTTCAACATTGTATATCATATTTATTTTGAACTGTACAGACTCTGCATACATAACATGTTGTTACATTTCACAATCTTAGATTACACATTCTCTGCACATTGAAATTGATAATGTGAAAATTTGTCTATTCAGAGATTCAGAAAATTGAATATTTAACTCATACCAATCAACAATGTAATGGTGTCGGACTAAAGTTGTCTTGTAGATAAACGCAGCAGTCATTGGAGAAGTAATTCCTGTAGAATATCATCAAGTTTTGAGGATTTATTGCACAGTAGCTGAAGAAGTTGCACTGTAGTATAGCCAGTTGAGGAGGCACTGGTGAGTATCAGACACGTACTTTATCCTTGCTAATGTTACTGCAAGCAGAAGAACAATGTCAGAGAATGGGGGACGTAGCTGTGTAGGGCTTAGATGGGTGCCACCAAGGCTCTGTGCACCTATATATATAGGATGTGGTGATGCTCGCAGAGGATGGAAAGTTCATGGAAAGATAATGCTGGAGAGGTGGAACGTTTACGACGGCATCACATGGTGTGTTCTTACTCCTCTGGTAACCAAATCTAGAGGAGATTGTCTATGTGGAGAATGTCTATTGATGGTTAGCATATTTACTCTTGCTTTCACAGCCTCTGTATTATGAGTGTTTTTCTCCTTGCATGTCCAGAGCTGTCCTAACATGCCCAGACATGCCATGATGACGTCACAGCTGACGTCACAGGATGTCCGGAACTCGTGGTCACAGCTGTGATGCTTTGCAGCCTGCCTCTGTGCTCCGTTGCCCAACGATGGTCAGCGGCCGTTCCGGACCGCTTTCTTCAAGATGGCGTCGTTGATCTTAAACTATGGTGAACTAGAATGAATGGTGTGCTGAACGGCGACTGAAACCGGGTCATGACGACGAGCCTTCCGATATGTCGCTACCAAGAATTCGGCTCGCTACGGCTGCTCGCGCCCTCACGGCCACGCGACACCATGTGCACACAGCACCTGGGACTGCCTGGAAGCTCCCGCAATGGGCGAAATTGAATAAATCCACGGCAGATATGGGGAAAAGAAAAGATGTGGGCGTGCTGATACATACGGCACGCTTCGCAGATATGATTACGACAGAGAGATGAGTTTCGCGTTTTGGAATGTTGCGGTAAAGGCAGCGTCTCAATGCGTTCCAACGAAAGGTCACTTGGCTTATCTTCCATTTTGGAACACTGTAGAAAGTTGCTAAAATTTAGGCTGCAGGATTTTTTTACACCCTATTATTGTGCAACTCAACATAATTGCGTTTGACGCATGGTGCAGTGATGCACTGGTACACTATGTATAAAGTTTTTGGCTCGAAAGATTGAGCATCGTGATACACGCTCTGAAAGTCACACAAATCCTTGCCATATTATGCTGAAATTTTGTTTTAGCCGCCATTTCATATATGCAGAGTATTTGGAAAATGAATCAGATACCTAAGCCAATTCTTGACATCAAATTGTGCAAGCTGAAGAACATCTCCTTATTTACCTCGTAACATGTAATCACGTCGTCTGACAAGCAAAAGTCACTGTGTACTATGTGTCTGTCGCGAAAATCTTACTAGAGGCAGTGGAAGGCGACATCGTGTTCTGACAGGTCGTCGCTACTCTTCCTACTGGCTGAAGTGAGCGTTTCTGAAAATGAGCGCGCACTCTCAAGGCAGCAGCTAGCTCCATGCTGAGCAGTGACCTGTACTTATTGTTTTCATCGACGCTACCGCAGAGAAGCCAAGTTCGCAAAGTACATCACGTCGAAGAAACAAAAGAAAAAGGAAAGAGAGAGAACTTTCATGACTTTAGTGCTCAGGAGCTGGTACAGCTTGGGACAAAAGTTTACGGAACACCGGGGTGTCGCATTTCTCCAATGGAGCGACAACCCAGCAGCAAAAAGGAGTGAATATACACACTGAGAGATGGATAGAATAGCCCGCCACCCGTTTCCTATTCGATCGCTTCGTGATAGCTAGCAGGGAAGCGCTCCGATGACAAAATACGCGGTGCTGTGTTCCGTAAACTTTTGTCCCAAGCTGTACCTTCCTACCAATGCCGTTCAAATTTTGGGAAACAGCTTCAGCAGAACCGGCAGCCCAAATGGGTTCAAAACCGAGCCACTTCGCGAACGCTTGTGTATTCCTTGTATCGCAAACTTCCGCATGTTCGAGAGTCGTCCTAGCATCTCAGTCAAACAGGAGGGTGAGGTACCTAATTTTAATTCAATTTCATGTATAAGCAACACTGCAGTGACGAATTCCTTGGAGTATTAGGTTACAACCAAGGTAGCGTCCGTGTTTCCTACTTAGTTGATTTAAAACATCTATCTAAAATCAAGCACGCGCTGTAACATGCCATCACTTTTGTGTATCTTCCACGGAAATGCTTTGTGTAGCATCCCGTGAGGGACCTTGCTCGGATGTTCATGGCAACAATATCACAATGAAAGACCTAGCAAGCTATATTTTATCGCACATTGAACCCAGTGTATGGAGTATCCATTGAAATCATTCAATTTCTATTTGTACCCCTGTATTTTTGCATTTTCTCTTTGTAGTATTTTTTGTAGTTTATACATGATCACTGCTGGTTCGGTTGAATTTGGTTATGACAAACAAACCAGAACACTAATTAATGAGTGTAGGCATTGAAATGCACAACGCAATATTAAACTAATTTACTTCTCCTATATGCGTCCTCCGGCTGACGGCCGCAGGACGTGAATGACACTAATGACTATTACTCGAAGATCCCATGATGACACTCTCTGGATCTCCTCCGGGCATTCCATCACAGACGAGGACGCGATGACACTTTGAGGATGTCCTGAGGATCGCGAGTGTTCTTGGGGAGGTTGCCGCCAACTCACAGCTGGCCTGAACACGAGTTAGACGCTCCCCAATTAGTGTGATGACTCACTGGATGATGCTGATTACTCTGGGGGCCCAATTAACTCGAATTGCTAATTTAATCGTGTTTAAGGTTAGTTGTGAGTTGGCGGCAGTCTGCGTCCATGCATTACTACTAGCAGCAAGACTCGCACCCTCACCTTCCTTTCGATGGATTTTCAGGGCCAGCCTCGGTAGTGTTGTTTTTGTAATAAACGTCTGTCGATGCTTGACGCTGCGTTTGTGCTGTCTATCCGTGTGTCGTACGTGCAAGGAACACCATGTCCTCGTTTTACTGAAAGGAAGTCGGCAACATGCTGTAGCACAGTCGACTTCACAAGCATGTACAATTTTTCTTGTCGCGTAAATCAGCTCCGATCGCAAAACAACCGCGAAATGAAAGTTAGGAACTCCAACAGGAGAGACAACGTCAGTCACTTCCGTGGTCTGCTAAGGCGGCGCGGCGACGCTCACCAGAGGCTCAGAGTGCTCCGCGGACGAAATTTATATCGCGATTATGGCGGCATTTCAACTAAATCTAACTCGACGGATTGTTTTGGTACACGTCGCAATATGAGGCAAACAGCTTTGCAGCTTATTTTCGCTTCCGTCGTCCTTAAAATTGAATCTCGGTGGGGTAGGAATATTTTAACATTGGAAAGAAACATCGGCAACTGCTCCAGAAATGGTCCGCACTGCGAAATGCATCAAGCGAATGATGAACGCATTGAACAAATGTGGTGAAATTAGTTTCTGGAGGGCATCAGAGTGTCTATTTATAGAATGTACAATTAAATTGAATCCCAGAGGGGTAGATATAATTTTGACATTGGAAAGAAACATAGGCAAGTGCATGTGAAATGGATTCTGCAGGGAAATGCGTGAGGTGGGTGAGGAAAGAATTGAGGAAATGAGGTGAAATTGGTTTCTCGAAAACTTCAGAATCTCTATTTATTGGATATTGACTTAAATTGAATGTCGGTAGGGTACAAATATTTTTAACATCTGAAAGAAATTTTGTTAAGTGCCCAGGAAAGGAGCAGTGTTTTCAAAATGTGGCCATTATGGGAATGAAAATGGAGTGAATGAGATGAAATTGGTTTCTGGATTGCTTCAGGGTGTCTCTTTATAGAACCTAGAGTTAAATTAAGCCTCAGTGGGGTAGAAATATTTTTAACATTGCAAAGAAATATCGGCAGAGGCTTCGGAAATGCGCCATTCAGCGAAATGCATAAGGTGGGTGAGGAAAGCATTGATGAAATGAGGTAAAATTCAGTTCCGTAAGGCTTCAGTATGTCTATTCATAGAATATGGACTTCATTGAATCTAAGTTGAGTAGAAATATTTTTAACATTGGAAAGGAGAAAAGGCAAGTACTTCAGAGATGGGTCGTGCAGCGAAACGCACGAGGTGGGTGATGAAAGGATTGAGCAAATGTGGTGAAATTGATTTCTGGAATGCATAAGAAAGTCTATTTATAGGATATAGACTTCATTTCAATCCCAGTGTGGTAGAAATATTTTTAACATTGGGAAGAAACATTGGCATGTGCATCTAAAATGGGTCAGGCAGCAAAAACCTTGAGGTGGGTGATGAAAGCATTGAGGAAATGAGGTAAAATTGGACATCATAGTGTCTATTTATAGGATATAAACTTAGATTGAATCACAGTGGGGTAGAAATATTTTTAACATTGGAAAGAAAGGTCGACAGGTGATTCAGAAATGGCCCATTCAGCGAAATGCATGAGGTGGGTGGAGCAAATGAGGTGAAATTACTTTCTGGATTGTCTCAGGGTGTGTGTTTACAGTATATGGACTTAAATTGAATCTCCGTGGGGTAGGGGAAGGCAACATCGGCAAGAGCTTCGGAGATGGGCTCTTTAGGGAAATGTGTGAGGTGGGAGATGAAGCATTGAGGCAATGAGGTGATATTGGATTCAGGAAGGCTTTGGAGTGTCTGTTTATGTACTATGAACTTGAATTGAACCTCAGTGAGTTAGAAATAATTTTAACATTGTAAAGAAAAATTCGCAACCACTTCAGAAATGGGTGTGTAGAGAAATGCGCGAGGTGGCTGATGAAGGCATTGAGGAAATGAAGTGAAGGATTTAGAGTGTCTATTTATGGAAGGTGGACTTGCATTAAACCTCAGTAGCCTAGAAATATTTTAACACTGGAAAGAAAGATCGACAAGTGATTCAGAAACGGGCCATTCAGCGAAATGCATGAGGCGAGTGATGAAAGCATGAAGGAAATGAGGTGAAATTGATTTCTGGAAAACTTTAGGTCTATTTATAGGATATGGACCTAAATTGAATCTCATTAGGGTAGAAATATTTTTAACATTGGAAAGAAATATCGGCAAGTGCTTCGGAGATGGGCCGTTCACCGAAATGTACGAGGTGGGTAAGGAAAGCATTGAGTAAATGAGATGAAATTGGTTTCTGGAAAACGTCAAAGAGTCTATGTATAGGATATCGACCTAAATTGAATGTCGGTGGAGTAGAAATATTTTTAACATTGGAAAGAAATTTCTGAATCTGCTACAGACAGGAGCAGAGTTTCCAAATTGTGGTCACTACGTGAATAAAAAAAGGAGTGAATGGGGTGAAATTGGTGTCTGGAAAACACCATAGTGTCTTTTTATGGGACATTGACTTAAATTGAATCTCAGTGGGGTATAAATATTTTTAACATTGGAAAGAAATATCGGCAAGTGCTTGTAAAATGGGTCCTGCTGCGAAATGCATGAGGTGGGTGAGTAAAGCATTGAGTGAATGAGGTGAAATTGGTTTATGGAAAACTTCAGAGTGTGTATTTATAGGATATCTACCTATATTGAATCTCATTCGGGTAGAAATATTTTTAACATTGGAAGGAAATATCGGCAAGAGCTTCTGAAATGGGCTGTGTAGAGAAATGCGTGATGTGGGTGATGAAAGCATTGAGGAAATGAAGTGAAATTGATTTCTCGAAGAATTTAGGGTATCTATTTATAGAATGTGGACTTGAATTAAACATCAGTGGGGTAGAAATATTTTTAACATTGGAAAGAATGATCGACAAGTGATTCAGAAATGGGCCATTCCGAGATATGCGTGAGGTGGGTGATGAAATGGTTTAGGAAATGAGGTAAAATGAGATTCAGGAGGGCTTTAGTTGTGTCTATTTATAGAATATGAACTTGTCATAAATGGGTGTGAGGTAGAAATATTTTTAACATTTTAATGAAACATCCGCAGGTGGTTCGGAGGTGTGGCCATTATGTGAATAAAAAATGGAGTGAATGAGGTGAAATGGGTTTCCAGGTTGCTTCAGGGCGTCTATTTATAGGATATTGACTTAAATTGAATCTCGGTGGGGTAGAAATATTTTTAACATTCGAACGAAATTTCTCAAACTGCTCCAGACAGGAGTGTTTTCAAATTGTGGCCATTATGTGAACATAACATAGAGTGAATGAGATGAAATTGATTTCTGGGTCGCTTCAAGGTGTCTAGTTATAGGATGCAGACTTAAATGGAATCTCGGTGGGGTAGAAATATTTTTAACATTGGAAAGAAACATCGGCAAGTACTGTGGAATGGGCATCGCAGGGAAATGTGTGAGATGAGTGATGAAAGCATTGAGGAAATGAGGTGAAACTGATTTCTGAAAGGCTCCAGAATGTCTATTTATGGTATAGTGTCCCAAATTCAATCTAAGTGGGGTAGAAATATTTTTAACATTGAAAAGAAACAGAGGCAAAGACTTTAGAAATGGGTCCTGCAGCGAAATGCATGACGGAGACGACGAAAGCATTGCGGAAATGAGGTGAAATTGGTTTCTGGAGGACATCAGAGTGCGTATTCGAAAGATAGAGACTTAAATTCAATCTCAGTAGGGTAGAAATATTTTTAACATTGGAAAGAAACATCGGCAAGTGCTTCAGAAATGGGCACTGCAGCGAAATGCGTGAGATGAGTGATAAAGCATTGAGGAAATTAGGTTAAATTGATTTGTGAATTGCTTCAGGGTGTCTATTTATAGGATATACAGGGTGTCCCAGCTAAATGCGAACATATTTTTTTAAAAACATATACATCACTTTTTGCGAGATGAAATCCACTGCATTATACCATAGGCTGAAGGGCACTCCTTGGGAGGGCATTTGTCCTCCTAAGACAATGTCCTAATTAACTTTCAATAATGAACTTTTTAATTGTAAAGGCTGCGAAGTTGTCCCAATGAGAACATCGGGTCCCTTTGGTTACCTGATACCAGAGACGTTTTCAGAATAAAAATTCGTTCAATAGATCGTTTGCAAAAAATTCGTGATGCACCACCATTTCTTCTTTATTTTTGTTCATTGCGCGCCTTGGGAGACGTGTCTTTCCTTCACCCTCCATGTGAGAGGATGAAGGAGTACAGTGCCGCCTCATGCGTTGAAGATGAGCTTTAACTTGCAGAAAACAAACCAAAAACAAATGTATTGGGTGACTCTATCGGAACAGCTCCTATCTTGTTTTGCATTTTTATTTATTTATTTGTTTATTTACAATACCCCAAGGCTCTTGCGAGCATTGCAATTTTCTGTTTTCTTTAAATCTTTTCCAGGACGCAAGAGGCGATAGTGCGCTCTTTCACACTCTTACATTGGGGGTGAAGGAAAGATGCGTCTTCGAAGATGCGCAATGAACAAAATAAAGGAAGAGAGGGTGTTCCTTCACCAATTTTTTTGCGGACGATCTATCGAACGAATTTTTATTCTGAAAACGGCTCCGGTATCAGGTGACTAAAGGGACCAGATGTTCTCATTGGGACAACTTCGTAGCTTTTATAATTAAAAAGTTAATTATTGAAAGTTAATTAGAACATTGCCGTATGATGAAAAATGGAAGTCACTGAAAAGGTTAGCCAGCTGTAGGACTCGAACCCACATCTTCTGGATTACCAGAAGCTAATCCTAATCCAGAAGATGTGGGTTCGACTACTACAGCTGGCTAACCTTTTCAGTGACTTCCATCTTTCATCGTTAATTTCTTAGGCAATTTGAGGCTTTGTGTGTATTTGTCCTTTCTATGTTGTTCCAGCCTCAGAACATCAGTTCTCTCATGTTGCCTAATCTCATGTTGTTGAGTTTGCTAATGCTCTGCGAAGGGGTGCCCTTGAGCCTATGCTAAAATGCAATTGATTTCATCTCGGAAAAAGTGATCTATATATTTAAGAAAATATGTTCGCATTCAGGTGGGACACCCTGTAGAATTACGTATATTGAATCTCAGTAGGGCAGAGATATGTTTAACACCGGAAAGAAACATCGGCAAGTGCTTCAGAAATCTCGTGGTGGAGAGAAATGTGTGATGTGAGTGGTGAAAGCATTGAGGAAATGAGATGAAATTGGCTTTTGGAAAACTTCAGAGTGTTTATTTATACTATATGAACTTAAATTGAATCTCAGCGGGTAGAAATATTTTTAACATTGGAAAGAAACACGGGCAAGTGCTTCGAAAATAGGCCGTGAAGCGAAATGCTTGAGGTGAGTGAATAAAGCATTGAGGAGATGAGCTGAAATTGATTTCTAGAAGGCTTTAGAGTGTCTATTTATAGTATATGAACTTATCTTGAATGTGTGCGAGGTAGAAATATTTTTAACATTGGAAAGAAACATCGGCAGATGCTTCGGAGCCCTGGAACGTGCAAGTTGAGTTGTGAAATAATTGAGTGAATGACATGAAACTTGTTTCTCAAGTGCTTGAGGATATCTACTTGTAGGATATGCACTTACCTTGGCCTGAGTGGGGTTGAAATATTTCTAACATCGGAAAGAAATTTCGCACACTGCTCAAGACAGGAGCAGTATTTCAAAAATGTGGCCATTATGTGAATAAAAAATGGAGTGAATGAGATGAAATTTATTTCTGGATTGCTTCAGGGTTTCTATTTATAAAACCTGGATTTATCTTGAGCCTGAGTGGGGTAGAAATGTTTTTAACATTGGAAAGGAACGGGCAAGTGTTCCGAAAATGAGTCACGCAGCGAAATTTGTGGGGTGAGTGATGAAAGGATTGGGGGAATAATGTGAAATTGATTTCTGGAATGCGTCAGAATGTCTATTTATAGAATATGAACTTACGTTGAATGTGTGCGAGGTGGAAATATTTTTACGGTAGGAAAGAAACATCAGCAGATGGTTCAGAGGTCGTGCCCTGAAATGTGAGAGTTGACTGGTAAAGGAATGAGTATATGCTAGAATGCTTCAGGATGTCTCTTGAGCACATGAACTTATCTTGACCCTGAGATGGGTAGTAACAGATTTAACATTGGAAAGAAAGATTGGCAAGTGCTTCGGAAATGAGCCGTGCAGCGAAATGTGTGAGTGATGAAAGAATTCAGGAAATAAAGTGAAATTGATATCTGGAATGCTTCAGAATGTCTACTTATAGGATATGGAATTATATTGTATTGACTATTGAATATCAGTGGGGAGAAATGGAAAGAAACTTCGCAAACTGCTGCAGACACGAGCCGTGTTTTCAAAATGTGGTCATTATGTGAATAAAAAATGAAGTGAATGAAATGAAATTCATTTCTAGGGCAAGGCATGATGTCTAGTTGTACGCTATATAAGTATGGTTAATCTGAGTGGGGGAGAAATATTTTTAACATACGCAAAAAATTCCGCTGACGGCTTGGGAGGTGGAGTGCAGGACGAAACGTGTCATTTCTGCAAATAAGAAATTGACCAAATGGCATTACATTCATTTCTAGAGCACAGCTTGATGTCTAGTTATTGGCTCTATATATATTCAGCCTGGGTGGGGAAGAAATATTTTTAAGATACGCAATAATTTCTGCTGACGGCTTGGGTGGAATGTAGAACAAAACATGTAATTTCTGCGAATAACAAAATTGAATAAATGTCATAAAATTCATTTCTAGAGCAGGGCATGATGTCTAGTTGCAGACAATATAAATATATTTAGTCGGAGTGGGGGAGTAAAATTTTTAAGATTGGCAAGAATCATCCGCAAGGCTTGGGAGATGCGCCGTGCCGTTAAGTGTGGGAGTTGAGTTACGAAAAAAATTGAGGAAAGGAGGTGAAATTGATTTCTGGAATATATCATAATGTCTACTTCTTTGGTAGAGTAATACTATGGGTGGGTGGAACAAAGTATTTTAGCATTAGTTAAAAATGCGAAGAAATGCTTAGGAGGTGTGTCACGTGAAGTAGTTCATTAATCAAATTAAATGAGTGCAATTTCTGAAGTGGTCCTTGTAATGTATATTGGGTAATATCGCTATACTTATTGTGTGAGTGAGCCGTGGATTCTGTGCTCCTTCACAAACGTGAAATAAGGGGGAATCCTGTAATAAAACATGGGGATATATCAAGAGAAGTAGATGAATTTAGACGAGGAATGCACTAATAAATTGAAGTTTGGCCGCAGTGTGTTCAATGACAGGAGGACTAATGGAAAAATGCTAAAAGCTTCATAATCCGCCGCTGCGGAGGACATGCAGCATTATCGTGTCAGCTACTGTTTAATCGTGTATAAAGAAAGAAAAACAGTTGCGGCAGGTAGAGGAACAACTAATCTATCGATGAGAGAACTGATGTTGATGACCTTTTCAGTGCCTTCCATCTTTCATCGTTAATCTATCGATATTAAGCAGTTATTTTCAGGAAAAACGCTCAATTATTTTATATGAAGCAAGAAAACTTGCGGAATCTATTCAAAAAACGACCCGCCTTGCCTCACGATGAGGTATGACGTCACTTCCTGTAATGTCGTTCCCAGTTACTTTTCCAATGTTTAACTTCCAATGTTGAACTGATGTTGACTTTGAGCCCGGAACTTTTCTCTGACCTTTCTTCGATCGTGAATTCTGCGTGATGAACAGTTCGAGAGTCTTGCTTCTGAAACATCACCGATGCCGCGAATGCAAGCCGAAGTCAAAGCGCCACGAACGTCGGGGACAGATGAAACAAACACCATCAGTCGCCTGTCTTCGACAGACTGTTAGGTGATGAGCTTTTCAGCGCACATTATGATCGAACATATAAACGTTCTCTGTAAATTTCGTGTTCTCATTTTTAATGCGCACTTGTTGATGGTGCCGGTGCGGCTCGTGTGTTATAATGCCCAAGGAGATAGAAAGCTCGTGCTGCAAAGAGCTCGAAAGCACTCCCGGAGGACAGCAGTACGAGTGCATTACAGCCCACGAAGATTTCCAGCTTCTATGCCTCAACACGACTCTCCTCATATTTTGAACGGCGCGGGCAGCGCGAACCTATGAGTGGCCATATTCACAAGTAAGGCACGTGTGTTCTTGTCGAACGACGTTAAAATTTGGGCGCTCAAAATTGGTTTAGTCCTGCATTGAAGCCATTAAAAACTCCAGCGCAGGGCAACACAAAAAGATGGCACAACTCTGAACTGGGTAAAGGCAATATAGGCAGCTAAAGTTGTACAATTGACAGTGTGCTGTGTCTTGAGTCGCCTTTTTATGTTTGGCCCTGCGCTTAGGTTTTTAGTGATTTGATTTGATTCAGTGAAACGTAAAAATTTTGGTTTCTAAAAATACAGTATATGTAGTTCAATACACAGGATGTGTCCAGATAACTGCAGTGGCTCTTAGGTACATGTGCAAATGCCACTGGAGTTGATTTGCGCACGCCCTGTACTGTGACTGGTTACCTATTTACCTAAACTATATTTTACATATTCTGTGTAGACGATACAGATACACTGCGTATCGCCAGCTTACATGGTGTGTTTGGCACAAGCTTGGGAAAAACAAGAGGATGGTTATCCCAGCTTCTGCAGTCAACAGTATCTCGCAAGCCTACCCCACAGAAGCTGCCACAGGCTTCAAGCACCCAAGATACTAACTGGAAGTACCTCTTCGCACAGCTTGTCTATCGCATTTATAATAATTCAGTATCTGTATTTTAGTATGATTCATAGCCATGCAGGACGATGCATTGCTATGAGTTCAATATGTTGTGTTGAAACACAACAGAAAGTCTGTTGAATCCTTTTCAATGAGTCTTGCGGGACGATAGATGATCTCTCCTTTCGTGACATTGTGTACCGTTGCTACCAATGAACAGTTTCTTGAGCAAAAATTCCCTCCGAAAATATTTTCAACCTCATTAACAAACACAATCTCACAGTCCCTGAGCACATTATCTGATGTGGCATTCATAAAAAAGTTTAGGAAGGACGAACTTTACTGAGAAATTGTCCCTACCATTTTGGGGAGAGTGTTAGCAGTACCCTTTTTTCATGTACCTGCATGAGTATTCAATAGCAACGTAGGTGCAACTAATCATTTCCCAAGCAGCTCTCCAGTAGCTGTAATGAATAACTCTTTCTTGGAAAACAACTTGCATGGTGAATACCAGCTGGTGACAGGTAGGGCGATGCGACATGTTTCTCAATTGAGACTGATAAACAGGTAATTCTAAAGTAGCTGTGACAACAGCAAGTAGTTAGTTACTTCAGAATATCGTGTTTGTCTCTCCAATTTCAGAAACATGTGACATCTTTGTTCTCTGCCTGTCACAGGCTGGCATTCACCATGAAAGTTGTTCTCCATGAAAGAGTTATTAATTACGATTACTGATGAGCTACTTGGTAAGCGATTACTTGTAACTAAGTTGCTTTCCAAGGGAGTATCTAGGCAGTTTTATATGCAACTGATGGGCAGTAAGGGGTGGTGTCATGTAGTATCTAGTCTATTGCTGCTTGCTAGCGCCCTCTGTGTGTCTGAGTTGTTGGAAGTCTAGCCAGACCCTTTCCTTTGACCCATGTTGTTGCTTGCTAGCATGACCACTTTTTCTTAGTCGCATGTAAACGTGCACATGTTTTGTCGTTCACTAAGCCTAATGACGCAGTGCGTATAATAAACGTTCATGTTGCTCCTCTCTTGTCTCGCGACGTAAACACACAATTATAATTATGTTGCTCCTCTCTGCTCTGACGGTCGCCGCTCTAGACTCTGACAGCGGGGGTCTGTACATCTGCCCCTATCTCTCAATTTTTTTTCTGCGCAGTGCTTAATTGACCCCACGTAGTGCAGCATACTGTCCAAGGCCGAATCCCCCTCTTGGAAAACTTACTTTTGTTGTACTTATTAAACTAAAAACTGCCAGTGCTATTGTACTTACTTCCCTGGTGGCAGTAAGTACAGCAGTTTCGAAGACTGGTGGATACTTAGAACAAACTGATGTTTTACAACGGTGCGCAAGAAATGCCCAAGAAAAGAAATTACCTGATGCACTATGTAAGGCACATTTTGTAGGTAATGAAAACGTTATTCGTGCCATAAATCGTTGTACAAGGTTGTTTACTCATCACTTGGTGATAGTCCGGCTCTGCTAGTGCTGGTTCCGTCATGAAGCAGTGAAACAGGAGAAACCCTTTTGCGAAATAATTGTTTTGAGCTGCTGAATTTGCCTCAGGCCGTGCCTCCCGAACTGGAAATCAGCGTCAGAGAGCATCTCGTGAACTTGAAAAGAGAAACAGGGGCAGTTAATGGTGGCAGCATCAAATTTTAATGAGGTTAGTTTGGCCGACAAGAGAGCACAAAGCACAATGTCAAAAACCTTTGCAAAATAAAAAATATTGCATCTATGTGGACCCCTTAATCAAGACGGTTTTAAATGTTGTGAATAAATTCCACTACGTTTATTTTGCTTGAGTACCCTTTGCTAAAGTCATGCTGTAATTTAAAAAATAAATTGATAGACTCGAGATGGTTAACAATGTGCTAATATACAGGGTGTCCCAGAAGACGTGTCATTGAATTATAATAAAAAAAACTACACCACTTAGAGTCATGCGGTCAATGGCATTTATTCTTACTGGGTTTTTTGCCACCTCCTCATGTGAATGTCGTGTAACGTACGTTTAATTATGTAAACTTTTGCGACCTTAAGTCGGAAATTTGCCTAGTAAAGGTTACTTTTTTACGCGGCCAATGTGAAGAGCGTGTCTAATTTAGTCAAATTAATGATAATTGACAGGGGTATTCAGGAGCTATCCCATCGGAAAAAATAGCCGAACATCATGCTCTACGGAGGTCGCTCAGAATAGCGCACGATGAATTTTTCAGCGCAATCTTTGTCAGTCCGACGAAAGGAGGTTGGAAACCCAGCCCTCCCCGACATCGCAGAAAGAGATAAAACAGGAACGGCTTATCACGTCCGACTTTCGCTGGGATAATGCTTTCCCTCTCCCAATTTTAGGAACTGTTTCTTTTTTTACTATCACTCTGTGGGCTGGCTTCGGAACCTCCTTTCGTCGCACTGAGAGCGATTGCGCTCAAAAAGTCATCGCACGCTATGGTCCGTTGCTCCGAAAAGCATGATATTCGGCTATTTTTTCCGATGGGAGAGCTCGTGAATATCACTGTGAATTATCATGAATTTGAGTGAATTCGGCACGCTCTTCATATTGGTGGGGTAAAAAAGTGACCTTTACTTGGCAAATTTCCGAGTTCAGTTCGCAAATATTTACATAATGAAACTTGGAGTGCATGACATTCACATTAGGAGGTGGCAAAAACCTAATAAGAACAAATGCTGTTGACCGCATGATTCTAGGTGGCGTAGTTTTTTTATTATAATTCAATGACACGTTTTCTGGGACACCCTGTATGATGTTCTCCATTTGTTTCAGTCTTGGGAAGTAACTTAGAAGTATCTAGTAAGAAGTAGAACAAGTAAGAAGTAGAAGTAACTAGTTACAAAAATGTAACTATTGACTGTAACTAGTTACTGGAACGGGAAATGTAACTTTTAACTGTAACTAGGTACTTTTCTGGGTAACAAGTTACAGTAACTAGTTACTGCTTTTCGAAATCGCAGATTTTCCAATTGGGAGCCACCTCGCATCACAATCCATTTGTCTTCCCTTTTCCTTTTACTCTTTTTAGCGACCTTTTGACCGCCTCTGCGGTTATGCTGTAGTTCCTTACTCTCAAAAGAATAAGGGCTGCCATTTTGAAGAATATAAACGTGGCACAGCCTAGGCCGCCACTGAAGAGAAGCGTACTGTGTCATATGACCGCCTTGAGTTTCTACACGCGAAACAAACAACAAAAATCAGGACGGGACAAACAAGAACTGTACAGGGGGCCGAGGTAATCGAGAGGTGGAAAGAAGGCAGCCGCAGCACCCTAGCTGCATTTAATGATTTCCCAATTATAGGAATATTCGTTAAATATAATACCGGCATTGAGCCCTCAACCCCAGTTGAGCAGGGGAGGGGGGAGGAGGAATATAATTTATTAAAAGGAAAGGTGGGTTGGGATATTTTCGCAATTAAGAAGGGCAAACTCAGTGATGCGAACTTCGAGCAGCAGCTGCTCCTTAAGTGCAATATGTACAGATGATATATGTAATAAAAGTAATTCTGCGATAAAAGTTGATACGTCATCTTCTAAATTTTCTGAAAGTAACTGTAATTTGTAACTGTAACTAGTAACTCTTACTTAACTAGTTACTATTTTCGCGATGTAACTGTAGCTATAACTTAACTGCTTTTTGGCACGGGTAATTGTAACTATAACTAGTTACTTTTCAGAGTAACTTTTCCCAAGACTGATTTGTTTACAGGTGACACTAAAATGTTGAGCTGGTCGATAGATTGAAGGAACATCGTTGTCGCCTGTTCTCAAGACAGGAATTCGTTTGAGACCTATGTCCTCGACACATACCAAGCACTTTTCACACAGATTAACGCATCTTCGTTCCACCACTTTCACTTTCGAGTGTTCATCACTGTTGAGTGGTCTGTCATGCTTGTAAAACAGATCTCCATTGAAATGCAGGTACATAAGGGATGCTCTGAAATAAAAGTGTTTGGTATTAGTTCACTTAATCTTTCCAAAAACAAACTTCATAATGGCTATTTTTCTGAAACAAAACTCTCTGGCAACTTCTCTGACAACTCCAACACAATGACAGACAGGGGAATTACACAAGTTCACCATTGGAAAAGCAACTCCGAACGAGATTACAGGAAGTGACGTCATACCTCAACGTGAGGCAAGGCGGGTCGTTTTTTGAATAGATTCCGTAAGTTTTCGTCCTTCATATGAAATCATTTAGGGTTTTTATGGAAAATAACTGCTTAATATCGTTAGATTAGTTGTTCCTCTACCTGCCGCAACTGTTTTCCTTTCTTTATACACGATTAAACAATAGTTGACACGATAATGCTGCATGTCCCCCGCAGCGGCGGATTATGAAGCTTTTAGAATTTTTCCATTAGTCCTCCTGTCATTGAACACACTGACGCCAAACTTCAATTTATTAGTGCGTTCCTCGTCTAAATACATCTACTTCTCTTGATATATCCCCATGTTTTATAACACGATTCCCCCTGACTTCACGTCTCTCATGTATAGCGATATTACCCATAAATACATTACAAGGACCACTTCAGAAATTGCACTCATGTAATTTGATTAATGAACTACTTCACGTGACACACCTCCGAAGCATTTCTTTATTTATTTTATTATTTATCTAATGCTAAAAATACTTCGTTCCACCCAGCCATAGTATAACTCTACCAAAGAAGTAGACATTATGGTATATTCCAGAAATCCTCCTTTCCTCAATTTTTTCATAACTCAACTCTCACACTTAACGGCACGACGCATCTCCTAGGCACTTGCCGATGATTCTCGCCAATCTTAAAAATTTTACTCCCCCACTCAGACTAAATATATTTATAATGTCTGCAACTAGACATCATGCCCTGCTCTAGAAGTGAATTTCATGCCATATATTTAATTCTGTTATTTGCAGAAATTACATGTTTTGTCAAACATTCAACCCAAGCCGCCAGCAGAAATTATTGCGAATTTAAAAGTATTTCTTCCAGACTCAGACTGAATATATATAGAGCCTATAACTAAACATCAAGCTGTGCTCTAGAAATGAATGTAATGCCATTTAGTCAATTTCTTATTTGCAGAAATGACACGTTTCGTCCTAACTAATAACACGTTTTGTCCTACATTCCACCCAAGCCGTCAGCAGAAATTATTGCGTATTTTAAAAGTATTTCTTCCTCACTCAGACTGAATATATATAGAGCCTATAACTAGACATCAAGGTGTGCTCTAGAAATAAATGTAATGCCATTTGGTCAATTTCTTATTTGCAGAAATGAGACGTTTCCTCCTGCACTCCGCCTCCCAAGCCACCAGCGGAATTTTTGCGTATGTTAAAAATATTTCTCCCCCACTCAGACTCACCATATCTATATAGCCTACAACTAGGCATCAGGCCTTGCCCTAGAAATGAATTTCATTTCATTCACTTCACTTTTTATTCACATAAGGACCACATTTTTAAAAGCACGGCTCATGTCTGCACCAGTTTGAGAAGTTTCTTTCCATTTCTCCCCACTGATATTCAATCCAATTCGATCCATTCAATCTAATTCCATGTCCTGTAAGTAGACATTCTGAAGCATTCCAGATATCAATTTCACTTTATTTCCTCAATTCTTTCATCAGTCAGACATTTCGCTGCACGGCTCATTTCCGAAGCACTTGCCAATCTTTCTTTCCAATGTTAAAACCGTTTCTACCCATCTCAGGGTCAAGATCATGTGCTCTAAATAGACATCCTGAAGTATTCTGGAAACAAATTTCATGTCATATACTCATTCCTTTACCACTCAACTTGAACATTCCAGGGCACGACCTCCGAACCACCTGCTGAAGTTTCTTTCCATCCTTAAAAATATTTCTACCGGACACACAATCAAGGTAAGTTCATATTCTATAAACAGACATTCTGACGCATTCCAGAAATCAATTTCACATTATTTTCCCAATCCTTTCATCACTCACCCCACAAATTTCGCTGCGCGACTCATTTTCGGAGCACTTGCCCGTTCCTTTCCAATGTTAAAAACATTTCTACCCCACTCAGGCTCAAGAGAAGTCCAGGTTTTATAAATAGAAACCCTGAAGCAATCCAGAAATAAATTTCATCTCATTCACTCCATTTTTTATTCACATGATGGCCACATTTTCGAAATACTGCTCCTGTCTTGAGCAGTGTGCGAAATTTCTTTCCGATGTTAGAAATATTTCTACCCCACTCAGGCCAAGGTAAGTGCATATCCTACAAGTAGGTATCCTCAAGCACTTGAGAAATAAGTTTCATGTCATTCACTCAATTATTTCACAACTCAACTTGCACGTTCCAGGGCGTGTCACATCTCCGATCCACCTGCCAATGTCTCTTTCTAATGTTAAAAGTATTTCTACCTCACACACATTCAAGGTATGTCCATATTCTATAAATAGACACTCTAAAGCCTTCCAGAAATCAATTTCACCTCATTTCCTCAATGCTTTATTCACTCACCTCATGCATTTCGCTGCACGGCCCATTTTTGAAGCACTTGCCGATGTTTCTTTCCAATGTTAAAAATATATCTACCCTACTGAGATTAAATTTAATTCTCTATCCTGTAAATAGACACCCTGAAGCAATCCACAAATCAATTTAGCCTCATTTCCTCAAAGTTTTAATTACTCATCTCACGCATTTCGCTGCAGTGCCAATTTCCGAAGTACCTGCGGATGTTTCTTTCCAATGTTAAAGATATTTCTACCCCACTGAGATTCAATTTAACTCTCTATGCTTCAAATACACACTCTGGTGTCCTCCAGAAACTAATTTCACCTCATTTCCGCAATGCGTTCGTCATACCCGTCATGCATATCGCTGCAGGACGGTCTTTGCTTATGTTTATTTCTAATGCTAAAAATATTTTCTACCTCACTTAGATTCAATTTGGGTCACTATTCTATAAATAGACATTCTGAAGCCTTTCAGAAATCAGTTTCACCTCATTTCCTCAATGCTTTCGTCACTCATCTCACACGCTTCGCTGCAATGCCTATTCCACAGTACTTGCCGATGTTTCTTTCAAACGCTAAAAATATTTCTACCCCACCGAGATTCAATTTAAGTCAATATCCTATAAATAGACACCCTGAAGCAATCTAGAAACCGATTTCACCTCATTCACTCCATTTTTTATTCACTTGTTGTGACTGACACGACAAACAGGTCTGGAGAGGAAGTAGCCTTTTAATGTGGCGAATGGTGCTAAAGCCAGAGCCGAACTAACTGCTTTCGCTTCGGTGGGGTAGAAATATTTTTAACATTGGAAAGAAATATCGGCAAGTGCTTCTAAAATGGAGGTGTTCTGGTAGCCATCCTACCGAAAACAATTTGTGCTGCAAAGGTTCAGAAGTCGTCCAGATCACGTTCGCGTCACCAGTTGTTGTGACTGACACGACAAACAGGTCTGGATAGGAAGTAGCCTTTTAATGTGGCGAATGGTCCTAAAGCCAGAGCCGAACTAACTGCTCTCGCGCCTGTAGCGCGTAGCTTAAAAACAAAGGCGCGGGAGGAGAATTGGCAATGGTGCTGCCACACACATAATGGCCCCATTTTGAAAACGCTCCTCGTTTCCGCAGCACTTTGTGAAATTTCTTTCCAATGTTAAAAGTATTTCTACCTCACATACATTCAAGGTAAGTTCATATTCTATAAACAGACAGTCTAAAGAATCATTCCTGAATCTAATTGCACCTCATTTCCTCGATGCTTTCATCACCCAGATCATGGGTTTCTCTCCACGGCCCATTCCCGGAACACTTGTCGATGCTTCTTTCCGATGTTAAAAGTATACCTGCCCCACTGAGATTTAATTTAAGTATGTGTCCTATAAATACACACTCTGTCCTTCAGAAACCAATTTCACCTCATTTTCTCAGTGCTTTCCTCACCCACCTTATGCATTTCGCTGAGCGGCCCATTTCCGAGGCTTTGCCGATATTTCTTTCCAATGTTAAAAATAGTTCTACCACACTTAGATTCAGTAAAAGTCTATATTCTATAGTACCAAACTTCCAGGGGTGAACTGCAATATATCATTAACGAACCTAACTTAATTTACCTAAACTAAAACTAAACTAAATTTATTCGTGCTGCTCTGGCGTATCTAACAGAAAAAAGAGAGATAAAGAAAAGAAAAGAAAAACGAAAGAAAGACGCGTGGCTTTCATTGACTCAATGTAACTTCTCAAGTGGATACTTGTCAGCGACGGCATCAAGACAACATAAGAAACGTTCAATTAATAACCATTGCTTTCGGTGCAAACTGGAAGCATATTGCGCACATTTGGGAAGCGATCGTGGCATTCGTTTATTCTGACCAGCTTCCGTGGCTCAATGGATAGTGTGCTGGCCATGTCACGTCGAGAACTGGTTCGAATCCGGGTGCCGGCTGTGCTGTATGGAGTTTTGCCTGGGTTTTCCTCGGACGGTTTCAGAGATATGTAGGCACAGTTCCCTCAGAAGTCGGCCATCCCCTACGCACGTTCCCCACAACATTCCGCCAGACATGCGGACATGGTACACGCACATAAGACGGCAAGGATGGAGGCGAGCTGGCGATGACGAAAAACTTCAGCTGTTGAACATAATAGCAATAGCGAGCAATCGAGTTCAATGGCGAACACTACCTACAAGTACACGGTACAAGTATGGGCACACCTGTTGCACCCACATACGCAAATATCTTCATGGGGTTCTTAGAAAACAAAGTTCTCAGCGCCCTCTCATTGAAACCCACGGTGTACCTTCGATACATCGATGATATACTGATAATATGGGAACACGGGGAACATGAATTTCAAAAGTTCATAGATCTACTGAAGACCGCGCATAGAAACATAAAGTTCACATCACAACAGTCAACTCACTTAATTAACTTCCTCGACACCACAATATCACTAGACAACGGCAACCTCATCACAACCCTGTACAAAAAGCCAACTGACAAACAACAATACCTTCACTTCAAGAGTCACCACCCGCGTCACTGTAAGGTTGGAATTCCTAATGGGCAGAGTGTAAGACTACGCAGAATTTGTTCAAACGACACAGATTACACTGACAAGCTTGACGAACTCTGCAGTACACTTGCCCAAAGGGACTATCCAGACTCCCTCCTAACCGAATTCCGTCGCAAGGCACTCACACTCAATCGAGACGAGGTTCTGGAAAACCGAAAAATTCCTGACGCGTGCCAAATAAGCTCCATCACAAGATATTCCAACGCACTTCCAAACATCAAAGCCATTCTACAGAAGCACGAGCCCCTCCTCCAAAGCAGTGACCGACTTAGCAATATATTCACAAATCCCATACAGGTGACATACCGACGCGCAAAAAACCTGGCAGACTCCTTGGTCAATGCCAAAATCAGCAAAACAAGCACCTTGTACACGGGAACACGACCCTGCAACCTCCCGCGCTGCAAAACATGCAAGCACGTTCAACACGCTAACTCCATCAAAAGCACTGCGAGCAATTGCACCCACTCCGTTAACCACGCATTCACATGCGCAAGCTCCAATGTCGTATACTGTATTGAATGCGGCGACTGCTCTATGCAATACATTGGTGAAACCGGCCAACAAATGAACAACCGCCTTACCGGACACAGAACCGACACGTCCAACAAACTCCCCAAAGCAGTCGCCGAACACTTTAACGTTCCTGGTCACAATTTTGACAACATTAAACTATATATTCTAGAAACCGGGTTTAGAACCACACGTGACAGACGTGATAGGGAGGCTTATCTCATATACAAGTTCAACGCTCTTCACCCGTCCGGTATCAACAAATCGCAAGGCACCCTAGAAACACTTCACAAATAAAATATGCTTTTCCCTTCTACCTCCATTATCATCTGTTATGTTCTGCATGGCCGCTGCTTTCTACTTTCTTTATTGCATGCCACAACTTTGCATTACAAATATTTAAAAAAATCATTTGCTGGTTCTGGAATTCTTCCCCACGTAACCACTAACCTCCTTATCTTTCGCTATGCTTGCCAATTCTTGCCTGTTGTCCCGTTTCGTCCACGTGTTCGTGAACCTTCCATTTTTCTGTAACCGGTCTGTAGCCTAGATCACTACGTTCACATAATCCCCTCCACACTCTAACAAAGCAGCCATTCACTCCGGTCGCAAAAAGCCCGTACGGAACCTTTCTTCCATCCGGGCTGTTGACCCACAATCCGCATGAACCTTTAAACACGTCACACCTAACCCTTTAAATACCATGCCCAGTCTCTGTTCGAAATATCGGCGGCTTCTGTCCTGAGGCAACTCCCTTCCTACATTCTACCGGTTCGCTGGATTTCTACCCATCTATGAAGGATTTGGGGGTCGTTTTTGACTCCCAGCTGCGTTTTCATGATCATGCCCCTTACGTACGCCCTTCAGCTCTCAAAATTCTTGGCTTGCTCACATATACATGCAAAATCTTTTCCGCACACTCTGTATTTCATCACCTGTATCGTTCCTTAATTTTACCGCGACTGGAATACGCGTCTCCAGTGTGGAACTCCCTTTCCTGCACTGCCTCGTCACGGATTGAATATGTCCAGAAGAAATTTCTACACATTGTACATAGCGCATTTTTGAGAAAAAGCCCTCACTTTAGAATGTATGTCTATAGTGAGATAATGTCATTTCTTAACCTCCAACCACTCTCAACGCGACGCCGTTTTCATGATACTATGCTCTGTTATAAGATCTTACACAGTTTTCTCGATACACCATCTTTATTACATCAGCTTCATATCGCCGTACCTGTCAATGTAACCCGACACACGAATATATTGTACTTATCCTACCATATGCCTGCAAATCCGATCGTACGTATTCAACAAATGACAAACGTAATTCACCCCTCTGTTGATATATTTACCTCCCATTCAAACGTTTTTAAAACTCTCCTCTTGCGTTCACTCACTAACACATGAAGTTGTACAGTTTTTCCCCTTTTAGTACTATGTACAGTATATCCCCATGTCTGTATTGTATGTATCACTGTGAATATCTTCCCGTTACGCTCCTCTTCCTGAATATGTTATGTTATGTTTCGCCTAATCTGTATATGTATGTATATATATATATGTGTGTATATATTTGTAAATACTACATCGTCTGCGTGCGCCAACACCAAGGCCTCGGCTGTTCTTGGGCACATTAATAAAGGTATTATTATTATTATTTATTATTATTATTATTATTATTATTATTATTATTATTATATTATATTTATTAACTTAGTAATTTCCACTGATACAGATCTTTTTCGTACCACTAAACTTCCTCGTTTCGACAATATCTTCAGGTACACGGCAGTGTTGAAATATTTCTGGTCTGATGTGTATAAGCAGGCTAATATTGCACGGCGCGAACTTAGGCATCTAAAGAGTCCATACATAGTACCGTCGAGCTTCACTCGTTATGGAACATTTTGTCGATGCTATTACGTGCCATATATTTTTAATCACCTACCTCCAGAGATTGTAACAGTAAGTACAAAATCACAGCTAAAGCGTCTGTTAAAAAAATACTATTACTGTTAAAGTTGTAATTTACTGTGCCTTTTTCCCTCTGTATTTTTCTTCTCCATGACTTCCGTTTAGCACCTTTTCCCGTTATCTTGTGGGTATTGACGCGTACCGCTGCTGACTCCAGTTCCTGCTCACAAGCTCCCTCGGGCTTAGGCAGGACTGTTATTATTCCCTGTAACTTGCCACAAGTGTAAATAAACATTGAATTGAATTGAATTGAATTGAATTATTATTATTATTATTATAGCAGTCTCCTCTACAACTTGCCAGATCTCGCAGCCTAAGTATAGCTCCGGCATAGCTGGGCCAAGTTCATCTGTTAGCGAACGCATTGATAGCAGACACACAAGCATGTCGAATGTTGACATCCGTCGTGTTTCCACATCAATGGCCGGTCGCTTGCCAAAGCTTTGCTTTACGAGCGAACGCAGTGTCGAGATTCGAAGCTTCATTACCACGTTTCTTGCCGCAGTTACCGCTTCAGTGACCTTCGAATGTGCATTTATGACATCACGCACCACTAACTGTAATGTATGAGTTGTACTTGCTACATGAGAGCTGGCGTCGTTTTCTAGCGATTCGAAGGTGCCTTCACTATTATCTTCATTTTCCTCATCTTCAGACTCACCCTGGGGCGGATTACTGGCCACTTGTCGGTGCGTAGCGCAGCGTCGTCTCCATAGTAACGCGTGCTGCACGTGACCCGCTTCGTCGTGAAAAAGAAGAGGTGACCTTACTCGCAGCCTGCCACCGTCGCGGGGCGTGTGGCGTTCGTAGCCATTGGGCGAGGAGGTCAGCCGACGCAAAACGCTACGATGTTCGTCGTTGGAAATGGCGCTTGTGTACGCGTTTCTAGTGGAACAAGGAGCCGCTTCAGTGAAGTCAACGAGGACATTTCGTGTTCACAAGGTTGTCTTCACGTGGTTGTCGGAGGAGCAGTTTATTTCATTCTTCCGACTGTCCAAAGCCTCGTGTATACACATACAGGATGTATATGGAAACATGGACATGACATCGAGTGTTTCCCATGTAGGGAATGCTATCATCCGCATAAGCTGAGTTAGTGTGTTTGTAACCCACCATTGTGAAGCTAACTTCGTCTTGCACAAACATGACATTCATTTATTTATGAAATATTTGGACACTACAATAAAAAAAAAACTAGCAATACTTGCGCTATTCATTTGTATGCTTTTTCTGCAGAAGCTTGTGCGCAGAATATTGTGATATTGGAACCAGTTCCTACGGCAATGAGCCAGCACATATTTTATTGTCCGTATTGTTAGTAACTCTGATTGGCATACCTAGTATAGGCGGTCAATGCTTCCTGCGGTCCGCCGTTGTTGTTCCACCATTCTCCTTCGTTCTTCAAGGAGTTGGTGCGATATTGATGGTCGCACCTGCCTCCTCCTCCGTCGACACCTGCCTCCGCTCCGCACATTTTGAGCTTGGCTGCTTGCTGTAGCCAGCAACTCTCTGGAAGGCTCAGCAGGCTGTGTGTCGCCCTGAGCTCTTACCCGAATAACTGCATAGTTTAGTTGTACAACTAAAAAGGAGGAGGTCACTCGAAAAGCTCAGCAAGCACACCGTAAGTTCACCAAATAACTTTATTCTCGTCAGTATAGCAACCTTCCACACGGGGTATAGTGCATAGATCACCGTCCTCGTCTTCTACGAATGTAAAGTAAAATAAAATACGCAATTAATCCTCAACACATGTTGCCCGTGAAAAGAAAAAGGGACAGCTCCGAGCACCGAAGGATTCTCTTCGAGCCGATGACGGCAGCAGACGACACTGCACTGCATTCGCATTGGCTGATTCGTGTCTTACGTGCTCATCTAGCGAAGTATGCGCAAGAAGGTTTCTTTCCACGCGGTAACAAAATTTATATTTCTTAGAGGTAAATACAAAGTAAGTTAATGTCGTCAAATTTAGGCTTTTTGCTTGACAGACTTGCGTCTGCCATCGAGAGTAGCGTCATTGCTCCTCGCTCTGGCGAGGCTCGCCTACACTCTTAAAAATGAACTTCACCGCATAGCACGCTCCCAGCCAACCATTATCTCGAGTGATACCGTTATCTGCCCTGGTTTGTTGAAAACGGGAGGCGTACGCCTTTTTGTGACACTTATGCTGTTCATAATTGTCACAAAAATGGCGTACGCCTCCCGTTTTCAACAAATCAGGGCAGATAACGATATCACTCGAGATGATGGTTGGCTAGGAGCGTGCTATGCGGTGAAGTTCATTTTTAAGAGTGTACCCAGCAGACGACGGTGGCCTTACTGACCACTTCAGACCGTGCGTCGGGAGCACGCGCTTGCCCGACGGTGGGCGTTGCCACGTTATGCCGACGCACCGATGCAATGGCCAGTAATCCGCCCCTGGTCTTCGTCGGCCCTTCTGTCTGTCGGTCTTCGTTTATGATTTTGGTGCAAGAAATCATGTTCGCCTTGTTGTCAGTTGTGATTGATAAAACATCATCCAGATGGAGACTGAACTTCCTTAGTGACTGTTGCAGCAAAAGTCGCAAGTTTTCTGCTGTGTGGGGCCCTATTATTTGAGACATACCGAGCGTCTTGAGGTATAGTTCCCCGCCACCTACATACTGGACGTTAATGCCCAAAAATGAGCAGTCCATTCGAGTGGCAGCGTCCATCTTGATGCAAAGAAGTGTGGACTGAAGGGCACTCCCGAGGCTGGATCGCATTCTGTATGCTCGTTTCGAAACGATGTCGCGGATTGATTTTTCGTCAACATGGTACTTTAGGCTTGCATCATCGGAGCAGCCAGCATTTCAAACCCAGAATCAGCGAGAACTGAAAATGGTGTCCCATTCTTTGTCACCAACTCTAGGCAAGCGTCCACACCCATTTGAATTTGAACGTACTGTTTGCCAAACGTAAGCTTAGCCTGCTTCGTTGATGTGCCAGACGCGGTGGAATCGACTGTGCGCGCGTGCTTCCCTGTTCTGGGTGTTGCACATTCCGCCTCTTCTTCTACGATCTGGTTATGAATTTCAAGATGCAGATATTTTATGTGTTTTCGGAGATTTCCAGCATACTGACCCTAACAACGAAGCAGAAAATGAGGAGTTGAGGAAATGAGGAGCCTGACGCACGTGATATGCATAACATTTACTCGCCTTCAGTCTCGCTTTGCATTCTGCAATGCCTCATTCGCTTACGTCTTGATCAACGTGGTAAGTGAAGAACTTCAACACGATGGACTCCTTTTTCGGTCTTTTCTGTGCTTACTGTCGGTCCCTTATGAAAAACAATGTCAACAACACCAAACGTCAAAGAGAAAACGATACGGACGCGCGTTCGCGAACACGAACGCCAAATCGGAGAAGCAGTAATTGAAACTGTGCATGCACGGTTTTCTAACGAAGTGTTGTGCAATTCGATGGGAATAGTCGGCGCCCACGATGGTTAGCACGGGTGGTTCAGCAATAGACGCTTACCTTACGCGAGCGCATTGTTCTATTCAGGTTCGGATAACGGACACCTATTGACTGCCTTCCGCTGACACCGCTCGGAATCTATGATTTATTATGATGGTCACAGTACGTCAAGTACTCTACATGCGTAGTCCTTTGTGGACAGGAAAGATCCTGTACCAAAAAGTGACATCATAGGATCCCTGCTGGAAATAGTAGGCACGATCTCATTGATTTCTTCCCGAAATTTTAATGAGATTCAATGAGAAATCAGACTGCCAATCAGTTCAACGTGCGAAAGCCGACTCTTTCTCATGGACTAAATTGGAAGTTAAGCAGGGAAGCTGCCTTCGCGAAACCGGGCTCCGTCGTGCCGTGTGGCTAAGACCGCTTCAACGAAGCAGGGAACCAATTCAACGAATTGGTTTAGTGGGCATCAATGAGAAATGTTGATTTTGGAATTGATTTAATGAGATCCGGCATGTTGTGTGTTACAGACTGCACCAATAGAAGGATTGAGGAATTGGCCTAAAGTGAACCTATGAGAACCTACTTTCCAACTGATTTAATGGGATCCAAAATGTTGCATGGCCGCCACTACAATAAGTGAGAAGTCAGTTGCTGAAGGAACGAGCGCAATGATGACCAACGGCACATCATCACTCTCAAATTAAGTAATACTATGATTAGGAAGAATGCCGTACGTTCGTGTAGAAACAGAACTAATTCGAGAACGCGTCCAATTCGAACAAATGAAATGCCAGAATACTCATCCTATCGAAAAATAGTGCAAGTGAAACTTGAATGACAATTTCAAATAAAAATTTTTCTGAACAAATCAGCTGAGGAGACAAGCGGACCGTCGACTGCGATGTCAGTAGTATAAATATATGTCCTATAGCCAAGAGTTTTCTCTAATCCAATTCCAATCCAATTCTAAGCCATAATTCAGTTCTAATCCAACACAATCCAGTTCTAAGCCAACACAAGCCAAATCCAAAGCCATCTGATTGGCCGCCATTAGCTCCGCCCACTTCACGTTGATTGGCCCATGCTAAGCCTACTGATCTTTGATTGGCTGACTGTAGTTCCGCTCCTTTATGCTAATTAGTTGGCTTGGGTCCGCCCAGTTGATGCTGAATGGCCCATACTAAGCCTACTGATCATTGATTGGTTGACTGTCGCTCCGCCCCTTAATGCTAATTACTCGGCTCTGCCCACTTCACGCTGATTGGTGTATGCGTATCGCTGAGCACAGCTCCGCCCCTTTATGCTAATTAACCGGCTCCGCTGATTGGTCCATTCGAAGCCTACTGATCACTCTCCACATTTTCCAGACTTTCTAAGCCCTCTGATTGGCTGACTAAGCCAACTGAACATAGCCTTCGTTAGCGCCCGCCAGATGGCGCGCTCGGCAGCGACCCTGCTGCGGCTTTATATCAGACAGATAGGGAAAAAAAATACATTTCAATGTTTATTGAGTACATGTTTGAGAAAAAGCATGGCGGTCTTGGAGAGATTGATTCCTTTGATGCTGGGCGTGGTTCCGCGGAAGTGATGGATCATGTAGACGTCTATGGGACAGCTGCTGAGAGAAATTTCATCCTCTGTGAGCTGGCACTTCCGTGTGCACTGGATATCTTCGTAGCTGTCGCTCACGTCCAGCGAGTGAAGGCATGTACGCAGCGATCCAGTAGCGTTCCTGTCCAGGTTAATGCCGGACCACATAGGTACCACGTGCCACTCTCTGATGGCCAAGATGTCGCCAGGGCATTCATGCGCGTACATGTGCTTATCTTTCTGCAGGTTGATGCTCGCGGTAGAGTTGCCGGCGTCCAGCGCCAGCGCGCACGAGACAAGCGAGAAGAGAACGAAGTACCACGTCCTTCCAGTGACGCAGTCCAAATGACGCTACTCCTTCTCATCCCCTGCATTATCTGTGCGGGGGAAAGAACGCCTGGTGAAATCCCGCTATCTACGTCATTCACTCGAGCTTACCATATTCGCAGCTTCCGTACGGGTAGGAGTCCACGTCATTGTAGAGGTATCATTTGTCGTCGTATGCCATCAGACTTCTTTTCACATTTCTGATGGTGTACATGCACTGTTTCTTTCCCACTATTGACACCTGTTCGTGCGATACGCTGGTGTGCTTGAATAGGGTATCGCGGTACGTATCATGGAGGAGGTGTTTGCGCACAATGTTCTTTTTGACCCCTTTAGCTCTTGCTATCTGTTTTCCTCCAGCTAATTTGATGGAATACATTTTGGCTTTCAAGCATATTACTTCCTCGATGGGTATGCTACCCGTTTCACTTTTGAACGCGCCAGGCCTACCGCGATTCCTCTCGCTGTACAGTGATGATCATGATCGAAGGAAGACAAGTCTAAATGTTCGTTGGCGGTCGCTCGTGATCTTCGTAGTCCTTACAGAATAGGCCGAGGATCAGAGAGTCCGTGTCAAAGTAGCAGATAATCACTGGACAAGTGAGCTTACTCAGCATGGTTTCATAGTAGAACGAGTACATGGTTAACTTACTCAGTTCTAAAATCGTGAAGCCAATCTGCAGGGGGAATCGCATCGCACTTTTCTTTTGCGCATTTCGTACATGACACAATCGGGGGACAAAATTTCCATTCGTACACATTCCGCCCGACTCCCGAAGCGAATCGCCGTCTCCTCATCGAAGGCTACTCGAATGTCTCGCATATTAAATTTATTTAGCAACGTACGCCCGAAGACTGCATTATTTGAGATTTTATAGAAATTTTTCTCGAACGTCGTGCTCGAGGCGACGCGTCTGGCAACATTGTCCTCGATGTAGGAACAGAGGAATGGTGCCTGACGAAATTTTAGAATTCTGCAAATTTTTGTCACCCTCATGCCCAGTCTACAATACAGCGCGAGCAGCGCGTAATGAACAAGGTACTCGACCTTGTCCCTGCACGTGAGCAGCAGCTTTTGGCTGTTCGCGGGCTGCTACATTAACTCTTCGAAGAGCCCTCGCTGGAATGGTGAGAGCCATTCCTTCGGGACGACCGCCTTCTCGGGAGCCAGAGGGAAGTACCGCGTCAGCGCGTGGCTAGAGAGGTACAATGCGTTATAATCTCTCAGATTCGAGCATCCAAAATGTTCAAATACGTGCAGCGCGTACTGATAGTCTTCGTCGCTTATATCCTCCCCCGTCAGATCGTTTCGGAAGGCGGATTTTGCCGGCAGAGCCAATTCGTCGTAGACTGCGAACGAGCTAATGTGGCTGTACGGGAATACACCTTTATGAAGCAAAATTTCGTAGTCGTCTCCAAATACCTGCTTCAGGCATTGGAACGCCTCTGCGCCCCCCATGGATTTGACGGTTTCCACGAGCTCTGCCACGACGAATTTAGGTACTGCATGGTATCTCTGAATAGGAAGGTGCCAATTTCAAATGATGGGATTTTTTCCATGCAACTGGCCACGATGAAGGGAGCTCGCTTCCACCCGAGAAGGTGAAATTCCCGCAGCAGTCCGGCCAAATCGTAGGCCAGATTGTGCACCATGATGGGCAGTTTTTCCCGCGTCGTGCACGCCACGTTACAGGGGTTGCACAGCGTCGCGATGTAATTTGTCTTGCCGGCAGTACAACGCTTGGAATGGTCGTCGTGCCGGACACGGGGTAGATCTTGCGCAAACTCCCGCCTACAGTACGCACAGTGGGTGGCAGCTCTGTGCTGTGCTCGTTCCTCATCATTCAGCACCATTTCCGCGGGGCAGGCATTCAGAGCGATCATCTCGTCCCGCATTTTCATCAAAGCTTTCACGCACTGCCTCGCGCAATCTTCACCGTGGTGCGTCCTGATGCGCATCACTTTCGAGTCGTGAGTGCGCACGCGCACGGCACAGAAGCTAGAGGTGACGTGACGCTGCATGCCAACACCACTGGGCGCGAGTACGCTTTCCGTGTCCAGCGCGACGACGTAGTTATACTGCTGCTTGTACTGTATTTTAGTAAATTCTACAAAGTTTTTGCCCGGTTAGCAAAATTCCAATATGATTTCGTTTACGTCCGCGCATCGGCGACGATGTTTCGCCATGCTCTCTTTCTTCATGAAAAAGCGCGTCTTTCTTAATCAGTAACCGCTCGAGGGACTTGATTCCAAAAAAATGCTGGTCTATAGCCAATAAGTGAATTTTCTTTTCATACTCGAGTTTTGGGGGTCGCGACACGTGCACTCCGTGGGGACGACGTACTCGTAACTGCTGCATGCAACGTGTTCTGACATGCTGCACGTCAGAACACGTTGGGGCCATCTGTTTTATATCAAAGCTCGTGTACTTCCGTGCTTTGGTGGTCATAAATCATGTGTTCCGAGAAATGAGGTCACGGAGCTTCATCGGCCACTCTGCATGTCAGAACACGTTGGGGCATCTGTTTTATATCAACGCTCGGGTACTCCCATGCTTTGGTAGTCGTAAATCATGTGTTCCGAGAAATGAGGTCAAGGGGACTCGACAGCCACGGTGCACGTGTCAACACGTTGGGGCCATGTGTTTTATATCAAAGCTCGCGTATTCCCATGCTTTGGTGGTCGTAAATCATATGTTCCGAGAAATGAGGTCACGGAGGAGAAATGAGGTCACGGAGCTTCATCGGCCACCCCAACACGTTGGGGCCATCTGTTTTATATCAAAGCTTGCGTACTGCAATGCTTTGGAGGTCGCAAATCACGTTTGTCAAGAAATGAGGTCATGGAGCCTCGGCCACCGCGCTGCATCTCTCAACAAGTTGGGCCATCTGTTTTATATCAGAGCTCGCAGTTTGATGATCGTAAATCATGTTTTCCGAGAAATGAAGTAATCTAGCTTCAGCAGTCACGCCGCGAGGCCATGCGTATGAAAAAGTAAACTGTTCTGCCTTATTAATCAGAACAGTTTACTTTTTCTTAAGTTTCTTCTACTTTCCTTCTTCTACTTCTTAAAAAAAATCTCTACGAGCCCACGTCAAAGTGGACTGCCTGTTATAGCCCTCTCATTTCCACATGCCGAGACAAGCTTTCTGTAACCAAAAACAAAGGGTTCGCTTATGCACTTTGGTTTCCAAGAAGTTCCAAATGTCATCATATCTCACGGGCTGTTCCTGCGTGATTGTGTAAGCAAAATCGCACCCCCCTTGCGCTCCTGCAGGGGTGCTTTATATAAAAGTTGCGATACATACAACTCATTTGAGGTCTGTGAAGCTACTTCCGTTGGTCGACTCCCGGGAAAGCGCACAACGAGAAAGGTATGTTTCACTATTGTCTTCAAGATGACAAAAGTTAGGTAATAGTTGTCCTCATTTTCAGTTCATTTGGCGTGCGTAGAAACTTGCACTGAGAAGCAAGCGAGATATGTCATCTATTTTCGAGAAGCAGGATAAACTAAAGAAACCCGGTGATGAGGACATTCAGAAAATGAGCATTGTTCCGGAGAACGAAAAGCTCGACGTGTTGGACTTACGCAAAGTGGATACCATGTACAGGGAGGCTGTGTACGTGGAACTCCTGATGGACAATGATAAAAGCGTAAAGGTGTACCTAGCCAGTCGTTTTAAGCGACTCACAGACGAAGATTTGCAAGAAATGTGAGAATTACCAGATCTGAAACATGAGAAGAAGGAGAGATTCAGGGATGGTAAAAGAGTCGCATCGCCCGACATCATCTTTACTCACGCGAAGAAGAAGTGACCGCGAGACGAGCGAAAGTCCGCGTCCCATATGTAATCAGCAGTAAAATAAAAATACATGTATTTCTGATTTTAAGAGAGAAAAATGTTGCGTTGTTGTGATGGATTAGGAAGATAGACTGATATGATGGGAAGCTATATTGATAGAATGATATGATAGGGAGCTATAGCACGTATTCATTGACTAAGCAAGTATAGTTTGTGGGGAGCTATAGAGAATAAAGGACACCACACTTTTTTAAGCGACAAACAACTTTTCTAGCATCTTTATTGATTTTAGGTTATTAGCGGCGAGATTATCGGAAAACAGGGATACAATGCTCTTCAGTGATTTCCCTTTCGCCAACAATGTCGCCACGATACAACAGTACACACCACACATTAGAGAATACAGGCTTTGAATACAGACATCATTATATTCATCGACGGTGAGGCGTTTCAACTCGGGTTCGGTGGGTGGCAATCCGAAGGAATAAAAGTAGATGAGGTCATCCTTCATTTTCGCGTACAGAATCCAGTGCTCCCCAGCTTGCTGTCGCCGATCGGTGTTCACCACGATTATACCCGGTTTATCCAGCGCTGGCAGACGGTCGTCTCGAGCGTATACACCACGTAATGGTGCCGAAGTGTAATCGTTGTACTTCAGGAGTCTCTCGATATCTTGCTCGAACATCGCTAATCCAGTGTGACGTTCCTGTTCTTATCGATCGACATAATTCGCACACTCTCGGACAGTAGCAATACGGTCATGGGTTCGGCCAAGGCACGTCGGAACTTGAGTTGCAGACGAACGTTTCCACGCCTGATCGGTGACAGGTGGATGGAGGATTGATCGGGATCCAGGTCGTAGCACAGTAGGAACTTGTTTCCAACGTAGTGGTCGTATTCGTAGGAGACGTGCTTCTGACACAGCTGATCCAAGAGGTTGAAGTAGCTTCGGTGGTTCAGGTTATTGTTGAAGTCGAACGTGTCTATTCGCTGCGTCCCGTTCACAGTGAGCGTCGCCGACTCAATGTCGCAGTTCACAAATCGGTACGGCCAGCGGCATGGCCGAGTGGGCTAAGGCGTCCGCTCGTTGGTGGTAACCAAGGTCGTGCTGAAGACTGGGAGGTGGTGGGTTCGAATCCTAAAGCCGGCTGTGCGGTCTGAGGTTTTCCCTCGGTTTTCCGAAGACTTTCCAGACGAATGTCGACACAGTTCCCCCTGAAGTCGGCCCAGGACGCATACTAACCCCACTGTCCCCCACTCCTTCCTGCTATCCTCTCTCCGTCTGTCCACATCTGTACATCGCTCATAGCCACAGTTGCTTCGCGGCGCTAACACCCAATCAAAAGAAAAAAAAACAAATCGGTACGGGCCCCGATTGAATGCTCCCTGGTAGGCTAGGGTGGGCCCGAATGCGACAACCACCTTAGACGGTATCTTCTCTGGAAATAAATCTTCCAGGCATGCATCCAGGTTGCCAACTGGTAGCGAACGAATACGCGATTCACTTCCGGCCAGTGTGTAGAGAGCCTTGCGCTGCTGCAATTCCGTTTCGTGCCCGAGTAATAGGCTGGGAGACACGGTGATTTTCTTTATGTACAAGGTGGCACTCATCATTTCCACTTTATGCGTGTGCTGCTCCTGATCGGTCATCATAATGCGGAATTCGTCGGAGTTCTTTTTTTTTTTTTCCCCACCAAAACTCGATTCTCGAGTTGGTCGCGAGTCCAGTAAACGAACATAGAAATAATAAGGAGTGGCGTCTGCAAGTGTACGCCATAGTAGTCCGGCCACATTTTTGGACGTTTTGCCCACCAAGAGTGGATTCTGGAGTTGGTCGAAAGTCCAATAAACGAACATAGAAAACATAACGAGCGGCGTTTGCAAGTATACGTCATAGCAGTTTCGCCACATTTTTGTAATTTTTGCCCACCAAGAGTCGATACTCGAGTTGGTCGCGAGTCCAATAAACGAACTTAGAAATCATGAGGAGTGGCGTTTGCAACTACACGTCATAGCAATTACGCCACTTATTGGCAATTTTTGCCCACCAAACCTCGATTCTCGAAAAAATGGCTAGGAAGCAAGCGAGCTGGTGAAGATGATGCATAATGTAAATGTGTTCCCTTCCTGTATCCCGCTCTTCGTGTTCCCTAGTCTCGGGGTTTTTACATAATGCATCGATTCTCGAGTTGGTCACAAGTCCAGTAAACGAACATAGAAATAATAAGGAACGGCGTCTGCGAGTATACCTCATAGCCGTTTCGACACATTTTCGCAATTTTTGTCCACCAAGTGTGGATTCTGGAGTTGGTCGCCAGTCCAATAAACGAACATAGAAATCATAACGTGCGGCATATGCGAGTATACGTCACAGCCGTTCCGACACATTTTTGTAATTTTGCCCACCAAGAGCTGATTGTTATGTTGGTCACGAGTCCAATAAACGAAATTAGAAACAATAAGGAGCGGCGTCTGCCAGTATACGTCATAGCTGTTTCGACAGATTTTTGTAATTTTTGCCCTTCAAGAGCCGATTCTCCAGATGCTCGCTAGTCCAGTAAACGAACATAGAAATCATAGGGAGGGGCGTCTTCCAGTATACCTCATAGCTGTTCCGATACATTTTTCTAATTTTGCCCACCAAGAGTCGATTCTCGAGTTGGTCGCGAGTCCAGTAAACGAACATAGAAATCATAGGGAGCGGCGCTTGCGACTACACGTCATAGCCGTTTCCCCACATTTTCACAATTTTTGTCCACCAAGTGTGGATTCTGGAGTTGGTTGCCAGTCCAATAAACGAACATAGAAATCATAACGAGCGGCATATGCGAGTATACGTCATAGCCGTTTCGCCACATTTTTGTAATTTTTGCCCTCCAAGAGTGGATTCTCAAGATGCTCGCGAGTCTAGTAAACGAACATAGAAATCATAACGAGCGGCATATGCGAGTATACGTCATAGCCGTTTCGCCACATTTTTGTAATTTTTGCCCTCCAAGAGTGGATTCTCAAGATGCTCGCGAGTCTAGTAAACGAACATAGAAATCATAACGAGCGGCATATGCGAGTATACGTCATAGCCGTTTCGCCACATTTTTGTAATTTTTGCCCTCCAAGAGTGGATTCTCAAGATGCTCGCGAGTCTAGTAAACGAACATAGAAATCATAACGAGCGGCATATGCGAGTATACGTCATAGCCGTTTCGCCACATTTTTGTAATTTTTGCCCTCCAAGAGTGGATTCTCAAGATGCTCGCGAGTCTAGTAAACGAACATAGAAATCATAACGAGCGGCATATGCGAGTATACGTCATAGCCGTTTCGCCACATTTTTGTAATTTTTGCCCTCCAAGAGTGGATTCTCAAGATGCTCGCGAGTCTAGTAAACGAACATAGAAATCATAACGAGCGGCATATGCGAGTATACGTCATAGCCGTTTCGCCACATTTTTGTAATTTTTGCCCTCCAAGAGTGGATTCTCAAGATGCTCGCGAGTCTAGTAAACGAACATAGAAATCATAACGAGCGGCATATGCGAGTATACGTCATAGCCGTTTCGCCACATTTTTGTAATTTTTGCCCTCCAAGAGTGGATTCTCAAGATGCTCGCGAGTCTAGTAAACGAACATAGAAATCATAACGAGCGGCATATGCGAGTATACGTCATAGCCGTTTCGCCACATTTTTGTAATTTTTGCCCTCCAAGAGTGGATTCTCAAGATGCTCGCGAGTCTAGTAAACGAACATAGAAATCATAACGAGCGGCATATGCGAGTATACGTCATAGCCGTTTCGCCACATTTTTGTAATTTTTGCCCTCCAAGAGTGGATTCTCAAGATGCTCGCGAGTCTAGTAAACGAACATAGAAATCATAACGAGCGGCATATGCGAGTATACGTCATAGCCGTTTCGCCACATTTTTGTAATTTTTGCCCTCCAAGAGTGGATTCTCAAGATGCTCGCGAAGTCTAGTAAACGAACATAGAAATCATAACGAGCGGCATATGCGAGTATACGTCATAGCCGTTTCGCCACATTTTTGTAATTTTTGCCCTCCAAGAGTGGATTCTCAAGATGCTCGCGAGTCTAGTAAACGAACATAGAAATCATAACGAGCGGCATATGCGAGTATACGTCATAGCCGTTTCGCCACATTTTTGTAATTTTTGCCCTCCAAGAGTGGATTCTCAAGATGCTCGCGAGTCTAGTAAACGAACATAGAAATCATAACGAGCGGCATATGCGAGTATACGTCATAGCCGTTTCGCCACATTTTTGTAATTTTTGCCCTCCAAGAGTGGATTCTCAAGATGCTCGCGAGTCTAGTAAACGAACATAGAAATCATAACGAGCGGCATATGCGAGTATACGTCATAGCCGTTTCGCCACATTTTTGTAATTTTTGCCCTCCAAGAGTGGATTCTCAAGATGCTCGCGAGTCTAGTAAACGAACATAGAAATCATAACGAGCGGCATATGCGAGTATACGTCATAGCCGTTTCGCCACATTTTTGTAATTTTTGCCCTCCAAGAGTGGATTCTCAAGATGCTCGCGAGTCTAGTAAACGAACATAGAAATCATAACGAGCGGCATATGCGAGTATACGTCATAGCCGTTTCGCCACATTTTTGTAATTTTTGCCCTCCAAGAGTGGATTCTCAAGATGCTCGCGAATCTAGTAAACGAACATAGAAATCATAACGAGCGGCATATGCGAGTATACGTCATAGCCGTTTCGCCACATTTTTGTAATTTTTGCCCTCCAAGAGTGGATTCTCAAGATGCTCGCGAGTCTAGTAAACGAACATAGAAATCATAACGAGCGGCATATGCGAGTATACGTCATAGCCGTTTCGCCACATTTTTGTAATTTTTGCCCTCCAAGAGTGGATTCTCAAGATGCTCGCGAAGTCTAGTAAACGAACATAGAAATCATAACGAGCGGCATATGCGAGTATACGTCATAGCCGTTTCGCCACATTTTTGTAATTTTTGCCCTCCAAGAGTGGATTCTCAAGATGCTCGCGAGTCTAGTAAACGAACATAGAAATCATAACGAGCGGCATATGCGAGTATACGTCATAGCCGTTTCGCCACATTTTTGTAATTTTTGCCCTCCAAGAGTGGATTCTCAAGATGCTCGCGAGTCTAGTAAACGAACATAGAAATCATAACGAGCGGCATATGCGAGTATACGTCATAGCCGTTTCGCCACATTTTTGTAATTTTTGCCCTCCAAGAGTGGATTCTCAAGATGCTCGCGAGTCTAGTAAACGAACATAGAAATCATAACGAGCGGCATATGCGAGTATACGTCATAGCCGTTTCGCCACATTTTTGTAATTTTTGCCCTCCAAGAGTGGATTCTCAAGATGCTCGCAAGTCTAGTAAACGAACATAGAAATCATAACGAGCGGCATATGCGAGTATACGTCATAGCCGTTTCGCCACATTTTTGTAATTTTTGCCCTCCAAGAGTGGATTCTCAAGATGCTCGCGAGTCTAGTAAACGAACATAGAAATCATAACGAGCGGCATATGCGAGTATACGTCATAGCCGTTTCGCCACATTTTTGTAATTTTTGCCCTCCAAGAGTGGATTCTCAAGATGCTCGCGAGTCTAGTAAACGAACATAGAAATCATAACGAGCGGCATATGCGAGTATACGTCATAGCCGTTTCGCCACATTTTTGTAATTTTTGCCCTCCAAGAGTGGATTCTCAAGATGCTCGCGAGTCTAGTAAACGAACATAGAAATCATAACGAGCGGCATATGCGAGTATACGTCATAGCCGTTTCGCCACATTTTTGTAATTTTTGC